>NC_059230.1:16733337-18183344 GCF_020615455.1 Coregonus clupeaformis | reverse complement strand
ACTTGGCGGTTGGCCTGCATCAGCAGGTCCATGGCAGTGGGGGAGTGGCAAGGGGACTTGGAGGGCCGCCTCTGAAAGGGGGGGCTGTTAATAGTGGTATGAATGGGTGTGTGTATAGGGGACGGTGCGGGACTAATCGGCTCCTCTTTGGGTACCAGGAGGAGCACCTCCATGTCTCTGAGCTGCTCCTGTGGGGGGTGAGATGCCCCCCTAGTCTGCTGCGCCCTCTCCATCTCCCTTTCTCTCTGCCTCTCCCTTTCCAGCACTCTGTCCATATTCCTCTCCCTCTGTTTCCTCCTTTCTAGCTCTCTGTCCATATCCCTTTCCTTTTCTCTCTGCCTCCCCCTTTCCAGCTCTCTCTCCATATCCCGTTCCAGCTCTCTCTTCATCTCCCTCTCCCATTCTCTCTGCCTTTCCTTCTCCACCTCCCTCTCCCTGGCTAGGATTGAGGACATGGTCAGGTCTTGTGCTTGCTTAGGACTGGGGCTCCTGGACAACGGCGGGACCCTGAGATCTTGGGCCACTGGTGAGTCCTTAAAACCAGCATGATGGAGGCGGCCCATCCCACATCCCTGCCTCAGTCCTTTATCCGCAATATCCCCCTCCTGCTTCACGCCACAGACCCCTCGGAGGGGCACTGTTGTCATAGCAACGGACGGAGGAGCCGCAGTGTGGTTGATTCTCATCTGCGAGGTCAGGTGAATATTTGGAGAAGCAGTGGGTGGTCCCGTGACAGGTGCAGGGCTGGTCCTCCTGTGGCTCTGCCCATCCAGACTCCTCTTCCTGGGGGTCCGGTATTCCAGACATTCAGCTCCACTGCTCATGACCAGCACACCCTGGAGGGCCGAGGAGCAGGAGGAGGAGGGGGAGAAGGAGGAGGGAGAGGGTGTGGGCCTGTTGGAAGTGGGGATAACGGCCATGGGGATCTCTGGAGGGGGCTGAATAATCTGTGGACTGGGCTCTCTGTCAGGAACAGGAGTTGTGAGTACATTGAGTTCAGGGCTGCTGCACAGTGTTGGAATATGGTGCTCTGCTTTCACTTTGCTAGGCTGGCTTGCGCACTGCTGTGCCTCTATGCCCTCGCTACTATGCTGTGGCTCTGGGATAGGGTAGCTGATAACTGGGACAGACTGAACAATGGGAACATGGCCACTCATGGTGTCTAGGTCTTTGCTAACAGTGCTAACTGAAGTCTCTGCTGCAGCTTTTGGCTCTGGCTGCGTCGCCTCCCTTTCTCTCTCTGGGGAGCTGCTTAACTCGTGGCGCCTCACGTGGCGGTTTAGCGCGGAGGATGTCTTGCATACCTTATGGCACTGCGGACAGGTGTGTCTTGCCAACGACCTCCTGCTTAGGCGACTTGGACTTCCCTTCCCTAGTATAAGCCTCTCTCTCGCCCTGTCTACTTCTGCCAGCTCAGTTTCCCTCTCCGTGCCCTCATTTTGGGACTGAGGTCCTGCTCGGGGTGGCACGGACAGCGGGTCGGGGGCTTTGGGGTGACGGGTTCTCTGGTGATCCTCCAGCTGGTCCCTGGAAGGGAAAGGGGCCCTACAAAGGAGGCACACAAACTCCAGCAGGTGGCTGAGCTCGTGTTTATCCCGCTTCCTGGAGCTGGAGAACCAGCGGCCGCACGTATCGCACTCTGACGCACTCCCATTGGACCAGGGCCGGCGTTTTGTGTCCATAGGGGAGAATGAGGTAGCCAGAGGGGGTTGGGGAGAAGCCAGGGGAGGATTAGTGGGCTTAAGGTGGGCCTCCCGGATTTCTTCCACCACTTCTTTGTCTTTTGAAGGTATAGGGGAAGTACTGAGGGATTCAGGTACCTCTCCCTTCTCTTGTTCCATGTGACCTTTCACCTCCCCCTCCCCCTCCTGCTCCACCTCATCCTTGTCCATCTTTCCATCCTCCTCCTCTTGCTCCTCTGCCTCCTTATTTACATGGTCCATGAGTCCCTCGGCCCTCATCATAAGCCGGAGGGAGCGTTTGTAGTGCAGTTTGCGCTGCCAGTTCTTTGCTTTGTGGACGTGCGTGGCCTTCCTCTTGGGTTTGTAGGAGTAGTAAGGCCTCCAGAGGTTGTCCTCATCGTCTTCACTCTCCCCTTGCTTGCGCACCTCCTGGCGTAAGTAGTACTCTCTGACCTTGCCCGGGTCGATGGGACTTTTCTTCCTGCTCTCCCCTTTCTCTCTCTCCCCATCTTCTACTCTCTCCCCCTCAGCTCCGATGCTAGAGCTGCGATGGGAGCGGTGTTTGTGGTGATGATGGTGGTGGTGTGAGTGGCGAGGTTCCTTGGTGTCCTGTGGGGAGGAGTCTGTCTTTTTTGCTTTGGAAGGAGGGGGGCTCCTGTCCCTCTTGAGGTCCGTCTCGGAGATGCTGCGCTTGACCATGGCCTCCTCGCCTATCCGCACCGTGATCTGGCACAGCGGCCCGGCCCCTTTACCCTCTGACCCAGTGGACGACTGTTTGGCTGAGGAGCTGTCACTCTTGCAGGACTTATGATGGGACCTACCTGTCTCAGATCTCCTCTCGGACTCCTCTGTGGTGTCTGATCTGTCCACTAATTTAGCTCTCTTCCTATGGCTCTCCATACTTTCCCTATGCTTTTTAACAGGCTTTGCACTGGCCTTGGGGAGTGTCTGGCTGTTGCTAGGTTCAGGGGAGGGACTGCTCAGGGGGCTTTTCCCGCCCCCGGAGGTGACCTGGTTGCTATGGACAATGACGGATGACACTGCTGTGCCATGCACTATGACGGAGGGCTTGGGGTGGCCGTACGTGATCACAGAGGACAAACCCAACTCTGGGCTACCGCTGACCTTGGGAGCTTTGAATCTGTTGCCAACCGTTACCTTGGAGCTGCTGCCATGGCTACCTACCTTCTCTGACTCTGATGCTGCCTCTCTGTCAGCTACTCTCCCTAGGACCATGCCTGTTAGGGTAGGGGGCAGTGTGGGGATCTCTCCCTGCTCTAGGCCCACTGTGAGGGGGAAGCCGGCAGGGAACTCTTCAGGGTCAGGCTTCACACCCTTGGGTAGAGAGCCACTGATGAGGCTGTGAAGGTCACCGGTGTCCAGGCTGCAGTCCAGGGACAGAGGGACGGAAGAGGGGTCAGAAGGGGGCAGCAGCAGGCCCCTGGCCAGGGAGTCACTGTAGGTCTTGTAGGGCCTCTTCTGGGAACGCATTGGGAGCAGGCGGTAGAACTTGAGAGCGTTGACCTTTTGCTTGTAGCCGCCGTTGGCTGTCTTCTCGCTGGAGATGAGGCCAGGGCTGACGCCGTGGAAAGCCTTCTGGTGGGTCTTCAGGTTGTAGTAGGTGGCGAAGGCCTCCCAGCAGAAGATGCACTGGTAGCGGCGCTCGCCCGTGTGCCAAACCTCATGCTTGGTGCGGTACTCGGCCAAGGCGAACACCTTGTCGCAGAAGTGGCAGGGGTACTTGCGGCGCCACGAGTGCACATTGGAGTGACGCTTGAGGCTGGACAGGGTCATGTAGGAGCGCTCACACACGGAGCAGAAGTAGATAACGTGGCCATCTACCACCTTGACGAAGTGGTCCTCGTCCCCCACCAGCTCTGACACGTCGCCTTCGTGTCGAACCAGTAGACCTCGCCCTTTCTTCCCTTTGCCAGTCTTCATATTTTCCTCACCTGCCCCCAGAATCTGTCCTCCCTCCACCCTAACTTCCCCCTCCTCCAGTGGTTCCTCTTTTGGCTGGATGGGGAGAAGGGGGAGGCTAGAGGGGATGGCCGGGCTCAGAGCGTGCCTGCAAGAGGCCTCGTGGGACTGTAGTCTCTTGTTGTGGATGAAGGCTTTGCCACAGTGCTGGCAGCTGAGGGCACGGCCGCCACGGTGCAGCCGCATGTGGGCCGTGAGCGAGGACGCGGAGCTGAAGAGGCGGTGGCACACCCCACATATCAGCTCCGGCTTGGGGCCATCTGGGGGGGTGGAGGAGGAGTGAGGAGTAAGAGGGGGAGGGATGAAAGACTCAGAGGGGTGAGGAAGAGAAGGAGGAAGAAGGTGGAGGGTGGAAATGTGTAGGTTTGGTCCAACTTGTGGGCTGCCCACCTTCCCTCCTTGTTTTCCTGTTTTCTCCTTTTTCTCTGTGTCCCGCCTCCCCTGGCCCTGATAGGCCACGGCGCTCAGGTTGAACAGGATCTGTGCAGTCTCTGAGGGGGAGGCTGTGCCATTGGTCAGTCTGTGACCTTCCCCTGGGTAACCCCCTATAGGCCCATTGGAGGACCTGGGGGGGAACCTGTGGAACTGGGAGTCCAGACTGGCTTTGAAAAGAGGCAGGGGGGATTTGGTGTCCTTTTTGACCAGTGCAGTAAGATCCATGGGAGAGGAAGAAGAGGAATGGGAGGAGGAGGCGGAGGAAGAGGATGGAGAACTGTCATGTCGGGGCTGTTTAAACGGCCGCCGTTTGTCCGTGGTGGCGGCGATGGCCAGTTTCCACGGCGACTCCTCATTGGACCCCTTGGAGGCCGAGGAGGAGTGTCGGCAGCGGGGGGAGGATGTGGCCGAGGACGGGTGGTGGTTGTGAACGGTGAGGGCAGCAGGCAGGGCGGCGCTGAGGGGGAAACTGAGGGTGATCTTAGCGTTCTCTGGGCTGTCTGCCCCGTCCTCCATCAGCCCCTCCATCATCGCCTCCCCTCCTCGGCCCTGCCTGCTTTTACCCTTCATCTCCCCTGGTTCCTCCTCTTCCTCAACCAGGTGGGTCAAGAAGGGCACCCAGAGGCTGAGGCCCGCCTCTGATAGACGCCTTTTCACCTTGTAGCCCTGGCGGGGGACGCTGGAGGTGTAGATGAAGTCGAGCAGGTTGGACAGCACTCTGGATTGGAGGTAAGGCAGCTCCAGGACTCGCTCAACCCCCCCAGAAGAGGGGGTTGATGGCGGGTGTCGAATACAGGACCCGAAGGCAGTGGGGAAGACGCCGACAGGAGCAGCTGGCGGAAGTACTGGCTGCAGGCGGTGAACTTGGCGTCGCTGGTGGCGATGAGGTTGACGTCACAGAAGAGGGCGGGCCCGGCGGCCAGGCGCTGCTTGTTCATGCGCAGCAGGAAGAGGCTCGCGTGGAGGGGGTCGCACACCTCCGGCTGAGGCACCATGACCAGCCCACAAAACCTGAGAAACGACAAGAGATAGAACGGATGAGTGTTACAGCTAGAATGGATCCCTGCAGGCATTTTTTGTAAAACGCTGTAGATAAATGCACATTTGAATGTATAATTCCAGAAAAACTAGATTCTCCTTAAAATATTCTGCCATGCTAAGAAAATATTAGAAGTAGCAACAAAACGTCAACTGATCTAAAAAGGAATGGCGAGAGGAGGGAAAGGGAGAAAGAGGGAGGACTATGTTGCAATGCTGGTGTAGATTTCAGCACGCAGAGACGGGAAAGGCATTCCAAGTATCCATCTCGGCTGTACCACAACATTCCCGTTGCCTAATTGGAAGGCTTTCAGATTTAATCAAGATTCCCCCGGGAATAGAGTGTTGACTTGCATCTCATAGCCCTGCTAACTTAAAATAAGTCCCCTTTGGTGGGGGAAAAGGGGGGTGATTCCCATCACAGCCTGCTGGCCCATTCCTGGCAGTGGTCAGAATTTGACGGCCATGACTCTAACCATTATTTGTGAAGGGAGGGGAAGTGGGAGCCAGGGAGGGTGGGGGGTGGGTTGTGGAGGAGGGGTGTTTTTCTGCCCACTGCATCCGGTTCTGTCGCAGCTAAGCTCGAGGAGACGAGCAACGGTCGACGGGGCGCTTCCCATTTCCATTCTAATTTCAACGCCGATTACGGCAGATCCACTTGCCTGCTATCTATTCATATTCAGTTCGCAATAAGCATTTTTTTTGTTATTCCATATTTAGCACAGGCCATTCTATGGACTCTGCAGATTGGGGAAGATGGCTGTTGAGGCCTAATGGTGCGACAAGAAGAAAAATCCTCAGTCATGCTTTTCTGCCTGCGTTTTCAAGCAGCAAGGCAGGCAGGCCTCTGTAAAATTCCACAGGCAGCCCTGAACAGGCAGGAACTAGGTCAGCACTGTTATTGCAGAGGGAAGAGGAGGGAGAGAGAGAGGGGGAGAGAGAAAGGGCCAGGCTGGAAACAGAAACACACATACACACAGCACAGGCGTACAGACAGAGCACAGGCAGACAAACACAGACACACCCCCACGGGCACAAATGCACGCAACCATACATACAGGCACCGGCAAGCACACACACTGCCACAAAAACAAAACTACTGATCTCACGGATGGCCTTGCTTATAAAAACACATGCAAAACAATGGGGTGAAGTAGAGGAGCACCCTGCCACAGAGAGTTTGTATAGGTGGAATGAACTGAATTACAGGACAGAATAAGCGGAGCTTTGAATTAAGTGGATTAAAAAAAATCAGGAAAGGGACACACCACGCACACACTAAAATCGGGTCAAGTGATACACAATGAAACACACAGACACAGGTAAAGACGCACAACTACACCACTAGACACCCTTGCTCTTTATTTACCCAGATACACAGACGAACACGGTGACTATGCGGATTAGCAGGAAGTGTGCACATCGCTAAAGTAGATGTGTGTTCTTTAGATATACGTGGATATGTTTACTGTGCAGTGTGCTCTGATAAAGTATTGTCATGCGGGAAACCCCTGATATTAGGCACCAGCTACTCGTATGCGAACACAGCGTGAAACGGCATGAGGACTAAAGATGTCACGATTTCATCTGGTGTGCCGTGAAGGGAAATGCGTCTGCCGCCCCCTCGCTCTCCCTCTCCATCTCACTGTGACGCACACAACTGCATCGCCACAAACAGGGCCCTGAACAACAAACTGGCCATGCGTGACAGGGGGGCTTTGCACACACAGGCACCACAAACACACACACAGGCGTACACCCCCCCACACACGCAAGCAAGCGTCTGACCCTCAGAGTGCCAAGGACCCAGCCTCGCCCCCTAAAAATAACGTGCCCTTCTACAGCATGGTGTTCCGCACAACCAAACATGTTCGCTGAAGGATTGTATCTATTTGCGCTCGCCGTGCTGCGAAATAACTAATACAGAAAAAACTGAACAGAAAGTGCAGGTACAGTTGGTGTGGGACAAATGACTCACTAAGATACGTAGAAGAACATTCGGCAGAATCACGTCAGCGACCGGAAGTTGGTGAGAGAAGAAAACCATCAATGCCACACTCTGGGGTCACAGTGACCATGTTACTATTAAAGTACCCTGAGTCCTATTCAGTTAGTATGCAATGGCTCCGATCCTATCTCCTTCATGTGTTGAGCCAAGCCATAGATGAGTTACTGCAAGAGACTGGTGGGTGGGTTTCAGCTAGCACGCGAGGGGGAAATGTGTGTGTGTGGGGGGGGGGTCACGCTGGAGTGGGAGTTAGTTTGCCCGTTACGCACCATGAGCGAGTGGAGTGGGGTTGTGGACATAGGAAGGTGTCGGTTGGGCTCTCCCTAGTGTGGAACGGCCAGCTAGGGGAGCACCAGCTGGGCTGTGAAAAGGGGGCTGTTGTTGGAGATAGACAGGAGAGACTGAACTGGTGGAGCCAGCCAGATGGGGCAGAGGGAATAGAAGGAGGGGGAGAAGAGGAGCTTGGTATGGGTCGGAGAGTGGTTCAGAGAAGAGGAGGTTGGTATGGGTCGGAGAGTGGTTCAGAGAAGAGGAAGGTTGGTATGGGTCGGAGAGTGGTTCAGAGGAGTGGAGGGTGGAGAGAGGAGGGTGGAGGGGTGGGAAGCGTAACTTCAAACACATCACTCCCTTGTCCAGATTTCATGGTTTCCTTGTCTTTCAGATCCTGCTCAGCGTGTCAACATGCCCCCCCCATCACTCAGTGTAAACTGTGGTATCTCTACGATTTCGCATGCCACTCCACGCACCAGCTAACCTGGCCCAGGTTAAAACACCACACTCTCCATGGTCTGTTAGCTCCCAACCCGGCACATCATTCCTGTAATAGAATCATGGGAAGCATTAAGGAGAAGGCCCAAAAAAAGTACCTTGAGTCGAAAGAGTAGAAACACTACACCACTGACCTTTTTGAGGTAATTTCCCCCAAATAATGTTCAATTTTGCACACAGTCCCTCTTAAGACACTGTGTACACACACAATGCAGGCCTGTTAGTCATGTACAGCATAAAGGCTCAGGATTGTTGGCGTTTAGGAGATGTAAGCAGCTACTAGACACTAAATCAGCATTGATAGCATGAGGCCACATGAATGAGGCCACAACTCTGATAACATGGAACGCTGCTCCAACGTCCTCAGAGGGCTGCTGCTGTGGCCGTGGCACTGTTGCTACAACACCACAGTGCAACACCGTGCAACACCGTACAACACCGTTCGACTAGAGTGCATCACCCAGCAAAGGGCCAAATCCTGACTTTATAGATCCACGCTTCTGCGTAAATCATTCATATCAATGAGAGATTTATGTGAAACGTTGCACGCTGAAATCTCTATTTCAAAATTGGACAATTGGAATGGCTTAATTGGAAATTGCACGTAAAAACAGCATTGCCAGGTTAGTCAAGCCTTCCAGTGGATACCATTGGCATAGAGTCTAGCCAGTATACAAATAACAAGTCAGACAGAAAACCTCCTACCTGGAAATCAACAACTGCCACTGGTTCGAAGCAACAAGGCTCCTATAACTCATGACCCCTAAAGACTTGTGGTATTATGGGTCATATTTCCCATACAATGAAAGCAGAGGCTTGGCTTGGCAGACATGGTGAGCAATGTGGAAATATTTGGCAGATGGACCTTTTTTTTTTTTTATTACTTTTTTTTTATAAAGGAGGGTTAGTTAGTTAGGGAAACAGCAATAGGGCTGTGATGTCAAAATGCCCTCCACGGTTTAGCAAGAACCGCCTTCCGCTTCCAAAATAACAACCTGGCATAAGGAGGATATTATGACACACCAAAGAACTACGGAACAGGAGAGACGAGAACAGCGTAATCTCGGCGCTAGATTATATATCAGGGACATGTATGTTCAAGTTATTCCCCAACTCTCTGTGCCCTTTTGGGAGTTAAGTTCATGGAGGAAGATCGTCCGACCGCTCACAGTGAGAAAAGGATTTCCCTAAAATACAAAGACCATGTCATGTCAATGTCTTTCGCCTTGATCAGACGAGCTCTAGCTAGACCCTTTGATCTCAACTGATTCACGCAGATGTGAAAGACGCCGAGAAATTAGAAGTTCCATCACAATCCCTGTACGAGTCATCGCTCCTGAAAAAGAACTGCGTGGTGCGCCAGCGAGACAGGGGAGGATGAGGGAGACGAGGCCTCTTATTGGTGCCACACACAGTACAGCCACACACAGTGCACAGGCACACACCCACACTTACACACACTTAATAACATCTTCAATTTCTCCTGACATACAAAACAACAACAACCCCGGCGATGGAGTGACTGAGAAAAACAAGCAGAAGAAAGAGAGAGAGAGAGAGAAACATGTCAGCCTCTCACTGCTAGGCAAGCACACAACAAGACAACGTACCTCGGAAAACCTCCTGCTGCATCTCTGCTGTGATGTGTTCTCCCTCTCCCCTCTCTCTCTTGCTCGCTCTCTCGGCTCTCTCTCCCTCAGTCTGTGTGAGCGCGCCTCTGTGTGTGCGTCCGCGTGAGTGCGTGTGTCTGTGAGAGACGGCGCACACACAGGCAGCAGTGTGTAAAGACAGAGGGCAGGAGCGACTCTCGCACTCTGGCTCGCTCTCTCTCTCCCTCGCCCTCTCTCTCTCTCTCTCTCGCCTGCTCCACTCGCTCTCTCACTTCAGTTTTGCCTCTGACACATGATTCTCAGTGTTTTTGCTTTTTTTTTTTCAGCAAGTGAATTTTTTCACCCCCCCAATCTCTTCTATTCTTTCTCTACCTCCTCCCCACCCCCTCTGAATCCAATCCTCTTTTTATTTGGAAGTGTTGTTCTCCAGCCACACACACAAGTGTGCACACACACACACAAACACGCACACACACACTACTTTATATACACAAAGCCTGGCAAGATAGGGAGAGAGAGAGGGAGAGCAAGGCAGACGACGCCATTTAAGCAGTTAGTTACGAGCACTGCCAGTCCCCAAAATGGCTGAAAACAAACAGGACCAATGCCAACAACAAAAAAAACCCTGGGCACTAGGATAGAGAGAGAGAAAGAGAGGCGGGGGGGGGAGACTGTACAGACAATAGTCGGATGGCCGATGGAAGCTCACTTAACTGAAGAAAGAAAGAAGCAGAGATTAAAGAGAGTGAGAGAAAGAGGGAGGAAGTGAGGGAGAAAGTGAGCGAGATTAGGGCAGGGACACACTGCTTTCGTTTTTATTGCCTCTGTTAAAAGGGTTCAAGTTTATGGGGAGCGAGCGATGACGACAAGTCAGGTGTGTGTTTCGGGTTCACTGCGAGAGCGTGTGTGTGTGACCCTAAGGCCAACTCTACCCTTATCTGCTGTACGATTGATTGATTGATTGATTGATTGACAGCCAACAGAAACCTGTGTGGCCTTTCCGTGTTTGTTTATGTCAAAAAGATAACATCTTCCCTTGGCGTTGTCAGAACATCTTCAAAACATCAGGGTCGCATTCACTAGGAACCAAACGGAAGAAAACAGACCGAAGCGGGGAGGGACTACAGTTCCTTCAGAAAGTATTTACACATTTCGTTGTGTTACATCCTGAATTTTAAAATGGTTTAAATTAGATTTTTGGGGGCACTGGCCTACACACAATACCTCATAATGCGGAATGATAATATACACTACCGTTCAAAAGTTTGGGGTCACTTACAAATGTCTTACAAAACATTTTGTCCATTAAAATAACATCAAATTGATCAGAAATACATTGTTAATGTTGTAAATGGCTATTGTAGCTGGAAACGGCTGATTTTTTATGGAATATCTACATAGGCGTACAGAGGCCCATTATCAGCAACCATCAGTCCTGTGTTCCAATTGCACGTTGTGTTTGCTAATCCAAGTTTATCATTTTAAAAGGCTAATTGATCATTAGAAAACCCTTTTGCGATTATGTTAGCACATCTGAAAACTGTTGTGCTGATTAAAGAAGCAATTAAACTGGCCTTCTTGAGACTAGTTGAGTATCTGGAGCATCAGCAATTGTGGGTTCGATTACAGGCTCAAAATGGCCAGAAACAAATAATTTTCTTCTGAAACTCGTCAGTCTATTCTTGTTCTGAGAAATGAAGGCTAATTATGGGGTATTGTGTGTAGATTGATGAGGGGAAAAAAACAATTCAATCAATTTTAGAATAAGGCTGTAACGTAACAAAATGTAGAAAAAGTCAAGGGGTCTGAAAACACTATAGCTGGAATGAAGGGAAATACCACTGACTGAGAAAATTGATTTAATCAACCAGAGCAGAAGTTTACTGTTATGGACAAAGACTTGTGGGAAACAGCATACATCAAAACAGGTAAAGTGGGAGATTCGTACAGGGTAAAAGGGATCTTGAAGAAGGAAGGCTATCACTCCATTTTTCAACGCCATGCCATACCCTGTGGACGGCGCTTGATTGGAGCCAATTTCCTCCTACAACAGGACAATGACCCAAAGCACAGCTCCAAACTATGCAAGAACTATAATGGAGTGGCCAGCACAGTCACCGGATCTCAACCCTATTGAGCTGTTGTGGGAGCAGCTTGACCGTATGGTACGTAAGAAGTGCCCATTAAGCCAATCCAACTTGTGGGAGGTGCTTCAGGAAGCATAGGGTGAAATCTCTTCAGATTACCTCAACAAATTGACAACTAGAATGCCAAAGGTCTACAAGGCTGTAATTGCTGCAAATGGAGGATTCTTTGACGAAAGCAAAGTTTGAAGGACACAATTATTATTTCTATTAAAAATCATTATTTCTAACCTTGTCAATGACTACATTTCCTATTCATTTTGCTATATTTCCTATTCAAACTCATTTAATGTATGTTTTCATGGAAAACAAGGACATTTCTAAGTGACCCCAAACTTTTGAACGGTAGTGTATATCAAATAATATTTCCCATTTAGCAGATGCTTTTATCCAAAGCGACTTATAGTCATGCTTGCAGTAATTTTTTTAAGTATGGGTGGTCCCGGAAATCGAACCCACTATCTTGGTGTTGCAAGCATCATGCTCTACCAACTGAGCTAAAGAGGCCCATGGAATTATGCTTTTAATTTTTATATTAATAAAACATGCAAAGCTGAAATGTCTTGGATGCCTCCCGAGTGGCGCAGTGGTCTAAGGCTAGAGATCCTAGAGATCCTGGTTTGAATCCAGGCTCTGTCGCACAATTGGCCCAGCGTCGCCAGGGTAGGGGAGGGAATGGCCGGCAGGGATGTTGCTCAGTTGGTAGAGCATGGCGTTTGCAACGCCAGGGTTGTGGGTTCGTTTCCCACGGGGGCCAGTATAAAAAAATATATAATAATAATAATAAATAAATAATGTATGCACTCACTAAAACTAAGTCGCTCTGGATAAGAGCGTCTGCTAAATGACAAAAAAAATATTTAAAAAATAAAGCATTCAACCCCTTTGTTATGGAAAGCCTAAATAAGTTCAGGAGTACATTTTTGCTTAACAAGTCACATAAGTGCAATAATAGTTTTTAACATGATTTTTGAATGACTACCGCATCTCTGTACTCCACACATACAATTATCTGTAAGGTCCCTCAGTCGAGCAGTGAATTTCAAACACAGATTCAACCACAAAAACCAGGGAGGTTTTCCAATGCCTCGCAAAGGAGGGCACCTATTGGTAGATGGGTAAAAAAAAAAAAGCCGAAATGTAATATCCCTTTGAGCATGGTGAAGTTATTAATTACACTTTGGATGGTGTATCAATACACCCAGTTACTACAAAGATACAGGCGTCCTTCCTAACTCAGTTGCCGGAGAGGAAGGAAACCATGAGGCCAATGGTGACTATAAAATAGTTACAGAGTTGAATGGCTTTGATAGGAGAAAACTGAGGATGGAACAACAACAGCATTGTAATTACACCACAATACTAACCTAATTGATAGAGTGAAAAGAAGGAAGCCTGTATAGAATACAAATATTCCAAAACACGCATCGTGTTTACAACAAGGCAATAAAGTAATACTTCAAAAAATGTGGCAAAGCAATTAACTTTCTGTCCTGAAAACAAAGTGTTATATTTGGGGCAAATCCAATACAACACATTATTGAGTACCACTCTCCATATTTTCAAGCATAGTGGTGGCTGCATAACGTTATGGGTATGCTAGTAATCGTTAAGGACTGGGGAGTTTTTCAGGATAATAAAGAAACAGAATGGATTTGCACAGGCAAAATCCAAAAGAAAAACTTGGTTGTCTGCTTTCCACCAGACACTGGGAGATGAATTCACCTTTCAGCAGGACAATAACCTAAAACACAAGGCCAAATTTCACTGTAGTTGCTTACCAAGAAGACAGTGAATGTTTCTGAGGCCGAGTAACAGTTTTGACTTAAATCTGCTTGAAAATCTATGGCAAGACCTGAAAATGGTTGTCTAGCAATGATCAACAACCAATTGTTGCACATCCAGGTGCGGAAAGCTCTTAGAGACTTACCCAGAAAGACTGACAGCTGTAATCGCTGCCAAAGGTGATTCTAACATGTATTCACTCAGGGGGTTGAATACTTATCTAATCAATATATATTAGTGTTTTATTTTTCATACTTTTATTTTATTTTTTACAAATGTTAGAATTTATCTTCCACTTTGGCATTACAGAGTATTTTGTGTAGATCGTTGACATAAAATGACAATTCAATTAATTTTAATCCCACTTTGGGATACTTTCTGAAGTCCAACAAGAACCTCTCATTTCCATTGCAAATGTTTTGCTACAGTGTGCATTAGTGAATCAAACCAGGGGTGTATTCATTACGCCTATTCTGTTGCAAAACATTTTGCAACAGAACCGTTTACTCCAAACGGAAAAACGTTCTGCAACAAAAACAAGCTCCTATTGGACACATTCAGATAGGTCCCTCCCCGTTTCATTACGTTTGCTCTGTTTGCTTCCATTTGGTTCTTAAACGGTAAATGGATTCCATTACAAGACACATTGAATACACCCCTGGTTTGACAAACGTTATCCCACAACCAAATGGGAACCAGTCAAAAATGGTGGGAATCATATGTTCTGGAAACGTTACTTGTTAGACGGGACACCACCGCCATCTTGGCCCTGACTAACTTCTTTCAATTCCACACGAGACAACAATCAATGGCATTCCACATACCCCACATCTCTAACTAACTACCCCAGACTGCTCTGCTTCTCAACAGGGGGGGGGGTCAGTAGAAAGAGAGAGGGGCAGGAGAGAGAGAGACAGAAGAATGTGTGCCAAAAAAGACAGAAGAATGTTCAGAACTTTACAGCTATCGCACATATCCTACTTCCTCATCCTCTTACACTGCTGACACACACAGCCGCAACCCCACTTGCCGCCACTACCTCCCCTCCACCTCTCATTGTATACTAGCACACTTGTCTCCATGGGAACGGAGCTGGGATTGGGTGTTGTTGCTGTGACCTCTCCGGCTCTGCAGGAACTTTGTTGCTTTTTTTCTCCCCTCCAATGCACTTTTTCACCAATGGAGAGAGAGAGAGAAAGAGAGAGAGTGTGTGTGTGTGGGGGACAGAGTGTGAGTGTGATTGTGACAGGGAACATGTGTATGTGGCACATAAAGCGTATGTATGTGTATGAGAGTTGGGGGGTAATATCGGCCGTTGGCGGTCATAATAGTGAGGGTGTGTGCTCACGTAACCGGAGTGTGGCCAACCAGTCCCACACATGTGTGCATTGTCCTGTGGCAGCGGCGGCCAGCCCCCAACTCTGTATTCAGAGGGAGTCCCGTCGTCCAGCCGTCTCTATTCATGGGCGTTTGCCCAAACGTGATCATAGCTTTTCATGCTGTGCTACCAAGCGACACACACATCTGAATGCACAAAGATGGAAGCGCCAAGGAAGCCATCTTGCCGGAAAATCCAAGCCATTATGGAGTGCTACTTTCGGTCAAATAGTTTCGAACGAGTTTCAATGTAAAACCATTAACCGTTAATAGGGAAAAGTATAGTTTTAGAAACAATTGACAAACGTCTTGAAAGTAAATGTATTGAAAACACAGTGTAAGAACAAATAAATGTTGGGTGTTTTGGTTTGCAATCTATAAACACAACAAAAATATATTTTCTCTGAATTGTTAATGGTTATTGAGTTTGACAGTAAGACTGAAAGATATGGACCTGAAAACTATTGAATACTTTCAACGGTGTAATTGATTTCAACAGTGAGCGGGCCTCATTCATTCACCAGCGCTTGACAATGTATTAAATAGAATTCGGTCTCATCGGAGTCCTGCTTGAAACCACAACAACCGATACTGGTCCAGACACTGATACCTAAGCTGCTGCTACTGCATTTACAATAATTTAACTAGCAGCCTTTAATTCAACATCACTGAAGCCTAGAGAAGGACAAGAACCAAAACAAACACTAGAGAGACTGACCTGCTGAAGTGGGAAGTCCAGAGAAGTTGAGCTCAGGTTTAAAGGTCAGGGGTCGTCTTAAAGGGGAACAGGAAGTGGAATCGCCCCACGAAGGGGTCAGGAGGGCAGCCATTCGCCCTGGCCTGCAGACAGGAAAACGTTATTAGAAAATCAATTGCTATACTTGCACATCCACACACATGCAGAATCGCATACAAGCTACCTTGCAGACATACTCTTGTGCACACACATGCAGACACATATTGGAACTATTAAACACACACACAAATACATACTTTAGCACAAATGCACGATTTACTGCGTACATTATGTCTGTCACATGATTAACTGCGTACGCTCGGCAGATGCCCCAAACCAGCAGCATGATCGAACATGCAGCGTGTCACAGCGGATGACTGTGGCGGGTGGATACATTAGAATATCAGATGACGGAAATGGGGTTTCAGCACTAAATGGCTACTAAGTGATTCATATCCCCATGGTGAATGAATATGGCCAGAGCCAGCAAGCTTGTGTGAGCGCTGAGCAGGCCTTGTGTCTGCGCCAACACAGCTAGTTTTGAGTCACACAACCTGCGCCAGTGAAAACTGGAAAATTAGAACTGAACCGAAAGGAGGCTACAAGAGGACAGTGAAATGGTTTAATATGCAACCGAAAGCAAACCTAAAATGCACGCACGCTCGCTTCAAGGGAAATGGAAAGGAAACACCGCCAAAAGAGACTGGATAAGATGGGTGGAAAATCATCTGGGAGGGGTGCCTGATACGGTTTGGGGTGGTGGTGTTGTTGGGGAGGAGGGGGGGAGAAGGGGGGTTGGT
The DNA here is from genome assembly GCF_020615455.1 of Coregonus clupeaformis. Taxonomy (NCBI): domain Eukaryota; kingdom Metazoa; phylum Chordata; class Actinopteri; order Salmoniformes; family Salmonidae; genus Coregonus; species Coregonus clupeaformis. The sequence continues at coordinate 18,166,981 of NC_059230.1, read as the reverse complement.
TTTTCCACTGCCAGGGAAAGAACGGCTAAATCAAATTAATTAGCTTCTTCATCTCCAGGCAGCTACTCAGGCATGCCGTACTGGCAAAGAGAGAGGGAGGGAGGGGGAAGTAGGGAGAAAGAGAGTGTACATGAGAGAGAGTGAGAGAGGAGAGAATTTGGTGAAGGGGTGACTAGCCTGTTGTGTAGGTTCAAGAGAGCTGGGAGGAGGGTTAGTGGTGAGGGAGGAGGTGGGGGGCATAATTCTCTGAGAGAGTTGTTTTACTGGTGTTCAGTGGTGAGGAGGAAGTGGCTATATGTTGACTGTGTGGCAGGCGTGCCGGTAGCGCTGCACTCCGGGTGTATGATACTTCCTAAGATGGCATAGTTTTTTAGAGTGGTGTCAACATCCCTGCTCTTCCGCCATGTCTCTTTAAGTAGCATGCACACCTCAATTTGAATCTTCGGGAGAGCAAGAGAGCTATGGGGGAGAGAGAGCGAGAGAGAGAATGGCCGTAAAGAACAGCAAAAATAATGAGGGAGTGTGTGAGGGAGGGAGGAACACGGAGGGTGAGGGGGAGAGCGAGGTGAGACAAAATCAAATCATTCCCCGGTGATAAAAAAAAAGGACAAAAGCACTAGGATAATACCGTTGACATCGGGAGAGAGGGAAAAGAAAGGGAGCGATAAAGGAAAAGTGAGAAAGAAAGAGAGGCAGATGGTCAGAGGCTTCGGCACCGTGCCAGGGAAAACACTACAGAGGCAGAGCAAAGAAACTAAAAGAGAACAGTGGTGGGGCAAGGGGAGAGCCGGGTGGCCAGCATGTGGAAGTCTCTACAGCTCAGTATAAGAGGGGTGCAGAGAAGAGAGGGAGAGGGGGAGAATTGGGGTGAATGGAGGAGGTAAGGGGGAGAGAGAGAGAGGACGAGAGAATTAGGGAGAGGGGCGGAGGTGAAGGAGTGAGGCAGCAAAAAAAGGGAGGTAAAGAGAATTAGGGAAAGGGCAGGGCGTGAAGGATAGACAGACCCGAGAGAGGGAGAGATGGCCGGAGCCAGGGGCAGTCCTCTGGGGGGGAATAGTAGGACTCGGTGGTGCTGCTGGGGCCAGACTTGGCCGGCGCCGAGCGGAGCCCAGATTAACACTAAGCCGATTGCGACGGGAGGTGGGATCAAGTGCAATTAATTTAGCACCTCAGATAGTTCTGGGAGAGGAAGAGGCTCCAAAAGCCTTCACACAAAGGTAGATCACGTGTGTGAATCTCCTCCAAAAGCTCTCTGTGCGTCCTCTAGAAGTTCTATCTGACTTGGACCCTTAAATATCGAAGCGTTTTAGGATTACTAGCATGTTTGCCAAAGGACACAAACATCCCTAGAAAATTATGCCCACATGAGACAGAAAGGTTGGATCTGGAGGGATAGATGGATGATAATGAGGGACGCATTAAAAGATGGAGCCACTTGGCGACATCATCAAAACAAACAGTAAAGGGAACAGGACATTCCCTGCGCTCCTTCTGGAATGCCTTTCAAGAAAAGTGCTCACTTGTTCCGCTGATCTCTTTTAAACGAGCGAGAGCGTGCCTCTTAGCCAACGTCATGATACATTTTATTACTTAACAGCAGGGCCAGTGTATATAAACTGAAACTTTAGGGTATTTTTTTATTTAGTTGGAAGCTAAACATTTATGCTTGACCACTTGGTCTGTTAGGTAACGTTACTGATATCATCAAAGTGGGCTGAATTTTTGGGGTCATGTAATTACAATTGAATCATTGCAGATACTGGTTTTCCACATGGCGCCTTCAGAAGTGATTTCCACAGTAGCTTGTTGTGAATGAAGGGAATTCACGCTTGATTTAAAAACCTCAGTCCCATGTTGTGACCCGGTCAGTCGGCCTACTGACGGAAAACCTGGCTGAGAAATCAGGCACATGCAACAGGACTGACATTTTATTTGTTTATCTATATTTTAGTCAATGACCTGATGGAACAACCTTAACATGGTATACCCAAGGCATGTCATATAATTTGTGGTTAGGCGGGATGCTTTATGCGTACCTTTAAAGTGTGACTGACAAGAATAAAGACACATAGCAAACCAGGTCCTCTAATTATAAACCTGCACTACAGGTGCATTTGTAGCTGGGACATCAGTGGTAAAGGCAGTGAGAAAAGCCACATAATCTAGCACATCTCCCCACTATTTCCTATGTCTCTTACCTTCCGTCGCAGACAGGAAGGTTGTTTAAATAGGGGTCCAAAATCTCTGTGTCAAAATGGAGTAACTCTCCCTCCCTTGTTGTCTCTCTTCTCCCTCCCTCATTAAAGGTGCTGCATGGTCATTCTGACGTCTACATTGGCCGTGCAGCATTTACCGTGATATGGCCTCTGCAGAAGTCAGGGCATTTATACTTCTTGCGCTTCGCCGAGCTGTTTTTTTTGTTGAGCTGTTGTAAAGGAAGTTGTCAAGGAAGTGAGTTTGTGTTTATACAGGACCTCCCGCCTTCACCTACCGTCAACCAATCATGTCAATGCGTTGCTATACAGAGCCCTCCGCATTGTCACAAAATTTGAGAAGCGCACAGCGATGCGGTACAGAGCTCAATTTTGACTCTGCGTGCCTCCAGAGGATTCGCAATTGCGTCACACCATCCATACGGTGCCTCCGACCACATTTTCGGATCAAGCATACGTTTGCTCTTACTGTGATATGGAGGACACGCCCAGCTCCAGGGTTCTCCCCAAAGAATGTAAGAGGCGTTGCGCCACCTTGTGGACTGGCTATGCCACTATGAAAAATAAAAAAAACAGTTTAAAACGTTGTTATCCTATAAGGCAATCTTTTTTTATCTCGATTGCAAGAAATGGCAGTTACAGGAGTTAAAAAACACAAAAATCTAAGTCCTCCGGGGCTCCCTCGGCCATACTCAGCAGAACCACCTTGTCAAAAAATCCTAGGGAGACCTGCAACTCTGTCGCTTGCTCACACAAACACGCACTGCCAGCCAAACACTGACATCACCAAACGAGAGCTCCCTCTGGTTAAGGGCACTTTCTCCACTTACAGGAATATAAAACAAACACTCACAAGGACAAAAACAGGTACGATCATGTACATCACCCATCACACTGAGAACACTATGCCCCACTCAAATGTAAAGTGTTACATACACACAAATAACAAGTGTGAAGAGAGAGGTATTAAACATGTTATCGCCCATACTCACAGATCAGTCTTCACATGGTAGATTGGTGTGGGCCCTCCTATATGGCTAAACATCAAATTTGAACTAAGACAGGCCTATATCTGATGACAACCAAAGGCATTACAATCCATTGACACAGAAATGCTTTATGACCTCCATTCAAGAGGTATGGTACTGGTGAATCAACATTAATGTACAGAATTTTGACCAGGTAAACGGTTTTGAACGTGGGCAAACTAGGCATTGCATGATACATATTCTGCTAAACTGCTGGCGTACAGCTGTTATTGCTGCCATTTCCCACCATGTTACTTCTCTTGTTGCCAGTAGAGGGAGCTGAGAGTAGGTAGGGGACATTTCTGCATTTAAAGTGTTGAGCAAAAAAAGCATGCCATTTGCATTGTAGACCACAAGGGGGAGCCAAAAGGCTGATAATGGTGCATTTGTATGACAGCACCGTGTAGAAACCTTTGTTAAACAAACATTGACTTGTAACATCTCTAGCTAAATAAACAGATCACAATAATGATATGGCCAACAGGAATCTCTAATATGAGGTCGACATAGAAAAAATCAACATAAGGATACAGCTGATCTACAACAGCTTCCTGGTGTGAACTTGATAACTGTGTTCCTCTGTGTCATGGCTTGTGTCTGCCAAAGAAGGCATGTTCATGCTGGCAACAGTCAAAAACCATTCAGTTCCCAAATATATAAACAGAGTCAAGAAGTAACTTCAATTTCTTTATTACTTTAAATAAGAAAATAGCTACAATCAGTTCATTTCATCTAAACCAGGGTTCTTCAATTCCGGTCCTGGAGGGCCGAGACACCTCTGTTTTTCATCCTCTCCTTCTAAATCAGGGGCTAATTCAGACCTGGGACACCAGGTGAGTGCAATTAACTACCAGGTAGAAATAAAAAACAGAAGTGTTTCGGCCCTCCAGGACCGGAATTGAAGAACCCTGATCTAAACAATAAATATGAGGGGTACATTTGCAACCACCATTAACACTTAAGGAGCTGCAGTTAATACAGAAGAGCCTAGGCACTTAGAAAATAATTTGCAAATCGGTAATGCAAACTGATTGATTTATTGACATGCTGTTTAAATAAACAAGGGTAGCGCGATGTTATCATATCTGTAGTACTTCCCTGTTAAACATACTTTATATTGTCTAAATACCTTCCTGCATCCACGTAAGGCAAATTAGGCTACATATTCAAGCAAGAACACCAAAAACGGGTTAAAGCAAAGGCAGACCATTCTAAAATATATTTAGGCGCTTTAAGGTATAAACTTCGTGCATTTTTTGTTAAAGACCTCTTGGCATTGGGGAAATGTGCTGTAGCTAAAGTTGTATGAACAATGTCTACAGTAGCAGTCGTTGGTCCAACTCCAGAGCTAACAAGATTATCATATTGTGTAACAGGCTATGGTGAAAACACCTCTGGTGCCTTGTGAAGTAGGCTACTTCTTGATTAGTCTGAAACTTATAATTGAAGTATAGCCTAACTTTTCCAACATCAACTAGGACAAATTTGGCCTGTAAGCTTGTTGACAAGACAGGGTTACAAGCAGCTAACTATATGCACTGTGGAAACAGACTGATAAAAACATCGCTACCTAGCTAGCACTTTACTTGATTAAACTCAACATTACCTGACTAGCCAACATGAAGCAATCAAACGTTATACAATTGATCTTCCACACTTTTAAAGGCATGCTCAATACATTCTGGTGAACGCGAACTTTCAAGTTAGCTGGTACCTAGCAAGACTCCATTTTTCTTGCCAACAAGAAGCAAAAGCACTAGTCACAACACCGCCATGTTGAGACGAGGTTTCAAAGAATGTACAAACTTAGCAATTCGCTAACTGTTACTAGCAAGCAATACAGAAAGGGAAACAAATATTAGTGTAAATAGTCAAGTACCCTATCAAATATTTGTACATATATTGATATCAACGACCAGAAAATGTCATGAGTTGTTAGCTGCTCTGACAGTGCCAGACAAACAACAGTGTCCATAGTGGTTTGACCATGGCATGTCTACAACTCGGTTAGCTAGCCAGCCAACAAGATTACGCAACATGTGGATAAATAACTTTAAATCAGGTCGTTAACAACATTATCAAAACGAACATTAAATTCCACCCTGTATTTCCTATGAATTTACAAGCCAATTTATAACAATGTACAACATGGTACCTACTGTTTGAGGTTGGCTAGCTAGTTAGCGACCCGGTCTCACGGTGGCCATTTTTGTTTGCCAACTAAACAAAATATTAAACACTAATTAGCTATAAGCTGCTTCTATATTGGCCACGGTGACATTTAAACAACGAAATATGCGCTAAAATAATGTTATCTAAAACAAGTTGCTAATTTACCATCATTATAAATTAGTTACCGTAGCTAACTGGTGAGTTTCACAGTGGTTAGCTCGCTAGCTAGCTCCCACAAAGGGGTACTAGCTGCTAACTGGCCGCATCTCTAACAAGCCACCGTTACCTACTAAGTCTTCTTAGGCTATTATCTAACTTGATGATAATAAAACATGAATACTTATCACCAACCAAAGAGTCTCGTTTACTAGTTAGTGTAACTAATTCATAACTATAATTTGGAATTTTACATTGACTTTTGTTAGCTAGGTAGTTAAGACACTTCTTACCGCCAAAGGCAAAGCCAGGCTGTGTCACTGCGTTAAACGTGGCCTTCCAATCTTGTCCCTATTTCAGAAAAATAATCTATTTACATTACAAATTATAACGACGTTTGCTCTAAAAACGTGTATTTCAATCTTTCCCGTTTGAATTATGGTAAAGTCTTTCACGGCTATTGTAATTTAACACCGCAGACTTTTGCCAGACTTTCCCAGTTGAAGTACTGAAAATAACACTGATCGCGCAGGTATGGGTCCCACTTGAGACCGAGGACTCTTGCATAGTCCCGTAAAAACCAAAATGTTGTCATAAAACAACAGTAATTTCGACATATTCTTAAAGCAGGTCGAAAACTAACTACAATAAACTGCTTTTAAATACAAAACAAAGAACAAACTAGTTAAATATGCCTTTGATTTACGAAAGGTCGAGGTAGGCCTCATGCTCAAGCTTCTTTTTCCAGAGTCGTAGCTGATCCAGAGCGAGACGAACGAGACAAGACAGATTTTTTTTTAGTTTTGCTTAGAGTGAAAAATTACGGATCGGTGCAGTTCGGCAAAGATCGGGAATAAGGCGGGTTTAACGAAAGTTATCCCAACGCCATCATATCTCTATGGCCATTGGCCAATCTCTATGTACTAATGTATATTAATGTTATAATTGACCAACCACACTGTATCTTATTGAATATTAACAGCACTACAACCAAATATAGATTGTAGCCCCGCCTCTGCTCTGATCTGACCAATGGTGAGCATGTCAGCCAATTTAGTGCCCGCCTTATGTTTCAATTGGTTAAAGAAGAAAACGTACGCTTCCATTGGTCATGCGTCTTATCAAATGTATTATTCATGTTGTGATCTTGTGTAGCCAATTAACGTTTTACTACACAGATCCATAACCCGCCTCCTGACTGTTCAGCCCCTGCTTCGTTGAGTGTGTCAACCTGTACCAAAGTCTCCAGTCTATATAAACACGCGTTGGCTGTTTTCGAGCTCAGATGCGCTTAGAGCGCGCTGGAGTGTAGATCAGGAGAAGCAAGGGGGACAGCTGGTAGTCATAGTGGATAGGAGTAAAGCGTAAATAAATAGACTCCTAAGGCAGTAAACAACGTGGGTCTTCAGGATATCGCCTTCGGAGACATTCCGGTCACCGTTGGCGGTCTGGCCAGAGTCCTGGTGACAATTTAAAGCTATTCCTTCTTACAAAAGCAGTGTGCCGAGGGAGGACGCGTCTCTTTGAATAGACAGGATGCACGGACCGCCCTCCGGCGACAGCGCATGCCCATTGCGCCTCATCAAGAGAGTGCAATTCGGCATCATCAGCCCAGATGAGCTTGTAGGTTTTGCTTTGGGGTGGGGGGATTCGTTTACTTTCTGAACGTTCTCACATTGATCTTATCTGTACATGACTATACCTAGAATATATCATTGATGACAATGGATGTGCTACAAAGGAAGTAGCTTACAGCTAGCCTAGCTAACGTTAACTAGCTAAGCCATGTTGGAGCTTGAGCTAGCTAGCTAGCTAGCTAGCAACAGCATGTTGTAGGAAGTTCGACAAACTTTTTCAGCACACAGTATTTTCCATCTGAGCTAAACCATATATATCATGAATCAAACTCCCTTTTATTTTGAAAATACATGTAAACAAATAACATTTTAGCTACTTTTACTGAACTTTACAATTTTGTTCTGTTCCCAGCAAGTTACACACACAAACACTAATGTTCCCACTTGTAATCTATATGTGGTATATCATAATAAAAGGCAACGCCATTAAAGTCAAAGCTATGCATGTTTTCTTTACGTTATGTTTTATTAGTTTTAGAATAAAGGGATCTTTCTTGGCAATATAATACGTTGTTTACATAATCCTCTAGTCAATTTGCTCACCTCAATTTATTTTCATCCATTTGGTTGGACCTCAAAATTGATTTGTCAGGGTACCAATACTGGTTTAGAAATGCAACTTTGATCAAAGTGTACCACTGTGTTCTTATTGAGTTGTAGGTACGGTCATCGTCGCTTGATTCAATTACTGATTTTTCAGGGGTTATTTGTTTTGAAATAGTTTCGAGGTATGTAAGCCATTTTCCAATGTGACTGCTTCACTGTTCTATGTGTATTTACTTAGGCTATTCATATTTTGGAACTGGATTTGATGTTGACTATGGTTCTCCCTCTAGAAACGGATGTCGGTCACGGAAGGGGGAATCAAGTACCCCGAGACCACAGAAGGAGGGCGTCCCAAACTCGGTGGGCTGATGGACCCCAGACAAGGGGTCATCGAACGATCCGGAAGGTGTCAAACATGTGCAGGTACAGGAAGTTACCAGGACATCGTTGTAATTTTGTGGTTGGGTCACCACTACTGTGCTTGAATGTTGGTTACATATTTTTTTGTTATTTTTGCTGTTCAGGTAACATGACAGAATGCCCGGGCCACTTCGGCCACATAGAGCTGGCCAAGCCGGTGTTCCATGTGGGCTTCGTCAACAAGATCATGAAGGTCCTCCGGTGTGTCTGCTACTCCTGCTCCAAGCTGCTGGTCGACACAGTCAGTAACCCTCCATTCCTTCCTTCCTTACACTACCACTACACAACCTATATGTAACATGTACCAATCCGCTCCCGGATTCAATACTTGTGATGCTCACAACATGGCACACTCAATACAAAAAAACTATACCTCAACTTCCACGCTGCACTGTATACACATAGAATATCTAACACTGCATAAACTCCTGATATATCTAATTGATTTTCATTTGATGAGTATAAGAATTATGGATCAAGGCATACTAATGATTACACGTTAGTCCTTACATGGAATTACATTACACATATTCCAATGACTTGTTGATGTGATGGGGCGCGTTCAGCAGGATGCAACGTTTTGGAATGTTCAGATAGAAATATGCTATATAGAACGAACATGCAGCTCTGACATGTAGAATAAGGAATCACGTCGGCTCTATTTGTGGTATTTCTATCTGCAACGTTCAAGAATGGCCCTGGTGTCTCCTTCCTTCTAGAATAACCCAAAGATCAAAGACATCCTGCAGAAGTCCAAGGGGCAGCCCAGAAAGCGTCTGACCCACGTGTACGACCTGTGTAAAGGCAAGAACATCTGCGAGGGCGGAGAGGAGATGGACAACAAGTTTGGAGTGGAGCAGCAGGAGCACGACAGTGAGGACATCACTAAGGAAAAGGTACTGTCACCGGGGACTCTTGTCAACGTCATGTCATTCGTAGGCCATCAATACTTAACGCATATTTTTGTCTTTGTGTGCTCTCATCTCACATAGTAACATCTTTCTGATTTTGTTTCCTCATGGTCCTCTTGTAACACACACACACACTCTCCCCCTCACTCTCCCAGGGCCATGGTGGCTGCGGGCGCTACCAGCCGCGTATCCGCCGGTCGGGCCTGGAGCTGTACGCTGAGTGGAAGCACGTGAACGAGGACTCACAGGAGAAGAAGATCCTGCTGAGCCCCGAGCGCGTCTATGAGATCTTCAAACGCATCTCGGACGAGGAGGACGTAATCCTGGGCCTGGATCCCAAGTTCTCCCGGCCTGAGTGGATGATTGTCACGGTACTACCCGTGCCGCCGCTGGCTGTCCGGCCTGCCGTCGTCATGCAGGGCTCCGCCCGTAACCAGGTGAGGAGGAATGACTAACTGTTAGAGATTTTTTACTGAAATGTCAGGAATTGAAGGGGTTCGGTGACTTTCAAGTGCAAGACTGTCATTTTGCCTTGAAATTGTTGAGATTGTTTAACTTGTTTAAGTTTTACCATCGTCGTTTAACCACGTCATGTCCTTTTTTCCTGTCACCCAGGATGACTTGACACACAAGCTGGCCGACATCGTCAAGATCAACAACCAGCTGCGGCGGAACGAGCAGAGCGGCGCGGCGGCCCATGTCATCGCTGAGGACGTGAAGCTGCTGCAGTTCCACGTGGCCACCATGGTGGACAACGAGCTGCCAGGCCTGCCCAGGGTACGCACTGCAGCAAGGACACATGAGAGGGCACCAATTGGCACAACATTACTGTACTTCTTACCCTTGCCAATGTGTATTGTTACTATAGAGATTTACTGTTTGTCTTTGTTTGAATTGAAGATTGAAGACTAAATAATACACATACTATTAGATGCTTTAAAAGTGCTCTTTTGTTAGACTGATAAGACCGACAACTATTCAACCCATAATATCTGGGTTTATTTCATTTTCAATGATTACTGATAGTTGTGAAGGATCATCAGCTCTGTTCTGAATATGTTTGTGCTGATAACTGAACTTTCTCTTAACTCCCAGGCAATGCAAAAATCGGGCCGCCCGCTCAAATCCTTAAAACAGCGTCTGAAGGGGAAGGAAGGGCGAGTCCGAGGTAACTTGATGGGGAAACGTGTGGACTTCTCCGCCAGAACCGTCATCACCCCCGACCCCAACCTCCAGATCGACCAAGTGGGCGTCCCGCGCTCCATCGCCGCCAACATGACTTTCCCAGAAATCGTCACACCGTTTAACATTGACAGGTACGGCAGAGAAACTAACCAATTGTTTACTGTTTAAACTGACATAATTGTGTATTGGTTATAATGTTGACAGTCCTATATGTCGTCAGGTTACAGGAGCTGGTGCGCAGAGGCAACAGCCAGTATCCAGGAGCCAAATATATCATCAGAGACAACGGGGACAGAATCGACCTGCGGTTCCACCCCAAACCAAGTGACCTTCACCTCCAGATCGGCTACAAGGTGACCCTCAAAAGACAAGATGGTTCTCATTTATTGTGGAATGTTTACGGAGTGACTTGGACTTGATGTAATGCAATGTCACTTTTATGAACTAATTTTTGTCCCCCTCAGGTGGAAAGACATATGTGCGACGGTGACATCATCATCTTCAACAGACAGCCCACGTTACATAAAATGTCTATGATGGGGCACAGAGTTCGAATCCTGCCCTGGTCCACCTTCCGAATGAACCTCAGGTACAACTATCAAGTCTTGAATTTTCCCTTCAAGTCTCTGTCAGACTGGCCCAGTTTCAGACCACAAACAGACATGATACCTGAGTAGTTATTGTTTGTTGGCATAAACACTGACAAGAATGTTGGGAAGAACATTGATATAGAACCTATTGTTGAGCGAATATAATTTCAGGATTGGGATTAGTGCTCCTATAGTATCGGATGATTTTCTCAACTTCAATTGTTTCAAAATGAAAGCAAATGCTAACACAGAACACATTACACACCATTGAACATATTACATAAAAACAGATCCAGGATGGTGACATTAACCACTCTGCCCCCCTCCCCCTGTTCCACAGTGTAACCACTCCGTACAATGCTGACTTTGACGGGGATGAGATGAACCTGCATCTCCCCCAGTCCCTGGAAACGAGAGCTGAGATCCAGGAGCTGGCCATGGTGCCTCGTATGATCGTCACCCCCCAGTCCAACAGGCCCGTCATGGGCATCGTGCAAGACACCCTCACCGCCGTGCGCAAGTTCACCAAAAGGGACGTCTTCCTAGAGAGGGTAAGGAGGGGAATGTTTAAAGGGATAGGTCAGCCCCAAAAACATACACACACACACACACGTCTTTCCTCCACTTATTCTGTAACATGATCTGTCCCCCAGGGCGATGTGATGAACCTCCTGATGTTCCTGTCTACGTGGGACGGCAAGGTGCCCCAGCCAGCCATCCTGAAGCCCCGGCCGCTCTGGACGGGCAAGCAGATCTTCAGCCTTATCATCCCGGGCCACATCAACGCCATCCGAACACACAGCACCCACCCAGACGAGGAGGACAGTGGGCCCTACAAACACATCTCTCCCGGGGACACCAAGGTAAAAACACTAAACTGGAGAAACACACTGAGATGCTCATGTGACAAGGAGGATTTGTTAAACAAATGTTGTAGTGATAGTGTGTGCAGAATACAGGCTTTTATTGCATTTATTGTGTACATTCTTTAGTTACATGTTTTTTCTATATGTTCCCATCTTAGAATGCTAGCACTTTACCACACATGAAAAAAAAAAAAAAAAAAAGTGGCCATTTTGTCCCAGAACGCTAACCACACCTCCTAACGCAGAACAATGAATGGATACTAACCCAATGTGTGTAAAATACTATTATCTAATGTCATGTGTCTGTGTTTCCCCAGGTGATAGTGGAGAACGGGGAGCTGATCATGGGCATCCTGTGTAAGAAGTCACTGGGTACCTCTGCTGGCTCCCTGGTCCACATCTGTTTCCTGGAGATGGGCCATGACGTCACCCGCCTCTTCTACTCCAACATCCAGACGGTGGTCAACAACTGGCTGCTCATTGAGGGTAAGGACCTGGACTGAGTGGGCCCTGGGAAGAGGGCATCAGTGGGTAGAATGGCAACTCCTTTGAAATCCGCTTGATGTTAATCTGTTCTATTTTGGGGTTAGGGGTTAAATTCCTCTAAATGCAGATATTTTAGTCAATATTACCAGTTTTTCTTAATATTCATATTTTCTCTCTGTAGGTGCTTCTATCGGTATTGGTGACTCCATTGCTGACGCAAAGACGTACCTGGACATCCAGAACACCATCAAGAAGGCCAAACAGGATGTAATAGAGGTAAGTCCCTTCCCTTCTCTCTAAAATATTCCTTCAAATATTCCTTGTCAATAAATCCTCTTGTATTCATGATGGGGACGTCCTCTGGCAATTCCTTTTGAAAGAATGTAGACTGGAATAAAAGATGTGAGCCATTTCTAAGACCCTCTGTCTCGAACTCCCTTCATTTTCTTCCTGTAATCCTCTCCAGGTCATTGAGAAGGCCCACAACAACGAGTTGGAGCCCACCCCTGGTAACACGCTGAGGCAGACCTTTGAGAACCAGGTGAATCGCATCCTAAATGACGCCCGTGACAAAACGGGTTCCTCTGCCCAGAAGTCCCTGTCTGAGTACAACAACTTCAAGTCCATGGTGGTGGCCGGCTCCAAAGGCTCCAAGATTAACATCTCTCAGGTACGACCAGGGGTCCTAAAAAATATACAAACGACCTGCTCTCATGCAATAAGAAACGCTCATTTTTGTTTTAAAACGCTACACTACGGTGTGCCCTACTGAACACGGCCCAGGATAGTTTCAGACATCGATGGATTTTTTTAATGGCACACAGTGTTCCTCTAGGGATGACAGTAGACAACGGGCTTCGATTTACACCCCTTAACTTCACACACTTTTTCCTTCTCTACCATCTGTCTCTCCCTCTCTCTGGCCCTCAGGTTATTGCGGTGGTGGGGCAGCAGAACGTGGAGGGTAAGCGTATCCCGTTCGGCTTCAAGCACCGCACGCTCCCCCACTTCATCAAGGATGACTACGGCCCCGAGAGCAGAGGCTTCGTGGAGAACTCATACCTGGCCGGCCTCACGCCCACAGAGTTCTTCTTCCACGCCATGGGAGGCAGGGAGGGGCTTATCGACACGGCTGTGAAGACCGCCGAGACTGGTGAGTGAAGGGGAGAAGTAAGAGTTTATTTAATTAAGGATCACCATTAGCTATTGCAAAAGCAGCAGCTACTCTTCCTGGGGTCCACACAACATAAAACATGACATAATACAGAACATTAATAGACAAGAACAGCTCAAGGACTGCATACATTTAAAATAAGAGTATAGAAAGAGGGGGGAAGAGGAGGAAGATGTTGGGGATAGAGACTGGTGATTGAAGGGGGGAGAGGCAAGGAGTAGAGGTCAGGGTTTAAGCTGGTTAGAAGCACTTTTTAATGTAGGGAGATGAGAGGGAGGAAGGGGTGACTGTTACGACCCCTGCACGATTAGGGAGAGGAGACTCATAGATAGTTCGGTAAGTAGATGGATTTTTCACAGGTTTAAATACTCTTCTAACCTCAGTCCTTATCTGATGTCCTTCAGGTTACATCCAGCGTCGTCTGATCAAGTCCATGGAGTCTGTGATGGTGAAGTACGACGCCACGGTGCGTAACTCCATCAACCAGGTGGTGCAGCTTCGCTACGGAGAGGACGGCCTGGCCGGGGAGTCTGTGGAGTTCCAGAACATGGCCACGCTCAAACCCTCCAACAAGGCCTTCGAGAAGAAGTGAGTGGTGAAGGGAAGTGGGTTGAGGGGAGTGGAGATCCCGTGTAGCTCAGTTGGTAGAGCATGGCGTTTGCAACGCCAGGATTGCAACGCCAGGATTGTGGGTTCGATTCCCACGGGGGTCCAGTATGAAAATATATGCACTCACTAACTGTAAGTCGCTCTGGATAAGAGCGTCTGCTAAATGACTAAAATGTAATGTAAAATGAGAGAGAGAGGAAGGGGCGGGGAGGTACAATGATGGCTAGAGTTTTGGGTGTGGGATAAGGGTACTAGATTCGTTTGAGCTGTCTTGCCAACTCCTATGGTGGTTATTGTCATGCCAACGACCATAGGAGTTGGCTATACAGGAAAAACTGATCTGAGACCAGGCTTGTGCCTACTTAGTCATTCGATGATTGATTGACTACGTTTTTTAAAAACTAGGACAAGCTTTCCTCTCCTATTGGTTGACAGTGTGACAATATTGGATATCATAGACTTCACCTATCCACGACCCACCATCTTATTAATCACCCAGATGCTAACGCTAAACTCTCTGTCTAGTCACGTCTATATGAAGGTGTTCAATACAGCAGCTCACTGTCCACGCTCCACGGTCAACTGGCTTAACTCTCTGTCTGTCTAATCTTGTCCTTCCCTAATCCTCCTCCCTTGGCCACTAGGTTCAGGTTTGACTGCACCAACGAGCGGGCTCTGCGGCGCACCCTGCAGGAGGAGGTGGTGAAGGATGTGATGACCAACGCCCAGGTGCAGAGTGCCTTGGAGAGGGAGTATGAGAAGATGAAGGAGGACCGGGAGATTCTGAGGGCCATCTTCCCCACTGGGGACAGCAAGGTGAAGGGGAGAGACACACACTAGCACAGGGGTCTCCAACAGGTAGATCGCAAGCTACTAAGAAATGGTCTTCTGATGTGATTTAAAGGCACAATGCAGGCGTTATTTTCCATATCAAATAATTTCTGGCCTGGGTAACAATAAAGTACAGTACTGTGATTGATTTTAAATCAAAATGGTCAAAAAGAAACAAATAGCTTTTTAGCAAGAGCAATTTCTCAAGCAAGAATTTTTCTGGGAGTGGTCTGAGTGGGGAGGGGAAAACTGAAAACTAGCTGTTATTGGCAGAGCGGTTTGGAACTCTTTCTTATTGGTCTAACTAATTTACCATCTGGTGATGTCACAAGGCAGGCTAACATTTCAGGCTGTCTTTTCAAAGAGCTCTTGTACTTAAAGGGTATTATCATTCACAGTATTATTCCAACCTCATGGTGTGGAAATATATATAAAACAAATGTGACTGCACTGGGCCTTTAAGCATTGACATGGAATTCTTTGACATGTGGTCCTCTGTAGCTCAATTGGTAGAGCATGGCGCTTGTAACGCCAGGGTAGTGGGTTCGATCCCCGGGACCACCCATATGTAAAAATGTATGCACACATGACTGTAAGTCGCTTTGGATAAAAGCGTCTGCTAAATGGCATATTCATTATTAATATTAACATGGAACAACTATATATAGCTGTTTATAAAACCATTATTTTACCAGGTATATTGACAGAACACATTTCTTGTACACCAAGGACCCGGGGAAGAGTTGCAGGGTAGAGAAGAATGCGCCTATTTGAAAGCAATAGAAAAATGATTAGCTTGCGACATGTTAATTTGATAAAAGTAGGTATAACGCTAGAGAAGGTTGGAGACCCCTGCACTAGCATGTGTACACACTAGCATACATCTCCAGATTCTCCACACATGTACATCTCCACGCACATACATGCATACATCCTCTTTCATTCACTTCCATGTACTCCCAGGAACTCTCACACACTTCCTTCCACATGTCACCACTGCTAGTATATCCCACTGATTCAGACCAATACGATAGGGATATCTAACACTAAAGGCGTTATGTCCCTGTTTCCCACTAGGTGGTGCTGCCCTGCAACCTGGCCAGGATGATCTGGAATGCCCAGAAGATCTTCAGAATCAACCCCCGCACCCCCACAGACCTCAACCCCCTACGAGTCGTAGAGGGTAGGTATCTACCACACTCGTACACTTTGCAGCCACCATAGACCCATATTTGAAGAAACCCCTAAAGATGTGCCATGTAGTCTCACGTTTTAAAAGGTTGATACCATCCATTTTCAATGGCCACTCCTTAAGGCCGATTTCAAATAAGCCTTTGAGCAATCACACCACCACATGAAGTGACATTGGTAGTTGAAAGTTGATCGCACCCATTGTCAACCATGTCATTTAGCGGAATGATTCACAAATCGTGTGGACAAATGACTGGCTGTGGGATTATAGATGTGAAGCGCTGTCTGGCCTGCCCCCCTAGCTGCATTGCTTACTGACGGCCATATAAAGCTTCTTGGGTGCGGCTGTGCTCCTAACACTATATGAAGAGAGATGGATGGAGGGATCCCTTGCACTGTACAGGATCACATGGAGTACCGTATTGTGCCTTACGTTCCTCGGTTTGTAACATTGAGACATTTGTTGTCATGACGACAAAGGTGGGTTGTATTGGAATACCATAGCACTTGATATGCTACAGTAAAAAGTTGCCTGATTAATTTTGTTGTTCCCATGACTAACTTTTTGGTGTAAAACGCATCCATCTCTAGATGCTAAAAGCAAGAATTTGAAACACTTTGTTCAGTAACCAAGTAAATTGCGTTGATATTTCTGCAATCTTGGTACAAAAACGAAATCTCTCGATAAGCAATTTTATCTGGACCACTAGCCAGGCTAAATAAGATATAAAATGACCCGTATGACATTCTAAAACTTCTCCCTTCTCTTGTCTCCACGCCACAGGTGTCCAGGAGCTGAGTAAGAAGTTGGTGATTGTGAACGGCGAGGACCAACTGAGCAGACAGGCCCAGCAGAACGCCACGCTGCTCTTCAACATCCACCTGCGCTCCACGCTGAGCTCCCGGCGCATGACAGACGAGTTCAGACTGAGCACCGAGGCCTACGACTGGCTCCTGGGGGAGATTGAGTCCAAGTTCAACCAGTCCATCGTGAGTCGAGTCTCTCACACACACAGTGTGCTGGGAGAGGTTGAAAGGGGGAGATTGAGGGTCAACACCTAAACTGGTTGCTATGAACGAAAGAGATGGGATTAGATATACAGGGACAGTGTAGAAAACTAGGATCTTTTTTACAGCATAAAAACTTAGGAAAGAATTCATGCTCGGCTTCTCTGTTTTCTTTCATTACACTGATCTAATTCCGTCATAATCATTTAATCTGAACACTTCATCCCCTCCCTCCTCTAGGCCCACCCGGGTGAGATGGTTGGGGCGTTAGCTGCCCAGTCGCTGGGAGAGCCCGCCACCCAGATGACCCTGAACACCTTCCACTACGCCGGCGTGTCGGCCAAGAACGTCACCCTGGGCGTGCCGCGTCTCAAGGAGCTGATCAACATCTCCAAGAGGCCCAAGACCCCGTCCCTCACTGTGTTCCTGCTTGGCCAGGCGGCCCGCGACGCCGAGAGGGCCAAGGATATCCTCTGTCGCCTGGAGCACACCACCCTCAGAAAGGTGAACAGTGGAGAATATGTGATATGGGTGGGCTAAACATGTGGTTGGCATAGACGGCAGTTCCTCATCAGTGGTGTATCACACCAGTCAGACCAACATTAGTTCTAAAGCGTTGTTTTACTTTAATAAATTGTTAAATGTTATTAATAAATTAAGTTATTACAATATCTGATTTCATAGGTTGTTCCTTATCTTTGCATACTGATTTTACAATCATTAACCAACCATCCTCTCTCCCTCCCTCCCTCCTTCCAGGTGACGGCCAACACGGCCATCTACTACGACCCTAACCCCCAGAGTACGGTGGTGACGGAGGACCAGGAGTGGGTCAATGTCTACTATGAGATGCCCGACTTCGACGTGACCCGCATCTCACCCTGGCTGCTCCGCATTGAGCTTGACCGCAAGCACATGACTGACCGCAAGCTGACCATGGAGCAGATCGCTGAGAAGATCAATGCCGGTGGGAATGCACACACGCACACTTCCAATACTTTATTTGGATATATAATAAAGCATTCCAGTAAAAAGGACCCACACACACCCTATTGCTAAATGCAACCTCTCTCCCTGAAGGTTTCGGAGACGACCTGAACTGTATCTTCAATGACGACAATGCAGAGAAGCTGGTTCTGCGAATCCGCATCATGAACAGCGACGAGAACAAGTTCCACGAGGACGAGGAGGTGGTGGACAAGATGGACGACGACGTGTTCCTGAGGTGCATCGAGTCCAACATGCTGACGGACATGACACTGCAGGGCATCGAGCAGATCAGCAAGGTAACGGAGGGCTCACAGAAACAAACACTTGTTCCTTTAAACTGCACTGTAGCACAATTTTTCACCTCCGCACCCAATAGTCTTCCTTTCCTCTATGCTCACCGATCTCATACAAACTGATTGACCTAAACAACATGGCAGAAACCTATCCAGATCATTAACCCATCAGCTATTGATCTATAGTACTTCCCCTGTCTCCTCCCCCTAGGTGTACATGCACTTGCCCCAGACAGACAACAAGAAAAAGATCATCATTACAGAGGAGGGAGAGTTCAAGGCCCTGCAGGAGTGGATCCTGGAGACAGACGGCGTGGGACTTATGAGGGTCCTCAGTGAGAAGGACGTGGACCCCGTCAGGACCACCTCCAACGACATCGTAGAGATCTTCACGGTATGGTTAGATACCATAGTTGGATAGCGACGCAAGTTATGATAGTAACAAATAGAGGTAATAGTAACGATAGAGACGATGGTTACAGATAGCTACGATAGTTGTGATAGTTACAATAGCTAGCTACAATAGTTTAGATAGCAATGGTAGTTACCGACAGTTATGACAGTGATCTTTATATGATTTGTATTGTCTGTAGTAAGGGACCAGTTTAAATGTTCTTTACAATTTTGGCTATACTTTCAAGTTCATATTCACAAAAGCACTCTTTGGGAGTTAAACAAGGAATCCTAACTCGACATTGTTAAACCTATTCAGCTCTACTTTACTGCTAAACCTGAATAGTACATGAATCATAGCATAGCCAAAACATGTCAGTATTTTGGGGGATATCCATTACTCATTCCAGTCCCCCCTCCTCTCCTGCCTTCTAGGTACTGGGTATCGAGGCTGTGCGCAAGGCTCTGGAGAGGGAGTTGAACCACGTCATCTCCTTTGACGGTTCCTACGTCAACTACCGCCACTTGTCGTTGCTTTGCGACACCATGACGTGCCGCGGTCACCTGATGGCCATCACGCGTCACGGCATCAACAGACAGGACACGGGACCCCTCATGAAGTGCTCCTTTGAGGAGACGGTGAGTGTTATGCCAGGGGACAGAGGGAAGGGGGTGATGGTCCAGCATTGTGTTAGTATGTCATACTTACCATTTTTAGAACAGTTGTCAGTGGGCTCTTGAGTATAGTCATCAGCAACTCTTCCGCTAGCTACAGTATCCATAAAACGACTTCCTTTGAGAACTTCATAGGAGTGTTCTAGTTACCAACCTTGACTAGACCAACACATGACAAAGCGATTTTATCTCAATGAAACTAGTCAGTATAAACAATGAAATTAAACGTATAGTGTAGATTAGTCAGCACCCTGTATACTCACCGTCAACATCCTCCCTATCCCAGGTGGATGTGCTGATGGAGGCGTCGTCCCACGGGGAGAGTGACCCCATGAAGGGTGTGTCTGAGAACATCATGCTGGGCCAGCTGGCCCCCTGCGGGACGGGCTGTTTCGACCTGCTGCTGGATGCTGAGAAGTGCAAATATGGCATGGAGATCCCCACCAACATCCCAGGCATTAGCGTGGCTGGACGTGAGTAGACGGGACTAGAATGGCGAAACTTTATTGTCCGCACAGTGTGACTTTAAATGTAATTGTTCACACAATGTGGCTGTTCCCATCACCATATCAACTCCAGTATTTGAATTCAGACGGACATGAAGGCAGAAATGGACTGGTATAGACCAATTTATCTATGATTTGATTAAACAACGTAAACATTTCATTCCAGTTCTGAGTATAACTATGTTGGAAAAAGCCTACATTCAAAGCAAAATATATACACAAAGTATCCAGACTTTTAGATAATGAGATGTCGGTAAAGAATCTCTATAAGGATTGATTGTGAAATGTGCATATTTTCTCTATTTCCTCTTCTCAGCCACCGGAATGTTCTTTGGCTCTGCGCCCAGCCCCATGAGTGGCATGTCCCCAGCCATGACCCCCTGGAACACTGGAGCCACCCCCGCTTACGGTGCCTGGTCCCCCAGCATCGGTAAGCCCCAACCTGGGTTGACTTTGACAATATCCTGGTAGTACAGTGTAGTCCATACCACCTTCTACTGTACTGTTCCATTAACTCATGCTCTGACCTCCAGGCAGCGGGATGACCCCTGGAGCTGCAGGCTTCTCTCCCAGCGCAGCGTCCGACGCCAGTGGCTTCTCTCCGGGCTACTCCCCGGCCTGGTCCCCTACCCCTGGATCTCCTGGGTCCCCTGGACCAGCAAGCCCCTATATCCCCTCTCCAGGTTAGTCACCATACAAAACACCCAGTTTGGTTTGAAATATCAACTGACACAGGACCTTTTTTACATGGAATTAATTAATTTCTTGTTTATTTTTCCAGGAGGTGCCATGTCTCCCAACTACTCCCCCACCTCCCCGGCCTACGAGCCCCGCTCTCCTGGGGGATACACCCCCCAAAGCCCGGGCTACTCCCCAACGTCACCCTCCTACTCCCCAACGTCCCCCTCTTACTCCCCCACCAGCCCCAACTACAGCCCCACCTCACCCTCCTATTCACCCACCTCCCCCAGCTACTCCCCAACCTCCCCCTCATACTCCCCTACATCCCCCAGTTACTCCCCTACCTCCCCATCTTACTCCCCCACCTCACCCTCTTACTCCCCCACTTCTCCCTCCTACTCCCCTACCTCCCCCAGCTACAGCCCCACGTCTCCAAGCTACAGCCCCACCTCGCCTAGCTACTCCCCCACCTCACCCTCTTACTCCCCCACTTCCCCCTCCTACTCCCCCACCTCACCCTCTTACTCCCCCACTTCCCCTTCCTATTCCCCTACCTCCCCCTCTTACTCCCCCCACCTCTCCAAGCTACAGCCCCTCTTCACCCAACTACACCCCAACCTCGCCCAGTTACTCCCCCACCTCCCCCTCCTACTCCCCTACCTCCCCCTCCTACTCCCCCCACCTCCCCCAACTACACCCCCCACCAGCCCCAACTACTCCCCCACCTCCCCCTCTTACTCTCCCACTTCTCCATCCTACTCTCCCTCCAGCCCACGCTTCACCCCCCAGTCGCCCACCTACACCCCCAGCTCTCCCTCCTACAGCCCCAGCTCTCCTTCCTACTCACCCACCTCACCCAAATACACACCTACGTCCCCCTCTTACTCCCCCAGCTCTCCAGAGTACACCCCCACCTCCCCCAAGTACTCCCCCACCTCGCCCAAGTACTCCCCGACCTCTCCCAAATACTCACCCACCTCCCCAACTTACTCCCCGACGACCCCTAAGTACAGCCCCACCTCGCCCACCTACTCCCCCACCTCACCCACCTACACCCCCACCAGCCCCAAGTACTCCCCCACCTCCCCAACCTATTCCCCAACCTCACCCAAATACTCTCCCACCTCCCCCACCTACTCGCCCACTAGCCCCAAAGGGTCCACCTACAGCCCCCTGTCTCCGGGCTACAGCAACCCCTCACCCAGCTTCACCCTCACCAGCCCGGCCATCAGCCCAGATGACAGTGACGAGGAGAACAACTGAGGGATCCAGGAGGAAGAGCAGGGGGCTAAGGAACCTCTCCCTGCCCTACTCGAAGCCCCTGAACTGGGGCTGTAATACTGAAGGATAGCCCCACTGCTGGTGGTGTCGGTGGTTTGGGCTGGAGAGTCATGACAAAGAAAGAACCCTGGGGGTCCCACTTGTGATTTATTTTTATTTTGGGGGCCCTCCTTCGGACCACTGTACCCCAGCCTCGTTCAACTCGGGGGGGGGGGGGGCTGCCTAAAATATTTACTACTATGTATTTGATAGACTTGAACTGTTTAGCAAGGGGAAAAGGCTGCCTTTTTGAACTACACATTTTATTTTGGTTTTTAATGTTCATGCGGCTGTTGAAGCTGAGTTATAAGAACCTAGAAGAAAGCAGAGGAGGGAGATGTGGTTAACACATTGACAAAAACGTCCCTCTTTTCACCCCCCCGTTTCCCTGCACCCAGTCGTTCTCTCTGAAATTCAGTTGGATGTGTAGTTGTACTTGAGTATTGCCAAAAGCCTTTGAAAAGCTACCAGTGGATTGTATTTATCTCCTTAAAAAGCATTTAAGCTTCCCCCAAAAAGAAAGAAACCAGAGGAGTAGAGTTTTACTAAAACGTACATTATCTTTAGTAGATTTTTTCTAAATGTAAAGTTGTTGCTGCCAGCTTTGGTTGGAAGAAAATGTTGAGCTGATGTTTTTGATATATCAGAAGACAGGCCAGAGGAGATGAGTTGACTGGAATTGGATTTAACAGAATTTAAACATTATTACTAATCTGCAGTTCAGAACAGTGGAATTCAAGTAGTAGTGGAACGGGTTGCCTGAACACTGCAGGTGAAAATGAATAGTTGTATTCCTTGCAGCACTTAGTACAGGGCTGCAAATTAAGACTGCCTAGGACAGGAGAGGGTCATGGGTGCTGAGAGAGAGACGCTTGTAACATTTCCGTGGAGATGTTGACATTTTTGTCACCTCTCCACGACGTTCCAAATAAACCCTTTACCTTCTCCCCTTTACCCTCCCCCCAAAGACGAGCCTGAAAGATGTCAAAACACCCACCAGCATCCCTGTACCCTTCACCATTAGATGAGAGTTGTGTACAACAGCAAAAACCAGATTATTTTCCCAGCAAACCACTTTCCTAAAACACTGGGAAAAAATTGGGTTTATGAAAGACTTAATAATAATATTATCTGACAATTGTCATTGTTTGGTTTTAGAAGAGAACGGAGTGTTTATAGGTGGATGAGGGATACTAGTTGGTCGGCGTTGCTGCTTTTGTCATTGTTTATGAATAAGTAGCAACCTGTTAATGCATTTTAATCATTGTTTTAGGTTGAAGATCTCTTATTTGAAATCACTCCCACCTTAAAATAATACTTGTTCCATAATTCTAATTAGCAAATGTAAATGAGTTCTCTACTTTACTTTGGACTCGCTCATAAAATTTATTTAAGAGGGAAAAATACTACTCTTCTTCTGTGTGCATAAGAATGGAGAAATTCAGATTCAATTGTTTTGTTGTACTATTTCCTGTTTTTTGTTGCTTCTGGTGACTTTGTAAGAGCTGTTTGCAAAGAGGTTCTGTTTTCGGGTACTTTGGATGAAGGGGCAGGGGACGGAGGGGAGTACGTTTAGTTTCCCCCCTTATGTCTCATTTCCATTCTGTTTCCCAATCGCTTTGTTCAGTTTCTGCCATTCAGTCTCGAATTTGGGCCAAGATGTCCACCGCATTCTCATTAAAGGGGAAATCAGCAGTTGCTACCTCGATTTTTTTAAATATATAAATTGATATGTACCCATTGATTCTTGAAGAATATAACTTATAAATAAATGCCGCGTTAGCTAAGTTCAACTGTCGTACCCGATCAGAACCCAAAATATAAAACATTTTTACTCCAATGTTTGTAAACAAAGTAAATGTAAACAAACACTATAGCCTTAACATGATTAGAACTAATTTTGATGTCATGGATAGTCAGTCCGTGCATCCATAGCTGTCTTTGAATTTGAGTGGTTACATTTCTCCAGCTCCATCCCCCAGCTTTTTACCGAAACGGTGGTGGGGATTTTGCTTTATCGTTTCAACTGCTGATTGCCGCTTTAAGTTGTAAAAAGGAAAATGTTGCATGCAGTCTATTTGTGAGGCTTCATAGCCTACTGTAAATTTGTTACCGCTAAGTGGCTCTACTATGGTTCAGGCAGAAAATGCAAAGTTCAGATTGACAGACAGGTTGATATTCAGTTTGGTGTTTTTCAGTTACGCTCTTGGACACTGGAGGGCGAAGTAAGCCCTCGTTTGGGTTGACAAACCATCTCTCAAAGCCTCAGTTTCAGTTCAGTGATTTTATCAAAGGAGACCAGACATTTCAGAGCACTTTTGGCCTCTACAGCCCTCTACCCACTACATTAGTGTGACTGTTTATGAAAACCACCAGGCATAGACACACTTTACATTTACTTCCGGGTGCTCTTACACTTTACTAGGCCTAGTTTGATTGATGAAGGTGATGAGTTTGATTCTTGTGCCTGTTTGACTATGGAACACAGGTAATTTTTCCTCTCGAGTTCCATCTAAGCAATACGACAGGAGTTGACAAGTTCCCCCACTTTTGATTGGACTAGCTGGGTCTCCTCCCCCCCCACTCTTCATCCACAAGGGATCCTGATCGTTTTTGAAATCAGTGTTTGTCCTTTTTCTACCAGTGTACATACCTGTGATTGGGAATCTCTGGGAGGGAGTACTGTAAAGAACTGGGATTCCTAAGGGAATGGAATTCTATCCCTGTGGAAATCCAATTTGTCTGGATTTTTATCTGGTTTGTGGTCAGGAACGTGTTTGGTATGATTTGTCCTGTACACCAAATGTGTTTCAACAGAAGTGATTTTGAATTGACTGGACCACCTGCATCGAATACAGGTGTTGGCAATACACTGTTGAAATCCATGCAGTTGGTCTGTTCCGTCATCGCCTCATGACATGGTGACTTTGTCCCCTACCATCATATCCCATTGATTTACCTGTGTGGTCCAGTCAATTCAACACACCAGGACTCCCGTGTGTGTCAAAAGAGAGACAGGGTTTTCTTGAGTTGGTGGAAAGACTGGGCAGGGTGTCTTGGGAATAGGAATGTTTAAATTATGAAATTAATTGCCTCTGTATAGAAATCAATCCAATATCTAATTCTCTGTATCTTTGTTTTTTTGACTTGAGAAAAAAATAATAAAAGTTTTACTACAGGTTGTGTCTTGTTTGTATGAGTTGCTGTCACCTACCAATAAACTGAATGAATGAATCCCTTCATATAAGTGGATATATGATGACGTATTCCATCCTAATGGGTAAAACAAGGATTTGGGTGAGGGTAAACAGATTCTAGAAATGAGGCTTTACCTTGACAAACTGATCAATAGCCCCCATATTACTATACAATAAAATGTTCTCCATCCCTGTAAGGGCAATTAGTTGCTATCACTATAGTGATTATCTTGACTACTGGAATAATATTAATCACATCTGGTAGTAAACAAACCTGCATGACAGCAGAACAGGCTTCATTTCCTTACACATCCCCACTGTGGTTTAGTGACAGAGTCAGCTGTCACCACTGCTGCAGATGTCGTTAGGGCCTAGTTCCGAGCGCGGGTGGATTTTTCCAAATTCAACAGACATGCATTGCATTAACCAGCCTGAAAACAGATTATTTCCAATTTTATAAATTTCTCTACTCTGAATAGAATAGGAATGGAGTTATATAGCCTCTATTTACCACCACAAACCGATGCTGGCACTAAGACCGCACTCAACGAGCTGTATAAGGCCATAAGCAAACAAGAAAATGTTCATCCAGAAGCGGCGCTCCTAGTGGCCGGGGACTTTAATGCAGGAAAACTTAAATCCGTTTTACCTAATTTCTACTAGCATGTCACATGTGCAACCAGAGGAAAAAACTCTAGACCACATTTACTCCACACACAGAGACGCATACAAAGTTCTCCCTCGCCCTCCATTTCTGAAATCTGACCATAATTCTATCCTCCTGATTCCTGCTTACAAGCAAAAACTATAGCAGGAAGTACCAGTGACTCGCTCAATACAGAAGTGGTCAGATGACGCGGATGCTACGCTACAGGACTGTTTTGCCAGCACAGACTGGAATATGTTCCGGGATTCATCCAATGGCATTGAGGAGTATACCACCTCAGTCACCAGCTTCATCAATAAGTGCATCGACGACGTCGTCCCCACAGTGACCGTACATACATATCCCAACCAGAACCCATGGATTACAGGCAACATCCGCACTGAGCTAAAGGCTAGAGCTGCCGCTTTCAAAGAGCGGGACACTAATCCGGACGCTTATAAGAAATCCCGCTATGCCCTCAGACAAACCATCAAACAGGCAAAGCGTCAATACAGGACTAAGATTGATTCCTACTACACCGGCTCTGACGCTCGTCGGACATGGCAGGGCTTGCAAACTATTACAGACTACAAAGGGAAACCCAGCCACGAGCTGCCCAGTGACGCGAGCCTACCAGACGGGCTAAATGCCTTTTATCCTCGCTTCAAGACAAGCAACACTGAAGCATGCATGAGAGCACCAGCTGGTCCGGACGACTGTGTGATCACGCTCTCCGTAACCGATGTGAGCAAGATCTTTAAATAGGTCAACATTCACAAGGCCGCGGGGCCAGATGGATTACCAGGACGTGTACTCAGAGCATGCGCGGACCAACTGGCAAGTGTCTTCACTGACATTTTCAACCTCTCCCTGACCGAGTCTGTAATACCTACATGTTTCAAACAGACCACCATAGTCCCTGTGCCCAAGAAAGCGAAGGTAACCTGCCTAAATGACTACCGCCCTGTAGCACTCACGTCGGTAGCCATGAAGTGCTTTGAAAGGCTGGTCATGACTCACATCAATACCATCATCCCGGAAACCCTAGACCCACTCCAATTTGCATACCGCCCCAACAGATCCACAGATGATGCAATCTCAATCGCACCCCACACTGCCCTTTCCCACCTGGACAAAAGGAACACCTATGTGAGAATGCTGTTCATTGACTACAGCTCAGTGTACAACACCATAGTGCCCACAAAGCTCATCACTAAGCTAAGGACCCTGGGACTAAACACCTCCCTCTGCAACTGGATCCTGGACTTCCTGATGGGCCGCCCCCAGGTGGTAAGGGTAGGCAACAACACATTTGCCACACTGATCCTCAACAAGGGGGTCCCTCAGGGGTGCATGCTTAGTCCCCTCCTGTACTTCCTGTTCAAGCACGACTCCATCACCATCATTAAGTTTGCTGATGACACAATGGTGGTAGGCCTGATCACCGACAATGATGAGACAGCCTATAGGGAGGAGGTCAGAGACCTGGCAGTGTGGTGCCAGAACAACAACTTCTCCCTCAACGTGAGCAAGACAAAGGAGATGATCGTGGACTACGGGGCTGTAGTGGAGCGGGTTGTGAGTTTCAAGTTCCTTGGTGTCCACATCACCAAAAAACTATCATGGTCCAAACACACCAAGAAAGTCGTGAAGAGAGCACGACAACGCCTTTTCCCCCCCAGGAGAATGAAAAGATTTGGCATGGGTCCCCAGATCCTCAAAAAGTTATACAGCTGCACCATCGAGCGCATCCTGACCGTTTGCATCACCGCCTGGTATGGCAACTGCTCCGCATCTGAACGTAAAGCGCTACAGAGGGTAATGCGTACAGCCCAATACATCACTGGGGCCACGCTTCCTGCCATCCAGGACCTATATACTAGGCGGTGTCAAAGGAAGGCCCAAAAAATTGTCAAAGACTCCAGTCACCCAAGTCATAGACTGTTCTCTCTGCTACCGTATGGCAAACGGTACCGGAGCGCCAAGTCTAGGTCCAAAAGGATCCTTAACAGCTTCTACCCCCAAGCCATAAGACTGCTGAATAATTAATCAAATGGCCACCCAGACTATTTACATTGACCCCCCCCACCCCTTTGTAAAATAAAAAATATTCCATACACACACAAAAAACGTATTTCTCTCCATTTTTGTGCACAAATTTGTTTACATCCTTGTAAGGGAGCATTTCTCCTTTCCCAAGATAATCCATCCACCTGACAGGTGTGGCATATCAAGAAGCTGATTAAACAGCAAGATCATTTTACAGGTGCACCTTGTGTTAGGGACAATAAAAGGCCACTTGTGTGCAGTTTTGTCATACAACACAATGCCACAGATGTCTCAAGTTTTGAGGGAGCATGCAATTGGCATGCTGACTGCAGGAATGTCCACAAGAGCTGTTGCCAGAGAATTGAATGTTCATTTCTCTACCATAAGCTGCCTCCAACATCGTTTTAGAGAATTTGGCAGTAAGTCCAACCGGCCTCACAACCGTAGACCGCGTGTAACCACGCCAGCCCAGGACCTCCACATCCGGCTTCTTCACATGCGGGATCGTCTGAGGAGGGTAGGGGGGCACCCCTGCCCAGTCATGTGAAATCCATAGATTAGGGCCTACTTTATTTATTTGAATTGACTGATTTTCTTATATGAACTGTAACTCAGTAAAATCTTAGAAATTGTTGCATGTTGCGTTTATATTTTTGTTCAGTATAGATCTGTCATTCTCATTGAAAGCAAGTCTAAGAAGCAGTAGATCTGTTCTATGTGTGGTATTTCTATGCTTCCTGTTCTGAATGCTGCAATATGTATTTTTTGCAAGACCAGACCAAATTCACATATAAATGTGTGTTATAGATCTGTCATTCTCATTGAAAGCAAGTCTAAGAAGCTGTATATCTGTCCTATATGTGCTATTTCTATGCTTTCAGTTCTTAAGTTTCATTTTTGTGTCTTTCACTTTCGTTTTGTACACCAGCTTCAAACAGCTGAAAATACAGTATTTTTGGTTATGGGAAAGATATTTGACAGCGGTTTAGATGGTACAATAATTATCTACAATATAAATTAGGCAAACTATTAGAAGTTGAGCAACCAGGAAATGGCAGAGTGATTTCTGCATAGTGCATCTTTAAATAATTAAATAGTTAGCCTACAAAACTAAAACAATCCATATGTTCAAATCAAAAGGCCTGATATGTCATATGACATAAATAACGCAGCCACATCCCGAGTCCCCAAACATAACATAACATACTTATTTGAGTGTCCCGGATTGACGTTTACTATGTTATGTCTAGTCTATGATCCCAGGCTGGAGTCCCCAGTACGGACACATTCTGAAATCAAAAGATGGTTTAGTATTTGGTTAAAAATCTCAGACGAAGTCCAAGAGAACAAGAAACACTTTTCTGTGAGAAAACAGAAATCCACTTTGCGTAAAAAAATTAATAAAGCCTTCTTTTTTTCAAAGATGTAGCCTACGATGGAAAAGGTCTACTCGTCATCATTTAAAGGAGAACAAAAACTACTTAGCACACAGTTGAACACCGAATAAGCTTCGGATATCTTCCCAATTAAGTAGCCTAGTTTTGTTGTTTGGCTACTTGAAAAGAACTAGGGCCTATCACTCGCAGCTCTCCTCTTCCAATGCATTGTGGAAAAGTGTGCATCGAATTCTAGTAGATGAAGAGCCGAAATTAGTAGCCCTATAACATCCTGGCATTTAAACCATACTCGATTTTCGAAATGTTGCATACTATTAACATTCTCTTTTAGTATACTATTGGGGATTTATTATTTTCATAATTGATGGGATGACTAACTTAGAAAGAATGCATTCTTGACTGGGCTAATGTAGGTTGTGTCACCTGGCAGGCTGTGATTGATGTGAAGAGCTGTTTTAGGGGGTAAAATGAGATAAGGATTTGTGTCTCCAAATGCTAGACAATACTGGTTCTTTGTGATCTGTGAACCATCCTTGGACGTAGGAATGGTGTCTAAGGGAGCTGGCTCTTCTCACTATGACAGGTTGTTATGATGAACGTATGCCTGGAAACAGGGATGCGCTAAGAGGCGGGGGACTAGCCTGTGCGCCAACGGATAGGCTGAGTAAGTCTAAACCACGCTCAAGTCTCTACTCTAATTGGCCAGCAGAGAGGTGGGAAACTCTCTCTGTCAGAGTATTTGAGCAAGAACCTAGAACAATGGATTAGTTCTCTGAAGTGCCCTGCGAGGTATTTCAAAGAGCCCGTATATACGAAACATCATATTTACCATTGAAGGTTTTTGCATTAATTAAAATAACTAGTATATCTTAGAAGTCGTGTTGACCTCTTTTGTTCCTAATACCAGATTTGAATTGACGCAACTTTGACAATTGGTGACTTCCGACGTGATCTGGTAGAAGGGACTTCGCTGGGTACTGTCCGGCCCATTGGTCATCTCTTTCATTGGACTGTGTTTCACAAAAAGTCCGGACAACTTAAAGAAGGTAAGCAGATACCTATTGTTAAATAATTAAAGATCTGCAAATTGGCTTTATTCAAATTAATTTTGTGAAACAACTGTCTGATGTAAGTGAACTAAATTATGAAACTATTATGAGTAGATAAGCACAAAATTGTGACAAATAAACCTTTGGTGAAATGTGATGTTAAACCATGGTACCAGAGAGTATTGATTCTACTGGCAAGGTCCGGAGACGGCTAGGTTCAGGAGACAATACTGACATCTACCAGCAAGGTCCGTAATTGCGACAATACGGCTAAGGTTCGGAGATATAGGGAATAATTGATTTAAGTAATTGCTATCGGCAAGGTTCGTAACTACGACAGTACGGCTAGGTTAGAAGAATTACACCGGCAAGATCCATAACTTTAAGGATATGGCTGGGTTCGGTAAATTTTAAATAATACTGGTGACTGGCAAGGTCCGTAACTAAGGGTTGCGGCTAGGTTCAGCACAGTGTTTTGAATAAAATAGACGCGGCTGTGTGCCCAAATAGATTGTGTGTGGAATATAAGTGTGTCATTTATGACTGTGTGACATATTTGACTGTGTGATAGGATTATGACTGTGTATTGTGAGTGAGTGCGATAACTGTGTACTATTTTTGCTGTGTGATAACTGTATACTACGTTTAACTGTGTACCATTTTTGGCTGTGAATACAAATAATATTTTAAATCAGTAAATAATGAGAATTACAATTAGGAAATAAGGTTTAAATTGTGCAAACGTTAACAAAAGACACCCATAGGAGGTACTATAAAAAGTTAGACAGTGCGAGTGTTGTCGTATGCATGAGAGTGTGAATGATAAACCTGTATACCTTGATAGAAAACAAATTGGGAATCAAAAGACGTTTGTGGCTGTCCAAACGGTATAATTTGGGAATAAATGTTGGATTTGTGGTTACTCAAACCATATAACCCGTCAGTGACAATCGAAAACATGAAATGAAAAGTGATGAATGAGTGTGACTGAACTAAAACGTTTGAACTGATATATTTGAAATATAACATTTGATGTTTGACATAGCATAATACTGGTTTTAAATAAGTAAATTGAAGTGATATGGTGTGGCGCTTGATTTGATGTATCAACCATTGGTTAAATAATTGAAACACTTGGGTTTATTCGTTCGATTTACCATTTGATGTGTGGCGTTTGATTTGATATAACAACCATTGGTTAAATAATTGAAACACTTGGGTTTATTCGTTCGATTTACCATTTGATGTGTGGCACTGTAAGAATACTGCTTTCAAATAATTAAGGCTGAAATAACCTGGCGCCGAGTTTAACTAATTAGGTGGGAATAATAGATAGATGTACTTTAAATAACTAAATAACGGACGAATATTACAAATTAAAACGAAAAAAAAACATGACTACCAGCGGAGAAGCGGAAAGAATATTGAAGGCTCTAAAATCCACACTTGAAACAAACGGAGGAAAAGATGGAAAGGAATGGAGCAGGCGAGGACAGAAATTCTATAGGGAATGGATAGACGATGGTTGTATACTGTCCCCCGATGGAGTGCCTGTAGAAGGCGAACCAGGGAGAATACTGGAGACGTTGAAACGGAAAACCCAGAAAGCAGAAGGCGATTGGAAAAATGAAGGAGAGCCCCGCAGTGGCAAAATTAAAGACGTAATGGAGAAAGCAAAGCTAAAGGAGAGGATTGGCCTAGCAATGCTTGGAAAATTGAAGAAACTGTGTGCGGAGAAAACAGGACAAAAGGAAAGGACCCGTTTATATCCACCCTTACCAACAGCGCCACCACCATATGACGACCACCCAAAAACAATGGCTCCGGTTCTGGATATAGCGGGAAAAGTCCACTATCAACAAAGGACAGATGAGGGGGAAGAAGGAATGTGGGTCAGAAAGAGCGATATGACTGACAGAAGGGGAGAAGTGGATGTACTTTTAAAAGCTGCAAGAGCGCTAGAAAAAGGAGTGTTTGAACTGAGTAGAATTGAGGGAGAGACGGGGAACAGATGCGGAACAGAAGGAGGAGGGAGTGTTGACGGTGACGGTGAGAGTGAGAAGGAAGAGAGAATGAGCCTAACTGGAGGAAACGTAAGGGGTGGTCTAGCCCAGGGGGAGTGGCAACGAAACAAGGATGCTGAAGAAGGGGAAAGGAGGGAGAGACTTGAGAGACAGAGAGATGAAGAACGACTGGAAGAGTTGAAGATGATAAAAGAGGAAGTACGACACCAGGAAGCACAATTGCACAAGTTAAAAATGGAGCTCAAAGCGAACAAAAACGGAAGTGAAAGTGAACGCTCACCAGTAAGGGGACACTGTATTGACCTCAGAGACGGGGAAGAGAGTGAGGAGGAAAAAACTCATATGTGGAGCTTTTGATGGAGACATATGGGACAACAATGATGGACCCGCATACCATACCCGAGCCAGGGCCCAGTCCAGAGAAGGACACAAAGGGGGGCAGTACCCGTTGAGGGAGACCCCAGGGGGGGCCTCAGTTTACAAGCCATGGTCCCACAGAGACATACAGACCCTGGTGGACAGTCTCCCCCAACCTGAAGAATCTGGACACAGATGGGTGAAGTCTTTTGAGAGTCTCACAGCAGCGGATGAACTCACCATAGGTGATATTGTTACTGTAATGAACAGGTGTATGGGAGACCAGGAATGCAGAGAGATAATGACCTCTGGGGGACTGAGAGGGCAAGTGGGGTCGGCTACAAGATTTGACCCCCACCGCAGTGACGTATGGGATGTCATAAGGAGGAAGTATCCTACCCAGGCCAGACCCGAACTGATGAGAACTCTGACATTGAATGACGATGAAACAATACCAGCATACATGACGAGGGCTAAGTGCCTCTGGAGGCAAGCGTGGAATGAAGAACCAGGAAAAGACACCATGAAACACCTCTTCCTGACAAACTGCCTGGGGGGACTCCCGGATCAGGCTCGAGCTGAATGTGAAAAAGTTGTGGCAATCACCGCAAAATCAATTCCGGAATTTACCGAGATAGCACAACACCATGTGGAACGATGGAGAGAGGGTAAGCGAAAGGAAGAGGATGAACTCAAACAACTTCAGAAAAAGGTTCTGAAGAAGCAACTGACAGAGGACAAGCCGGGAAAACAAATGGTGGTAACCAGTACCCCAACATCTAATCCTACCACTCCTGCACCTGGAAATGATACTACTGCCGCAGTTACTGCTGTAATACAGGCAATGACGGGAATGATGGCACCTTCTGGTCCTCCTGGATATGGTGCACCCGCATACCAGCAACCCTATATACCACCACGACAACAGGGATACACCCCTAGATACGCTGACCAAGGGTGTTTTAACTGTGGGATGCATGGCCACCTGGCAAGACACTGTTATCTCCCAAGACAGGGACAACAAAGAGGGAGGGGTTACATGGGACAGTCCAGAAGACAAGCACCGAGATACCAGCAAGGATGGGGAAACTGGCAAGGAGGAGGAATGCCAGTCCAGCAGCACCAACCACCACAACAGCAGAACCGAAAACAAGACCCAGCAGTGCCTAACGCTGCCTTCCTGCCCAGCATGTCATGGCTGGGTGATGAACACAATTACCAATGAAGCTGCCCAGAAACCCATAAGGATCCCACCACCAACATTTACACTTTCCCACCAGGTTCAGAGCCGATAGTGACATGTTTGATTGGAGGAAGACAACATAATATGCTGATTGATACAGGATGTACATGGTCTTCTGTACAAGCAACATATCAACTCACTACCAAAACACAAGCTTTCTCTGGGGTTTCTGGGGCTATTATGAGAAAGCCATACACAGTTCCATTGGAGGTTGTATGGGATGACCAACAGGTTACCCATCAGTTTCTATACAACCCGGAATGCTCAATGGGGCTCATGGGGAGGGACCTGCATTCCAAACTGGGATGTAGTATCTATTGTAACCAGGAGGGTCTACATGCATCCATCACGCCTATAGATGATCTCATGCCAGTAATCATGAAAAAACTCTCCGACCCCCCTCACATGCTATATGTGGGAACACACCTAAACGAGGAAGATGAGGAGGAAGCATATGTTTACTGGCTGAAGCTCATGGATACTGACCCTGATGCTCCCCGAGTATGCAGAGAGTTCCAACTATGGAAGGCCTGGATACAGACCTTAAATGCATACTATCCACCTGAGGACCCTCCGCACATGACAATGAACTATACTAGGGACTTGGATGAAGCATATGATGAAGCCTGGGAGGAGGAAATGGACGATAGGCGCCCGATTGTGACCAGCAATTATATGTACATACTCAAAGAAGGAGTGGCTACCAGCTGCATGGTCATGGATGGAGACGTGGTACTCACAGACAAATGGTTTGCTCTTCCTAGTGATTCTGTGCCGCATGTTACCCTTCTCGTGGGATTTGGATATGAGGCAAGATCTCTGGGACCAGCGGTAAAGGCAGCAAGTTGCCTACGGTGGAACAAAACCTCTTGTTACAACGTGGAAAGCGCATTCCTTGAGGGAAATCAAGTATGGAGAATTAAACTCAATGTGGATGATGTGTCAAAACCAGAGGTTGTGAGGAGGTCACGTTACCATGGCAGGGAGATGACTGATCATCCGGATACTCCTAACATTTTCAATCAACTACCAGAGGAACTGTGGACAACAAGTGCTGACGATGTGGGGCTGGTTGATGTAGAACCAGTGGTTGTCTCCATTTGAGAAGAAAGTGAACTCACTATCCCAGTTCACAAATCTCAATACCCTCTCAGTGAAGAGAAGACGAGGGGAATTGAGCCTACGATATTAGGACTCCAAAAAGGACTGGTTATATATCCAACATGTTCTGTGTGGAATACACCCATCCTTCCAGTGAAGAAAGGTGACACTGGGAAATGGAGGATGGTGCAGGACTTCAGACCAATCAACGAAGTAACTGTACCAGATGTTCAACCTGTACCAGACCCATATCTGGCCTTACAGAACATTTCACCCACCCAAGATTGGTTTACAGTTGTGGATCTCGCCAATGCATTTTTCTGCATCCCATTACATCCAGAGTCCCAGCCACTTTTTGCATTTACCTATAGAGGGCAGCAATTTACGTATTCCCGACTTCCACAAGGCTACCGTGATTCCCCGGGAATCTTCAACGCTATCCCGAAGAGCCACTTGGAAGAACTAACATTACCTGAGGGGGTGACACTACTACAATACGTTGATGATCTTCTGTTGGCAGCACCCACTGCTGAGTCTTGTTTGCAGGCCACCAAGTCCCTTCCCCTGTTAGTGGCCAAAAAGGGATACAAGGTAAAGAAAGAGAAAGTGCAGTGCTGTCGGAGAAGTGTCCAGTTCCTGGGAAGAGTGCTATCAGGGAAGGGACAAGCTGTGTCTGTGGCTCAGAGGACCTCCATCTTGGAACATCCCAAACCTACTACTGTACAACACCTTTTGTCATTTCTTGGCCTTACTGGATATAGCAGAACGCACGTGCCAGAATACTGCCTTAAAGTGGAACCACTGTGGGCAATCTTGAGAGAAGCAGGAAACAGAAACCTCACAGCAGTCCTTAAGTGGACTCCGGAAGCAGAGGCAGCTTTAATCCAACTCAAACAGACGCTGGCACAGGCTGAAGCACTGTCCTTACCCGATTACACCACGCCATTCTGTTTGGATGTTTCTGAGCAGGATTTGTTATGTACATTCCATCCTGTATCAGAAACAAAAGGGGGAAAGAAGAGTGTTACACTACTATAGCGCGAAACTGGACAACATTGAAACAGGACAGACTGACTGTGCCAGACACATGGCTGCCATTGCAAAAGCTATAGGTAAAACAGCCCACATTGTGATGAGACATCCACTTGAAATCAATACAAATCATGGGGTGACCGCTTTTATAGGCTCCAAACTTTTCACACTGTCCAGTAAAAGAAAATCCAGCATAACAAAGGCCATCACTGCAAAGCACATTACATATGTGACAACAGCAACCAATATGACCGATGGTATGGGTCTTGGAGAACCACATGTCTGTGAGGATAGAGCAGCCAAACAGATCAAAGTCCGAATGGACCTGCAAAACTCACCCTTGGAGGGGAACAAAATCACCCTGTTCACTGATGGATGCTGCTACAGGTCAAAGGACCCAAAGGAAGGAAACACTGCTGCCTATGCAGTGGTGAAACAAGACACAGAAGGAGGACATGAAATAATGGAAGCAGAGAAACTTGGTCCCAATGAAGCTTCAGCACAGCTAGCTGAACTTAGGGCGTTGAGGAGAGCTCTACAACTAAGTGAAGGAAAGAATGTGGACATCTACACAGACTCTGCCTATGCACATGGGATTGCACACATTGATGGACCACAGTGGATGAGGAGAGGATTTGTGACCAGCTCAAATGAGCCCATCAAACATAAGATTGAAGTACAGAAGTTAATTGATGCAATCCAGCTTCCCAAACGAGTGGCAATAATGAAGTGCAAAGGTCACAGCAGAGAAAGCTCCAGAGTGCGTGAAGGAAATGATCGGGCTGATCAAGCAGCAAAAGATGCAGGAGGATACAATGCCCAGCAGATGGTGCAACGAGCCACTCAAGGACAGGAGGAGTTGACGACAGACACAGTAAGACAGTTGCAAGATGCAGCAGGCGCCTACGAACAGAACGTATGGAGCAGACAGGGAGCAAGGCAAGACCATCATGGGATTTGGAGATCTCACACAGGAAAAACAGTGGGACCTGCAAAACTCCTCAGATCAATCTTAAGGGAGGAGCATGAGAAGGCTCATGGAGGATGGAAAAGTGTCGCAAAATCAGTTGAGAAAGCATGGTGGCATCCACACATGTTGGACATGGCAAGAGAGACATCAGAGAGCTGTGAAGTGTGCAAACAATACAACAACAAAGTATCACTTGGAGCAGTGATAGGCAGCTTCCCAATACCTGATGCACCATTTCAAGACATTTGCATAGATTTCACGGACATGGGACAGGACAACAAAGTGGAAGGAAAAAGGTACCTGTTAGTAATGGTGGACAGATTCACCAGATGGGTGGAAGCCATCCCCACAGCAAGAGAAGACGCAAAGGCCGTGATTAAGTGGCTGAGGCGAGACCTCATTCCAAGGTTCGGGGTCCCGCGAATGGTCCGTTCCGACAACGGTACCCATTTCAAGAATAAACACCTAAGGGAGGTAGAGCAGGCCCTAGGAATCACCCACAAGTTTGGGTCAGTGTACCACCCCCAATCGCAGGGACTCGTAGAAAGAGCTAACCAATCGCTGAAACGAAAAATGGCCAAAATCATGGCCGGAACTAAACTGAAATGGGTAGATGCCCTACCCCTTGCTCTAATGTCAATGAGAAATTCACCTGGGTCTGATACCCACTTGACTCCACATGAGCTTATGACAGGACGCAGAATGACAGGACGCAGAATGCCAGGGCCACCAGCAGACAATCTTAGTATGCCTAGGCTAGATATTGCAAAAATCAGATATACAGACTACATGCAGGCACTAATTTCTCTTGTTGAAAGATTGTCTAAACAGGTGGTGGAAGTGCGCACTCCTGCTGTTGAAACCACGGACGAGAACAGAGACATCCTGGTGGGAGATTGGGTGAGAGTGAAGGTGCATTCCAGGAAGTGGACGGAGCCAAGGTGGGAAGGGCCTTTTCAGGTGAAAGAGGTATCAAGTCACTCGCTGAGGGTAAACACGAGTAAGAAGGACGTGTGGTACCACAGAACACATTGTGCCAAAGATATAGTTCCAGGAAGAACTCTAGATCAAGTACAACAGGACTTGGCTGCAGACGGGGAGGATGTTATGGTTACTAGCGGGGCTGGCCCTATGGGGAACAGTGACATCCAGTCAGTATCATAATATAGTCATTACCTTACAGGAAGGGGAATCTCAAGTGATGTCCCTAGAACCGTGTAAGGAGGAATAGGGCTAGTGGAATTGGGGACACTGGTTGCAATTGGAACCAGAAGGAAAACTGTAACAAAATGTATCCCCATGTGTTAAAGAGAGGTACTTATCTGTGTGAGGGAAAGTGGTGTCCATATTGGGATTTTATGATTACAAATGTTGGCACCTTCTGGGAATGGCGTAGAGGCTATCCATATGTATTAGGAGATGCTTCTAAAGCAGCTAGGTTTTCAATGATAAGGGGTGTGCAGGGGTCAAAAGGGGGTGCATGTAAAGGCGATGAAATCCTACTAACCATCCAAGACATTAAACTTACAGACGCAGGTGTGTACACCTTAGCAGCAGTACGATCCGGACCAGACACCATGGGTGTGTTCACCATCGTGGTCACACCCAAACCTGCAGCTGGGGAGAGACAGACCCAGTTGAACCACATCACCACTCCAGGACCAACTCAGCTTCAATCCACTAAGGTACCAAACCCCGTTCGGGTGATTCATGTTAGGGATATAACGGACAGCGACCAATTGGGGACAGAAACTGGTTATGAAGGGAAAGAAAATATGTGGTTGGCATACATGAGGTATACGGCTAGGACACTGGTCAGGCAGAATTGTGTTATCTGTGGGCATGCAAGACCTGGGTTGGCAACCCACCCATTCGCTTTAGGAGAAGGGGAAGGATGGCAGTGCATATTGGAAGAGTTCTACCATTCACTGCCAATCACCACCCTGTGCAAAGCCCTAAGTTTGATTTTCCCTGAGGTTCCCCCACAAAAGGCACCTGCGGGAGTTCAGGCTTATGGAGGTAATTACAGTTGCATTACTGGAACAGGTAAGGGTGTTAACTATGGTAGGCTACCACCAGGGGACTGTGCTGTGAATGTAACTATGAACAGCACTTGGCCAGTAGAGGGTAAAACCCAGACAAATGGGGTGGCTGATGTGTGGTGGATCTGTGGACCAAATAGAAAACTAACCCCGATTCTAAAGGGGGACTGGCAGGGCACGGGTGCATTAGCCAGTTTGATTGTACCTCTGACCATTATTGATGTTTCCTCAGACCAACTTTTGGGCATCGCCCAGCTAGCCCCAGACAGAGAGAGAATGAGGCGGGGGAGACGTAGTGCCCCATGGTCAGCAGGAGAGGAGATCCACTCTAACCTGTTGGGGGTGCCTGTGGGAGTACCATTACAGTTCCAGGCACTCAACAGGAATGATGGGTTGTGGCATTTGTTGCCAATCATAGGACCTGCCATAGATGCTGCTAAACAGCGATCTTGGATAAATTACATCTATTATTATTATTATTATTATTATAACCAACAGCGATTTGTTAACTACACACGCACTGCCCTGACTGGAATGTCGGAACAACTAGAGGCCACCTCTAGGGTGGCTAGGCAAAATAGACTAGCACTTGACATGTTGCTTGCTAACCAAGGGGGTGTGTGTAAGATGTTTGGGGAACAATGCTGTACGTTTATTCCTAACAATACTAGCCCGGACGGGAGCATCACAAAGGCCCTAGTTGGCCTGGATAAGTTGTCAGCAGAAATGAAGAGCATGGCTGGAGTGGGGAGTGGTGGGCTGTTCTCCTGGTTAAGTGACTGGTTCGGTAAGTATTCTTCTATGGTGGTTACTGGATTTCTGACCCTAGTAATTGTGTTTTTATTGTTGATGTGTTGTGCTGCTTGTATCATTCCCTGTCTCAGGAAGTCAGTGGTAGGAGTGGTGCGGGTGTCAGGAGTGATACCGTTGTTGCCGGCCCAGGATGTTGCGGGTGACTCTGCCACTGACTCTGAGACCAAGTTGGATGATCCATGGTTTGCCTAGTAAAATATATACACGCATTTATTTTCAGTTCTTGCTCATTTATTACCTTGTGTTTTTACTAACCACTGTGATTGTTTATTCCTCCTGAGGTGAAGGTAAAGGATTCCTGGGTGGCTGGTAGCCAAATCAGTACATGTTAGGTGTAGGGGAGAAATAGAGGGTTAAAATTATTATTTTTCGTTTTTTTTTTTTTTTTGATGTGATTTAATTTCCATATCCTGTTATACTCAGGGTTGTTTATATTCTGTTCAAACTGTTATTTGGAGTGACACCATAAATGGTGTCAACAGAGGGAATCTTAAATTTTCCCTTTCACATTTTTGGAATCACTCCCTAGAGGGTGTCAAAAGGGAGTCAAAATGTACTTCTCTGTTTGTGTTTTATGTTTTAATAATAATAATAATATGCCATTTAGCAGACGCTTTTATCCAAAGCGACTTACAGTCATGCGTAAATACATTTTTGTGTATGGGTGGTCCCGGGGATCGAACCCACTACCTTGGCGTTACAAGCGCCGTGCTCTACCAGCTGAGCTACAGAGGACCTATGTTTTGTGTTCTATTAATCCTGTGTTTTATGGTTTGATGTTCTTTGATGACTGGTAACTATTTGCAAGTTGGGTGTAGATGGACTGAGGGTTTTTATTTTTTAGGATCATTATGGCCTATTAATAAAAGTGTGATTCTTTTTGTTTGTATTGTATTATAATGAATGACACCCTGTGTTTTCTTATTTTTTTAATCACACCCTAGTAGGTGTGAAAAGGGGGATTATTGGGGATTTATTATTTTCATAATTGATGGGATGACTAACTTAGAAAGAATGCATTCTTGACTGGGCTAATGTAGGTTGTGTCACCTGGCAGGCTGTGATTGATGTGAAGAGCTGTTTTAGGGGGTAAAATGAGATAAGGATTTGTGTCTCCAAATGCTAGACAATACTGGTTCTTTGTGATCTGTGAACCATCCTTGGACGTAGGAATGGTGTCTAAGGGAGCTGGCTCTTCTCACTATGACAGGTTGTTATGATGAACGTATGCCTGGAAACAGGGATGCGCTAAGAGGCGGGGGACTAGCCTGTGCGCCAACGGATAGGCTGAGTAAGTCTAAACCACGCTCAAGTCTCTACTCTAATTGGCCAGCAGAGAGGTGGGAAACTCTCTCTGTCAGAGTATTTGAGCAAGAACCTAGAACAATGGATTAGTTCTCTGAAGTGCCCTGCGAGGTATTTCAAAGAGCCCGTATATACGAAACATCATATTTACCATTGAAGGTTTTTGCATTAATTAAAATAACTAGTATATCTTAGAAGTCGTGTTGACCTCTTTTGTTCCTAATACCAGATTTGAATTGACGCAACTTTGACAATACTGAGAATGTGTAATGCGTGACTGCGTTGTTTCCCGCTATTCGTTGATTTCGGGAGTGCATACCCAAATCTAATTCATCAGCTGTTGTCAAAGCCGAAAAGAGTATGACATCCAGGCATTTAAAGCTGGCCTATACTCGATTTTTGAAATGTCGCATACTATTAAACTTTATTTTTTCGCATACTCAAACGGCCAACAATTTAGGACACCGGTATGGGTATTCTGAAATGGCCATTAAAGACGAGACACCATTGTCCAGACTGACTACAAGAAAACATACTTTGGGGAAGAAGATTCAAATGATGGGGTTTGCTGGACACTACTCCTGACAATCAGTTCCCCAAATAAGAAGTAGAAACATGAGTTTCAAGAAATATTTACATTGGTCGAGCCAACTCTATACGTAGGGAATCCCCAAGGGTCATAATTAGCGCCCTGTAGAGAACTAATCATTTCCAGGCTGATGTCACTGTGTGGAAGGCCATGTCATTATACAATGGTCTGGTTGGGCAGTCAGCCAGGTGAGTGATCCCCACACAAGGTGTGTCTATGGGAGAGACCATAGATGAGTAATACTGGTTGGTTTGGTTATGTTGCTATGATGTGGTTGCCCTGCTGTGATTTTGCTGGTTCCCTGCTGTGATTTTGCTGGTGTCCTGCTGTGTTTTTGCTGGTGCCTTCACTGTGTTTTTGCTGGTGCCTTCACTTTGTTTTTGATGGTGACCAGCAAAACCATCATCAAAGTGCTTCATTATTTACATATATCATAAGGCCTTATTTTGAGGGCCTAGTTTTCCCTAAAACAGTCACATTATGTTGGCTTGCAAAGTGATGTCTAATTCCTATGGTTCCTATGGTTGAATAGTGTATCATTAAGATAAACAAACTACTCAGGTCAACCATACTCATGCCACAAAATCATTCACAACTTTTATGCAAATGTTGTCTCACTCATGCCGCACCCTCACACTCTCACACAACTTATGTATACTTTGTTTAGCCCTACGCTCACTGTCTGTCTGTTTCCCTAGTTTCTCTCTCTTTACTTTTTTTTCTCCTTTTTCTGCAGTTACATTTTTTTTCTGTAAACCAGGGGGCTGGGCTATGACTGCATGAGACAGAGACAGGAAGAGTGTGTGAGAGTGTGTGTGTATATGGACGTGTTTTCTTTGCACAAGTGCATTTCCTCTCTCTCTCTTTCTGCACCGACGTGTCCTGATTCATAATCTCCTCACCTAAAGTTGCAAGGTAAGTGCTCTACGAAATAACTTTTAACTACTTTTTTCACATTTCCCTTCTTTTCTGTGTCTTCCTTTTCTCCCCAATTTTTCCTAAACTGGGATGCCTAGCAGGGACATATTTTCCTAGGCACTCCTTTTTTTATCTCTCCATCTTGCATTTTTTCCTCAAATTAGCTGAGGAATCTGAGACGGAACAATAAAACGAGTCACACTTCGCTTGCCTCCCTATTTCCATCCCTCCCTCTAACTCTCCTTCCCCTCCCGATATCTCTATCAATCATAAAATTGGTAGCGATCTCTTTATTCTCCTCCCTATTTCTCTCTCTCGCTGTTTAGAGATTGTTTATGGACTCTGCTCTGCACGTAGTCCTTTATCACCTACACACACACACACACACACACACACACACACACACACACACACACACACACACACACACACACACACACACACACACACATACACACACACACACAGTCAAGTGGCATATTGCTCTCATATCTCCCTCCCTCCCACTGTCTGCCTGTATATTGTCCCATCTCATATTTCTCCCTCTGATTAAAAGCGCATGAATGATCTGATTGGCTCACTGACCCCAGAATCCTTTCTCTGACCCCCAGCTTAGGGCCAAAGGCCTAGTTTCCCTGTCTCTTGGGCTACGTCCCAGTTCTCTTATATTGCCTTCTTTCCTTGTACCCTTGTTTCCTTTCCTTGATCACTGATGTGGCTGGAAGAGACTGAATGGGAGATGCAATGGAGACCAATTGTCCTGTCTTGTCCAGTTCATTCCAATCAATGCTCATGAGAGACAAAAGATGAGGAAAGGAGGGTGATAATTTGTTTATGGTCAGGGGCAGTGTGCAAATTACCTGTCGCATCAGAGTTAGCTATCTGTCAGTTTCAGGATCTGTCAGTTTCAGGATCTGTCAGTTTCAGGACCTGTCAGTGTTAGGACACATCCCTTCTCTCTCCCTTCGTCTCTCCCTCCCTCCTTCCTCCCCTGGCCCATGGAAAGTGTCTAGGCAGTTGAGAGGGGAGATGGAGGAAGCAGTAGGGGGAGGCAGTGGAGGGAGAGAGAGGGGAGGAGGGCCACAGTAGGCAGGCCCAGCAGTCACCATTATCACCGTGGTGTTTAGCGTTTGTCAGGAACCCGACTCTTCCCCCACAGAGCGCCCTCGCCACGGCCGCTCAGATCACTCCCCAGGCTCACGTTACCTTCCCCATATAAGCTAACCAGGTGAGGAGCACCAACGCACTCCTCCTCACCCAGGCCCCCTCAGTCCACTCACACACACAGTCACACACACTCAAGCGGCCATCAGGCAGAATGGAGCTGGAGTCAGGTGCGGTGCCGGAGCTGGCCGAGGGGATCATGCAGTTAAGTGGACGGGGGCTTTTTCCTCTCATCTTTACGTCCTCTTTACGACGCTGTCTAAGCATTGTAACCTAAACGCCTACCGCCGCCCGCCTGCAGTGGTGGTTGGTGGTGGCCATTTGGCAGCAAGTGTCCTACCTAGGCTAGCATTTGTGTTCAAATATGTACTCTCTCTCTTTTTACCCATCACTCTTTTTCTGACAGGTTACTTTTAGTAGCTTGTTTTGTTTTGTTGATTCTCTGGATTAGTTTGTATCTGCTTTGCTAACTGGATTTAACATGGCAGTTCTGTTTTTACAAGGGCCTAATAACCTTGCTGCTAGATAGCATGAGAGTTTAGCCTCTATCCTCCTCACTGGGATCCTGCTATCCCTGCTGAAAAAAGCATAGACCAGCCTAAATTTCAAGCTGGTCCATGCTGGTCCAGAATGGTCAAGCTGGTATGGCAACACCATGCCCATCATTTTTACATTTCCCAGCATGCTCTATTTCAATATATTTTTTAGTTTGTTGTGTTTTTGCATGTACATTGATTGATTATTTAATTAATCGTATGCTACACAAAGATACATAACATAAATGTTTCTAAACTAATCACATGTATTGCACCCGTTACTGAAATGGTTGTGCCAGTTTAGATGGTTTAGGTCATGTCATTTATTTAACTTTCTAACCCTGGCAGTCATTCAAAATGCAGCTTGTGGGTGAATAAAAGTTACAATTGTTGGATATCCCCACTCTGGCTGGATTCCAATAGGAATTAAACATAACTTTGCAAGCCAGCATAATGTGACTTGCAGGCTGGATGTGGCCACTGTATTAGGGAAAAACTAGGCCCTCAAAATAAGGCCTTATGATATATGTAATGTACTGTCTTAAATAATGAAGCACTTTGATGATGGTTTTGCTAGTCACCAGCAAAAACACAGCCAAGGCACCAGCAAAAACACAGCAGTG
Organism: Coregonus clupeaformis; assembly: GCF_020615455.1. NCBI lineage: Eukaryota > Metazoa > Chordata > Actinopteri > Salmoniformes > Salmonidae > Coregonus > Coregonus clupeaformis. The sequence continues at coordinate 18,122,045 of NC_059230.1, read as the reverse complement.
CACCAGCCTATGCTGGTCTATGCTGCTGTTTTCAGCAGGGACGTGCATGAACTTCCTTGCCTGCACTTCCTTATACCTAAATCATTACCTGTGATGTAGAGAAAGTGATTGATTCAGGTTCACATGTTTTAGTATTGGTACTGAAGGTATTGTTTTGTGTTTGTGGCACAAAGTCTCAACAGTATTAAGTGATTCAGCCCTAGTAGCATCAGGAAAGGGTTTAGCTGATTCTTTAGCTGGGTTTAGGCTTCCTGTGTTGTGTATCTCTTCTGCTTTATAGCTCACTAACACTCAAACACTGTTATGAAAGAGCGAAAGACTGCTGTTGCCATATCAGTGTATATGTATTTTATCTAAAGACTAATCAAGGATAGCGACCAGCAAGTACTTAGCTTGTTTGCACCACTCTTTATTTTTCTCTCTCAGTAAGAACACTCAGTCGATTGTTAACCATGGTGAGCTCTGTGTGGTTGTGGAGGGAGGGAGTGAGTCATAGTGGCAGTTTCCATAGATGCCGATCAAACAGCCATATTCTTTGTCTCATGGGTGGAGCTTTTACTTCAAAAGGTTGCAGACTCATGACATTTGTGAGTGCTTGAAGCTACTGACTCTATCCATGACCTCTCATCGTCATGTAACCTTTTACAATGGGCAATCATCGTGCCAACCCAATTCAATCACACGTTATCAGTACTGGGTTTTTCAGTGGCGCCTGTATAACTGAGAAATGTAAACTCATTGCCATATCAAGAGTTTTTACAGTTTTAGTAAAATCAACATTGTTTTTTTGCTTTTTATGAACACGTGTTTTTCATTTTTCGTTTCTTTGGGACATATTTTTCCTAAACGTTTTCATTGCCATTTAGGACTGGCTTCTTTCAAGGTTACCCAATACCCAGGCCATTTTCCTTCATACTAATATTAGAAATACAGAGTGGAAACCATGACAAGTCTTTGACAGTCTGGCTCCCACTTCACATGGTAGTTACCTGCTGGTAGGGTTAGGGTTACCTACTGGTAGGTAGCCTACAGTGTAATTATAGTGCATCTACACATGTTCTGTGAGAGTTGGGTGAACCCTTTGGTGAGTAGTGTTACTGTAACATACTACAGCTATAATACACCACCAAACCTGCTTATTACCCATATACAGTGAGGGGAAAAAAGTATTTGATTTTGTACGTTTGCCCACTGACAAAGACATGATCAGTCTATAATTTTAATGGTAGGTTTATTTGAACAGTGAGAGACAGAATAACAACAACAAAATCCAGAAAAACGCATGTCAAAAATGTTATAAATTGATTTGCATTTTAATGAGGGAAATAAGTATTTGACCCCTCTGCAAAACATGACTTAGTACTTGGTGGCAAAACCCTTGTTGGCAATCACAGAGGTCAGACGTTTCTTGTAGTTGGCCACCAGGTTTGCACACATCTCAGGAGGGATTTTGTTCCACTCCTCTTTGCAGATCTTCTCCAAGTCATTGAGGTTTCGAGGCTGACGTTTGGCAACTCAAACCTTCAGCTCCCTCCACAGATTTTCTATGGGATTAAGGCTGGTTAGGCTGGTTAGACTGGCTAGGCCACTCCAGGACCTTAATGTGCTTCTTCATGAACCACTCCTTTGTCGCCGTGTGTTTTGGGTCATTGTCATGCTGGAATACCCATCCACGACCCATTTTCAATGCCCTGGCTGAGGGAAGGAGGTTCTCACCCAAGATTTGACAGTACATGGCCCTGTCCATCGTCCCTTTGATGCAGTGAAGTTGTCCTGTCCCCTTAGCAGAAAAACACCCCCAAAGCATAATGTTTCCACCTCCATGTTTGACGGTGGGGATGGTGTTCTTGGGGTCATAGGCATCATTCCTCCTCCTCCAAACACGGCGAGTTGAGTTGATGCCAAAGAGCTCGATTTTGGTCTCATCTGACCACAACACTTTCACCCAGTTCTCCTCTGAATCATTCAGATGTTCATTGGCAAACTTCAGACGGCCCTGTATATGTGCTTTCTTGAGCAGGGGGAACTTGCGGGCGCTGCAGGATTTCAGTCCTTCACGGCGTAGTGTGTTACCAATTGTTTTCTTGGTGGCTATGGTCCCAGCTGCCTTGAGATCATTGACAAGATCCTCCCGTGTAGTTCTGGGCTGATTCCTCACCGTTCTCATGATCATTGCAACTCCACGAGGTGAGATCTTGCATGGAGCCCCAGGCCGAGGGAGATTGACAGTTATTTTGTGTTTCTTCCATTTGCGAATAATCGCACCAACTGTTGTCACCTTCTCACAAAGCTGCTTGGCGATGGTCTTGTAGCCCAGTCCAGCCTTGTGTAGGTCTACAATCTTATCCCTGACATCCTTGGAGAGCTCTTTGGTCTTGGCCATGGTGGAGAGTTTGGAATCTGATTGATTGATTGCTTCTGTGGACAGGTGTCTTTTATACAGTTAACAAGCTGAAATTAGGAGCACTCCCTTTAAGAGTGTGCTCCTAATCTCAGCTCGTTACCTGTATAAAAGACACCTGGGAGCCAGAAATCTTTCTGATTGAGAGGGGGTCAAATACTTATTTCCCTCATTAAAATGCAAATCAATTTATAACATTTTTGACATGCGTTTTTCTGGATTTTTTTGTTGTTATTCTGTCTCTCACTATTCAAATAAACCTACCATTAAAATTATAGACTGATCATTTCTTTGTCAGTGGGCAAACGTACAAAATCAGCAGGGGATCAAATACTTTTTTCCCTCAATGTACCCATTTTATTTATTGGTTTTAGGTGTAATGTTGCTGGATTGACAGTGAAGCAGCCCATTTAAGACAAATGACAGGACATCCCATTGAATGAGGACAGACCATACAAAACAATCAACATAGTGCTCTGTTTCAGGGTGAATAGGTTCTAATCAATAAACATCAACACTACCGGTCTCCCATGATATTCCACCTGCCTTCCATTTTACACACAAACAAATGTCTGCCAAAGGACACTGGCCACGTTTAGTGTAGTCAGAACAACTGTCTAAGGACAGGTGACTTGAGTGTACAGTCGTGGTCAAACGTTTTGAGAATGACACAAATACTAATTTTCACAAAGTCTGCTGCCTCAGTTTTGATGATGGCAATTTGCATATACTCCAGAATGTCATGAAGAGTGATCAGATGAATTGCAATTAATTGCAAAGTCCCTCTTTGCCAAGAAAATGAACTTAATCCCAAAAAAACATGTCCACTGCATTTCAGCCCTGCCACAAAAGGACCAGCTGCCATCATGTCAGTGATTCTCTCGTTAACACAGGTGAGAGTGTTGACGAGGACAAGGCTGGAGATCACTCTGTCATGCTGATTCAGTTAGAATAACAGACTGGAAGCTTTAAAAGGAGGGTGGTGATTGAAATCATTGTTATTCCTCTGTTAACCATGGTTACCTGCAAGGAAACACATGCTGTCATCATTGCTTTGCACAAAAAGGGCTTCACAGGCAAGGATATTGCTGCTAGTAAGATTGCACCTAAATCAACCATTTATCGGATCATCAAGAACTTCAAGGAGAGAGGTTCAATTGTTGTGAAGAAGGCGTCAGGGCGCCCAAGAAAGTCCAGCAAGCGCCAGGACCGTCTCTTAAAGTTGATTCAGCTGCGGGATCGGGGCACCACCATTGCAGAGCTTGCTCAGGAATGGCAGCAGGCAGATGTGAGTGCATCTGCACGCACAGTGAGGCGAAGACTTTTGGAGGATGGCCTGGTGTCAAGAAGGGCAGCGAGGAAGCCACTTCTCTCCAGGAAAAACATCAGGGACAGACTGATATTCTGCAAAAGGTACAGGGATTGGACTGCTGAGAACTGGGGTAAAGTCGTTTTCTCTGATGAATCCCCTTTCCGATTGTTTGGGGCATCCGGAAAACACCTTGTCCGGAGAAGACAAGGTGAGCGCTACCATCAGTCCTGTGTCATGCCAACAGTAAAGCATCCTGAGACCATTCATGTGAGGGGTTGCTTCTCAGCCAAGGGAGTGGGCTCACTCACAATTTTGCCTAAGAACACAGCCATGAATAAAGAATGGTACCAACACATCCTCCGAGAGAAACTTCTCCCAACCATCCAAGAACAGTTTGGTGATGACCAATGCCTTTTCCAGCATGATGGAGCACCTTGCCATAAGGCAAAAGTGATAACTAAGTGGCTCGGCGAACAAAACATCGACATTTTGGGTCCATGTCCAGGAAACTCCCCAGACCTTAATCCCATTGAGAACTTGTGGTCGATCCTCAAGAGGCGGGTGGACAAACAAAAACCCACAAATTCTGACAAACTCCAAGCATTGATTATGCAAGAATGGGCTGCCATCTGTCAGGATGTGGCCCAGAAGTGAATTGACAGCATGCCAGGGCGGATTGCGGAGGTCTTGAAAAAGAAGGGTCAACACTGCAAATATTGACTCTTTCCATAAACTTAATGTAATTGTCAATAAAAGCCTTTGACACTTATGGAATGCTTGTAATTATACTTCAGTATACCATAGTAACATCTGACAAAAATATGTCATAACACTGAAGCAGCGAACTTTGTGCAGACCAATACTTGTGTCATTCTCAAAACTTTTGACCACGACTGTAGTCTGTATAACATCCAACATTCATTTACCCTGGAATATGACTCTATCACTTACTGAATCGGATTGCTACAGGGAAATGACATTGGCAGAGGTACTATGAATCGATAAAGCTGTGTATGTTATAGCTTTGGCAACTGTGGGTAGAGAGAGACAGAGAAGAGAAAGTGAGACAGAGCAAGAGAGAGGGAGAGATATTTAGTTCAGCATTTGAGATGTGATACAACTTGTCCTGTAGGCACACCCTCTTTTGTACAACCACTAGTGTTGTATGGGTCGGTTTGCCTGCAATGTTGTCGTATTACACAACAATGATGTAACCCATCTACCCCTATGTTCTTCATCAAGCAACTTGACCCCTCATTTTGCATGTTCTCTTCTACTCATTTCCACCTGTCTCTCTGTTTTCTGTCTTCCGGCAGAAATAGTGATTGTTATCATGCTATGGCTATATGAGTTGTCACCTATCCTCCACTGCTGCGCTCTATTCTCTGTCTGCTTTCCAATATGGAAATCGGTGTTCTTGCCAAGTGAAAGCGATTTCCCTTAGTTGACTGCTTCTGCCACCTCCAGCTGAAACAACTCCCCATCTCTATTTGTTTCATTTCATAGCAAATAAATATACCCCTTCCCACACCCCAGAAAATACAACAGACTCCACTTAAACCCTTTCTCTTCCAACTCTCCCCTCCCCAACTCTACCATTAATTTATCCTCCACCCTCAACTCCCCTGAACCGCTCCCTCTTCCCAGTGCAGAATGCTCCCTTTCCAGGCAGCCGCCCTCCCCCCCATAATCCTACATCCTACCATCCATCCATCCTCTGCCACCATTGCATCCACTGACCCACTCTCTCCTCCCCTTCTTCCCAATGCAGAATGTTCCCCTGCCAAGCAGCGCCGGGCCAGTTTGGACCAGAGACACGGGAGCCAGGGCTGAAGGTGTGGCGGGTGGAGAAGATGAAGGCGGTGCTGCTGGATCCGGCCGAGGTGGGGGCCTTCTTCAACGGAGACTCCTACCTGGTGCTGGAGCACAGGGGGGACCAGGGGGCAGACCTGCACATGTGGATAGGTGAGGTTATGGAAAATGGATGCGTGTTACAGTAAACGTCAAATAAGTAGGGTCCAGAGTTTTTACTGACCAGGGCCTGTATTCACATAGCGTGTCAGAGTAGGAGTGCTGATCTAAGATCAGGTTCCCCTGTCTTATCCATTATGATCTAAAAGGCTAAACTGATACTAGATCAACACTCCTACTCCGAGAGGTCCTGGAGATTTTCCTGGTCAAGTCACATGTTCATGAGAAACTCATGAGGCCCCACTAATAAGGTACTGGACATGAAAACCTGCAGAAGTATGTAATAAAACACTCCAACACTTACCCTTTATTGAAGTACAAGACCATGTTTTGATCCATACTGATATTTGCCAGAGCTTCAATAGAAACAGGTGTAGGAGAATTTGAGTGTGCTACTCAACTAACTGTTATGGAATGGGTGAGTTGCGGTCATCTCAGGGCATGGATGGAAAAGGATGCCTCAGTCTTGGCATAAGAGCCCTCTATTATCTTCCATGAATGGGGTCTCGTAAGCTTGTATCCAGTACTGCTCTGTATATCCAAACTACTAGCCAACCCATTGTGTACACACCTAATTAACCTCCCTGCGGTTGACAAGCTAATAACCCTTATGCTAATAGTGATGACACACACGCCACGACGCTGACCCAACGACTGATTATGTGAGGACGGAGACTAAGACTGACGGATGGAAGGATGATGAGAGAAGAGGGATGGGGGGAATAAAAGAGGAGAAGAGCTCCCCAGGGAAAAGGGCTGGGAAGGGCTTGGTTCTGTGTGTGTGTGCTCATTAAAAATGCAGTAGGGCTGTTACAGTACTCAAATGTGGCTGTTGTTTCCAGCATGTATCCGGTGCTTAGGTGACACTAAGCCGATTGTCATTGCATGGAAGATGGCTCCTCTCAAAAAGCACCTCCTCCCCTCGTCCGTGACCCCTCCCTCCACCTCTTACATGACCCCTCCCTCCACCTCTTACACGACCCCTCCCTCCACCTCTTACATGACCCCTCCCTCCATCTCTTACATGACCCCTCCCTCCACCTCTTGCATGACCCTGACCCCTATTTTGTCTTTATTTACCTGACGCTCACTCACTCGTTTAGTCTATGCAACCCCCCCCCCCCCCCATTTCACCCCACCTCTCTCTCGCTCCCTTTACCTCCTGACCATTCTCTTTTTTTTTTACTCTTTCCCTTCACAAACCCCCTCTCTCTTCCCCCCAGGTGAGAAGTCATCTCGTGACGAGCAGGTGGCATGTGCCATGCTGGCTACCCAGCTGGACAACTTCCTGGGTGGTGACCCCATCCAGCATCGCCAGGTCCAGGGCTACGAGGCCCCAGAGTTCATGAATCTCTTCCACAGGGGGGTCAGCTACAAGGTGGGCAGGAGGAGGGAGGATACTCCTAGTTCATGTTTACTGACAACTCAAGGCCCAATCTTAACTTGATAAATGCACTCGTATGGGATTTTATGTGCAAACTTTTGTGATTCCCATGGACATCAATGTGTGATTTACTGCATCTGGAACTTTGTAATCCATGTGTTTCCCACATTAGATTTGGGCCCACTATGAGTAATGCATGTGTATCCTAACGTGTTAGGCTTTAGTCCTATATTGCCAGTAAATGCAAAAAGCATCACTTTGCATAATTTCATCATATGCTGCTGATTTCTTGCCATATCATTCCATATCTCTCCCGTTGAAGCGATAGCTAGTAAAACCCAGAGACTTCCTGTTAGATACAGATAAGAAAAAGCGAACATAAACATCATTTTCAGATTGTTACCTTTCTCTTTCCTTCTTTATTTTCCTCTGTCACTCACTCTCTCTCAAAAACACACACATACATACGCGCACACACTCACACGCACACACACACGTGTAGGAGGGTGGTGTGGAGTCAGGTTTCAGGCGGCCCCAAGGTGGGTCAGGGCCAGTCCACAGGCTGTACCAGATCAAAGGGAAGCGCAACATCCGTGCCAAGGAGGTGGAGCTGAGCTGGCAGAGCTTCAACAAGGGAGACTGCTTCATCCTGGACCTAGGAGAGGTGAGAGAGAGGTAGAGGGAGAGAGAGGGAGAGAGGTAAAAGGGGAGAGAAGGGGCAGGGAAGAGGGGGAGAGGTGACAGGGAGGGGGAGGGGGAGAGATGAGAGTAAGGATGGGGAGAACATTACATTGTTGCCTTGCCAAATCCAAATGTCAAATATCCGCTCATTTAGTGATCAATAAAGTAGGCCTACTATCAAATCATATCTTTTCCACTTCAGATCCACATGTCTGTTTATGTCTTTAGACCATATTTTCATGGATCGGCTCGCAGGCCAACATGTTTGAGAAGCAGAAGTCGCGTGAGATCGCTAGCCTGATCCGCGACACTGAGCGGCACGGTAAAGCACGCATCGTTGACATCAGTGAGGGAGAGGAGTCGCCGGAGATGCTCAAGGTAAAATGGCCGACATAGTCCTTTTCTCCCAAAGCAAATGAAAACAAAGTCACAGACCTAGAGACTTGTCAATCCTGTAATGTCTAAGCATATTTATAGACTTTGATATTGAGGTATAGGAAGGTAATGGGTCGATAGTTAGTCAGACAAGTTACAATTTGTTCCATTCTTTCACTGACTAGTCCACTCACAAACACTTTGTTTTGTAGACTGAGGTTGCTGACATGATGTTGAGGATCTAACTTAAAATAAATGTTTCATAAACCTCACCACAATCCATGTTCCACTCTGCCATGTGATTGACAGGTGCTGGGACCAATGCTAGAGCTGGCAGAGAGCACTCCAGAAGAGGACAGTCAAGCAGACATCTCCAACTCCGCCTCCCTTTACAAGGTAGCTGGACATTACAATTCTATTAATAAACAGTGGTGTATCTCAAGAAATGTTCTATTGCATTACAACAGTACTATTGTAAATGGATAGCTCACCCCATTTGAGGTATTTTGGAATGTAGACTGCACAGCACAGCTAGCTATACTTTGGGGCTCTTTTTTTCCAAGAGCAAACAAGGTGAACTAGTTCACAAATGAACTAAAAGTCATGGCCGGTGTTGTTATCCTCCACAGGTGTCCGATGCGACAGGTAAGATGAAGCTGACCAATGTCTCTGAAAAAAGCCCATTTGCCAAGGACCTTCTGGTGCGTGACGACTGCTTTATTCTAGACAACGGGGCCAATGGAAAGATCTTTGTCTGGAAAGGTGAGGAAAACATGTGAACCTCGACTAACATATTTCTGCTCCATGAAATGTATTCCTCTAATAATTTTTGTGATATCCAACTAGATATCCAATGTCTAATTCAAAACGAATTTAATCAGGGTTTGTATTAAATAAAGTGAATTGACATTATCATGGCGAGACCTTACTGAGACCTCTATGGGTTAGACTGAGGTGAGACATGGTGAGACATTATCCCACTTGTTATGATTGACAGGTATGGGAGCCAATGCAGAGGAGAAGAGGGAGGCCTTGAAAATGGCAGATGACTTCATCCAACAGATGAACTACCCCAGGATGAAAACGCAGGTGAGTCAAGCATGATCTCACAAACGACAAAAACCCAGACATTATTTCCTCATTGTCCAGCCATTAAGTCTACCCAGCAGCATAACATCAGCAAGTGATAGCGTCATGATTTTATTATACCTGAAAACAGTAGAATTTGCACATTTAAGTCCAGTAAGTCAAATCGAATTACATGTAAGTCTTCCTCCATTGTAACAATGCACTGCGCAGTGTGTTATGTAACCACCAGGTCATGAACCCAGTGTCATAAATGCTTTGTGTGTATATAGTAGGGTTGTTTATGTGTATATGATGCACTAGATAAACAGTCATGACCAGGTAGTCAAATCTCTGCATGGTCTTACAGGTGGAGATACTACCACAGGGGAGGGAGACGATCGTCTTCAAGCAGTTCTTCAAGAACTGGAACTAAACTACAAGGGTTTTCAGAAAGGGGTCTCAATTAACTGTTGCACCCCTAAAATATAATGAAATAACAACCTGGAATATAAAAGTCTCAATCAATGTCTAAAAGTCTTCTCATCAGAAGTGAACGCATCTCAAATTCAAGAACATATCTTTTTTTTTTATATGTGTTTACTTATATGTATATATTTGTAAGGTACTGTACTCATAGACAACAACTGTTTAGTCATGCTTAGGTCAGATTAACTCAAAATAATAAGAGCATTTATAATGATGTCACACCAAATGGAACCCTAAGTCACTACCACTGGTTCTGACTGGGAAGGAAAACATGTTCTCACTGATCTTACTGGGCTCTGTTAATGGCCTTATTTAAAGCCAAGGTGACATTCCACAAAGTCTATAAGGTGAATTTGTTTGCTTCGTCTTTTTTTGTTGTTGTTTTTTTACATTTGATTAAGAATTACAGGGACATATTCAAATAATACCTGTAGTAGTCTACAGATTATGAAAATAAATGGAAACTGAAAAAATACTTACAGTGTGGCTTCGTCAACTCTCACATATGACATTTCTTTGTTCCAAATGGCACCCTATTCCCTATATAGTGCACTACTTTTGATCATGGCCCATAGGGTAAAAAGTAGTGCACTATATAGGGAATAGGGTGTCATTTGGGACACGGTCATTGAGTGACAAAGTTTTTATTACCTGTGTCTATTCTCCCCTGTTTGTTTTCCTCACTGGAATAATCAGTGTCAATTTTAACCTTTCACCTGCATGGTGAGAAGTTGCTTGGTTGTTTCACTTTTTCCGTCATTCCCTGGATAAACACTTAACGGGTTAACCCCACCTACACCTGGGGGAATTAACCAGTAGAGTCAACAGAGTTTATTTACGTAACCTTCCATAAACGTTAACCTCCAGGAGCTACTGTTGGGGTCGTCAAAGATAGCCTATGTTTATGTTCTTACATTTTGTATCTAGCTAATGACTATTGTCTTTGACTGGGGACTGATTGTCTGTCCCAAAGTGGAGGTGACCGTTGGTTTCTGTTGCAACCTGGAGATTATTAGGCTAAATTACATTGACGTGTGAGTGATCAATAATAATATGCCATTTAGCAGACGCTTTTATCCAAAGCGATTTACAGTCATGCGTGCATACATTTTTGTGTATGGGTGGTCCCGGGGATCGAACCCACTACCTTGGCGTTACAAGCGCCGTGCTCTACCAGCTGAGCTACAGAGGATCAACACTCAAAACTGTAAAAGGACCCCCTTCCAATACATGCACGCGCACGCACACGCGCGCACACACACACACACACACACACACACACACTATTATGGGTCTTTAAGGCCCGCATCGACTGTACGATTTTGCTGTCCCCAAACAACATTTTCACGTCATGGGCAAATTCTTAGCTCGTAAACAATTGTCGGACGTCTTGACTCGTTCAGCTTGACAGGGTCTAGGTCTGACGATTAAGTACCACTACGTGTAGTCATAGGCACCAACAAAGTTCTGGCAGTGTCAGAAATGTCTAGCCTTTATCATGCTGTGTGGCTGGTGTTACGAGCCTATCCCGGTGACTGACCAATAGGAACACCTCCGGCACTGAGTATGCACACAATAATACGATTGTTGTGAATAGTCAGATTATTAAAATAGTTTGATTTAAACATTTAAATGCTTTGCAAGAAGAACAATTTCCTAATAATCTTGTTTACATAACACTCAAATCAGGCTACCTGATGGGATTTTGATAAATGCACAAAATCGGCAATCAAAATAAATGTTCTACCACAGCGACCATGTTATTTTGGGGAAGCCTATTTGATTCTGACATATAACGTTTGTAAGATGCATACTTTCAGTTTTTCCAAATTCACTTAACTTGTACATAAGCATAGAGGAGGCTTGCGCTGCTGGTGCTGGCACATGTGCAGATCAAATGCACCGCTGCAGTTGATGTAGCCGCCTATGTCAGCTGATGTAGCCTCCCAAGCCAATCGCAGAATGTGACGACCAAATTGAAGCAAATTGTACAATCTGGCCATGTTGATCTCAAGAGTTTAATTTGGTAACATCACACAGTGTGACATGTAATTATCGTAAAAGACTGAATCCGACGTACAGTGTGGAAAGGCCTTTCTGGGCCATTCATTGCGACATTTCACCTGGCAAACCAACTATTAGACACTAATTCCCAGTTCCAACTATCAGTAAGTAATTCAGGTGTGATCATGATTGGTCAGGATGATGCATGACGCAAAGAACCATGCAAACTCTCACCTCTGCATTCATATCTATCAAATTTATGATCGCCATTGCCTTTTGTCTTAGTAACAGTAGGGAAATTATTTGGCAGCAACAAAGTTCAGATTGGGTTAGCCAACCAGGCAGATTTATGGTAGTTTATTCAGAAGGAGAGAGATAGCCATGATAACGTAACATTAACAGCAGTGGCGATTTTAGCATGTAAATCTTGGTGCGGCAAACTCCCACAATTTATTTTAGATGCATGCCAGCAAAGCCACTACACAACACAACACTAAACAATACATTAATTGTACTATAATGGTGCCCACAAACTGTTAGGGCCTAAAAAAACATAGCTGTTATGGCTGACTTGCTTAAACAAATGTGGATTATACTGACAATTGATATGTACAAACTATGGCATAAGGGGACGACGAGCGGATAAGAGGCAGTCCGTAACTTCGATTAAAACATTAATGAGCGAGCCAGGACGGACGTAGACAATATATCTATTTGTTCAGCACTTTTGAAATGTACAGCGACAGAATTCAGAACATGGGTGGTTCAGGTGGCATATAAGCAGACAATGAAAGCTCTTACAATATTTGATGATTACATTTCTCTAAAACAAGCTATAGGCTACATGTGCACCACCAAGTCAGAACAGTAGGCTAAGTTATGAGGGGGAAAGGGACCAAAATATTAGGGTGAGGCACATGGTCTTCTAACAGCTTACTACACAACATACACTTAGTATTACTTTCTTAGCTACAGTATACATATCACCCTGGCATATTACATCATTTATGCAGCAGCATACTAGACGTTTTTTGACTTTGTTGTGCTGTGCTCACTTGAACAGGAAGGTGCCGCGGCGGTCCTTCTTGTGGGCAAATTTTGTCATCAAACTTTATAATCAAAGTCTGGCATTCTCTGGATGTATGGTGCTTTCAAGACAACTGGGAACTCGAAGAAAAAAAACAAGATCGAATCATGATGTCAGTGATCTTCAGGTCGGAGCTCTAGAAAGAGGCCCGAGTTCCTGACTTGGAATTCCGAGTTGGATGACCATTCAAAGCGTATTTTCCCAGTCGGAGCTCGTTTTTTTCCAAGTTCCCAGTTGTCTTGAACTCACTGAAGTCTGAGATTTCCCAGTTCCGAGTTTCCAGTTGTTTTGAAAGCGGCAGAAGTCATGCTGGATTGACAGCATGGCCAATGTATTCAACCTTTTCTGGCCCATGGTGTTGAATGTTTATCCTTTTAATCTAGGAAAAGAGACCCTTAAACCCAGACTTGGACCAAACACCCACTCCACTGAATAACGCTTGCAGTTAGCCACTGATTCCTTCCAAACCACTCATTGTTGAATTTGTGATTTCCAACTTGTTGTGTTCTGTTTATGTCCAATGGCCGATGAGCACCGATACGTTTTATCTATAATTTCTCTTCATATGACAAGGATTGAAAAGGATTTGCCAGTAGATTGTCGACTTGATTCATGATGATGACTGCTTGTCTAGCTTGCTAGCTAAGATTTTGAAAGTATGATGTTGACATGATCAGTCCAATCCGGTAGAGATGATGTACTTTGATGTAATTTTATCTGTGGACAATGACCTTGAGGCTTCTTGGATGGGCACATCTAAAGTAACTCTATGATAACTCCCAAGGGGCTTGAATTTTCGAGCTCTCCCCGTAGATTTTGCAGTGACGTAGTGTCCCCATGAGTGACAGAACACTGAGCCAATCACGGTGCAACTAGAGAACATGACCAACCCCTACGCTCCGTATTTTCCGCTGGCTGCCCCACCACCACAGAATGCACTGAGCTAGGCTGAAACACCTGCATTTTGGAGCTGCCTTACTCAAGAAAGCATAAAAGAGACCATGTTTGTATGCAGCTTTATTAACTGAAATATATATATTTTTTCATTGTTTGAAAACTGATGTGACACGTAATATTGTCAAAATAACATGCAAAACAGGCAACAAAAAAACAAATAAAATAATTATATATATACAGCACCAGTCCAGTTTGGAAACACCTACTCATTCCAGGGTTTTTATTTATTTTTTTATTATTTTCTACATTGTAGAATAATAGTCAAGACATCAACACTATGAAATAACACATATATAATCATGTAGTAACCAAAAAAGTGTTAAATAAATCAAAATATATTTTCAGTTTGAGATTCTTCAAATAGCCACCCTTTGCCTTGATGACTGCTTTGCACACTCTTGGCATTCTCTCATCCAGCTTCACCTGGAATGCTTTTCCAACAGTCTTGAAGGAGTTCCCACATATGCTGAGCACTTGTTGGCTGCTTTTCCTTCACTCTGTGGTCCGACACATCCCAAACCATCTCAATTGGGTTGAGGTCGGGGGATTGTGGAGGCCAGGTCATCTGATGCAGCATTCCATCACTCTCCTTCTTGGTAAAATAGCCCTTACACAGCCTGGAGGTGTGTTGAGTCATAGTCCTGTTGAAAAACAAACGATAGTCCCACTAAGCCCAAACCAGATGGGATGGTGTATCACTGCAGAATGATGTGGTAGCCATGCTTGTTGAGTGTGCCTTGAATTCTAAATAAATCACAGACAGTGTCACCAGCAAAGCACCACCACAACATAACACCTCCTCCTCCATGCTTTACGGTGGGAAATACACATGCGGAGATCATCCGTTCACCCACACCGCGTCTCACAAAGCCACGGTGGTTGGAACCAAAAATCTCCAATTTGGACTCCAGACCAAAGGACAGATTTCCAGGAGACAGTGTAGGCTATACCTCAGTAAGCATGGACCGACGCCTATGCCTTTTGGATGTCTTTTAGGGGGTAGATCAGCTTTAATATTGCAGATAGATTGTGGCTTCCATCAATGTAATTGTCGGCATAATTTCCAATCCCCCATATGTCTTTTTTGTATATACAGTATATATATCTTTAGATATTTTCCTTTATTATTTTCCCGTAACCCTACCACCCCTCCCCTAATTGGAGTAAACTAATGGAAAACAACGCATAGGCTTCTACTTCCAGCTTCTACATACTATATAAATTTTACGGACACTGTGTATTTTACAATAGTTCTCTTTTTGTTTGTTTTTGATCCCATCAAACCCCACTCATCGATCTCTGAAGACCTATCCAGTTTTGATTTCTATTTGCCATATATTTTTTACTGTACTGTTTCACAAAATTTCTGAACCTATAAACATTTTACGGACACAGTATATTTTACATTAGTTATCTTGTTGTTTTTAGTCCCACCCTTCAGCTCCACTCAACCCCTGCCATCCATCTCTGAACACCATCCAGTTTTTATTTCTATTTGCTATGTATTTTTCAACTGTGCTGTTTCAGAAAAGTTCTGAACCTTTCTATTCTCATAGTTTCTACAGATTGTAAATTAAAGCTAAAAGGTTTAGCTAAAAGTATTACTATATTATTGATTGATTGACTATGACTTTTCAAATCACCCAGCAATGCTATTTGCAGAGTGTGATGAGGGTGATGGAAGGAGTCAGGCGCAGGAGGGTAATCACCGAATACAGAGTTTATTCCGTCTTTACACACAAATGCGCTGGAATAGCAACAAACGAAACAGGCACAGGGGAAACTATCATCCCTGGCAAATACACTGTAACGGTAGAATCCAATAATACATAGGCACAGGGGAAAATCTACCCTGGCAACAAAATGGTACGAGTAGCTCCACCGAGCTACACTACTCTCACAATGAACCAATCACCCACAAGGACAAGAGGGCAGAGGGAACACTTATACACGGACTAATGAGGGGATAAAACCAGGTGTGTGTGATTGACAAGACAAGACAAATGTGATGATGATAATTGGGGGGGGGGGGGCAGTGGCTAGTAAGCCGGTGACAACGAACGCTGAAGCCTGCCCGAACAAGGAGGGGAGTCGTGACACAGAGTTAGCGCCAGGTAAATGTTGCAATTCTTCAGCAATTCCTGAACCTGCGACCAAAAACAAGCTACATATGGACAGTACCAAACCAAATGATCAAATGATTCTGTCTCTTCACAGCCAAATCTGTCCGGACTTGATTTCCACGGACCATGGTTTTTGGTCCGGTCCAGACAATTATTTTGTCTCGCCTAGTGCAGCAGAATGGCCAGGACCGGCCCTGCATTCAGCCCAATTCTAATGTTTTTTGACCAATCACATCAGATCTTTGTACATCAGATATTTTTCAGACAGGTGAAAGTAAGCAGGTATGGTCTGGTACAAACAAGTATAAATAGTGGGGGTACGCCCAGTACCTTAAAACGTGAGCCTATCACAATTAACACAAAATGCCAATTACACCATTATTTAACATTGCTGCATGTCAGCTGCATGAAAAATTAACAAATTGACTTGAAACCAGGTGGTGGTATATGCTCCAAATTGCGTAGTGGTTCGACCAGAACACTTACATTTTGCCAAGGCGGGGAGATTAGTTGCCGATACCAAGCGGACAAGACCGAGACGCGCACAGAAAACAGTGGACGCCTAAATTCAGGCTACAAGTGTAAGCCTAATGACAATCGCAGAATCTCATTACAATACACGTAGGTGTTTTGTAACCGATGTCTCTTTCCATTCATCAAATTGCAGGTGCACAGTGCACTGTTGGGGTTTGGATGCTGGAATTATTTTGTGAGAGGATGAATGTGCGCGGGTAGCCTACAGGAGCAGCTTTTTAAAATTATTGTTTGACAATCAGATGAAAACATCATGACTGGTTGGGTTTATGCCACATTAAAAGGTATTGCATGATTAAAGTGATATGACAAATCTTTACTAGGCTTAGGCTACTACACCCACAGAGATCATATATGAAATTAATAGGGATTGTTTAGGCCTACATAATTCTATGATTACACCACAGGAGGTTGGTGGCACCTTAATTGGGGAGGGTGGGCTCGTGGTAAAGGATGGAGCGGAGTCAGTGGAATGGTATCAAACACATGGTTTCCATGTGTTTGATGCCATTCCATTTGCTCTGTTCCAGCCATTATTATGAGCCGTCCTCCCCTCAGCAGCCTCCACTGGACACCTTGGCTATAAAAAAAAAATATGTGCTCAAGCTTGGGTGTCCCATATGGTAAGACATTACATCTACTTTCACCCATTTTCAGAGCTGATCTGATTGGTCAAAAGACCAATTAGTGGAAAAAAGATCAGAATTGGGCTGCCTGTGTAAACGCAGCCAAATATGGTAATTCTCTGTCACTTTTTGTAATCAATGTGTGACCTTCGTGACTCCTTATCACTAGACTAGAGTCTCACGCACTCTCCTTATGGTAAAGCCAAAATGGATTTCTGGGAAGGTAGACTGATTATACTTGCAGAAAGATCCGCCTCCTTCTCGCTTTGCCAAGGACCATAAAAGGTCCAAAGATCAAACCACCTGAGCATGTGACAAAACCGGTAGATGAGCAGGGTTTGCTGTCCAGTCTTACCACCACCACCAAGACTGTGCACCAGCCCAACCTACACACAGGGTAGAATTTTGTTTTTATTTTTATCTGAAATTCATCTAATGTATTGATAAATCAATTGCTATAGTTTTCATTATGATGTAGATTATATGTAGGATAATTTTTCCCTATCTATTGAAGTACTTTTCATAGCTTCAACAATGGCATCTGGCATTGGTTTTAGATCTGCATTTAGATTTTGTGTAGATATTTCATACCAATGTACTGTATATTCAAAGCTTGCTAGTGGACTTTCAGTTTTTAATTAGGTTATGCAATTTTGTAAAATTCAACATGTGGATGCAGAGTAAAATCCTCAATGGCCTCATGGCCTCAATTGTCATATGGAATATTTTGTAAGGAGTCTACCTATATCCATACAGGACTAAGGATGGAACATTTCGAGATGAAGAGCATTCTGAAGGTGTCTAGTAAGTATTTTCCCCTACTGACAATATTATATGTACATATCATAATATTAGATATGTTATACATTATTATCATATACAGATATACAGTGCCTTCTGAAGGTGTCTAGTAAGTATTTTTCCCTACTGACAATATTATATGTACATATCATAATATTAGATATGTTATACATTATTATCTTATACAGATATACAGTGCCTTCGGAAAGTATTCAGAACCCTTGACTTTTTCCACATTTTGTTAGGTTACAGCCTTATTCTAAAATTGATTAAATAGTTTTTTCCCCTAATCAATCTACACACAATACCCCATAATGACAAAGCAAAAACAGGTTATAATTTTTTTTTGCTAATTTATAATTTAAAAAAAAACTGATATCACATTGACATAAGTATTCAGACCCTTTACTCAGTACTTTGTTGAAGCACCTTTTGCAGCGATTACAGCCTCAAGTCTTCTTTGGTATGACGCTACAAGCTTGGCACACCTGTATTTGGGGAGTTTCTCCCATTCTTCTCTGCAGATCCTCTCAAGCTCTGTCAGGTTGGATGAGGAGCGTTAATGCACAGCTATTTTCAGGTCTCTCCAGAAATGTTGTCATTATGCAGTATTGTGTGCAGATTGCTGAGGATATTTTTATTTATGTAATCCATTTTAGATTAAGGTTGTAACGTAACAAAATGTGGAAAAAGTCAATGGGACTGAATACTTTCCGAAGGCACTGTATATATGTGATCGTATACAAATGTAAGCAAGGTTTGAAATTATTATGTTTTAGTGAAATATTCTATCTGTTTGGGCTTCTTGCGGTTAATTTGCAATCTACAAATGATTTGTAATTATGTTCTGGCCCCCTGACCTTCCGCTCAACAAAAATATAAATGCAACACGCAACAGTTTCAAAGATTTTACTGAGTTACAGTTCATATAAGGAAATCGGTCAATTTAAATAAATAAATTAAACCATAATCTATGGATTTCACATAACTGGGAATACAGATATGCATCTGTTGGTCACATATACCTTAAAATAAAGGTAGGGGCGTGGATCAGAAAACCAGTCAGTATCCGGTGTGACCACCATTTGCCTCATGTACCGCGACACATCTTCACATAGAGTTGATCAGGCTGTTGATTGTGGCCTGTGGAATGTTATCCCACTTCTCTGCAATGGCTGTGGGCGAAGTTGCTGGATATTGGTGGGAACTGGAACATGCTGTCGTACACGTCGATTCAGAACATCCCAAACATGCTCAATGGGCGACATGTCCGGTGAGTATGCAGGCCATGGAAGAACTGGGACATTTTCAGCTTCCAGGAATTGTGTACAGATCCTTGCGACATGGGGCTGTGGATTATCATGCTGAAACATGAGGTGATGGTGGTGGATGAATGGCACGACAATGGGCCTCACGATCTCATCACGGTATCTCTGTGCATCAATTGCCATCGGTAAAATGCAATTGTGTTAGTTCTCAGTAGCTTATGCCTGCCCTACATAACCCCATCGCCACCATGGGGCACTCTGTTCACAAAGTTGACATCAGCAAACCGCTCACGGTTGTGAGGCCGGTTGGACATACTGTCAAATTCTCTAAAACGACATTGGAGGTGGCTTATGGTAGAGAAATAAACATTACATTCTCTGGCAACAGCTCTAGTGGACATTCCTGCAGTCAGCATGCCAATTACGCGCTCCCTCAAAACTTGAGACATCTGTGGCACTGTGTTGTGTATCAAAACTGCACATTTTAGAGTGCACCTGTGTAATGATCATGCTGTTTAATCAGCTTCTTGATATGCCACACCTGTCAGGGGGATGGATTATCTTGGCAAATGAGAAATGCTCACTAACAGGGATATAAACACATTTGTCCATACAATTTGAGAGAAATGTGTTTTTGTGCATATGGAAATGTTCTGGGATCTTTTATTTCAGCTCATGAAACATGGGACCAACACTTTACATTTTGCATTTATATTTTGTTCAGTGTAGTTGATGATCCCTGCAGTATTGTATATACATTACATAAATTATATATCACTAATATAATATTGTGACCTTTTTCGTTGACTAATAATCATGTAACCTTTGTTTAGAACTACTTTATTTTGAATTGCATGACATTATATTAAATGTGACTACATGGATAATTATCTATTGTTCTAATATGGATAATTAATTGATTCCAAACTGGTATTAAATCTTTATCTAATCAGATCACAATCGTCCAATAGTTTCATCAAATCATCAAATATACAAACATTGATCAATCAATTTTAGAACACTACTGTTATCTACTACCATCTATCTACTGTATTGTACTGCCGGTGTACTACCATTGAAACATTTTTAATATCCGTTCATAGGACTTGGCCGCTTCATAATAAGTAACAATGCACAATACATCTTTATTGTTTAACTTTTGAAGGTCCAATGCAGCCGTTTTTATCTCAATATCAAATCATTTCTGGTAACAATTACTGTGATTTGTTTTCCATTAAAATGGTCCAAAAAATAAACAGCTTCTTCCAACTGGGCACACACTGGTTGAATCAACGTTTTCCCCACGTCATTTCAACGAAATTATGTTGAACCAGCATGGAATAGACATTGAATTGACTTCTGTGTCCAGTGGGTTAACAAAGAGCAATTTCTCAAGCAATAATTTTGCTAGGACTATCTGGAAGTGGTCTGAGTGGGGAGGGGAAAACTGAAACTAGCCGTTAAAACTAGCTCTCTTTCTTATTGGTCTATTAACTAATTTACGGCCTGGTGATGTCCATCCCACCACAACAGCCTGAATTTTCAGGCGGTCTTTTCAAACAGCTCTTACACTAAAAGGGCATTATCATAATTTTCCCAATTTCACAGTATTATTCCAACCTCCTTGTGTGAAAATATATATAAAACACAGGACAATCTCATTTTTGACTGCACTGGGCCTTTAAGCAATAACTCATTTGATTTAATTAAATCTCACGTAAAGTTAAATGTATACGCTTAGTTAAATGTGACTCAAATGTATCTGTGCCCCCCACCCCTCATCCACTCTAATCTCATTTTATCACTATTTCACCTCCAGAGCATAACTCCCAGCTGAAGTTGGAGCGCTCTACCCAGAGTCAATCCATCGGGGCGGTGCGCTGGAACCTTCCTGATGAGGAACTCCAGGCCCACAGCTCAGCCCCTACCAGCCCCTGCAAGAGCAGCGCCCCCTCCACACAACGCTCATCGGTAGGCTACACACTTGCACACACACCTCAATCCACTCACAGCATCACATCAGCATCCAGTCCATCCAAAACTCTTTCAGTTAAATTGTCTACTCTTCTACCTGTATCTGTTCCTTTGTACTCTTTTTCTACATTTGTACTCCTGCCTACCTGTTCATGCTGTCTGTGTGTGTATGTCTCTTGTAGCAACACCCTCGTCAGAATGGCATGAAGAACCTGCGCAGTCTGCAGGAGTGTGTCCGCTTCATCAACCACTGGAAGGAGCAGGTGGCCCAAGTCTGCAAGGTACAGTAGGACCCTGAGAGGGAGAGAGAGAGAGGAGAGGGGGGGGAAGACATACATCTATAGAAAGAACAAGGGAGAAGGGAACAAAAGCAGTAACTGAGAAAGTTCAGGGGTGCAAATGTATTTCCAATGTTAGTATGATAGTATTAGTGATAGTATTATTTTGTGTGTGTGTGTGGGGGGGGGGGGGCGCGGGCCTCCCAGATCAAAATCTGTCTAACTTTTCTCTCAGCCTCATGGCAAAATGTGAACAAAAGCATGAGATGAGCTATAAAACGGTACCTTTTTCTCTCTGACCCATGGCAAAAAGTGTAGAATTGCAGGAAATTCATTTTAAAACAGCAACATTTTTCTCTTCGCCTCATGACAAAATGTGTAGAATAGCATTATAAAACTGCAATGTTGAAATGCAGAAAGTTAATTGTTTTCTCCAAAAAATATATGTTTTCCTAAAAAATTGTAATACAAGGGGGGCCAGGTGGAGTTGGCGGTAGGGTGGGGTGGAGAGTGCTGACCTGGCCTCTGGTGGGGAGTGCTGACCTCGCCTCTGGTGGGGAGTGCTGACCTGGCCTCTGGTGGGGAGTGCTGACCTCGCCTCTGGCCTCCCAGGCAGGAACAGGGTTACGTAAACGAAAAACACTCAATCATCCCATTTTGAATGTATTTGATCCCATTTTGAATTTATTTGATCTAGTTTTGCAACCGATGCCTAGTTGTTTTCGCCTTTTTGCTGTTTTTTTGGTGTGAATCAAGTTATATTACACACAAAATCCCAAGCTGTACTTTGTCAATGGAGACCACAGGATTTCTACAAAATTGCTTTGACATTAAGATGATTGAGATGAGATGGCTATACACACTATTGAGAACGTACAGTATTATATTGACCTGGTTGCTGTGTTGTCTTGTTGCAGAGTGGCAGTGATGCGGGGAAGGGCACCAGTAAAGGAGAGACCCCTGTGGAACTGAAAGACCCCAAAACAGAACGCAGTCTGGAAGAGAGCAGGAAACTCATTCTGCTGTGGGCCAATGAGCTCAACAGCGTCGACAAGGTGAGAAAAAACGAATACTTACTTTTTTTTGTGTATTCTATCAAACGTTCGCTTGAAGTATCATATCTAGGCATTTTAAGTCAATTGATTCATAATTATTCATTAATATATTACATTGAATTTGACTGAAAACATTCAACTATATTCCTCTGTGCCTCCTCAGCTGGCGAAGTCTAGCCCCTGGGTGCAGGACAGATGTGAGGAGGAGGAAGATGAAAACAAGGATGGAGAGGACCCCAATGAGGAAATGCAGCAGAGGATCATGGAATGGGCCAAGGAGCTGCAGAGTGCCTCAGAGGTGATAGGTCAGGGGTGAGGGGTCAAGGTCAAGGATACAAATGTATATGAGACACAAAGGGACACTACCGAGGATGGAAATGGGGGAAATACTGTGTTCCAAACTGTTAGAAATTTGTATAACCTAGCATTCAAACAGCCTTGGTTAACTGCTATCTGCAGATTTGCTACCAAATAGAGACCATTTAGCATAGGGGCTAAAAGGTCGAAAAAGTGTGATAGGAGACTCATAGAGATGACTTTGTATTAACGTCTGTCTGGCTGTCTGTCTACATAGAGTTGTGGGGTGCAGAGCAATGAGCTAGGCAATGTTCTGCGTCTGCTGGGTCTGAGGAAGAAGAGACTGATCAACCTCCTGCCCTTACTGGAGTTCATTACTTGGTCACTGCTCAAGGAGGACTGCAAGGTGAGACGACACACACACACAAGCAAACACAAAAACACACACACCTCCCCAAAAATGGAGGAAAAAAGTGGTCAACACTAAGTTAGAGAACTAGTTTAATAGGGCTCCTCTCATAAAACATAACTCAGAATGTTATGTACAACTTCTTCTTTTCTGAAGTCGTACACTTGCCTGAATCCATTGTAATTAGCAATGTTCCCTCTTAAACGTAGATTGAGAATCAGCTATACAATTATATAGGCTACATGCTCAAATAGGCATACAGTGCCTTCAGAAAGTATTCACACCCCTTGACTTTTTCCACATTTTGTTGTGTTACAAAAGTGGGATTAAAATGGATTTAATTGTCATTTTTTTGTCAATGATCTACACAAAATACTCTAACGTCAAATAAATAATTATGAAGAAAAAAAACACTAATATATTTTGATTACATAAGTATTCAACCCCCTGAGTCAATACATGTTAGAAGAACCGTTGGCAGCGATTACAGCTGAGTCTTTCTGGGTACATCTCTAATAGCTTTGCACACCCGGATTGTACAATATTTGCACATTATAATTGTTTTAATTCAAATTGGTTGTTGATAATTTCTAGACAGCCATTTTCAAGTCTTGCCATAGATTTTTAAGCCGATATACACTACCGTTCAAACGTTTGGGGTCACTTAGAAATGTCCTTGTTTTCGAAAGAAAAGCAATTTTGCTGTCCATTTAAAATAACATCAAATTGATCAGAAATACAGTGTAGACATTGTTAATGTTGTAAATGGCTATTGTAGCTGGAAATGGCTGATTTTTTTATGGAATATCTACATAGGCGTACAGAGGCTCATTATCAGCAACCATCATTCTTGTGTTCCAATGGCACGTTGTGTTTGCTAATCCAAGTTTATCATTTTAAAAGGCTAATTGATCATTAGAAAACCCTTTTGCAATTATGTTAGCACAGCTGAAAACTGTTGTGCTGATTAAAGAAGCAATCAAACTGGCCTTCTTGAGACTAGTACACGCAAAACACCAGTCTCAATGTCAACAGTGAAGAGGCGACTCCGGGATGCTGACCTAGGCAGAGTTGCAAAGAAAAAGTCCAGTGGCTGTGTTCTTTTGTCCATCTTAATCTTTTCTTTTAATTGGCCAGTCTGAGATATGGCTTTTTCTTTGCAACTCTGCCAAGAAGGTCAGCATCCCGGAGTTGCCTCTTCACTGTTGACGTTGAGACTGGTGTTTTGCGGGTACTACTTAATGAAGCTGCCAGTTGAGGACCTGTGAGGCATCTGTTTCTCAAACTAGACACTCTAATGTATTTGTCCTCTTGCTCAGTTGTGCACCGGGGCCTCCCACTCCTCTTTCTATTCTGGTTAGAGCCAGTTTGCGCTGTTCTGTGAAGGGAGTAGTACACAGCGTTGTACGAGATCTTCAGTTTCTTGGCAATTTCTCGCATGGAATAGCCTTAATTTCTCAGAACAAGAATAGACTGACGAGTTTCAGAAGAAAGTTCTTTGTTTCTGGCCATTTTGAGCCTGTAATCGAACCCACAATTGCTGCTGCTCCAGATACTCAACTAGTCTCAAGAAGGCCAGTTTTATTGCTTCTTTAATCAGCACAACAGTTTTCAGCTGTGCTAAAATAATTTCCAAAGGGTTTTCTAATGATCAATTAGCCATTTAAAATGATAAACTTGGATTAGCAAACACAATGTGCCATTGGAACACAGGACTGATGGTTGCTGTAGGCCTATGTAGATAATCCATAAATAATCAGCCGTTTCCAGCTACAATAGCCATTTACAACATTAACAATGTCTAAACTGTATTTCTGATCAATTTGATGTTATTTTAATAGACAAAAAATGTGATTTTTTTCGAAAACAAGGACATTTCTAATTGACCCCAAACTTTTGAACGGTAGTGTAAGTAAAGTTGTCCTTGTGTTAGCCCCAGCCAAGGCTCCTCGCAGTAGGTGAACATCTCCCAGAGAATGACCCCAAACATCCACACATCAGAGGAGTGGGTGAAAGAGCCCACCCGCAGACTCTCTGGGGCACACCTGGAGGGAGCGTGGGAGGAGAGATATGGAAAAAAAACAGAGACCGAGAGAGCGAGAGAGAGGTGGAATTACTACAAACTGCCAATCATTCACCAAAGAAAATCCTACAGTAGTGATATCACCCCTCTCCACACCGGCTTCCATTCAGTCACACTGCTAAACAATCAATGACACATCAATTATATATCCTCCCAAAATCTCCCTGATGTTCCCCTCAGCTCACCAGGCGAAGGGGATGCGTCTGTGGGCCGTCATCACGTAGTGGTCCGTCTCCTGGCTCAGGCCCCTCATCAGACCAAAGTCCCCAATCTTCACCATCTCCCTGGAGGCCAGCAGAACGTTCCGGGCAGCCAGGTCCCTGTGGATGAACCTGGGGGAGATATAGCACAGGCCCACTTTACTGGCTACAACCAGGAATGATTCAGCATTTTTATTGGTTAGAAGTGTCTTCCTTCCGCCTCTGCTCAAATTTCATTGGCATTACGGAAATTGAGGAAAAATATACACTACCGTTCAAAAGTTTGGGGTCACTTAGAAATGTCCTTGTATTCGAAAGAAAAGCAATTTTTTTGTCCATTAAAATAACATCAAATTGATCAGAAATACAGTGTAGACATTGTTAATGTTGTAAATGGCTATTGTAGCTGGAAACGGCTGATTTTTAATGGAATATCTACATAGGCGTACAGAGGCCCGTTATCAGCAACCATCAGTCCTGTGTTCCAATGGCACATTGTATTTGCTAATCCAAGTTTATCATTTTAAAAGGCTAATTGATCATTAGAAAACCCTTTTGCAATTATGTTAGCACAGCTGAAAACTGTTGTGCTGATTAAAGAAGCAATAAAACCGGGGCCTCCCACTCCTCTTTCTATTCTGGTTAGAGCCAGTTTGCGCTGTTCTGTGAAGGGAGTAGTACACAGCGTTGTACGAGATCTTCAGTTTCTTGGCAATTTCTCGCATGGAATAGCCTTAATTTCTCAGAACAAGAATAGACTGACGAGTTTCAGAAGAAAGTTCTTTGTTTCTGGCCATTTTGAGCCTGTAATCGAACCCACAATTGCTGCTGCTCCAGATACTCAACTAGTCTCAAGAAGGCCAGTTTTATTGCTTCTTTAATCAGCACAACAGTTTTCAGCTGTGCTAAAATAATTTCCAAAGGGTTTTCTAATGATCAATTAGCCATTTAAAATGATAAACTTGGATTAGCAAACACAATGTGCCATTGGAAAACAGGGGTGATGGTTACTGTAGGCCTATGTAGATAATCCATAAATAATCAGCCGTTTCCAGCTACAATAGCCATTTACAACATTAACAATGTCTAAACTGTATTTCTGATCAATTTGATGTTATTTTAATAGACAAAAAATGTGATTTTTTTCGAAAACAAGGACATTTCTAATTGACCCCAAACTTTTGAACGGTAGTGTAAGTAAAGTTGTCCTTGTGTTTTAAGTTATTGTTGTGCTGAAAGGTGAATTTGTCTCCCAGTGTCTGTTGGAAAGCAGATTGAACCAGGTTTTCCTTTAGGATTTTGCTTGTGCTTAGCGTTATTTTTATTTTTTATCCTAAAAAACTCCCTATTCCTTGCCGATGACAAGCATACCCATAACATGATGCAGCCACCACCATGCTTGAAAATATGAAGAGTGGTACTCAGTGATGTGTTTTGTTGGATTTGCCCCAAACATAACGCTTTGTATTCAGGACATAAAGTTAATATCTTTGCCACATTTTCTGAAGTTTGCCTTATTGCAAACAAGATGCATGTTTTGGAATATTTGTATTCTGTACAGGCTTCCTTCTTTTCCCTCTACCAATTAGGTTAGTATTGTGGCGTAACTACAATATTGTTGATCCATCCTCAGTTTTCTCCTATCACAGCCATTCAACTCTGTAATTGTTTTAAAGTCACCATTGGCCTCATGGGGAAATCCCTGAGTGGTTTCCTTCCTCTCCGGCAACTAAGTTAGGAAGGACGCCTGTATCTTTGTAGTGACTAGGTGTATTGATACACCATCCAAAGTGTAATTAATAACTTCACCATGCTCAAGGGGGGATTCAATGTCTGCTTTTTTTTTTACCCATCTACCAATAGGTGCCCTTCTTTGCGAGGCAGTGGAAAATCTCCCTGGTTTTTGTGGTTGAATCTGTGTTTGAAATTCCCTGCTCGACTGAGGGACCTTACAGATAATTGTGCGGGGTACAGAGATGAGGTAGTCAATATAAACTCATGTTAAAAACTATTATTGCACACACAGTCCATGGAATGTATTATGTGACTTATTAAGCAAATGTGTACTCCTGAACTTATTTAGGCTTGCCATACCAAAGGGGTTGAATACTTATTGACTCAAGACATTTCAGCTTTTCACTTTTAATTAATTTGTAAAATTCATTTTTTACATTATCGGGTATTTTGTGTAGGCCAGTGAAAAAAAAATCTAATCCATTTTAAATGCAGGCTGTAACACAACAAAATGTGGAAAAAGTAAAGGGGTGTGAATACTTTCTGAAGGCACTGTATATACAGTTGAAGTCGGAAGTTTACATACACTTAGGTTGGAGTCATTAAAACTAATTTTTTCAACCACTCCACAAATGTCTTGTTAACAAACTATAGTTTTGGCAAGTCGGTTAGGACATCTACTTTGTGCATGACACAAGTCATTTTTCCAACAATTGTTTACAGACAGATTATTTCACTTATAATTCACTGTATCACTATTCCAGTGGGTCAGAAGTTTACATACACTAAGTTGACTGTGCCTTTAAACAGCTTGGAAAATTCCAGAAAATGATGTCATGGCTTTAAAAGCTTCTGATAGGCTCATTGACATAATTTGAGTCAATTGTAGGTGTAACTGTGGATGTATTTCAAGGCCTACCTTCAAACTCAGTGCCTCTTTGCTTGACATCATGGGAAAATCAAAAGAAATCAGCCAAGACTTCAGAAAACACAATTGTAGACCTCCACAAATCTGGTTCATCCTTGGGAGCAATTTCCAAACGCCTTAAGGTACCACGTTCATATGTACAAACAATAGTACTCAAGTATAAACACCATGGGACCACGCAGCCGTCATACCGCTCAGGAAGGAGATGCGTTCTGTCTCCTAGAGATGAACGTACTTTGGTGCGAAAAGTGCAAATCAATCCCAGAACAACAGCAAAGGACCTTGTGAAGATACTGTAGGAAAAAAGTATCTATAGCCACAGTAAAACGAGTCCTATATCGACATAACCTGAAAGGATGCTCAGCAAGGAAGAAGCCACTGTTCCAAAACCGCCATTAAAAAGCCAGACTACGGTTTGCAACTGCACATGGGGACAAAGATCTTACTTTTTGGAGCAATGTCCTCTGGTCTGATGAAACAAAAATAGAACTGTCTGGCCATAATGACCATCGTTATGTTTGGAGGAAAAAGGGGGTTGCTTGCAAGCCGAAGAACACCATCCCAACTGTGAAGCACGGGGGTGGCAGCATCATGCTGTGGGGGTGCTTTGCTGCAGGAGGGACTGGTGCACTTCACAAAATAGATGGCATCATGAGGAAGGAAAATTATGTGGATATATTGAAGCAACATCTCAAGAAATCAGTCAGGAAGTTAAAGCTTGGTTGCAAATGGGTCTTCCAAATGGACAATGACCCCAAGCATACTTCCAAAGTTGTGGCAAAATGGCTTAAGGACAACAAAGTCAAGGTATTGGAGTGGCCATCACAAAGCCCTGACCTCAATCCTATAGAACATTTGTGGGCAGAACTGAAAAAGCGTATGCGAGCAAGGAGTCCTACAAACCTGACTCAGTTTCACCAGCTCTGTCAGGAGGAATGGAACAAAATTCACCCAACTTATTGTGGGAAGCTTGTGGAAGGCTACCTGAAACATTTGACCCAAGTTAAACAATTGAAAGGCAATGCTACCAAATACTAATTGAGTGTATGTAAACTTCTGACCCACTGGGAATGTGATGAAAGAAATAAAAGCTGAAATAAATCATTCTCTCTACAATTATTCTGACATTTCACATTCTTAAAATAAAGTGGTGATCCTAACTGACCTAAGACAGGGAATGTTTACTAGGATTAAATGTCAGGAATTGTAAAAAACGGAGTTTAAATGTACTTGGCTAAGGTGTACATAAACTTCCGACTTCAACTGTATCTACCTATGGTGTTATGAAAGCAGCTTGCATAACCAGTGATACACTGCTACACAAAGAATGCTGTAAATAGTGTTTGAGGTGCACAAATAATGACAAGGTTTATGGTGGAAGCGTGACACATATGACTTATTACCTACTGTACATACCCCTGGTCCACAGTAAATCTAGGACTCAATCAATCATAATCAAGTTTTTCCATGTCAATATTTGCTCAAGGTACTACTTACAGTGGGTAAAAAAAGTATTTAGTCAGCCACCAATTGTGCAAGTTCTCCCACTTAAAAAGATGAGAGAGGCCTGTAATTTTCATCATAGGTACACGTCAACTATGACAGACAAATTGAGAGAGAAAAAAATCCAGAAAATCACATTGTAGGATTTTTAATGAATTTATTTGCAAATTATGGTGGAAAATAAGTATTTGGTCACCTACAAACAAGCAAGATTTCTGGCTCTCACAGACCTGTAACTTCTTCTTTAAGAGGCTCCTCTGTCCTTCACTCGTTACCTGTATTAATGGCACCTGTTTGAACTTGTTATCAGTATAAAAGACACCTGTCCACAACCTCAAACAGTCACACTCCAAACTCCACTATGGCCAAGACCAAAGAGCTGTCAAAGGACACCAGAAACAAAATTGTAGACCTGCACCAGGCTGGGAAGACTGAATCTGCAATAGGTAAGCAGCTTGGTTTGAAGAAATCAACTGTGGGAGCAATTATTAGGAAATGGAAGTCATACAAGACCACTGATAATCTCCCCTCGATCTGGGGCTCCACGCAAGATCTCACCCCGTGGGGTCAAAATGATCACAAGAACGGTGAGCAAAAATCCCAGAACCACACGGGGGGACCTAGTGAATGACCTGCAGAGAGCTGGGACCAAAGTAACAAAGCCTACCATCAGTAACACACTACGCCGCCAGGGACTCAAATCCTGCAGTGCCAGACGTGTCCCCCTGCTTAAGCCAGTACATGTTCAGGCCCGTCTGAAGTTTGCTAGAGTGCATTTGGATGATCCAGAAGAGGATTGGGAGAATGTCATATGGTCAGATGAAACCAAAATATAACTTTTTGGTAAAAACTCAACTTGTCGTGTTTGGAGGACAAAGAATGCTGAGTTGCATCCAAAGAACACCATACCTACTGTGAAGCATGGGGGTGGAAACATCATGCTTTGGGGCTGTTTTTCTGCAAAGGGACCAGGACGACTGATCCGTGTAAAGGAAAGAATGAATGGGGCCATGTATCGTGAGATTTTGAGTGAAAACCTCCTTCCATCAGCAAGGGCATTGAAGATGAAACGTGGCTGGGTCTTTCAGCATGACAATGATCCCAAACACACCGCCCGGGCAACGAAGGAGTGGCTTCGTATGAAGCATTTCAAGGTCCTGCAGTGGCCTAGCCAGTCTCCAGATCTCAACCCCATAGAAAATCTTTGGAGGGAGTTGAAAGTCTGTGTTGCCCAGCGACAGCCCCAAAACATCACTGCTCTAGAGGAGATCTGCATGGAGAAATGGGCCAAAATACCAGCAACAGTGTGTGAAAACCTTGTGAAGACTTACAGAAAACGTTTGACCTGTGTCATTGCCAACAAAGGGTATATAACAAAGTATTGAGAAACTTTTGTTATTGACAAAATACTTATTTTCCACCATCATTTGCAAATAAATTCATTAAAAATCCTACAATGTGATTTTTCTGGATTTTCTTTTCTAATTTTGTCTGTCATAGTTGACGTGTACCTATGATGAAAATTACAGGCCTCTCATCTTTTTAAGTGGGAGAACTTGCACAATTGGTGGCTGACTAAATACTTTTTTCCCCCACTGTATTTGTTCACATATGGTATAGAAATTAGAAGGATTAACTTTAGTTACAGCAAAAAGGTATTTTTAAAAATGTAATTCTACGGTAGTTAAACCACCATATCAATGCCTATATTTCAATTCAATAGTTACTAATAATGGTGGAATATTGCAGTACAAAACATTACAAATGAACATCACAAGACAGTCCTCCCAAACCTACCTGTCTCATCCCACCTAGAGTACAGTGAATGATTGACCGTTGTCTTGTCTAAACTTCACGTCCGCTGTACCTTTACCTCGTTGTGATAAGGCCCCAGGTCATATGATATAGTGCAATAAAACATCATGTACAGAACATTGCCAATCTAGCATGTCATTTACATCATACACTTACTGTATGTATCAGCATAACCTGTATTTTATAGGTGTTATCTGCCTGTGGGTATTGGTTGAGAAGAACATGTATGTGCTTGAATGTGCTGACCTAGTTTGTGTCACTTAAGCAATAAGGCACAAGGAGGTGTGGTATATGGCCAATATACCACGGCTAAGGGCTGTTTTTATGCACGATGCAATGCGGAGTGCCTGGATACAGCCCTTAGCCGTGGTATATTGGCCATATACCACAAACCTCCGAGGTGCCTTATTGCTATTATAAACTGGTTACCAACGTAATTAGAGCAGTACAAATAAATGTTTTGTCATACCTGTGGTATACGGTCTGATATACCACGGCTGTCAACCAATCAGCATTCAGTGCTCAAACCACACAGTTTATAATTAGATTTATACCATTTCAGCTCACAGTAATAAGATGGAAATGAAACTATTAAAGACAATTCTTTACCTATGTTCATAAACTCTCTGTGTTTCTATTTTCAGGGTGGCATTCCTCAGCTGTGGCTGTCAGCAAAGCAGCGCACCTGGAAGGCAGGCACTCCAACATACATCCCTAACTCAGTGTGGAACTGGATGATCAGTGCATCAGGTAACTATCCTTCTATTTGGACACATGTTTTAATTTGAACTGTTAATAAAAAAGAAAAGAAAAGAAGCACAGAAAAAAAGAATACATTTAAAGCATTTTCATACATTTTGTCCAAACTTTAAACTACAACAAAATATTGGTACTACTAGCATAGAAATTAAGAAGAGTGGAAAATGGATGACAGAATGTTATTTAAAATGGAGAAAGTACAACATGTGTAGCACATTTCAGAAAGTTACCAACTCTCTCCCCCTCCTCCCTGTAGCCGATGTGACCTTTGACCCCATGACCAACCACCTGTGGCTCCAGCTCTCAGATGACCACCGGAAGATCCAGGAGGGCATCTCCGAGTCCAATCTGCCCTTCAGTCCCCAGCGCTTCGACACCTGGCCTGGTGTGCTGGGCTGGGAGGGATACGCCTCCGGACGGCACTACTGGGAAGTCGACATAGCCAACAACGGCTACTGGCGGGTCGGCCTGACCACGGCGAGTGCCAAACGCCACGGCCGCTTCCCTATTAGCCCCCAGACGGGCTACTGGACCCTGTGGCGCAGCACGCACCAGTTCTACGCCTGTACCAAGCCTGAGACGCCCCTGCCCCTGGGTCTGGTGGCCCGCCGGTTGGGGATCTATCTAGACTACGAGGAAGGACAGATCTCCTTCTACAACGCAGAGACCAAGTCGCACATCTATACATTCACGGGCACCTTCAAAGAGAAGCTGTACCCAGTGTTTGCCCCGCTGGACGGGCGCACACTCATCACCGTCATCTCGCCACACACGGTCTCTAAATTTTGAAGACATCATGGGTCTTTGGTTCGGAGGTTCTCTCCAACATAAGCTGACTGCAGACCTGGTTTTCCTTTGCCTTTCAATCACTGGCTTATTTGGACTTGGAAAACCAGGTATATCTGGTTAATCAATAAGATGAATTTATCAATGAAGTACCAAGAATAAGAGAAAACCATTGGAGAAGAGTTTGAGCAGTTGACATTTTGACCCGCAAAGACTTGGGTTGAGCTTGGGCTTTCCCTGTTTCGACAACAGTCGGCCTAGACACTTGGTCTAGACACTTGGACCCTTATAAATGTTAAGAGCTGGATGGGAAGAAGGCAACTTCACACCCTAAAAAAAATAAAAATGAATTGGACAACCTAGATTTAAACAAATGTTTGAAAAGCCCCAAGTTTGAATACGCTTAAAAAGAATGTATCCAAATACTGTATAGGAATTGCATTATGATACTGAAACAGCTAGTTAAATGGAAGACGGGAAATGTATACTGAGGAAAACTAGTTATTTTAAATCTACCTACAGTATATCTATATATTGCAGTGTATCTATTTACCTATATACAGTATCTATATCTTATGTCTTTATATATTTATGCAATTTCATAATCTGTATACAGTGCCTTCAGAAAGTATTCACACCCCTTGACTTTTCCCAAATGTTGTTGTGTTACACCCTGAATGTAAAATGGATTAAATAGAGATTTGTTGTCACTGGCCTACACACAATATCCCATAATGTCAAAGTGGAATTATGTTTTTTTGACATTTTTACAAATTAATTAAAAATGAAAATCTGAAATGTCTTGAGTCAATAAGTATTCAACCCCTTTGTTATGTAAAGCCTAAATAAGTTCAGGAGTAAAACTTTGCTTTAACAAGTCACATAATAAGTAGCATGGACTCACTCTGTGTGCAATAATAGTGTTTAACATGATTTTTGAATGACTACCTCATCTCTGTACCCCACACATACAATTATCTTTAAGGTCCCTCAGTCGAGCAGTGCATTTTAAACAGATTCAACCACAAAGACCAGGGAGATTTTCCAATGGCTAGCAAAGAAGGGTAAAAAAAGCAGACACTGAATATCCCTTTGAGCATGGTGAAGTTATTAATTACACTTTGGACGGTGTATCAATACACCCAGTCACTACAAAGATACAGGTGTCCTTCCTATCTCAGTTACCGGAGAGGAAGGAAACCGCTCAGGGATTGCACCATGAGGCCAATGATTATTTTAAAATAGTTACAGAGTTTAATTGCTGTGATAGGCGAAAACTGAGGATGGATCAACAACATTGTAGTTTCTCCATAATAGTAACTTAATTGACAGAGTAAAAAGAAGGAAGCCTGTACAGAATAAAAATATTTCAAAACATGCATTCTGTTTGCAACAAGGCACTAAAGCAATACTGCAAAAGAAAATTGGCAAAGCAATTAACTTTTTGTCCTGAATACAAAGTGTTATGTTTGGGGAAATCCAATACAGCACATCACTGAGTACCACTCTCCATATCTTCAAGCATAGTGGTGGCTGCATCATGTTATGGGTATGCTAGTAATCATTAAGGACTGTGAAGTTTTTCAGGATAAAAAAGAAATGGAATGGAGCTAAGCACAGGCAGAATCCTAGAGGAAAACATGGTTCAGTCTGCTTTCCACCAGACACTGGGAGATTAATTAACCTTTTAGCAGGACAATAACCTAAAACACAAGGTCAAATCTTCACTGGAGTTGCTTACCAAGTAGACAGTGAATGTTCTTGAGTGACCGAGTTACAGTTTTGACTTAAATCTACTTGAAAATGATCAAATTAGCAGCATTTAATTGCTTGTAAGAGGGAAAATAATTTCATTGAGTTACATTGACATCATAACCTCATGATTAATAATTATTCTTCCTCAATAAGAGCCAGCCTCTTCAACGTGCTACAACTCTGATTGTGAAAGAACCACACATTTCTTGACAGTTCTGCATTTTACAAAAATAACACTTTATATAATTGTCTAGGTGCATATGAAGGTCACATTACATGTTCTATGTGTACTACTTTGCATATGTGAACTCTAAGTGAGAGTTCCGTATAGCGTAAGTGTGGTTGCTTAGAATACTGCACAGAAACAGCTCTATGATGTTGTATATGTGCTCACTGTATAACCCCACCCATGGCAATGATGGTGTGATCACCCACCCCTCGAGGCTCATGTGAAATAACAAACATTGAAAACAACACTATGGAAACCAATAAACAAATGCTGAACAGGAAGAGCGTTAAACATGATATGACACATAATTGAAAGAGATAACATATACAGGAGAGGTCAAAAACCTAATACTGGTATGCATACAGTAATACAACCCTACAATATCTACAAGGGATGTGAGTACAACATGTTTCTATTCATTCATTGTGAAGTCCTTAGAAGTGATTGATGATCTTGAATGGGTTTCACACAAGTGGACAGGTACTGGGGTTATTTGGTACCTTAGGCCTCTCTCTCACACACCCAGGGTCCATAGGCCTCACAGTCCACAGCAAACAGACTCCCGTCCCCCCTAAGGTCTGCACAGTCCCTGTGCTCCGAGTCCCACTCAACCTCAATCCTATCACATAAAGATGAGACAGTCACAGACAGACTGCTTCCCCACCTCCCTCCAACATATAGGCCTCATAGTCAAACACTGTGAAAGAAACTGCCTAAAGAGTAACAGAGGCCTTGAGACCGACAAATATTAATGATCAGGACATTTCACACATTATGAATACATTTGGCTTAAAACAAAATGAGGGAATCGACTCACGGGGCTTAATGCTGGACGGCTCTACCATCCAACCAACCCCACTGTCCCTCCTCCTGAGTGTCTGTCAGCCCCACCCACAGAAAGGGTAGCTGTGGAAACATCCTCATCAGTCCCCTGGATAAAATCCTGTGGGACATGGCTCATTATGGTCAAGGTACCAACACTATCACTAGTCACCATCTCCCTTATTGGTACCAACTAGATTTATCTGTCAACAACCCTGTTCGCTCATCTTATTCTTCCTCACTCTCCTCTCCTCAGATTGAGTTATCACAAAGATATCTACCTTAATCTATGTTACATTGTTCGCTCTCTCACACAAACGCTCTCTTTTTGTATCCCTCCCTCTCCTTCTTCATACCATCTCAGTGCGCTCCTCTATGGCAGCCAGGCTAGCGTTGCGCTGCTGACAGAACTCGGAGCTCTCCCTCCACTTCCTGTTCTCCTCCAGGCCCACAGAGAAGAAGTAGCTGCGCCCTCACCACACCGCTCTGGACACAGCCTGCATCTGGAGTCTACACGATAGGGGGAGAGGATGGTATGTGAGGCAGACAGGGCAGGGACAAGATAGCTAAAGCATAGGATGCCACATAGAAGCATGTTGGTTTAGGATTGAAAGAGTTATAGGTTGTAGCTCAGCTGGTAGAGCACGGCGCTTGTAACGCCAGGGTAGTGGGTTCGATCCCCGGGACCACCCATACACAAAAATGTATGCACGCATGACTCTAAGTCGCTTTGGATAAAAGCGTCTGCTAAGTGGCATATTATTTTATTTAAAAAGAAGAACCAACAGGTCGCAGTCATCAAAACCTGTTGGCTACTACGCCTATGTTGACAATGTACTTTGACTTTAAGAGTCAATAGATCATAATAGCCTAATTACTAATCTGAAATAGATTGTGTGCTTGTGAATCTGTTTGTTTAGGGTGGAGTGGGCCTGTAAAGTATAGAATGAGTGTTATCTCACGATTGAAAAGACCTACTCATGAAGAGTCATCGTGGAGATAAAATGGGTCAGTGATCGTGATAAGCACCTTGAGTGACAATGTGAAGCGCTGTGGAGGTCCACTTGGCACTGATGCAGTCGCTCCATTGGCTCTATTCCGAGTGCCGTAGCTTTTAGAACTAATGAGGGAATATTAGAAATACTCACAAATTACAAGACGAAATTGTGTTATTATAAGAGTTTAACATCTAAACAATGCTTTTTGATTTAGGCACTGTAGTAGCAACTGGACTAAATGTTTTTGTTGTAGT
The DNA here is from genome assembly GCF_020615455.1 of Coregonus clupeaformis. Taxonomy (NCBI): domain Eukaryota; kingdom Metazoa; phylum Chordata; class Actinopteri; order Salmoniformes; family Salmonidae; genus Coregonus; species Coregonus clupeaformis. Next base: position 18,085,088 of record NC_059230.1, on the reverse strand, counting down.
TGTAATTATTGATGCATGACAAAAAGTGAAGGAAATGACAGATAGGGAAGTCATATTAAAAGTGTATATACAGGCTGTAGTGTAGGCTATGTAAAATGTACATGGATAAATTGTCTGAATACTCACTGAGAAAGGCTAGAGCCAATAGAAGTGCCTAGACAAGAAGAACCGTGACCAACATAATAGCTAATTGAAAACCCAGTCGGTATCTTTGGCAGAACTGTCTACCTGCAAAGACCAGCAAATAGTCTCATAAATCATCCAATTTATCTCAGTACAGGATTCATCATTAATATCCACATTACAAAAAAATATTCCTCCGCTGGCCCCCCAGGTACTTCCAGTGCACCTGCTCTGCCGTGACGGCCTTGTTGTCCAGGTTGCTGGGGAAGAGGGGAGGGTCCTGGATGGAAAACGAGAGAGGGAAACGCGGTGTCAAAAAGTGCTCAATTGATGTAACAATCAGGATGGGGTCAATTCAGTTTTCAATTCAGGCAATTCAGGAGGTGAACTGAAATTCTCTTCATGCATTGAAAATTACCCATTGTTTTCTATATGGACTTTACGATTCCTGAATGGAAAACTGGATTGACTCCTACCGCAATGAACAGTTTTTGCCATCCTTGATAAGTGAATCTAGGTAAATAAATAGGGTGACACCTAGTGACAGTTTTGTGCTGCAGCAGGCACACAACAGGTTGACTATCAGCAATGTGATTCACTACAACTCAATGCCTCATTAAAGGATGAATATATGACTGATATAAAGGCTAATAACATTTATTATATAGGACATATACACTGAGTGTACAAAACATTAAGAACATCTGCTCTTTCCATGACATAGACTGACGAGGTGAATCAAGGTGAAAGCTATGATCCCTTATTGATGTCACTTGTCAAATCCACTTCAAACAGTGTAGATGAAGGGGAGGAGACAGGTTAAAGAAGGATTTTTAAGCCTTGAGACAATTCAGACATGGATTGTGTATGTGTGCCATTCTGAGGGTGAATGGACAAGACAAAAGATTTAAGTGCCTTTGAACAAGGTATGGTAGTAGGTGCCAGGCGCACCGGTTTGTGTCAAGAACTGCAACGCTGCTGGGTTTTTCACGTTCATCAGTTTCCCGTGTGTTTTAAGAATGGTCCACCACCCAAATTACATCCAGTCAACATGGGCCAGCATCCCTGTGAAACACTTTCGACACCTTGTAGAGTCCATGCTCTGACAAATTGAGGCTGTTCTGAGGGCAAAAGGTGGTGCAACTCAACATTAGGAAGGTGTTCCTAATGTTTGGTATACTCAGTGTATATTCAGTTAGATTGAATTACCTGAGTATGTTGTTCTTTAGCCAAGCTGTCACCCAGTCTCTCTTCCTCTTTCATTTCATCTTCCTCTCCTCCACCATCGTCCCCAGCTGTGTCCTCCTCTCCCTCTCTTCCGTCAAACAGCTCTGTCCTCTCACCCCGTTGTCGGAACCCAAAAGGGCATAGTCAACACAACACACAAAGTCAGAGGAAACAGAAATACCGAGACACACGCAGACACATAGAAACAGACACACACACAAAGCAGACATCCTTATTCCTCAACAAACCAGGAAAAACCAAACAACATAAGCCCCAGTTTTCAACCAGAGTAGAGCTTTGAAGCGGCCGTAGGATCCAAACACTGTATAGGACCTCAGCCAGTTGCAGGGCCCAGAGACCAAGGAGCGGATACTGAGGTGGGTGGAGTTGAGGTGGGGGTTGAGTGAAGGTGGTGGAGGGAGGCCTGAAAGAGGAGGTGGGGCGTTTGTACTTGTCCACCGCGTCGCGCAGGGTAGCTTCTCCTCCTAGGCCCACACCCTGGCCTTGTGGCCCGCTCTTAGGGCCTGGCGCTCACACTCCCACTGCCTCTAAGTGGGGGGATAGGAGGGGAGGAGAGGGAGAAGAGAAAAGGAGAGAGGGGAGGTAGAAAATGAGAGAAATGAGGCGTGAGAACAAACAGAGAATAATCACATAGAGAGATTTGCCACGGTCCTTTGCCAGCTAGCAACTTACCCTCCTTCATCCTTCCTCTCCCTCCACCTCACCACCTCCTCCTCCAGCTGCCGCTCCTTGTCCTCCCAGGCCTTGCGGAGGTTGTGGAGGGCCTGCTCCTGCCGGTGCTGGTCCTTAGCCATGCCCTTGACCAGGGCTCCCAGCTCGGCCAGGGTGCTGGGGATGAAAGGCCGCTCAGCAAGGAAGAAGCCACTGCTCCAAAACCACCTTAAAAAAGCCAGACTATGGTTTGCAACTGCAAATGGGGACAACGATCGTACTTTTTGGAGAAATGTCATCTGGTCTGATGAAACAAAAATATAACTGTTTGGCCATAATGACCATTGTTACGTTTGGAGGAAAAAGGGGGTGCCTTGCAAGCCGAAGAACACCATCCCAACCGTGAAGGACGGGGGTGGCAGCATCATGCTGTGGGGGTGCTTTGCTGCAGGAGGGACTGGTGCACTTCGCAAAATAGATGGCATCATGAGGAAGAAAAATTGCAAATGGGTCTTCCAAATTGACAATGACCCCAAGCATACTTCCAAAGTTGTGGCAAAATGGCTTAAGGACAACAAAGTCAAGTTATTGGAGTGGCCATCACAAAGCCCTAACCTCAATCCTATAGAAAATGTGTGGGCAGAACTGAAAAAGCATATGCGAGCAAGGAGGCCTACAAACCTGACTCAGTTACACCAACTCTGTCAGGAGGAATGGGCCAAAATTCACCCAATTTATTGTGGGAAGCTTGTGGAAGGCTACCCGAAACGTTTGACCCAAGTTAAACAATTTAAAGGTAATGCCACCAAATACTAATTGAGTGTATGTAAACTTCTGACCCACTGGGAATGTGATGAAAGAAATAAAAGCTGAAATAAATAATTCTCTCTACTATTATTCTGACATTTCACATTCTTAAAATAAAGTGGTGATCCTAACTGGCCTAAGACAGGGAATTTTTACTAGGATTAAATGTCAGGAATTGTGAAAAACTGAGTTTAAATGTACAGTCTTATTGGCAGACTAAATAGCCTTGGTTTCTCAAATGACTGCCTCGCCTGGTTCACCAACTACTTCTCAGATAGAGTTCAATGTGTCAAATCGGAGGGCCTGTTGTCTGGACCTATGGCAGTCTCTATGGGGGTGCCACAGGGTTCAATTCTTGGGCCGACTCTTTTCTCTGTGTATATCAATGACGTCACTCTTGCTGCTGGTGACTCTCAGATCCACCTCTACGCAGACGACACCATTTTGTATACATCTGGCCCTTCATTGGACACTGTGTTAACAAACCTCCAAACGAGCTTCAATGCCATACAACACTCCTTCAGTAGCCTCCAACTGCTCTTAAACACTAGTAAAACTAAATGCATGCTCTTCAACCGAACGCTGCTTGCACCCGCCCACCCGACTAGAATCACTATTCTCGACGGGTCTGACCTAGAGTATGTGGACAACTACAAATATCTAGGTGTCTGGTTAGACTGTAAACTCTCCTTCCAGACTCACATTAAGAATCTCCAATCCAAAGTTAAATCTAGAATCGGTTTCCTATTTCGCAACAAAGCCTCCTTCACTCATGCTGCCAAACATGCCCTCGTAAAACTGACTATCCTACCGATCCTTGACTTCGGCGATGTCATTTACAAAATAGCCTCCAACACTCTACTCAGCAAATTGGATGTAGTCTATCACAGTGCCATCCGTTTTGTCTCCAAAGCCCCATATAATACCCACCACTGTGACCTGTACGCTCTTGTTGGCTGGTCCTCACTACATATTTGTCGCCAAACCCACTGGCTCCAGGCCATCTATAAATCACTGCTAGGCAAATCCCCGCCTTATCTTAGCTCATTGGTCACCATAGCAACACACACCCGTAGTCTGCGCTCCAGCAGGTATATCTCACTGGTCATCCCCAAAGCCAACACCTCCTTTGGCCGCAATTCCATCCAGTTCTCTGCTGCCAATGACTGGAACAAATTGCAAAAATCTCTGAAGCTGGAGACACTTATCTCCCTCACTAACTTTAAGCATCAGTTGTCAGAGCACCTTACCGATCACTGCACCTGTACACAGCCCATCTGAAATTAGCCCGCCCAACTACCTCATCCCTATATTGTTATTTATTTTGCTCATTTGTACCCCAGTATCTCTATTTGCACATCATCTCTTGCACATCTATCATTCCAGTGTTAATACTAATTGTAATTATTTTGCACTATAGCCTATTTATTGCCTTACCTCCATAACTTGCTACATTTGCACACACTGTATATATATGTATTTCTGTTGTATCTTTGACTTTGTTTTGTTTTACCCCATATGTAACTCTGTGTTGTTGTTTTTATCGCACTGCTTTGCTTTATCTTGGCCAGGTCGCAGTTGTAAATAAGAACTTGTTCTCAACTGGTTTACCTGGTTAAATAAAGGTGAAATTAAAAAATTAAAAAATTAAAAAACAGTGAGGGAAAAAAGTATTTGATCCCCTGCTGATGTTGTACGTTTGCCCACTGACAAAGACATAATCAGTCTATAATTTTAATGGTAGGTTTATTTGAACAGTAAGAGACAGAATAACAACAAAAAAATCCAGAAAAACGCACGTCAAAGATGTTATAAATTGATTTGCATTTTAATTAGGGAAATAAGTATTTGACCCCATCTCAATCAGAAAGATTTCTGGCTCCCAGGTGTCTTTTATACAGGTAAGGAGCTGAGATTAGGAGCACACTGTTAAAGGGAGTGCTCCTAATCTCAGTTTGTTACCTGTATAAAAGACACCTGTCCACAGAAGCAATCAATCAATCAGATTCCAAACTCTCCACCATGGCCAAGACCAAAGAGCTTTCCAAGGATGTTAGGGATAAGATTGTAGACCTACACAAGGCTGGAATGGGCTACAAGACCATCGCCAAGCAGCTTGGTGAGAAGGTGACAACAGTTGGTGCGATTATTCGCAAATGGAAGAAACACAAAATAACTGTCAATCTCCCTCGGCCTGGGGCTCCATGCAAGATCTCACCTCGTGGAGTTGCAATGATTATGAGAACGGTGAGGAATCAGCCCAGAACTATACGGGAGGATCTTGTCAATGATCTCAAGGCAGCTGGGACCATAGTCACCAAGAAAACAATTGGTAACATTCTTCAAATGGTGGGATTCAGATTTCTTCGTTCTGGGTACCTATTTGGATATTCACACTTGAATACATTTAAATCAGACAAATAGCTGTTGAAATCCACAAAATGTATCCAACAAACTGATAGGATTTGTGCTACTGATTAAATATATCAAATATCAGAATACCGGTGAAAACTAGACAGAATAAAGGTACACCACCCCGTTCACAAAAATCGTACGCTCCTACAGACAGTGAGTCACATAGCCGTGGCTTGCTAAATAAAGCTTTTCACGCACGAGTGTCTAGGGTTTAGCGAGAATAGTGCGACAAACAAAAAACATTTACACAGCGGCAGTCCTGTGGGCGAAAACAGCTCGTTGATGTGAGGTCGAAGGAGAATGTCAAGCATCGTGCAAGCTAACAGGCAAATAACAGCGCAGTTCAACACTGGTGTGCAGAACAGCATCTCGGAACGCACAACTTGTTGGACCTTGTCAAGGACCGGCTATTGTAGTAGACGACCACACCGGGTTCCACTACTGTCAGCTAAAACCAAGAAATGGCTCCAGTGGGCACGCGATCAACACTGGACAATTGAGGATTGGAAAAAGGGGGATGGCGGGTGTGGCCACTGAGTGTATATCCCTCCCATTTAAGAACATGTCTATAGGATCAAAATAGCTCCCACAAGCAAATAAAATGGAAGTACAAAGATGTATTAGTTTCATGGATGCAAGACAGATACTTAGTTTTGCATTATTCCTCCAGACATGCAATGTATGCTTGGCTGATGTGTATACACAGCAGTAGATACATGGAATGGACAAGGGTCAGGTACAGTACATCCAAATGCAAAGCTAGTTTACATCAGTACTAATGATGCTTGAAATGTGCCTTTGTGATCAAGCCAAGCCCTACTGCGCTGGCCTGGTTACACAGCCACCCTAGTTGCTGGAAGCATGATGGAAGCAATGTGAAAAGGAATATTTGGGCCCAGCACAGTTCGGGTCCATATGATCGTGTGAAAATTGTCTTGTGACAGAGACTTAACTAATAGAGTAGCTGGCCAGGACAAGCGAGATTTGGTTCTGGTTCCGAGATATAAAGGGTAAATGGGTCTTTCTGGTCACCCATGTCACCTTGTCCATCCACAGGGACGTTGAATAAAAAAATAATCATAACACAAAAGACAGCTGGTATTGAGAAAAGACTGAGGATTACAGTACTATTTAAGAAATTGCTTTTATTAGATTTTAAAAAGTTCCCTGAAATGTTTACCTTTTCCCCTAAACAAAATAGAGCATCATGTCTCAGCACAGAATGACATCAGCAAAAATAGTTTCCATCAGAGAACAATAAAGTAAAGCAATATACATGTGCTAAATCAAGTATATCATAAGCACAGTATGAGCACTCTGCATAGGAGACATTGGATTTAAAAAAACTGGAATTAGTACAATAATAAAATAAAACAAAAAACAATGAAAAAACATTATGAGAAGATAAAGAATCTTTTAACAGCTCCTAAAACAACTTACAAAAATAGTTTCTAGATCAGCAGTACAAAAATAAGGAAAAAAGAAAGAGCAATGCCTCAATAGGACCATGATTAACAGGGGGTCAAGTCAAGGTTTCAGGGGGAAGAATGAAGGCAGTGGTTATGTTTAGCAGGTATCAAAAATACTAACAGGCAACTGGCCAATTAACTGGTAACAAAGTATCGTTGCTAGGCAGGTCAAGATATGACTACTAGTTTTAATTGGTCCAAATCATAAAAGCACAACCTAAAGTGCTGTTTGGGGGGCAGGTGAGGATGAATTCCCACCAGATGGTTAAGACAGTGGGGGGTCTTAGGTTATTTACATAATTCCAAACCAAACCCTAGGCCCTACATTTACACACTGTGTTGTACCGAAAGTGACTGGCATCTGAAATATGTACTATGAGAAGGTCCGGTAACATACATTTCCTAGTTGGCAAAGGTCCGGATGGATATTGTCATTGATCAGCGTAGTAACAAACCCCCACCTTGCAACCCATGTAACCCCAAACTATTCACACCCATCGTTGGCAGAGAGAAGATGTTGTAGTTTTAAAGTTAACTTCCTGCAATTCCACACATTTTGCGATGGGGCGGAGATTTTTTTGTGTAGTTTTAAAGCTCATTTCCTGCAATTCTACACATTTTGCCGTGTGTGGGGGGGGGGGACCCGAGGTCCATATTGACCATAAACTGGGTCCGGACCGCGGTCCGCCTGTTGAGTATGGCCTAGGTGGAGCTATTACCATCTTGCTAACACCTATCCTTTCAGACTTGTAAGAAGTGCCTACATGTAGGGCCTAGGGTTTGGTATTGGGCATTTACTTTGGAGTCACAATTTAATGTTGGTCTGGAATAGACAGCAGAGGAAGGACTGAGGTGTCCTGGCCTTAGTCAGAGTCGCTCCTCTCTTCCTTTGTAACCATCCTCTTTCCGCTCTTTGGGGCCAATGCATCCTGCTTGAGGCTCTTTGGGGAACTGAGAAAGACAAATACAGGACAAACACCGAATATGAGACTATTTTAGAATTGAGAGGACAAAAAGTATGTTAAAGGTGATAGATGTGGGGGGAAATGAGGGAGTAATGCACATAAGTGGGACAGGTGCATTTTAGGGAGAATTTCGTCATCAATTGTCTGCCGTTGGTAGCTTACCCTTTCTTCTTGTATTTCTCCTGCTCAGCGGGAGGAACGTGGTCCATCAGCTCCAGACTATCATTGATCTTCTTGAGCCACTCATAGCGCTGTCTTCCACAAACCTGAGCGAAAGGGAGGGAATTTTAAATGGGCACCTTGTCACAACCATGAAGTAGAGATACACAAATTCTCCCTCCAAAAAGTGTCTGTGTTGGCCTGCGTGTGTGAGATTCCCCCACCTGCAACAAGAATACATTGTCCTTGTCTTCATCCTCAGTGCTAGAGCCGCTCTTGATCTTCTTACTGGTTCCCGGAGGCGGCAGGGCCTGTTGGGACTCTGACGGGAGAGGAGACAACGTCAACAAAGACATAGGAGACAGTGTTAATAGTGTTGGGACATGGCCCCAGTCTTACTTCTCTTGGTGCCGTTGGTGTTCTTGGTCCCGTTTCGAGCTTTGTTTGCGTTCTCTTCCTCGGTCTTGCGGTCCCGGCCAGGGCAGGCACAGACTCGGACTTCAAAACAACGGCGACCCAAAACCTGACCTCTAGACAGAGAGGAGTGGAGAATAGTGAGAGTTAGGGGGAACAAACTCAAGGGGACCCAAACACATTATCGCAGATGTAAAGCGAACTCAAACTTTTACCCCCACAGAAAAGCGAATGCTTGACATACAGTACCAGTCAAAAGTTTTAGAACACCTTCTCATTCAAGGGTTTTTCTTTATTTTTACTATTTTCTACATTGTAGAATAATAGTGAAGACATCAAAACTATGAAATAACACATACGGAATCATGTAGTAACCCAAAAAGTGTTAAACAAATCAAAATAAATGTCCTCTCACTGTCAACTGCGTTTATTTTCAGCATGTGTAAATATTTGTATGAACATAAACAAGATTCAACAACTGAGACAAACTGAACAAGTTCCACAGGCATGTGACTAACAAATTGAGGGGGGGGGGGGTCAAAATCAAAAAGTAACAGTCAGGATCTGGCCACCAGCTGCATTAAGTACTGCAGTGCATCTCCTCCTCATGGACTGCACCAGATTTGCCAGTTCTTGCTGTGAGATGTTACCCCACTCTTCCACCAAGGAACCTGCAAGTTCCCAGACATTTCTAGGGGGAATGGCCCTAGCCCTCACCCTCCGATCCAAAAAGTCCCAGACATGCTCAATGGGATTGAGATCCGGGCTCTTCGCTGGCCATGACAGAACACTGACATTCCTGTCTTGCAGGAAATCACACACAGAACGAGCAGTATGGCTGGTGGTATTGTCATGCTGGAGGGTCATGTCAGGATGAGCCTGCAGGAAGGGTACCACATGAGGGAGGAGGTGTCCGATGATGCTGTGACACACCGCCCCCAGATCATGACGGACCCTCCACCTCCAAATCGATCCCGCTCCAGAGCACAGGCCTCGGTGTAACGCTCTTTCCTTCGACGATAAACGCGAATCCAAACATCACCCCTGGTGAGACAAAACCGTGACTCATCAGTGAAGAGCACTTTTTGCCAGTCCTGTCTGGTCCAGCGATGGTGGGTTTGTGCCCATAGGCGAGGTTGTTGCCGGTGATGTCTGCTGAGGACCTGCCTAACAACAGGCCTACAAGCCCTCAGTCCAGCCTCTCTCAGCCTATTGCGGACAGTCTGAGCACTGATGGGGGGATTGTGCATTCCTGGTGTAACTCGGGCAGTTGTTGTTGCCATCCTGTACCTGTCCCGCATGTGTGATGTTCGGATGTACCGATCCTGTGCAGGTGTTGTTACAAGTGGTCTGCCACTGCGAGGATGATCAGCTGTCCGTCTTGTCTCCCTGTAGCGCTGTCTTAGGCATCTCACAGTACGGACATTGCAATTTATTGCCCTGGCCACATCTGCAGTCCTCATGCCTCTTTGCAGCATGCCTAAGGCACGTTCACGCAGATGAGCAGGGACCCTGGGCATCTTTCTTTTGGTGTTTTTCAAAGTCAGTAGAAAGGCGTCTTTAGTGTCCTAAGTTTTCATAACTGTGACCTTAATTGCCTACCGTCTGTAAGCTGTTAGTGTCTTAACGACCGTTCCACAGGTGCATGTTCATTAATTGTTTATGGTTCATTGAACAAGCATGGGAAACAGTGTTTAAACCCTTTACAATTAAGATCTGTGAAGTTATTTGGATTTTTATGAATTATCTTTGAAAGACCAGGTCCTGAAAAAGGGACGTTTCTTTTTTTGCTGAGTTTATATTTTATATTTGAGATTCTTCAAATAGCCACCCTTCGCCTTGATGACAGCTTTGCACACTCTTGGCATTCTCTCAACCAGTTTCACCTGGAATGCTTTTCCAACACTCTTGAAGGAGTTCCCACATATGCTGAGCACTTGTTGGCTGCTTTTCCGACTCATCTCAATTGGGTTGAGGTCGGGGGACTGTGGAGGCCAGGACATCTGATGCAGCACTCCATCAATCTCCTTCTTGGTAAAATAGCCCTTACACAGCCTGGAGGGGTGTTGGGTCATTGTACTGTTGAAAAACTAATTATAGTCCCACTAAGCCCAAATCAGATGGAATAGCGTATCGCTGCAGAATGCTGTGATAGCCATGCTGGTTAAGTGTGCCTTGAATTCTAAATAAAATCACAGACAGTGTCACCAGCAAAGCACCCCCACACCATCACAACTCCTCCATGCTTCATGGTGGGAACTACAGATGTGGAGATCATCCGTTCACCCACACCACGTCTCACAAAGACACAGCGGTTAGAACCAAAAATCTCAAATTTGGACTCCAGACCAAAGCACACATTTCCACCGTTCTAATGTCCATTGCTTGTGTTTGTTGGCCCAAGCAGGTCTCATCTTCTTATTGGTGTCCTTTAGTAGTAGTTTCTTTGCAGCAATTCAACCATGAAGGCCTGATTCACACAGTCCCCTCTGAACAGTTGATGCTGAGATGTGTCTGTTACTTGAACTCTGAAGCATTTATTTGGGCTGCAATTTCTGAGGCTGGTAACTAGTGAACTTATCCTCTGCAGCAGAGGTAACTCTGGGTCTTCCATTCCTGTGGTGGTCCTCATGAGAGCCAGTTGCACCATAGCGCTTGATGGTTTTTGCGACTGCACTTGAAGAAAACGTTCGGTATTGACTGACCTTCATGTCTTAAAGTAATGATGGACTGTCATTTCTCTTTGCTTATTTCAGCTGTTCTTGTCATAATATGGACTTGGTCTTTTACCAAATAAGGCTATCTTCTGTATACCCCCCCCCCCTACCTTGTCACAACAACTGATTGGCTCAAATGCATTAAGAAGGAAAGACATTCCACAAATTAACTTAAGGCACAGCTGATAATTGAAATGCATTCCAGGTGACTACCTCATGAAGCTGGTTGAGAGAATGCTAAGAGTGTGCAAAGCTGTCATCAAGGCAAAGGGTGGCTATTTGAAGAATCTCAAATATAACATTTTGGTTACTACATGATTCAATATGTGTTATTTCATAGTTTTGATGTCGTCACTATTCTACCATGTAAAAAATAGTAGAAATAAAAGAAAAACCCTTGAATGAGTAGGTGTCCAAACTTTTGACTGGTAGTGTATATACGCACACAAATAAGGACGAGACTCAGAAAAATATTTTCCAGTATGAACAAACACAATGAGAAGGGAAAAGGAGAGAGACTTACTCCTGGGTCTCCAGGGTCAGGATGGTGAGAATGGGCCGTCGGTTCATACCACCCATGCAACTGGAGTTGCACATGAAGTTCAGGAGAACAGTAGTTGCCTCGGAGCCCAGCTATACAAACACATACACAAAGTGAAGATTCACTTAAACATACACTACCGTTCAAAAGTTTGGGGTCACTTACAAAATGTCCTTGTTTTGGAAAAAAATAAAAAATTTTGTCCATTAAAATAACATCAAATTGATCAGAAATACAGTGTAGACATTGTTAATTTTGTAAATGGCTATTGTAGCTGGAAACGGCTGATTTTTTATGGAATATCTACATAGGCGTACAGAGGCCCATTATCAGCAACCATCAGTCCTGTGTTCCAATGGCACGTTGTGTTTGCTAATCCAAGTTTATCATTTTAAAAGGCTAATTGATCATTAGAAAACCCTTTTGCAATTATGTTAGCACAGCTGAAAACTGTTGTGCTGATTAAAGAAGCAATAAAACTGGCTTTCTTGAGACTAGTTGAGTATCTGGAGCATCAGCAATTGTGGGTTCGATTACAGGCTCAAAATGGCCAGAAACAAAGAACTTTCTTCTGAAACTCGTCAGTCTACTCTTGTTCTGAGAAATGAAGGCTATTCCATGTGAAAAATTGCCAAGAAACTGAAGATCTCGTACAACGCTGCGTACTACTCCCTTCACAGAACAGTGCAAACTGGCTCTAACCAGAATAGAAAGAGGAGTGGGAGGCCCCGGGGCACAACTGAGCAAGAGGACAAATACATTAAGTGTCTAGTTTGAAAAACAGACGCCTCACAGGTCCCTCAACTGGCAGCTTAATTAAATAGTACCCGCAAAACACCAGTCTCAACGTCAACAGTGAAGAGGCGACTCCGGGATGCTGACCTTCTAGGCAGAGTTTCAAAGAAAAAGCCATATCTCAGACTGGCCAATAAAAAGAAAAGATGGGCAACAGAACACAGACACTGGACAGAGGAAGATTGGAAAAAAGTGTTATGGACAGATGAATCGAAGTTTGAGGTGTTCGGATCACAAAGAAGAACATTTGTGAGACGCAGACCAAATGAAAAGATGCTGGAGGAGTGCTTGATGCCATCTGTCAAGCATGGTGGAGGCAATGTGATGGTCTGGGGGTGCTTTGGTGGTGGTATAGTGGAAGATTTGTACAGGATAAAAGGTATCTTGAAGAAGGAAGGCCATCATTCCATTTTGCAACGCCATGCCATACCCTGTGGACAGCGCTTGATTGGAGCCAATTTCCTCCTACAACAGGACAATGACCCAAAGCACAGCTCCAAACTATGCAATAACTATTTAGGGAAGAAGCAGTCAGCTGGTATTATGTCTATAATGGAGTGGCCAGCACAGTCACCGGATCTCAACCCTATTGAGCTGTTGTGGGAGCAGCTTGACTGTATGGTACGTAAGAAGTGCCCATCAAGCCAATCCAACTTGTGGGAGGTGCTTCAGGAAGCATGGGGTGAAATCTCTTCAGATTACCTCAACAAATTGACAACTAGAATGCCAAAGGTCTGCAAGGCTGTAATTGCTCCAAATGGAGGATTCTTTGACGAAAGCTAAAGTTTGAAGGACACAATTATTATTTCTATTTTTAAAAAAATCATTATTTCTAACCTTGTCAAGGACTACATTTCCTATGCATTTTGCTATATTTCCTATTCAAACTCATTTCATGTATGTTTTCATGGAAAACAAGGACATTTCTAAGTGACCCCAAACTTTTGAACAGTAGTGTACATGCACATTTTCAATGCATTATAGACAGGTGAAAGTGTCAAGCAAAGTGGCAAATAAAATGATGATTTCATAATAAAACGAATACAGGAGACCAGAGGAAGGGGGGTATACCTGAGGAGGCTCGTAGGGCAGCAGCACGCTCTGACGCTTGGTGTTGCTGTCCTCCAGGTACTGAGCCCGCTGGCTCCCCTCCACCCTGATCAGGTGACTGCGGTGGGCCACACCTGACAGGAAACAGGAAGTAGACAGGAAGTGAGGGGGGGAGACTCCTCTCAGAACTTCCAGGGACCATCTTTTACATGAGGGGGAAATTATGCCTTGTAGGGCTGACAACTTTAGAAGACAGTTTTTCCTCCTGTGAATGTCATTGGCGCCAACCCAGGCTGGGGTGTCAAGGTGTCTGAGGGGACCTCCCACAGGAAGATTCCGTTTTAAAGCTAATTTCCTGCAATTCTACATATTTTCACATGGCTTAGGCCCATGACCAGGGTGGAATATTTATTAATTTTTTTAATCACAGGTCTGGTGCATTCAGGATTATTTTAAAGTTGAATACACACTCAAAATTCGACAATTTGGTTTGAAGTTACTTAGAGATTATTTGGGCATGCTGGGGGACATTGAAGTACATTGGTTTTCGGTTAGAAATGCTAATATTACCGGTCGGTGGCAGTGGCTAACCATAGGATGGATTGCAGTCTTTCCTTTTCTATAAGAAACAAACATGTAAATATGTAATTCGTTTGGGTGGACTATTCCTTTAAAATAGGACCTACCGGTAGCTCATCAAGATGGTTGGCCAACCCTGATCTACGTTTCCTAAATACTGGGGGTTTGAATATGTTCATATGACATTTGATTTTTACAAATTATCCCACATTCAACAAAAATCAAATGAACATCCATCATTGTAGGGGTTGGGAATTGTTCTAATTACTTACATTAGCTATTGTGAAAGACCAAATTAACTAAACTGCTAATACAATTTCCTGAAAACAAGATGACATAGCCCAAATCTGCCCCTACACCTAACCCAAATTATCTTTCAATGAATGTATTGTCCTCACCCTAGAATCAGTTACACATTTGGGTTCACAATCTGTTTGGCCAAAATAAGCTTAATCATACAGTTAAGACAAATCAGGTCACTCCACCAGATTCCCCCAGAATTCTGCATGTTCATTCTTTACAACCTAATGAACCTAGTGAGAAATTGTATCAGCCTGCTTAACTCTCAACATGGGCAAATGACCAATTATCTACCTCACTTTTGAATTTTTACCTCAAGACTAAAAACACACACCTTCATTGTTGTCTGAGGTGCTCTGGTGATGGGGGCAGCGGCTGACCACTTCGGACATGTGCTCTGACTTCTTGTAGATGGCTGTGGCACGGAGGATGGCTCCTAGCGGGGGCTCCTTGGCCATCAGCACCTCCACCGGGCAGGTCTTAGCCCGCTGGCAGTACAGCTTGATCAGCTGCACAGAATACTGGGGAGGGAGGAAAAGTGAGCAATCAGTATTTGTCCATGAGGAATTTCCCTTTGTGAAAGAATAAAGATGTGAATTGAATTTATGAAAAAAAATAGGTACTTGCTCAATTACTTCTCAGGCAGCATGTCACTATCAAAGTTCATACAACAAATACAAAAGCAAAGTGGGAAAAACACCCATAGGAATTAATAAGAACAAAATATTGTTTTACAGTTATATTCTAAAGAAATTATAAATACCCTTTTAACTATAATTTTGGACCGAAACAGCTGCGTTTTAACCCTTTCCATGCTGGAGCCCTTGTGTGAAACATGCCCAGTCATGTCAGACCCATGCTTTACTGCAACCAGCCTGCAACTCCTCAGTTCCAATCATAGAGATAGAAGACTATTGCCCAAACGCCCATTTTAGCATGGGCAGCACCATTGAGGACTTTCACCATTTTAATAGTCAACTGGGTGGGACTTCCTATGGCAGGGTTCCCCAACTTGCAGCCCGCGGCCAAATGGTTGTATTTGACCCCCTAAGTTCCGAGCAAAAAACAATATTCCCACGCATAAGAGACACGTGATCGTATACAAATGTAAGTAAGGTTTGAAATTATTATGTTTAAGTAAAATATTATCCACTTTGGGCTTCTTGCAGTCAATTTTCAGTCAACAAATTAATTTGTAAATATGTCACAGCCCCCCGACCATTCACTCAAGAATTTTTTTTAGAAAAAGAAAAAAACTGCCCGCAGCTCAATCTAGTTGATGACCCCTGTCCTATGGGTTAAGGAAGGATCACATCATTCCATCCAGGTCACCAGGAGGGATCAGCCACTGAATTATAATTGAGGAAACATTCCATAACTGTAGATGGCAGTAAAATCACCAACCATGGCTTTATACCTGTCCTAATAAACACACTCTAGGTGGCAGTGTGCACTCTTTCAGTTTGTTTGCCAACTAGAAGTAGTAGAAGAAAATGTACTACTTTAAAATGGAGATGGCCTCAATGGCGCTGTCTGTGCTCTCAGACGCCATAATGGGACAGATACAATGATGCGATGTCCATCTAAGTCTATGGTTCCAATGAATGAGTTGCAGGGGGCGTTCATTTGAGGGCAGCGCACCTAAAAACAAGTCTGATAGACATATCATAGCACGCTGGCATGTGAGTCGCCGTGGAAACCAAATACTTTCGCCAAAACCTTGAGTTTTAGCGAATTGTCCCAATGAACTGGATTCCACTTGAATGCAACCACGGGGAATCAGAATGAATGGAATAACTTTTGTCTGCGTCTGAGGTAAGGTAACCACAATTTACTGTAATTGATTGAAATGAGACCATAGATTAAACAGGTTTTACACAATCTTACTATTAATTATCATTCTGATAAATCTATTCATAAAAAAGTATTGTTTCATCCAGGAGAAAATGCAGCATAAAACATTTAAGTCATTCTAAAGTTATGTTCATCAAATTGAAAGATGAGTGAGTAATATATATATATATATATATATATATATACACACAGTGAATGTACAGTTAGACTGGGCTTCTCAAAGGGTGGGACAGCATGGTAGGTCGTGTCTCATTCCTATTGCAGTGCTGTTTAACCCTTTACACTCGTGGGAACTGCTCTATATGGATAGGGCTACATTGAAATGTTTCTTACAGAAGAAATATAATAATATGCCATTTAGCAGACGCTTTTATCCAAAGCAACTTAGTCATGTGTGCATACATTTTTACGTATGGGTGGTCCCGGGGATCGAACCCACTACCCTGGCGTTACAAGCGCCATGCTCAACCAATTGAGCTACAGAGGACCATGAAATGCATAAGCATGGTAGCAATTGAAAGGGAACAGTTTGGAGATTGTGAAAATTATTAGACCAAAGTTGAGGACAAAACAGCTCACCCGACAAGACTGAATCCAAACATTACACTGTTAATTTTACATTTCCTGTACTTTTCACTGCATTAGTTGATTAAAACAAATCTGAAAATACTCTGGATACATTCAGTAACGTGATTAAAATATTCCTGGAAAATGTGGCACCATGTCATCTTGTAACTATATCAAACAATGTTGACACTGTATATGACTTGAGTTTTATGACACAAATGTGAAGTGCACATTTGGACTCGCAGGTGTTTTGCTTGCATGTATGACATCAAAGGGGTATTCATTATAATCCTCAACGTCATCTTTCAAAATACATAAGTCCCCTTCATTTACAGCATTTCCCTCAATCAGACAACAAAAAATGTGCTAAAGTTGCCCAATTAGCGGGAGGGATGAGGGCAATGTCGTCGCATGCAGCGCTCAAGTTCAGAACGTCTGTCAGTCAAAACCCATACAGCACTGTTACTGTACAGCCACTGCATTCCATTTTAGGTGCTTATTAAACGCCCAAATCTGCCATTTTCAACCCATATATGGGTACGAGTGTAAAGGGTTAAGACTTAGCTGTAACAGGAAACAGTTCCTGTTCATCTTGAGGGTCAAAAGAAGATTACATTGAAAACACATTCTCTTATGCTTTATGTGGGTTACAGGAGATCAACAGCAACATTTTAAAAGAGTCATTCTAAAAAGCATGACTTGGGGGAAGTGAAATGTGGCTCCAATACCTCAGTAAGGCCTACTAGTAGTCCCTTTCGACAGCTCAAGACTTTGCTTATGGCTTACAAGTAGCATAGACTATTAGTGCTTTTAACACCAGCGTATTTAGGCATGTGCAGTAAGCCCTATGCATGACACTCACGGTGGAGGTGACCGACTTGGCGGTGCCAGACTTGTGGAAGCGCAGCTCGAAGCCATGCTCCCCCGGGTAGTCGATGTTGGAGGGGACGGTGGAGGTAGGGGGAGGCACACTGTCCTGTGGCGACACCGAGGGCTCCACGGCAAGGGGCTCCGGCAGCTCAAACAGCCCCTCGTCAAAGTTCTCGTGGAAGGTGGCCTCGGGAAGGACGGGAGGGAGCTGTAAGGGAGGTAAACGCATGCCATTTATTAAGTTATCAGTTGCTTTTTTGGATTTCTGTCTGAACACTGAAAAAGAGGAGTGTCCAGGCTAACCATGTTTGGATATCAAATTGTCCGACAAAAGCACAACCAAAAAATTCTAGTAAAAGTCAAACAATCAATGCACTACTAAAAAGGGGGAGAAACCATCTAGCCCATTCTAAAAGGTGTGGTATCATAAAAAGATTCAGGATGTAGACAAACAAACTTACCGAGACATCCAGGTCAGACCAGTTTTCAGTCACCAACGGTGGAATATTGGGCCCCCGAGTAGTCATGCTAAAGAAAGGAGATACAAATCACAGTGCAACTAATTATTACCTAAATGTAGAAGAGGTGCTGTAATACATTATACAAAGTCTCTAGGCTGCCACTCACACACAACCATCTCTGTCCAGTCTTAAGTCTAGAAGTAGCTACATTGGTAGGCCTAAACATAATTATGTAAGTCTGTTCATTTTTCCCTCGATCCTGACTAGTCTCCCAGTCCCTGCCGCTGAAAAACATCCCCACAGCATGATGCTGCCACCACCATGCAGATTGTGCCAGGTTTCCTCCAGACATGACGCTTGGCATTCAGGCCAAAGAGTTCAATGTTGGTTTCATTAGACCAGAGAATCTTGTTTCTCATGGTCAGAGTCCTTTAGGTGCCTTTTGGCAAACTCCAAGCGGGCTGTCATGTGCCTTTTACTGAGGAGAGGCTTCCGTCTGGCCACTCTACCATAAATGCCTGATTGGTGGCTTGCTGCAGAGATGGTTGTCCTTCTGCAAGGTTCTCCCATCTCCACAGAGGAACTCTGTCAGAGTGACCATCAGGTTCTTTGTCACCTCCCTGACCAAGGACCTTCTCCCCCGATTGCTCAGTTTGGCCGGGCGGCCAGCTCTAGGAAGAGTCTTTGTGGTTCTTCCATTTCAGAATGATGGAGGCCACTGCGTTCTTGTGGACCTTCAATGCTGCATAAATGTTTTGGTACCCTTCCCCAGATCTGTGGGTCCTAAAGGTTGTTCAAAACTTACTTGGTCTCCCAAAGCTGCTGGAAGGACCCCTGGCTCATGGTGAAGCTCAACTCCTGCTCTTCCATCCTGTATCCATTCATTCTCTCGACTGCTCACTGGACCGATGGGAGGAGGAGAGGACTCGACACAGGGACACAAGGCAGGAGATGAAGAAAGGCGATCCGATCTAGGAGAGAGAGAGAACACCCATGTGATTAGTTAAACAAAATCATTACTAGTTGTTGTAGCTATGGGGGACCGGTGGGAAAGTGTGGTGAAGGGGGTACCTGTGGAAAGTGTGGTGAAGGGGTGACAGGTGGGAAAGTGTGGTGAAGGGGTGACATGTGGGAAAGTGTGGTGAAAGGGGGACCGGTGGCTTTGAAATGAAAGCAGAAGGGGACATGTGCCGCTGGAATGCAGCCCAGAAGATGTGGAGAAGAAAGCAGCGGCAGGGTTCTGGTTCATAAAGACAAGAATTGGGTCAAAGTACAGACTGCTCTGGTAATGACTTTGACTCGGTTGGCAATTATAAGATACAGTATTTCAGTAAGAGTTGTGTAGGCTAATAGTTAGCTAGGTGAGAACTGGTGTCACGGTATTGGGCTAATCTTTGTTGATCAAGTGCCTAGGTAACTACCCTACGTTTTATCAATAAATACTTAATCTAAAATCTATAACTAACTCGAAAAGTTGAAGGACAGTTTTGCATATTTAACAAACTACCCTACTCGTGTTGGCGTTACAAATGTTGACTAGTTGGGGTTTCAAAAACTAATTTGACGTTGTATAGCTAACGTTCCCTCGCTAAAGTTCGATATTATTACAACATTGCATCATCTAGCAAGTTAGTTACTGAACGAATTACATTCAATTCTGAATTAAAAGTTCCTTCTGAGTGAATAAACAGCTTGCTACCTAGTCGTCTTAAATATTTTTACGTGGGACTAACGCGTTAAATAAAATATTGTACAAGTCAGTGCCGGTCTAGCATGTCCTAAATTAGCTAACGTTAGTTAGGTACAGTAGCCACTCAAAACAGTCGAAAAAGTAAGCGACTCGTGATCATCAATCATCGAAATCCCATGTCATATAATAACTACCTACAATATGTAGTAGTTACATATTTATTTATACAAGATGCACAAACTTCAACTAGCTCAACTTAACGCTAACGTTACCTAGCTAGCTCAGCTGTAAGAGCTTGGCTGGCTGCGTTGGAATCTCCGATCGACGACCGCCACAAACTTTTATTGACTAAAAAATAATATCCTACGCTGTCTTAAATAATGTCAATATGGATGTATACCTCGCCTCCCTGTGATTAATATTTTCTTGCAGCACCTTGGTTCTCTGTCAATGCAAAAATGTCGAAGAAACAGCAACTCTGTAGCAGCTAGAAAGCAAAATATTGTTTTCCAGTGAAATGCGTGCGTTTCGGGGATTTCCAGAAAACCAGACTGGAGGAGGGGCTATGTGGAGTTCACAAGCCTCCAATCAGAGGCGCGCCCATCGAGGTGTATGTTTTTTTATGAAATGTTCCAAATAAAATCATAACTGGATACATTTACATCATGATAGCGCAGAGTTTCTAAACCATACTGTACTGTCTTTGATGATAGTGCTGAAATTATACTGACTGAATGCAGGAAGGAGGCAAAATAAATTGTCACTAGCTAGGTTTCCATCCAATTGGCGTCAGATTTTCATGCGAATATTCTAAAATCTGCATTAAAAACAATATGCGCATTTTCTCACCAGGATGTTTCCATCAAATGGACTTGTTGCACATAAAGGGCTATGAGTGATGACAAAGCGCACATAAAAATACATTTTGCGGTTATTACATTCCCATGTACTGGATAAAAAAGACAAGTTAAATGGGTTTCCATCCCATTTTCAACTCACTCTAAAAAATAAAAAGGATCCTTTAGGGCCCTCAAACTCATCTCTGGACCTCAAAGCTAGTTCCACTGCATTTTTTCATTGTTCCCCTCTAATCAGGGACTGATTTAGACCTGGGACACCAGGTGTGTGCAATTAATTATCAGGTAGAACAGAAAACCAGCAGGCTCCGGACCTCCTAAGGTAAGAGTTGAATACCCCTGCTAGGGGTTCTTCAAAATTAAACTGTGGGGGAACCCCTATAAGTTCTACAGGGGCACAACTTTGGTTTTAGAAGTGTGGGGGACATAATATATATATTTTTAGGGGGTAGATCAGCTTTAATATTACAGATAGATTGTGGCTTCCATCAATGTAATTGTCTGCATCATTTCCAATCCTCCATATATTTTTTTTGTAAATATATATATATATATATATATATATATATATATATATATATATATATACAGTGGGGAAAAAAGTATTTAGTCAGCCACCAATTGTGCAAGTTCTCCCACTTAAAAAGATGAGAGAGGCCTGTCATTTTCATCATAGGTACACGTCAACTATGACAGACAAATTGAGAAAAAAAAATCCGGAAAATTACATTGTAGGATTTTTAATGAATTTATTTGCAAATTATGGTGGAAAATAAGTATTTGGTCACCTACAAACAAGCAAGATTCCTGGCTCTCACAGACTTGTAACTTCTTCTTTAAGAGGCTCCTCTGTCCTCCACTCGTTACCTGTATTAATGGCACCTGTTTGAACTTGTTATCAGTATAAAAGACACCTGCCCACAACCTCAAACAGTCACACTCCAAACTCCACTATGGCCAAGACCAAAGAGCTGTCAAAGGACACCAGAAACAAAATTCTAGACCTGCACCAGGCTGGGAAGATTGAATCTGCAATAGGTAAGCAGCTTGGTTTGAAGAAATCAACTGTGGGAGCAATTATTAGGAAATGGAAGACATACAAGACCACTGATAATCTCCCTCGATCTGGGGCTCCACGCAAGATCTCACCCCGTGGGGTCAAAATGATCACAAGAACGGTGAGCAAAAATCCCAGAACCACACGGGGGGACCTAGTGAATGACCTGCAGAGAGCTGGGACCAAAGTAACAAAGCCTACCATCAGTAACGCACTACGCAGTGCCAGACGTGTCCCCCTGCTTAAGCCAGTACATGTCCAGGCCCGTCTGAAGTTTGCTAGAGTGCATTTGGATGATCCAGAAGAGGATTGGGAGAATGTCATATGGTCAGATGAAACCAAAATATAACTTTTTGGTAAAAACTCAACTCGTCGTGTTTGGAGGACAAAGAATGCTGAGTTGCATCCAAAGAACACCATACCTACTGTGAAGCATGGGGGTGGAAACATCATGCTTTGGGGCTGTTTTTCTGCAAAGGGACCAGGACGACTGATCCGTGTAAAGGAAAGAATGAATGGGGCCATGTATCGTGAGATTTTTAGTGAAAACCTCCTTCCATCAGAAAGGGCATTGAACATGAAACGTGGCTGGGTCTTTCAGCATGACAATGATCCCAAACACACCGCCCGGGCAACGAAGGAGTGGCTTCGTAAGAAGCATTTCAAGGTCCTGGAGTGGCCTAGCCAGTCTCCAGATCTCAACCCCATAGAAAATCTTTGTAGGGAGTTGAAAGTCCGTGTTGCCCAGCGACAGCCCCAAAACATCACTGCTCTAGAGGAGATCTGCATGGAGGAATGGGCCAAAATACCAGCAACAGTGTGTGAAAACCTTGTGATGACTTACAGAAAATGTTTGACCTGTGTCATTGCCAACAAAGGGTATATAACAAAGTATTGAAAAACTTTTGTTATTGACCAAATACTTATTTTCCACCATAATTTGCTAATAAATTCATTAAAAATCCTACAATGTGATTTTCTGGATTTATTTTCTTCATTTTGTCTGTCATAGTTGACGTGTACCTATGATGAAAATTACAGGCCTCTCTCATCTTTTTAAGTGGGAGAACTTGCACAATTGGTGGCTGACTAAATACTTTTTTCCCCCACTGTATATATATATATATATATATATATATTTTTTTTTTTTATATATTTTCCTTTATTATTTTCCCCTAACCCTACCATCCCTCCCCTAATTGGAGTAAACTCATGGACAACAACACTTAGGCTTCTACTTCCAGCTTATACATAATATATACATTTTACAGACACAGTATATGTTACAATAGTTATCTTTTGTTTGTTTTTAGTCCCATCCTTCAGCTCCACTCAACCCCTCCCATCTATCTCTGAACAGCATCCAGTTTTGCCATATATATTTTTTTCAACTGTGCTGTGATTTTACAAAACGTTTGTAAATTGTAAATTAAAAATAAACATATTTGCTAAGAGTATTATTATATTATTGATCGATTGACTATAACTTTTTAAATCCCCCAGCAGTGCTATTTGCAGAGGGGGACATAACTTGGCAGCGGGTCTGGGGGCCCTCCCATTTTTGGGGGCATCTAAAGCTAATTTCCTGCATTTCTACACAATCTAATATGACCCGTGGGCCTTCTAGCCGTCTCTATTTAGAACAAAAAGTATGCAAAAATGCCCACAGTCATCAAGCTAGGAAAGAGATTATTAAATATGTTTAAGTGATTGATAAGACTGAACTAGATCCATGATAATTAAATAATCAATATTGTGTTGCACCTTTAACCAATAGCCTAACAAATGAACAACTCTTACAAATAAAGTACAAAGACAACTTTTGACTGTCTTTAAGACATCCTCTATATCAAACTTCAGCCAGACTGCCCAGCCAACCCGAGGGCTTACACGCCCGACCCCCACCGGTCTAGTCAATAACTCAAATCTCTCCCCAACACAACTTCCTTCCCATCTTTTTTTTATGTTTGGAAAACAAAAGTTGAATGAAAACACACATACACCTAAACATTAACACACAGACTCCTTTTGTCGTACAGTATTCCATATAAGGCATCCAGACCTTATGAAAGTTGCACAGTACACCCTTAATCTTAAAACAAATCTAGTGATACTGTACATAACTTGACATTTCTTCCATACATTGTGGGAGGATAACCAAACTTCCAATTAATAGCAATGCATTTATTAGCCACTATAAATGCTAGGTTACACAGTTTCTTCTGATAACAGTCTCCAGTATCAACATTTCCAAGCAAACAAAAACAGGGAGAAGGGAGAATCTGTAGACATTCTGAGATAAAAGAACATACTCTTTGCCAGAATTCAGCCAGCCTTCAAAAGACCACAACATAGGTCCCCTTTTGTGATTTTCACCTCCAGCAGAATAATATAATTTCTGAGTGCATGATATTCAGTTTCACTGGCATATAGTACGTTCTATGGATGGTCTTAAACTGCAGTAATTTATGTCTGAGATTATATGAACATGACTGGGCATTCTAACATATCTGTATCCATTCATCATCATCAATAGCTTTAAGCTTAAGGTGCTGTTCTGTAGCTACAGTAGGTCTACCCATCAATTCAAGATGGAACTTTGTATCATTCACTGAATATACTGCAAAATTCACCTGACCTCCGTAGACGGGTCTTCCCTGGCTGTCTGACCCTGCTGGGACCCCTGTCACAATCTGATCCTGCTAAAACATGATGAGCATAGTGGTGTGTACTGACTGCACTAGAGGGCTGCAGTTCCCCGGGATGACTGCTGGACCTGCGGATCCCGACAGAGATGATTGCGTCGCGGTCGGCATTTTTCATGCTGCAGCCGGGAGCGGGCGGTCAGACAGACTACTTTATGATGAAAATATTTGTGTTTTCCCACAGATTATTTTAAAACGGTCCTCTTTCTGCTTTGTATGCGTTAGCCTGCCGATTGTATTAAAAGCAAATTTTTTTCGCATTATTCACACACTCAGAATTCTCTGCTTCAACTTCAGATTCAGATCAACTTTATTATACCACCAGGGGGAAATTCATTTGGTCATGTGCTTAAAAAGACAGTACATAAAACATGAAAACACAGAAACTACACAAAATAATTCATTCAAAGTGCTATAGCTACACAATTTAAGTGAAAGTGAAATATGCTGTATACTCGAGGGACCAACAGACTATCTATTATACAGCCTAATGGCTGTTGGAATAAAAGAGTACCCATATCTATCGTCTCTTTCCACTTGTCCGGCTGCTGCTGGGACTGAATTGCGGAGAATCACGTGGCAGTTAACTTGAATATGAAATTAACTAAAATATGATTAGACTTTAGTTTACTACAGTGTCTGTAAATAAATATTGATATAATGAAAATAAGTGGAGGGCGCTCAACCAACGTGAGTCGAAGCGCAATCAAAAAATGTAATCATAATAATATGCCATTTAGCAGACGCTTTTATCCAAAGCGACTTACAATCATGTGTGCATACATTTTTACGTATGGGTGGTCCCGGGGATCGAACCCACTACCCTGGCGTTACAAGCGCCATGCTCTACCAATTGAGCTACAGAGGACCACATGATTGAAAAGGAAAATGCACGACGCACACATAGGTTAGGCTACTATGGTGAGCGAGCTTTGAACCTTTTCATTTTCAATAAGTATGGATTACCCATTTATTTGTCTCTGCCTGCAAATCGTCCTCCTAAAAGGTAGGCTATATCCTATAGGACTATGCAAAACGTAGCAAGTGTCGCTGTCATAATTCTTGATGCCTCAAATTCAGTAGCCATACCTGCGAGATCAGGTGCGCGTGTGGTCTCAATTAAATGATTAGGCTATAGTTTACTACATTGCCTAGAAATAGGCCTAAATATTGATCACCCATATTTCTCCGTCTGAAAAGCTTCCCACTCCTAATGGTAGGCTATACAAATAGCTCAAGAGAAAGTGCAAGTCTCTCCAATTCTGCTTTCTTCAAACTACATCTAGCATTACATTTTACATTTGAGTCATTTTAGCAGACGCTCTTACCCAGAGCAACTTACAGTTAGTGAGTGCATACATTTTCATACTGGCCCCCCGTGGGAAACGAACCCACAACCCTGGCGTTGCAAGCTCTACCAACTGAGCTACACGGGCCGAGCAAATTGGCTGATATAGCCCAGTAATGTAAGGACCATGTGAGAATATCAGGTAATTTAACCTTTTTCTTAAGTTATTTTTGCGCATTTGATATTGCCAATAGGGCGCAAAATTGCTGGCAAGTGAGCTGCGTCACATACGCCTAAAATAACATTGCGGGACTGCGGTTGGGTTTGGGACGAGTTCTTGCTGTAGCGGGTGGGAGTCGGACAGAATGCCAGCGTATGCGGGCGGGAGCGGGATGAAGAAATCCGTCCCGCAGACCTCTACTGTGCACTATGACAGTGACGCCTGTAACTTTAGATCTGTTTATTGCTGTGTCTGTGAAAAGTAGGGAATTAGCTAGGGAAACTGACAGATCAATAACGTTACATTGACATACTGACTAATACAACTCACGTTGCACTAAAAAAACGTCAGAATATCAACCTTCAATCGTTTGGCCGATGGTTTCATCTTTTGATTCAGGTCTAGTTTGATTGAGGCAAAAATAATAGCTAATGTAAGCCAACTTTTGGACAGCTCTCTCTCTCTAACAGTACATCAACTGGCGAAAGCTTGCCAAGTTCATTTACTTCTGAAACATGACAAAACAAAGGCTACAAAACATGTCCATACAAACAACTGCTGGTAGATAGCGATATGAGGTGGCTATTATTATTATCTGCCAGATAACTAGAGGCTAGAGCTGACCTAGCTGTGGTAGCTACTCACTAGCGTAGCTTATTCATTCACCTCATTCACCTCAGTCCAGAGGGGATGAAACATTAGCTAATGTTACATGTCAGTTCAAATACTAGCTCAGCACTGTGAATAAATACTACTTTCGTTTTTTTTCTGTTAAGTTAAACAGCAGTTACATTGCCAGCTACATCAGTCAACTAGAGTAGCCAGTTTCTGTTCCTTTTACAAATTGGTGAAAGAGCGCAACGCCTACAATGAAATATGATCAAAATCTTTGCCTTTGCACAGCCTGTCAGCCTGCTCTGTGGTGTCCTAAATCCAGTCAGATGAACACTCCAAACAGCCTACCTGACCGCTCGGAGGCGTCCGCATGGTCCTAAAGCACACCTTTGCCTATTTTGTATCACTTTCTAATTATAAAACTGAGGGGGGGACAAACATGCAATTTCAGAATGTATGTCCCCCCCCGTCCCCAGTGAAAGTTGCGCCCATGAGTTCTTCGAAGAACCCCCACTAATGGTTCCACAAATAACCTTTTGTGGTTCCTTTTTTAAATAGCAATTTTAAAAAACAATAAGAATCTTTTAGTTGTCGGTGTTAATTATGATTTTAGTAGCAAAGCAGAATAAAAACATCTAAATATGAGATACACTCCCAGGCCCAAGTCCAATAGGTAGGCTAAATCCTCTAGCGTGTTGATGTTGATGTCCTCTGTAGGCTATCCGTAGACAGAATGATTTTGCAGTGCATGGTGATTGAACAGGTTTCCTGTTATATTCAGAGGTGTAGGGAGGGTGATGTCTGAATACAAAAAAACGATTAGTTACCGGAGTGTAACTCCAGTTCTATGAGTGGAGCGGAGCCCCATAGGGGAGCTCTGCTCCTAATGGTTTACCCTCTGCCCTAAGGCAGCAGCAGCCTGAGACAAAATTATGCACACACCTACAGCCAATAGGAGTACAGGTGTCCCTATAAGAGGGGGTGCCTCCCCTCAATCAGCCTCCCGAGATATTTTTCTTCAGCGAGACTAGAGAGGGTCGGCAGGGCCTTAAGTCCTATGGGGCTCCGCTCCACTCATAGAACTGGAGTTACACTCCGGTAACTAATCGTTCTATATCGTGGAGCTCCGCCCCATAGGGGAGCTCTGCTCCTAATGGTTTAAGGCGGAGCGTAGCGCTCCCAAAATGTACTCCCTGCCGAGCCTAACACTTCCCATCGAAACGAGAAAGTCAAGCCTAGCAATGGCTGCAACCGAGTCCCGCAGTACTGCAACTAAAAACCCCTACGGGCGTCACAATATACCGCGTCATCGGTTAAAAAACCCGCCCCACCTAGTCCAATGGCAATGCCAATGACTAGTGGGCAGATCACCAGAATAGAAGCCATACTAATCTGTACTAGCAGATAGATGTGCCTCAATATCCTGTGAAAACACTACCGACCACTAATGGAATGACATCAAGTGTCACTCTACATTATGAACGCGGTAGACCGCCTCACTCACTCAATGGAATCCCAGAGATTAGTGGGCAGGAACAAAAACCTGAGTCATACTAACTGAACAAGCAGATAGATGACCTCATATTCTGTTAATCAACGCATGCCTCTACTGTACTGATCCTGTCAGTCAGGATTCATGTCATAAAATATGTTTTCTTATCCAAAGCGGACCTGATGAAAACCCAGTCCATAGTCCTGCTTTTCCCTCTCTTCCTAGCTCCAGATCTCCCTTCAGCTATGCTGAGTACAGACCGAGCCAAAGAGTTAGAAAACACATCTGTCAAAAACACGTCTTCCTAACCAAAGCGGACCTGATGGAAACCTGAGTCCACAGTCCTGCTTCTCATCTCTTTCTTGCTCAAGATCTCCCTTCAGCCACGCTGAGTACAGATCGAGCCAGAGAATTAGAAGACATATCTAAGAGATAGAAACGGATAAATGGAGACGGCGTCGACCAGGATGCTGCTCTACAGATATCCTCTACTCCTGTTCCTCTAAAAAGGGCAGTAGAAGCCGCTACTCCACGAGTGGAGTGAGCTCTGATACCCTGAGGCAATTGCCGCCCTGCTACCTCATAAGCTGTCTCAATGCCTTCACAAAGTGTCACACCCTGGCTCTGGGACTCTATATGTTGAGCCAGGGTGTGGATATTCTATAGGTTGTATTTCTGTGTTGGCCAGAGTGGTTCCCAATCAGAGGCAACGAGTGTCAGCTGTGGCTGGTTGTCTCTGATTGGGAGCCATATTTATAGAGGCTATTTGCCCACAAATGTGGTGGGATCTTGTTTGTAGTCTGTTTGTGTTAGACCGTGAACTGTCACGTTATCGTTTTGTTGTTTTTGATCGTGTCTCTAATAAAGAGTATGTTTGCCTGCAACGCTGCGCCTTGGTCCTCCTCTGTATACGACGATCGTGACAGAAGATCCCACCAAACCAGGACCAAGCAGCGTGTCCAGGAACACACGCAGGAGGTAACGCTGGTGGATGTCCTCCTCGGCTGGGGGCAGATTACGAAGGAGGAGGCCGTCCGGTACCGGAAGGCGATGAAGGGGGAGACCCAGGCAGGAGTGGAGAAGCGGCGTCAAACGGGCCGTGGTCGGACAGGCGAGAGGCACCCCCAATAATTTTTTAGGGGGGGGGCACACGGCATGGGCGACTGGGCAGCAGGAGGCTGCCACAGGGCAAATTGGGAGATTAGGAGAGGATGCCACCGGGTTTTGGGGGCCAGAAGGCAGGTTGGCGGAGCCTGGATGGAGAGCAGAGCCAACTCCCCGTACTCAGGCATGGCAGCATGAGACTGGGCAGGTTCCGCGGTATGCGGAGCTGCGCACTGTGCCACGAGTGGTCCGGCATAGTCCGGTACGTCCTGTGCGAGCACCCCGCACGTGTTGTGCGAAGGTGGGCATGCAGCCAGGACGGAGTGTGCCGGCTCAGCGCTCGTGGCCTCCAGTGCCTCTCCTCGGTCCCGGATATCCTGCGCCAGTGTCACGTGCTGTTATGCCAGTACGGGTACACAGCCCTGTACGTCCTGTGCTGATGCCTCACACAGAGTGTGTGAAGGTAGGCATTCAGCCAGGACGGGGTTGTGGCAGCTCTTCACTCCAGGTCTCCTATCCGTCTCCACAGCCCGGTCCGGCCTGTCCCTGCTCCACGCACCAAGCCTACGGTGTGCGTCGCCAGCCCGGTCCGGCCTGTCCCTGCTCCACGCACCAAGCCTACGGTGTGCGTCGCCAGCCCGGTCCGGCCTGTCCCTGCTCCACGCACCAAGCCTACGGTGTGCGTCGCCAGCCCGGTCCGGCCTGTCCCTACTCCACGCACCAAGCCAGGGGTGCGCATCGTCAGCCCGGTCCGGCCCGTTCCTACTCCACGCACCAAGCCAGGGGTGCGCATCGTCAGCCCGGTCCTGCCCGTTCCTACTCCACGCACCAAGCCAGGGGTGCGCATCGTCAGCCCGGTCCGGCCCGTTCCTACTCCACGCACCAAGCCAGGGGTGCGCATCGTCAGCCCGGTCCGGCCCGTTCCTACTCCACGCACCAAGCCAGGGGTGCGAGTCGTCAGCCCGGTCCGGCCCGTTCCGGCTCCACGCACCAAGCCAGGGGTGCGCGTCGTCAGTCCAGCACAACCCGTGCCTGGGTCACCGGTGCCTGGTAAGGTACCGGTCAGCTGCTCCACACCGGAGCCAAAGCGGTCCGCTTCTACGATGTCCGGTCCAGCTCCAGCCAGCGGGGCCAGACCGGACCAGGGGCGCCACGGGGGGATGGTGGAAGGGTGGTGGTCAAGCCCGGAACCGCCTCCGAGGAGGAATGCCCACCCAGCCCTCCCCTGGTGTGTGTACGTTAGGCGCGGTCGCAGTCCGCGCCTTTAGGGGGGGGTAATGTCACACCCTGGCTCTGGGACTCTATATGTTGAGCCAGGGTGTGGATATTCTATAGGTTGTATTTCTGTGTTGGCCAGAGTGGTTCCCAATCAGAGGCAACGAGTGTCAGCTGTGGCTGGTTGTCTCTGATTGGGAGCCATATTTATAGAGGCTATTTGCCCACAAATGTGGTGGGATCTTGTTTCTAGTCTGTTTGTGTTAGACCGTGAACTGTCACGTTATCGTTTTGTTGTTTTTGATCGTGTCTCTAATAAAGAGTATGTTTGCCTGCAACGCTGCGCCTTGGTCCTCCTCTGTATACGACGATCGTGACACAAAGCCAGTGAGACAGCCTCTGTTTTTAAAGTGGTCTACCTAGTGCAGCCCCACCGTGACACACAAACAACTGAGGCGATGACCTAATCGCTGCTGTGCGCTCGACGTAACACGCCAAAGCGCGTACCGGGCACAGGCGATGGAGCTTCTCCTCACTCCTCTCTCTATGAGGAGGAGGAGAAAAAGCCCACAGCTCCACGGTCTGTGACCTATATGAACTCTTAATAACCTTCGGCACAAATGCCGGGTTAGGACGTAACACTGCTCTGCTCAGGTCACCATTGATGGCCAGGCAGTCAGGTCTCGTCGAAAGAGCACACAAATCACTGACCAGCTGTAGTCAAAGCGAGCAACAGTGCTGTCTTGATAGACATCATCTTGAGGGGTATTTGATTCAATGGCTCGAACGGCGACTTACATAGCGCTTCGAGTACCAAAGCCAAATCCCACTGAGGAAGCGTGACTCTAGGTGTTGGCCTAAGTCGCCGCGTTCCTAATAGGAAGCGTTTCACTAGAGGGTGACTAAAGACATTGTCTCTGCCAAAACCCTCATGACAAGCTGAAATCGCTGCTGCATACACTCTAATCGTGGCAGGCGATTTTTGCTTATCAAACATGAGCTGCAGAAAAGAGAGAATACTCTCCACCTGACAGCTCATGGGGTCCACACCTTGTGTGACACACCATCGTGAAAACACGTTCCATCTACTGGCATACATCTTAGAAGTGGAACTGGCACGTGAACCCTGTATGGTCCTGATCACTGCATCAGATAACCCACGGCGCTCTAGCCTGTCCCTCTCAGCAGCCAGGCCATCAGTGGTTGGCCGATTATGGGAAATTTCCCTATCGTGCCAGCCGCCTGAGACAACGCATCCCGTCGATGTGGAATTGGCCAAGGTGGCGCAATCAACATCTGACTCATCTCCGCAAACCACAGAGCCCCCGGGCGATCGGACGCTATCAGTATCACTGACAGCCCCTCTGACCTCACCCTGGCTAGCAGTGGGAGAATGCAGGACAGCGGAGGGAATGCATACAGGAGAACTCTCGGCCACGGTTGGTGCGCAAAGGCGTCCCTTCCCAGTGGCGGTTCGTCCTGTTCCCTCAGAGAGAACCACAGAGGACATTCCGCGTTCACGCGTGACGCGAATAGGTCCACCTCGGCTCTCCCGAATTGTTCCCAAATCTGGAGAACAATGTCTGGATGCAGACACCACTCGTCGTCTCGAGGACCCCCTCTTGACATGAGGTCTGCTCCTACGTTCAAGTAGCCCGGAATGTGTGCTGCTCTCAATGAGCGAAGGTGCTCGTGAGCCCACAGCCACAATTCCTCTGCCGCCCGATGGAGAGCAGGCGACCTGACTCCACCCTGGCGATTTATGTGGGCTACTGTGGTCTGGTTGTCTGACCAGACCAGCACATCGCGACCCCGAAGGGTAGACGCGAAGTGGGTCAGAACCAGTCAAACCGTTTCCAACTCCAGGAGGTTGATGTGACGACCTGATTGAGGCCACACACCTCCTATCGCTTGTGTCTGACATGTCCCTCCCCATCCCGTCAGGGACGCATCCGTGAATACTGGGATGTGAGAGGACACCTTTCCTATCGGGACTCCGTGCGTGAGAACGCGCAAGTTTCTCCAATAGTTTAGGTCTGCACTGAGCGAGAGGGGAACCACCACCAACCGATGACGTTGACGCAATGGGTCTAGTCTTAGTTGGGCGAACCATCGCTGCGTCCTGCGCATGTGCAGGAGTCCCAGCGGAACCACAGAGTGGGCTGACGACATGAGACCCAAAAGTGACATGATCGACAGCGCCGTCACCGTGTGATTCGGACGACACTTCCTTAGGGCTAGCAACAAGGCTACCCTTCGGGGGTCCGAGATTCGAGCCCTCATCCTCACAGTGTCTAGCTGTATCCCCAGGTAGACAATCTGATGAGTGGGCCAGGGCGCGCTCTTTTCCAATTCACAGCGAACCCCAGACTTGTGAGATGCATCACTGTCTGTGTTGTGTGAGTGATCGCCAGCTCTGCTGACGGGGCGAGAACCAGTAGGTCGTCCAGGTAGGCTAGTAGCCGTATTCCCTGACGACGCAAGCGGTTCCAATGCCGCCTCCACACACTTGGAAAATGTGTGAGGTGCCAGGGCGTACCCAAATGGCATCCTCGTGTATTCGTACGCCACCCCTTGAAAGGCGAACCGCAGAAACTTCCTGTGACGCGGCTGAACCGGCACATGAAAGTACGCGTCCTTTAGGTCTATGCTCGTACAAAAGTCCCCTCTCTGGACACATTCCAGCAGACGTTTTGTCGTTAGCATTCGGAAGGGCCGTTTGGTTATGCTCTCGTTGAGAATGCGTAAATCCAAAATCGGCCTCATTCCCCCCGTCTTTTTGGGCACTAGGAAATAAGGCGAATATAGCCCTTTGTTCCTTTGCTCCCGGGGAACTACTGTCACCGCCTCCTTCGCCAAAAGTTCCTTAATCTCTGTCATCAGAGCGGCCACTTTGTCTGGCGTTTTCATCACCGTCTCCACCACTCCCCTGAACGGGGGTGTGGTCCGGTGGAATTGGAGAGCATAACCCTTCTGCAACGTCTGTTCTAGCCAGCGTGAGAGGGTGCAGCTTCTTCGCCACTGCCAGCAATGCTGAGAAAGTGGCTGGGCGCGAAGCTGTGGTGCATCCAGTAGGAAGGACCTGTATTCCTCTATGGCCCTTACCGCCACTGTTCCCCAACATTGAAGTGGTGGAACAGCCCAAGGTGGGCCTCCCGTGAAAGGGGAGAGGAAATGCGTTCTGAGAAAGAAAGAGGAGTAGGGACGTCGGTTAAACCCGTAACCGTCGTATTCCTGCCCTCCTTGAACGCATCGCGGGTCTGAATTGCACTGACCGAGGCCACAGCCTGCGGCAGGGCACCATCCCCAGCAAGCGATTGCGTCATCTTAGGTGACTGCAATTCGCTATCAGAGCCCCTTCACTACAGTACTCCTAGAAGTCTGTAGTATGAGGTCTCTATGAGGTAAAACAAGGCGGCGCCTTGATACCTTCTTAACTTTCACCTTCTATGTGTGTTCAACTCTGCACCCCTGGTGGGTTGATTCACGCTCAGTGTGGTGAGTACTGGCTCGTTCTGTCAGGGGAGCTGATACTTTGGTTATACCCATAACGCTAGTAATCCTGCCCTCCGTGAACGTAGCATGGGTCTGAATCGCATTAACCGAGACCTTGGTTTGCGATAATGCGCCGTCCCCAGATAGCTGCTGTGTTACAATGCCTGGGGGCGCCGATACTCTGGGCACCTTAGTGACCGCGGTAATCGGGCCCTCCGTGAACGCAGCATGGGTCTGGCTCGTACTAGTGGAGACCTTAGTCTGTACTAGTGCGCCATCCCCAAATAGCGGCTGCGTCCTCATGTCAGAATCTGACCGGGACTGCTGCCTTCTATGTAAAGCACTTCTTATACGTGAAGTGTGACGTGACGACCTGATTGAGGTCTTCTGGATACCTACTCTTAGTGCCTGTTCAGCAACGCACCCTCGGTGGGCTGAACGGCTCTTAGAGTGGTAAGGAAGAGAGGGTGAGATTTGAACGCTCTCGGACGTATTATGGAAAAGAGGCTCTTTTTGACAAAGTCAGGTGGAGCCAACTCTTTATTAAACACATCAACAAAAGCATTTACATCAGCACCCGTCCCTTCAACCGAAGGGTGGGGGAACAGTGGGCGCGTTCGACACCATCGATGCGTCCTCCATCCTCTCCCCCGCGTCCCGTCACGTACGCCTCCTCTTGCCTCCCTTGGAGGGCCAGGTTGGCGTCCTCGTCACCTCCCTCGCCGGCTGTAGTGGGGCTACCGTAGCTGCTGGGAGGGCCGAGCCCGCTCCCTTGCTGCTCGTGGCCGCCGGATGACGCCGATTACGCCGCCTCGTCGTAGATCCCGGTCTACTTAGAGGGGCGGAGGTAGATGGCCTTTGGGGAGGAGGGGGGCCGAGTCGTCCTGCCAACGGCAGGTGCTTGGCCAACTGCTTCTTCTCCTCCTCCAACTTCGAAAACGCTCCGTCGCCTCTTTGACTGCGACCCCAAAGAGGCCGTCGTCAGAGAGGGGGCGTTCAAGAGAGACGTCCTGTCTGCCTCTTTCATGGAAGTCAAAGACAACCAGAGGTGTCGTTCCCCGACCACCGAAGTGGCCATGGATCTCCCCGCGCAGACTGCGGACGCCTGTGTAAGGTGGAGTATGGCGCCAGAAATTCTGGACGCCTCCTCCACCTCCTCCGGTGCCATCTCTGTCTTACCCGTGGTTAAACGGGACAGAGAGGCCGCCAAGAGGGCAATGTTGTTAGCTGCTGCTACAGCTTGGGCTCCCAACCCAAAATACTTCTCTAACAGCGACGCTGTGAGTCGGTCCTTCTGGGATGGCAATGTGGCCTTCTTGGAAGAGGGCCAAGGGCTCGAACCCGGTACGAGATACGCCGCCATGGCGCTCTCTAACCTGGGGATTCCCTGACCCTGAAGCCTTCCTTCCACTCTCGTGAATGGGAGATACGCTTTTACAGGCGAACGCGCCGCTAAAGGTGCCTCCCACGAGCCTCCAACGTACCTAGGCAAAGAAGGCATGGCAGGAGCCACTGGCTCTGCCGCCTTCCTTGGCCTGGAATAAGGACCGCCCTCCATCATATCAACCTCCGGTGCGGAGGGAAGAGGGGGCAGCTCTATTGCCAGCCGTTGAGCAGCTCTCTCAATGAGACCCGGAAAATCCGCTCTCAGAGAGGCTGCAGCGAAAGAGAGAGCTTCTGATCTCTCAGAGCTCGTATCCCCTTCGCTATAGGGACTACAAGCCCTCTCGCTCTCCAAAGGAAAGGGGGGCTTGAAAGTATGAGGGACGGGGTCTGACTGTTCCATTGGAATGCCAGACCCTTCCTCAAAATCCCCATCTTCCCCCGAGTCTGCGGCGTCGGACGACGCCTCTGAAGCAGAGGCTAGTATCGACAACACATCCTCAAGGGGGATGTCCTCCTGAAAAACGCCAACGCTGCTTCCTCTCCTTTAAAGAAAGGAGGGCGCAGGAGGCGCAATCGGGGGACTGCAGACGCCTTCCTTGGCATGCTGGGATCCCAAACACACGAAACATAAGTCGTGGTGGTCACCGGCCGCCATGGAAGTGCATCTGCACTGAGCTCTGAAAAGAGCTTTTGGGGGTGGAAAATCTCCCGGTGTGCTCATTTAGACGACGTTGATGACTGGAATATCAACGGCGTTTTCGTCCCTGAGTCTTCGTGCTTCGTCTCTTCTTGGCTCTTCAGTCTAGTCATCCAGTCGCTGAAGAAAAAGGGAGGCTGATTGAGGGGAGGCACCCCCTCTTATAGGGACACCTGTACTCCTATTGGCTGTAGGTGTGTGCATAATTTTGTCTCAGGCTGCTGCTGCCTTAGGGCAGAGGGTAAACCATTAGGAGCAGAGCTCCCCTATGGGGCGGAGCTCCACGATATAGAACAAAATATACAGATAATTAACAAAACGGGCACGCGACAGTATTCGTATGTTGTTTTTTGTGGAAAAAAATATGTGAATGAAAATATATTCAGAGATGTAGGGAGGGTGAAGTCTGAATACAAAACAAAATGTATACAGATGATTAACAAAACGTGCATACAACAGTATTCATACTGTATGTGGGAAACAATTATGTGAATGAAAAAAACGTCACTTTTGACAACGTGTTCCTACATACAGTGGGGAAAAAAAGTATTTAGTCAGTCACCAATTGTGCAAGTTCTCCCACTTAAAAAGATGAGAGAGGCCTGTAATTTTCATCATAGGTACACGTCAACTATGACAGACAAAATGAGGAAAAAAAATCCAGAAAATCACATTGTAGAATTTTTAATGAATTTATTTGCAAATTATGGTGGAAAATAAGTATTTGGTCAATAATAAAAGTTTCTCAATACTTTGTTATATACCCTTTGTTGGCAATGACACAGGTCAAACGTTTTCTGTAAGTCTTCACAAGGTTTTCACACACTGTTGCTGGTATTTTGGCCCATTCCTCCATGCAGATCTCCTCTAGAGCAGTGATGTTTTAGGGCTGTCGCTGGGCAACACGGACTTTCAACTCCCTCCAAAGATTTTCTATGGGGTTGAGATCTGGAGACTGGCTAGGCCACTCCAGGACCTTGAAATGCTTCTTACGAAGCCACTCCTTCGTTGCCCGGGCGGTGTGTTTGGGATCATTGTCATGCTGAAAGACCCAGCCACGTTTAATCTTCAATGCCCTTGCTGATGGAAGGAGGTTTTCACTCAAAATCTCACGATACATGGCCCCATTCATTCTTTCCTTTACACGGATCAGTTGTCCTGGTCCCTTTGCAGAAAAACAGCCCCAAAGCATGATGTTTCCACCCCCATGCTTCACAGTAGGTATGGTGTTCTTTGGATGCAACTCAGCATTCTTTGTCCTCCAAACACGACGAGTTGAGTTTTTACCAAAAAGTTATATTTTGGTTTCATCTGACCATATGACATTCTCCCAATCCTCTTCTGGATCATCCAAATGCACTCTAGCAAACTTCAGACGGGCCTGGACATGTACTGGCTTAAGCAGGGGGACACGTCTTGCACTGCAGGATTTGAGTCCCTGGCGCGTAGTGTGTTACTGATGGTAGGCTTTGTAACTTTGGTCCCAGCTCTCTGCAGGTCATTCACTAGGTCCCCCCCGTGTGGTTCTGGGATTTTTGCTCACCGTTCTTGTGATCATTTTGACCCCACGGGGTGAGATCTTGCGTGGAGCCCCAGATCAAGGGGAGATTATCAGTGGTCTTGTATGTCTTCCATTTCCTAATAATTTCTCCCACAGTTGATTTCTTCAAACCAAGCTGCTTACCTATTGCAGATTCAGTCTTCCCAGCCTGGTGCAGGTCTACAATTTTGTTTCTTGTGTCCTTTGACAGCTCTTTGGTCTTGGCCATAGTGGAGTTTGGAGTGTGACTGTTTGAGGTTGTGGACAGGTGTCTTTTATACTGATAACAAGTTCAAACAGGTGCCATTAATACAGGTAACGAGTGGAGGACAGAGGAGCCTCTTAAAGAAGAAGTTACAGGTCTGTGAGAGACAGAAATCTTGCTTGTTTGTAGGTGACCAAATACTTATTTTCCACCATAATTTGCAAATAAATTCATTAAAAATCCTACAATGTGATTTTCTGGATTTTTTTTCTCTCAATTTGTCTGTCATAGTTGACGTGTACCTATGATGAAAATGACAGGCCTCTCTCATCTTTTTAAGTGGGAGAACTTGCACAATTGGTGGC
This sequence comes from Coregonus clupeaformis, assembly GCF_020615455.1. Taxonomy (NCBI): domain Eukaryota; kingdom Metazoa; phylum Chordata; class Actinopteri; order Salmoniformes; family Salmonidae; genus Coregonus; species Coregonus clupeaformis. Next base: position 18,047,172 of record NC_059230.1, on the reverse strand, counting down.
TGACTAAATACTTTTTTTCCCCACTGTATACCTGGTCCATAATGTTGAGGACTTAATTGAAGCAGCAAGGGAGGAGGAAGATAGCTGCTGTGACTGAGTCCTATAAGGTTTTAGAGAAACCATTCATTCAAATTAATTGTAGATGATACATGTGATCTGCATAACATTAAGAGACAAACCAATACCAATTGTACATACCTTTGTGTGCCTCCTCGTCACTATACCTGCAGACACAAACACACACAAATAAGTGAGCAGTTCAGTCATTTATCTGCGCCCAATGCAGCTATTGCCTTTAACATATTCTTAACTCTTTGTTGATTCATATCCATTGAATTGCATCCATTTTCTGTTTAACAAAAAAAGAAAGGGCCTCCCGAGTGGTGCAGCGGTCTAAGGCACTGCATCACAGTGCTTGAGGCATCATTACAGACCCGGGTTCGATCCCAGGCTGTGTCACAACCGGCCGTGACCGGGAGGCCCATAGGGCGGGGTTTGGCCGGGGGGGCCTTTACTTGGTTCATCGCGCTGTAGTGTATTAAGGATTATGATTTGATAAGGTTTCAAGTGGAACCTGAGAGGATGTTTATTTAGTGTCAGAGGGAATTGTTTTAGTGTGACGCCACATAGGACAGAGACGTCTGTGTGTTGTAGACAGGGGATTGGACAGTAGAGGGAGCCACCCATATTTTGGGGAAGATTATATATACTGGGTTTAAACGAAGAAGAGCAGAGCAGACATTGCAATTTGGGAACCACTGCTCTCCGGGTGATCTGGACACCTGTAAACTTATGCTGAAATCTTGTGATATGAATAAAACTTATGATCAAAGTTCAGTATGAGCGGACTCCTTTGTTACAGCATTATTAGCAACATTGACTCGACACTACAGCGCTCTAGCGACTCTTTGTGGCGGGCCGGGCACTTGCAGGCTGACTTCGGTTGTCAGTTGGACGGTGTTTCCTCTGACACATTGGTGCGGCTGGCTTTCGGGTGGGGCGGGTGTTAAGAAGCGCGGTTTGGCAGGTCATGTTTCGGAGGACGCATGACTCAACCTTCGCTTCTCCCGAGCCCGTTGGGGAGTTGCAGCGATGAGACGATCGTAATTGGATATCACAAAATTGGGGAGAAAAGTCAAATAACACATTCATTTGCACCAATATGAAAAGATAGAAGGTACAGTATCATAAAACAATATCAATTTAGATCATAAAGGGAGAAACATTAAATTGAGATCTTTCAGTTAAGTGCATGCACCTACTGTCATCTTAAATTCAAATCAAAATATTTCAGTTGGGCTGTTAGATTCCTGAAAGAAGCCCCAAGAACTAAAGTGGTTCCTCGATGTACCCCACCTCCTACAGGGTTCTTAGAATAACCTTTTGGGGGCTAAGGTTCTTCAAGGAACTTTGAGGATCGTAGAAGAACCCTAGTTGAACCCCTAATTTTGTGAGATGGTTCACTCACAAAATGTTTTTGCATTACAGTACCAGTCAAAAGTTTGGACACATCTACTCATTCAAGGGTTTTATTTATTTTTGCTATTTTCTACATTGTAGAATAGTAGTGAAGACATCAAAACTATGAAATAACACATATGGAATCATGTAGTAACCAAAAAAGTGTTAAACAAATCTAAATATATGTTATGTTTGAGATTCTTCAAAGTAGCCACCCTTTGCTTTGATGACAGCTTTGCACACTCTTGGCATTCTCTCAACCAGCTTCACCAGGACAGCTTTTCCAACAGTCTTGAAGGAGTTCCCACATATGCTGAGCGCTTGTTGGCTGCTTTTCCTTGACTCTGCGGTCCAACTCATCACAAACCATCTCAATTGGGTTGAGTTCGGGTGAATGTGGAGGCCAGGTCATCTGATGCAGCACTCCATCACTCTCCTTCTTGGTCAAATAGCCCTTACACAGCCTGGAGGTGTGTTGGGTCATTGTCCTGTTGAAAAACAAATGATAGTCCCACTAAGCCCAAACCAGATGGGATGGCGTATAGCTGTAGAATGCTGTGGTAGCCATGCTGGTTAAGTGTTCTTTGAATTCTAAATAAATCACCAACAGTGTCACCAGCAAAGCACCCCCACACAATCACACCTCCATGCTTCACGGTGGGAACCACACATGCGGAGATCATCCGTTCACCTATTTTGCGTCTCACAAAGACACAGCGGTTGGAACCAAAAGTCTCTTCTTCTTATTGGTGTCCTTTAGTAGTGGTTTCTTTGCAGCAATTCGACCATGAAGGCCTGATTCACGCAGTCTCCTCTGAACAGTTGATGTTGAGATGTGTCTGTTACTTGAACTCTGTGAAGCATTTATTTGGGCTGCAATTTCTGAGGCTGGTAACTCTAATGAACTTATCCTCTGCAGCAGAGGTATCTCTGGGTCTTTCTTTCCTGTGGTCCTCATGAGAGCCAGTTTCATCATAGCCCTTGATGATTTTTGTGACTGCACTTGAAGAAACTTTCAAAGTTCTTGACATTTTCCAGATTGACTGACCTTCATGTCTTAAAGTAATGATGGACTGTCGTTTCTCTTTGCTGGCATCATTTGTATGGATATATAAAACAAAACTAAGTGCAGCTAGTTTGCAGTCTTTCCAGCTTCAGTTTGAAGTGATTGTGTTAGCTGTGTTGTTGGCTAGCTCCTCTGAACAACAGTGTCCTGACGAGTGAGCACATTTTCTATGCCGGGCGAAATCGCACCTCATTAGCTCATTGTTATGGATGTCTCCAAATAAATGTCACTAGAAAACACCTTAAACAAATGCAAATGCCGCTACTTTGCTGTTATTCTGGATGCACTTTTTGACGTGACTGTAAGTTAGCCGTAGTTCCAATTCATCCCAAAGGTGTTTGATGGGGTTAAGGTCACGGCTCCATGCAGGCCAGTCAAGTTCTTCCACACCGATCTCGACAAACCATTTCTGTATGGACCTCGCTTTGTGCACGGGGGCATTGTCGTGCTGAAACAGGAAAGGGCCTTCCCTAAACAATTTTTTGGTTACTACATGATTCCATATGTGTTGTCATAGTTTTGATGTCTTCACTATTATTCTACAATGTAGAAAATAGTAAAAATAAAGAAAAACCCTTGAATGAGTAGGTTTGTCCAAACTTTTGACTGGTACTGTATATATATTTTTTATACCTACAGGGGTCCTAAAATTCAAAATCAAATAGCTAAATGATCCATGGTACTATATGATCATCTTAAAACAATTCCATATTTTAGCATAGTAGAACATATAATGGAGTTATTATAAAGTGCTACCAAATATTCCATTGTTAGTAACTGATTTAGCGATTCAGGTTAGTCTTCACACTAGTATTTTCTCCCCAATTGTCAGCTTTAACTTACCATGTCTCTGCAAAGGGGTCTAGGCCTTTATGGCACGATAGAGGAAGAAGTGTGTTTGCTCAATGCCTTCTCTAACGGCTACAGGTCTTAAGGTAGTTGACTACGCAAGTCTAACTACCTATAACCAGAGTCTTCCATTTAGACACCATTGCTTTCAAAGTCTTGAGACTTGTTGAATGCATGAGAGGCTATAATGCAACACCTGTTTTCTGTCACACACATCACATTACTGTAGAATGATTATGAACTAGCACTTTGGCAGCCCCCCTTTGCTAATGCACCCAAACACACACACACAGTGGGAGAGAGTCATTACTGAGGAATGGTATTTACATCGCCTGACTCACAGCAGATCACCTGGTTGACTGATGGTGAGTCAGTCACATGGTTTGTGTGTGTCGGTGTGGCAGTGCAACTTAACCTCAGATAACGCTCTCTGATTGGTGGCACTTCCAGTTTTGGGGCAACACAACGGATATGTGCAGTGACAACCCACAAATTGTATATGTGTCAGTGCTTAATTTGAAACGGATCCTGCCGGAACAGGATCCGGCACCTCTCAGTTTTGGACTGTTTCGTTCCGGAACCTACACTACCGGTCAAATGTTTTAGAACACCTACTCATTCAAGTGTTTTTCTTTATTTTTTTACTATTTTCTACATTGTAGAATAATAGTGAAGACATCAAAACTATGAAATAACACATATGGAATCATGTAGTAACCAAAAAAGTGTTAAACAAATCAAAATATATTTTATATTTGAGATTCTTCAAATAACCACCCTTTGCTTTGATGACAGCTTTGCACACTCTTGGCATTCTCTCAACCAGCTTCATGAGGTAGTCACCTGGAATGCATTTCAATTACCAGGTGTGCCTTCTTAAAAGTTAATTTGTGGACTTTCATTCCTTCTTAATGCGTTTGAGCCAATCAATTGTGTTGTGATAAGGTAGGGGGGCTATACAGAAGATAGCCCTATTTGGTATAAGACCAAGTCCATATTATGGCAAGAACAGCTCAAATATGCAAAGAGAAACGACAGTCCAGCATTACTTTAAGACATGAAGGTCAGTCAATACGGACAATTTCAAGAACTTTGAAAGATTCTTCAAGTGCAGTCACAAAAACCATCAAGCTATATGATGAAACTAGCTCTCATGAGGACCGCCACAGGAATGGAAGACCCAGAGTTACCTCTGCTGCAGAGGATAAGTTCATTAGCGTTACCAGCCTCAGAAATTGCAGCCCAAATAAATGCTAAAAGTAACAGACACATCTCAACATCAACTGTTCAGAGGAGACTGTGTGAATCAGGCCTTCATGGTCGAATTGCTGCAAAGAAACCACTACTAAAGGACACCAATAAGAAGAAGAGACTTGCTTGGGCCAAGAAACACGAGCAATGGACATTAGACCGGTGGAAATGTGTCCTTTGGTCTGATGAGTCCAAATTTGAGATTTTTGGTTCCAACTGCCGTGTCTTTGTGAGACGCGGTGTGGGTGAACGGATGATCTCAACATGTGCATTTCCCACCGTAAAGCATGGAGGAGGAGGTGTTATGGTGTGGGGGTGCTTTGCTGGTGACACTGTCTGTGATTTATTTAGAATTCAAGGCACACTTAACCAGCATGGCTCCCACAGCATTCTGCAGCAATACACCATCCCATCTGGTTTAGGCTTAGTGGGACTATCATTTGTTTTTCAACAGGACAATGACCCAACAAACCTCCAGGCTGTGTAAGGGCTATTTTACCAAGAAGAGAGTGTGCCTACAGAGTGTGTATAATGGCGCCGGAGGGGACGGCTGCCATTTTATGGGCTCTTAACCAACCGTGATATTTTGTTTGTTTTTCGCATTGTTTGTAACTTATTTTGTACATAATGTTGCTGCTACTGTCTCTTATGATCGAAAAGAGCTTCTGGACATCAGAACAGCGATTACTCACCTTGAACTGGACAAATAATTGTTCTTTAATGATTCGGACGAGAGGGATTTGCTCCAGACACCCAACAGGGCCCTCATCCCCGTAATTCGCAGTAGAAAGAGACGAAGATATCGCGGAAGGAGATCGGGGTGCCTGGTAAGGAGCCGGCGACGAGTGGCTAATCTGCCTTTGCCATCGGTACTATTGGCCAATGTACAATCGCTTGATAATAAAGTGGACGAACTACAAGCACGTATATCCTACCAACGGGACATTAAAAACTGTAATATCTTATGTTTCACCGAGTCGTGGCTGAGCGATGACATGAAAAACATACAGCTGGCGTGTTATACACTGTATCATCAGGATAGAACAGCAGCCTCTGGTAAGACAAGGCTGGCGGTCTATGTATATTTGAAAACAACAGCTGGTGCACGATATCTAAGGAAGTCTCGAGGTTTTGCTCGCCTGAGGTAGAGTATCTCATGATAAGCTGTAGACCACACTATCTACCAAGAGAGTTTTCATCTATATTCTTCATAGCTGTCTATTTACCACCACAAACCGATGCTGGCACTAAGACCGCACTGAATGAGCTGTATATGGCCATAAGCAAACAGGAAAAAACTCATCCAGAGGTGGCGCTCCTAGTGGCCGTTTACCTCATTTTCTAAATGTGCAACCAGAGGGAAAAAAACTCTAGACCACCTTTACTCCACACACAGAGACGTGTACAAAGTGCTCCCTCACCCTCCATTTGGCAAATCTGACCATCATTCTATCCTCCTGATTCCTGCTTACAAGCAAAAACTATAGCAGGAAGCACCAGTGACTCGGTCAATAAAAAAGTGGTCAGATGAAGCAGATGCTAAGCTACAGCACTGTTTTGCTAGCACAGACTGGAATATGTTCCGGGATTCTTCCGATGGCATTGAGGAGTACACCACATCAGTCACTGGCTTCATCAATAAATGCATCGATGACATCGTCCCCACAGTGACTGTACATACCCCAACCAGAAGCCATGGATTACAGGCAACATCCGCACTGAGCTAAAGGGTAGAGCTGTCGTTTTCAAGGAGCGGGATTCTGACCCGGAAGCTTATAAGAAATCACGATATGCCCTCCGACGAACAATCAAACAGGCAAAGCGTCAATACCAGACTAAGATCGAATCATACTACACCGGCTCCGACGCTCGTCGGACGTGGCAGGGCTTGCAAACTATTACAGACTACAAAGGGAAGCACAGCCGCGAGCTGCCCAGTGCACGAGCCTACCAGATGAGCTAAATTACTTCTATGATCGCTTCGAGGCAAGTAACACTGAAACATGCATGAGAGCATCAGCTGTTCCGGACGACTGTGTGATCACGCTCTCCATAGCCGATGTGAGTAAGACCTTTAAACAGGTCAACATTCTATGAGCATGCGCTGACCAACTGGCAAGTGTCTTCACTGACATTTTCAACCTCTCCTTGTCTGAGTCTGTAATACCAACATGTTTCAAGCAGACCACCATAGTCCCTGTGCCCAAGAACACTAAGGTAACCTGCCAAAATGACTACCGACCCGTAGCACTCACGTCTGTAGCCATGAAGTGCTTTGAAAGGCTGGTCATGGCTCACATCAACACCATTATCCCAGAACCCTAGAACCACTCCAATTTGCATACCGCCCCAACAGATCCACAGATGATGCAATCTCTATTGTGCTCCACACTGCCCTTTCACACCTGGACAGGCACGACTCCATGGCCAGGCACGACTCCAACACCATCATTAAGTTTGCCGATGACACAACAGTGGTAGGCCTGATCACCAACAACGACGAGACAGCCTATAGGGAGGAGGTCAGAGACCTGGCTGTGTGGTGCCAGGACAACAACCTCTCCCTCAACATGATCAAGACAAAGGAGATGATTGTGGACTACAGGAAAAGGAAGTGGACCGAGCACGCCCCCATTCTCATCGACGGGGCTGTAGTGGAGCAGGTTGAGAGCTTCAAGTTCCTTGGTGTCCACATCACCAACAAACTAACATGGTCCAAGCACACCAAGACAGTCGTGAAGAGAGCACGACAAAACCTATTCCCCCTAAGGAGACTGAAAAGATTTGGCATGGGTCCTCAGATCCTCAAAATGCACCATCGAGAGCATCCTGACTGGTTGCATCACTGCCTGGTATGGCAACTGCTCGGCCTCCGACCGCAAGGCACTACAGATGGTAGTGCGTACGGCCCAGTACATCACTGGGGCCAAGCTTCCTGCCATCCAGGACCTCTATACCAGGCGGTGTCAGAGGAAGGCCCTAAAAATGGTCAAATACTCCAGCCAGCCTAGTCATAGACTGTTGTCTCTGCTACCGCACGGCATGCGGTACCAGAGCGCCAAGTCTAGGTCCAAGAGGCTTCTAAACAGCTTCTACCCCCAAGCCATAAGACTCCTGAACATCTAATCAAATTGATACCCAGAATACACCTGTTGTATTCGGTGCATGTGACAAATAACATTTGATTTGATTTGATGGAGTGCTGCATCAGATGACCTGGCCTCCACAATCCCCCGACTTCAACCCAAGTGAGATGGTTTAGGATGAGTCGGACGGCAGAGTGAAGGAAAAGCAGCCAACAAGTGCTCAGCATATGTGGGAACTCCTTCAAGACTGTTGGAAAAACATTCCAGGTGAAGCTGGTTGAGAGAATGCCAAGAGTGTGCAAAGCTGTCATCAAGGCAAAGGGTGGCTATTTGAAGATTCTCAAATATAAAATATATTTTGATTTGTTTAACACTTTTTTGATTACTACATGATTCCATATGTGTTCTTTCATAGTTTTGATGTCTTCACTATTATTCTACAATGTTGAAAATAGTAAAAAATCAATAGAAACCCTTGAATGAGTAGATGTTCTAAAACTTTTGACCGGTAGTTTATTTGCCTGGATCCGGTACCTCTCGTGGCATGAAACATAATTTTCACTGTTTGCAATGGGAACATTTGAACAAAAGCGATCATAGTTAATTTGAGTGGCCGCCTCTGTAATTCTCCTGCCCCCTAAAAAAACGTAGCCTAATGTGAAAACGTAGATTTTCAGCCCCCGCCTGATATTCTAAGAATTGATTGGGCTTGGGCCAGCCCGGGTTTATGATTTGCGCAACATTGTAGCCTAGAGACCAACTCGTGGCAGTTGATGTGGTGCGAGAGAGAAGCGTGCCTGTATCTCTCTCAGAACCAGAATCACTTTCTATGATCTCTTTCCCTCTCTCTGCTCTGATAGACATGAGCCTGCAACTACCATCTCTCCAGAGTTGTACTTCATCATTTATTTCTTATAGAATCATAACCATGGGAAGGGTGCTGGTGGTGCTGCAGCACCCCTTATAAATTGAAATCCATTTACCAAAGTTATAGAATTACTGCCATATGTTCAGAAATAAATTAAATAATTCAGAATACTACACCAGGAGTAGGCCTATACAGTGGGGAAAAAAGTATTTAGTCAGCCACCAATTGTGCAAGTTCTCCCACTTAAAAAGATGAGAGAGGCCTGTAATTTTCATCATAGGTACACGTCAACTATGACAGACAAAATGAGAAGAAAAAAAATTCCAGAAAATCACATTGTAGGATTTTTTATGAATTTATTTGCAAATTATGGTGGAAAATAAGTATTTGGTCAATAACAAAAGTTTCACAATACTTTGCTATATACCCTTTGTTGGCAATTACACAGGTCAAACGTTTTCTGTAAGTCTTCACAAGGTTTTCACACACTGTTGCTGGTATTTTGGCCCATTCCTCCATGCAGAGCTCCTCTAGAGCAGTGATGTTTTGGGGCTGTCGCTGGGCAACACGGACTTTCAACTCCCTCCAAAGATTTTCTATGGGGTTGAGATCTGGAGACTGCTGCTGGAAGGAGGTTTTCACTCAAAATCTCACGATACATGGCCCCATTCATTCTTTCCTTTACACGGATCAGTCGTCCTGGTCCCTTTGCAGAAAAACAGCCCCAAAGCATGATGTTTCCACCCCCATGCTTCACAGTAGGTATGGTGTTCTTTGGATGCAACTCAGCATTCTTTGTCCTCCAAACACGACGAGTTGAGTTTTTACCAAAAAGTTCTATTTTGGTTTCATCTGACCATATGACATTCTCCCAATCCTCTTCTGGATCATCCAAATGCACTCTAGCAAACTTCAGACGGGCCTGGACATGTACTGGCTTAAGCAGGGGGACACGTCTGGCACTGCAGGATTTGAGTCCCTGGCGGCGTAGTGTGTTACTGATGGTAGGCTTTGTTACTTTGGTCCCAGCTCTCTGCAGGTCATTCACTAGGTCCCCCCGTGTGGTTCTGGGATTTATGCTCACCGTTCTTGTGATCATTTTGACCCCACGAGTGAGATCTTGCGTGGAGCCCCAGATCGAGGGAGATTATCAGTGGTCTTGTATGTCTTCCATTTCCTAATAATTGCTCCCACAGTTGATTTCTTCAAACCAAGCTGCTTACCTATTGCAGATTCAGTCTTCCCAGCCTGGTGCAGGTCTACAATTTTGTTTCTGGTGTCCTTTGACAGCTCTTTGGTCTTGGCCATAGTGGAGTTTGGAGTGTGACTGTTTGAGGTTGTGGACAGGTGTCTTTTATACTGATAACAAGTTCAAACAGGTGCCATTAATACAGGTAACGAGTGGAGGACAGAGGAGCCTCTTAAAGAATAAGTTACAGGTCTGTGAGAGCCAGAAATCTTGCTTGTTTGTAGGTGACCAAATACTTATTTTCCACCATAATTTGCAAATAAATTCATTAAAAATGTGATTTTCTGGATTTTTTTTCTCTCAATTTGTCTGTCATAGTTGACGTGTACCTATGATGGAAATTACAGGCCTCTCTCATCTTTTTAAGTGGGAGAACTTGCACAATTGGTGGCTGACTAAATACTTTTTTTCCCCGCTGTAATTTAGCCACCGAGGATCAATAGCCTTTTTTTTTATAGCATAGCTTGGATTGTGTGTAGCCCAATCACAAGGCATTGCCTACAGCAGGGTTCTTCAATTCCGGTCCTGGAGGGCCGAAACACTTCTGTTTTTCATCCTCTCCTTCTAATCAGGGGCTAATTCAGACCTGGGACACCAGGTGAGTGCAATTAACTACCAGGTAGAAATAAAAAACAGAAGTGTTTCGGCCCTCCAGGACCAGAATTGAAGAACCCTGGCCTACAGTCTGGACCATGTGGCAAATCTGTCAGTGAACAGCATACAGCCAAAACAGGCCTTTTGCAATATTTCAAATACAATCATGGGATAGCACAGGTTGGAAAGCAAATGGCTCCTGCTGAAACAAAAAGACTTCTCTGTAGGCTATGAAAATATTTTATCAACTTCCAATTAGGCCTATTGAGTGAACAGCATTGTTTTTACAAACTAAACTGAGAGAGATAGGCTTTTGGCACGAGCGCATCGGCCATCGCCGGTGAGTGAGCTGTGCACCATTGGGTTAGTCATTGAAACTGGAAAGCTTTTTTAGGACTATAATTTCCTCCTCATATTGTACAATATGTGTGTTTCAGCCACACACCTAGGCCTAGGCTATTGATAGATTCAAGACGAGGTCGTTTTTAATGATCTCACATTCTCAGTTTGTTAGTGTCTTGCGTAGTGGTCTAGACTAGAGCAGTAGAGTAGATGCGCTTGCATAAATTTTTTTGTAGCCTAGGGCCCTGAAAAATTGGGCCTTTTATGAACGCATTTCATGCAATTCTATATAATTTTACATGACTGGAGACTTTAGCAGAATATTTTTTAATACCGCACAAATTATTTAAATGTCAGGCTATTTTGACACTGACAAACTGAGAATGTGAGATCATTAAAAACGACCTCGTCTTGAATCCATCAATAGCCTAGGCCTAGGTGTGTGGCTGAAACACACATATTGTACAATATGATTAGGAAATTATAGTCCTAAAAAAGCTTTCCAGTTTCAATGTCTAACCCAATGGTGCACAGCTCACTCACCGGCGATGGCCGATGCGCTCGTGCCAAAAGCCTATCTCTCTCGGTTTAGTTTGTAAAAACAATGCTGTTCACTCAATAGGCCTAATTGGAAGTTGTATATAGCCTGACATTTAAATAATTTGTGCGGTATTAAAAAATATTCTGCTAAAGTCTCCAGTCATGTAAAATTACATAGAATTGCATGAAATGCGTTCATAAAAGGCCCAATTTTTCAGGGCCCTAGGCTACAAAAAATTTATGCAAGCGCATCTACTCTACTGCTCTAGTCTAGACCACTACGCAAATGCGATGTAATGCATACAATGCTTTAGAATGAAGGTGATTTTCCTGTACCTCAGAGCGCCCCAGGTCACCCCCCTCTCACGCTCACTTTTTGTTTCCGGCACCTCCCGATTTACAAATGTTGCACTGATGTGTGTATGTGTGTGCATACTCCCCCTATATGTATGAAAATGTATGCACTCACTAACTGTAAGTCACTCTGGATAAGAGCGTCTGCTAAAATGACTAAAATGTAAAAAAAAAAAAAAAAAAAAAAAGTATATATTTTCGACACACAACTTTTTCTTTGTTTGGGCTAGTTCAGTTGGTTTTAACAGGGATCACTGTGTATTATATATTGGTGTGTCTGTCCCTGCCTACAGCCCCATGCTATGTGATCTGGTGCTTTGGAGGCCTTAGGCCACTGTTCTCCTGGTATAGAGTTTCTTCCTCATTTAGTGTGGGTCATACACATGACTCACTGGCCTGGGGCCCTGGCTTTGGAAGGTGGTGTCAGGTTCAGCCCCTCTTTCTCAATCTGTGCCTTAGATCAGAGTAGATAAAGGGAGAGAGGGAGGGATGAATGGAGGGAGGGGAGGGGTGAGGAGGGGAGGAAGGGAGAGTGGCATGAGATGGGGATGTGTTCACAGGGGGTGAGGGAGAGAGCAAGTTGGATTGAGAGATCTAGACCAGACATTTTTCCATTGTGTTTTTGGCAGGTCCTACATTGCCCCTCACCACCCCTACTGAGACACACCTCCTAATCCACACCTGCTTGCTGTCCCCAATTCCCCGGCCACTCCTAAATCACCGACCCAAGTGGTATGTTCCGAATTTAGGGCCCACCTGTTGCCTTGGGATTTTTTATTTTTTTTGTGGAATAGGGGAGGGTTTGTAGTGGATGGGGTGAGCTAGCTGCAGTGTACTGGTGGCGAGCATGATCCCTTTGGCATGTGTTCTAAAATAGCAAAGGAATTTATGACCGCAGAAAAGACAGACAATGGGAGCCAGTGCAATGCAGACAAGCCCCAGGCTGTCCAGAAGAAGTGTTGAGTCATAGGTCCAGATTGGTGGTGGTGGACATTGGCTTGAGTTCCATGATATCTCCAAAGGTACAGGCGTTCAGCCTTTGCAGGTCATTCCCTGCAGAGCAATGGCCTACAAATCTGGGCAGTTCCTTTCTATAGATTGACATTTTTCAGCCACTGTAGCCAGATATCAGTCTAATCAATAAAATGAAATATCCTCTTAAATTGCATGTCATCCAATTGTAACCATTCCTTTTGGTGGTGCAAAAAGTCACATGATAAGGTTGAAGAAGAGTTAGGGAATACTTAAAAAGTAGACCAACTAGCTTATTGCACTTTTTATAGTGCTTTTAACAATTGCATGATCCATCACGATTGGTCCTTTTTCACATGCTTACATATGTCCAATGTTTAAGGACACTTATGGAATCTGAAAGGGCCACAGTGCAAACCTAGGAGTAACAGTGGCCGTTCTGTGTACAGATAACATTCCTCTTAACTTCAGCCAATGGTGAATAAGGTCAAGACAGCTTTCTGCTTTCATCTCGCCGCAAAAGACGACCTCTGTGACAGGCCTCCAAGAGTAGGGGACGGCTGAAACTCCTTCGCGTCACACCCTCCCTCTCTCATTTAGAAAATACCAGGAGATGTGCGCCAATGCATTCTATCCAAGGTGATCCCCGACGCACCACAAACTTCAACGCGAGGACACGCCGAGTTAAAACTTTAGAACTATTGCAATTTCGTCGCATTTCGCTTGTGTTCCCGTTCTTGTCTTGGATTTGACTTTACCGGTCAACATTTAATACAAGTGCCAGGCTTATTGTCCATATTCCAAGTGAGGTTTTTCACGTGGTGTCCACTTGGGAGTGCGGGAGCGGGACAACTGTCACGGACTGTAATTGGTGTCTCGCGCGGTCAAAGGCATGCCGCCTGGGTTTCAGCAACTTGGAGGGGAGGTATTGTCAACATTACTCGTTTTTATAAGAAGATATGAAATGTTTTCATGCGCACTAACAATGAGTAGCCTATGATGCATGGAGTAGAATTTACGCACAGGCTATAGCCTATTGACACCGATTTTCAGTAGCCTAGCCCATGTCTCTGCATGTATGATTGAAAATTAATATTTTGTTGTTTAAAACGTTTCTATAAAAGTATAAAAATCCATTCAATACATAAATTGTTTACATTTTATAATCCACGTTTTAGAGATCCATTATTAACTTTTACCATAGGCTAATTGATATCCACCCAGCTAAAAGTAGCCTCTTTATATATCTATTCGTTCTCATCCTCCTTTCACTTTCTTATCTCAGGTGAGGGATGTCTCTTCCACATCTGACGAAATGACTGGTTCATATGAACGCCTTTGAAAAATTGATGTCATCTGAGCAAATGGCGACTAGCCTATTACCACTTTGCAGCTGTGGAATGTTGAGATGTGATATGATCAAAACACAGACATAGCAACTGTTTGCCAGTGAAATATTAAATATTAAATTGTGTATTTCTTTCGCGAATGAAATTAAATGACGTTGTGCTATTAGAATAATTATAACAATTGCTAGTCATACAGAGAACTGCTATTACAGAGCAATGTAGAGTTGGGCCAATGCGGTTTCTCCATTATGAGCATTTACATGACACTACAACATTCTATGGCAGCCATGTTAGCTCCCCATAAATATTACATGGGGAATATTTAAATAATGCTATGTAACTGAATGTCTCAAATTAGAATATCACATTCTAAAAGTTGGCCTAACCCTCTAACATTCTACTTTCAGGAAGATTGTCAAAACATAATGTCAACCCTTATTTTGGACATGTGAGCCCTTATTTGTCCTATAGTGACCTTGACCAGCAGAGACCTGCTTACAGGTCAGGGCTGAGATTAACATGGGTTGGTAGGTCACCCAGTTCGTGTTCCATACCACAGATCATACTAAAAACAACACTATTAAACTAGTACATATATTCAAAAATAATATAAATCAGATAACTGCAGCATCTTTGTATTTTTCTTCCTGGTCATAGTTGGTGTCAAAATAGAAAAGATGAACATCAAGAAAATGCCCTTCGGAGAATTGAAGACAATGACTTAACATCAGCCCATTTTTCTTTCCCAATATGTCTTTCTCAATATGTTCTACATATGTAGGCTACAGTTGAAATGTTGTAAAGCCCATTCTGTGAAGTGAAATGTAGTGTGACACTTAGGTTCTTTTTTTTGTACAATGTGGGTCTCTCGATCACACACAAAAAAACGGAAAGGGTCTGGATGACCTCTACTAAACACTAGATTCAGGGATGTGTGAAGTGCCACAGGGATGTCGGGCAACAGAGCCAAAAGGTGTGGACAAAGCGGTTTTATTGTCACCACACAAGGCACTCCATTTCACTTAGGTACGTATACAACAGGGTGTGTGGTTTCTAGGAGGATAGGGAAATGGAAATCTAAATTAACCATGAAAAGTTCAACACAAGGAAATTAGGCATATATAAATAATTGCACACTACTGTATCACACAAGTTAAACTAAATAATGTTCTCAATTGCACACTATAAAGATAAAACATGCATAATATTGCAGTGCCTGAATCACATAATAAACATTATGGTTAAATAGTAAGCAGGCCCAGGTAGGGCCTCAAACTAGCATTAGCCAGGTATGCTATAAGACTAGGATCAAGCACTGGGCCTGGAAATGACCAACATGTGGGAAAGGCACTGTCATTGTAGCATACAATTATACCAGTAAAAGATGCACTAAATCTGCACAATAAGGGCCTAAATGTGAGACAAAGGCATGAGACTGAACAGCCCCCATGTAGTCATATCATTATGATTTGCGGTGGGTTACAAACATTTAGCAGGGTAGGCAGGTCATGCTAACAAACATTTAGCAGGCTAGGCTGGTCATGTTAACAAACATTTAGCAGGCTAGGCAGGTCATGCTAACAAATGAATAGCCTAGCAAACAAAGGCACATAAATGAGTCCAAACATCAATCCCTGCAAACAGACTTTACTATCAACTCTCAAATATGGCTACTTACATTATTTTACACAGCAAACACTTATTTATTGCTAGCTTTCCTTCTTCTTCTGTGGGTTTTATGGCGGACTACAACCCAAAATGGTGTATTGCCGCCACCAATGGACAGGTTGAAACCAAAACAAGGTAAAAAGAAAATCCATACGTGATAGGGAAACAACCTTAATCCACCAAATAAAAATAGTACATTGACAAAACAAAACTCCCACTTCTTCCTTCTTTCAATTCTCCATATCTCCCTTCTCATGCTCTAGGGCCTGAAAGGGTGGTACGGCTTGTGACAATATTCCATGTAACTCCTTCGCCGAGAAATCTTTCAACCCCAGGAACCGCTCCATCGCTTCCACAATGATTAATATTGTCAGGGTGTCTGATGCGGATGTGGTGCGGAATCAAGTGCAGGACACAAGAGCTAAGTCAAACCAGTCTTTACTTGAAAAGACAAAATAACAAACGGGTCTAACCAACCCGGAGGCGAACAATACGCAACAGTGCGTAAAACACAAAACCGACTGCGCACGAAAACAACAGTGCGACGGTAACACTAGCGACTGGGAAAAAGTAAGCAGCACCAACAGACAGGTGAAACCAATTACACACAACACATGACAGAAACAAGAGAACTTATAGGACACATAATCAACACTAAACATGAACAGGTGTACCAAACAGACCAAACCAAACAAACATCGAAAACAAAGAACGGAGACGACGACCGCCGAAGCCTGCCCGAACAAGGAGGAGGAGCAGCCTCGGCCGAAACCGTGACAGTACCCCCCCTTCCGACCCCGGCCTCGAGGACGACCAGGAGGACGCGGAGCAGGGCGCGTGGGATGACCACGATGGAACTCAGTCAGAAGAGACGGGTCTAAGATGTCCCTCCTTGGCACCCAGCACCGCTCCTCCGGGCCGTACCCCTCCCACTCCACGAGATATTGGAGACCCCCCATCCGACGGTGTACGCCGGTGCCCCCGCACGGTGTACGCCGGTGCCCCCTCGATGTCCAATGGGGGCGGAGGAGTCTCTCTGATCTCATCTTCCTGGAGTGGACCAGCTACCACCGGCCTGAGAAGAGACACATGGAACGAGGGGTTAAAACGATAGTCACTAGGCAGTTGTAATCTGTAACACACCTCGTTCAATCTTCTCAGGACTTTAAACGGCCCCACAAACCGCCGACCCAGTTTCCGGCAGAGCAGGCGGAGGGGCAGGTTTCTGGTAGAGAGCCAGACTCGATCACCAGGTGCGTACACCGGCCCCTCACTGCAGTGGAGATCGGCGCTCGCCTTCTGACGACGGATAGCCCGCTGCAGATGGACGTGTGCAGCGTTCCACGTCTCCTCCGAGCGCCGCACCCACTCATCCACCACAGGAGCCTCGATCTGGCTCTGCTGCCATGGTGCCAGAACCGGCTGGTAACCTAACACACATTGGAAAGGGGTTAGGTTAGTTGAGGAGTGGCGAAGGGAATTCTGGGCCATTTCTGCCCAAGGAACATACCGTGCCCACTCCTCCGGCCGGCCCTGGCAGTATGATCTAAGAAACCTACCCACATCCTGGTTCACGCGTTCCACCTGCCCATTACTCTCAGGATGGTAACCCGAGGTAAGGCTCACCGAGACCCCCAAACGCTCCATAAATGCTCTCCAGACTCTGGAGGTGAACTGGGGACCTCGATCAGACACAATATCCTCGGGTACCCCGTAGTGCCGGAAAACGTGGGTGAATAGAGCCTCGGCGGTCTGTAGGGCAGTAGGAAGGCCCGGCATAGGGAGGAAACGACAGGCCTTAGAGAACCGGTCCACAACGACCAGTATAGTGGTATTCCCCTGCGAGGGGGGAAGGTCAGTGATGAAGTCCACCGAGAGGTGAGACCATGGTCGTTGTGGAATGGGCAGGGGTTGTAACTTACCCCTAGGCAGATGTCTAGGCGCCTTACACTGGGCGCACACTGAGCAGGAGGAGACATAAACCCTCACATCCCTGGCTGACGTGGGCCACCAGTACTTAGCACTAAGACAGTGCACTGTCCGGCCAATACCAAGATGTCCAGAGGAGGGTGACGTGTGAGCCCAATAAATGAGTCGATCCCGAACCTCGAGCGGAACGTACGTCCGACCCACAGGACACTGTGGAGGGCTAGGTCGATGCGCGCAACGCCCGCTCGATTTCAGCATCGACCTCCCACACAACCGGTGCCACTAGACAAGACTCCGGTAGTATGGAAGTGGGCTCAACGGACCTCTCCTCTGTGTCATACCGCCGGGACAGGGCGTCTGCCTTACCGTTCTGGGACCCAGGGATGTACGTGACTTTAAATACGAACCTGGCTAGAAACATGTTCCACCGAGCCTGGCGAGGGTTCAGTCTCCTAGCTGCCCGAATGTACTCCAGGTTCCGATGGTCAGTCAAAATGAGGAAAGGGTGTTGAGCCCCCTCAAGCCAATGCCTCCACACCTTTAGGGCCTGTACCACGGCTAACAGCTCCCTGTCCCCTACGTCATAATTACGCTCCGCCGGGCTGAGCTTTTTAGAGTAAAAAGCACAGGGGCGGAGTTTAGGTGGCGTGCCGGACCGTTGAGATAGAACGGCCCCTATACCGGCCTCAGACGCGTCCACCTCTACCTGAAATGGTAAGGCAGGATCCGGATGCGCCAGCACCGGAGCCGAAGGAAACAGGCCCTTCAGTTTCCCAAAAGCCCTGTCCGCCTCAGCTGACCACTGCAAGCGCACCGGACCCCCCTTCAGAAGAGACGTGATGGGAGCTGCCACCTGTCCAAAACCCCGGATAAACCTCAGGTAGTAATTCGCAAAGCCCAAGAACTGCTGCACCTCTTTAACAGTGGTTGGGGTTTGCCAATTACGCACGGCTGACACACGGTCCACCTCCATCTTCACCCCTGACGCGGACAACCGATAACCCAAAAAGGAGACCGACTCCTGGAAAAACAGACATTTCTCTGCCTTGACATACAGGTCGTGCTCCAACAGCCTCCTCAACACTCGACGCACCAGGGCTACATGCTCGGCTCGGGTAGAAGAGTACACCAGAATGTCATCAATGTACACGACCACCCCTTGCCCCTGCATGTCCCGGAAGATCTCATCCACGAAGGATTGGAAGACTGAAGTAGCATTCATCAACCCGTATGGCATGACGAGATACTCGTAATGACCCGAGGTGGTACTAAAGGCTGTTTTCCATTCATCGCCCTCCCTAATGCGCACCAAGTTATATGCGCTCCTGAGATCCAGTTTTGTGAAGAAACGTGCTCCGTGCAATGACTCCGTCATAGTCGCAATCAGAGGGAGTGGATAACTGTATTTCACAGTAATCTGATTGAGACCACGGTAATCAATGCACGGGCACAACCCTCCATCCTTTTTCTTCACAAAAAAGAAGCTTGAGGATGCAGGGGAAGTGGAGGGCCGTATGTATCCTTGTCTCAAAGATTCGGCTATGTAAGTCTCCATAGCCCTTTTCTCCTCTTGAGACAAAGGATACACGTGGCTCCGTGGGAGCGCCGCTCCTGCCTGGAGGTCTATCGCACAATCCCCCTGTCTGTGAGGAGGCAACTGCGTCGCCCTCGATTTACTGAACACAAGTGCCAAATCCCCATATTCAGGGGGAATGTTTATTGCGGGCACTTGGTTTGGACTTTCCACCGAGGTTGCCCCCACGGAAACACCCAGACATCGCCCCTCACACTGAGCAGACCACTCCTTGAGAGCCCTCTGTTGCCACGAGATGGAAGGGTTATGGGTACTTAACCAGGGAATTCCCAGCACCACCGGGTACGCAGGAGAGTCGATCAGATATAGCTGAATAGTCTCCTCATGACCCCCCTGCGTACACATCTTAAGTGGTGCTGTGACCTCCCTAATCAACCCCGAACCCAACGGGCGGCTATCTAATGCATGAACGGGAAATGGAGCGTCAACAGGAAGGAGGGGAATCCCTAAATCTAAACAAAATTTCAGATCAACAAAATTCCCAGCTGCGCCTGAATCTACTAGTGCCTTATACTGGGAATGAGGTGCAACTTGTGGAAAACTTACAGGTATACAAAAATGCACAACAGAGAGCTCTGGGTAAGTGGGGCGTCTACTCACCGGTGCTGGCGCTAGAGAGAGGAGGAGAAGGAGCCCGAGGGAGGCTGTCCCCTGCACCAATTGTGGCCTGTCACGGTTTCGGCCGAGGCTGCTCCTCCTCCTTTTTCGGGCAGGCTTCGGCGGTCGTCGTCTCCGGAGTACTAGCTGCCACCGTTCTTTGTTTTCGATGTTTGTTTGGTTTGGTCTGTTTGGTACACCTGTTCATGTTTAGTGTTGATTATGTGTCCTATAAGTTCTCGTTGTTTCTGTCATGTGTGGTGTGTAATTCTGTCAGGGTGTCTGATGCGGATGTGGTGCGGAATCAAGTGCAGGACACAGGAGCTAAGTCAAACCAGTCTTTACTTGAAAAGACAAAATAACAAACGGGTCTAACCATCCCGGAGGCGAACAATACGCAACAGTGCGTAAAACACAAAACCGACTGCGCACGAAAACAACAGTGCGACGGTAACACTAGCGACTGGCAAAAAGTGAACAGCACCAACAGACAGGTGAAACCAATTACACACAACACATGACAGAAACAACGAGAACTTATAGGACACATAATCAACACTAAACATGAACAGGTGTACCAAACAGACCAAACCAAACAAACATCGAAAACAAAGAACGGTGGCAGCTAGTACTCCGGAGACGACGACCGCCGAAGCCTGCCCGAACAAGGAGGAGGAGCAGCCTCGGCCGAAACCGTGACAAATATCTTCCTGGACCTTCTCTCCACCTTGGCAGTGCCATTTATCACCATAGCTAGAAAGGCCACAATGTCCACCTTCTTAACTTTTAATATGTCAGGATCCTGCTGGCGAAAGGCAACCCCTGCAGCCTGCAGTGAAGGCCTATCCACCACCATGGACTCTTCAAGTGCCCCATTCAAACTCTCAACCCTTTTAACAGCTGCTGCATATGATATGCTCTGGATAGCCCTGACATTGGCCACCTCATTCTCTTTCACCCTTGTGGGGCATTCGAAAGACGTGGCTTCATGCTTCCCACCACAATTGCAACATGTCACATTTCCATCACTTTTGTAACACATAATGATATTTTCCACAACTTGGACATCTCGGCTTCTCCCTTCTGCAAACACTTGAAACATGACCAAAAGCTTAACAATGATCACACTGCATAGTTCTTGGGATAAATGCTCTGACTCTGTAGTTAATATACCCTAACTGCACTTGAGTAGGGAGAGACTCCATATCAAAAAACAAAAGAACAGATAGACTTCACTTTTTTCTTTATTCACCACACGATTCATCCGGCGTGCATCAATCACTCCAGGAATATTTTTAATCTCTTCAACATCTACTTCCCACCAGACTCCAGATATAACCCCCTTGAGGGGTGCCCTGTTCCTAAGAGACACACACGACACTTCAAACTTATCACATCGGCTGAGACGCAACACATGTTTCTTCTGATCCTCAGAAGCACAACAAATCCAAACCAGCCCGCCTCTCATGATCCTCACAGCCTTCTACCCAGCACTCTCTCCACCAGTTTGGATATCTCAAATGGATTCCTCAAGATAGGTAATTCGATCAGCTGCTCCTCATTTACAAACCGTACTCCTACAAGATACGAAGTGACATTCTCATCGCTGTACTCTACTGTGCTTCATTTTCCATTCTTTTGGACAATATTCTAATTCCTCTTGATTCTACCACCATTAGATTCAGCCATCTTTTTTCCGTCTGACCTATTGCTAGCTTTGCTCCCATGTGTCCATTTCCCTCGCTTTATCAGATTAGCCAAGCCCAGTATGCGGGCACCAGCAAGGTAATTAGAGGACACACGGGAGCAGCGATTGGTTCGTTGGCAGGTCAATCATGGTCTGTAAGGGCCTTTTTAACACACACACACAAACACAAACACACAAACACACACACAGTTGCGGAAAAAGTACCCAATTGTCATACTTGAGTAAAAGTAAAGATACCTTAATAGAAAATGACTCAAGTAAAAATCAAAAGTTACCCAGTAAAATACTGCTTGAGTAAAAGTCTAAAAGTATTTGGTTTTAAATGTACTTAAGTATCAAAAGTAAATGGAATTGCTAAAACATACTTAAGTATTAATCATTTCAAATTCCTTATATTAAGCAAACTAGACGGCATGATTTCCTTGTTTTATTTTATTTACGGATAGGCAGGGCCACACTCCAACACTCAGACATAATTTACAAACTAAGCATTTGTGTTTAGAGAGTCCGCCAGATCAGAGGCAGTAGGGATGACCACATTTTCTCTCTTGATAAGTGTGTGAATTGTACCATTTTCCTGTCCTGCTAAGCATTTGAAATGTAACAAGTACTTTAGGGTGTCAGGGAAAATATATTGGAGTAAAAAGTACATATTTTCTTTAGGAATGTAGTGGAGTAAAGTAAAAGTTGTCAAAAATATAAGAAGTAAAGTAAAGTACAGATACATCAAAAAACTACTTAAATAGTACTTAAGTATTTTTACTTAGTTACTTTACACCACTGGGCACACTCACATAGAGTTGAAGTCGGAAGTTTACATACACCTTAGCCAAATACATTTAAACTCAGTTTTTCACAATTCCTGACATTTAATCCTAGTAAAAATTCCCTGTCTTAGGTCAGTTAGGATCACAACTTTATTTTAAGAATGTTAAATGTCAGAATAATAGTAGAGCGAATGATTTATTTAAGCTTTTATTTCTTTCATCACATTCCCAGTGGGTCAGAAGTTTACATACACTCAATTAGTATTTGGTAGCATTGCCTTTAAATTGTTTAACTTGGGTCAAATGTTTCGGGTAGCTTTCCACAAGCTTCCCACAATAAGTTGGTGAATTTTGGCCCATTCCTCCTGACAGAGCTGATGTAACTGAGTCAGGTTTGTAGGCCTCCTTGCTCGCACACGCTTTTTCAGTTCTGCCCACAAATTTTCTATAGGATTGAGGTCAGGGCTTTGTGATGGCCACTCCAATACCTTGACTTTGTTGTCCTTAAGCCATTTTGCCACAACTTTGGAAGTATGCTTGGGGTCATTGGAAGACCCATTTGCGACCAAGCTTTAACTTCCTGACTGATGTCTTGAGATGTTGCTTCAATATATCCACATAATTTTCCTTCCTCATGATGCCATCTATTTTGTGAAGTGCACCAGTCCCTCCTGCAGCAAAGCACCCCCACAGCATGATGCTGCCACCCCCGTGCTTCACTGTTGGGATGGTGTTCTTCGGCTTGCAAGGCACCCCCTTTTTCCTCCAAACATAATGATGGTCATTATGGCCAAACAGTTATATTTTTGTTTCATCAGACCAGAGGACATGTGCAGTTGCAAACTGTAGTCTGGCAGTGGCTTTATGTCGATATAGGACTCGTTTTACTGTGGATATAGATACTTTTGTACCTGTTTCCTCCAGCATCTTCACAAGGTCCTGTGCTGTTGTTCTGGGATTGATTTGCACTTTTCGCACCAAAGTACGTTAATCTCTAGGAGACAGAACGCGTCTCCTTCCTGAGCGGTATGACGGCTGCGTGGTCCCATGGTGTTTATACTTGCGTACTATTGTTTGTACAGATGAACATGGTACCTTCAGGCGTTTGGAAATTGCTCCCAAGGATGAACCAGACTTGTGGAGGTCTACAATTTCTTTTCTGAGGTCTTGGCTGATTTCTTTTGATTTTCCCATGATGTCAAGCAAAGAGGCACTGAGTTTGAAGGTAGGCCTTGAAATACATCCACAGGTACACCTCCAATTGACTCAAATGATGTCAATTAGCCTATCAGAAGCTTCTAACGCCATGACATCATTTTCTGGAATTTTCCAGGCTGTTTAAAGGCACAGTCAAGTTAGTGTATGTAAACTTCTGACCCACTGGAATTGTGATACAGTGAATTATAAGTGAAATAATCTGTCTGTAAACAATTGTACAAAGTAGATACTTGCCAAAACTATAGTTTGTTAACAAGAAATTTGTGGAGTGGTTGAAAAAGGAGTTTTAATGACTCCAACCTAAGTGTATGTAAACTTCTGACTTCAACTGTACACGTTTTGCTTTTATGTTGACTAAACACACCCTATATGGGTACTCAACACTGCAAGGTCATCATGTCACAGCAACACAGACAGACACACCTCCGACACAAACTCAACCAGGTGTAGGATTCTTATGTAATATGCACACACATTGGGATATTTATTAATGAACCATTATACCATGTTTCAGAATAGCATAGAATAGAATAGAATATTGTAGAATATAATTATGTCCTCCGAGGGGAAATGCTTTGCACAGTCTTGTATAGTTTAAATAAAACATAACAGTGAACACCATGAATATGTTTTTATTAATAACATAACATATTGATAACATTTTTGGAGAAGAAAACTGTCAACCCTATCTAGTTATTATTGGATAAGAATTAAGTAACGGTGCATTACAGCCCATGTTTAACTATTGTGAACTCAGTGGTATGTTGTGAAGGCTGCTGGAGCCAGTCCTGTATTGAAGGTAAATAGATGTAAGCAGTAGGAAAGCCTGGTCAGTCTCTCCCAGAACCCCTAGCTGTCAGTCACCATGGCAACAGGTGCCTGTGGGCTGATGGGAAGTTAAAACGAAAATATACTATATATATATAAATATATATACAGTGGGGAAAAAAAGTATTTAGTCAGCCACCAATTGTGCAAGTTCTCCCACTTAAAAAGATGAGAGAGGCCTGTAATTTTCATCATAGGTACACGTCAACTATGACAGACAAAATGAGGAAAAAACGTCCAGAAAATCACATTGTAGGATTTTTTATGAATTTATTTGCAAATTATGGTGGAAAATAAGTATTTGGTCAATAACAAAAGTTTCTCAATACTTTGTTATATACCCTTTGTTGGCAATGACACAGGTCAAACGTTTTCTGTAAGTCTTCACAAGGTTTTCACACACTGTTGCTGGTATTTTGGCCCATTCCTCCATGCAGATCTCCTCTAGAGCAGTGATGTTTTGGGGCTGTCGCTGGGCAACACGGACTTTCAACTCCCTCCAAAGATTTTCTATGGGGTTGAGATCTGGAGACTGGCTAGGCCACTCCAGGACCTTGAAATGCTTCTTACGAAGCCACTCCTTCGTTGCCCGGGCGGTGTGTTTGGGATCATTGTCATGCTGAAAGACCCAGCCACGTTTCATCTTCAATGCCCTTGCTGATGGAAGGAGGTTTTCACTCAAAATCTCACGATACATGGCCCCATTCATTCTTTCCTTTACACGGATCAGTCGTCCTGGTCCCTTTGCAGAAAAACAGCCCCAAAGCATGATGTTTCCACCCCCATGCTTCACAGTAGGTATGGTGTTCTTTGGATGCAACTCAGCATTCTTTGTCCTCCAAACACGACAAGTTGAGTTTTTACCAAAAAGTTATATTTTGGTTTCATCTGACCATATGACATTCTCCCAATCCTCTTCTGGATCATCCAAATGCACTCTAGCAAACTTCAGACGGGCCTGGACATGTACTGGCTTAAGCAGGGGGACACGTCTTGCACTGCAGGATTTGAGTCCCTGGCGGCGTAGTGTGTTACTGATGGTAGGCTTTGTTACTTTGGTCCCAGCTCTCTGCAGGTCATTCACTAGGTCCCCCCGTGTGGTTCTGGGATTTTTGCTCACCGTTCTTGTGGTAATTCTGACCCCACGGGGTGAGATCTTGCGTGGAGCCCCAGATCGAGGGAGATTATCAGTGGTCTTGTATGTCTTCCATTTCCTAATAATTGCTCCCACAGTTGATTTCTTCAAACCAAGCTGCTTACCTATTGCAGATTCAGTCTTCCCAGCCTGGTGCAGGTCTACAATTTTGTTTCTGGTGTCCTTTGACAGCTCTTTGGTCTTGGCCATAGTGGAGTTTGGAGTGTGACTGTTTGAGGTTGTGGACAGGTGTCTTTTATACTGATAACAAGTTCAAACAGGTGCCATTAATACAGGTAACGAGTGGAGGACAGAGGAGCCTCTTAAAGAAGAAGTTACAGGTCTGTGAGAGCCAGAAATCTTGCTTGTTTGTAGGTGACCAAATACTTATTTTCCACCATAATTTGCAAATAAATTCATAAAAAATCCTACAATGTGATTTTCTGGATTTTTTTCTTCTCAATTTGTCTGTCATAGTTGACGTGTACCTATGATGAAAATTACAGGCCTCTCTCATCTTTTTAAGTGGGAGAACTTGCACAATTGGTGGCTGACTAAATACTTTTTCCCCCACTGTATATATGTATATTGTCATCTTCAACCTAGACGGGAACTAGGATGGAACTCAGCATTCAGTCACCCAATCACACGATACACAGTTAAGTCCTGGACACAGCTAGAAAGATCCTTTCTCATTAGTATCACAGTTAAGTCCTGGACACAGCTAGAAAGATCCTTTCTCATTAGTATCACAGTTATAAATAGTGGATATTAGAGAGGCTGTTGCGTGTGTGTCTGGGGGGGTTAGGGGTCTTTGTGTGTGTGCGTGTAGTCCTGGCCTTTGCTAAGACAGGAGAGTCCCAAAATATAGAAGCTTATTAAAAGTCTACACACCATGGTCATCTTACAACAGGAGTTTCGTCATTGTTTGTGTATATGGACATGACATTAGTTTGTTTTTGCAACAAACCATGCCTTTCTAGGTTGTCCATCCTCTCTATATCCCTCTCCAATGGGCACAATCCCACAGTTCTTGTTTCTCTTTACGAACAACCAGAGACATATATTTAAATCTAAATATATGGCTCCGCAAACAACTACACAATTTCACCATGATAACAGATATGTTGTCTTCCTCTTGTGTGTGTCCACTACAGACAGTGACTGGAACCCTTGCTCTCTCAGTGTTCACTGCTGTATTGGGCTCCTTTCAGTTTGGATACAATATTGGCGTCATCAATGCACCTCAGAAGGTAAGACCAACTTGCAATTGCATTAAAGGGGAATTCCACCACTTTTTAACCTCATATTTATTATCTCCAGCACCATACTAGTTTTCCCTTTAACCAGTGCCATAGATATACAGATTCTGGCAAACTCAGGCCCACTTTGACACCAAAAGTTACAGTACATTCAAGACCATTCAATTCTAATAGAATCCCAATTAGAATGTTGTCAGGGGGTATGTTTGGTGTCAACATGGAAGACAGTTGGCTAAGCTCTTTCTACTGGAGTCTGTGGCTCCTGCATGAACTACCCAGCTAGAACATAATGTTCTGAGAACCATATATTTCTTAGAGCTTGGTTGTCCTATGGTGTTTTTGAATACAACCTTCCTTCAACTTTCTGGGAATGGTGCATGATAGTCGCTTGGCTTTGGAACATTCTCAGCACATTTAAGGAACTTGACAAAAAAAAACTTACTTTTTTGGTATTTCATTACTTTAACAGAATGTTTCCTAAAAGTTCAAACATGGTTACATTTAATTTCAATTTTGGTAATGTTCTAGAAATGTTCTCCAACTGGTTTGATATTGGGAATGTTCTCAAATAGTTCAGAGAACGTTAAGAAACAACGTTCTTCTGTGGGAATTTCAGTACTTCAGCATTACGTTTCCTACAAGTTTCCTCATAGTTCTATTTAAAGTCATGTTCTCAAATTGTTCCAAGAACGTTAAGAAACAAAGTTCTTCTGTGAGAATTTCAGTACTTCAGAATAGCGTTTCCTACAGGTTTCCTCATGGTTCTATTTAATGTCATGTTCTCAAATTGTTCCAAGAACAATAAGAATATGTTCAATCAAAACCACAAGAAAACATTGAGAGAACGTTCTAAGAATGTTATTTAAAATCATATACATTCCGTTCTCAGCATCAACAAAACTCTTGTTGTCCTCTATCTTGTTAAGTGTGTTCAGGTGTGTTGGCCGCACCCACTAATTGGCAAAACCTGATCTTAATGAGTGCTTGTTTCCTATGAAATGGTCTCTGTTTTAATAGACTAAAATGAACAGCTTTGTATGTGTACAAAAACATGCTATGCTAGGTCCATCCTGGTGGCGCAGTGGACTAATTCTATGGCTAGAGAACAGAAGATTATAAATTTGAATCTCATTGATGCCATGTCACAGTAAAAAAGAAATGTGTTTGCATGATTTAATGCCTAAGGAAATACATTTCCATGTGTCCTGTCTGTGCTTGGAGTTCAAAATGGTTAACCCAAAATAAGCTAGCAATGTTATTACAGGTCTTATTGAAACATTCAGTGAAAGTTAAGGAAGTTATTCAAAAACCTCCAAATAGCTTATAATTTCCATTCTCAGAGCGTTAATAAAACCTCACAGGAAGACTTAAGGAACCACAGTAAAACGTTTTCAGATCCTCCTTGCAACCTAAAAATAAATGTTCCCAGAATTGGCTAAATGTTAATTTCTGTTCTCAGAATGTTAAAAAAATGTTCAATTTTACCGGTCAGGAAACATATGGCTTCGTTACCACAACCAATGTGAAACCAAAAAACATACGTTACTCAACTTCCAACTAACCAAATGTGCTAGCTGGGTAATGTTACCTGAAATGTAGCTAGTTACTTTAAATGAATGAGCCAGAACCATGGCCCTCAACCAATAGCTGACCTAATTGTTACACATTTCAAAACAAGGTGAGAAGGTTAAGCGTCTCAACAACATTTCAATGTTCCATCTCACGTTTAGTTGAACATGCTGATGGCTGTAAATATACATGTGGCAGGTTTTAAGTATTTGAAGGATTTTAGCGATGTAGAGTCTGAGAGGGGCACGTGAAGGAATAAAGTGAGTTGACATTTACACAGATGTCCCCTTGATTCCACCCTGCTAAGCCTGGTCTCATTGTTTCATCTGATAAAGGGCAGAGCCTGGTCTGAGAACAGCTCTCTGTGCACTCTAAGTGAGTTATCACATAGAGAAGGCATTTAAGAGCTGATCTGGGAATTAATACCTTTAGGATGACTAAAACATGCCTACTGTTGCCATGGCGCCATGAGGTCAAAATATTGAAATATTGTTCATTTATTTGACCGAGACCCTCGCCGACAGAAAGAAGCATCAATCTCAGATAAAGAATCAGAGCGAGCGAAACAGCGCCCCTCTGTCTCAGTATGTGTAGACCATGTATCTGATGCTGTCTGGAGAAAAAGGAGTTTGGCATGTCATACTTTTTCTGGCCAGACAGCATCAGATACATGGTCTACAAACAGTGCATTCGGAAAGTATTCAGACCCCTTCCCTTTTTCCACATTTTGTTACGTTACAGCCTTATTCTAAAATTGTTTTGTTTTTTCAATCATCACTCTACACACAATACCCGATAATGAGAAAGCGAAAACATGTTTTTAGAAATGTATTAAAAATAAAAAACTGAAATACCTTATTTATGTAAGTATTCATATCCTTTGCTAAGAAACTCAAACTTGAGCTCAGGCGCATCCTGTCTCCATTGATCATTCTTGATGTTTCTACAACTTGATTGGAGTCCACCTGTGGTAAATTCAATTGGATGGACATGATTTGGAAAGGCACACACACCTGTCTATTAAGATCCCACAGTTGACAGTGCATGTCAGAGCAAAAACCAAGCCATGAGGTCGAAGGAATTGTCCGTAGAGCTCCGAGACAGGATTGTGTCGAGGCACAGATCTGGGAAAGGGTACCAAAAAATGTCTGCAGCATTGAAGGTCCCCATGAACACAGTGGCCTCCATCATTCTTAAATGGAAGAAGTTTGGAACCACCAAGACTCTTCCTAGAGCTGGACGCCCGGCCAAACTGAGCAATCGGGGGAGAAGGGCCTTGGTCAGGGAGGTGACCAGAAACCCGATGGTCACACTGACAGAGCTCCAGAGTTCCTCTGTGGAGATGGGAGAACCTTCCAGAAGGACAAACATCTCTGCAGCACTCCACCTATCAGGCCTTTATGGTAGAGTGGCCAGACTGAAGCCACTCCTCAGTAAATGGCACGACAGCCCGCTAGGCGTTTGCCAAAAGGCACCTAAAGGACTCTCAGACCATGAGAAACAAGATTCTTTGGTCTTATGAAACCAAGCTTGAACTCTTTGGCCTGAATGCCAAGCGTCACGTCTGGATGAAACCTGGCACCATCCCTACGGTGAAGCATGGTGGTGCTGTGGGGATGTTTTTCAGCGGCAGGGACTGGGAGACTAGTCAGGATCGAGGGAAAGATGAACGGAGCAAAGTACAGAGAGATCCTTGATGAAAACCTGCTCCAAAGCGCTCAGGACCTCAGACTAGGCTGAAGGTTCACCTTCCAACAGCACAATGACCCTAAGCACAAACCCAAGACAACGCAGGAGTGGCTTCGAGACAAGTCACTGAATGTCCTTGATTGGCCCAGCCAGAGCCCAGACTTGAACCCGATCGAACATCTCTGGAGAGACCTGAAAACAGCTGTGTAGCGACGCTCCCCATCCAACCTGACAGAGCTTGAGAGGAGCTGCAGAGAAGAATGGGAGAAACTCCCCAAATACAGGTGTGCCAAGCTTGTAGCGTCATACCCAAGAAGACTCGAGGCTGTAATCACTGCCTAAGGTGCTTCAACAAAGTACTGAGTAAAGGGTCTGAATACTTATGTAAATGTTATATTGGAGTTTCTACAAAACCTGTTTTTGCTTTGTCATTATGGGGTATTATGGTAGATTGATGAGGGAAAAAACTATTTAATCAGTTTTAGAATAAGGCTGTAACATAACAAAATGTGGAAAAAGTCAAGGGGTCTGAATACTTTCCAAATGCACTGTATAGCAAAACAGAGCGGCGCTGTTTTGCTCACTAGTTTCAGAATTGAGCAAGAAGCGAAGCAAGAGGGCCATAATCTGACCTGAATAAGCCCAATGCATTTCAATGTGCATAATATGCAGAACTAAGCTTGTTGCCTGCATTCCCGCGTTTGGGACAACGACTCGTATTGTTAGGGCGGAGACCTGAGCATCTCGTCATTATATACAGCTCTCTGGTTTCAGCCACTTGCGAATTACACTGAACAAAAATATAAACGCAACATGTAAAGTGTTGGTCCCATGTTTCATGAGCTGAAATAAAATATCCCAGAAATGTTCCATATGCACGAAAAGCATATTTTTCAAAAAATGTAGGCACAAATTTGTTTACATCCCTGTTAGTGAGCATTTCTCCTTTGCCAAGATAATACAGTGGCTTGCAAAATTATTCACCCCCCTTGGCATTTGTCCTATTTTGTTGCCTTACAACCTGGAATTTGGGGGGTTGTATCATTTGATGTACACAACATGCCTACCACTGAAGATGCAAAATATTTGTTCTTGTGAAACAAACAAGAAATAAGACAAAAAAACAGAAAACTTGAGCGTGCATGGATTTAATGGTGCACCTTGGGATGTTTCTGATATTTTTTTATAACCCAACCCTGATCTGTACTTCTCCACAACTTTCTCCCTGACCTGTTTGGAGAGCTCCTTGGTCTTCATGGTGCAGCTTGCTTGGTGGTGCCCCTTGCTTAGTGGTGTTGCAGACTCTGGGGCCTTTCAGAACAGGTGTATATATACTGAGATCATGTGACAGATCATGTGACACTTAGATTGCACACAGGTGGACTTTATTTAACTAATTATGTGGCTTATGAAGGTAATTGGTTGCACCAGATCTTATTTAGGGGCTTCATAGCAAAGGGGGTGAATACATATGCACACACC
Organism: Coregonus clupeaformis; assembly: GCF_020615455.1. NCBI lineage: Eukaryota > Metazoa > Chordata > Actinopteri > Salmoniformes > Salmonidae > Coregonus > Coregonus clupeaformis. Next base: position 18,015,745 of record NC_059230.1, on the reverse strand, counting down.
ACTTTTCCGTTATTAATTTTTTAGAATTTTTTTAGACAAGTTATTTATTTATTTTCACTTCACCAATTTGGACTATTTTGTATGTGTCCATTGCATGAAATCCAAATAAAAATCCATTTAAATTACAGGTTGTAATGCAACAAAATAGGAAAAACGCCAAGGGGGATGAATACTTTTGCAAGGCACTGTACATCCTCCTGACAGGTGTGGCATATCAAGAAGCTGATTAAACAGCATGATCATTACACAGGTGCACTTTGTGCTGGGGACAATAAAAGGCCACTCTAAAATGTGCAGTTTTGTCACACAACACAATGCCACAGATCTCTCAAGTTTTGAGGGAGAATGCAATTGGCATGCTGACTGCAGGAATGTCCAACAGAGCTGTTGCCAGATAATTGAATGTTCATTTCTTTACCATAAGCTGCGTCCAACGTCGTTTTAGAGAATTTGGCAGTACGTCCAACCGGCCTCACAACTGCAGACCACGTGTAACCACGCCAGCCCAGGACCTCCACATCCGGCTTCTTCATCTGCGGGATCGTCTGAGACCAGCCACCCAGACAGCTGATGAAACTGTGGGGTTGTCCTCACCAGGGTCTTGACCTGACTGCAGTTTGGCGTCGTAACTGACTTCAGTGGGCAAATACTCACTTTCGATGGCCAGTGGCACGCTGGAGAAGTGAATTCCGGTTTCAACTGTACCGGGCAGATTGCAGACAGCGTGTATGGCATCCTGTGGGTGAGCGGTTTGCTACAACAGGAGGTCCCGTGAAAAAAAAACTCCCAGCCTATAGAAATCAATTGCCCATCCAACTGATTAATTAAAGTTATGTTAGGATATATCAGTTATCCTGTTAGTGCTTTTGTGCCAAATCCACTGTGTTGTTTCAGGTGCAACGTTGATGGTCATGTCAGTGTGTAGGAAGGAGATTCCAAGATGTGGGAAGTGTGCAGGAGGGCAAGGGACAGATGATTGTGTAGTTTTGGTGGATAAAGTTGTGTGTGTTAACTGTAGGGGTGACCATGTTGCTGGGGATCGGAAGTGTCCGGTGCGAGAGAGGCAGGTTGAAGTGGCCAGAGTCAGAGTAGTGCAGAAGGTGTCGTATGCGGAGGCAGTGAAGAAAGATGGGTCAAGGGTGAGGATCCTGAGAGGATTCCATTGAGTAGTAGTTTGTGCCAGCACAGAGGGATAGGGCAATGAGTGATTTATGCTTCAGTAAGGTTGGCTTCTTAGCCATTCATAGCAATGGTTATCAACTGTACCACAGAAATGGAATGTAAATCACAGAAAACAGATGTTGTGGCGGCAGCTGCAGATATGCATTTGGGTTTACGAGATTTTACTTCAGAAGAGTTACAGGGTGTGTTGAGGGATGGTGTCCCATCTTCCCACGCTGTTGGCATGGTGCAGGAGCAGATAGGGTCAAAGTAGTGGAATGGGGTAGTGGGTTTTTAATGAGTGTAGGTGGTGGTGTCTAGGGCTATATTTCACTTTCTTAGAGGAACAGGACTAATGAAGAGAATTTAATGTAGGTAGGCCGTGACTGGCCAAACACTCCAGTACAGTAGGTGGCGGTGTATGCACCTAATAATTGGATGCGATCCGCCAACCAAAGAAGAAGATTCGTTCTAGCGCCAGCCCTGGGCAGATAGCTTCTGTACATTTCGTAAATATTTGTATAATGAATACATTTTTATGACATTTTTTCCCTCCAAGCTTTTTAATTAATATAACTAATGTCATCAGAATCCACCACAGAGTTTCAAGACTGAAGCTTGCAAGTCATTTGTTTGTTTGGGTAGCTTGCTAATGTCAGCTGGCTAGCTGGCAATTGTTTTGATTCAAATGCCGGCCATGTATCCGAAGGTTGAGGATGGCGAGAAGCCTGAAAGCAAGACGGTTGAGGTGTGCGGTGATGAGGACTAAGTTACAAGGCTACTCTTGGATTATTCTGCGTTTAGATGGTACGAGGTAGACGGCAAACCGGATGTCATTGTTTTCAATGAGAGCACCACTGTAAATGGCCTTGAGCCTGGTGGTGAATGCCATCTGCCGTAGCGTAGTGTTGTTTTCTACCGGATGTTGATTTGTTAGTTTACTGACATCACCATAGCAACACATACTGTCGCGCTGGCTTGCTTTTGCGTCACCCTCTTTCTTGCTTTCTTGTCCCGCTATACCGACTGGTCCCTCGTCTAAACGCAGCATTATTGTTGAAATGTGGTGTGCTTTCTGGCGCCACGTGACTGCCGTAGCTTCACCCAAGTAGGTGCTTAATTTTGGTAGTAGTGAAGGACTAGCTAGCTAGCTACACCTACTACTGCAGGGATGTGCAACTGGCTTCCATTTTGAAGGGGATAAAGAAATGTATGAACTCAGTCAGGGTCTCAATTTATTGTTACGAGTTAGAATAGTAGAATACAAAAGGTGTAATTTCGATATTTGGGTGTGCATCTGCAGTTTTTCTCTTGTTATGTTAGTAACAAGAGAAAAACATTGATTTTGGTAGTCAGTCACTCAGATATCATATAAAAAAACTGCAAACATTTCCATCCACCCTATGTTAAAATGTCTACAATTGTAGGAAATTAACTGTAAAACAGCTAATTTCTCTCCACCCCATGGAAAAGTGAGTATAGAATTGCATGAAATTAGTTATAAAATTGCCAAATCTTCTCTCCGCCCCATGGCAAAATGTGTAGAATTGCAGCAAACTTGCTTTAAAACTACAGCATTTCCTCTACACCCCATGGAAAAATGTGTAGAATTGCACAACATTTTTCTAAAATATAAAAAATGTCTCTCCACTAATTCAGAGGGGTTGGGTTAAATGCAGAAGACACATTTCGGTTGAATGCATTTAGTTGTGCAACTGACTAGGAATCCCCTTTCACCGATAGTCAGTCAATTAGCCCATGTCAGCTAAAATGTTTAAGATTTCTAAGTTCGTCTAGCAGCTGAATATACAATTTTTTTGATTGATCATCCCCTTTGACCACCTCCCTCCCAATGGTCACTCAAGCCATGAACTTTCCAACCCTCTCATGACCTACCATCTCATGAATGAAGTTGTTGTTGATTTCTAAATTGCTTGTCTTTTTTGTGTTGCTTTAAAGCGCTTTGAGATTCTTTATGTAATGAATAGCACTATAAAAGTTGAATAAAGTATTATTATTATTATGACCTTTCCTAAAACAGGCTATTGTCTTTTTTTTTCAAAGGACCAGGTTTGTCCCTTTCACAATGAAGTACAGTCTATATGTTTTAGAAACAACACATTAATGTCAGTGCAAACAATTAAGGATTCAAACTAAATGAAATTGGGGGGATAGAAGAAATAAGACATGTAGGAATATAGAAGAGAGAGGGAGATCGAGAGACTGTGAGGATGTACTATTACAGAATAGGAGATGGATAAAGAGAGAGGGAGGAAGAAATAGATTGGAGGCAAGAGAGGGAAAGAGCAGAAGAGAGAGTGGCCAGGGGAGTAATGTCAACAGTATGAAAAAAATAAAAATAAATGTATGCACTCACTAACTGTAAGTCGCTCTGGATAAGAGCGTCTGCTAAATGACAAAAATGTACAAATGTAAACACGAGCCACACAGCTTTGCCAAATAATACCCCCCAACCTCACCCTTCACCTCGCCCTCCTCACCCATCCGCAAGCCTGCACAGTTCACACATCTATCTACCCCCATTCCTACACTTCATCCCCCCACATCTTATATATCCTTCACAGCCAAGGGTGAAATCGGAGGCAGAGGGGTTTAAGGCAGCGATTCTGGTGTCATGGGAAAGAGGGGCTATTTTGGGCTTTTTTTAGGGCGACACTCAAAAGGTTTGTTGAGGGTTCACGCTGTGACACAGACGGGTGGGTGGTGTCGCGTTCAGAGAGAAACACACCATAGAGCACGTACAGCCTCCCTGAACAATATATAGTTAGATGCTCTCGCTGCAATCTAGACAATCTCTTAGATTCACTATCGTAAAGCCCCCTTCTCATAAAAAAGTGTTAGTCGTGGTTGGGTGGTCATGGGGTTCTGATGTGGCAGTGGCATATATCAGAACATATATCGGCTGATTATTAATACATAAAATATAGCAGATCATATATCAGCTAACATACATCAAATATATTTGAACATATATCAGCTAGCATACATCAAATATATTGGAACATACATCAGCAATCATTCATCAAATATATTGGAACATACATCAGATAACATACATCAAATACATTGGAACATATGTCAGCTATCATACATAAAATATATTGGAACATACCCAGCTAACACATTTGGTTTCTTGGAAGTTGTGAGAACGTATGTTTTTGGTTTCACATTGGTTGTTTCCTGACCGGTTAAACTGAATGTTTTTTTAAACGTTCTGAGAACAGAAGTGAAAATGTATCCTGTTCTGGGAACATTTATTTTTAGGTAACAGGGAGGTTCTGAGAATGTTTTACTCTGGTTCCTTGAAAGTTTTCCTATGAGGTTTTATTAACGATCTGAGAACGAAATTCTAGGTTATTTGGAGTAAAAAAAAAAAAAATCATTGAATGTTTCAATAAGACTTTTAATAACACTGCTAGCTTATTTTGGGTTAGCTTTTTTGAACTCCAAGCACAGATAGGACACATGGAAATGTATTTCCTTAGGCATTAATCATGCAAACACATTTCTTTTTTATTGTGGCACAGTATAAGTGCAATTTGAACCTATAATCCAATTTGTAAGTCACTCTGGATAAGAGCGTCTGCTAAATGACTTAAATGTAAATGTAAATGTAATCTAATGTTGTCTATCCATGGAATTAGTCCACTGAGCCACCAGGATGGTAGTCTGAGTACCAGTGTCTTTAGCTAACATTCCACTCCTTGTCATTGCCAAAGAGACTGGCCTTTTGGCAATCTAAAATGTTCAATATATGCTGGATTTACGCCGGACTTGCTCATTGGTTGTTGGAAATACAATTTTCCATTACAACATGTGGAGCCTGGAAAATAGAATTAGAATTTATAAGAAAGTCAAAAACAAACATTTGGCTGTTAGCTAGGCAAGTTGTATTTTGAGGCCTAAAATCAAAACTAAGAAATGTTGTGGTTGGAATTGCAGTATGTATTTACTTTGAGAATTTAGACTTGAGCTAGCAACAAACAAAAAATGGTTGCTTAGCAACCAGATACCAACGTGTTCTGTGGAGAAAAAAAGTGATAGAGTTTCAATATTTGCATAATCGTTGTGATTGGAGGATAGATGTGAGGGAGATCGAATCAGGATCAAATCCTCTGTTCTCCTTGATCTCATTAATGATAGAATGTTCATATTTGAAGATAGCAGAAAGGCCAGTCTCTTTGGCTCATGACATGGAGTACAGTAAGTGGATTAGCTAAAGAGACTGGTACCCATGCTACCACGATGGGGCTAGCATGCCATGTTTTTTAGGCATTAAAAACTGTTCATTTTAGTATATTAAAACAGAGACCATTTCAAAGGAAACAAGCACTCATTAAGATCAGGGGTGGCCAATTATTGAGCATGGCCAACACACCTGAACACACTTAACAAGATGGAGGATAGAGAGAGTTTTGTTGATGCTGAGAATGGAATGTATGTTTTTAAATACCATTCTTAGAGCGTTCTCTGAACGTTACTAAAGTGTTCTTGTGGTTTTTATTGTCTTAACGTTCTCAGAACAATTTGAGAACATGACTTTAAATAGAAACATGAGGAAACCTGTAGGAAACGTTATGCTGAAGTACTAACATTTCCACAGAAAATTTTTGTTTCTTAACATTCTTGGAACAATTTGACAACATTCCCAATATCAAACCAGTTGGAGAAAGTTCCTAGAACGTTACCAAAATTGAAATGAAATGTAACCATGTTTGAACTTTTAATCAAATGTTCTGTTGAAGTAATGAAATATCAATAAAATAATGTTTTTTAAATGTGCTGAGAATGTTCCAAAGGCAAGCAATTATCCTGCACCATTCCCAGAAAATTGTGGGATGGTTGTTTGCAAAATAACCATAGGACAACCACACTCTCACCAATCTCTAAGAAACATATGGTTCTCAGAACGTTATGTGCTAGCTGGGTACTGTATATCAGCTATTATACATAACATATATAGGTACATATATCAACAGCATATGATATCAAATGTAGAATCAGTTTCATGCTGCATATATTGCATTTTGGGTAGACAGCAGTATCATTCAACTCCTCATCTGACAAGTTAACAAATCTATACTGAACAAAAATATAAACGCAACATGCAACCATTTCAAAGATTTTGCTGAGTTACAGTTCAATGAGGAAATCTGTAAATTGAAATAAATCCATTAGGCCCTAATCTAAGGATTTCACATGACTGGGAATACAAATATGCATCTGTTGGTCAAAGATACATTAGAAATAATGGTCCTCACAATGCGCCTCAGGATCTCATCACAGTATTTCTGTGCATTCAAATTGCCATTGATAAAAATGCAATTGTGTTCGTTGTCCATAGCTTATGCCTGCCTGCCTGCCTATACCATAACCCCACCACCACCATGGGGCACTCTGTTCACAACATTGACATCAGCACACAACGCAATACACATGGTCTGCAGTTGTGAGGCCGGTTCGAAGTACTGCGGCTTATGGTAGAGAAATGAACAATCAATTCTCTGGCAACAGCTCTGGTGGCTATTCCTGCAGTCAGCATCTATTACACGCTCCCTCAAAACTTGAGACATCTGTGGCATTGTGTTGTGTGAAAAAACGGCACATTTTAGAGTGGCCTTTACTGTCCCCAGCACAAGGTGCACCTGTGTAATGATCATGCTGTTTAATAATTAATTAATTAATATGCCATTTAGCAGACGCTTTTATCCAAAGCGACTTACAGTCATGCGTGCATACATTTAATCAGCGTCTTGATATGCCACACCTGTCAGGTGGATGGATTATCTTGGCAATGGAGAAATGCTCACTAACAGGGATGTAAACAAATTTGTGCGTTTTGAGAGAAATAAGCTTTTTGTGCGTATGGAACATTTCTGGGATCTTTTACTTCAGCTCATGAAACATGGGACCAACACTTTACATGTTGCGTTTATATTTTTGTTCAGTGTATATTCAGGCAGATACTTAGGAATCTGATAGTATCTGTATTTAGATACAGACAGGGAGTGAGTCAGACAGAGGAACAGACTTGGAGTCAGTCAGGTGAGTTGTGTTACGAGAGGGGCCTTACAACCGATGTGCCCCTGCTGGTATGTACTCTCTGGTCATGAGTCTTGGTCCCTTGACCCTCTTTACACATGAGCCAAAACCTTGAACCCTGTGCCATCTATTAACCATGTGAAACCTTCAGGCCCAAAATAACCTCTTGACTCAACTGTGCTACTCTGTGAAAGTCAATCCATTGAAAGACAATCCATTGAAAGACAATCTATTTGAGTTAAATTCTAGGTAAGGGATTAATGATTGGGAAGTTAGCCATTTTTATAGACCATATTGGCAAGAAGCACAGAGTTTTGAGTGGTGGTTATACCCGGCCTTCACAGAACAGTTTGTCATAGTATTCACACAAAGCACATCTCTCTCTGTTCCATTGCCAAAGCATTTATCTCAAGGAAGTAACACTTTTGTATACACTTATCTAGATTCAGTATATGTGGCCCATGCCATGCGGGAATCAAACCAAGAACTCTGGTGTTGGAAGGATGCACAACACTCCAACTAGCTGAACCAATTTGAACAAAGCTCATAAAGCAATTTTGTCTTGACATTGTTGTCTTCCTGGCCTGGTCCCAGATCTGTTTGTGCTGTCTTACCAACTCCTATGATCACTGTCATGCTGGGACAGCACAAACAGATCTGGGAGCAGGCTACAGTCTTCCTGCTATAACTAAGGAAAAATCTCTCATCATTGTCTTGTCATGGTCTCATATCATCTCTCTTCTCCTGCCTTTCCAGATCATTGAGGCGGACTACAATGCTACATGGGTGCACCGGTATGGAGAGCCCATTCCCACCGGTACACTCACTACACTGTGGTCCCTGTCGGTAGCCATCTTCTCTATAGGAGGCATGATCTCTTCCTTCTGTGTGGGCGTCATCTCAGAGTGGCTGGGCAGGTAGGGGAGATGATACGCTCACACATGCGAGAGCGGACGCACAGACACGCATATGTATGCATGCACACACTAGGGTGACCACATTTAAAACACCCAAATGTGGGACAACAGGATGATTTTGCGGGACATTCGCTGGACAGTGTAGCCTACATGAATAAAAACATTTGGTAGCATTTGCATATGCATTTAGATCTTCTTTAATTACTGTTTCGTGAGCAAATCAGAGCAGATGGTCTTAACTACATAGCCTTCCTGTATTTTGTTTCAGTCAAAGCACATTCTGCCAAGCGGTGCGCGCTGTTGAGTTAATTAATTCAGCTTTTATCTAACTTTACTAAACAAGCACCATTGTGAGAAGTGGCGGAGCAATGCTCCGGTGTGCTCTGGCAGCACTACACCCACAGATATAAATATTTGCTACACCCCTGCAGTCCGCAGCACCGAACAAGCAATTGAAGAATAGCCAACTATTTTCCCTTGCACAAAATTTGGTGATGCAGAAACAAGAGACATTTTACATTTTAGTCATTTAGCAGACGCTCTTATCCAGAGCGACTTACAGTTAGTGAGTGCATGCACTTTTTTTCATACTGGCCCCCCGTGGGAATCGAACCCACAACACTGGCGTTGCAAGCGCCATGCTCTACCAACTGAGATACACAGGACCCACATGTGTGGCTGTTTTATGAAAATCTGGGAATATTTGGTAATGGAAAACCTTTTTGTTTGGACTCAGGGAATGTAAAACAGTTAGGCTGAGATTGAATAAAGTAACAACAAATATGTTAAATGAGCAACTAATGGGCATGAAGAGCCTCACACGTTTGACGAAATTACCTTATATCTTTCAGTCTAATATGGCTATTTACTTACTTCTGTAGGTCTTCATCAGAAGCACGCCTTTTGTAAGTAGTTAGGAGGCCTAACTGTCCTCTCGAAGTTTAGCCAGAATTTTGTCCGAAAGGATTTGAGAAATATTGGTTGACGATAGGCCTATATGACGTTGGCCTACGTCTCGTTTTGCGCTGCGCAGAATATCAGATCTCAACAACGATTGGAGAAGTGTTTAACATCACCATTAAGCTTAGGCTACCACATCCTTATGATATATAGGCCTATCTTTTCATAAGCGCAACGTGACTACAAGAGACAGGTTGGAATGTTTGATTTAAATACGGGACAAATCAACCATTTTTTTTTCTAAATTGGTGGTGTTTGAATTTGTTGATGAAATGCGGGACATGATTGTTTGGTTGCGGGACAAAGGGTCAAAATGCGGGACTGTCCCGCACAATCCGGGACATGTGGTCACCCTAGCACACACACAGTATATACATAAGCATAGATGTAGGCATGCATATCGGTTAGTGCAATCCGGAATCCTTGGGACATCCATACCATAAACCCTAACCCCTACCCTAACCCTTACCTTAACCGTTTTAAATGTCAACTTCAATGGGGTGACGTCAGAGTTGGGACATCCCGCATTGACTACAGCTCAGCGTTCAACACCATAGTGCCCACGAAGCTCATCACTAAGCTAAGGACCCTGGGACTAAACACCTCCCTCTGCAATTGGATCCTGGATTCCTGACGGGCCGACCCCAGGTGGTAAGGATAGGCAACAACACATCTGCCACGCTGATCCTCAACACTGGGGCCCCTCAGGGGTGCGTGGTTAGTCCCCTCCTGTACTCCCTGTTCACCCACGACTGCGTGGCCAAACACGACTCCAACACCATCATTAAGTTTGCTCACGACAATCATTAAGTTTGCTCACGACACAACAGTGGTAGGCCTGATCACCGACAACGATGAGTCTATAGGGAGGAGGTCAGAGACCTGGCAGTGTGGTGCCAGGACAACAACCTCTCCCTCAATGTGAGCAAGACAAAGGAGCTGATCGTGGATTACAGGAAAAGGCGGGCTGAACAGGCCCCCGTTAACATAGACGGGGCTGTAGTGGAGCAGGTCGAGAGTTTCAAGTTCCTTGGTGTCCACATCACCAACAATCTATCATGGTCCAAACACACCAAGACAGTCGTGAAGAGGGCACAACAACACATTTTCTCCACAGGAGACTGAAAAGATTTGGCATGGGTCCCCAGATCCTCAAAAAGTTCTACAGCTGCACCATCGAGAGCATCCTGACCGGTTGCATCACCGCCTGGTATGGCAACTGCTCGGCATCTGACCGTAAGGCGCTACAGAGGGTAGTGCGTACGGCCCAGTACATCACTGGGGCCAAGCTTCCTGCCATCCAGGACCTATATACTAGGTGGTGTCAGAGGAAGGCCCAAAAAATTGTCAAAGACTCCAGTCACCCAAGTCATAGACTGTTCTCTCTGCTACCGCACGGCAAGCGGTACCGGAGCGCCAAGTCTAGGACCAAAAGGCTCCTTAACAGCTTCTGAATCCTACACCTGGTTGAGTTTGTGTCGGAGGTGTGTCTGTCTGTGTTGCTGTGACATGATGACCTTGCAGTGTTGAGTACCCATATAGGGTGTGTTTAGTCAACATAAAAGCAAAACGTGTACAGTTGAAGTCGGAAGTTTACATACACTTAGGTTGGAGTCATTAAAACTCCCTTTTCAACCACTCCACAAATGTCTTGTTAACAAACTATAGTTTTGGCAAGTCGGTTAGGACATCTACTTTGTGCATGACACAAGTCATTTTTCCAACAATTGTTTACAGACAGATTATTTCACTTATATTTCACTGTATCACAATTCCAGTGGGTCAGAAGTTTACATACACTAACTTGACTGTGCCTTTAAACAGCTTGGGAAATTCCAGAAAATGATGTCATGGCTTTAGAAGCTTCTGATAGGCTAATTGACATCATTTGAGTCAATTGGAGGTGTACCTGTGGATGTATTTCAAGGCCTACCTTCAAACACAGTGCCTCTTTGCTTGACATCATGTGAAGATCAAAATAAATCAGCCAAGACATCAGAAAAAAAAATGGTAGACCTCCAGAAGTCTGGTTCATCCTTGGGAGCAATTTCCAAACGCCTGAAGGTACCACGTTCATCTGTACAAACAATAGTACGCAAGTATAAACACCATGGGACCACGCAGCCGTCATACCGCTCAGGAAGGAGACACATTCTGTCTCCTAGAGAAGAACGTACTTTGGTGCGAAAAGTGCAAATCAATCCCAGAACAACAGCACAGGACCTTGTGAAGATGCTGGAGGAAACAGGTACAAAAGAATCTATATCCACAGTAAAACGAGTCCTATATCGACATAACCTGAAAGGCCGCTCAGCAAGGAAGAAGCCACTGCTCCAAAACCGCAATAAAAAAGCCAGACTACGGTTTGCAACTGCACATGGGGACAAAGATCTTACTTTTTGGAGAAATGTCCTCTGGTCTGATGAAACAAAAATAGAACTGTTTGGCCATAATGACCATTGTTATGTTTGGAGGGTTTGGAGGAAAAAGGGGGTTGCTTGCAAGCCGAAGAACACCATCCCAACCGTGAAGCACGGGGGTGGCAGCATCATGCTGTGTGGGTGCTTTGCTGCAGGAGGGACTGGTGCACTTCACAAAATAGATGACATCATGAGGAAGGAAAATTATGTGGATATATTGAAGCAACATCTCAAGAAATCAGTCAGGAAGTTAAAGCTTGGTTGCAAATGGGTCTTCCAAATGGACAATGACCCCAAGCATACTTCCAAAATGGCTTAAGGACAACAAAGTCAAAGTATTGGAGTGGCCATCACAAAGCCCTGACCTCAATCCTATAGAAAATGTGTGGGCAGAACTGAAAAAGCGTGTGCGAGCAAGGAGGCCTACAAACCTGACTCAGTTACACCAGCTCTGTCCGGAGGAATGGGCCAAAATTCACCCAACTTATTGTGAGAATCTTGTGGAAGGCTACCCGAAACGTTTGACCCAAGTTAAACAATTTAAAGGAAATGCTACCAAATACTAATTGAGTGTATGTCAACTTCTGACCCACTGGGAATGTGATGAAAGAAATAGAAGCTGAAATAAATCATTCTCTCTACTATTATTCTGACATTTCACAGTCTTAAAATAAAGTGGTGATCCTAACTGACCTAAGACAGGGAATTTTTACTAGGATTAAATATCAGGAATTGTGAAAAACTGAGTTTAAATGTATTTGGCTAAGGTGTATGTAAACTTCCGACTTCAACTGTACATGTACAAATTACCTCGACTAACCTGTACCCCTGCACATTGACTCGGTACCGGTAACCCCTGTATATAGCCTCGTTATTGTTATTTTATTGTGTTACTTTTTATTATTTTTTACCTTAGTTTATTTAGTAAATATTTTCTTAACTCTTTCTTGAACTGGTTGGTTAAGGGCTCGTAATGTAAGCATTTCACGGTAAGGTCTACACCTGTTGTATTCGGAGAATGTGACAAATAAAATGTGATTTGATTTGATCCCAAGGATACAGTTTAAACTTTTCCCATGCATATCTCATGCTTACTTGCTGGGCTAGTTTGGACACACTTAGACCTACACACAATGACATACCCACAAAATGCATGCTTGTTAGCACTGCAACACATACACATGTTATGTACATTCCCATGTTCACATGATAGATGGATGTTCTCATTTACAGACACTCAGTACAAATCCACCTGCATCTATATACATAGCCATATGAATATTCAATGTTGGCACTTTTACCTTTACCCTCATAACCTTAACCCTTCAAAACTTGAACCTGAAATTCCATCTCAGATGATGCTATTAAAAGCATGGTGGGCCATAAAACATCATTCTGAATGGTTGATACCTAATTCACAGACCCGGACCGATATACTGTATAATCAGGGTATCCCTCTCCTCTTCCAGATCCAACATGGTTCCCTATAGATGGTGTCAGTCAGTTAGATCCAACATGGGTCCCTATAGGTAGTGTCTGTCAGTTAGATCCAACATGGTTCCCTATAGATAGTGTCAGTCAGTTAAATCCAACATGGTTCACTATCGTGTTCGTGAGAGTCTCATATTAGTTTGTATGCAAAACCCTTCGTGAGATGACCGATTTTCGGGATGTCTCATCATAGTTTGACAGCCACTTTCCACCACAGACGTGGAAGATCGACATGGGCAGATGATGGGGATTGAGACGCAGTCCATGCAAAAAAATCAGATATCTCTAGTTTAAATTGACGGATTTTTTATTATGTTACTTAGATTGACGCACGGGTGACTTTTAAGGATTAAAAATAGCTGTTCCTTTTGTAACCAAAACATTTTCCTTATGACACGTTGTAACAGTGTCTGTTTTGTGGTGTAAGTCTGCCATCTAGAGGACACATAGTGGAACTGTCAAAAGCCTATTACCACAATTATAAAGGGTTTCTGTAAACTATGACTACTAATAATATTAAAACGTATTTATTCCTTTGTACTCTGTCAGGAGGAAAGCCATGCTCATAAACAACTTGTTTGCCTTCATCGGAGGAGGTTTGATGGGCATGGCCAAGATCAGCCAGTCCTTTGAGATGATGATCCTGGGACGCTTCTTCATAGGTGCATTCTGTGGTGAGCACTCATCCTGTAGATTTAAATGGTACTTTTCAGTGGTGTAGTAGATAGCCTATATTATTTTCTATGAATAGTACTGAAATTCCAATAACCGGTGAAATAGTTAATAGAAATCACTATCGCTGCTCATTTATGTTTCCAGACCTTGGCATACCAGTTTCTGAACCTTAGCCTAATTTTCTTTCCCTCAGGGTTGGCATCGGGGCTAGTGCCCATGTATGTGGGTGAGATAGCCCCTACCAGTCTGCGAGGGGCATTGGGCACGCTCCACCAGTTGGCTATTGTTACAGGGATTCTCATAGCACAGGTACAGAGCTGAGCTTGCACAATGTATTTAACAACATGACAGAGAATCTTGAACCTGCATTCAAGTTTTCTCTCTCATTCACTCTCTCCTATCTTCATCTCGCTATTCTCTTCTCTTCTCTTTCCTTTCTCCCTTTCCCCCTTTCTTTCCCCCCTCATCCCTAGGTCCTGGGCCTGGAGTCTTTGCTGGGCAGCGAGGAGTTGTGGCCAGTGCTGGTGGGTGTGACCATTCTGCCCACTGTCCTACAGATGGTGCTGCTGCCCTTCTGCCCTGAGAGCCCCCGCTTTCTCTACATCATCCGCTGCCAGGAGCACCACGCCAAGAGCGGTGAGGATCACGTCACGACCTGCCACGTCCCAACACTTTCTAGTGGCCTCCTTTCCTCCCTTATCTCCTTTCCTTGCCTCTTTTTCTTCATGATTGATTGGAGAGGACTACAAGTAGATCAGGGGCAGGGTTTGAATTACAAACACACACTGAAACCGATCTGAAGTTCTCCACTCAGCGTGATTCTCATTCCCACTCTTTGCCAGGCTTGAGGAGGCTGACCGGGAGGCAGGAGGTGGGGGATATGCTGGCGGAGATGAAGGAGGAGAAGAGGAGGATGGACATGGAGAGGAAGGTGTCCATCGCAGAGCTCTTCCGCTCCCCCATGTACCGGCAGCCCATCATCATCGCCATCCTACTGCAGCTCTCACAACAGCTCTCTGGGGTCAACGCTGTGAGTACTAGAGGGTGGGGAGGGGAGTGCAGTAGGTGTGTGTGTATCACCTGATGATGAGTATTTTCAAATACATTCTATATCTGGAGTCCTTAGATTTCATCAAACAATGACAGAATGACAAAGAAATACAATTACATTGGGATCATATTACAATAAGGATTGGCATTAGTCACATCTGTATTGCTTCAAGCTTGACCCCATTCCATGACCAACCGTCCTCTATCTCCTCTCCAGATCTTCTACTACTCCACCAGTATCTTCCAGAAGGCAGGGGTCCAGAGCCCCGTCTACGCCACTATAGGAGCCGGCGTGGTCAACTGTGCCTTCACCGTGGTCTCGGTACACAAGCAGGCCTTGTTTCTAGGCACCTCCATTACTGTTAACTCTACACCTTTATCACTGAACAAACAAGATAACGTAGTGGGTCGACCCAACCTTAATCTTGTTGCCACACACTTCGCCCACATGCGCAGAGTCTGGTGGACCAACGTTTCAAACTTGGCCTTCCTGAGCCAATACAGAAAGAACGGGAGAAACTCCCAACTTAATCTACCAATTAATCATCTACCAGAACACCTTCACCCTAACCCTTCCCTGTACGTGTCTTATGCACCTCTATTCAATCTGTATCGCGGAAGTTCACCGTTACAACGTCATTGAAATTTAAAGGCAATGTTCCCACGTTAGCGGAGACTGCATTCACGGTAAACGCTGCATATGTCGTCTCAATCGGAAATTACCTTCAAATGTATATTGCACAATCTGTAACGCTTCAGATTGAATAGAGCCTTTAGTCTTTCTGCCTTCATCCAAAAAGGCAAGATTTGTTTTTTTAATGTTATTGATTGTATTGGCTGGGTTGAGGGTTGAGCTTTGATTTTAAAATGAAAAGACCTCTTTAAGTTATCAGCTTCACTTTTGTGTTTGCATTCTGTAGAGAAAGCTCCCACTTACAATAGTCTTTATCTATGACCAAACCAGACTGGAGAATGCCTTAGGCCAGTGGTTCGTAAACCTGTCCTCGGGGACCCCCAGACATTTCACAATTTTGTTGTAGCCCTGAACTAGCTCACCTTATTGACCTATTCAAGGGCTGGATGATTAGTTAACAAATTGAATCAGGTGTGCAAGCTCTGGAATAGATAAAAAACATGGAATGGCTGGGGGACCCCGGGGAGAGGTTTGAGACAAACGGCAGTTGGAAAAAATCAGTCAGAATCATCTGCAAAGTTTTGTCTCAATTAGAAATGAGTGAGCATGATCCAGGCCTGATGTTACTGATCTGTTTGTCACCCTGCTCTCGTCCAATCAACAGCTGTTCCTGGTGGAGAGGACGGGCCGCCGGACGCTACACATGCTGGGGCTGTCCGGAATGTGTGGCTGTGCCATTGTCATGACGATAGCTCTGGCCTTATTGGTCAGTCCCATATGAATACCAATGAACTCATTAGCCCATTCACATATGATCATAACTTCGACCTTGGTTGACTGGAATCATGTACCCATAGAAATAAAATACTAGAAGGGGCGCCCCATTCAAGTCAATGAGGCCAAAATGGGTGGAATGGCTATTTCTATTCATGTACCTCTGGCTGAACCATCACCGCCTTTCCGTTGGCAGGACAGCGTTCCCTGGATGAGCTACATCAGCATGCTGGCCATCTTTGGCTTCGTTGCCTTCTTCGAGGTGGGCCCTGGCCCCATCCCCTGGTTCTTTGTGGCTGAGCTCTTCTCCCAGGGCCCCAGGCCCGCTGCGATGGCTGTGGCCGGATTCTCCAACTGGACAGCCAACTTCATTATCGGCTTTGGCTTCCAGTATCTCGCTGTAAGTGGTCACTTTGTGGTTTTGGTTCTTTTTTTTACCAGGAACCTTCATTTGGGACTTTAGTATTGGTTTTAATGATAGGTAAAGCTGACCTACTCTGGATTGGATGGTGTCTGACAGACATGGACTGATGAGTAAATATCTTCTCAATGATACACTAATGAATATACGCCTCCCTTTCTCTCCCCCTCTATCTCTCCTTCCTCCCGCTCCACAGGAGCTTTGTGGGCCGTATGTCTTCCTCATCTTCGCCGCGCTCCTTCTCTTCTTCCTCATCTTCACCTTCTTCCGGGTGCCGGAGACACGGGGCAAGACGTTTGACCAGATCTCCGCCTCCTTCAGCCAGCACCCGCCCGCCATGATGGACCTGGACATGGAGCTGAGCAAGCCGAGCACAGAGCTGGACTACCTGGGGGGGGGGAGCCTTGACTAAGGGGGTCCCATGGGGGAACTGGGGAGGGCAGGCTGAGGAGGCCAGACAAACTCTTGGGTAGGCAGGGATGCTCGGAGGAGAGCTACAAATGGGTACTGGGGTTGTGTCTAGGCATATCGAGGAAGGAGAGTGGGGGTGTGGGTCAAGGGATAGGGAGGTGGAATGGATTTGGAACCGGGCCCGTAGTTGGTGCAATGGCTGCAGTTGGGAAATGGAGCTTGAGGGAGAGATGTTGGCAGGAACAGGGGTTGCTCGAGGAAAAGGTTGTGCAACATTACAAAGCATTGCACCAATTGAACATACCCCAGAAAGGGTGGAGGGTGAGTGAGGTGGGAGATTTTTATTACCAGAGCATATAGAGGGGATGATCAGGAACAAGAATAAGGTTTCTGAACTTTGAGAGGCATTAACCCCCCCACCCCGGGTGTACTTATGCTGATGGGGTGGCGATTTGCTTCAGTGAGAATGCGCACAGTTGTTCTATGGAGAGAAAGAGACTTGGAGGTATTCCTGCACTTTATACAAAAATGTCAGCGGTTTTCAGAGATGGATAGAAGCTGGTTACAATAGGAAAACAGCCAGTGTAAAAACCCATGTACATTTTTACAGTGAGCAAAGCTATGGTGTGTGGCATTGAGTGAAGTACGGGTTAACCAGTCCACCGCTAGCAACCCACTTCCCCTTTGGAAGTGTCCCTAAATTTAATTTCACAAGATGGTGGACAGCTTTAACATGACTCATTGCACAGCCTACAGTGATGTTACTTTTAACGAGAGCAAATCATGTATTTAGACTTAATGTATATAGTGTGCTGGTTTGATTGAAAAAAACTAAATGTGACAAGGGTCTACAAATACTCAAACTTTACCCACGCCAATAGGAGTAGGTCTGTTTTTTTTTTTTATATGGGGTAGTGAGCAATATTAGTTGATATGGCAACAGGCCTTGGTTTGATTGCTACTGCATCAGGAATCTGTCCCTGAACTACTACGCATGTATGCAGTTTGCTGTCCATTCTGTACTGGTTGTCTTTGAAGATTTGTATTGAACAATTGTACAAAGAGGATCTGTAATTTATATAGTGTGAATACTGATGAAGTATTCTGCCGTGGTTTGTGTGACAAATGTCCTCATTTCAAACATGAGCATGTTGATGCCCCAACATTTCAGCGAATCATTTTAGTTACCATCCCCAGAAATTGGTCAAATTGCATACAAATAAGCTATATCAAATATACTGCAATTTAATGTTATAGATTATATCAAATGTGTCTGAGGCACCAGTTTCAGATTCTGCTGGAGTTTGAATTGAAGAAATTCAATTACTTATACTATGGTTTTTTCCCACTAAAATAGGATTCAAGTCAGACATATTTTACATTTCAAGGAGTGTGTATCATGGACATTAAAGACATGACTGCATTGTGGTTTCTGCAAACATTTTTAATCAACATTTTAGATACTGAAATTGCACATAATCCCCTCCAAAAGAAAAGCGCATACAAAAATAAGTATAACAAAAATGCTTTTTTTAAACCAGCCCCCGGCCTTGATTTTCCAAATAGGGTGTGGGCTGCAGCATGTTTTAGAAACTAGGGGGGTGGCAAGGTTCTCATCGCAACTCCTGAACCACTACCCTCACACACATGCTTCGTTTTCCCCTCATTATCGAACTTAAATAGCGGCTGGGTCCTCTACTGCTCGTGCCCATTCTCAGTCAAAGTAAACTAGCTGGGGAATTATGGAATAACTGGGCATCCAAGCAGGTTTTTATACTTTTTTTCTCTAGTAGGTGTATTTTCACATTTCTGAATAGACACGCAACTCCCTCCCATCCTACCCCCCCCCCATATGCAGTGTCTAGCTAGACAAGACAAGTCGGGAGTGGGGGAAGGGGGTCGGGTAAGGTGGGTTGCGGGGGGAGGGGGGGGTGTAGAGCACACAGTGGTGGGTGTGGTGAGATGGGCTCGGTCCCCCAGCTAACCCTCTCTAGGACCTAAAGAGAGAGCGACAGGGGGAGAGAGACAGACGGGCAGGTGAAAAGAGACAGGGGGAAAGACCGACAGAGAGGACAAGGAGGAGAAACAAGACATTAACACTTAAAATAATAGAACAATTCATGCCAAGACTTAAAACTTCCAACCTGACAACAGGCAGTGGGTCCCACAGGGTTTGAGCCTTCAATTGGCAACCAAATTATGCCTGCAATATAGGTGGGCTTTCATTGAACGCCAGAATGTCCCAAAATTAGTCATTAGGAAAAGCATCTTTAACACCAGGTTATCCACTGGGACCACAGGTGCTGACCATCCTTCAGAAGACTGTTTTCCTCTGAAAACCCATACGTTGAAAAAGTAACTAAGCGGTCACATACTAGTGACATCAGCTACGAGATGCCGACGTCGCAATTTTGTAGTAGTAATGCAAGAAGCACAACCCTCCACCCTCCTCCACCCCACCCCTCAAAGGCTGCGCCAGTTTATAGTGAGGTCCCACCTCTTGCCTGGGGTCACGTTATACGGTCCCATCATGGGTGTCATTCTGTGGCCACGGGAACTGTTGTGGCAGGTGCCTGAAAAATTAAGATTTTTTTTTTTTTTTACTTAGTTGGAACATAACTAAGAGTCAATATTAAAATATTTCCTACATACAGGAATACCTACAGTAAGACTACAGTAAAACGGTCGCCAAGTTAAGACCAGTTACAACAGTTAGTAAAAGCAAGAGGGAGTATTGAAGAGACTTTGGGGTGCCTCTTACCTCTGGTGATTTGGGAGCGGTTTTGGGGGACATTTTTGGTGAGCCTTTAGGAGAGGCCTTGGGGGAGGCCTTGAGGTCAGCTGGCTTGGAGGTCTGAGGGGGCGTGCTAGGCTCCGAGGCTGGCTTATCTGGCTTGTCGGGCTTCTCTACCCCATCCTAAGATATGAACAGAGGGGAAACTCAGCAATGTAATATTGTCATTGTATTATTTTGTACAGGGGCAAAAGCGACATTACATAGGAAGCACTGAGCTGCTCACTTTAGAGACAGAGTTAGACTCGGAGTTCCTCTGCCTGCGGCGGCTGAACTGTCGGCTGGGCTTCTGGCCGTCTTCGTTGGCCTGCTCCCCGTTTGTCTGCTGGCCCTCCTGGGCCTCCTTCACCACCTCCTGCCCGTCTGCTGCCTGGCCCTCTGAGGGGGCAGCACCCGCCTGAATCTCCCCGGGAGGTGGTCGAGGACGGAATGGCCTGAGAAGGTTAGATGGCATGGGACAAATACACTGCAAGTGAAATTTACAGCCAAATAGGCCAAATCTATTCCATCATGAACTGTTGGAATACTAGCCTATGGGCTAAAAAGTAATCCACAAACTGCTAAAATCTGTTGACATGTGAACATCCCAAAATACATAAAAGCATACACATAAAAATGCCATGTCATGAGTCTCACCTGCGGTACTGGGGCCTAAACCTGCGCGGTGGAGGCCTCTGCTGGTCACCTTCTGCTCCTCCCTCCTGTTCCCCTGCCTCGCCCTGGGGAGAGACGTACAACACTTCATGAGGGAAAATGGATTACACAACTGATATGCACAGGTGGAGGTCCAATTTCCTCCATTTGCAGACATTTAGGAACGGAAAAGTCTAAAACGGGACCCTTGGGACGTCCCAACTGACTTCGCCCCATTGAAGTTTAAATTTTAAAAAGGTTAAGGTAAGAATTATGGGGAGGGTAAGGGTAGGGTGGGGACATCCACTTAGGAACTGGACAGGAGGAAGCAATTTCCTGGAAGTAGTGGCAGTAAATTCCATTCACCATATTACTTTCAGTTGGTCTATTTTTCCTCTTCAAATAAAGTCGACATGGAGGGGAAGGGACTTTAAACTGTGGGGATGCAGCTTTTTATCCATCTACTTCTCACCTCTTGCCCTTCCTGTCTGGGTCGGCGGGGCCTGCGCCGTCGCGGTGCAGGCCGTTCTCCATCGTGCTCCCTTCCTCCCTCTGAGGTGGGGCCTGAGGTGCCGTCGCCCTTCTCGTCACCTGGCCTGGGGCTGCGAGGGGACAAGCGGCGGCGGAAGCGGCGTTTGTTGGGCGCGTAGCGACTGCCTTTGACGGGAACGCCGCCGGGCCCTGTCACGTTGGCTGCCTCCGAGCCCTGAGAGAGGGAGAGAGAGAGCTTGTAGGAGAGATATTTAAAACAATGAACAATGATGTGCAATTCAAACAGTTTGAGTGACATTCAAATTAAAGAGATAGTTCACTACAAAAATATAATATTTCCCATTAATTTTAAATGTATCCAAACGCCTAAAGCAGCAGCTACACAATTTATGGCATGAAACTGAAATTGGGGTAGGACTAAGTCAAAAGCACAAAGAGGTATTTCAAAGTTTGATTTTGGGCTGTACTATCCATTAGGCTTGTTAATAATAGAGGGTGAAATGTAAAAAAGATCGTCCTTACAGGTTTGCCTACCTTGGCGGCCTCGACCACGTCAAACTCTACCACCTCCCCATCCCCAACACTGCGAAGGAACTTCCTGGGGTTGTTCTTCTTGATGGCAGTCTAAACAGATGGATTGGATGATGTGATACAGGGTTGTATTCACTAGGCACCAAACAGAAGAAAACATACTGTGCACTAATGAATGCAACCCAGTGGTATGACTTAATCTTGCTGGGTTTACCTGATGAACAAAGACATCCTCTTTGGTGTCATTTCTGAGAAGAAAACAATGATAAATTATGACAAATCCAAAATGATCAAACCATATCCATGTTAATGTGTCAGATACCTGTACTACTGAGCACATGTATTGTGTCAAATTAAATGCCCATGAGTGTACTGTTTAATTTCACATCGGTCAGCCACATTACACAAAACCACATTCTAGCACATAACAGGGTACCTGTTGATAAAGCCATATCCATTGCGCACGTTGAACCATTTCACGGTGCCTTGGACTGCGGTGGCTGCAACAAGAGTTTGATAAATACTGTACCACAAACATCAAACTCAAATCCTCAAGTCAAAAGAAAGAATCAATTAATGTGAAGCTGCGTTTGAGGTCTTGAAAGGGAACGTCTATTATATTCCCTAGTACATTTCTCCCTTATCTCAACTTTTATCCACCAAAACGGTTCAAGCTAGGCTACAGGATATGCTGTGATTGTGCCAATCATTAACAATACTTGACTAGAAACGTACTATGTCAAGAGGGACAAGTTGTGCTTCCTGTGAATAGTTGTGTCGTTACCGTTTTAACATTGTGGAGTGTTCATGAATAACTGCATACATTAACATACCTAGTATCTTTGTTGATGTACCCAAAATCAAAGGCAATTGGCACCTCAATTGGAATGTTCAACAGAAACTTAACAAATAATTTGCACCAATGCTCACTGAACATTTAATGAAAGCCCAGTTAACGTGGCAATCAATAATTGACAAGTGATCATTTTGATCTAAAGGACTGTCTCAAGGGGAAATCAGACGTCAATCTTTGATCAAGATGACGTACACCTGTGAACAAACTCCCTCCCCCTTTGAACACGTGACATCTGATGAGGTGAAATTAGGGTCATATTGTGACACCATTAGCCTACATTCAACCACGTTCATACTCAACAACTCAAAATGTCGGTTTGAATAATTAAAGCTGATGAAAACCGTGTGCGTCTAAACAGGCCGGCACATTACCAACCGCACAAACCCAGGTGGGGTCAGTTGCGCAAACGTATGTCCTACTTTGTCTCCAAATGAAAATATATGCGCTTGTTGAACCATATATTTGTATCAGCATTGATGTCAGTCTTATAATGGAGCAGGTATTTAATAAAATGATATTCATCCAAGTCCGTGCGTAAAACATGAGGCATGTGGAACTCGAAACGAAACTCCAAAAACTGCTTAGGATCAGCACAATTTGACCTGGGTGTACAATGTGCACTACTGCCATAGATTAACATCCAAGAGCTACAAAACCAACGAGTCACTGAAACATACGCACTTTCCAACTACCCAATCTGTAGCCCTACTGACATAGTTTAAGTATTGATTTGAGGCACATCCAGGTTTCTGCCTTTAGTGCGTGGCCATGACGCAAGGGTAAATCCACAAACTTATAACACACAAGTTCTTAAAACTTTTGTCAAGCAAGATATTTTTGCCACTAGTAATTATACTTTTCCTACCTATAATTTTTCTATCTGGCTGTGGCTGTTCTTCCACCGGAGCCGACGGTGGGGCGCTCTGCGCTTCTGCGTCGGTCATACTCTCACGGATACACGTTCACAATAATGTCCCCCTCTCCAAACTTTGCTCTGGCCGCCACCGCAAACTTTTTATCCCGGCAACCTACCGGGCTCTACGACGTTAACCGCGCCCTCATTGGTTTCATAGTAGCCAATCCAGGAGCCTCATTAGCTCAGCACGGAAGGAATTTGGAAGGGCGTAGGCCACAAAAAAGACAGGTTTAAAATTAAAGCAGGTAGAGCAGGACAGGTGATAGCGCGCAGAGCGGAGCACCCAGATTGTAATGAGACTAGACCGGTGATAACCTGAATGAGGTGTTACGCATGCAGCCTCTCGTGACTGTGTGGA
Source organism: Coregonus clupeaformis (assembly GCF_020615455.1). Classification (NCBI taxonomy): domain Eukaryota; kingdom Metazoa; phylum Chordata; class Actinopteri; order Salmoniformes; family Salmonidae; genus Coregonus; species Coregonus clupeaformis. Next base: position 17,992,188 of record NC_059230.1, on the reverse strand, counting down.
CCAGAGGGCATAGCCTATATGATTAATAAATTATTCTGAAATAGTCAATAGCCTAAGAAACATGCCATTGTCAAAAGTGTAATTCAGGTGTGTTGGTCTATCATAATGGGTTACTAGGTCTACCAGGTGTTACCCTCTCCTGTGAGTAAATGGCTTAGATTTGTTTAAATGCAACTATAATGTACAAAGTCGGCTAGCCTAATGCCTACTTGGTCAGTCAATAAGGCTAAATAGCCCCCATATCCTGCTTGTCTCGTCTGTTGCTACATTACCTACTACAGGCCCACTCCCCTGTGTGCACCTGTCTCTCTGTTGCGGTATTTCAGCTCGTGCCGCCATCAGTGATAAATTAGACACATGGTTGGTCCTGCACCAAATCCATCAGCACAAACACCCCAGCTGACACGTTGATAAAAAGGCCCCGGCCCCCGTCCTCAGTCTTTCCTCCGACCCATGCCCTGACTCGCATGCCTCCCAGTCTCCCAACCCTCCCCATCCCTCCATTTTATCTCAGCTCCCATCTGGCCCTCCACACATAGGTCATCTGATTCATGTTTCACTGGGCTAAATTTAAACCAACGGCTCCGCGAACTGCCAATCACTGGGCACTGACTTTGACTGCCTGCCACCATGTCAATACCACCATGGGGGCAATACCACCATGGGTAGCCTATTACAAAGAGAGATAAAATACTTTTGCCAATAATGAGACGCTGTTATTAGGCCTACATCAGCAACATGTGTTGAGCATTAAAACCAGAACCCCCTAAAAGCACAATCCACTTTAAAAAATGTTTTTTTTTTTTATTCTTACGCCTAATATTCCCTTGAAAGTGAAATATGGTGAAGGATAAGGGTTCAATTTCTATTGATGCTTCGGTCATTATATCCGAGTGTCCTTACGTGCTGCGTAAAAGCGCCCATATTCTTAATCCCAAAATAACGGTCCTTAGAATGAATGAGAGGGGCCCCATGCATAGTGAATGAGAGGTTCCATTCGATGTCTCACAATGTTCCGGTGATTGCGCCCCCCTCCCTGTTCTAGAATCGGTGACCACGCCTGCGCACTGACCACAATTTTGCCTAGGTTCATTTCATGGGTATTTGGAAAGGCTGGGTGAGGGAGTGAGCGAAAGGTGGAGAGTGCTAGGCTACGGACAGTGTGGGTTTAAGGTTCCCACTCTTTTTAAACTGGCGGCTGACCCAAGCGTGTGCCCCCCACCCCCACCCCCAAACGCCACCCCCCAACGAGAACGATTTCGACCGAGCCGCAGGACAAAATAGGGAGGATAGTGGAAGCGACGGGAATGAGAGAAGAAGAGTGCTGATTTAGGAGATAAGGTACGACAGACAGAGGCATCGCGGCGGTAGACACCAACCAGACAACCGTAGAAGAAGAGAGAAAAAGGAAGACATAAAAAGGGGGACGGTTTGACAGTTGTGTAAAGCGAACAGAGTAACAAAATTGTGGAAACGTTAGTTCACCGGGTAAGTTAAGCCTACTTATCATAACGTGAATATAACGGGTGTGATTTTGCGTGAGAATAACATTGCTTATGCACATGTCTCCTCATAGCTGGTCACTTGTGAGCATTATGAGATGATAGCCTACCAATAAAACAATAGGCTGTTAAATTGGCCCTTGCTCAATGCTCACTGATAAAGTTTCCGTTACCTATCAGCCCACCAAATGTATAATGTCATCCATATCTTCGGTGGGACGATTTTACACATAGAAATTGACCAAAATAACTTGGACCGAAACTCAACCTACCGCTATGCTCGCCGTAGCCTTATCATGCGCATTAGCTTAGTCATTTTACGCTAGTAGCCTATATTCCTATCTGCAACGTAGCCTATTCAGTGTATCAAAACCAAGATTTCTCCATATGTGGTTCATGTAACAATGTGGCCACGCGCTAATGCAACAATGTTGCACTTGCCTCTCGACCGGAGCGGAGACCCCATATTAGTTAGTGGGCCTCAGCCCCCTAGCAGTGCGCATGCATGCAGCGACGCCGTCACTGAAAGCCTGTACACGTTTTGTGCTCACTAGGCCGCACTCGGCTCCAACACTGCGGAGAAGACACGCGTGTTATAGAAATGTGGCAGGGACAGTTTGTCTGTTACTAATATGTTAAATTAACATATCCTTATTATTAATGTGTGTTTACGTGCAACCGATAGTCTCAAATTGGCCTTGTGTGTGTCAAGCGCCGTGGTTAAGGCTCTACCAGTATAATCAGTGTCGTTTACCAGAAGGCCTAGGCTATGGCTGCAGACCGAATTAAATCACAGTAGATTCATTAGAATATGCTATATGATGCAATACTTTTGTAGCTCTTTCTGTTGAATGGAGATAACTTTGCACATATATCTTTGCCATTATTCTAACAGCAAGTTGACCGTTATAATATTCTTGACATTATAACCAAGGCTGACGCATGCGTGCACTGCTTTTGGCTAGACATGGGGCCTTTCCTTGAATCGCGTGCACTCCTCCGCCGCGATATAGTCACACACATACTCAGCAAATAATAGACTTGTTTCCATAGTCCATTATTTGAAAATGTTCCTATTTTTGTGTCAATTCCACAATGGTAACATAGATAAAGCCTATACATTATTGAGAAAACTGTTATATCCTTTTGGTCATGGTGAGTAGGCTATGGCTGACTGGTCCAGTTAACAGGTGCCATATCTCGTTACTTTATTTGGCTCGGTATTCTCTTTTTCTCTCTCCTAATGTCAGTGAACCAGCTCTTTATTCATTTTGTATTCAATTAATAATGTTGCATTTCTTAAAGTTATTAAGTAAAATATGCAAGTACTCCACTGAAGTGTGATCGTTTGGACACATTTACAATTATTATTGAAAATAGTGTAACATCATACCAAGTGCAGTATGCCATAATTTTTCTATTGCTTAATAATGTGTTTATTCCTAGAAATAGGAGGTTTGCAGGAGTACACTCCCTTTGTATTTATTCTTTAGCAATACCTTTTAAACATCTATTGTAAAATGTATCAACAATAAGCCATAACCAATTAGAATGGAGTTAGAGGTAAGGAGGCCACTTGGAGTAATTGGCCTCTGCCCTGAATCCCCCTCCCCAACCCCAGGACTCCTCAGTATCTGAGTGGTGTCATTACCAGTGATGTCATTACCAGCAGTGTCATTAACCAGTTCTTTTTCCTCGTTAACATTTTACATTTACATTCAGTCATTTAACAGACGCTCTTATCCAGACTTACAGTTAGTGCATTCATCTTAAGACAACCACATATGTCAGTCATAGTAAGTACATTTTTCCTCAATAAAGTAGCTATCAGCAAAGTCAGTGCTAGTACGGGGAGGGAAAAGTCAAGTGTGAGTGTTATGTCACGAAAGGCAATCTTTTTCCTTCTTTTTTGTAACCTCTTTCCATATTCCCCCTCCCCCCTGTGACATCATGGCCTCGGAAGCAGGTATGGCAGACGCAGACGTTGACTTCCAGACAGGTGATGCTGGGGCATCCGCCACCTTCCCCCAGCAGTGCTCGGCCCTGCGCAAGAACGGCTTCGTGGTGCTGAAGGGACGACCCTGCAAAATCGTGGAGATGTCCACGTCCAAGACCGGCAAACACGGCCACGCTAAGGTCAGTGGTGCCCAATCTGACTGTAACCATTTTTATAGCCATGGCTGGTGTGCGGACATGAAAGAGGCTGACATCATACTATCTTGCCCTTGTCTCTGAGTCTGTATGTGTTGTGTCTACAACTCCCTGAATTGTTTGTTTTCTTTTCTTTATGGGCAGGTCCACATGGTTGGTATTGACATCTTCAACGGAAAGAAGTATGAGGATATCTGTCCCTCCACCCACAACATGGACGTACCCAACATCAAGAGACTAGACTACCAGGTGAGAGGACATGGGAATGGCCAAAGAAGTGAGGAGGACAGAAAGGACGGAGGGAGAGAGGGAGAAGTAGAGAGAAAGAGGTATTGCCGGTTTGAGTGAGATGGCCAATTAGGTAACACTCACTCTTTAACTGAATGGCCACGTCATTGGTAATAGATGTCCCTTGTGCATTCTGATTCCCTATTTCTAATTCCCTGACTCAATCCCCTGCCTCTGCCCTTGTTGATTCACACTGGAAGATCAGTGAGGATTGACTAGATGTCAGCAGTATGGTGGAACCTCCGTATAACCCAGGGATCATCAACTTCTTTCTTGAGCGGATGGTCGGGGGGCCGGAACGTAAATACCAATCATTTGTAGACTGCAAATTGCCTGCGTGGGAATACTTATGAACATATTTCCAAAAATGTAATTCAATTGGAGCTGATTTCCTGGTGTTTTTACAGTCTTTTATGTCCAACAATGAAAATTCGAAATGACATGTTTTTAAATGTTTTTGCTCTGAAAACTTGGGGGGCAAAATAAAAGCACCCACGGGCCATATTCGGCCTGTGAGCCGCCAGTTGGGGAACTCTGCTTTAGCCTATTAACAGGCTGTGGAGACATCAGCATTTTTCCTGTACCAATCCAGTGCTGTTTAAGCCATGAGGAAAAGTAAATGAGGGTAGAGGAACACATAGTGGAGTTTGTAGGTGGAGGTAATTATCACAGTGGTGTGTCTAGTAAAACTCTGGGATGGAATGCCTTTAACCTACACCAGCACAAGTTCCAAACTTTTTCATGATCCTTAGAGCCAGATAGGGAACCTCAAGTAGGTAGATGTTTTTTCTCCTGTGTTCATTTTTACCCTCTTTCGGGCGGGAGACTCTGGCACTGTGGGTGGACGTGACAGTCAGTTGATTGGAGGGCACACAGGCGCTCTAATTGATTGATTGATTGATTGACAGGGCAATCACAAAAGGGGCAGAAACTAAAAGAGATCCTTTTTCACACATTGCCTCTGTCATCCTCCTTTCCCTCCCTCCCCCCTGCAGTTGATTGGGATCACGGATGGTTACCTGTCTCTGCTCCAGGACAGCGGTGAAGTGAGAGAGGACCTGAAGATGCCAGAGGGAGACATGGGCAAAGAGATCGAAACCAAGTACGACGCTGGAGAGGAGATTCTGGTCAGTGGTGTCCCTCATTCTTCTTCTTCTTCTATGATTCTCCCTTGACAAGATATTGCCTACGTTGCTATTAAGCGTTACGGTTTTGTAAGACACAGGGTTGCATGGGAGTAGCACTTTTCCTTATTTCCAGAGATTTTATCGTCCTTATTCAGTCCTTTGTACCTCCTCTACATAAGCAGTTGTGTAGACATATCTGATTCCTGTTTTCCTCTCCTCTTCTGATCCATTTACCCAGTGTGTGTTTGGTGGAAATTCCATACAATGGGGTAAAGTACTTAAGTAAAAATACTTTAAAGTACTACTTAAGTATTTTTGGGGGCTCTCTGTACTTTACTATTTATATTTTTGACAACTTTTATTTTACTACATTCCTAAATAAAATAATGTACTTTTTACTCCACACATTTTCCTTGACACCCAAAAGTACTTGTTACATTTTGAATGCTTAGTAGGACAGGAAAATGGTCCAATTCACACACTTATCAAGAGAACATCCCTGGTCATCTCTACTGCCTCTGATCTGGCGGACTCACTAAACACAAATGCTTCGTTTGTAAATTAGTGTTTGAGTGTCCCTGGCTATCCGTAAATTTAAAAACACGAAAAATTGTGTCTTCTGGTTTGCTTAATATAAGGAATTTGAAATATATATATATATTTTTTTTAAACTTTTACTTTTGATACTTAAGTATATTTGAGAAATTACATTTACTTTTGATACTTAAGTATATTTAAAACCAAATACTTTAAGACTTTTACTAAAGTAGTATTTTACTGGGTGACTTTCACTTTTACTTCAGTCATTTTCCATTAAGGTATCTTTACTTTTACTAAAGTATGACAGTTGAGTACTTTTTCCACCACTGATTCCATATGTATTATAGCTGCTATAGTCACATTGAACCCGTATACTTACAGTACTTCCGGGAATTGAATGTTCCTGTCACAAACAGTTAAAACTAGCAGAGCACGCACTGGCCAAGCAGAGCACACAAATACCCTCACTTATCAATGAAGACTGGCAGGACTAGGGATACATGGAATTCGGGAGTAAGACTGTATGTAGCACATACCAATCCCTACGGGGAATTGATACCATGCTCTCAGCAGCACTCTGCAAAGTGTTATGGTTTGGGGCGCAAGAGGTTGGTGGCACCTTAATTGGGGAGGACGGGCTCGTGGTAATGGCTGGAGCGGAATAGGTGGAATGGTATCAAAAACATGCCATTCCATTTGCTCTGTTCCAGCCATTATTATGAGCCGTCCTCCCCTCAGCAGCCTCCACTGGTTTGGGGGAACAATTACTTGAAGTCTCAGGGAAAGGGATGATGTCACAGCCTAAGATAGCCACACCAAGTTTACTTCCACTACACCAGTAAAGTTGTTCTTATAATTAAAATAAATTCATTTTTGTTTGTTTCGCAGATCACTGTTCTGTCTGCGATGAATGAGGAGGCTGCAGTTGCCATCAAGGCCATGGCTAAATAAGACACTGCAGGTAAATGCAGAAGCTTTCTGTATCCCAACCGACCTATCTTTCACCACATACACACTATCTGTGACAAAAGTGTCTGGAAATGTGAGGTATGTGTGTGTGTAATGCCACACGACACTTTTTAACATGCACGTGCATTGCCAGGTTATACGTACATAAAACTGTATGTCTATGGACCAAGGGGAAGGCAACTCCAAGACTGCTTTTTGGAGAACATCTCAATTCAAGACCTTGAACTACGGAGATGTTGGCACAACAGGAGTTATGGTTAATGTTGATCAAGGTCTTTTTAAATGTATCTTATTTATTTGTATGTTTTTTTATCAGCCAAGGTTAGGTACAGTGAGGGAAAAAAGTATTTGATCCCCTGCTGATTTTGTACGTTTGCCCACAGACAAAGAAATGATCAGTCTATAATTTTAATAGTAGGTTTATTTGAACAGTGAGAGACAGAATAACAACAACAAAATCCAGAAAAACGCATGTCAAAAATGTTATAAATTGATTTGCATTTTAATGAGGGAAATAAGTATTTGACCCCCTCTCAATCAGAAAGATTTCTGGCTCCCAGGTGTCTTTTATATAGGTAACGAGCTGAGATTAGGAGCACACTCTTAAAGGGAGTGCTCCTAATCTCAGCTTGTTACCTGTATAAAAGACACCTGTCCACAGAAGCAATCAATCAATCAGATTCCAAACTCTCCACCATGGCCAAGACCAAAGAGCTCTCCAAGGATGTCAGGGACAAGATTGTAGACCTACACAAGGCTGGAATGGGCTACAAGACCATCGCCAAGCAGCTTGGTGAGAAGGTGACAACAGTTGGTGCGATTATTCGCAAATGGAAGAAACACAAAATAACTGTCAATCTCCCTCGGCCTGGGTCTCCATGCAAGATCTCACCTCGTGGAGTTGCAATGATCATGAGAACGGTGAGGAATCAGCCCAGAACTACACAGGAGGATCTTGTCAATGATCTCAAGGCAGCTGGGACCATAGTCACCAAGAAAACAATTGGTAACACACTACGCCGTGAAGGACTGAAATCCTGCAGTGCCCGCAAGGTCCCCCTGCTCAAGAAAGCACATATACAGGCCCTTCTGAAGTTTGTCAATGAACATCTGAATGATTCAGAGGAGAACTGGGTGAAAGTGTTGTGGTCAGATGAGACCAAAATCGAGCTCTTTGGCATCAACTCAACTCGCCTTGTTTGGAGGAGGAGGAATGCTGCCTATGACCCCAAGAACACCATCCCCACCGTCAAACATGGAGGTGGAAACATTATGCTTTGGGGGTGTTTTTCTGCTAAGGGGACAGGACAACTTCACCGCATCAAAGGGACGATGGACGGGGCCATGTACCGTCAAATCTTGGTTGAGAACCTCCTTCCCTCAGCCAGGGCATTGAAAATGGGTCGTGGATGGGTATTCCAGCATGACAATGAACCAAAACACATGGCCAAGGCAACAAAGGAGTGGCTCAAGAAGAGGCACATTAAGGTCCTGGAGTGGCCTAGCCAGTCTCCAGACCTTAATCCCATAGAAAATCTGTGGAGGGAGCTGAAGGTTCGAGTTGCCAAATGTCAGCCTCAAAACCTTAATGACTTGGAGAAGATCTGCAAAGAGGAGTGGGACAAAATCCCTCCTGAGATGTGTGCAAACCTGGTGGCCAACTACAAGAAACGTCTGACCTCTGTGATTGCCAACAAGGGTTTTGCCACCAAGTACTAAGTCATGTTTTGCAGAGGGGTCAAATACTTATTTCCCTCATTAAAATGCAAATCAATTTATAACATTTTTGACATGCGTTTTTCTGGATTTTGTTGTTGTTATTCTGTCTCTCACTGTTCAAATAAACCTACTATTAAAATTATAGACTGATCATTTCTTTGTCAGTGGGCAAACTTACAAAATCAGCAGGGGATCAAATACTTTTTTCCCTCACGGTACATGTTTTACTTTGCCTAAGGACGTACGGAAACACTTTGGCTGGTGCCCAGGCTACTTATTTACTTTGTTTTAAATCACAGGAGGTTGGTGGCATCTTAATTGGTGGAGGACGGGCTCGTGGTAAAGGCTGGAGAGGAATGAGTGGAATGGTATCAAATACATAATAATGGCTGGAACGGAGCGAATGGAATGCCATCGAACACATGGACCATGTGCCATTATTATGAACTGTCCTCCCATCAGCAGCCTCCTGTGTTTGAAATGTTAGTGTTGGTTTACCTGGTTGTAGTCTTCATTGGGACTACAGTATATGTCTGTTTTGAAAAATATGTTGAAACAAGGGAATTGTTTAAGAGTACTGTACAATATACTGGGGATGTCTTGTTTTTCCATGTACAGTGCATTCGGAAAGTATTCAGACCCCTTGACTTTTTCCACATTTTGTTACGTTACAGCCTTATTCTGAAATTGATTAAATTGTTTTCTCCCCTCATCAATCTACACAGTACCCCATAATGACAAAGCAAAAACAGGTTTTTAGAAATTGTTGCATTTTTTTTATTTTATAAAACTGAAATGTCACATTTACTTTGTTGACGCACCTTTGGCAGCGATTACGGCCTCAAGTCTTCTTAGTAATGACGCTACAAGCTTGGCACACCTGTATTTGGGGAGTTTCTCCCATTCTTCTCTGCAGATCCTCTCAAGCTCTGTCAGGTGGATTGGGAGCGTCGCTGCACAGCTATTTTCAGGTCTCTCCAGAGATGTTCGATCGGGTTCAAGGCCAGGCTCTGGCTGGGCCACTCAAGGACATTCAGAGACTTGTCCCGAAGCCACTCCTGCGTTGTCTTGGCTGTGTGCTTACGGTCGTTGTCCTGTTGGAAGGTTAACCTTCGCCCCATTCTGAGGTCCTGAGCGCTCCGGAGCAGGTTTTCATCAAGGATCTCTCTGTACTTTGCTCCGTTCATCTTTCCCTCGACCCTGACTAGTCTCTCAGTCCCTGCCGCTGAAAAACATCCCCACAGCATGATGCTGCCACCACCATGCTTCACCGTAGGGATGGTGCCAGGTTTCATCCAGACGTCACGCTTGGTATTCAGGCCAAAGAGTTTCATCAGACCAGAAAATCTTGTTTCTCATGGTCTGAGAGTCCTTTAGGTGCCTTTTGGCAAACTCCAAGCGGGCTGTCATGTACCTTTTACTGAGGAGTGGCTTCCATCTGGCCACTCTACCATAAAGTCCTGATTGGTGGAGTGCTGCAGAGATAGTTGTCTCTCTGGAAGGTTCTCCCATCTCCACAGAGAAACTCTGGAGCTCTTTCTGAGTGACCGTCAGGTTCTTGGTCACCTCCCTGACCAAGGACCTTCTCCCCCGATTGCTCAGTTTGGCCGGGCGGCCAGCTCTAGGAAGAGTCTTGTTGGTTCCACACTTCTTCCATTAAGAATGATGGAGGCCACTGTGTTCATGGGGACCTTCAATGCTGCAGACATGTTTTAGTACCCTTCCCCAGATCTGTGCCTCGACACAATCCTGTCTCGGAGCTCTACGGACAATTCCTTCGACCTCGTGGCTTGGTTGTTGCTCTGACATGCACTGTCAACTGTGGGACTTTATATAGACAGATGTGTGCCTTTCCAAATCATGTCCAATCAATAGAATTTACCACAGGTGGACTCCAATCAAGTTGTAGAAACATCTCAAGGATGATCAATGGAAACAGGATGCACCTGAGATCAATTTTGAGTCTCATAGCAAATGGTCTGAATACTTATGTAAATAAGGTATTTCATTTTTATTTATTTATACATTTGCTAAAATGTCTAAAAACCTGTTTTTGCTTTGTCATTATGGGGTATTGTGTGTAGATTGAGGGGGGGAAACAATTTAAACAATTTTAGAATAAGGCTATAACGTAACAAAATGTGGAAAAAGTCAAGGGTCTGAATACTTTCCGAATTAAATCTATGAAAGGTACCGTTCTGTTACAGGAATGGACTTGCCTACCCCTTATGCACTTATTGCTTGCTTACATATGTTATTTATGTACAGTATTTATGTACGAGCACATGTATATATATCTTGTATAAAGAGTTGTTTTTATATAGATTCCCATGCTTGGTGTATTTGTGTGAGTGTAATGGTGTATTTACAGTGAACTCCAAAAGTATTGGGACAGTGACACATTTTTGGTTGTTTTGGCTCTGAAATGAAACAATGACAATGAGGTTAAAGTGCAGACTGTCATCTTTAATTGGGGGGTATTTTCATTGATATCGGGTGAACCGTTTAGAAATTACAGCACTTGTTGTGTATAGTCCCCCCCTCCATTTGAGGGGATCAAAGGTATTGGGACAAATTCACTTATGTGTATTAAAGTAGTCAAAAGTTTAGTATTTGGTTCCATATTCTTAGCGCACAATGATTACATCAAGCTTGTGACTCTACATACTTGTTGGATGCATAATGCATAATGATGAGTGAGAAAGTTAGATGCACAAATATCATACCCCCAATACATGCTAACCTCACACCATTACAATAACAGGGGAGGGGATTAGCATTTTTATGCCTCTAACTTTCTCACTCATCATTATTCACGATTCATTCAGGATTATCCGTAATCATGGTAGCATCCACATTAATGTAGAAGTGTTTAGAAACATTATTTTCTTAGTTACAATAAAAGTGACACAATACATTATTTACCATTAATTTCTATTGAGCACAAAATAATCTGAAATACAACCAAAACAAACAGCAAATGCATCCAACAAGTTTGTAGTCACAAGCTTGATGTAATTAATCATTGCATGCTAGGAATATGGGACCAAATACTAAACTTTTGACTACTGTAAAACACATTTTGTCCCAATACTAAAATTGGGGGACTATGTACAGAAAGTGCTGTAATTTCTAAACGGTTCACCCAATATGGATGAAAATACCCTCAAATAAAAGCTGACAGTCTACACTTTAACCTCCTAGTAATTATATCAATTCAAATCCAAAGTGCTGGAGTACAGAGTCGAAACAACAACAAATGTGTCACTGTCCCAATAGTTTTGGAACTCACTGTATATGAAATGTGCACTATATGAGTTCAAGGTTGTTAAATGTGCAGTGGGTTACTGTATATTGATGGTGTGTGAAAGGATCTTTGTATTTGTCGAATGTTCAGAGTTTGTACTGTCTATACCTCAAAGCACTTGTGAACTGTTTTGTATTGATGCACACTAAATTATACTGTCCGCTTTTTTTCTTTCTTCCTGTCTCTCCTTCCTATCCCTACATGTCTCTTCCTCAATCACTTCATCTTCCCTCTCCTTTTTCCCCTTTTCTACCTATCCTACCCCTGTACTTTCCTTGTCCTCCCCACTCTCTTTCAGGGGTTAACAAGATGCACTGGACCTGGAAAAGGGACGGAATAAGGCCACGTCAATGCTATTCTCCTACTTTCTATTTCTTTTTTTTCGTGATCTCTATCCCTCCCTCTGTACTTTCTCGCCCTTCTCTGGGTTAAATTAGGAACTCAATTCAATTAATAATTGGAAATGGCAAACGGTCGAAACATTCTCCCCACACACACACACAGCATACAGGTCAGCACCTGTACAGATGAAACTGAGAGAGAAGGTAGAATGGAGAAAGATGTGTTTTCTCACAAACAAATTGGCGCCTGCGAAGGCAGGGCGTAAGTAGCTACTGTAACTAGTCAAGGGAGGGGTGATGAAAATGTCACGTCTGTTTTGTAAATTCTCCCGATTCATCAAGGGCTTCTTCAACTCTAGATTTATGAGTGATGCTGTTCTGTTTAGGAGCTCATTCAGCGGGAGCACTGTGCTCGGTATGTTACAATAGAAATATAACATACATAATTGAAAATGGTGCCAGTTCTATAACATGGAGATTGTGTCAGCTCTATACGTTACATTTCTATCTGATTTTCCAAGCGATACGCCCTTCTGAATGAGACTCCAGTCTTGTTCAATATTTTGTGTAACATATATCACTTAAATCTGTCTGTTAAAAAAAGTGTCATGATTTACATGCCAGGATCAGGGCCCAGATTAACAAAACTTTAAGACATTTCTTCTTAACTACCATTTTTTCCTTAACTATAGACTTATGATGGAAGTTAAGCACAGTTGCTATTCCTCAAAAAGGTTATTGGAAATGTTAATGCGCTATTTCTTATGTTTCTCCTTAAGCAAAAAGTTAAGAAATTAGATTCTTGAAAATAACGTTTTTGGATTTGTTCCTAATTCCAAGATAGTTAAACCCTTGTCTTAAACTCAGGGCAGTGAGAGAATAAGCTCATGAAAGCAATTGAACATGTTTCATTCACACAAACTTCATCTGAAAGTTTCAGTATTGATTATTTTAAACCCAAGAACATGTTTTAGAACAGTAATCTCAGTAGGAAATATGCTAACATGATTGCCATTGCTAGCTAGATAGCTAAATTGGTTGCCTAGCAACAAACATTTGTAGGAAAATCATTAAATCTTAAGATATTGTTGAGGAATTGCTCTTACTCTTAAGTTTTTGCGTAAGAAGTGTTTTGTGAATCTGGGCCCAGTTCTTTCGGAGTAGGAGTTGAACAAGTGTCACACAGTAGCATTTAGAAGAAACTAAACTCGCACGCCAATTCCAGTGTTTCAGTTCAGTCTTTCAGATATCTGATCGAGACCGCGCATAAGACTAAGTCCTTTCTTTGCGCAAATCGGCCCCTTATCTTCCATTACCCTCAACGCCTGGGCAAAGACCTTTCGACAGAGGCTGCCAACAGAGCAGGTAGCTAGCTTGTCGACACACTGGGTCACCTATAGAGAGAAGCACCAAGTATTTGACCCATTATTACTTTGTACAAACTCATGAGAAAAAGTTATGGCATTTGGTTTTTGCTTGATTGTATTCACAAAGAAGTCCAAACTGTGCAGAATGTCTCCCGCCCCCAAACAAATTAAAGACGACACAAATTGTTAGAAATGGTGTGCTTTTTATTTATTTTGAGGACATAGTTTGAGGTAATACATCCAAACACACAAAATTGAGAAAGTATAACACTATACTATTCACAGTGGAGAAAATAGTTTCCTAGAACATCTAGGCCACAAAAACTAAAGTAATACAGCACTAACAAAATAAACGATACAATAAATATTACTACAAAGTCAAGCCTGTAGGTTTGGGCTTTACAATCAACCATCAAAAACCAAGTTTACTGTCCCATAATTCCAGTCTTCTAGAAGCCTTTGAAATCTCAACGATAAGAACTCCTGGTAAAGGTAGTTTGGGCAGGTAACCACGGTTACTTGCTGTGGTGATAGAACCTCTGTCCGCTCTGGGCATGGGGGAGGAAAGCGTGGCGGGGAGCCGCTTGGAGAGAGCTCTGGAAAGGGGCCTGGTGGACGGAACAACGCCAATGAAATGTTATCAAGCAACAGTGTTAAGAACTTTAAGCTAAACCATGCATATTTCAAATGACCAAGTAATAATTGAAATTGAATATTACAGTTGACACAAAGATGTTTGCGTTCACTGTTAAGATTATTTCATACTCAAGATTCACACTGGTTTTCCTCTGGCTTTGGCTATGAGAGCTTGGACAAATTGTGCAAGAAAACAAAAATACAATCACTTTTCAATCTATGCTTCAATATAGAGCATGCGTAAAGCAATAACCAACTTTTTCACAACCTCTTTCAGAGGCACTCATATTTCTGATGGGGGTGATGGATCAACAGTGGGCAGTAACAGTATGATGTGGGATAGGGAGGGGGTATGAGGTGTACCTTGGGAGTGGGGATCTGGACAGCCATGGAGGGGGTGGGGAGTGGGCCAGCAGCGGACGCATGGAGGGCTTGGGGGTGCATGGGTCTCAGAGCACCCTGGAAAAACACGAGGAATTTAGGGAAAGGACAAGAGGTAAGAGTGAGTATAATGGACAACTCAGATTTGAATTTACATTTGTGCACTAAGCACTTAAACATTCAAACATATTCACAACTAAGTCTTCCCCCTATCTGTCTGAGCAGTGTTCTTACCGCGTCAGTGAAGCCAGACTGTTGGTTGGCATGTTCCAACTGCTTCTGAAGGGGTATTCCAGCACCAGGGATGAATCCAGGCTGGGAGGTGAAGTGGCTGTGAACAGCATAGCCTGGCTGCTGATGAGGGAGGTACTGCATTGCCTGGAATGCAGACACACCTAGACAGGAGACAGAAACAATCCGATTGGGTATTAACCCATTCACATCATTTACTATATTTAGTACAATATCAATGTGCCACAGAACAAATTATGTTTGGTGTAAACTCATGAAATTGTGTCAACATAGTTAGTACAAGTGTCGAGACAGGCCACATTGACATTTTAAGATTGTCATTATCTATCATACCTCCAGTGTCAAAGTTATGATTGAGAACATTTGAAAAAATAATTCAAATGGACAGCATGTGTATAAAAAAAAAAATACATTTCAGAATTAAATTGTTTAAAAACATATACAGTGCCTTCAGCAAGTATTCACAACCATTTACTTTTTCCATATTTTGCTGTGTTATAGCTTAAATTGAGATTTTTTTGTAACTGGCCTACACACAAAACCCCGTAATGTCAAAGAGGAATTATGTTTTCAGATTTGTTTTAAACTAATGAATTACAAATGAAAAGCTGAAATGTCTTGAGTTAATAAGTATTCAACCCCTTTGTTATGGCAAGCCTAAATATGTTCAGGAGTAAAAATGTGCTTAAGTCACATAACAAGCTGCATGGACTCACTGTGTGCAATAATAATGTTTAACATTATTTTTTAATGACTACCTCATCTCTGTACCCCACACAAACAATTATCTCTTTAAGGTCCCTCAGTCGAGCAGTGAATTTCAAACACTGATTCAACCACAAAGACCAGGGAGGTTTTCCAATGCCTCGCAAAGAAGGGCACCTATTGGTAGATTGGTAAAAATAAAATTAAAAGTAGACATTGAATATCCCTTTGAGAATGGTAAAGTTATTAATTACACTTTGGATGGTGTATCAATACACCTAGTCACTACAAAGATACAGGCATCCTTCCTAACTCAGTTGCCGAAGAGGAAGGAAAACTCTCAGGGATTTCATTATGAGGCCAATGGTGACTAAAACAGAGTAATGGCTGTGATAGGAGAAAACTGAGGATGGATCAACAACATTGTAGTTACTCCAAAATACTAACCTAATTGACAGCGTGAAAAGAAGGAATCCTGTACAGAATACAAATACTCCAAAACATGCATCCTGTTTGCATCAAGGCACTAAAGTAATACTGCAACAAAAAAAAAGTGGCAAAGCAATACCCTTTTAGTCCTGAAAATACAACACATTACTAATTACCACTCTCCATAATTTCAAGCATAGTGGTAGCTGCATCGTGTTATGGCTATGCTTGTAATCATTAAGGACTGTGGAGTTTTTCAGGATAAAAAAGAAACAGAATGGAGCTAAGCACAGGCAAAATCCTAGAGGAAAACCTGGTTCAGTCTACTTTCCACCAGACACTGGGAGATTAATTCACCTTTCAGCAGGACAATAACCTAAAACACAAGGCCAAATATACACTGGAGTTGCTTACCAAGAAGACCGTGAATGTTCCTGAGTTGCCGAGCTACAGTTTTGACTTAAATCTACTTGAAAATCTATGGCAAGACCTGAAAATGATTGTCTAGCAACCAATTTGACAGCAATTGAAGAATTTTGAAAAGAATAATGGGAAAATATTGCACAATCCATGTGGGGAAAGCTCTTAGAGACTTACCCAGAATGACTCACAGCTGTAATCATTGCCAAACGTGCTTCTACAAAGTATTGACACAGGGGTGTGAATACTTATGTAAATAACATATTTCTAAACATGTTTTTTATACATTTTGAATTCAGGCTGTAACACAACAAAATGTGGAATAAGTCAAGAGGTATGAATACTTTCTGAATGCACAGTACTACACTGTATATAAAGATAGACATGGTTTTAAAAAGGTAGTTGTAATATTTCATTCAGTACAGAAATGTGTAGGTGGCTTAACTTACCCTGTCCTACGATTCAATTTACCCCATACCCGGGGTAAGTTGAGCCAAGAGACCACTTATTTTGGACAAGCTATTTACATTTGTCATTTAGCAGACGCTCTTATCCAGAGCGACTTAAAGCTATGTTTACAAAACTGTAATGTTTACATGAATTTTGATTATTTCCAGGGATACACAACATCCTGAAATACATGTATACTGAACAAAAATATAAAACACATGTAAAGTGTTGGTCCCATGTTTCATGAGCTGAAATAAAATATCCTAGACATTTTCCATATGCACAAAAAGCGTATTTCTCTCAAATGTTGTGCACAAATTTGTTTACATCCCTGTTAGTGAGCATTACACAGGTGCACCTTGTGCTGGGGGACAATAAAAGGCCACTCTAAAATGTTCGGCTTTGTCACACAACACTATGCCACAGATGTCTCAAGTTTTGAGGGAGTGTGCAATTGGCATGCTGACTGTAGGAATGTCCACCAGATTTGTTGCCAGAGAATTTAATGTTAATTTCTCTACCATAAGCTGCCTCCAACGTCGTTTTAGAGAATTTGGCACTATATCAAACCGGCCTCACAACCGCAGACCATGTGTATGGCGTTGTGTATGGCGTTGTGTGGGCGAGCGGTTTGCTGATGTAATCGTTGTGAACAGAGTGCCCCATGGTGGCGGTGGGGTTATGGTATGGGCAGGCATAAGCTACAGACAACGAACACAATTGCATTTTATCAATGGCAATTTGAATGCAAAAAAATACTGTGACGAGATCCTGAGGCCCATTATGAGGCCACATTTTTTTAAAGATATCTGTGACGAACAGCTGCATATCTGTATTCCCAGTCATGTGAAATCCATAAATTAGGGCCTAATGAATTTATTCAAATTTGGCTGATTTCCTCATATGAACTGTAACTTGTAAATTGTTGCATGTTGCATTTATATTTTTGTTCAGTATAGATATCTTTGTTAGAAAGAATACTATATTTCCCTTGACGGAGTGATGACGAATGTAAAAAATGGCTGAACCTATCCCACTCTCCCCTACCTAAGGGCATTTAAAAATGTCTGTTATGGACATTAATAGTTTAAGGAAACATTAAACCAAGGTTATTATAGTAAACTAAATCTAATCATGAAAAAACTATTTAGTAAACTGAAATAAATAAATTAACAAACCCATTTGAAAAACTAAAACTATACTGAAATTATTATATTTGACTCCGAAATATAAAATATTGCCACCATATTTTTTGCACCAATCACAGTGCTATTCCTTTTAAAACCAAGTCACATCGAGATTGACTTTATAATTCAAACCTAACCTATGACCTGACCCATCACCTTAAGTATTACAACCCCCCAGTGGCAATATTTGTACAAACTATTCAACACAAATGGCTCCTAGCCTCCCAATAATATGCCTTCTCCATAACACTAAAATAAAAACTAAATATTTTATACAACTAAAACTAAATAAAAACTAGCAAATCAGGTCTGAAAATGAAATGAAACTAAACTGAATTTCAAATAAAAATCTCACACTAATAGAAATAGAAAACTATATTCACTTTGGCGCACTCAACACACATCCTACCTCTGATCTGGGAGCTGCTGGCGAAGCTGACAGGTACAGAGGGGCCGGGGGCGTAGGTGGAGGGGTGTTGTGTCTGGGCCACGCCGTAGCTCTCGTGGACCGACTGACTGCCCCCAAACTGTCCGTGCTCCGCCGGGCCCGCACTGAACCCAGCCTGGTTCTGGTAGTGACGGCCCTGTGGAGCGAGGAGAGTGAAACGGTCACTCTAAGCAAATCACACAGAGCATGGGTTATGCGTCTGTTGGCATCATTGACATTTTCTATGGCTCAGTGGGTAGGGGCGTGGTGTTTGGAACTACAGAGTTAAGGATTTGATTCCAGCTTGGGCCGAATAGTGATGTCTGGAACACCCTTTATTGACCATATTTCTGCTCAGACACAATTTGTAAGTCGCTCTGGATAAGAGCGTCTGCTAAATGACGTAAATGTAAATGAAAAGTGTGCTTCATAGAAAGATCTCCAGTGGTTAGATAAGGTATTACACATGCAGAGGGCCCGCCAGTTGCCACTCACCGGGATGACCGGTGTTGGAAACAACTGCTTACTGCGCTCCGACATCAGACCCCCGGCCCTGTTGTGACTGACTGGACTGCCTGACAGAGGGAAGAGAGAACAAAAAAAGGGATGAGGGAGGAGTATAGTGAAGTGACAGGTGTCAGTGAAGTCACTGAAGACATTTGTGGAGAGAAACAATGTGCCACATATATTGAAAATCAAAAGGTCTGGTAGATGACCATATTATGATGATTATTATGTAATTGATAAGGAGATTGTACTTATGAACAGGTGTAGCCTTACCTTGAATGTTAAGGAGATGCTGTCCTGTGTGCATGGTTAGACTGGGCTGGTAGCTGGCGGACGTCAGTGTTGTGATGTCACTGCAGGGGAGGTAAAAACAGGTGAGATATCTGACAGGAGAATTAAAAAAATCAGCAAATCCTGATATCTATGGCCTTACTACAATCACATACCAAATCCAAACTCGGAGGGTTGCATTTCAATAATCTAAAGTGGATCCTTGACCTTGACTCCTTTTCTACACCTACACTAACGCTATAATAATAACAACAATAGTAATATATGGGATTTAATGTGCCTTAAAAAAAAAAAAAGGACATTGTACGTTAAGGAAGCTTGACCGGTGAAAGCACATTTCTAGACACATCCAGGCATCCAAACTGCTTTCACCTAAACTGTTTCCATATCTGTAAATATTAAGGAAAGAAGACAAGGAGAGGAAGCCACTTAGACTATTGAGATGCACCCGAGGAGTCATTGAGGCTCCTTTCCTCTCACCTCTGCTCCTTCCTGCGTCTCTTCTCCTCCTCGTGCAGGACCTTCTTCAGCTGGAGGAAGAGCTGATGCTTCTCCTCCTGAAGTCCCTGCAGTTTCTCCCCCATCTTCATCACCTGTGAGGAGGAAGAGGGAGAGAGGGTTAAGGTGATCAAGTTATTTATCTGATTGATCTCCATCTGTTTGTATGTTGGCATGACTCTCTGACCTGTTCTTTGGTCTCCTCCAAGGACATCCTCTCCTCTATCTCTTTTGTTCTCTTTCTCTCTTCTTCCTCTTTCATCTTCTGCTCCATCATCTTGTCCACTTCTTCCTCCTCTGAGATTAGGAAGAAAAGAGATCACCTTGAGAACGACGATTAATGTGCACCAATTCCAACTAGATAATTGTAGAACCAAATCAGGCTTCCAGTTACGGTTGATGAGGAATGCTGTAGTCAAGCCATGCCTTGTGATATCTCACCTTGTCTTTTACGCTCCCTTTCTCTCATTATGTGTTTGTGGAGGGCTCTGGCCATAGCGTTGGACAGCTTCGGTCTGTCCAGCAGAGCAGGCATGGTGACAGGCAGTGGAGGGGCCAGCTGAATGCAGCAGAATGGAGAAAATATGTGGAATAGTAGCTAGCTACATGCAACAATAACAAACGGTGACAATAATTACCAGCTAGGAACTGACACTTTTGTTTCTTCAAACATTTACTTTGTTGATAATAGAAATGCATAATCATAGCCATAGTTAATTGCATAAATTCACCACCAGCTAGCTAAAGTTGCATTTCATCTGGCTATGCTAGTAGGTAGCTAGCATTGCTAGCTCGATGAAGAAGGGCAAGTAGGCGTTAAATTGTAAACCAACTTCCGTTGCTTTATGAGTCTTTCAATATGAAAACGTTCATCTCCGCTTGGAGTTTGGTTAGCTTGGTTGTTTAGCAGGATTATAAAGCGGGAAATTACCGTTTTTTGTGAAAAACGCGGACTTTTTGTCTGTTATGAATTTTTTTAAATTAAATAATGGTGAACCCGAACCAATACACTTCCGGTGTGAAAGGAAGCTTCCTGTTTTGACTTCAGGGGAACCGTGGGAGTTGTGGTTTCTATTCAGCACGTGGCCCAGACCTTGAACAGAGGATATTATTTGGAATGACTGAAGTTCACAGCCGGCCCGCTCATTATGCAGGATTAGGCGGCGGATTGACTAGTGCTGTACAGTCGTGGTCAAAAGTTTTGAGCTTGACACAAGTATTGGTCTTCACAAAGTTTGCTGCTTCAGTGTTTTTAGATATTTTTGTCAGATGTTACTATGGTATACTGAAGTATAATTACAAGCATTCCATAAGTGTCAAAGGCTTATATTGACAATTACATTAAGTTTATGCAAACAGTCAATATTTGCAGTGTTGAGCCTTCTTTTTCAAGACCTCTGCAATCCGCCCTGGCATGCTGTCAATTAACTTCTGGGCCACATCCTGACTGATGGCAGCCCATTGATGCATAATCAATGCTTGGAGTTTGTCAGAATTTGTGGGGTTTTGTTTGTCCACCCGCCTCTTGAGGATTGACCACAAATTCTCAATGGGATCAAGGTCTGGGGAGTTTCCTGGCCATGGACCCAAAATGTCGATGTTTTGTTCCCAGTGCCACTTAGTTATCACTTTTGCCTTATGGCAAGGTGCTCCATCATGCTGGAAAATGCATTGTTCGTCACCAAACTGTTCTTGGATGGTTGGGAGAAGTTGCTCTCTGAGGATGTGTTGGTACCATTCTTTATTCATGGCTGTGTTCTTAGGCAAAATTGTGAGTGAGCCCACTCCCTTGGCTGAGAAGCAACCCCACACATAAATGGTCTCAGGATGCTTTACGGTTGGCATGACACAGGACTGATGGTAGCGCTCACCTTGTCTTCTCCGAACAAGCTTTTTTCCGGATGCCCCAAACAATCGGGAAGGGGATTCATCTGAGAAAATGACTTTACCAGCAGTCCAATCCCTGTACCTTTTGCAGAATATCAGTCTGTCCCTGATGTTTTTCCTGGAGAGAAGCTGCCCTTCTTGACACCAGGCCATCCTCCAAAAGTATTCACCTCACTGTGCGTGCAGATGCACTCACACCTGCCTGCTGCCATTCCTGAGCAAGCTCTGCACTGGTGGTGCCCCGATCCCGCAGCTGAATCTTTAGGAGACGGTCCTGGCGCTTGCTGGACTTTCTTGGGCGCCCTGAAGCCTTCTTCACAACAATTGAACCTCTCTCCTTGAAGTTCTTGATGATCCGATAAATGGTTGATTTAGGTGCAATCTTACTAGCATCAATATCCTTGCCTGTGAAGCCCTTTTTGTGCAAAGCAATGATGATGGCACGTGTTTCCTTGCAGGTAACCATGGTTAACAGAGGAAGAACAATGATTTCAAGCACCACCCTCCTTTTAAAGCTTCCAGTCTGTTATTCTAACTCAATCAGCATGACAGAGTGATCTCCAGCCTTGTCCTCGTCAACACTCTCACCTGTGTTAAGGAGAAAATCACTGACATGATGTCAGCTGGTCCTTTTGTGGCAGGGCTGAAATGCAGTGGAAATGTTTTTTGGGGATTAAGTTCATTTTCATGGCAAATTAATTGCAATTCATCTGATCACTCTTCATAACATTCTGGAGTATATGCAAATTGCCATCATAAAAACTGAGGCAGCAGACTTTGTGAAAATTAATATTTGTGTCATTCTCAAAACTTTTGACCACGACTGTATGTTCTGAGCTAAACTGACCAAGACGCACAACAACACATAAAACCTCACATAATTCTGACGAAAAACAATTACAATTTCCCTCAACCAGTGGCATATGGGCTTTTTAGGTGAGCGATGATTCTGCCCTGTGATAAACAGTGCCCACTTTGTCAAAAGCAGGGTTGGTAAATATTTTGCTTGTCCATTCCCAGAGCGCCTCTCCAGGGTGATGTTGGAGAGACACATTACTGCGGCACTCCACCAATGTTCCATAAAAATAATAATCTAACATAAATCATGTAGCAGATATAGGTTATGATAGAAAGGCCTTTTCTGTAGCCTACAGGCTGGAGATAAAATGTATGACAATGTAATGAGAAGGACACTTTCTACATCATGCGGGTTTCTCTGATCAAATAGCCTAACCTAAATGGCGCCCAATCAAGTAAAAAATGAGCTGTCATGTTAACAAACAACATATCCTAAAAACAGGACAGGTCAAAGTAAAATGGACCATATGGAATGGACAATCACAACTGTTGTCCAGGAGTTTCACTCCATTGTCATGATCAGTGGTTTCAAGTTTGTATCCATCAATTTTTTGACAAGCTGATCATAGCGAAAAAGAAAATACTTCTGCATTTCCCACTGTGTAAACGTTGTAAATAGTCCTGGCTCACCATAACTCCTGATAAAGTTAAGTCCTGATGAAGATGGGTAGCTGATATTCAGAATTTAAATAGCCAAATTGATTAGTCAGAGGAATCAGGACTAATAAAGCCAATGCAACGGCCTGTTTTACAAATGGTCGGCTTACCACATGGATGGGCATTCATCAAATTCAATTTGGCGGACATGGTAGGCTACACCCCAGTAAGCACAAGCCAACATCTTTTGGAAATATTTTATTGGTCCTGTTCGAACGTTTTTTTGTTGTTGGTGTTTTACAAACGGTAGGCTTACTTCATAGATGGGCATTCATAAAATTATATTTCAGGCAACACTGTAGGCTACACCTCAGTAAGCATGGACCGACGCTGATGCCTATTGGACGTCTTTGGTGCGGTGGACCGGCCTTGATTTCCACATGCAAGGATATTGGTTTTTGGTCCAGTCCGGACAAAATCTGAATCAATCATAGACGTCTAGGTTTGGTTCAGATTTTGTCCGGTCTGGACCAGCCTTGATTTGGCCCAAACATAGACATCTATAAATGACGTATTTTCAACTTTCATTCAGAACCAAAAATGAGCCTGATTTCAACATCGGGAGGTGGTTTTTTTGGTCTCGTAGGGCAAGGACCAGCCCTGCTGAAGTTTGTATCTTTGTTTTGTCAAAGTTGCGTCAATTCAAATCTGGCATTTAGGAACAAAAGAGGTCAACACGACTTCTAAGATATACTAGTTATTTTAATTAATGCAAAAACCTTCAATGGTAAATATGATGTTTCGTATTTATACGGGCTCCCCGAAATACCTCGCAGGGCATTCAGAGAACTAAATCCATTGTTTCAGATTGTTCTTCAAATACTCTTACAGAGAGAGAGTTTCCCACCTCTCTGCTGGCCAATCAGAGTAGAGACTTGAGCGTGGTTTAGACTTACTCAGCCAATCCATTGACGCACAGGCTAGTCCCCCGCCTCTTAGCGCATCCCTGTTTCCAGGCATACGTTTATCATAACAACCTGTCATAATGAGAAGAGCCAGCTCCCCTAGACACCATTCCTACGTCCAAGGAAGGTTCACAGATCACAAAGAACCAGTATAGTCTAGTATTTGGAGACACAAATCCTTATCTCATTTTACCCCCTAAAACAGCTCTTCACATCAATCACAGCTTGCCAGGTGACACAACCTACATCAGCACAGTCCAGAATGCATTCTTTCTAAGTTAGTCATCCCATCAATTAGGAGAATAATAAATCCCCCATAGTTTGTAGAAAACAGGAACTTGATAGCAAATTTGATGTTCACGTAAACCTATACTCTTCAGCAGGGCTTTCATACCTCCCAGTCCCTCCCACTGCACAGAAAAAACCTCCCACTGCCTTGAGTATCTAGGGCAGGCACATAGATCATGGTCCAACAGCACACTGAAAAGATAGGGCTGTAAGCACATGGGACAAGACTAAAGTATTGAAATGTAAAGACTGATAAGAAATGGTGGTTGTGTGTTTCCTATGCAGACACATAACACCACTGACAGTCATGTAGTAGGCCTATAGATCCTCAAAAAGTTATACAGCTGCACCTTTGAGAGAATCTTGACTGGCTGCATCACCGCTTGGCATGGCAACTGCTTGGCATCCGATCGTAAGGCACTACAGAGGGTAGTGCAAATGGCCCAGAACATCACTGGGGCCGAGCTCCCTGCCATCGAGGACCTCTATACCAGGCGGTGTCAGAGGAAGGCTCTAAAAATTGTCAAAGACTCCAGCCACCCAAGTCATAGACTGTTCTCTCTGCTACCACACGGCAAGCGGTACCAGAGCACCAAGTCTAGGACCAAAAGGCTCCTGAACAGCTTCTACCCCCAAGCCATAAGACTGCTGAACAGTTAATCAAATGGCCACCCTGACTATTTACATTGAACGCCTTTTTATTTGCAATGACTCTCTTGCACCGGCTCTATGCACACTCATTGGACTCTACCCACACACTCAAACGCCAAAACACACACTACAAATGCTCACACACAGCATGCATATTAACGCCACACACACACACTTTCACACTCTGCTGCCACTCTATCCTGATTGCCTAGTCACTTTTACCCCTATCTACATGTGCATATTACCTCGTACCCATGCACATTGATTCGGTACCGGTACTCCTTGTATATAGTCTCATTATTTTCTAGCAAATTTCTTACTTTTTATTTCTGCATTGTTGGGAAAGGGCTCGTAAGTAAGCATTTCACTGTAAAGTTTACACCTGTTGTATTCGGCGCATGTGACAAATAACATTTTATTTATAGGTGATTTAGACTTATGGTGAATAACCCTTTAAAGTGCTTTATTTGAATCATGTGTATGTGTTGTTCATAGTACCATTTCCTTTGATAATGCATCATTTCCTTTCCCTCAGGAGGCTCTCCAGCCACCGTTCAGGAGTGGACCAGGCAGACTGCAGTGGTTATCACAGGGGCCATGTCCTGACTGACACCAAACTAAACCAATCGGACAGTAACGGTGAGGAAACTACCTCCTCAGAACTCCATCTAGGCTGAATAGCAATATGCATGCTAATTTCTGGGCACATTCCTCTGCCCAGGTGTTCCTGACGCCTGCCAGATCTTACAACTCCTGAACAGGTATTTTACATATCAGCTAACCACATGTTATAGCAATCTGTCAGTCGATGACATGGTACGCAATCATTGGTTGATGCATGTAACATCTGAGCAGGGGAACGTAACCTCTTGTCTTTTTCCTCCCTACAGCTCACACTGAGCTATGTGATGGTGGGATTGGTTGTCTCCACAGTGAGTGCAGTCTGTGGTGTGGTCAATGTAGCGATCAAAAGGATTCCAGTTTGAAAGCTAATAATAATTTGAAAGCTCAGGTGTGAACGGAAGAATAGCCTGAATAAAGATAGAAATGTATGTTTTCTCCACTCATTGTGTATTCTCTCAAGACTATGGTTGCGGAAAACGTTTCCATATGTTCACATACAGTAAAAATATGCAGGAAAATTAAGAAAAGACAGGAAACAGAGTTGGGTTTTTATCACATTTTATCATGTATGATCATGAGTTGAGAGAATGCCAGTAACGCAGCTGTATAACGAGTTCCAACTTTTAAAAAAGAAAACATAAAAAAATTAGCTTTACAATACCTTTCAGAAATCAAAAAATTAGGTACAATAATAACAATAATCAATCAAAATAATATATTTTTTAACCACTGAAAGCAGAGGGAGGATGATTGTTCAGTTTGAATTCTATTCTACTCCAGTCAGATGTCAAATACACTAAGTCTTTAAAGTATCTTACCAGCACTACTACATTAATAAAACACATCACATTTTTTAATTGCCAAATGGAGCAGAATTTAACCTATCACGGTAGATCCAAAGGCTCTCTTTTCTTTTCCCCGTATCTTTAGAATAACTGGTAACATGGCCTAATTCTATCAGTAATTTCAAAATGGCATCTCTTCTCTATCTGTTTCAGCATGATCAAAGCACTACGAAAACTGGCTTACAGGACCATTCAACCGAAATCCCTATCTCGAAGACCTGGAGGCAAATAAAATTCACACTGTAGGAATAGTACTAAAGCTGTAAAAACGGAGGGATAACACGAGGGGGAGTGACGTCTTTGCTCTGGGAACTCTAGGCTGCTGAGCTGGATATAGCATTCCAATAGATATAGGGTGAGGTTTGGGGAAGAGGACTTGGATGAGGAAAGGAGGAGGTTCAGATTTCTGTTTGGTTGTCTCCATAGACACTCTCATCACTGTAGGCAATGTAGAGGAAAAAGTCCTCTTCATGGTGCTCCTGAAAGAGAGCGAGAGAGATAAAGAGGTGTTGGTATGAGTTGACAAAACAGAGGGAGGGGGAGGCTTCCCTGAATTGCATCCCAATCCCCATAGGAACAAGCAGCAGAAAAGTGAGAGAGAGGGGAGTGTAAAAAATATATAATACTTGGTATAGCAGGCCCATTGTGGCTGAGGTGGGGGGAATGACGTTGTTTACAAAGAAGAATAAGGCGTCCTCGGCCCGCAGGTGGATTCGTTTTCGGATGAGGAAGTAGAACTGGCCCACTGTAGTAGAGGAATTTAACTATTACAGTTCTGAAAAGAATGGTATGCGTTTGTGATACATGGGTGGCACTGTTATAACAGTTCAAGTTACCTGTGAGGTCGGAGGGCACAAGGTATTTCTTCTTGTCCAAATCTCCTATCCTTGCTTTGGGGGCTTTTTCCACAATTACCTGAAATAAAAAGAAGAAAAGCATTCAGTATAGGCCTAAATATTGTGTGGCTATGTATCCAACAATGTGAAGTTTGTTGACAGTGTCAAAAAAATTGCCTTACTTTTTTATATGAATAACTCTTACATTCATAATCGTATTCACTGGTACATTAACTTGGTCACGTACGCTTGCACTATTCAAGCTTCTTTGTTTCACATTTCAATTAAAGGGGATCTGAGAAAATGCACTTTATTTGAGACCTGCAATACCTCACGGTGCGAGGTGATTTTCAGAAACCATGGTCCATTGGCTTGGGCTCATTTCTTACTTCTCCATTTTGATTACACTGCTATGTCAAGCTGATGTCTAGTGGACAAGTTGGTTTTTCTACACTGCCCAGTAGCAAGTACCTACAGGACAGAATTCTTGAGTGGGGAGTTGAAATGAAACCAAATCTCACAGAGAAAGAATACTTCCCTGTGCTCTAAGGCCAGTGCATAAAACCTGCACCAAGTATTTTTACAGATCGTTTACACCATCTTTAATTTGGATAGTTAGGCCTTACAAATGAGGAAAATATATTTCGTTCTGGGAGGATTATCAGAACAAAGTTCTGAACAACATCAAGTTTGTTGACAGAACAAATCGTACTTACGCAATCCTTGAGAATGAAGTGAGGAATCTAATGACATTTCTGCCCTAAACATTCTAACAAGTAAAGGGGGGGGGGGGCCTTCAGAACGAGAGGTCACGGTGTAGACTGTAAACAATCTACCTACAGAGGGGCCAAATGCGAAGGACTGCTTATTGACACCAGCTCTAGGCTATTTAGGGTACACCTCTTTCAACACAAACTAATTGGAACACCCTTAAGCTGTAAATGTTTCACATAAACTTGGTTGTTAGTTAGCTACTATCTCCGATTGTTTTATAAGGATGTTAAACTAGTTACCTATGTCTTATTAAATACTGTGTCTGTCTCAATGGATTAACATCAAACATGTTGACAGATTGCTTGCTAGTAAAAAATTAAATCCCATTCAATGTTGAATAGAATTATGACTGGTCTACTAAACTGCGACGAACAAGGTAGGCCCATAAGAAGCCATTTGTTGTTGCCAACCCAAATACAAAAGCTAACGCGATAGCTAGCTAGTAAACTAATACAGCTGCCCTGCTTTGGCGTCGTTATGAAAATTCACCAAAACCAAACATGACCTGGCTTGAGCAGGTATCACGTTACCGTTATCTAATTGGGATGACTAATCTCAATACTATTTTTTATATCCAAATGCTTCCCTATTGAGTAGAAAAACACAGTTAGGCTATGTTAGCCTAGCTAGCTACTTACAGGCACCCTGTCCGGATACTTCTTCCTTATTTTCTCGCCCTCGGACCGTCTCTTCTCAAATGGATGCTCCTCTTTGTATTGGAACTTCATTGTCAAACGAATGACAGGGTGTGGATCTGAGATATCCGACCGGGATTCCTCAAGTAACAATTCGATGGCACACGGGTCAAGACAGCTGTTTTGCTCGGATTCTTTCCTAGTACGACTGCAGCGGAAGGATACAATAACAACATATGACGCGAAAGAGAGGTCTGTAAATCGAATTCGCAAAGAGTTTAGGCTAAACTCATGGTGCTTTCAAGACAACTGGGAACTCTGAAAAAAACGATGTCAAATCATGACGTCAGTGATATTTATGTTGGAAAGTCGAAGCGCTAGAAAGAAGCCGGAGTTCAAAACGATTTTACAGAGTCGGACCTACTGATTTTCCTGTTCCCAGTTGTCTTGAACACACTGAAGTCCGAAGTCAGAGATTTCCGAGTTCCCAGTTGTTTTGAACGCCGCATCAGTCGCGCGGCCTCATTGAAATGCATTGTGGAAGTTTGAACGCCGAATTAAATATTTAGTCATATTCAGCAATTAATCGAACTGTAAGGATTCTTTAACAAATGAGCAGTCATTTTGTTTTAATAGTTGTTGCTAAATATTTGTTATAAAAACCGTATTTCCAACGGAACTACTTTATTTTGACCAACCGGTTGTGATGAGGCAGTTGTCATATGACCCATCACTGCAGTTTCCGTGGCGTGTTGTTGAGTGTAGCCAGCAGCAAATTCAACAGAGACTACTAAATCGATGGCTGGATTTAATTATTAATGTGGAAATAGTGCAGAGCTGGAAATAAGTTGTGGGGCTGTAATATTTCCTCCCTATGCTACCATTGTGTCTAATCACACTTCAGCTTCAAGGTGGGTATCAGTTTGAGTGGGCAGTTGCAGAAGTGGTCACATGCTTGTGAGTCATAGGTCAGCTGAGGTGGCTGCTGCTGATATTTACATTTTACTAATTTAGCAGACACTCTTATCCAGAGCGACTTACAGTTAGTGAGTGCATACATTTGTTTTTTTCATACTGGCCCCTCGTGGGAACCGAACCCACAACCCTGGCGTTGCAAGCGCCATGCTCTACCAACTGCGCTACACGGGGCCATGGTCACAATATCCTTACAAGTAGTATAGTCAAAGCATTTGAAAAGGTAAGATATATATAAAGGGTATACCGGTTCCATAATCCAATATGAGCTGTTTATGACCAGTTTTTTAAAAAGTTACCTGTACTTAATACGCCCTACATCACAAATTCCAGGCTCCCAGCACTGCTGGTTCTTTTCTCCCTGGCAGTTAATTGATTAGCCTATGTCATGGATCGGCTAGAGAGTTCACTCCCTGACTGGTTACTAAGGTTCAAATCAGTCTCTGATTAAAAGATAGCATGGGAACCAGTGTGGTAGCCTGGCTGGATATGAATAGACCTGCCCTGCTATGTCAACAGGTAGCCCCCTTGTCAAGCAGCGGTGACAACGATGGAGAATGGAGATGATGCAGTTACTCATCTTACCACTTGAGGGCAGCCAAGTGTCAGAAGATTTGGCAGTGGATCTTATTGAAAAACAGAATATCACCATTATTAGTGGTCCTATAACAAAAATGCAATGTACATTTGACATTTCTCAGCCTCAATTTAAAACTGGTCCCCTGGTGCCCCTTTCCTGATCATTTTATATGTCATACATTCCCACAAAATACACACAGACAAAACACACCACAACTGTGATGCTTTTTGAGAGCACCTTGATTCTGTTTGAAGTTACAAAGGAGAGCCAGGTAAAAGTTGTCAATACTGACAAGTGTTTTATTAGTAACACAGACCTGGGGACTGAGCCAAAAAGAAGCAGTCTTGACAAGACTGAAATTGTTCAAATGGCATTGAAAAGACAGGAGCAGAAAATGGAACCAATACGGTCAGGGGAACAGGTAAAAATCGAAAGGGCTGCTCATTCTCCTTCAAATAAAAAAACAACAAAAAGTAAAAATCCAGAAATTAAGTGCAAATCTCAAATTTAAATGATGATGCATAAGATGTTCAATAATGGAGATGTCCAGGTCATTCTATACATCATGGTAACTGAAAGATGAGAAATTGAAAGAGGTTCCGTCATCCAAATAAGTCTTTTTTTGAACCATTATTTTCTTTCATGACTTCTTCAGTCCATCTTTACATCTCATTGTATCCTACAAGGGGTTTTGGAGGAATGAGTTTGAGATAAATGATCATGTCTAACCAACGGTCATTTTATTTTTTAAATCTGACTGTTTTATAATTCATCTAGAGGTGTGTTATGTAGCAAATCTTCATTGTGTAAAATTACCTGTCATAACTCAATTATTGGTACCCCTGAAACATGAATTACCCTGATTGATTGACAGGGCCTATATTCCCCCAATACCCCCATTCAAACCTAATCATCCTCCATCTTCTCCTGTCGTCCAGTTACTCTTGGCCATCTTAACAGAAGTAAAGTCCAGTACCAAGTTGAGAAAGAGTACAATGACAGGCTGTTGCCTGTCGTTAGAGGTGCAGAGTCCAGACTAATGACAGGATGGAAACATGTCTTGTTCATTGCCTTGCTGTCCCTATTATTTTTGTATAGTCAAAAGTTTAGCATGACGAACGAACGTGAGCATTCTCCCAACTCATGTACAAAAAACTCAGCCCCATGTGTACTTACACGGAGTCAGTATTAGGAACTGTAAGGCAGAGAGACTCCATTTTGTTTTTTCAAAAATCATACAAATAAAGAAAAAGAAAAAAGCTGGCTTCCCCCTCCCCAGTCATTTGCTGGCTCTCCAAATCTCGCTCCTTTCATTCCTTGTTTGATGTTCTGCTGTGACCCTTCTCTCCTCTGTCCTTTTTTGAGAGGGGTGAAAGGTCAACTGCGTGGGAACGGAGGAGCGATGGGAGCAGGCAGGGGGAAGGGGTTTAAAAAGAGCCAATCAGCGAGACCCTCCCCGCAGAATTAGCCAATCACCAGAGCCGGTGCTGGTGGAGGTTTCGACTGAGGACGGACCGGATGTCAGCGGTGAACCTAGCAGAGAGTTGTAAGGGTTATGCATTTCTCATGCTACCAGGTAATTGAAAAACACTGCTACAGTGCAGGATCCTCATCCATCCATCTGAATACCTGAAATACTCACCTAAGTGCATCTAGCATAGGCAGCAGGTTAAGGAGTGCTGTGTCACTAGGGTCACTGAACCAAGACTTGATAGGTATTGCATTGTCTGGAAAGCAAATACAGAGATTCAAAACCAAAAGAAGGATAGTAGGAGAGTTGTGAAACCTAATAATTGTTGTGTAAAATCAGGCGAGTACAAAATGATATGCTGTGGAAAAATCTACAAAACATTCCTTGTATTAATAGGGTACGGGTGGTTGCTCCTTGGTAGCTGCCAACTTACCCTGATTCTCACTAGCCTGTCACAAGGCTAATCACGGTTTCTATAGAAAATGGCAATGTTTGAATTGGTGTGTGGTTTGTTCGCTTAAAACATGCAAGAGCTGCTTGGCAACCTTCCACTCACACCCACCAAGCTGACAGCAACTGGTTTGACAACATCTTGACATTTAAAACAATCACTACAAGCTCACCTAGACGGATATCACCTAGAATGATATACATAAACATATCTCATCACAATGTATGCATACATCTGTGTTGTGTGAACATGTGTCTCTGTGTGAATGCATATGTGCATAGCCTCACCTGGATGACTCCGGTAAGCTCCAGGCGAGTTGTCCAGGATGACGATACTAGACAGGTCTTTGTGTACGACAGACAGGTCTTTAATATAACTACCTAGATCCAACGTACAATGCTGCCGACACAGGGAGAAGACATGGAAGACGTAAGCAGATCGCAAATACATGAGAGAAAGGAAATTAGGTCACTAATACTTTATACTGTTTTCACAAAGATGTGGATGGACATAAAATCAGTTGTGTTCATATGATAGGGGAGAGTGATACCTGTCTGTAGTATCTGCGTTTCAGGATGTTCCTATTGTTGTCTAGCTTGTCTGCCACTGCCGAGCCGTAGATCTCCATACTGGCCGTGAACACTACCAGCTCATACCACTGACTGACCTGGAGAGAGGGGGTCACACACAGCAGGGGATATGTTAGGCTCACGCCATCATTTACAGTCAAATAACTGATCAAACAGAGCAGAGCATTGTTGACAATGACGTACAAAATAGAACTCAAGAGTTCACAAGAACAAAACTTTTACTTACCACTTCTAAAAAGAAGTCAACGTGCGGCCTTTTATGTACAAAGAATCTGACAGGGTGCTTGTCAATGACTACCTGCGAGAGAGAGAGAGAGAGAGAGAGAGAGAGGGGAAACAGATGCGATACGTATCTAGATGCATGGGCTCCAATATGATACATGAACGATAAGTGTTTTCGCTGCAGTAATTTAGGTGTGGGCTGCCACAATATGGAACATGAAGATGCTAGAACAGTCCACATTTACTTTTCCTCTGCAAACAAAATGAGTAATCAATAGAAAAATCAGACAACCCCATAGTAGAATAGTTTGTATTTACCTAGTCGGCTTGTTGTTGTGGGTTCTATGCAAGATAAATATTCCTCTCAAAGTACATTCAAGTTACGAGTGCCATAGGGAGGGAAACATGCATGCTGACAAGCAGTCAATGCACAACAATTCTTGCAATAGCTGGGAAAACAGCACTATGCGCTGCAATTTGCTGTGAGTGCATATGGGAGAGTGGGGCTACACTGGTCAATTGTAGAGTAACACGCCAAACCTACCTCAAAATCCTTTTTTTTTGGAGTGACTTAAGTTGTGATGAGACAGATTAAATTTTTTGTTGCGCAAGAGTAGTGGCAACCAGGGAAAGTGTTGGGGGAAAGAAAATGTGACATGAAGTGTTTTGTGAGAAGTAAAGGCAGGGGGCATGTTACCCTGGGTGGTGGGTTACCCCAAGTTACCCTAACAGGTAGGCCAACATTATATTCACTGCTTTTATGCAAGTTTTTTTAGGAAACAAAATGAATCAAATCACATTTTATTTGCCACATGCGCCGAATACAACAGGTGTAGACTTACAGTGAAATGCTTACTTACAAGCCCTTAATCAACAATGCAGTTTTTAGAAAAATAAGTGTTAAGTAAAAAATAGATAAGTAAAAAATAAAAATAAAAAAATAATTAAAGAGCAGCAGTAAAATAAAATAACAGTAGGGAGGCTATATACATTTACATTTTAGTCATTTAGCAGAAGCTCTTATCCAGAGCGACTTACAGTTAGTGAGTGCATACATTCTTTTTTATATTTTTCATACTGGCCCCCCGTGGGAATCGAACCCACAACCCTGGCGTTGCAAACGCCATGCTCTACCAACTGAGCTACATCCCTGCCGGCCATTCCCTACCCTGGACGACGCTGGTCCAATTGTGCGCCACCCCATGGGTCTCCTGGTCGCGGCCGGCTACGACAGAGCCTGGACTCAAACCAGGATCTCTAGTGGCACAGCTAGCACTGCGATTCAGTGCCTTAGACCACTGCGCCACTCGGGAGACTATATACAGGGGGTACCGGTACAGAGTCAATATGCAGGGGCACCAGTGGGTCGAGGTAATTGAGGTAATATGTACATGTGGGTAGAGTTAAAGAGAATAGGATACTAACTAGGTAAAAGAGCACATTTGGGATCTGGCTAATGATTAGCCAAATAGGGTAAATGCAGATATGCAACCCAATGTTTCAGCCATTTATTTATAGCCACTATGCTGCATCATTTGGGCTACAGGTGATAATGCTTATTGCTAATAGCATACCTGATAATATGGACCATAGAACAGTCCACATTTACTATTCCTCTGCAAACAAAGTTAGTAATCAATAAGCCGACATAGGCTATATGCATGGTCCAATATGTTAAAATACTTTTAACAAATAATTGTACCAATATGTTATTGGGCTAATTTCTGGAGGTGGAAATTATATTTTAGATGGTGTCAGCATAATACATTGTTTTATTCATTTAGGAGTAGAATGTCCTTTTAAAAAGTGAGCAGAACTGAGCTTCTCAGTCCTCCTACAAAAATTATCTGGGTCCCCCGCAACCTTTTCCCCCCAACTACTACAATTTTTCCAGAGGAAACACTGGATACGTTTTAGTTTGAAGCGATTCGGTTTGATTAGAGGAATTGTTCAATGCGATACACTAACATTTGTTGCAAACACACATTCATTTTCCATTCTTAATTAAAATCTGCTGTTGATGGAGCTCATGAGTTGGTAGAGCATGGCGTTTGCAATGCCAGGGTTGTGGGTTCGATTCCCACGGTGGGCCAGTTTGAAAAATAAAATAATGTATGCACTCACTAACTGTAAGTCGCTCTGGATAAGAGCGTCTGCTAAAATGTAAATGAGCTGAGCCATAAGGGAGACTGGGCATACAGCGCAGTTTGACTAGGCTACTGATATTGCCTGGGGTTGTTCGGCATGCAAAATGATTTGAGTTGTGTATATTGAACAGGTAATAAGCAGGTGTGAGACTGGGCATCTACCACACCACAATGTATTCCCCCCCCCAGACCCATTCCCTTTTTCCACATTTTGTTAAGTTACAGCCTAATTCTAAAATAGATTAAATCAATAAAAATATTCTATCCACACAAAATACCCCATAATGACAAAGCAAAAACAGAAATATCTTATTTACATAAGTATTCAGACCCTTTGCTATGAGACTTGAAATGGAGCTCAGGTGGATCCTGTTTCCATTGATCATCCTTGAGATGTTTCTACAACTTGATTGGAGTCCACCTGTGGTAAATTCAATTGATAGGACAGGATTTGGAAAGGCACACACCTGTCTATATAAGGTCCCACAGTTGACAGTGAATGTAAGCGCAAAAACCAAGCCATGAGGTCGAAGGAATTGTCCGTAGCGCTCCGAGAAGGATTGTGTCGAGGCACTGATCTGGGATAGGGTACCAAAACATGTCTGCAGCATTGAAGGTCCAAGAATACAGTGGCCTCCATCATTCTTTAAATGGAAGACGTTTGGAAGCACCAAGACTCTTCCTAGAGCTGGCTGCCCAGTCAAACTGAGCAATCGGGGGAGAAGGGCCTTGGTCAGGGAGGTGATTGTTTAACGCAAAACTACCAAAACTATTGCTGATGGTGAACCTGAACAATCAAATAAAAATCTACCATAGGCTAAACCCTGATCGGCAGGTAGCATATAGCCAGATTAGATTTGTCTCCGGTAGCTTACTTTTATTCCACTAAACACAAATTTCAACAGTGCATTTGATAACAATAACCTAGCAAATTACATTGTCACTCAACTAATAAAGCTTAATATCAGGAATAGGCCTACCTCTCTTTGGTCAGTGCGCGAAGCTGCACAGAGCGCAGTTTGACTAGGCTACTGACATTGCCAAGGGGTTGTTCGGCATACAAAATGATTTGTAGATCAATAACTGTCAACGTACTTACATGCCTAGTTCGACGCTGAAGGAGAGGACGCATCAGTTGTCACAAAAGATTAGGTATTTTCGGAAGGTCGAAAAAAGTAATATGAGCAAAACCTGTTAGTGAGCCGATGATTCGTAACATTTGAATCGATTTTCTGACCGATGCATGCTACATTTGGGGTCCCGTGGACCGATGCACTCACATCTTAAACATTTGAACCGGGTACCAATGCACATCGGTGAATCGTTAAATCCCTAATGTGTAGCATGCTTGTCTCTGGACCAGAGGGTCGCAGGTTCAAGTCCTGATATGATTACCCCCCAAATTCACTATGTGTGCTTGTGTGTGTTTACCTTGAGGATGAAGTCTGGTGGTGTGCCGGGTCTCACTGTGGGTCTGAGGACCCCGTCGTGGTGAGAGTGGATCAGCGTCTCATCTAGATCCAGCACCAGAATCTTCCTCTTCACTGCATCTGAAGACCAAACAAACACATACACCTGCTTATTACCTGTTCAATATACACACCTCACCAACAGTGGCCTTGTGGTTAGTGTGGGGTTCGCTCCTGGTCGAGTCATACCAAAGACTAAAAAAATGGGACCGGATGCCTCTCTGCTTGGCACTCAACAATAAGGAGATGGATTCGGGGTAAGGCCTTGCGACAGTCTAGCATCCTGTCCAGGAGGTGTACTTATACATCAAGATGCCTCACGGTACAGAAACAGGAGATAGGGAACAAGCATATGGGCCGCTCTGGCTCGGACAAGGCTTACTTAATACACACCTTGCTATATCTAACCTATAACACCATAAAGAACATGACAGATGGTCAGTAATACCGATGATTTTACCATCTTACACAAGTGACAAAAAGGTTTGATTGCGACAATGCATTCACATACTTGTTTTGCACTAAGCTAGCTGTTTGAAGTGCCCACACATACTTCAACAAAAGGTATCAATTTATGTGATAAGAGATAGTAGAGCAGGTCTGTGCTATGGAAAAGCCCTTTGAAGAGACTGGGGTTGCGTTCATACTCTTCAGCCTTAGAAGAACTGAAATTAAAGCTGCAATATGTACCGTATTTTCCGCACTATAAGGCGCACTTAAAAGCCTTTAATTTTCTCAAAAAACGACAGTGCGCCTTATCATCCGGAGCGCTTTATATATGGATCAATTGGTTAATTGGTTGATCCATACTGGTTGTACACGGCGCTCAAGGCGCTCTGTCAAAATGTTTCAGTATGAAAAAACAATAAAAACAATTTAATAATAATGAAATGTTTCAGTACGACTGGTAAACTACAAAGCCGCACCGCTTGCAGCATTACGGCTACCGTAGTCAGTAAACACCGGTACTGTGCTTACTCACAGTCCCACACCACTTGTGTGTGTATAAAGACCCCAACATTTTTGTCAGAACGCTTAATAAAGTTTGACTTTATCTGACTGTTTTGTTGACATTCCCTTTAGCACAGCTCCATCTAGTGGATGCATAACGCAACCCCAGTCAAACGTTTGACTGCAGTATCTTCTATTCTATGCGCCTTATAATCCGGTGCGCCCTATATATGAAAACAGTTCTAAAATAGGCCATTCATTGAAGGTGCGCCTTATAATCCGGTGCGCCTTATAGTGCAGAAAATACGGTAACTTTTTGGGCGACTTGACAAAATTCACATAGAAATGTGAGTTATAGATCTGTCCTCATTGAAAGCAAGTCTAAGAAGCGGTAGATCTATTCTATGTCCGCTATTTCTAGGCTTCCTGTTCTTAAGTTTAGTTTTTGCGTCTTTTACTTTCGGTTTTGTAAACCAGTTTCCAACAGAAGAACATACTATATTTTGGGTTACTGAAAATATATTTCACAGTGTTTTAGATGGTACAATGATTCTCTACAATTGCTTGTTTTGTCACAAATTGAAATTAGGCTAACTATTCTAATTTTAGCAACCAGGAAACGGTGGAGCGATTTCTGCATATTGCTCCTTTAACAATGGATTTACAGAACGGCGGATTCACATTTGTGAAAGTATGGTCCCCCGTTGTCCTTTATTGAGACAAGCTCTTAAACAGTAGTAGTCGGAACTCCTAGGTCCCAGCGAGCACCTGTGTTTCATGCACATAAAGTATGTTGTCTTTGAAGATGTATACAATTATATGCCCACCACTTTGCTGTACTAGCTGCTTTGTACAGATTGTATCTGTTGCTATTTAATTTCATTTTGTCTGTGTGTTTGTGATCATATTTTTTCGCCGTTTGTCTTTATCATTGTTATCAATAAAACAAAAAAGAAGAACTGAAAAAGTAACACAAAGCTCTTTCTTTGAAGGCCGGTCTAAAGACATTACTGAACAAGGACGGTTTACTAAATAAAGACAACTGGACTCTCTGGCAATTGATGTGTAGATACAGTAGACCAGCTGAAACTAGAATGACAGTTGAGGAAGTTATGGCATTGGGCAGAGGCATTATGAGGTCATGTCAGTGTGTTTATACCATTCTATTTCTATGGTTTATAGATAATGATCTACTGGGCAAAGTACGGTTTCCTGGGATCGAGGAATGGCAGAGAGGGTCAGAAAATATGACAGAGGGTCAGCAGTACTCACTGAGTCTGTTTCTGGAGATGGGGGACAGCGGTAAAGTGTCATACCGCACCGTCTGGTACTGGATTACCTGAAACAGAAAGAGAGATAGAAAGATTAAACATACTTGTTAAACTCAGCCAAAGACAGAGTCATTAACAGACACTAGTACATTTGTGAGCATAAATTGCAAGAATTTGAAGGCAGAACAGTGGGCAAAGTTTAGTTACTTCTGTCTTGGCACAAAAATAAAATTGTAATGAAATAAAAAAAAATCCAAGCTTCATGATACATTTATTACAAGCCGATTTATTAAAACACTCGTTATTCCATTGTCTGCTCCCTACCTGGGAAAGCCTAATTGAGGAAAAAGTGTGGTCTTGGAAAATGTAGGCCTATGTCTCTACGTAGCCTTGGCAACATTATTCCCATGACCACAAACGAAAGCGCAGGGTCAGACTAGACCTAGGCCTCCACGACTACTGCTATCCTTGGGTGCATTTCAAAAGTTTACAGTGCGTTCCTCTGCTTCATTTAGGTGTCAGCACTAATTAGTACAGTGGATGCCTACTGGGAATTTGCTTACACCTGTCAGGGCACATGACAGACAGACCTGTTGGTAAGGATCCGAGTAGAGGGAGCCACATTATTTATTTTATTTCACCTTTACTTAACCAGGTAAGCCAGTTGAGAACAAGTTCTCATTTACAACTGCGACCTAGATTGAGACGCACCGATTTTCCCCACTCCATTCACTCTTGGTTCCCTACTTTTTTCCCCCCATCGACAGAGTGGACAGTTTTCTGCCTCTCTGGCCCTAGGGCCCTGTTCTCCATAAGAGCTATATTTAGCCCCCCCAGCTGTCCGTCAGTGTCACTGGAATAGGGGGCCAAGTGAAAAGGGAGACTGTCGGCGGCTGCCAGGTTGTTTTGTCCGAAACCCTTAGACGACCCCCCCTGCCAGGTCCCTGTTCCATGCCCTGTGGCGCTTGGCATGGCTTGCCGGGCCTAGGTTTAGCCTGTTCATGAACAGCTGGTGGAAGCCATGGGGGAACCCACAGCACTTTCTGTACCCCCTAGGGCAGTGGTATTCAAAGTCGGGGTCATGGGGGAATTGCATTTGATCTTTTTTGGTGGAACCAAAAATTAAGAGTACAGGTTATTTTATGGGCCAACATACAAACGTTATTGAGATTTTTTTATTTGATTTCTTTAATACAATTTTATTGAGTAAATGTATTATTGGTTCTCAGAGATGAAAATGTAATGAACTGAAGATTATTTGTTGATGTGAAAATCTAAATTTACAGATTTTAACATTGTCTCATTAGATTTGGGGTAGCCCAAAAAAATGGGGTCCCTGCTGAAAAGTTTAAATACCACTGCCCTAGGGTGTTGTCTGGATATAACCCTCCCAGAAACCTCTCCAGCCCTCCACTCCTCTTGAAGATGCATTTATGTCATAGTGTTGTCTGTCTTCAAGATTATGATGCAACTGGCTTATCATATGTCTAGCACACATCAGATTAAGGACTGGTAGCATATGCATGTGTTTATACTCCATAATCCAATTGTAGTGATGACAGGTGTATGAAGCAACAAGTCATTTTGGTAATTTGTGTCTATACATAGTCTAGGCCAGGGCTCTCCAACCCTGTTCCTGGAGAGCTACCGTCCTGTAGGTTTTCACTGTAACCCTAATTTAGCGCACCCAATTCTAATAATTAGCTTATAAATTTATATGGATCCCCATTAGCTTTTCCAGAAGCATCAGCTTCTCTTCCGGGGGCCTACAAAACATGACAAGTAACAAAACACTGATAGACAAGGACAGTCACAAATGTTAAATACAAGATACAAACAATAAAAAAATAAAAACAATACAACAACAAAAAATGTGTGTGTCTATGTGTGCATGTGTTTGGTTGATAAACTTGTTGATAAGCTGTATCAGGTTAGTTAAAACTGGGGTTGGAGCGAAATCCTACCGAAGGGTAGCTCTCAAGGAACAGGGTCTGAGAGCGAAGGGCTAGCCTATATAGTTACAGCATACCAGGGTCTCTATTGTATGAATGGGCAACCTGGTTTAGCTAGACACCTAGGCTCTGTTTACATCATCACATTGGTAGCTGGGAGTGGGAAAACCTCCAGTGCACCTGTAATATACTCCAGAGATTTCCCAAACTCGGAATTCCAAGCCTAGGCAGTCTTTTTCCAGTATATTCTGGGCTCACAACATTACCAATTGTTCAGGAAGAAATAGGTTGCTACATTGTGAAACAAATTATGATTTTATTCATATACAGTATTGACTTGAAATGTTCCAAACACTGTCTGCATCCCACTGACTAGGCCCTGAGTGAAGATGCATCACTGTTAGGTAATACAGTACAAGTGATAAACACTGGAGCTTGACTAAACTACAACATGCTTAGATGTAATACCAGCCCCCCCCTCTCTGTTGCTGTGAATCAAAGTTAGAAACAAAATCTTTTGATAATGTGGGATCAAGTTTACAGACCACAGACAGAGTATATAACAATAAACAAACCATATGTCCCATCCAACCTGACTGTGTGCATTACTTTGACACCTCAAAGGTCAAGTTTATAATAGGGGCATCAGCGAACCAGTAAACGTGACCAGAGTCTTGTGGGTCCTGTCCATATATCAATGGCATGCAAAACTTCCCAGTCCAACAAGAGCCTTCCTTTGTCATCCTAACACTCACATCACACTACAGTAGGGGGCTACAAAAGTAACCCAGAAACATGTGAGCGGAGGCATTTGATTTACAAATGTCAGAATCAAAAGGATTTGTGTGAGTCCATTGCAAAAGGTTTTGTCTGTTTATTTCAATGGAATCCTACAGCCCCACCTGAAGCACATTCCGTGTCAAGAATTTCCACCAAGGGTCATTCTTATCTATGGCTCTGATAAGGGTGGCCATTGGGAAGTGGAAGCATGTTTGTACACTTTGTGAGATGATTGCTTCTGATTGGAGGTTGATTTTGTTTGAGTTTGTGACAGGGCCATCACAGCAGTAACCAATACATTTGAATGTCATGTCTGTCCCAGACACACACACACGACCCACCCCAGACAATGCAAACAAATGTGCGAACAAACAAGAGCAGTTGGTTTAGCTAGTTTTCAAAAAGATATACTCACCGTGCGTAGGTGCTTCCTGAGAATGTACAAAATGAAGCCCCATATTCTGGACGTTACACCTAGGAAAGTGCGGATGCCAAGTAGACACTGGCGGGTCTTCAGCATGTCGGCGACCACACGAGGACCCACACAGGAACAAGAGGTCGAAGGGACTACAAGTCAACCCGCTCAGCTAAGTTGCCCAATGTGGTTCGGCCGAGGGTCCAAATAGTCTAATCGGAATCCGACCCTTTCGCTAGAACCTCTCAAAAACGAACCAAACGCGTCCAAATTACCAAGACTAGATCGAGCAAACGTGTGAGTGCCTCTGCACGCTTGCTGCACAACTCTCATAGATTGGAATGGATTGACATTGTTTAGCAGAATAATTTCACTATAAAAACAAGAGTTAAAACAAAAGTAGACTATTGCAAGACGTATTCTATCCAAAGGCAATCTGGTCAGTGACAGTGGGCTACCGACTAGCTAGCTACAGTCAGAATATACCACGCAGCTCTTCTCGGTGACAAGCTAAGCTAGCAGCTAGCTCGGTAGGGTGACCACCTTGAACCCTGGAGAAAAATAACTAAAAACTTTCGGCCTTCGCAATTTGAAAACAGTAATTAATACGCTTCTTTTATCCGTGGTATTTGAAGAAAAAATAATGGTTGAAAACTAACAAAAGTCAAACAGTCGCCATGAAAACTGCTTGCAGTTCACAGCAAATCCGGAATCGAACTGCGAGCCGCCATCGCCGTCACTTCCGCGGGGAGAAGTCTTCTCAACCCGATTCGAACCTTACGGTTGCGCGCAGCACGTCCCCGTGCGAGTAGGTGCACAGAATTGTCAAACCTGTCTATTTTATTTGGTAGGTGTGTGGGTTTTCCCCAATTTCTAAAGCTAATACATTTGTTTTATTACCCTGAACAAACATTGAAGTGGTGAAATATGATGCAAAGTCAAATCAAGCTGTTTAAATTGTAATAATGTATAGTCATTACTGACTATTTCCTGGCAATGATCTTGAAGGTTTTTGGGAATTCAGTTGCTCCTTTATGGCATAAAAATAGCAACAAACTCTACAATAAACTATTTTATGTTTATTCATAAGTCTATGTGATTTCATGTGGCTTGTATTAAGGTGAGTTGGGTCTGACTCGAGATGAGTAAAACACTAGGGGCCAGAACAGACTCAAGCTCACACTCCAGTGGTTAGCGGTAGAAACTACACAAGTGCAAGCATACTGTACAAAAAGGTGTCAGTTTGAGGCACTCCAAATGTGCTAGTATAGGGATTTTCATTACAAAATGGTATATTGCAACAGAATAACATTTTATAGTCAGAAAAATATACATAACACAGACAACCTGAAAACAGTACCCTTTATTTGAAGCTAGATTTAAACAGATACCTGTCATAGGTCTACTGTAGGCATCTGTTCTCTGCATCAATCAGTCTTCTGCTGAAATATTCCTGAATTGATTGCTGTAAAAAGCAGTATATCTCTTGTCTACTTACACGGAAACCACCTTAACCACATTCCTCCACTGCAAAAACTAGCATTCGGTAAGCCTGGTATTCTGTTAGACTTTCATTTAAATCTCCTCTGAGAAAGTAAAATAAATATCTCAGGCAGGAACCCAGGCTATTATTATGGCTTCCGGCATGTAAATGTCTGAAGTGGCATTAACTGTAAGGGG
Organism: Coregonus clupeaformis; assembly: GCF_020615455.1. NCBI lineage: Eukaryota > Metazoa > Chordata > Actinopteri > Salmoniformes > Salmonidae > Coregonus > Coregonus clupeaformis. The sequence goes on along the minus strand of NC_059230.1, from coordinate 17,948,780 downwards.
CAGGACACTGCTTTTCATGGCTAATCTCACTTCTCTTTACTGAAGACAAATGGAAACGCCAGTTTTTCTTTGGCCTCTCTCACTCTGTATCGGACAGGCGGAGGTTAAAGGTCAGGTTGGCTGTTGGATCTGCCTGGGGAAAGATGAGAGAATCATACAACACCATTAGTGTTGGCTTATTCCTTCTCATATTGTGCATGTCAGGAATAATACAAGTGTGCTAGCTCAGATTCGTCTGTATTCATCTGTGTGTGTCCAGGATGACTGAGTTTGCTCTGTATTGTAACTGTCAGGTCCTCATTGATGCTGAAGATCTCCTCCTGGTAACAGACACACAACACTATCTGCATAAAATGGCTAAGACAGTTTAGCTCCCAGTCCTCTGGTCACTGGGGCCACGGTGATAACTGAGCTAGTCATGTGTCGTATGCTTCCCACAGTGCCTCGCTGATGCAGGTCGGAGTGCAGCAGGCCAACTACTGCTCTCACAGCTCCCCCTAATGATAAGGGAAGAAAGACAACTGAATTCTCACAAATTCACTGACTTCAAATGACAATTTCACAACATGACATAAAAGATATCAATCGTGGCAACCCAGAACCAAAACTTGGGTGAGTGCTGGAGACTAGAAAGACACTGATTATAAATACCATGACAAACCTTTCTTGAGAGTCTAAAGTCTCTGGCATATGACAGCAGGGTCGTGATGCCACAAAATCCATGAGAGAGAGTCAATGACGAGTGTCACTGCTTTGGCCTGAGGTGTTTGTTTGAGAAGAGTGCTGATGTCCTCTAGGGTGAACTGATGGACAGGAAATTGTGAGTTTCCCCTCAAAACAGCTAACTTTCTACAATTGTATTCATTTAGCCATGGGGCAATTTTTTTTTGCAGTTTTATAGCTCGGACTGCGTAGGAGCGTGGTACGTCAGTGGTCCAGAATCATAACACCACACTGCCTTCTGCCTTACATCGTTTTCGTGACGTTCTTCTTCTTTAAAGTTTTATGGCAGCCTACACCTATTGGTGTATTGCCGCCACCTACTGTACGGGGTCTTCTTCTTTGATACTATGTCTGTTCGCAAAGAAATGCCACGACAACTGCCCTGGCTCTATATCAGCCCAAATAAATAACAAAATAAAAATAAACAACAACAAAACGCAATGTACTCCTTTATTCAGATTCAGCTGCCAACTCCCATCCCTACAGGCTCTGGGGCCTGAGAAGGAAGAGCATCTTTGGACAGTATTCTTTACGGTGTTTCGGCAGTGAAGTCCTGGAGACCCAGAAACCTTACAGCCGCAGATACTATTATGTCCAGTCTCTTGGACTTTTTGTTAGTTGTGCAGTACAATGAATCCCATGCGCGATAAACACCACAAAATCCACTATCTTCACAATCAGCGTATCAGTTTCCCTCAACTGTTAAACAACACTCTGAATCTGCACAGACTGCGGAGCACCCAACGCCATATCTTCAGCTCCCCTCGTGCCTTCAACTATTTTACGTGCCTCGGTGTAGGAGACCTCCTGTATAGCCGTGACCCTTGCCACTTTATACTCATTTACCCTAACCGGGCACTCCGGGGATTGGGATTGGGTTGGTGGATCGCATCCAATTTAAAGGTGCATACACCGCCACCTACTGTACTAAAATGTGAAGCCATTCACGGCCTACCTACATTCAATTATCTTAATTATTCCTCTTCCCAAAAGGAAACAATTGCCTATATCTATATATATAACCCTATATCTATATACCACTATTTAATACAAATAAAAATCATCACACCATTAACTCTTCTTCAGTAAAATCCCGTACACCCAGGTACTTCTCTGCATCTGCCACCTACACTGCCACCTATCTCCTATACCCATTTCCACCGGAAGTAGTGAAGGCCCAGTGCACTACTTTTGTGAAACAATTTAAACTAAATGTATTTTAGTGTTTACCAGAATTTGTAACTTGAGTCTGATAATCATCTGTACAAAACTGTTAATCTGATAATACTTGTGGAATGTAAAAGTACTTGCTTGGTATATGTTTTCCAGTTTTTTGAAATACTTTGCAACTTATTTCTATGTGAAAACTGAAATGGTCTATTCATTCCTTTTCAGTAGGTGCTGTTATCCAGAGCAACTTACAGTAGTAAGTGCATACATTTTCATACTGTTCCACCGTGGGAATCGAACCCACAACCCTAGCATTGCAAGCACCATTCTCTACCAACTGAGCCACATCATCTCAGCACATCATCACAAACCACTTGATGTCTCAATGTACTCAATTACTGTGTTGTGCATTGTTTTTCTACATGGTGATGGAAAGTCTACAGGTACAAACCTACATGACCAGCCTATGTACAATAAAGTAATGTACATTTACATTAAGTGGTTTGTAAGGATGGTAAATTAATACTGCACAAAAAGTGTTTTTTCCCCAGGTTATTTGATCAATCATTAATATCGCAGGATTCATTTGTTGGAATTGTAAGAGTTGTTGCCCTGTCACTATCTCTGTGATTGTCATTCTGGAATCCAGAAAGAACCAAACCCTGTCCTCAAACATTTACATCAAAAGGTGCAAAGTTATGGGCAACTACTTTTTTTGCCAAAGCAGAAATGCTGAAAAAATGTGTTTGCCTACGCTACAGATGTCTATATAGGTCTGCTAATACTAGTAAAGGCCCAGTGCACTACTTTTGTGAAATATTAGTTTTAAATCCAAAAATACATATATTTTTATTAATATATTTTATTTTTTATTCTGATTTTTCAGGGGGTGCGTATAACCAAATACTTCTCTGCAGCTGCCACCACAACATCTATTCTCTGTGATTTACGTTCCATTCCTTAGGTACAATTGATAACCATTGTTATGAATGCTAAGAAGCCAAACTTACTGAAGCATAACTCACTCATTTCCCTATCCCTCTGTGCTGGCACAAATCTACTACTCACTGGGATCCTCTCAGGATCCTCACCCTTTATCCATCCTCCTCCACTTTCTTCACTGCCTCCGCATACAACACCCTCTGCACTACTCTGACTCTGGCCACTTCAACCTGCCTCTCTCGCACCGGACACTTCCAATCCCCATTTTCGTGACGTTGTCAGCCAACCCGTCTATAGAAATTGACATTATAGGTCATTAACCAATCACAGCCCTCCTGTAGTGTCACGACTTCCTCAGAGGCTGCCTCCTCTCCTTTTTCGGGCAGGCTTCGGCGTTCGCCGTCACCGGCCTTCTAGCCACTACTGCTCCTTATCTCATCATTCCATTTGTTTTTGTCTTGTTTATTACACACACCTGGTTCATATCCCCAGATCAGTACCTGTATAAGTGTTCCCTCTGCCCCCTTGTCTTTGTGTGTGACCAGCTGAGTGACCGGATCCAGCCACCCACACCCCACCACCCAGAGGAATTCACATATCTCGACCACAGGATTTTGACGGGACAGCTGCCATTTGCCAGGGATTCCTCTGACAAATGGAATTATACTTTTCGACCATCAGCCCGGCTCCACCGGAGCGGGAGAAGGTGTCCGCCCTCGTCTCCTGTCTCTCGGGGAAAGTCCTGGAGTGGGCCAATGCGGTCTGGAGTGAAGAAGGAGCCACGTTGGACAACTATGGGGAGTTCGCTCACCTCTTTCGGGCCGTCTTCGATCACCCGCCCGAAGGTAGAGAGGCGTACGAGCGGCTGGTCCACCTGAGGCAGGGGACGAGGACCGCAGGACTTCGCCCCGGAGTTTCGTACTCTAGCGGCTGGGTCCGGGTGGAATGAGCGGGCCCTCATCGACCACTTCCAGTGCCGTCTACGAGAGGACGTCCGAAGGGAGCTAGCCTGCCGGGACACCACGTTGTCTTTCGATCAATTGGTGGACATGGCCATCCGGTTGGACAAGCTGCTGGCTTCTAGAGGACGTCCTGGAAGGGGCCTGCCCGTGCATGGGGCGCGCTTCTTCACAAAATTAGATCTCCTGAGTGCGTACAACCTGGTGCGTGTCCGAGAGGGGGGCGAGTGGTAGACAGCATTCAGCACAACCACGGGGCATTACGATTACCTGGTGATGCCTTAAGGTTTGATGAATGCTCCATCCGTCTTCCAGTCCTTTGTGAACGAGGTGTTTTGGGACATGCTTGGTCACGGTGTAGTGGTCTATATCAATGACATTCTGGTGTATTCCGCTACGCGCGCCAAGCATGTGTCCCTGGTTCGCAAAGTGCTGGCCCGACTGTTTGAACATGACCTTTATGCCAAGGCAGAAAAGTGTCTGTTTTTCCAACAGTCTGTCTCTTTCCTCGGACACCGCATTACCACCTCAGGTGTGGAGATGGAGGGAGATCGCATTTCAGCCGTGCGTAATTGGCCGAATCCAACCACGGTTAAGGAGGTGCAGCGCTTTATTGGCTTTGCCAACTAGTATCGGAGGTTTATCCAGGGCTTTGGCAAGGTCGCAGCTCCCATCACATGGGTGGTCCTCTGTAGCTCAGCTGGTAGAGCACGGCGCTTGTAACGCCAAAGTAGTGGGTTCGATCCCCGGGACCACCCATACACAAAAATGTATGCACGCATGACTGTAAGTCACTTTGGATAAAAGCGTCTGCTAAATGGCATATTATTATTATTATCACTGTTGAAGGGTGGGCTGTCCCGGCTCCGCTGGTCTGCTGAGGCTTACAGGGCCGTCAGTAACCTGAGGGTTCTGTTCACCTCAGCCCTGGTACTAGCCCATCCCGATCCATCACTACCGTTCGTAGTGGAGGTGGATGCGTACAAGGTAGGAATAGGCGCTGTCCTATCGCAACGCTCGGGCACGCCACCCAAGCTCCGCCCCTGTGCCTTCTTCTCAAAGAAGCTCAGCCCAGCGGAGCAGAACTACGACGTTGGTGATCGGGAGCTGTTGGCTGTTGTCCAAGCCCTGACCGTGTGGAGGCACTGTCTCGAAGGGGCGAAACACCCTTTCCTCGTCTGGACGGACCACCGTAACCTGGAGTAAATCCGGGCAGCGAGGAGGCTGAACCCTCGCCAGGCCAGCTTGGCCCTATTCTTCACCCGGTTTGATTTTACCCTATCTTACATCCCAGGTATGAAGAATGTGAAGGCAGACGCACTGTCACGGCTGTACGACCCAGAGGAGAGGCCCATAGACAACACCCCCATACTCCCGGCCTTCTGCATTGTGGCGCCGGTAGTATGGGCGATGGACGCGGATATAGAGCGGCGTTACGCACAGATCCATCTCCACCTCAGTGTCCAGCTGAGCAGTACGTGCCTGCTCTTATCCGTGATCGTCTGATCTATTGGGCACACACATCTCCCTCCTCTGGTCACCCAGGTATCGGTCGTACAGTGCGCTGCCTGACCGGAAAGTACTGGTGGCCTACCTTGGCTAAGGACGTGAGGGTGTATGTCTCCTCCTGCTCGGTGTGCGCCCAGAGTAAGGCACCTAGGCACCTCCCAGCGGGTAAGTTACAACCCTTACCAGTTCCACAATGGCCATTGTCCCACTTGTGTATTGACTTCCTAACTGAGCTTCCCCTCTCTCAAGGTAACACCACTATCCTGTTCGTTGTGGACCGCTTTTCCAAAGCCTGCCGTCTCCTTCCTCTGCCCGGTCTCCCCACGGCCCTGCAGAATGTGGAGGCCCTGTTTACACACGTCTTCCGGCACTACGGGGTGCCAGAGGACATAGTGTCTGACCTGGGTCCCCAGTTCACATCCAGGGTCTTTTAGGCGTTCATGGAACGTCTGGGGGTCTCGGTCAGCCTGACCCGAGTCTAATGGGCAGGTGGAACGGGTGAATCAGGATGTGGGTAGGTTCCTGCGGTCCCACTGCCAGGACCCGGCCGGGGAGTGTTCGGTGTTCTTGCCATGGGCAGAATATGCCCAGAACTCTCTCCGCCACTCCTCCACTAACCTAACGCAATTTCAATGTGTTTTAGGTTATCAGCCGGTTCTGGCACCGTGGCATCAGAGCCACGGTGCTCACGTACACCTCCAACGTGCCGTGCGTCACCAGAAGGCCAACGCTGACCGCCACCGCAGTGAGGCCCCGGTCTTTGTACCGGGTGATCGGGTCTGGCTCTCGACCCGGAATCTGCCCCTCCGCCTGCCCTGCCGGAAGCTGAGCCCGTGGTTTGTGGGGCCGTTCAAAGTCCTGAGGAGAATAAACGAGGTTACTTATAGGTTACTACTCCATCCAGATTACCGCATTAACCCCTCGTTCCATGTGTCTCTCCTCAGGCCGGTGGTGGTTGGTCCGCTCCAGGAGTCTGAGGTGCGGGAGGTCCCTCCGCCCCCTCTGGACATCGATGGGGCCCCAGCGTACTCTGTCCATTCCATCCTGGATTCGAGGCGTCGGGTGGGAGGCCTTCAGTACCTCGTGAGGTGGGAGGGGTACGGTCCGGAGGAGCGGTGCTGGGTCCTGGTGAGGGATATCCTCGATCCCTCCCTGTTGCGGGATTTCCACAGTCGCCATCTGGCTCGCCCTGCTCTGCGTCCTCCTGGTCGTCCCCGAGGCCGGTGTTGGCGTGCTGCTGGAGCTGCGCGTACAGGGGGGGAGACTGCCTCCTCTCCTTGTTCGGGCAGGCTTTGGTGTTCATCATCACCGGTCTTCTAGCCACTGCCGCTCCTCATCTCATCATTCCATTTATTTTTGTCTTGTTTATTACACAAACCTGGTTCATATCCCCTCATCAGTACCTGTATAAGTGTTCCCTCTTCCCCCTTGTCTTTGTGTGTGATTGTTTATTGTGGAGGATAGTGAAGCTCAGTGGAGCTCCGTGTATTGTGTATCACCGGGATATTTCCCTGTATGCCTTGTATTTTCCAGTGTGCCTGTTTTGCGCACTGAAGTGGTTTTGACACAATTCTGCATAACTCTGTATTTGCGGAATAAAGCCTGTTATTCTGTGACTACCCAGAGCATACTCTGGACATTTGTTTAAAACAATATGTCTAAAAATCAACAAAATCATAAAGGGTACTTTTGAGATATTCATATTAATCGTTTTAATGTTGAATAAATTAATCTGTACAATTTTATATCAGAATGTAGCTATACTCTATATTTTAGAGCACACTATTAGGAGTATAATGACAAGGTGTTGTCTGTATCATGTACGGTTCACGGATCATTGAGAGTGCTGTGTCTCCAATCACACTGTTTGTGTGTGCTTGTATCAACAACTGTCTGCAAGACAATTCAAACAGGACGTGGTGCAAGATTCCCCCTCACAGCCTCAACCAAAGGAGCACATTGTGCCAGCAATGCTCCTTGTTCCATAGCAGAAAGCATTCACACCCAAACCAAGGTAGACACTCATATCATTCTTGACAGGTCATTGGGCTACACTACAATGTGCATGCATGTAGACCAAGTGTAATCTGCTGTGCTCCTTCTTTCTGCCAGTGACCCCCCTGATGTTCAGTTTAAACTCACCCAGCTGATTGCCGTGTACACTGGTCAGATTGACCAGCAGATTACCTTTGCCTGTTAGAGGAGGAGTTGGCGAGAGAAGTGCAACAGGAGAATGCAGAAGTTGCGGCCTCAGAGCAGATCAGGCAGCAGCCCCATGGAAGCCTCCCCAGCAGATGTGGCCTGAGGGGCAGACATGGTCCTCCATCCGGAGACAGCCCCACAGAGGAGGGGCAGGTGGTGCACAGTGGCCAGGCTAGCTATGGATCCCAACAGCCAGGTGAGCGGGCAGAAATCCACTGCCTCCCAAGAGCGGGTGCCTGCAGCTGGGTGAGCCTGGAACCTGCTCCTCATGGGGGTGTGCATCCTACCTCCACCCACCAGAAGGGCAATGTTGCAAGGGAAATGTGGAGTGATGAGGAATCTTTATCAGACTCTCCTCATAAAGATGCCTTTGAAGATAGCAGCAGCACTAGGAAGAGTAAACCTGGAAAGAAGAGGATGTGGACCCCCAAGGAGTGGGTGGAAGCTGGGGTTTCCCACTATGGTGAGGGCAACTGGGAGAAGATGGCTGCCGTTTTACAGTCCTCTAACCAATTGTACTTTTATGTGTGTTTTTTCGCGTTATTTGTAATTTATTCTGTACATAATGTTTCTGCCACCATCTCTTATGACCAAAAAGAGCTTCTGGATATCAGGACAGCAATTACTCACCTCGTATTGGACAAACATTTTTTCTTCAACGAGTCGGACGCGAAGGATATCCTACAGACACCCGACAAGGCCCAAATCCCCGTCATTCGCATTAGAAAGAGACAGAGATATCGTGGACGTAGGTCGGGGGTGCCTTGTACGGATCCGACGGCGAGCGAGTAAACTGCCTCTTCCATCAATCCTATTAGCCAATGTTCAATCATTTGAAAATTAATTGGATGACCTAAGATTAAGGTTATCCTACCAACGGGACATTAAAAACTGTAATATATTATGTTTCACCGAGTCGTAGCTGAACGACGACATGGATAACATACAGCTGGCAGGATATGCGCTACATCAGCAGGATAGAACGTCTGACTCCGGTAAGACAAGGGGTGACAGTCTGTGTATATTTGTAAACAACAGCTGGTGCATAAAATCTAATACTAAGGAAGTCTTAAGGTTTTGCTCGCCCGAGGTAGAGTATCTCATGATAAGCTGAAGACCACACTATTTACCAAGAGAGTTTTCATCTATATTTTTCATAGCTGTCTATTTACCACCACAAACTGATGCTGGCACTAAGATTGCACTCAATGAGCTGTATAAGGCCATTAGTAAACAGGAAAACGCCCATCCAGAGGCAGCGCTCCTAGTGGCTGTGGACTTTAATGCAGGGAAACTTAAATCTGTTCTACCTAATTTCTACCAGCATGTTAAATATGCAACCAGAGGGGAATAAACTCTAGACCACCTTTACTCCACACACAGAGACACATACAAAGCTCTCCCTCGCCCTCCATTTGGCAAATTTGACCATAACTCTATCCTCCTGATTCCTGCTTATAAGCAAAAACTAAAGCAGGAAGCACCAGTGACTCGGTTAATAAGGAAGTGGTCAGATGACGCAGATGCTAAGCTACAGGACTGTTTTGCTAGCACAGACTGGAATATGTTCCGGGATTCTTCCGATAGCATTGAGGAGTACACCACATCAGTCACTGGCTTCATCAATAAGTGCATCGATGACGTCGTCCCCACAGTGACCGTACGTACACTACAGTTCAAAAGTTTGGGGTCACATAGACATTTTCCTGGCAGCTTCATTAAATAGTACCTGCAGAACACCAGTCTCAACATCAACAGTGAAGAGGTGACTCCGGGATGCTGAACTTCTAGGCAGAGTTGCAGAGAAAAACCCATATCTCAGACTGGCCAATAAAAGGAAAATATTAAGATGGGCAGTCTGAGATATGGCTTTTTCTTTGCAACTCTGCCTAGAAGGTCAGCATCCCAGAGTCGCTTCTTCACTGTTGAAGTTGAGACTGGTGTTTTGCGGGTACTATTTAATGAAGCTGCCAGTTGAGGACTTGTGAGGCGTCTGTTTCTCAAACTAGACACTCTAATTTATTTGTCCTCTTGCTCAGTTGTGCACTGGGGCCTCCCACTCCTCTTTCTATTCTGGTTAGAGCCCGTTTGCGCTGTTCTGTGAAGGGAGTAGTACATAATGTTGTACGAGATCTTCAGTTTCTTGGCAATTTCTCGCATGGAATAGCCTTCATTTCTCAGAACAAGAATAGACTGATGATTTTCAGAAGAAAGTTATTTGTTTCTGGCCATTTTGAGCCTGTAATCGAACCCACAATTGCTGATGCTCCAGATACTCAACTAGTCTCAAGAAGGCCAGTTTTATTGCTTCTTTAATCAGCACAACAGTTTTCAGCGGTGCTAACACAATTGCAAAAGGGTTTTCTAATGATAAATTAGCCATTTAAAATGATAAACTTGGATTAGCAAACATAACGTGCCATTGGAACACAGGACTGATGGTTGCTGATAATGGGCCTCTGTACGCCTATGTAGATATTCCATTAAAAATCTGCAGTTTCCAGCTACAATAGCCATTTACAACATTAACAATGTCTACACTGTATTTCTGATCAATTTGATGTTATTTTAATGGACACTTTTTTTCTTTTCTTTTGAAAACAAGGACATTTCTAAGTGACCCCAAACTTTTGAATGGTAGTGTACATAGCCCAACCAGAAGACATGGATTACAGGCAACATCCGCACTGAGCTAAAGGGTAGAGTTGCCGCTTTCAAGGAGTGGGACTCTAACCCGGACGCTTATAAGAAATCCCGCTATGCCCTCCGACGAACCATCAAACAGGCACAGAGTCAATACAGGACTAAGATTGAACCATACTACACCGGCTCTGACGCTCGTCGGATGTGGCATGGCTTGAAAACTATTACAGACTACAAAGGGAAGCACAGCCGCGAGCTGCCCAGTGACACAAGCCTACCAGACGAGCTAAATCACTTCTATGCTCGCTTCGAGGCAAGCAACACTTATGCATGCATGAGAGCATCAGTTGTTCCGGATGACTATGTGATCACGCTCTCTGTAGCCGATGTGAGTAAGACTTTTAAGCAGGTCAACATTCACAAGGCAGCAGGGCCAGACGGATTACCAGGACGTGTACTCCGAACATGCGCTGACCAACTGGCAAGTGTCTTTTCTGACATTTTCAACATGTCCCTGACTGAGTCTGTAATACCAACATGTTTCAAGCAGACCACCATAGTTCCTGTGCCCAAGAATACTAAGATAACCTGTCTTAATGACTACCGACCCGTAGCGCTCACGTCTGTAGCCATGAAGTGCTTTGAAAGGCTAGTCAAGGCTCACATCAACACCATTATCCCAGAAACCCTAGACCCACTCCAATTTGCATACCGCCCCAACAGATCCACAGATAATGCAATCTCTATTGCACTCCACACTGCCCTTTCCCACCTGGACAAGAGGAACACCTACGTGAGAATGCTATTCATTGACTACAGCTCAGCGTTCAACACCATAGTGCCCTCAAAGCTCTTCACTAAGCTAAGGACCCTGGGACTAAACACCTCCCTTTGCAACTGGATCCTGGACTTCCTGACTGGCTGCCCCCAGGTGGTAAGGATAGGTAACAACACATCTGCCACGCTGATCCTCAACACGGGGGCCCCTCAGGGGTGCGTGCTCAGTCCCCTCCTGTACTCCCTGTTCACCCATGACTGCATGGCCAGGCACGACTCCAACACCATCATTAAGTTTGCCAACGACACAACAGTGGTAGGCCTGATCACCGACAACGATGAGACAGCCTATAGGGAGGAGGTCAGAGACCTGGCCGTGTGGTGCCAGGATAACAACTTCTCCCACAACGTGATCAAGACAAAGGAGATGATTGTGGACTACAGGAAAAAAAAGAGGACTGAGCACGCCCCCATTCTCATCGACAGGGCTGTAGTGGAACAGGTTGAGAGCTTCAAGTTCCTTGGTGTCCACATCACCAAAAAATGATCATGGTTCAAACACACCAAGACAGTCGTGAAGAGGGCACGACAAAGCCTATTCCCCCTCAGGAGACTGAAAAGATTTGGCATGGGTCCTCAGATCCTCAAAAGGTTCTACAGCTGCACAATCGAGAGCATCCTGACTGGTTGCATCACCGCCTGGTATGGCAACTGCTCGGCCTCTGACCGCAAGGCACTACAGAGGGTAGTGCGTACGGCCCATTACATCACTGGGGCCAAGCTTCCTGCCATCCAGGACCTCTATACAAGACGGTGTCAGAGGAAGGCCCTAAAAATTATCAAAGACTCCAGCCACCCTAGTCATAGACTGTTCTCTCTGCTACTGCACGGCAAGCGGTACGGGAGCGCCAAGTCTAGGTCCAAAAGGCTTCTTAACAGCTTCTACCCCCAAGCCATAAGAATCCTGAACAGCTAATCATGGCTACCCAGGCTATTTGCATTGTTGGTTAAGGGCTTGTAAGTAAGCATTTAACTGTAATGTTGATAGAATAATTATTAATGACTAATTATTACACCCTGAAACTGTGTGAAATGTGTTAGAATGTGTGAGTGTAGGACCAGTAAAGACTATGACATTGAGCTACTATTTAGAAATGTGAGTAAGAGTTAGACCAGACAACAAAGGACAAGGAGAACTGTCTACAGACAACTGAGAAACCAAGATAAAGAGGCCTCCCAAGTTAGGGAGGAGAGAAACTGTTAGGCTTTTTAAGGAGTATGAAACATTGTGCAGACTATTGTGAGAACGGCGATAACTGAGGAATGCAGGGAGTAGGCTATGATAAGAAAGTGTGTGTGTGAACTGATGGTCAGGAGAGCAATTATAAAGTGGAAAACTACAGCCTGCCTAAAGAGGGGAGGGATTTTTGTATGACGTGTGAGTATAAAAGATGGACTCTGAAATTGTGATGGCAGAATTCTCAATGAATAAACATCTCTGACTATGCAGACCGGAACTCTGTCCGTTTCTTAAATCCAAAAGACTTACAACCTTTTGGGAGACGCACAGAGACACTGAAATAGTTTGTTAAATAATTCACGTAACAGCTTGGTTCTTCTGAGCCGGAATCCAATACCTGCCTCTGTCATTCCAGGTAACTCTGAAAACCGTCGACGGGTGAATGATACATTCGCAAATAGAAAGTCCTGCCCTTTGACATTAAGGGTTAAGACAGACCAGAGGACACCTGATTAATGATAGAGACGGTGACGGAATCCAAACCTACATTGAATCTCGGCTGCAAGGATAAGGTCAGTAGTCTTTATTCATTACTTGGTGAAATTGATTTGAGAACTTGCTAAAATATTGAAAAGTAGTAAATTGATCAATGCGTAGCCATTTTAAGTGAAATGTTGGTGGGTCCGTAACGATTCATGGTAATAGGCCATTACCTTAAGAAACTACCTGGTGTTGAAATAGAAGGAACTATTAAAAGTACACCTAAGGGATGTAACCTGTAAGAGATTATAGAACAGTCAACAAATAATCCGGGTTAAACAAATACAAAAAGTAAAAGAGAGGATATAATTGAGTAAATTTAGACGGTTAAGATCACCAGGAGAGGGAGAACCCATTCCTGTTGTATGGGACTGTCAGGAATTATCAAGATTACATTGTGGGGATAAATTCCTCCGTAGAGTAGGAGATAATTCTGGGGGACTAGTCAACCTGTTGTATGGGACTGTCAGGAATTATCAAGATTACATAGTGGGGATAAATTCCTCCGTAGAGTAGGAGATCATTCTGGGGGACTAGTCAACCTGTTGTACCTATACAGGAAGGGGTGATTCCAGGTGTGGTGTGAAACTGTTTTGAATAACTTGTTATATAGAAGAGGTGGCTAAGGGATTTTTAACAGTACCAACCATGGGAGGCAAATCCTCACAAGAGGTCCCAGAATTTACTGGGGACGAGAAATACATGGAAATTGGAGACAAACTAAATGTGTATTATGGACCTAATTGGAAGAAAAAAAAATTGCTTTACTGGGCGACTTGATGTAATTAAACTGGAATCCATGATTAAACAAATGCATGTAAATTGTGGTACTGATCTAAATTAAACAGAAAAGAGAGTAATTAAACTAGAGTCCATGATTAAACAAATGCATGTAAATTGTGGTAATGATCTAAAGAAACAGAAAAGAGAGGAACAGGAGGATTCAGAGCTAAGCTCAGGAGAGAGTCAGTATGAGTCAGGAGATGAGAGAGTAGGAGGGGGCCAGTACCCACTGATAGCCTTACCTAATCTATTGGCAGGGAATGAAGGGGCCCCAGCAACCTTAGATGTATACAGTAATAATAATAATAATATGTCATTTAGCAGACAGGCCATGAACACAGAGGACGTGGCCAGAGCGGTAGAAGGAATGACGTACCCCAAAACAGGAATAGTAAGGTTTGGGCTGCCATTAGAGGGCAGTGGGTTTCAGGGGATGCCCAGAGGGCACTTTTGCCATGGGCCGATCACGGAGAGTATGTTGGGAAAATAACTGAATTGTGTAATAGCCTCAGAGAACATTACCATCGTCATGCAGACTTCTCTAAAGTACATGAGTGTAAACAAGAGGATAGTGAGACTGTCAGCCAGTACTTAGAGAGGGTTAAAGATGTGTTTAACGCAAACAGTGGCATACCCGAGCCAGACCAGAGACAGGGGAATGATACGCCCTACCATCAGTAATTAAAAATATAGCGTTCCTCAGTGGAATGAGACCAGAGATAAGCAGGACCATTAAAAATACTTTGATAGGGTGGAGAACGGCACAGCAACACTGATTGAGGTTAAAAAAGTATGCAGTTTACCAAGAGCAGATTGGGAGAGAAAAAGAGGAGTAAGAGAGACCTTAAGGGAGTGCCAACTCTCTGGGAGATAGTGAGGCCAGAAACAAAGGGGCAGTGTCCTGGAAATCACAGTCTGTTTTTTGTGTTTTTTTTTCAGTTCTGCTGGGAGTATATTTGATGATGGGGATTTGTGTTGAATGAGAGGCTAGAGACTTCATAAAATAATAATTGGAATAATAATTATATATTAACTTGCTCACCCAAACGTAGACATACGTCATGGGTGAGACATAATTAATATAATATTGTACAAAGCCAATTTAGGGTTTCCATTAAGGAACGTCAATCCCTACATTGGATATTAATACTATGGAGATAAATCCAATACCGTATTGGTCCGAATATAAGACGACCCTGATTATAAGACGACCCCCCGTTTTTCAACACAAACATTTAGAAAAACAGATTTGCAGACTAGATTTGCCGAACAAAGAACTTCATTTTATTTTAAAATAACAATATTAAAAACACAGTGAATTAAACACAAAGGCAAACTATGTACAGTATGATTCAAAATTAATATCAAGCAATAATAAAGCAACATTTTTAAATAACAGAGAAAATACAGGCCACACATTTAACTAAACTTAACAAAAAATTCGCCAAACTTCTCCTCCGATGTCTCTCTATCCCTCACACACGTCCTCTGCCCCGCTGTGTTCGCTCTCGCTGTCATCGCTCCCCAGCTGCTCCGCTTCCACCGGCTCCTCCCAAAGCACGTCGTCCTCGCTGCCGTCCAATGCATTTGAGATGCAACATTTTTTAAAGCCATCGATGATGCTCTGTGAGGGAATAGCATCCCATGCATGCAGGATCCATTCACACAGTAGACTTCTCTCCGAAGTCTGACGGCAGGCGTTGGGCCAAACTCGTTCTCCGTCTAAGTGACAGTCCATTACGCCGCATCATCCCTACGACACCAGCCGAGGCTGGCTTTAAATCCAGTGATGTTGAGCTCTCTGGCGATTTCCAGGGCCTTAACCTGGATGACAGCTCTGGTAATGGGCATTCCCTCACTTCTTTTTTCCCTGACATATTCAAAAACCCTCCGGTCAACCTCAATGAAACGACCACTTTGAGGACCACGGAAGGATTTTCGCTGACTGTTAGCATCTTTTAGACGTTGTTTTTCTGCTCGCCATCTTCTTACATTACACTCAGTGACCCCGAATGTCTTGGCAGCTTGGCAGTTGTTAGATGACTCTGCCTTATTGACAACCATTATTTTGAAATTGGCATCATAGCTCCTCCGCTGTTGTTTATTGACCTGGCCCACTTTTGAGCCACTTGTCTCTAAATGGTCAGCCTGTCTTTCCATCTTTAAACACCGGTAACGGGCTGGTTGTTAAGGACGCCTCTTCCCTCCGTCCGGAACGAATTTTTGGCGCCATCTGTGCCCGCGAATGTGTATTGACATTTAAAGGGAGCGCCGAAGAAGAGAAACTGCGCTCTGAATACTAGACCCCGAATATAAGACGACCCGACTTTTTTGGACCTATTTCGAGGGGAAAAAAGGCCGTCTTATATTCGGACCAATACGGTATATGCTGGTCAACTGCGGCATGTGTTTGGTGTTATTTGTAGCCTACTTAGAAAGGAGAGTTACCTATATCTGCTGTATTCTAAACAATGACAGATTGGGGGTTTCATAAGAGGTGGCTATAATTTTAGTTGATAACAGAGGTAATTAGATTTGAGAAATGTTGAAAAGTAATGTTAGATGGAAAGTCAGCAATAGAGGATAGAGATTCTACAGGGTTTCCTGTGTGAAAAAAGTAACAGAAATTGGGTGATGAGAAATGTTGAATTGCATTGTTTAAGCAAGAATGGCATTAAATTCATGCTTTCTAGTTATGTGTATGCAAATATGTTATTCGTTTTTGGTGGTGTGTGGATAGAATTTACTAATGCCAGGATTTAGTAAACAAAGCAGAGAGATGTAGTGAGAGCAGTGGAAGGGATACCCCACCCTAAGACGGGGGTACACCAGTTCAGAAGAGATATGGAAGGGCTGACCGCCAGCTTTAAGCTGAATACAGGGGAACTAGAGAGGGCAGTCAGACAGATAGTGTTAAAGGACTGGGCGGCAGTGAGAGGAAACTGTGTTCCCGGAGATGGGAATGCGCCGGTTCTAGAGTGGGCAGAAGGAGGGGCTTATGGAGATAAATTGGCACAACACTGTGATAATCTGAGAGAATATTGTCACAGACATGCCGACTTCTCCAAAGTCCACGAGTGTAAGCAGGGAGACTGTGAGACTATTAGTCAATACCTAGAGAGACTGAGAGATGTGTTTAATGCAAACAGTGGATTTATTAAACAATAGGTTTATATTTTAAAAACATCAATGCAACAGGTTGCGATGATTAAATTAATAGAAAGGGGTTATAGGTTTATATTAGAAGGTGTAGGGAACTTAATGAAACGTGGTATTATATAATGTCTTCCAGGATTGATGGAAGTCTCCTATAGCATTATGTTAAGGGGATGCCTGGGATAAAATATAATGTCTTACTTACACGGAGTATGTGATTGTATTGGCTAATGAATGAAATATGACATTTACAGGGGCGACAGGAACAATAGAAGGGGAGACAGATTTTCCTATGGTGTTGATCAAATAATTGATAATGGATCATTTGAGATGAGATCCCATGGAGCAGATTTAGGGGTTCAATAATCATTGTGAGATTTAAAGAGGATATGATCTGAAGGGTAATTAATTAAACATAATCATTGTATACTCGAAGAATTCTGAGTGGTTTTATGGATTAGTTATGAGGAATTAGATTGATACAAACGATTATTGATGAGTTAGGACTGGGGATATCTGTATCATGTTTTGTGTGTACTTACCATCTTTAGATTACTGATGGTAATTGAAGGTTAACAAAAAGAATAATTTATCTTCCAGGAGAAAGAGATTCGCTTATCTCATTGGAATGTTGCCCAGGGATAGGGGGAGCAGTTTAGTGGAGTTAGGCAGTATTTAGGTCGTAAAAGTGAGCTACCAAATTAAGTCGGGCCTGGCTATTTTTGGTTGATGTTTTTCAATTGGGTTTTTCAAATAAAAAACAACACACCTAGTATGATGTTTATAAAGGGTTGTTATTTCAATTTTAGGGGGTTTTCAATAGGTCAAAGGTGAAGTCTTAAAGGAGCACACACAGTGAATTTTATGGAGTTTTTCTGTTTTGACTGAGTTTAGGGTATATATGATTTCTTATGAGAATAAATGTCATGAGGACTTAATGAACACTTGGGATAAGTAACATTTATGAAATATTTAGGATGATGGTAATGTTTAGTATACTATGGGATGGAACAGTTCGTTGAATGATTTCAATGGCCTCTGAACTCTGTTTTGACTTTCTGGTGTTAATTGATCATCCACACTGGTAAATACTAAAGGCATGAGGAGGACTTTAAGATAGTTTATTTTACCAAGTTGAGGGTAATTTATAGTACTGTGAAAAGTGTGAAGAAATGTATAATTCGGTAATAATATATATGATTCGAACCATAAAATAACAGAAGAGAGAGAGAGCTTTCCCTGAATGAGGGATACCTGTTGCTAGTCAATTGTACTAATCTTGGATTACTTTTACGGGATAGATGTAAGTTGAGGTATTATCAAATGTTGTCAGCAGGGTTAAAACACTTCTCTGGTCCCAGTCAGCTGTCAAAAGAGGAAGTTTCGATAGATAGAGATCTACTTATAGAGAGCTACAGTAGGGCCCCAATTAAGGAAGTTCACAGATGGGTGAAGCAAGGCGCAGTAAATAAGGAAGGAATATGGGTCAAAGACAGCTTACCAATTCTCCCGAAATTACTGTTTAGATATGCTGCAATATTGACACACGGGCAGAGTCATGTGTCAACGGGAGGGATGGATGGTAGAGCAGGTTAGGAAACACTTTGTGGCCTATGGTATAACGAATTACTAATATATATATATATATATCTTTTTTTTTTTAAGTGTTTGGAAGACCTTACAGAATGCCACAGTTGGCAGGACCAGAACAGGCAGACATAGAACTAGAGAATACACTAGCAGAACACATGAGAAAATTGTTCGTTAACCATACCCGTATGTCTAAGAATTTGTGTCCTACAGGAGAATTAAAGGAGAAGGTGATTCATAGTATATAACCTGGAGACTGGGTGTGGATCCAATCGTTGAGGAAAAAGGATTGAAAGCAGTCACGCTGGGAGGGACCATACCAAGTCCTATTGGTAACTGCCTTCGCTATAAGAATAGCTGAGAGAGCCACTTGGGTCCACGTTACCCACTGCAAAAAGGTAGGCCCACATACCAACACCGTTGAACACACATAGAGTTAAAGAGAAGAACTTGCCACTAGGGTTCGGGGGTAAACTCTGTTAACGAAGAAACCCTACCCCGACCTTTCATCACTGTGGGGTGTTTATAGAGGTGTGGGTATGGGGAAGTACCAGGCAGGTGGGTCAGGGATTGGGATGGCGGTTTTGGGGATTTTGGGGGACTCTGAGCTGCATCATCATGTTAACCATATTATGGATTAATCCAGGTCAACCTAAACAGGGAAATTATGCACTGATTCGATCTCGTAGAAATACTGAAACCAAGAAAGACTATTGGGGCAATGATTATTTTAATAGTTAAAGTCAGTTTAGCACAAGATGGGGGATTCAAGATACCATTCGACTTCTCCCATGATGTCACGGATTCTGCCGAGGCTGCCCCTCCTCCTTGCTCGGGCAGGTTTCGGCGTTCGTCGTCACCGGAGTACTAGCTGCTGCCGATCTATGTTCTATGTTTCTATGTTCTACCTGTTGTGTCAGATTGTTTCACACCTGTTGCCCATCTTGTGATTACTCCGCCCCTATTTAACCCTGTGGCTCCCATTGTGTTCTGTGCGTGTTTGTTGCTTGTACTCGTATGTCATTGGTGAGCGGATTTATTCCTCCCTGCGTGGAGGCTTCTTGTTTCTTTACGAGCTTTAGTAAAGTTACGTTTTTCCCTTGAGTTCTGTGTCCTGCGCCTGACTTCAGTCTACCGCATACACCGACATCGTGACAGAAACACGCACCACAATGGAGTCAGCAGGAACGACTGGATCTACCGAGACGATGGAGGAACGAGTCCAACGTCAAGGGACGATCCTTCAGAATCTCGGTGAGACGATGGAACAAGTTTTCCAGATGATAGAGCGATTGGCGAGAGGTGGTATCCCTTCACCATGTCCCACCACACCACCACCTGCTACACTGGCTACCACTTCGCCACCTGGGTCCAGTGGGATTCGGCTCTCGCTCCCGAGGGCATATGACGGTACACCTGCCGGGTGCCAGGGATTTCTCCTCCAGGTAGAGCTCTACCTGGCCACCATTCACCCGGCGCCCTCGGGATACGAGAGTGTGTCCGCCCTCATCTCCTGTCTATCGGGGAAGGCGCTTGAGTGGGCTAACGCCGAGTGGAGAAATATAGACTCGAGAACTGTCCGCTACGCGGATTTCACCCGCCGCTTCCGGGCGGTATTCGATCATCCACCTGAGGGGAGAGCGGCGGGAGAACGTCTGGTCCACCTAAGACAGGAGATGAGGAGCGCGCAGGAGTTTGCGCTGGAGTTTAAGACTGTAGCAGCCAGCGCAGGATGGAATGAGCGGGCCCTTATCGACCACTATCATTGCAGCTTAAGGGAGGACGTCCGTCGGGAACTGGCCTGCAGGGACACCAATCTCAACCTGGACCAACTGGTGGACATGTCCATCCGGTTGGATAACCGTTCTGATGGGGGCCTGTCCATTTCATCTCCCAGCACCTCCGAGCCTACACCTATGGAGCTAGGAGGTGCTGCAGGTAGGGAGACTGGGAGAGAGACTGTCCCCTGCACCAAGTGTGGCCGCAGAGGACACACTGCTGGTCGGTGCAGGGGAGGTTTCTCAGGAGGTCGAGGCAGCAGGCAGAGCACTGGTCGACCGTCTCAGGTGAGAAGGCACCCGACTCACCCAGAGTTCACTGTTGCTAATATGTGTATCGACATTATGTTTCCAGAATTTTCCCCTCATTCCCAGCATAAGGCGCTAGTAGATTCAGGCACGGCTGGGAATTTTATTGATCGCCAGTATGCACGTAGCCTAGGGATTCCCACAGTGTCTGTTGATAAACCTTTCCCTGTTCACGCATTAGATAGTCGCCCGTTAGGGTCAGGCATAATCAGGGAGGTCACCGCTCCTCTGCTGATGATGACGCAGGGGGGTCATGAGGAGAGGATTAGCCTCTATCTGATTGATTCTCCTGCGCATCCTGTGGTGTTGGGACTTCCCTGGTTAGCCATTCATGACCCCACTATTTCATGGCAACAGAGGGCTCTCAAGGGATGGTCCAGTCAGTGTTCAGGGAGGTGTTTAGGAGTTTCCTTGGGGGCAACTTTGGTGGAAAGTCCAAACCAGGTTTCCACCATGCACATTCCATCCGAGTATGCCGATTTGGCTATCGTCTTCAGCAAAAAGAGGGCGACTAAATTACCACCCCATCGTCCGGGGGATTGTGCGATAAATCTCCAGGTAGGAGCTGCACTTCCCCGGAGTCACGTGTATCCTTTGTCTCAGGAGGAGAAGGTGGCTATGGAGACATATGTCACCGAATCTCTGAGGCAGGGATACATTCGGCCATCCACTTCACCCGTTTCCTCGAGTTTCTTTTTTGTGAAGAAGAAAGATGGTGGGTTACGCCCGTGCATTGATTACCATGGCCTAAATCAGATTACCATCAAGTACAGCTATCCATTACCTCTAATAGCTAGTATGACGGAATCATTGCACGGGGCACGCTTTTTCACAAAATTGGATCTCAGGAGCGCATACAACCTAGTGCGTATCCGTGAGGGAGATGAGTGGAAGACGGCATTTAGCACCACCTCTGGACATTTTGAGTATCTGGTCATGCCATACGGGTTAATGAATGCTCCTTCAGTTTTCCAATTATTTGTGGATGAGATTTTCAGGGACCTGCACGGACAAGGGGTAGTGGTGTATGTTGATGACATCCTTATATACTCCGCTACACGTGCCGAGCATGTGTCCCTGGTGCGTAAGGTGCTTGGAAGACTGTTGGAGCATCACCTGTATGCTAAGGCAGAGAAATGCCTGTTCTTCCAGGAGTCCATCTCTTTCTTGGGGTACCATATGTCCGCGTCAGGGGTGAGGATGGAGAGTGACCGCATTTTGGCCGTGCGTAATTGGGCGACTCCAACCACGGTAAAGGAGGTGCAGCGATTTTTGGGTTTTGCTAATTACTACCGGAGATTTATCCGGGGCTTTGGTCAGGTAGCAGCTCCCATTACCTCGTTACTGAAGGGGGGGCCGGTGCGTCTGCGGTGGTCAGCGGAGGCGGACAGGGCTTTTAATCATTTGAAGGACCTGTTTACCTCGGCTCCAGTGCTGGCTCATCCGGACCCCTCTTTAGCCTTCACGGTTGAGGTGGATGCGTCCGAGGCTGGAATAGGCGCTGTACTGTCTCAGCGCTCGGGTATGCCACCTAAACTCCGCCCCTGTGCCTTCTTTTCGAAGAAGCTCAGGACGGCGGAGCGCAACTATGATGTGGGGGACCGGGAGCTGTTGGCTGTGGTCGAAGCTCTGAAAGCGTGGAGACATTGGCTTGAGGGGTCTAGGCACCCTTTTCTCATTTTGACTGATCACCGCAATCTGGAGTACATCCGGGCAGCGAGGAGGTTAAACCCTCGCCAGGCAAGGTGGTCCATGTATCTCACCCGTTTTGTTTTCACGCTTTCTTACAGGCCAGGTTCCCAGAACGCTAAGGCAGATGCTCTGTCCCGACTGTATGACTCGGAGGGGAGTTCCGTGGAGCCCACTCCCATACTTCCGGCATCGTGTCTGGTGGCACCGGTGGTGTGGGAGGTTGACGCGGAGATCGAGCGGGCGTTGCGCAACGAACCCACTCCTCCCCAGTGTCCAGGAGGTCGTGTGTACGTACCGATTGATGTCCGCGATCAGTTGATCTATTGGGCTCACACGTCACCCTCCTCTGGTTATCCTGGTATCGGTCGGACAGAGCACTGTCTTAGTGAGAAGTACTTGTGGCCCACCTTAGCTAAGGACGTGAGGGTTTATGTTTCCTCCTGCTCGGTGTGCGCCCAGTGTAAGGCTCCTAGACACCTGCCCAGAGGGAAATTGCAACCTCTACCCGTTCCACAACGACCATGGTCCCACCTATCGGTGGACTTCGTGACGGATCTTCCCCCCTCACAAGGGAACACCACGATCCTGGTTGTTGTGGATCGGTTTTCTAAGTCCTGCCGCCTCATTCCGCTGCCCGGCCTCCCTACGGCCCTACAAACAGCTGAGGCCCTATTTACACACGTCTTCCGGCACTACGGGGTGCCTGAGGATATAGTGTCTGATCGGGGTTCCCAGTTCACCTCTAGGGTTTGGAGGGCGTTCATGGAACGTCTGGGAGTCTCGGTCAGTCTGACCTCAGGATTTCACCCCGAGAGTAACGGGCAGGTGGAGAGAGTTAACCAGGAGGTGGGTAGGTTTCTGAGGTCGTATTGCCAGGACCAGCGGGGGGAGTGGTCGGTTTACCTCCCCTGGGCAGAGATAGCCCAGAACTCCATCCGCCACTCCTCCACTAACCTTTCTCCGTTCCAATGTGTATTAGGTTATCAGCCGGTCCTGGCACCTTGGCATCAGAGCCAGATCGAGGCACCTGCGGTGGACGAGTGGTTTCGGCGCTCGCAGGAGACCTGGAAAGCTGCCCATGTACGTCTGCAGCGGGCCATCAGGCGTCAAAAGGCGAGCGCCGACCGCCACCGCAGTGAGGCCCCGGTGTATGCACCGGGGGACCGGGTCTGGCTCTCGACCCGAAACCTGCCCCTTCGCCTGCCCTGCCGGAAACTGGGTCGGCGGTTTGTAGGGCCATTCAAAGTCCTGAGGAGATTGAACGAGGTATGTTATAGGTTACAACTTCCTACTAATTATCGTATTAACCCCTCGTTCCATGTGTCTCTCCTCAGGCCGGTGGTAGCTGGTCCACTCCAGGAGTCGGAGATACGGGAGGTTCCTCCGCCCCCGCTGGACATCGAGGGGGCACCGGCGTACTCGGTTCGGTCCATATTGGATTCGAGGCGTCGGGTGGGGGCCTGCAGTATCTCGTGGAGTGGGAGGGGTACGGTCCGGAGGAACGGTGCTGGGTTCCTAGGAGGGATATCCTCGATCCATCCATGTTGAGGGATTACCACCGCAATCATCCCACTCGCACCGCGCCGCGTCCTCCTGGCCGTCCCCAAGGCCGGGAGCCGCGCATCAGGGGGGTACTGTCACGGATTCTGCCGAGGCTGCCCCTCCTCCTTGCTCGGGCAGGTTTCGGCGTTCGTCGTCACCGGAGTACTAGCTGCTGCCGATCTATGTTCTATGTTTCTATGTTCTACCTGTTGTGTCAGATTGTTTCACACCTGTTGCCCATCTTGTGATTACTCCGCCCCTATTTAACCCTGTGGCTCCCATTGTGTTCTGTGCGTGTTTGTTGCTTGTACTCGTATGTCATTGGTGAGCGGATTTATTCCTCCCTGCGTGGAGGCTTCTTGTTTCTTTACGAGCTTTAGTAAAGTTACGTTTTTTCCTTGAGTTCTGTGTCCTGCGCCTGACTTCAGTCTACCGCATACACCGACATCGTGACACATGAAGAGATAGGAGGTTTTAGAGGCTTTGGTAAGAAGGGGGCGTGTACAAGAAAGTTAGGTCCTAGAAGGTATGGTAAATACATTTGCACTGGGGAACGCTCATGTCCTTGGGCAAGGGTGTTTAAACATACCTGGGGAACATACTATGAGAACGGAATGGACGCAGTACACCGATGGGGAATTAAACAAACCCATGATACATGTAAAACGGAACTGGTGATAACGGTAAAGTCAATTATGCAAGATGACATAGCAAGGAACTATTGGGCCTGTGTTGATGATTTCGGGGAAGATATATGTTTGAGGTTCATTTTTCAGGAGAGAAATTAATCTTCCACCTCCGAGACAGATCAGCAGGTAGATCCAATGTTATCACCAGAGGTAGCAACAAATAGTCTAATACCCCTTGGAAGGCCCTCAGAAGGAATCCTAAATAGCACTAAACCACCAAGGGTAGAATATTTCCTCTTGCAGGAAATGAACCAAGGAGAAGTAGAAGGAATTTCAAATGAGAACTTCTGGGTAAGGTG
Source organism: Coregonus clupeaformis (assembly GCF_020615455.1). Classification (NCBI taxonomy): domain Eukaryota; kingdom Metazoa; phylum Chordata; class Actinopteri; order Salmoniformes; family Salmonidae; genus Coregonus; species Coregonus clupeaformis. The sequence continues at coordinate 17,924,237 of NC_059230.1, read as the reverse complement.
GATGAACTACACAGCTAGGGCGTTGGGTCAAACTAATTGTTATGCCTGTTCAACAGGTAGGCCAACCCTTGTAACTGCACCTATGCCTCAGAACATGTTCTCTTGTGTGATAGATTTGGGATCAAACCAAACCTCATCTAATTGTTCTGATATTAAAATAACCACTCTTAAAAAGGATAATACTAAGGCACCCCAATTCACCATGAACCCCGGAGATTATCAATGTTATAGACACCAAAATAATGCGAATCACAGATAAAATTGGAGAAGGTTTTACTGGTGGGTTACAATTGATAAAAATGTTGACTGGATTAATTACATCTACAAAGGTTTGTTAATTAGACAAGGGATGCAGTGAAGAGAATCTTAGGCCAACTATCCGCCACCTCACTCATGACCTGCAGAATAGTTTGGTTCTCAAAATACTTTTAGCAGAGAAGGGCGGATTTACAAGATGGTGGGAGGTCATTGTTGTATGTTTATCCCCAACAATACAGCCCCAGATGGTACAGTAACTAGAGCACTGGCAGGTCTCACTGCATTAAGTAAACAATGGGCTGAGAACTGGGGGGTGAATACATCAATGACTGGTTGATTTGATAACATGTTTGGTAAATGGAAAACTATTGTTGTAACTATTTTAGGCGCGGCAATCGCGTCTATGGGTATGCTTGTTCTTTGTGGATGTTGTCTTATTCCCTGTGTCCGAGGGTTGGTGAGCAAGGCGTTGGAGAATGCAGTTTCCCAACAGATGGTGAGATACGGCCCAATCCCGGACTCCGACCTAAGGAATGAAGAATATGACCCACCAGGCTTGGTGGAGGACGACGACGATTCAGATAGTTTGAGACTGGATGTTTTCCTAGAACTATAAATCTCTAGTTTAAAAGTTATTGTAATGATCTTTTGTGTATTAAAGTCTTGTTTTAAGTATGATGTACTAGTTAACCGATGTTGCAGGATGTGATGAAGCAAATGTTCTTCACTATAGGCTTAGACTGTTGTTTCCAGATAGTGGGTAAACAGGTTAGGTACCATTGATAAGGAGTAACGTTATGAGTAACGTTATGCTTTTAATCATGGGGTAACCCTGACGAACCTGTATTGAATGAGACAATTTTTTATGTTTTTATATGCAAATCAACTTATATGCTTCAATGTGTGTGATTCATTTCTATAACAACATATATTTTGTGAGTATGTGTGTAATTTTTAGTCAAAGGGTGGATTGATAGAATAATTATTAATGACTAATTATTACACCCTGAAACTGTGTGAAATGTGTTAGAATGTGTGAGTGTAGGACCAGTAAAGACTATGACATTGAGCTACTATTTAGAAATGTGAGTAAGAGTTAGACCAGACAACAAAGGACAAGGAGAACTGTCTACAGACAACTGAGAAACCAAGATAAAGAGGCCTCCCAATTTAGGGAGGAGAGAAACTGTTAGGCTTTATAAGGAATATGAAACATGGTGCAGACTATTGTGAGAACGGCGATAACTGAGGAATGCAGGGAGTAGGCTATGATAAGAAAGTGTGTGTGTGAACTGATGGTCAGGAGAGCAATTATAAAGTGGAAAACTACAGCCTGCCTAAAGAGGGGAGGGATTTTTGTATGACGTGTGAGTATAAAAGATGGACTCTGAAATTGTGATGGCAGAATTCTCAATGAATAAACATCTCTGACTATGCAGACCGGGACTCTGTCCGTTTCTTAAATCCAAAAGACTTACAACCTTTTGGGAGACGCACAGAGACACTGAAATAGTTTGTTAAATAATTCACGTAACAAATGTCTACACCTGTTGTATTCGGCGCATGTGGCAAATAAAATTGGATTTGATTTGATACACCGAGATGCAATTTTTTGTTACCTTTTTCTTGGAACACACATCTCGTTCTTTGCACACTGATTCAGTGCTGTACACAGGATGTCATTCCACCCATGTCAAGTGTGAAAAACAACTCCCAGCCTCGGATGATCACAAACTTTGCGTTCTTTGCTTGGGAGCTGAACATGCTCAAGCAACTACACAGGGTAGTAGCACTTGCACTTACTGTCAGAAATTCAAACCGAGAGCATTGAAATCTCGACTTGTGAGGCAGACACATTCTCATCAGATGTGTCTGCCTCACTGATCAATGATCATTCTAAACGCTCCAGGTCTAATGACGCGTCTCACTCCCCTCGTGATAATAAATCCTCGACTGGTAATAAATTGTGACGCACTGAGATGCGCAAGGAGATTAAGTCACTGGACAGTTGTATGGCAACTATTGAGTCTGCCCTCGAGCACATCCTGGCCAGGCTTCCCCCGCTAGTACCAAACCCTACCCCTACCTCTGAACGGAGCGTGGTTGTTGAATCAGTTGACACTGACGTATTGTCCACAAGAGCCTCCCATTCTTATGACACAGACTATGAGTACTCTGATGATGATTATGATGCTGTGTACCACAGCTCTAGCATCGTCCAGTCCCAGTGACGGTCGACCAGAAAATATCCTTGTCTGAAATCTTTGAGAGGGCAAGCAGAAACCTCAATGTGGAGAATGCATCTACTGCCATGGCATCCACATCCAAGTTTGATGAATTCAATTCTTCAAAGACTGAGACACCCATCCCGTCATTCAGACTTCATGCGTGAGCTCCAATGCACTTGGAGCACACCAAATGACAGAACCCCCGCCATGCCAAGCATATGCACTTGCTTAGCTACAGTTCATGGTGCAGATGAAGATGGTTTTGGCCATTTCCCCCGTATGGACAAATAATTTGCTTTGCTTGTTCTACCTGCTTTTCTCCGTCACAGCTCAGACCAAGAGCTGCCTAATAAACGATGCAGGGTATCTGATTGCTTCCTACGCAGGACATATGACAGCACCTCTTCAGCCGCTAGGCGTAGCAATTCAGCAGCAATACTGGCCTTCTATCAAAAGGAGCTGCAGGCACGCCACTCCGCAAACTATGATGCTGAGACCATGAAAGAACTATCTACAGTTAGACCTGGTTGGGAAATCGTTGGCAACACTGTATTCCATGCTATAATGGCTCTATATAATACTGTACACTTTCATGAATTTGTTCTGGATTTGGGGACTGTGAAAAGACCCCTGGTGGTTATGTCTGGTGGGGTAAGTGTGTGTGTCAGAGCTGTGTTAAAGTTGACTATGCAAACAATTTGGGATTTTCAACACATTAATATTTCTTATAAAAAGAAGAAGTGATGCAGTCAGTCTCTCCTCAACTCTTAGCCAAGAGCTGGCATGCATAGTATTTATTTCAGCCGTCTGATTACAATGAAGAGCAAGACTAGCAGAAAATTGATTTAAGGCAGTGCTTCAGCCAAATCCAGCATTCTTACCTAAGGTGCTTTCATCACCACATGCTAACCAGCCCTTAATCATAGGGACATTTCACCCGCCTCCCCACTCCTCACAGGAGAGTCGTGAGTTGCATACACTTTGACCGGTTAGGGCATTGAGTGCCTATCTTGCTGCAACAAGAACTGTTCGTCAAACAGAACAGCTTTGTGTGTGTTATGGGGAGTGTAAACATCAAAGGTCTTGAAGCAGAGACTGGCACATTGGATTACCAATGCAGTGTCAAAATCATACGCTGCAGCAGGTAGACCAACACCAGACCACGTGGTAGCACACTCCACCAGGGGTATGGCCACTTCATGGGCCCTGTTCAGAGGGGCCTCCCTGGACTGTATCTGTGTTGCTGCAAGTTGGGCAACACCCATGACTTTGATAAGGTTCTACAGACTTAATGTTATGTCCACACCATCAGTGGGGTCTGTGGTTCTGGACACAGCATGCTCTCTCAACCCAGATAAGTGAGCATACTGTGAACCTTGTACATACTTACTTATCAACCATCAGTGAGATGGATGTTCTATACAGAGGCCTTCCACTCTTGGTGCTGTTGCACCCAATTGAAGCCTCATGTTGTACGTTCTAGCTTTCAGCTTGCTTGTGTATACGGTTGTATACCACAGTTGAAAATCTGTGTTACCATGTTGGGTAATTATATTCTGTTGCATACAAGTACGTCTGGTGAGTTATCCCAATTTGTTGTCCGAACAACATCTTTGGTACATCCTCTCCCACAGCCTCTCCCACCCGTTACAAAAACAAAAGAGAACGTTGGGTTATGGATGTAACTTTGGTTCTCTGAGTAGAGTAACGGGTCGCCAAGCTTTCATGTCGTTCCTCCACCTCTTTGGGGTTCAAGTGAAGTAATAGACATTGTCACAACACACCACCTTTTATAGTGACAGGTCACGTGGGTACAGTAAAGGTGTGGCGTGATAGTAAACATCTTTGATATTAAACATCTCAATCACATCGCGTGAAGGGGAAGGAGTTCCCATAGGTTGTTTGGCGACCCGTTACTCTACTCAGAGAACCAAGGTTACATCCGTAACCCAATGTTTTTTGGACAAGGAGGTTCATTTGGGAGATCCTTTTTTACTGTTGAGGACTGTGAAGAGAGCAATGGGAAAGGTGGATTAAATCAAGGTGACTAGAAGCGGCCTTGTTTTGGTTAATTGTGTAAATGAAGAACAGAAGAAGCGTGCACTGGATCTGGCAAAATTCCCCACGTCGGAACTGACCTTCATTGATATTCAGAGCAGGGTACCTGCTAAAGGAGTTATATCTGGAGTCTCGTTAGATATACAGTACCAGTCAAAAGTTTGGATACACCTACTCGTTCAAGGGTTTTTCTTTCTTTTTGAAATGTTTTACATTGTAGAATAATAGTGAAGACGTCAAAACTATGAAATAACACATATGGAATCATGTAGTAACGAAAAAAGTGTTCAACAAATCAAAATATATTTTATATTTGAGATTCTTCAAATAGCCACCCTTTGCCTTGATGACAGATTTGCACACTCTTGGCATTCTCTCAACCAGCTTCATGAGGTAGTCACCTGAATCCATTTCAATTAACAGGTGTGCCTTCTTAGAAGTTAATTTGTATAATTTATTTCCTTCTTAATGCGTTTGAGCCAATCAGTTGTTTTGTGACAAGGTAGGGGGGGTATACAGAATATAGCCCTATTTGGTAAAAGACCAAGTCCATATTATGGCAAGAATCATTACTTTAAGACATGAAGGTCAGTTAATACGGAACATTTTCAAGAACTTTGAAAATTTCTTCAAGTGCAGTCGCAAGAACCATCAAGCGCTATGATGAAACTGGCTCTCATGAGGACCGCCACAGGAAACGAAGACCCAGAGTTACCTCTGCTGCAGAGGATAAGTTCATTAGAGTTACCAGCCTCAGAAATTGCAGCCCAAATAAATGCTTTACAGAGTTCAAGTAATAAACACATCTCAACATCAACTGTTCAGAGGGGACTGTGTGAATCAGGCCTTCATGGTCGAATTGCTGCAAAGAAACCACTACTAAAGGACACACGAAATGGGCCAAGACACACGAAATCTGTCCTTTGGTCTGGAGTCCAAATGGGCGATTTTTGGTTCCAACCGCTGTGTCTTTGTGAGATGCGGTGTGGGTGAACGGATGATCTCCGCATGTGTAGTTCCCACCGTAAAGCATGGAGGAGGAGGTGTTATGGTGTGGGGGTGCTTTGCTGGTGACACTGTCTGTGATTTATTTAGAATTCAAGGCACACTTAACCAGCATGGCTACCACAGCATTCTGCAGCGATACACCATCCCATCTGGTTTGGGCTTAGTGGTAGCCAACACACCTCCAGGCTGTGTAAGGGCTATTTTACCAAGAAGGAGAGTGATGGAGTGCTGCATCAGATGACCTGGCCTCCACAATCCCCCGACCTCAACCCAATTGAGATGGTTTGGGATGAGTCGGACGGCAGAGTGAAGGAAAAGCAGCCAACAAGTGCTTAGCATATGTGGGAACTCCTTCAAGACTGTTGGAATAGCATTCCAGGTGAAGCTGGTTGAGAGAATGCCAAGAGTGTGCAAAGCTGTCATCAAGACAAAGGGTGGCTATTTAAAGAATCTAAAATATAAAATATATTTTGATTTGTTGAACGCTTTTTGGTTAATACATGGTTCCATATATGTTATTTCATAGTTTTGATGTCTTCACTATTATTCTACAATGTAAAAAATAGTAAAAATAAAGAAAAATCCTTGAATAAGTAGGTGTGTCCAAACTTTTGACTGGTACTGTAGATGACGAGTAGGCCTACCTTATTCAGAAAATCCCAGGAGTGGTCAGTGCACATCGCCTGACCCATATTGTAAATGGAAAGAAGGAGAAAAGCCTATGGATATTATTCTTGTTTGAGGAGACTGTACCTGCGCATGTGAAGCTTGGATATGTGAGGTATGCGGAGAGAGCATTTGTGTCCAAACCCCTACAGTGGCCACGTGTCAATTGTTGGCAGACGGGACAAGTATGTTATTGAAAAATCTGTGAAGGGAAAATGTTGCAACTGTGGTGGGGATCGTACTCCGGACTTCCTTGAGTGCCCTTTTAGGGTGAAAGAGGTCAAGGTGTCAAGGATCTGGGTTGTACAGCAGATCTCCTATGTGGTGGCGGTGAAGAGAGACAAAGGGGCAAGAGGCCATTGTGCTGAAGAAGATATGGTGGTGGATGCACCACAACCAGTTGCAAATGTTTTTACGTCAATCAAGAGATCTGGATACACTCACTGTGAAGGTGAATTTTGTAGCATTTATAGCCAGAGTTATTATTTGTACTGTACATCATTGTATCTGCAGCCGAAACGTTTTTGGGGCTCCAAGACTTCACGGCAGAAGCACTATACTGTCGTCAGAAAATGTCCCACCCTCACAGGATCCTTCTGAGCCTGTGTAGGGACCTGATTCGAATTTTGGATTTTAACTGAAAAGCATGTTGATTTAGCCTAGTTTAACTCTCTTTTTGATGGTTTGTATGAATATTTTTACCCCGCATAATTTCATTTTGGAGTCTTTGTTATCCACCTGCACAGTAGGTGGCGGAATGCACATCCAATTGTTGCAAACGCCATTATACCAGAGAAGAAGATGCCTGGCTGGAGTGAGGCGCGCAAGGGACGACACCAAGTAGACATATTCTAGTCACTAGTATCGTCGATTTTGCTCGTGTTATGGAAAAACTTAAACTTCATCTAAGAAATGTGTTACCTGAATGCTTTTGTCCTTTACAATGGATTCACCTGCTGCAGTTTTTCAACGGTGGCTTAGCTCGATAGTTTAAAAAAGGAGTTTGATTGCCAGGATTATTTATGCATATAGCTGCTGTGACGAAGAAATTAGCTAGCTAGTAACGTTAGCTAGCTAACCTTGGTTCTTGTTAGCTAGGTAACGGGCTAATAAGGAATTATTTTTGCAATTTTTGTTGGCTAGCTCGTACCTAGCCGGATAAACTATCCAGAACTGGGGACCACAATCCAAAAAGTCAAGGAAAGTCGCTTGTCGTCGAAGAGTTGTTGACTCCTCCGTTCTCGGCTGGGTGTCCCACACACAGACAGTTTACAGTCAAGCCGGGAGTAAAGCACTGCCGCTGCTCGCTACCTGCCTGGTAGCTACCACCACAACGGGCCTTGTTGCTGAGGCGACAATGCTTGAAATAATGTCTGAACACCAAGGTACGTTAAGTGTCAGTTCACATAGTAAATTGATCTAGAGTTGCTTTCTAGATAGCGGACATTGTCGGTTTTGTTTAAGCCTCCCACAGTAAAGCAACTGTTGGTTGTTCATTCGCAATGTTAGTTGGCTAACGTTAGCTAATACTTCGCTATGGTTAACTAACATCAACTGGCAGCTAGCTAGATTGACTTAATCTGCATCAAACAGTCGACAACGTAAATTAGCTTGCAGAGTGATAAACTTTGCGATTTTATGCAGTAACGACAACTAGCTAGATAGCGTAGCTAGCTAACGTTTGCTTGTTAACCATGCCATTGATGTGGCTAATGTAAAATAACCGCTGGCAAGCTAACGGTAACTAGCTAGCAAGCCTAACATTAGTTCTAACAAAATGGGGCATAATGACGGTTGCTTTGCCAGTCAACTAACCTGCATTCAACAGCTAACTACCAGTGTTTGTTTGTTAGTTAGATTGCTACAGTAACTAGTAAGTTAACGTTAGTAAGCTAACTACTTAGCTAGCTGTTGCTAGCCAAGTTCAAAATTCGGGGTTGAGCCGGCTCCTCACGCCAGCCCAGCCGGGCGGTGAGCTGCTAACGCTGGCTCACAATGCATGGATGGCATGGTTCAAGTTTGTTCGCTAACGTTATCTAACATACTGTAGCCAGACAGCTAGTTACAACTCAACATTTTCACCACCAAGCACCAGTCTTAACTTTGTCTTTGCATCCCCAGTTAACAGTTATTGACCCGTTGTGAACATATAAAGACAACATGGTTGGCTGACTAACGGCGTTACTGGCGAGCAGGGCAGGCATTCACTCGTTTAAGACAACTAGCTAACATCTATACAGGCAGTACGTTATCCATAACGACTGGCATTGCAGCACCCTTGCCTGGTTCAGTTTTTCATTGCATTAGCAAGCTAACGTTAACTAGTTATTCCTATATTCTTCATATTCTCTCGATACATCGCTAGGCCGAACACAAATAGACACAGTGGAGAGAATGAGGTTATTATAACCTGACAATTGTACTTTGCAGTAATGTTTAATTTTTGTATCCAAATGACTTTGTGTAGAAATGTTAAACAGATTATAGCTAGTATAGTAATTGTTTTTTCCTACACAGATTCGTTATTGAAGTGCAAAACGGAGACTCTGGTAAGTAGACTTCCGGTGTGATGTTCAATTTCACCTCACCCTAAACCTGTTCACTCTTTTTTGTGTTGTCTGTGTGAGTAATTAGCTTGGTTCATCTATGTGTGGATCTCATTAATGTGTTTGTTTGTTTTATCTCTTTAGCCTCCAGAGAGGAGAAAGAGGACCGTCGAAGACTTTAACAAGTTCTGCAACTTTGTCTTGGCATATGCAGGCTATATCCCCAATCCTAAAGAGGTATGTTAACTAGGCACACAATGACATAAGCCCGTTTCGACTGGCACTTAAAATTAGGGCCAAATTCAAGCTGGCTCGAGAGAACCCCAGGCCAGCACAGCCCAGTTTCACAACTGGTGCCAGCTCGATTAGAATTCGGGCTGGTGACGCCATTACTATGCAACCACCAGCTGATCACTGGTGGATGCTGACACCACGTTTAGCTAGTTCGTCTGAGCTTGTTGCTGTTAGCTAGCATATGGACAAGCAGTACTGCAGTAGTCAGACATGACACGAATTACCACCATAGCTGGATCCTTCATTCACTTTTGCACTACACAATAAACTTTTACGACAACAGTCAGCCCTCGAATGCTAGATACCTAACATTGGCTAGCCAATCAGTGGAAACAAGCTAGCTAACGTGAGTTAGCAGGAATTTTAACTGGCCAGGTCTTATTGAAAGCTAGCTATCAAACCTGTCGTCCGGTTTGCTTGGTTAGCTAGCTAATAGCCAATGCCATGGCAAACAAAGTAAGAATATAGCTAGCTAGCCTGTTATGCTAGCAAACGTTAGAAAGCTAAATACATGGCTCTGAGTCTGGCTGGCACTGGCAGGAGTATGGGGTAACCTAAGTTACAGCATGGTGAGGGTGAATTAAGTTCTTCAACATCTTGCTAGCTAGCAACATTAGTGAAGCCAGCTGCACAGTCACATATTGGCTACCTAGGAATATGACATTTCTCATTTCTGGAGGCAGTGGAAACTCAATTCGAGCTAGCCCACCAAGGCAAGCCCAACCCGGGTTGACTTCAAAGTGCCAATAAAAACGGGGCTATAGAGTAGCATGGGCAAACCTGTTTTGGTGTTTTTTATGGTATATCAGCACATTTTTGGACTCATTCAGCAGTTTTTACCTGATTTAAGTACAATACCATTGGAAATTAATGTTGAAAGTTCCGTTTATATTCCTAAAACATACGTTGAAAATGATGCTGTCGCTGCTTCCTGTTGACAATGCATATTGATAAATAGCCCAATGTCAAAATACAGTTTAAGTGTCCAAATCAATAACCAATATGCAGTAACAGTTTGATGTAATGAAAACCTAAATATAAAATGTACTGTGTCCAAATCAATAACCAATATGCAGTAACAGTTTGATGTAATGAAAACCTAAACATAAAATGTACTGTCTACGGCTCTGTCGTAGCTCTGTCGCGACCAGGAGACCCATGGGGCGGCGCACAATTGGCCCAGCGTCGTCCAGGGTAGGGGAGGGAATGGCCGGCAGGGGATGTAGCTCAGTTGGTAGAGCATGGCGTTTGCAACGCCAGGGTTGTGGGTTCGATAAAATAATGTATGTGCTAACTGTAAGTCGCTCTGGATAAGAGCGTCTGCTAAATGACTTAAATGTAAATGTGCAACAACATATCACTTGTTTTTTTTAAACAAACACCTTGTAAACTGCACATGCACCAAAAACCCTGTTTTGACAAGTGGCAATAAATCACTCATCGATTGGGGGGGATATGCATTGTTAAAACTACCACTACTCAAAAACCACATGGAAACAACATTTTTTACGTAACTGACCACCTGCAGAACAGTCAACTACATTTTGGAATGTTGCATTTTGATACAAGGGTCACCAAAACCGAAAGAGAAAAGCAACACTGTTTTGTCAATCACTCATTGATTATCACGTTGAAATCAATTCTGTTAACTAAAACTGCTAAAAAAAAACTAGTGGAATCACTGGTTAGAGGACAATTTGTAGAAGACCGCTAGCTACATTTTAAAGTGTTCCATTTTGATTCAAGTGGGTCGCCAACGCGGTAAGTGTAATGCAACACTTTTTGTTAATCACTTCCATCTATCACGCTGAAATCAATAGAACGGGGCAAACATTTGGTGTGTAGCGCTGTTTTAAACTAACTATTCAAAGGCCACACGGAAACTTGGAATAACTTAATACATGGTTGGTTAGATGAGAACTTCAAAGTATTCATACCCCTTGACTTATTCCACATTTTGTTACAGCCTGAATTCAAAATGGATTAAATAAAACAAAAATCTCAACCATCTACACACAATACCCCATAATGACAGTGAATGCATGTTTTTAGAAATGTTTGCAAATGTATTGAAAATGTAAATCAGAAATGTCTAATTTACATACAGTATCAGTCAAAAGTTTGGACACCTACTCATTCAAGGGTTTTTCTTTATTTTTACTATTTTCTACATTGTAGAATAATAGTGAAGACATCAAAACTATGAAATAACACATACAGTGGGGAGAACAAGTATTTGATACATTGCCGATTTTGCAGGTTTTCCTACTTACAAAGCATGTAGAGGTCTGTACTTTTTATCATAGGTACACTTCAACTGTGAGAGACGGAATCTAAAAAATCCAGAAAATCACATTGTATGATTTTTAAGTAATTAATTTGCATTTTATTGCATGACATAAGTATTTGATCACCTACCAACCAGTAAGAATTCCAGCTCTCACAGACCTGTTAGTTTTTCTTTAAGAAGCCCTCCTGTTCTCCACTCATTACCTGTATTAACTGCACCTGTTTGAACTCGTTACCTGTATAAAAGACACCTGTCCATACACTCAATCAAACAGACTCCAACCTCTCCACAATGGCCAAGACCAGAGAGCTGTGTAAGGACATAAAGGATACAATTGTAGACCTGCACAAGGCTGGGATGGGCTACAGGACAATAGGCAAGCAGCTTGGTGAGAAGGCAACAACTGTTGGCGCAATTATTAGAAAATGGAAGAAGTTCAAGATGACGGTCAATCACCCTCGATCTGGGGCTCCATGCAAGATCTCACCTCGTGGGGCATCAATGATCATGAGGAAGGTGAAGGATCAGTCCAGAAATACATAACCTACATTTGTGTTTAATTTTTACATATTGGTAGCTAGAGTCGTTCAAGGAATTCGGGACATGGGTGACTAGTTAACGTTAGTTTTGCTCTCTCTGTGTGTTCGTGCCGTGAAAGGAGGGGTTTCTTCTTTGTCTGAAAGCAATGGCTAGCTAGTATGCTAACTATTCTAGCTAACTAGCTGGCTGAATAAGTTGACGGAGGACTCGCTCAAGCTGTCGGGACTAACACACAACGTTAGACACGAACACGAACGATCTGCTTGGCGTGTTGACACACTGGTGGTTTGTTGTGGCCGAGTATTGGTGCTAAACCGTGTTGTTGGAGTCCGGCATGCTAGCTGGCTGTGGCGTCTTATGACTAGGTGCCCTGGACGATTTTCACGGAAGAATACTGTACCTAGTTAGCTAGCTGAATAAACTAAGTTAGTCTATTCATAGAAAACATTGAACCGCTGTAGTTTACAACAATTATAGTTTTTGAGGTGGAAGTTGGGAGAGTTATATTTGGGTGTTGTGGTGAGGGAGGCCCCGCTCTCTCCTTTCCCAAATGTTTAGTTCATTTCATTCCGATCTCCTTTGCATTATTGTAGCCATTTTCTGCAGCCTGTCAACTATGCATCTGCCTATCCCTGTTCTCTCCTCTCAGCACAGGCTATACAAACGCCTCACACCGCGTGGCTGCTGCCTCTCTAACCTGGTGGTCCCTGCACGCACCACCCACGTGGACTTCCAGGTCTCAGGCAGCCTCTGGAAATGCCGTTCTGCTGCCAACAAGGCAGAGTTCATCTCAGCCTATGCTACCCTCCAGTCCCTCGACTTCTTGGCGCTGACGGAAACATGGATTACCACTGAAAACACTGCTACTCCTACTGCTCTCTCCTCGTCTGACCATGTGTTCTCGCACACCCGAGAGCATCTGGTCAGCGGGGTGGTGGCACAGGAATCCTCATCTCTCCCAAATGGACATTCTCTATTTTTCCCCTGACCCATCTGTCTATCTCCTCATTTGAATTCCATGCTGTCACAGTCACTAGCCCATTTAAGCTTAATATCCTTGTCATCTATCGCCCTCCAAGTTCCCTTGGAGAGTTCATCAATGAGCTTGACGCCTTGATAAGTTCCTTTCCTGAGGATGGCTCACCCCTCACAGTTCTGGGGGACTTCAACCTCCCTACGTCTACCTTTGACTCATTTCTCTCTGCCTCCTTCTTTCCACTCCTCTCCTCTTTTGGCCTCACCCTCTCACCATCCCCCCCTACTCACAAGGCAGGCAATACGCTTGACCTCATCTTTACTAGATGCTGTTCTTCTACTAATCTCACTGCAACTCCCCTCCATGTCTCTGACCACTACTTTGTATCCTTTTCTCTCTCGCTCTCCTCCAACACTACTCACTCTGCCCCTACTCAGATGGTAATGCGCCGTCGCAACCTTCGCTCTCTCTCTCCCGCTACTCTCTCCTCTTCCATCCTATCATCTCTTCCCTCTGTTCAATCCTTCTCCCTCCAATCTCCTGATTCTGCCTCCTCAACCCTCCTCTCCTCCCTTTCTGCATCCTTTGACTCTCTATGTCCCCTATCCTCCCGGCCGGCTCGGTCCTCCCCCTCCAGCTCCGTGGCTTGATGACTCATTGCGAGCTCACAGAACAGGGCTCCGGGCAGCCGAGGCGGAAATGGAGGAAAACTAGACTCCCTGCGGACCTGGCATCTTTTCCTCCCTCCTCTCTACATTTTCTTCATCTGTTTCTGCTGCTAAGGCCACTTTCTACCACTCTAAATTCCAATCATCTGCCTCTAACCCTAGGAAGCTCTTTGCCACCTTCTCCTCCCTGCTGAATCCTCCCCCCCCCTCCCTCTCTGTGGATGACTTCGTCAACCATTTTGAAAAGAAGGTTGACGACATCCGATCCTTGTTTGTTAAGTCAAATGACACTGCTGGTCCTGCTCACACTGCCCTACCCTATGCTTTGACTTCTTTCTCCCCTCTCTCTCCAGATAAAATCTTGCGACTTGTGACGGCCGGCCGCCCAACAACCTGCCCGCTTGACCCTATCCCCTCCTCTTCTCCAGACCATCTCCGGTGACCTTCTCCCTTACCTCACCTCGCTGATCAACTCATCCTTGACCGCTGGCTATGTCCCTTCCGTCTTCAAGAGAGCGAGAGTTGCACCCCTTCTCAAAAAACCAACACTCGATCCCTCTGATGTCAACAACTACAGACCAGTATCCCTTTCTTTTCTCTCCAAAACTATTGAGCGTGCCGTCTTTAGCCAACTCTCTTGCTATCTCTCTCAGAATGACCTTCTTGATCCAAACCAGTCAGGTTTCAAGACTGGTCATTCAACTGAGACTGCTCTTCTCTGTGTCACGGAGGCTCTCCGCACTGCTAAAGCTAACTCTCCCTCCTCTGCTCTTGTCCTTCTAGACCTGTCGGCTGCCTTTGATACTGTGAACCATCAGATCCTCCTCTCCACCCTCTCCGAGCTGGGCATCTCCGGCGCGGCTCACTCTTGGATTGCGTCCTACCTGACCGGTCGTTCCTACCAAGTGGCATGGCGAGAAGCTGTCTCCGCACCACGTGCTCTCACCACTGGTGTCCCCCAGGGCTCAGTTCTAGGCCCTCTCCTATTCTCGCTATACACCAAGTCACTTGGCTCTGTCATATCCTCACATGGCCTCTCCTATCATTGCTACGCAGACGACACACAACTAATCTTCTCCTTTCCCCCTTCTGATAACCAGGTGGCGAATCACATCTCTGCATGTCTGGCAGACATATCAGTATGGATGACGGATCACCACCTCAAGCTGAACCTTGGCAAGACGGAGCTGCTCTTCCTCCCGGGGAAGGACTGCCCGTTCCATGATCTCGCCATCACGGTTGACAACTCCGTTGTGTCCTCCTCCCAGAGTGCGAAGAGCCTTGGCGTGACCCTGGACAACACCCTGTCGTTCTCCGCTAACATCAAGGCGGTGACCCGATCCTGTAGGTTCATGCTCTACAACATTCGGAGAGTACGACCCTGCCTTACACAGGAAGCGGCACAGGTCCTAATCCAGGCACTTGTCATCTCCCGTCTCGATTACTGCAACTCGCTGTTGGCTGGGCTCCCTGCCTGTGCCATTAAACCCCTACAACTCATCCAGAATGCCGCATCCCGTCTGGTGTTCAACCTTCCCAAGTTCTCTCACGTCATCCCGCTCCTCCGCACACTACACTGGCTTCCAGTTGAAGCTCGCATCTGCTACAAGACCATGGTGCTTGCCTACGGAGCTGTGAGGGGAACGGCACCTCCGTACCTTCAGGCTCTGATCAGTCCCTACACCCAAACGAGGGCATTGCGTTCATCCACCTCTGGCCTGCTGGCTCCCCTACCTCTGCTGAAGCACAGTTCCCGCTCAGCCCAGTCAAAACTGTTCGCTGCTCTGGCACCCCAATGGTGGAACAAGCTCCCTCACGACGCCAGGACAGCGGAGTCACTCACCACCTTCCGGAGACATTTGAAACCCCACCTCTTTAAGGAACACCTGGGATAGGATAAAGTAATCCTTCTAACCCCCCCTTACCCCACCCCCCAAAAAAAATAAAAAAAATAATCATAAATAAAAATAAAAAACAAATAATAAAAACAAAAAAAATATTTGTAAAGTGGTTATCCCACTGGCTATAAGGTGAATGCACCAATTTGTAAGTCGCTCTGGATAAGAGCGTCTGCTAAATGACGTAAATGGCAGGACCTGGTCAATGACCTGAAGAGAGCTGGGACCACAGTCTCAAAAAAACCATTAGTAACACACTACGCCGTCATGGATTAAAATCCTGCAGCGCACGCAAGGTCCCCCTGCTCAAGTCAGCGCATGTCCAGGCCCGTCTGAAGTTTGCCAATGACCATCTGGATGATCCAGAGGAGGAATGGGAGAAGGTCATGTGGTCTGATGAGACAAAAATATAGCTTTTTGGTCTAAACTCCACTCGCCGTGTTTGGAGGAAGAAGGATGAGTACAACCCCAAGAACACTATCCCAACCGTGAAGCATGGAGGTGGAAACATCATTCTTTGGGGATGCTTTTCTGCAAAGGGGACAGGACGACTGCAGCGTATTGAGGGGAGGATGGATGGGGCCATGTATCGCGAGATCTTGGCCAACAACCTCCTTCCCTCAGTAAGAGCATTGAAGATGGGTCGTGGCTGGGTCTTCCAGCATGACAACGACCCGAAACACACAGCCAGGGCAACTAAGGAGTGGCTCCGTAAGAAGCATTTCAAGGTCCTGGAGTGGCCTAGCCAGTCTCCAGACCTGTACCCAATAGAACATCTTTGGAGGGAGCTGAAAGTCCGTATTGCCCAGCGACAGCCCCGAAACCTGAAGGATCTGGAGAAGGTCTGTATGGAGGAGTGGGCCAAAATCCCTGCTGCAGCGTGTGCAAACCTGGTCAAGACCTACAGGAAACGTATGATCTCTGTAATTGCAAACAAAGGTTTCTGTACCAAATATTAAGTTATGCTTTTCTGATGTATCAAATACTTATGTCATGCAATAAAATGCAAATTAATTACTTAAAAATCATACAATGTGATTTTCTGGATTTTTGTTTTAGATTCCGTCTCGCACAGTTGAAGTGTACCTATGATAAAAATTACAGACCTCCTACATGCTTTGTAAGTAGGAAAACCTGCAAAATCGGCAGTGTATCAAATACTTGTTCTCCCCACTGTATGGAATCATGAAGTAACCAAAAAAGTGTTAAACAAATCAAAATATATTTTATATTTGAGATTCTTCAAATAGCCACCCTTTGCCTTGACAGCTTTGCACACTCTTGGCAGCCATTAAACTATGTCGCTGTTTTAAAGTCACCATTGGCCTTATGGTGAAATTCCTGAGCGGTTTCTTTCCTCTCAGGCAACTGAGTTAGGAAGGACGCCTGTATCTTTGTAGGGACTGGGTGTATTGATACACCATCCAAACTGTAATTAATAATGTCACCATGCTCAAAGGGATATTCAATGTCAGCTTTTTTATTTTTATTTTTTAACCCATCTACCTTTGCGAGGCCCTCGTCTCGTAGTTGAATCCATTTTGAAATTCACTGCTCGACTGAGGGACCTTACAGATAATTGTATATGTGGGGTACAGAGATGAGGTAGTCATTAAAAAATAATGTTAAACAACTTGTGACTTGTTAAGCAAATGTTTACTCCTGAACTTATTTAGGCTTGCCAAAACAAAGGGGTTAAAATACTTATTGACTCAAGGCGTTTCAGATTTTCATTTTAAATTAATTTGTTAAAAAAATTATAATAACATAATTACACTTTGGCATTATGGGTTGTTGTGTGTAGGCCAGTGACCAAAAAATCTCAATTTAATCCATTTTAAATTCAGGCTGTAACACAACAAAATGTGGAAAAAGTCAAGGGGTGTGAATACTTTCTGAAGGCACATTCTTTATTCTTCAGAGTAAGATGTTGGGGGAAGGGGGGTGCTAAGCTGACATATGGAATTGTTTTAAGATGGTCATACTATGGATCATTTAGCAATTTGATTTTGAATTTTAGGACCCCTTTAACTATAAAATATCGATTTTGGCCTTTACTGCTAAAGCCCATAGAAACACATTGAAAACACATTCAACAGAAGTTGGCACATTGATGGTACCGACTTCAGACAAGTCTCCTGACACTTGTGGGGGTCGTAGAGCAAAACGGAGAACACCATCGTGTTCGTGAGAGTCTCCCCTTTCCATAGATTAATAGTAATAACGCTACAGACGTTTACGTGAGATGACCGATTTTTGGGATCTCTCATGGTCTGACAAACACCGCTCTAGCTCTGCCACCTTTCACCGCAGATGCGGAAGTGTGACACTGGCAGATGCGGTGGATTGAGACTCATCCCATGCAAAAAAAACTCTCTAGCTTAAACAGACTTTTTTTTTTTACGTAACATAGATTGACGCACCGGTACATCAATCAACTCTAGGGGTTTAAATGACATTTACGACCCTATGCATCAAGTTTTGTTTGTCCTTATAAGTTTTTTTCCTCATTGTTCTTTCTCTACACCTGTGGCTGTGTAGGAAGGTCCGTGGTCGCCAGCGTCCTCCAGCTCCCCACACAGCTCAGGGGCATCGGGGGAAAGTGGCGGTGGAGGTGGCGGCAGCTCTTTGGGGGCCAGCTGGGGAGACGGCGGCAATGACCTGCACACCATCCACACGTTTGTCCACAAGGCCCGCGCCAACAAGGGCAAGAGCATGCGCCGCATGCACTCGGACAGCTCCCTGCTGGACAAGATGCGTCTGAAAGACTCTTTGTACGACAGCCAGACTGCCAGCAAGGCAGAGCGCAAGAAGGACAAAAAGCTCAAAAAGTTGTCGATGGGTTCCGCTATTGTCGGTGCGGCCGACAGCGGGAGCAGTGGCGGTGAGAAGAGGGCCCGCATCAAGCGCAGCAAAAACCCCAAGCAGCCCAAAGCCCTCAAGAAGCTTAAGAGCTCGGCCACTCAAAGCGAGACAGACTCTGAGACCGGTCACGCCCACCCCGGGGAGCGCTCGGTCCGAGAGGACCTGACAGGGCACAGTGTCTCCTCCCCAGGAATGCAGGGGCTGGCCAAGATGCAGGCAGGAATGGTGTCCAACCGTGAGGCAGAGATGAGTTCGAGTGAAGGCGAGACATGGATAGCCGACGAGGACATCATGGTGGAGTCAGGTAAGCGATTTCATACTGACCATACTGTGGACAAGAAAGCAATTTTTTTTGCTGTAAATGTGGGTGCCCTGTTATTTCCACAAATAAAAGTTGCATCACTTCAGCTTTTCTAAGTGTACGGCTGCTGTTTCCTGGTAATATGCTTTGCTGCTTGGCTTACAATGGGTCGATATTAGTGCACTGACCTGTTCCCTGAGGTCTAAACCAGAGGCTCATAGCAGGTTTGCTTTCCTTGGGCATAAATAAGGGAAAATGTGGTATTTAATTTGAATCTGCTTGGTAACAATAGGTACTTTATTGCATTCGTTACGAGTCACTGGGGAATAATTAATGGGTAATAATTATGTAATTCTGGTGTTTCCATGTAGTTCCTTAGTAAACACCAAGTAATTAGGGGGCCATATAAATAAAACCTCCGCAAACAAAACAAACAGTTGAAGAGCCTCTTCTTTTTGAAAACCTTTGCCCCTGTAAGGTGCCCACTGAACCCATCCCTGCTTGTCCCACTATGAGATGCCCCCTCTTACCTCTCTCTTCTCCCTCCTTCCCCGCACAGGTGACGACTCTTGGGACTTGATCACCTGTTACTGCGGCAAGCCATTTGCGGGGAGACCCATGATCGAGTGCAACCAGTGCGGAGTGTGGGTCCATCTGTCATGCGCCAAGATCAAGAAGTCCAACGTCCCTGACATATTTTACTGCCACAAGTGCAGGGACACTCGACGGTCTGGGCAAAAGAAAGACCCCTAAAGAGAGAGGGGGTGGGAGGGACTGTATCCCTCCTATATCCCTTTTCAATCTACCCTTTTTTCTGTGTACTACTACAACCAAGTTCTTTTCTGCAATGCCTACAGCTGATTGTTAACCCTCACCTGGACGGCAACTGTATCGTTCGTTTTCTAGGTTTTCTTTTTTGACAATCACCATCCTCACTTATTCATGTAGGTTCTTTGTCACGTTCTGCCTCTGTGAAAACTGTACTAAAACAGGAAGATATTGGGACGAGATCTCTTTATTATCTGTAACATACAAATAGACACTCTTGCTCCGTAGTCTTACTAAATTGAGACTGGCTTACTTTTTTTATTGAAATGTTAAGGCAACCATACAGATATCCATCTCCTGGCTTTCCTATTAATAAGGTCATAGCATAAGGTGCATGACAAGGTATAGATAATTATTTATTTAGGATATTGATGGGCTGCTTTTCCGTCTGTCAACGTTCAAAGAAAAAAGCTTGTATTTTATAATGGTACATCAACATTTGTCAGACCCTCTGTAACCAGTGTTCAATGCGACTGCCACACCATGGCACAGGCACAACCCTTTTCATTATCTGAAAAGAAAACGGATACTCATGTTTATTTTTGTCCGTAAGTTTCTCTTTTTAGGTCTAAGAGGGCGTCTCTCGTGTTGATTTTTTGTTGTGTTGAAATTTCTCATGTAAGCTTTTGATTTGGGATTTGTTAATTAGTTTCTGTCTATTACACTCAGTACCCGCTTACCACAGTGTTAAGCCACTGAGATCTCGCTCATTGGATGTTTTCTGATTCAAACAAATACTAGACCAAATCTGAAATATGCACAGACTATTGAGCTACAACAGTGCACTTAAAAAAAAAAAAAAGTTGAGCCCAAACCAAACACACCTTTGTCGTTATTTTTCATTGGAAAGTTAATTCCTTTACAGTTTTGCCAATTGCTAATAGCCTGTAACTTTTAAACTAAGGGATGTGCTGTAAAGTTTTTTGATGCAGCCCATAACCATTAAATATTTTTTGCTTTATTCGCCCTTTTTTATTTTTTGTCAACTGGTGCTGTATAAACTTTGAGGAGTGGGTCAACATTTGCTACATCACCACTTGATTACTTTGAGTTTCCTCCGCATGACAATGGAATCCTATGACTACCTGTTGGTTGCGGTTTGACACGGCGACAGACTTCAAATTCCTCTACAATTCTTCTTCCGTGGTTTTTAGTTTTTATTCACATTTTGTGTGCGTTTTGTTTTTCATTATCGAGAGACTTCTGGTTTGGGAGAATGATGTAATTGTTGTTAACTGTCGTGACGGAAAAAGTTGGAGATTTGCTTCACCTTGTAGAAGTGGCTTGAACATCTTTTTGCATGAATGGTTGTAAAATATACTTTGTATTATCATTCTTTTTTGGGGGTTTAAAACTTTTCTGAAAACGCTAGTTGAGATTTGCTTCCGAATCAGAGAATAACATACAAATCCCGGCCCCTCATGATTCTCATTCGTGAAACGAAGTTGACTGTTTGTATTGTACAGAAAAATAAGTTGATATCACCAGAGTCGTGGCAGGTCCTTTTATGTTGGTTGGTTTTACCTTGCTTTTTTTGTTGGTGGAAGAGTCATGTTTAGTCCCCAAAAAGCAAATGCACTCTTGCCACCACCCTTCCCTTTGATTCTCTGTATATACCATGTTCTTCGATAACTGTACATATGTGAAAGTGAAAAGAGAGGAAAAAAAGCCAAGCAAATGTTATATTTTCGGCATCTGGTATTGTTTTTCTTTAACTGTAGCTTGAAAAATTAAAACTTCTTCTTTTTTGGGGAGCACCTGTGTTGTCTACTGTTCTTTCAATGTATGTGAAGTAGGTAAATATA
This sequence comes from Coregonus clupeaformis, assembly GCF_020615455.1. Classification (NCBI taxonomy): domain Eukaryota; kingdom Metazoa; phylum Chordata; class Actinopteri; order Salmoniformes; family Salmonidae; genus Coregonus; species Coregonus clupeaformis. Next base: position 17,903,008 of record NC_059230.1, on the reverse strand, counting down.
TTATAAGGAATGCATTATATTTAAGTTAGGCACACAGGATGTTTGTCATTGTACATACTTACACAACCACTAGAGGGTGATCAGTCCCTAACATCTAAGCAGGTTAGTACACTAGTACATATGCCGTCAAACATGTTTGTGGGAATTCATCTTTACAAAACAACCAACTAACCTTTACATTGAATTCTGATTTGGACAGTAAAGTTAGCATTGGATGAGGTTGAAGGAGTTGGAACCAGTTAGTGTTGCTTCTTCATTCAGTTAAATATTCCCAGTAGTCTTCTGGTTCATCCTGCAACACAAATAGATACACATCTATAAGTCAGTTCACCAGTAAAGGATGGTCAGTCCTCCCCCTCCCTGTTCTGTACTCTCACCTTTCCGCTCTGCTGGTTGGACATAAAGGCGCTTCCAATAGAATCGAGAGGAATTGTTGCCTTCCTCCTGGAATGACAGGATATTAAATAATTCAGACTGGACTTGTTTGGTAGTTAAAGTGATGCACATTTCACAGCACTGCAAGGCTGTTACACTTACATCAGTGGCTACTCCTTGTCACAATGTTACATCATCGCCCACTCCTCGATTGTCTCACCTCTTGTCCTTGGGTTTGGGGCGGTGGTGGTTGTGATGATGGACGGAGATATGTTCCATGGGGTTAGGGATGTGTTACAGAGGGGCGAGGAAGATGGCAGACTTGGGATGGCGGTCTTCCCAATCCCGGGTTGTCTCCCAGTGGGGAAAGGTAGGTGAGGTCAGAGAGCTCAGACAGGTGTGGGAAGAACCTTTGGTCCAGCCAATTCACATCCTGAGGAGACAGAGGGAGGACATGTTCAATCATACAGCATGCAATAACAATACAGTTCATATAATATTATTGATCTACACTGAGTGTACAAAACATTAGGAACAATCCACTACAATCAGTGTAAATGAAGGGTTTTTAAGCATTGTCACAACTGAGACATGGATTGTTTATGTGTGCCATTCAGAGGATGAATGGGTAAGGTTTAAGTGCCTTTGAACGGGGTATGGTAGTAGGTGCTAGGCGAACCGGTTTGAGTGTGTCAAGAACTGCAACGCTGCTGGGTTTTTCCTACTCAACAGTTTCCCGTGTGTATCAAGAATGGTCCACCACCCAAAGGACATCCAGCCAACTTGACACAACTGTGGGAAGCATTGGAGTCGACATGGGCCAGCATCCCTGTGGAATGCTTTCAACACCTTGTAGAGTCCATGCCCCGACGAATTGAGGATGTTCTGAGGCCAAAAGGTGGTCCTAATGTTTTTTTACACTCAGTGTATATTTATTTGAAACCATTTATCTTCATTAAAGTAGATGCACAGTCCCACACAAACAAATGGCAAACATCCATGAAAGCAGTATAAGAACGGCACCAAGATAGTTCCAAGATGCAGTGTCTGAAGGATTTTGGCTGCCACTATCCATGTTCAAACTTTTTCTAAGAAAAGCCACAGAGTGTGCGTAATGAGTGTGTTTCTTACCCTTTTCTGTCTCAGCCTGTCAGACAGCAGGAAAGCAGACAAGTCTCCCAGCATCAGGTAAAGCTCCAGGACAGGTAATGCACACCTTGACTAAAGCGTCTGTAAGGCAGACAGGAAATATTATATTTAGCCATTGATCAACTTCTTATAGAGGATGAGTTTCATTCTATTGTTGACTTGATGAGTTGCTGAACAAGTAACACAATCAAAATATACTTGTCAGCGTCTGGGTGAAACGGAATCAGGCGCAGGACACAGAACTGAGAAAAGTATGGCTTTACTAAACACAAAGTAAACCATATCACACCCTCCACGCAGGGAAGAGCAAAACAACAGCTCAACAGACAACGTAACGACGAACAATCACGCACAAACCCAGGAGGGAAAACAGAGGTAATATAGGGAAACCAATAAGCCTAATGAGTAACAGGTGTGAATAATAAAGACAGGACTAGTGTGACACAGAAACATCGATCGGTGGCAGCTAGTACTCCGGTGACGACGAACGCCGAAGCCTGCCCGAGCAAGGAGGAGGGGCAGCCTCGGCTGTATCCGTGACAGTACCCCCCCCCCCCGACACGCGGCTCCAGCCGTGCGTCGACACCGGCCTCGGGGATGGCCAGGAGGACGCGGAGCAGGGCGAGTCGGATGACGATGGAACTCCCTTAACAAGGAGGGATCGAGGATGTCCCTCCAGGGAACCCAGCTCCGTTCCTCCGGACCGTACCCCTCCCACTCCACGAGATACTGCAGGCCTCCAACCCGACGCCTCGAATCTAGGATGGAACGGACCGAGTACGCCGGTGCCCCCTCAATGTCCAATGGGGGCGGAGGAACCTCCAGCACCTCAGACTCCTGGAGCGGACCAGCTACCACCGGCCTGAGGAGAGACACATGGAACGAGGGGTTAATACGGTAATCAGGGGGGAGCTGTAACCTATAACAAACCTTGTTCAACCTCCTCAGGACTTTAAAGGGCCCCACAAACCGCCGACCCAGCTTCTGGCAGGGCAGGCGAAGGGGCAGGTTTCGGGTCGAGAGCCAGACCCGGTCCCCCGGTGCATACACCGGAGCCTCACTGCGGTGGCAGTCGGCACTCGCCTTCTGTCTCCTAATAGCCCTTTGCAGGCGTACATGGGCAGCGTTCCATGTCTCCTCCGAGCGCCGAAACCATTCATCCACCGCAGGTGCCTCGATCTGGCTCTGATGCCACGGTGCCAGGACCGGCTGGTAACCTAGTACACACTGAAAGGGAGACAGGTCAGTGGAGGATTGGCGGAGGGAATTTTGTGCCATCTCTGCCCAGGGGATGTAAACTGACCAATCCCCCTGCCGGTCCTGGCAATACGACCTCAGAAACCTACCCACATCTTGGTTTACTCTCTCCACCTGCCCATTACTCTCGGGGTGAAACCCTGAGGTCAGGCTGACCGAGACCCCCAGATGGTCCATAAATGCCTTCCAGACCCTCGATGTAAACTGGGGACCCCGATCAGACGCTATATCCTCAGGTACCCTGTAGTGCCGGAAGACGTGTGTAAACAGGGCCTCTGCGGTCTGTAGGGCAGTAGGGAGACCGGGCAAAGGAATGAGACGACAGGACTTAGAAAACCGATCCACAACGACCAGGATCGTGGTGTTACCTTGTGACGGAGGAAGATCTGTAACAAAGTCCACTGATAGGTGTGACCACGGCCGTTGTGGAACGGGGAGAGGTTGTAATTTACCTCTGGGCAGGTGTCTAGGTGCCTTGCACTGGGCGCACACCGAACAGGAAGAAACATAAACCCTCACGTCCTGAGCTAAGGTAGGCCACCAGTACTTCCCACTAAGACAGCGCACTGTCCGACCGATGCCAGGATGGCCAGAAGAGGGTGACGTGTGAGCCCAATAGATCAAACGATCGGAGTGGGCTCCCTGGTCCGCTCCTCTGAGTCATACAGTCGGGACAGAGCGTCTGCCTTAGCATTCTGGGAACCTGGTCTATATGATAGGGTGAACACAAAACGCGTGAAAAACATGGCCCACCTTGCCTGACGAGGATTCAGTCTCCTCGTTGCCCGTATGTACTCCAGATTGCAGTGGTCAGTCAAAATGAGAAAAGGGTGTTTAGCCCCCTCAAGCCAATGTCTCCACACCTTAAGAGCTTTCACAACAGCTAACAGCTCCCAATCCCCCACGTCATAGTTTTGCTCCGGCGTGCTGAGCTTCTTCGAAAAGAAAGCACAGGGGCGGAGTTTGGGAGGCGTACCCGAGCGCTGAGACAGTACAGCTCCTATCCCAGCCTCGGACGCGTCCACCTCGACTGTGAATTGCAAGGAAGGATCCGGATGAGCCAGCACGGGAGCCGAGGTGAACAGCGCCTTCAGCTGACCAAAAGCCCTGTTCGCCTCAGCTGACCACTGCAAGCGCACCGTTCCGCCCTTTAGCAAAGAGGTGATGGGAGCTGCTACCTGGCCAAAGCCCAGGATAAATCTCCGGTAGTAGTTGGCAAAACCCAAAAATCGCTGCACCTCTTTTACCGTGGTAGGAGTCGGCCAATTACGCATGGCTGAAATGCGGTCATACTCCATCTCAACCCCTGACTCTGACAAGCGGTATCCTAAGAAAGAGATGGACTGTTTGAAGAACAGACATTTCTCAGCCTTAACGTACAAGTCATGCTCCAACAGTCTACCAAGCACCTTGCGCACCAGGGACACATGCTCGTCGCGTGTAGCGGAGTAGATGAGAATATCATCTACAGTGGGGAGAACAAGTATTTGATACACTGCCGATTTTGCAGGTTTTCCTACTTACAAAGCATGTAGAGGTCTGTAATTTTTATCATAGGTACACTTCAACTGTGAGAGACGGAATCTAAAACAAAAATCCAGAAAATCACATTGTATGACTTTTAAGTAATTAATTTGCATTTTATTGCATGACATAAGTATTTGATCACCTACCAACCAGTAAGAATTCCGTCTCTCACAGACCTGTTAGTTTTTCTTTAAGAAGCCCTCCTGTTCTCCACTCATTACCTGTATTAACTGCACCTGTTTGAACTCGTTACCTGTATAAAAGACACCTGTCCATACACTCAATCAAACAGACTCCAACCTCTCCACAATGGCCAAGACCAGAGAGCTGTGTAAGGACATCAGGGATAAAATTGTAGACCTGCACAAGGCTGGGATGGGCTACAGGACAATAGGCAAGCAGCTTGGTGAGAAGGCAACAACTGTTGGCGCAATTATTAGAAAATGGAAGAAGTTCAAGATGACAGTCAATCACCCTCGATCTGGGGCTCCATGCAAGATCTCACCTCGTGGGGCATCAATGATCATGAGGAAGGTGAGGGATCAGCCCAGAACTACACGGCAGGACCTGGTCAATGACCTGAAGAGAGCTGGGACCACAGTCTCAAAGAAAACCATTAGTAACACACTACGCCGTCATGGATTCAAATCCTGCAGCGCACGCAAGGTCCCCCTGCTCAAGCCAGCGCATGTCCAGACCCGTCTGAAGTTTGCCAATTACCATTTGGATGATCCAGAGGAGGAAAGGGAGAAGGTCATGTGGTCTGATGAGACAAAAATAGAGCTTTTTGGTCTAAACTCCACTCGCCGTGTTTAGAGGAAGAAGAAGGATGAGTACAACCCCAAGAACACCATCCCAACCGTGAAGCATGGAGGTGGAAACATCATTCTTTGGGGATGCTTTTCTGCAAAGGGGACAGGACGACTGCACCGTATTGAGGGGAGTATGGATGGGGCCATGTATCGCGAGATCTTGGCCAACAACCTCCTTCCCTCAGTAAGAGCATTGGAGATGGGTCGTGGCTGGGTCTTCCAGCATGACAACGACCCGAAATACACAGCCAGGGCAACTAAGGAGTGGCTCTGTAAGAAGCATCTCAAGGTCCTGGAGTGGCCTAGCCAGTCTCCAGACCTGAACCCAATAGAAAATCTTTGGAGGGAGCTGAAAGTCCGTATTGCCCAGCAACAGCCCCGAAACCTGAAGGATCTGGAGAAGGTCTGTATGGAGGAGTGGGCCAAAATCCCTGCTCAATCCCTGGTCAAGACCTACAGGAAACGTATGATCTCTGTAATTGGTTTCTGTACCAAATATTAAGTTCTGCTTTTCTGATGTATCAAATATTTATGTCATGCAATAAAATGCAAATTAAATACTTAAAAATCATACAATGTGATTTTCTGGATTTTTGTTTTAGATTCCGTCTCTCACAGTTGAAGTGTACCTATGATAAAAATTACAGACCTCTACATGCTTTGTAAGTAGGAAAACCTGCAAAATCGGCATTGTATCAAATACTTGTTCTCCCCACTGTATATACACCACTACACCCTGTCCGTGCAGATCCCTGAAAATCTCATCGACAAAGGATTGAATGACTGAGGGAGCATTCATCAAACCGTACGGCATGACGAGGTACTCATAGTGACCAGAGGTGGTACTAAATGCCGTCTTCCACTCGTCCCCCTCCCGGATACGGATCAGATTGTACGCGCTCCTGAGATCCAATTTTGTGAAGAAGCACGCCCCGTGCAATGACTCTGTCATACTAGCTAAGAGAGGAAGAGGATAGCTGTGTTTTACGGTTATCTGATTTAGACCTCGATAGTCAATGCACGGGTGTAAACCTCCATCCTTCTTCTTCACAAAAAAGAAACTCGAGGAGGCAGGGGAAGTGGAGGGCCGAATGTATCCCTGTCCCAGAGATTCGGTGACATATGTCTCCATAGCCACCGTCTCCTCCTGTGACAGAGGATACACGTGACTCCTGGGAAGTGCAGCGCCCTCACGGAGATCTATCGCACAATCCCCTCGTCGATGGGGTGGTAATGGAGTCGCCTTTCTTTTACAGAAGGCGAGAGCCAAATCGGCATATTCTGAGTGAATATGCATTGTGAAGACATGGTTTGGACTCTCCACCGTGGTTGCCCCTACGGAAACCCCTAGACACCTTCCCGAGCACTGAGGTGACCATCCCTTAAGAGCCCTCTGTTGCCACGAAATACTGGGGTCATGGGTGGTTAGCCAGGGAAGCCCCAGCACCACGGGAAATGCAGGAGAATCAATAAGGAAGAGACTAATTCTCTCCTCATGACCCCCCTGTGTCTCCATCCGGAGTGGAACTGTGACCTCCCTAACCATACCCGACCCTAAAGGGCGACTATCTAGGGCATATATGGGGAAGGGCACATCTAAAGGCAATATAGGAATCCCTAATCTATGCGCAACCAGCCTATCCAAGAAATTCCCAGCTGCGCCGGAATCTACGAGCGCCCTATGCTGGGAATGTGTGGAAAACTCAGGGAAAATAACATTTACCATCATGTGAGCAACAGGGAGCTCTGGGTGAGTTGGGTACCTACTCACTTGGGATGGTCCACCAGAACCCTGCCTGCTGCCTCGGTTCCATGAGGGTCCTCTCCTGCACCGGCCCGCAGTGTGTCCTCTGCTGCCACAGTTAGTGCAGGAGACCACCCACTTGCTCATTCTCTCCACCTCAGCACCTCCAAGCTCCATAGGTGTGGAGTCGGAAGTGCTGGGGGATGGACTGGACGGACCCTTATCTGGACGTCCGCGGGTGGCCAACAGGTTATCCAGCCGGATCGATAAATCTACCACCTAGTCCGGGTTAAGATTAGTGTCCCTGCAGGCCAGCTCCCTATGAACGTCCTCCCGTAGACTGCATCGGTAGTGGTCAATCAGGGCCCTCTCATTCCATCCTGCACTGGCTGCCACTCTCCCCTCTGGCGGATGATCGAATACTGCCCGGAAACGGCAGGTAAAATCCTCATAACGAACGGACTCAGCGTCTATTCCACCCCACTCCGCGTTGTCCCATTCCAGCGCTCTGCCCGACAGACAGGAGACTCTCTCCCATCGATCCATGGTGTTGATCACTCGATCCATAGCCGAACCTAGTCTCTGCAGAATGGTCGAGTGCTGTTGGATGCGTTCCTCCACCGAGGCACTGGGATCGGACGTGCCTGCAGACTCCATAGTTGGTGCGTGATTCTGTCAGCGTCTGGGTGAAGTGGTGAAACGGAATCAGGCACAGGACACAGAACTGAGAAAAGTATGGCTTTACTAAACACAAAGTAAACCATATCAAACCCTCCACGCGGGGAAGAGCAAAACAACAGCTCAACAGACGACGTAACGACGAACAATCATGCACAAACCCAGGAGTGAAAACAGAGGTAATATAGGGAAACCAATAAGCCTAATGAGTAAAAGGTGTGAATAATAAAGACAGGACTAGTGTGACACAGAAACATTGATCGGTGGCAGCTAGTACTCCGGTGACGACGAACGCCGAGCAAGGAGGAGGGGCAGCCTCGGCTGTATCCGTGACAATACTGAAATAGCTCAAATTCTGATATCATCCAAAAACATACTAGTGAAAAACACACATGTAAAGAGGGCAACCAAAGGTGTACTCACCTTAAGACGTATCCTTTCTGTGAAGATAATTGACAAATTCTGTAGTTCCTCTTGATTGTTGGATCCTGACTTATCCTCTGCCAACTGCTGGTGTTTAGGGTATTTGTAGGAATGGGATTGGGGTGGGTTTATATTGGAGTAGGATGCAGGGGGGTTAGGCTAAGGGTGTGTGTGTTGGAGACTATGGGACTTCAGATGTGACAACTGTATCTCATATGTCTCATGCTCAGCCTCTCCATGGCTGGACTTGGGGTCAAAGCTTTTGCCCAACCCTGTTCCTGGAGAGCTACCCTCTTGTAGGTTTTCGCTCCAACCCCAGGTGTTACTAACCTGATTCATCTTATCAACCTGCTAATTATTAGAATCATGTGTGCTAGATTAGGGTTGGAGCAAAAACCTACAGGACGGTAGCTCTCCAGGAACAGGGTTGGGCAGTCATGTTTTAGGCGGTTCAGGACTTTTGATAATTGCACATACATGCATACACACACACACCACCCTACCACCACCATCCTTCACCCTCCACCTTCCTCGGGACTAAGGAAGAAAGATTTGTTAATGATAAGGGCATAATCAGTGGGGTAGAAACTGGGGTTAAAACTGCACATTGGGGTTGAAACCAGAGCCCGGACTTGAAACCAATCGAACATCTCTGGATAAACCTGAAAATAGCTGTGCAGCGATGCTCCCGATCCAAACTGACAGAGCTTGAGAGGATCTGCAGAGAAGAATGGGAGAACCAACCCCAATGTGATTGGTTCAGACTGGCTTTCATCCGTTTGTTCCTATGGAGATAAGATTGGTAAAGATGTCCTGTTTTCTTGATATCATAAAGGCAACCTTATCTACAGTGGATTCGGAAAATATTCAAACCCCTTGACTTTATCCACATTTTGTTACGTTACAGCCTTATTTTGAAATGGATTAAATAGTTTTTTCCCCCTCATCAATCTACACACAATACCCCATAATGACAAAGCAAAAACTGGTTTTTAGAATTTTCCCTCGATCCTGACTAGTCTCCCAGTCCCTGCCGCTGAAAAACATCCCCACAGCATGATGCTGCCACCACCATGCTTCACCATAGGGATGGTGCCAGGTTTCCTCCAGATGTGAGTCTAGGGCTGTTGCGGTGACCGTATTACCGACACATCTGCGGTCACGAGTCATGACGGCAGTCAAATTCCACGTGACAGTTTAGTCACGGTAATTAGGCTTCTCCAAGCTCTGATACTGCTGATGGTCATTAGTAGCCTACCAAACTTGCTAAATGCCTGGTACTCAGCACTCTATTGTCCCTCTAATTACTCTGACCTCAATGCAAATGTGATCGAAAATCTAATCAAACACTTCATTAGAGGCCTCCTGAGTGGCGCAGTGGTCTAAGGCACTGCAGTGCTTGAGGCGTCACTACAGATCTGGGTTCGATCCCGGGCTGTGTCACAGCCGGCCGCGACCGGGAGACCCATGAGGCAACGCACAATTGGCCCAGTGTCATCCGGGTTAGGGGAGGGTTTGGCTGGCCGGGATGTCATTGTCCCATCGCACTCTAGGGACTCCTGTGGCAGGCTGGGCGCATGCACGCTGACACGGTCGCCAGTTGTACGGTGTTTCCTCCGACACATTGGTGTGGCTAGCTTCCGGGTTAAGTGAGCAGTGTGTCAAGAAGCAGTGCGGCTTGGCATGGTCGTGTTTCGGAGGACGCATGGCTCTCGACCTTCGCCTCTCCCGAGTCCGAACGGGAGTTGCAGCGATGGGACAAGACTGTAACTACCAATTGGATTTCACGAAATTGTGGAGAAAAAAGGGGTAAAAAAGTAAAACATAATAATTATAAAAAATAAAACACTTCATGAGAGCTCATGTTGCTCAACCTTTTTATAGGATATGCAATTGCCGAGAAAACTGAGTGATGGCCTCTACTAAAAAGAGGAGGATCCCATCAGCTTTCTATAGGCCAGGCCTACTATATTTATTTCTCAACTTTCCTAATATTAAGCACTTTGCTTATCTTTACAAAAGGAATATAGCCTACCTGGCTAGCATGAAATAGAACCACTGGAAAAGCGTCCTCCATTTGCTATTTAAGTGCATAGATTACATGTATTTTTTTCCACTGCCCCTGTTTCGAGACAGGTGCATGATAATGGTCCATTCTAAATCAAAACAAATTTCTCACATATATTATTTAGATTTTTTTTTTTTATCCATTTTAAAATAAGGCTGTAACGTAACAAAATGTGGAAAAAGGGAAGGGGTCTGAATACTTTCAGAATGCACTGTCCATTATTATATCTTATCTTCTACAGTATTTCACAGAGGAAAAAAATTAGAAAATACATCTTTATATGATACAATACTCTAAACAACTGTAGGCTCTTGTGTTTTCCTATATTTATTTAACTAGGCAAGTAAGTTAAGAACAAATTCTTATTTACAATGACAGCCTACACTGGCCAAACCCAGATGACGCTGGGCCAATTGTGCACCACCCTATCGGACTCCCAATCCCAGCCGGTTGTGATACAGCCTGGAATCGAACCAGGGGGTCTGTAGTGACGCCTCAAGCACTGAGACGCAGTGCCTTAGACCACTGCGCCACTCGCGAGCCCTATACACCTGTAGTATCTCTACTATAGGATACTACACTGAAGAAAGATGCAACATGCAACACTTTCATAGATTTTACTGAGTTACAGTTCATGTAAGGAAATCAGTCAATTTAAATAAATAAATGAGGCCCTAATCTATGGATTTCACATGACTGGGAATACAGATATGCATCTGTTGGTCACAGATACCTTAAAAAAAGGTATCTGTAATAATGGCCGGATCAGAGCAATGGAATGGCATCAAACACGTGTTTGATGTATTTTATACCATTACACTTATCCTGCTCCAGCCATTAACACAAGCCCGTTCTTCCCAATTAAGGAACCACCAACCCCCTGTGCAGTCAGTATCTGGTGTGACCACCATTTGCCCCATGCAGTGTGACACATCTCCTTTGCATAGAGTTGATCAGGCTGCTGATTGTGGCCTGTGGAATGTTGTCCCACTCCTCTTCAATGGCTGTGCGAAGTTGCTGGATATTGTCGGGAACTGGAACACGCTGACGTACACATCGATCCAGAGTATTCCAAACATACTCAATGGGTGACATGTCTGGTGAGTATGCAGGCCATGGAAGAGCGGGCACATATTCAGCTTCTAGGAATTGTGTACAGATCCTTGCGACACGGGGACGTGCATTATCATGCTGAAACATGAGGTGATAGCGGCGGATGAATGGCACGACAATGGGCCTCAGGATCTCGTCACGGTATCTCTGTGCATTTAAATTGCCATCGATCAAATGCATTTGTGTTTGTTGTCCGTAGCTTAAGCCTGCCCATACCATAACCCCACCGCCACTATGGGGCACTGTCAAACAACGTTGACATCAGCAAACCACTCGCCCACATGACGCCATACATGCTGTCTGCCATCTGCCCGGTAGTGTTGAAACCGGGATTCATCCGTGAAGAGCACACTTCTCCAGCATGCTAAAGTGGCCATCGAAAGTGAGAATTTGCCCACTAAAGTCGGTTACGATGCCAAAATGTAGTCAGGTCAAGACCCTGATGAGGACGACGAGCATGCAGATGAGCTTCCCTGAGACGGTTTCTGATAGTTTGTGCAGAAATTCTTCAGTTGTGCAAACCCAGTTTTATCAGCTGTCCGGGTGACTCGTCTCAGACCATCCTGCAGGTGAAAAAGCCAGATGTGGAGGTTCTGGGCTGGCGTGGTTACACGTGGTCTGCGGTTGTGAGGCCGGTTGGACGTACTGCCAAATTCTCTAAAATGACATTGGAGGCGGCTTATAGTAGAGAAATTAACATAACATTATCTGGCAACAGCTCTGGTAGACATTCCTGCAGTCAGCATGCCAATTGCACGCTCCCTCAAAATGTTTGACATCTGTGGCATAGTGTTGTGTGACAAAACTTCACATTTTCAAGGTGCACCTGTGTAATTATCATGCTGTTTAATCAGCTTCTTGATATGCCACACCTGTCTGATGGATGGATTATCTTGGCAAAGGAGAAATTCTCACTAAACGGGATGTAAACAAATTTGTGCAAAAAATGTGAGAGAAATAAGCTTTTTGTGGGTATGGACAATTTCTGAGATATTTTATTTCAGCTCATGAAACATGGGCCCAACACGTTACATGTTGTGTTTATATTTTTGTTCAGTATATGTACCTATAGTGTTTTGAGAGACAAATATTTTTGTAGAGTTCTCAATCAGGGTCTAAAATTAACACCCGCCACCTGCCAAATGCGGGTAGATTTTGGCATTGGCGGGTAAGATGTCTATTTCACCAGTCAGATTGGCGGGTGGTCAGGGCTCCACAGTGCGTACATTTCACTCGCATTAGTGAATACACAAAGTCAAGTATGCTCACATTAATAGTAAAAATAAATGCTGCAGTAGCTGGTTTCAAAGTATTTCTGCCGTTTTGTTTCATAGCTGGTAAATTAATCGCACAAAGTCAAACTGCCTATCCCACCTATCCCCCTGGCTGGGGACTGGGGGCACGTGAAGAGCTGAGTGAAAGATTCATTTTTAGAAGCGCTGCGCAAAGGCATAAAAATGTGTCTAATTTACTTGAAACGAAAGTCTACTGAAGTGAGACTTTGTCCTTGTGTTTCTCCTTCACTCAGCTGCCTCTGCTGCAGCACTCTCTCAACCAGTGCTCTCAAAGCACACACACCCCTCTGGCCCTCCCCATCATTACCTCTCACTCACTCACTCAGTAACGACCTGCTCACTGCCTGATAGTCACTCACTCACTCAGTAACGACCTGCTCACTGCCTGATAGTCACTCACTCACTCAGTAACAACCTGCTCACTGACTTAACAACCTGCTCACTGCCTGATAGTCAGCAGCAGCAGGTTACAGTTAAATATATTTTTTTTAAAGATAAATGCCATATGGTGGACGCGATACAATTTAGAAGGAGCCCAAAAACCCGCCAACCGCGAACCAATACATTTTCACCTGCGACATCGTTTTCAATTTTCCCAGAAAACTACGAACATGGCAACATGACACAAAAGTGACTCTAGTTGCGCTACCCTCAGAGGGGCAGGTGAACATTTGTCTCTCGTTCACATTTCAGTCATTTAGCAGACGCTCTTATCCAGAGCAATTTACACTTAGTGAGTGCATACATTTTTTTCTTCTTCATTCTGGCCCCCCGTGGGAATCGAACCCACAACCCTGGCGTTGCAAACGCCATGCTCTACCAACTGAGCTACACATTTGTGATATTTTTGGTAAAAGACTCAGGTCACAAAAAAAAAGAAGTAATATGCCACATTACTTCTTACTAGTAATACATTTATTGTTTTAGAGACATTACAAAGCATGCTCCTCAATTTGTTGGTGTTTTGTTGGTGTAATTGTAGCATAAAAATAATATTTGGGCTGGTAAAAAATCTGAGTGGCTGGTAGATTTTTTTAAAGACAGAGACAGTGAGTGATAGCATCAGATCAGATAGAAGTCTATGCTGTGTGTGTGGCCAACTTGAAAACCTGACTACCTTGTCTCGCTTAATTTCAGCATCTGATTGTGACCTCCAACCATGCACAGGAATATGAAACAATGGGAAGACAGTGAACGAGGGAGGGAGATAGAGGAGGGAGCCGAAGGCCTTTGCATGGAGCGTACATGTTTTCACTTTTCCTCTTTTCCCGCCCATATCCTAATTATTATACAATTTGTATTTATTGTTTTACCCCTTTTTCTCCTCAACTGGTAGTTACAGTCTTGTCCCATCGCTGCAACTCCTGTACGGACTCAGGAGAGGCGAAGGTCGAGAGCCATGCGTCCTCCGAAACACGACCCTGTCAAGCCACACTCCTTTTTGACACACTGCTCGCTTAACCCGGAAGCCAGCCGCACCAATGTGTCGGAGGAAACACCGTACAACTGGCAGCCGAAGTCAGCTTGCAGGTGCCCGGCCCGCCACAAGGAGTTGCTAGAGCACGATAGGACAAGAACATCCCGGGCCGGCCAAACCCTCCCCTAACCCGGATTATGCTGGGCCAATTGTGCGCCACTTCATTGTTCTCCCGGTCACGGTTGGCTGTGACACAGCCTGGGATCGATGCAGTGCCACTAGGGAGGCCCTCTAATGATTTATATCCTGGGGCCGCTAGTACCACCAAACATAGACTCTAGAGCCAGTGCTGATAGATCTCCTTGCAAAAATAAACCGAAGGGCCTGCCTACTGAATGTGGGCCCCCTGCCCCCCGTCTGCTGCTCTATAAGTATACAGCATGACAGTGTGTGCCAAATATAGACCAAGAGCTGATATATTACAGAGCATGCATGTCTCTGCTCTCAATATCACTGATGATGAAATCCATGATGAGTCAACATGAGACAAAATATTACTGGACATTATTATTACACACAATAACTAATATGTTCTAGGTCATAAGCCAACTACAGTATTTAGGGTACATACAGTGCCTTTGGAAAGTATTCAGACCCCTTGACTTTTTGCACATTTTGTTACGTTACAGCCTTATTCTAAAATGAATTAAATAAAAAAAACATCCTCAGCAATCTACACACTGTGGTCCTCTGTAGCTCAGCTGGTAGAGCACGGCGCTTGTAACGCCAAGGTAGTGGGGTCGAACCCCGGGACCACCCATATACAAAAAAAAAAATTTATGCACGCATGACTGTAAGTCGCTTTGGATAAAAGCGTCTGCTAAATGGCATATTATTATTACACACAATACCCCATAATGACAAAGTGAAAGGTATTTAGACATTTTTGCAAATGTATTAAAACAGAAATACCTTATTTACATAAGTATTCAGACCCTTTGCTATGAGACTCGAAATTGAGCTCAGGTGCATCCTGTTTCCATTGATCATCCTTGAAATGTTTCTACAACTTGATTGGAGTCCACCTGTGGTAAATTCTATTGATTGGACATGATTTAGAAAGGCACACACCTGTCTATATAAGGTCCCACAGTTGACAGTGCATGTCAGAGCAAAAACCAAGCCATGAGGTCGAAGGAATTGTCCGTAGAGCTCCGAGACAGGATTGTATCGAGGCACAGATCTGGGGAAGGGTACCAAAAAATGTCTGCAGTGGCCTCCATCATTCTTAAATGGAAGAAGTTTGGAACCACCAAGACTATTCTTAGAGCTGGCCGCCCGGCCAAACTGAGCAATCGGGGGAGAAGGGCCTTGGTCAGGGAGGTGACCAAGAACCCAATGGTCACTCTGACAGAGCTCTAGAGTTCCTCTGTGGAGATGGGAGAACCTTCCAGAAGGACAACCATCTCTGCAGCACTCCACCAATCAGGCCTTCATGGTAGAGTGACCAGACGGAAGCCACTCCTCAGTAAAAGGCACATGACAACCAGCTTGGAGTTTGCCAAAAGGCACCTAAAGACTCTCAGACCATGAAAAACAAGATTCTCTGGTGTGATGAAACCAATATTGAACTCTTTGGCCTGAATGCCAAGTGTCACATCTGGAGGAAAGCTGGCACCATCCCTAAGGTGAAGCATGGTGGTGGCAGCATCATGCTGTGGGGGTGTTTTTCAGCAGCAGGGACTGGGAGACTAGTCAGGATCGAAGCAAAGATGAACAGAGCAAAGTACAGAGAGATCCTTGATGAAAACCTGCTCCAGAGCGCTCAGGACCTCAGACTGGGGCGAAGGTTCACCTTTCAACAGCACAACGACCCTAAGCACACAGCCAAGACAACGCAGGAGTGGCTTCGGGACAAGTCTCTGAATGTCCTTGAGTGGCTCAGCCAGCGTCCGGACTTGAACCCGATCGAACATCTCTGGAGAGACCTGAAAATAGCTGTGCAGCAACGCTCCCCATCCAACCTGACAGAGCTTGAGAGGATCTGCAGAGAAGAATGTGAGAAACTCCCCAAATACAGGTGTGCCAAGCTTGTAGCATCATATCCAATAAGACTCAAGGCTGTAATTGCTGCCAAAGGTGCTTTAACAAAGTACTGAGTAAAGGGTCTGAATACTTATGTATATGTGATTTTTCTGTTTTATATTTTTTATAAAATTGCAAACATTTCTAAAAACCTGTTTTTGCTTTGTCATTATGGGGTATTGTGTGTAGGTTGATGAGGGGAAAAAACAATTTAATCAATTTTGGAATAAGGCTGTAACCTAACAAAATGTGAAAAAAGTCAAGGGGTCTGAATACTTTCCAAAGGCACTGTACATGCCCATTGGTTGTGAGTACTTCTTTGTCTTGCACTGCCATTTTTAACCTGTTGATCTTAACTTTTTCTTAACAATTTGGCAGTCTGATATTTTTCTTATAATTGGGTGCTTGTTGCTTTGTGTAAAGCCAGTCTTTGTGGGATGAAGTCATGCACCATGGGGCTAATCATTAAATAGCTCTGCCTTTGAGTCCACATGAGAGATATTTGGTAATTTGACCTTTTAGTCACACAGCACAGGGACCAAAGATAAAGAATTAAGTCCTACTTTGTTATTATCCACAAGAGTCTATAATAAAACAAATAAACATGTCCTAACATGTTCTATCTAAAAGGATAATAGCCTATTTTTCAACTCAGTGATGTACTGTATATAAACCCTGGATTGCTGATGCTATGTATTGGCGATTGAGAGCCTTTGAAGCCACAGGTCGGCCATATTGGCACTCCCAAGTAGAAGCAATCCTCCATAGGAATGAATGACATTATACAGTATTTAAATTAAACGTTTCAAGTACAAAATTACATGTATTTAAGTATTTTTGTTGTTGTAGTAGGGACCGTAACATTAGCAATCTCTAAAACGTATACTTTAAGGAAAATGTTTTAATATATTTTGTATGTTTAGCTCACATAATATAATTTAAAATGCATATATAAATAATTGAGTCAACTACTCAGTGGGTGTAAGATTTAACAGCCCATAATTGATTCGACATCGCCCTCTTGTGGATATTGCTTCTATGTCAAAGTTCAGAAAATTAACATGACGTAGTCGGCTAATGAAAACATGAAAGCCTGTCGAAATGTAACAACTACACGTCGACTTAATTTTGATAGGATTCTGAAGGAATCAAATTGCTTTAGCTGTAAAAAGTAACATCTTATGATGATGAGGATTCGCACGAGAAAAGAGCTACTCTGTAGCAGCCTCACTACGCTACATTGTAGTTAGCTCTGGTCCAGGGCCACATTGTAGCAGCAGTCGAAGAGCGTCGCTATAATGTTTCACTTTACGGTGCGCATTAATACAGATGTGCACTTCACAAAATGTTATTGTCTGCTGAAAGTTTTCGGTCCGTTCACAGGGTCATTTCTATCACATAGAAGTATTAGCCTATATTTATTATTCTTCTTCTGTGGGTTTTACTGCGGACTACATTTAGCCTATATTTAACTACCCTCAGCTTAAATTCCGCAAACCTGTGTATCCACAATTGTGTAAATGTTGTGACAGCCACTAAAGGGGCGGAGATATTGCACAAAAAAATCCCGAAATGACAGCAACGCTGTAGGTTTCATATGATACAAAGACGGTTGTGTAGCGGATGGTTTATTTTACGCCTGCTACGTTAGTTTACCGATAGGCAAACAAGACTGACAAAGCAAGTAGGTTTCTTCTTAATATTCACATTTTCCTCGGTTCTTTCGGACAAGAACCACCAAACAGCAAGCAGTTCTTTTTTGGTTTTCGGAAAGGTAAGAGATTCCTGCCATCTTCCTTCCCTTACTTTCACTAATCTAAAGAAAACAGACAGCAACAGGTCATAAAAGTTGTTAGTTATTCAACATGATTGAAAACATTAAGCCACAATTTTTTATTTACAGTGTTTGTGGTGATATTGAGCAGTGAAAAATCTAGCCTATTTTACAGTGTATATTTATGGATGCTTAGTAAAATATATTATTATCCTGTTATAGGCTATTCAAGATTATTTACCCATCCCCCTTGAATGATCACAGTGAGGTATGATCAAAGATGGTTGATAAATGAAGATAGTTCACTCAGGCAGTTTACCATAACAAAAAGGTCAACTCTGGTCCACGTAACTGGGTGTCTCCCATAGACACCAATGCAAGAGCAGCTGGGTCTGGTCTACTTAGTTCATTGACTTTCATTGAACCAGAAAACAACAGCGGGTGTGGTGTGTCGCTTCCTCTTCTGTCTCAGGGATGATGACAATAAACACACACACACACACACACACACACACACACACACACACACACACACACAGAGGATTGGTAGGGCTCGTAATTCAAGGTTATTGTGCTAGGAATGTATACTCTGAATCATCTAAAACCATGTTTATAAAATGGTTACTTTGGATCCTGGATTACTGTATTGTGAAAGTAACTATTTAATTCAATGGATGTGACTGGAATAATATACACAGTGGAAAATGCCTGAGCCTTGACTTGGCTCACAGCTCCCACATCCTCTATACATCTTGAAGCCTCAAAGCAAAATAAACTGAAATACTTATTTGCTTATTGGGTGTACTGTATTGTGTATCAAACATGTTGCGTAACCACATGCATTGATGCATGTTTTAGATTTTATGTTGGAGAATATGACAGCAGAAAGTTCGCTTTTATAGCTGTCTTATTGTGAATGGTTTGTCTGGACTGGTGAACATGTCTAGTGTCATTCTCCCTCTCATTCACAACAACCCTGCTCTCTCTGCTCTGCTTTTTATAGCCCACGACCACTGACCATTTCATTTTTGTCTCCATAGAGTACGGGAGTGGACAAGAGAGGAAGTCCGCCTGCTATCTACTGTGTGTCCACTAACTAAGTCATCATGTCAGCCCCAGGTAAATGTCTTCTACATCACTGTTGATTTAGATATCATATTATACTGGGGTTGCTGTTTGCTCCATGGTATTTCACCCATAGGATTTGTATAATGCTATTATTCCAATGTATTCAAGATAAGAATTTGAAACCAGAGCTTGGCGTGTAAAAGGCTGAATATGTTGATGTAAGCTTTGAAGGTTATTGGGATAATGATGTGGAAAATGAGCTCGGAACATGTTTGATTGATATAAAGGACGTTTGTTCCTTGCAGTTTCCATTGAATGGGTGGTGCGGTGTTGGGAATCCATTGGTGTCTAACAATACGGCCCACTTTTGTTATGCAAAACAGTTATTTCCTTAATGCAGAATCTCCAATGCACTTCATGAGCTTTAATAACACCAGTTCATGCTCCCCACATATTTGCATCCATAACTCCATATTCATGTGTAGCTTTTTGTCAATATGAATATATTTATGATACCCACTGTTTGTATTACCTCCTATAGGTTACCCATCCCCTCACCAGGGTCCTGGAAGTTACTCCATGGCCCCCTACCCTGTTCCTCAGGGGGGGTATGGTGACCCTAACCATGCTCCCCCACCGGTTGGCTTCCAAATGGGCTACAACCACCAACAACCCCACCCAGGCCAGCCTGTGATGTACCAGCCTGTGACCATGCCCGAGTACGGTGGCCCTCAGATGGGACCCAGCCCAGGCTATGGTGGTCCCATGCCTGGGCCCGAGTACGGTGGCCCTCAGATGGGACCCAGCCCAGGCTATGGTGGTCCCATGCCTGGGCCCGAGTACGGTGCACCTCAGATGGGACCCGGCCCAGGCTATGGTGGTCCCATGCCTGGGCCCGAATACGGTGCACCTAACTCAGGCCCTCCTGCAGCCATCTCCCCAGCCCCTGCAGCAGTTGTTCCTGTTGGAGTTCCACCTGGGCTGGAGTACCTAACACAGGTAGTTTTGCTTGGGAAGAGTAGCATAACAGGCTGTCAAATACACTGATTTCACAAACATCATCTGTTATTACAGTGTAATGTTGGGATTTGTTTTCTTCCATGCTCTCTCTTTCTCCATATCTCTCTCACACTCTCTTCTGTGTGCGTTCCATGTTTCAGATTGACCAGATCCTTATACACCAAAAAGTGGAGTTGCTGGAAGGTGAGCTTGCTAGTCTTATCTGAGTACAGAGAGAACAGAAGTAAAGGCAATGTAGAAATTGATAAATCATGAGGAGAACTGACCACCACCAAACTACTGTTTTCCTGTTTACGTTCCTGGGTTTCTGTCCTCTCACCTTCCCCACCATCCCCTCTTCCTTCTCCTCCCTCCGTTCCCCTCTCCTCAGCGTTCATTGGCTTTGAGACCAACAACCAATACGAGATCAAGAACAGCCTGGGTCAGAAGATCTACAAGGCCAAGGAGAAGAACGACTGCTGCACACGCAACTGCTGTGGCGCCCTGCGTAGCTTCGACATGAAGATCAAGGACAACACGGACCGCGAGGTCATCCGCCTCATACGACCCTTCCGCTGTGCCTCCTGCTGGTTCCCCTGCTGCCTGCAAGAGGTACGATGGGGCGCTGAACACTGATACAAATATTTGATTACTTTGTAAATGGGACACAAATCAGGGAAAATAATACATAAAATCATCATTGTCTTAATATGTTAGAGGAGGAGGAAAGGGACAGGTCACCTAAAATTCAATTGGTTTATTTAGGTTAGTATTAGCATTTCCATTCAACTCTGTATGAATGACAAATGAATGATGCTAATGCTAAGTTAATGCTGGTAATAAATGCATGCAAACTGTTGTACTGAATGACTCATGAATGACACTGAATGGTTCTTTGTCAGTCTGATCCCTCTCCCAGACGGTCTTGATCTGGTGCCATCACTTCCCCTTTCAAGCTCTGTCTCTATTGACTCACATTGCTGGTTGGCTGCCTACAGTATAGAGGCCTTCACGGGTCCAAACAGTTGGACCCATACCTGAATGGACCTGGGGCTTTCCCGTCCGGACCGATATGCATAAATAAAAAATATAAATATAGAGAGAGACCTGTTCCAAACTGACCTGGGGACAACTAGACCATTTTTAAGCTACTTTATTAACCAGAGCTGATAAAGCGCAAGTGAGAGGAGGTAGAGAGGGGTGATGCTCTAGCAGGGGCCATGCTGTTAGTTTGTAGTCTACTGTGAGCGAGTGACATGGGGAACAGGGAGGAGACACTAGCGACAGCAACCAACCAAGCCGACTCGCGCTGTAGTAGACTAATACCTGCCATAGCTAGGTTATTTATCATCCAATATGATTACATAGTACCTGTCTTGACTGCATCAAAGTGGCTGCATGAGCTTTCTCGTCCTACACAGTTACAAACAACAACTCCATTCAGGAGATAAAGGAGCAGCCTACCTGTTGGCTCTTGGCCTATCCTTCTCCTTTAACTTTTAATTCCATCATTTTATTTCCATCTTCCATTGATTAGATATCTCCTAACTTTTGCCACACAGAGACTCTATGACTGTAGCCTATTGTCGCTTTGATGACTTACAGTATGATTGGCCAACAACAACAACCTACATTCGCCACTCTCGTGAAAAGCAAATAGCAGCAGCATAAGTGATACAATGTCTCTCTCTCTCTCTCTACTGCAGCAGTAGTGTTCGGATCTGTATAGGTCCTTCTGGACAAGTCAGTTAAAAGTACACATACCAGAGACCCATGACAATCATATCAGATCCGACCCAGACCTGTGACATTATTTAGAATTCTGGATCCGGACCCATTTGGGTCCCGTCTTGGGTATTTGGGTACAGGGGGATTTGTGAAGACCTCTACTACAGTACATTCCCATGAGATGTGAAGGTCCCTTATGACTGTATTTTAACACATTAATTCAGCATCTATGGAGACATAGCCCCACAGTTACCATGTGAAGCATATTACCTTTGTCATGATAGTGATTGCTATGCCAATATCAGACACCAGTGCACTCATCAGATTAGTGCCATATTACCTGCTGAAGCTAGCTTTGCAGTAACCCAAGCACATGCTATTTAAAGCCACAGTGTACAGACCGAAGCTCGATTTAAGCATGGTCAAATACCTTTCTAATTTTGTGTATGTGTGTCCCCCTCAGCTCGAGGTCCAAGCTCCGCCTGGCACCACCATAGGCTATGTGTCCCAGGACTGGAACCCCTGCGTGCCCAAGTTCTCCATCAAGGGGGCCAACAAGGAGACCGTAATGAAGCTGGAGGGACCCTGCATCGCCTGCAACTGCTGCGGGGACGTCAACTTCGAGGTGAGGGGTCATACAGTTTGGGCTTTCTTTGGCTGAAATCAGTTGATAACCGTCCTATTTAACTAGAACAAACCTAATCTTTGACTTTTACATTGCTTTTAGACCAGAAAAGACTGGATAAGTTGCCCTTTTCTCTACACACCCATCCAATCCTTTCAGAAGTAGTGATGAGGTGAAGCGGCCAGAAATCTTTGTCTCTGACCCATGTGTTTTGCTGCCCCCCGTAGCTGACGGGGAAAGATGGAGGCAAGCCCATCGGCCGCATCAGTAAGCAATGGAGTGGCCTGTTAAAGGAGGTCTTCACCGACACGGACAACTTTGGCATCCAGTTCCCCCTGGACCTGGACGTCAAGATGAAGGCTGTGCTCATGGGCACCTGCTTCCTCATTGTGAGTCCATCTATCTGTTTAAATAAAGATATATTTAAGACATTTTCGAATTACAGAGCTTTACAGGCGTAAAGCCTAAAACTGAGCTGATAAGCAGTTGTTGGAGGAAATTTAGTTGACATTTCTTTCCTCTTCACAGGATTTCATATTCTTCGAGAAGGTTGGCAACTCAAAGCAGCGCAACACTGTCTTCTCGTAACATAGGAAATGGGAGAGAAAGAAGCACTTGAGTCAATGCAGTCTGTTTTTCCGATCCCGTTCGGAACCTACATCTTTTTCAGAATCCATATGAAACTCCTTCCTTATTCGAAAGTTTAGAGGAAGCTGCCATCCCATGCCAATCCCAGAACTCTTTTTTTGTATTTATTTAATAAAAGATTTAGGGGGTAGATCAGCTTTAATATTGCAGATAGATTGTAACTTCCATCAATGTAATTGTCTGCATCACTTCCAATCCCCCATATGTTTTTTTCTTGAGGCCTTATCTGATGATATGCTTACCTTTGAACCAAAATGCCCTCTCTGGACTGTTTCTGTGTATCCATCCAAATGTAAGAATCAGCAACTGGGCTATCACACATAGGCATTAGTTCTATTTCATGGGTTTCTCCACTTTCTGCATGGAATGTTTTTATCTACTGTATGTTTTCTCATATCTATCAGTTTCATCATATCTATGTTTTCTCTTTGTTTTCTATCAAATTGATGTGGGGTTCAGAACAGTAGGCTTAATGGAAAAATACCATTTTTATATTAACCTAACTTTACATATTCTTTGGGATTTCTGTTTTGTCTTTGTGATATATATTTAGCATCAACATGTTATTTATAAGCCAAATGTATATGTTTATATATGTTAAACTATCTAAACTGCATCAGCCATCAAATTATTACTGTAGAGATCTAGGTAATTTCATGATTAGTCTAGTACTTTTAAAGAGATTATAGGATTAACATGTGCAATACACTACTATAGTAACTATAGCAGCTGTGGTCATATTAGCCACTTTTATTAGATTTTGTAAGATGACCATGTACATAAACATACAAACAAAGTATATCTGTAATATGAGCTAAGGTGAAAACTAGAGTAGTTTGAAGGACCATTAATGGGAGAAGACTAATTCTGACTTGGAATGCTTGTACAAAATTTACAGGAAAATGAAATAGGATAGTTGTAGATGGATACGTTCATGTACTCTAAAGTGCTTTTTTTTAAAGTCATTTAGCAGACGCTCTTATCCAGAGCGACTTACAGTTAGTGAATACATATTTTTTTTTTTATACTGGCCCCCTGTAGGAATCGAACCCACAACCCTGGCGTTGCAAACGCCATGCTCTATCAACTGAGCTACATCCCTGCCGGCCATTCCCTCCCCTACCCTGGACAACGCTGGGCCAATTGTGTGCCGCCTATGAGTCTCCCGGTCGCGGCCGGCTGCGACAGAGCCTGGATTCGAACCAGGATCTCTAGTGGCACAGTTAGCACTGCGATGCAGTGCCTTAGACCACTGCGCCACTCAGGAGCTTAGTGCTCTTTGTCTTGTCCCATGCTGTATGTGTGACTCTTCTATTGTTTGTTGTCATGCCATAAAGAAGAGTTGGCTACAGTATAGGACAACAAGGCTACTCTTTCCCTGACTCTCTCTTGACTCTCTATTCCTGCCTTGAAGCTTTGTTTGCAGTGCACTGTGCATGGTCAGTGCTGCTGCTCTGGGGACTGACTCAGTTTCTCCTCACTCTCTCGCCCTCCCTCATTACTCCTTCCTCTAGAGATGGGAGGAAACCACAGGGTTGGATCAGTGCCAATAGAAAACAAGTAAAACTGAGTGGCAGAGAGTTGAGGGCTCTGAAAGAGGAAAATAAAATAGGAAAGTTGAGGAAGGACAACAACAAAAACCCGGAGAGATGAGGGCAATGGAGGACAGAGAGAGATACTGAGAGGGAGAGACTGACGGGGGGAAGTTGAGGTTAAAGAATATAGGGCAAAAAGCCCATTTATACTTGATCCGGAAATGTGATCGGAGGCTTCGTATGGAGGGTGTGACGCTATTGCGGAGCCTGTGGAGGCATGCAGAGGCCAAATCAAGCTCCTTGTGCCTCCCAAATGTTGTAACAATGCGGAGGGCTCTGTATAGCTCCACCTTGACATGACTGGTTGACTGAAGTTGAGGGCGGGAGGTCCTGTATAAACACAAACTGACTTCCTTGACAACTTCCTTCACAACAGCTCTGTGCTGTTCCGTGAAGCGCATGAAGTTAGAATGCACTGACTTCTGAAGAGGCTGTACTGAATTACCGTAAATGCTGCACGGCCAATGCAAAAGTCAGATTGACCATGCAGCGCCTTTAACTGTCTGACCTTATATAGCATGGAAAACCCCAGTCAGGGAAACACTTTTACTTTCCCCTGTAACCATGTTATTATATTAGTGAAGGCATACCTTACAAAGTGCACTGATCCGGCATTTATCCTTATGAACTGCTGTTTAATAGATTGGGATGTCTCTGTTTCAATGTCCACTTGCTTACTACTTAGGATGAAGTAATGTGTTGGCAATGCATTCTAAGTAGTATGCTAGTATGTACATTGGAATGTAACCATGTGATTGGGAGGAGTAAATAAACAGTTCAGTGAAACAGTGGTGAAGTTTTGGCGCCAAGAGCGTTCATCCTTGGAACAAAGCTTTAACCTTAATTTCACTTATTGGTGTGTCTCGATGGATAACATGGGTGTGCCCCTCAACGGGGTGGGCTTGTGGTTCACAAAAGTGCCTTTACATCCAACCATCTCTAGCTGCACTGTAAAAATGGCTGTGTCCAAAATAGTTTCCTGTTATAGTGCACTACTGGCCACCCCCCAGAGCCTGGTTCCTCTGTAGGTTTCTTCCTAGGTTTCTGCCTTTCTAGGGAGTTTTTCCTAGCCACCGTGCTTCTACATCTGCATTGCTTGCTGTTTGGGGTTTTAGGCTGGGATTCTGTATAGCACTTTGATTGACTATGGGACAGCAGGAGATGAATTTCAATATTGAAACAATGTCGCAAATGTCGTAGAGACAGACAGCATGGTTTATACAAATATCAGCTGTTGAAAACGAAATGTTAGTCTAAAAGAAATGTGAGATCATGTCTAGATGCTTTTTATAGTGGAGATCAAGTTTAGAAATTGCCCGCCTGGGTTGATGAGACAGTGGATTGCGCAGTCAGATGGAACAGATTAAATAGGCATTTTAACGTCA
Source organism: Coregonus clupeaformis (assembly GCF_020615455.1). Taxonomy (NCBI): domain Eukaryota; kingdom Metazoa; phylum Chordata; class Actinopteri; order Salmoniformes; family Salmonidae; genus Coregonus; species Coregonus clupeaformis. The sequence goes on along the minus strand of NC_059230.1, from coordinate 17,877,243 downwards.
GATTTAGCCGGTGGCAATTTGTGGAATAGACACCGGCTGGAATGCGGTTTTAACCAATCAGCATTCAGGATTAAACCCACCCGTTTTATAATAATATAATAATATAATAATGACGAATGTGGCCGCGATAGTTTCATTTAGGCCTGATATGATTACCGATAGGCAAACAAGACTGGCAAAGCAAGTAGGATTCTTCATACTATTCAACATTTCCTTGGTTCATCCGGTCAAGAACCACCAAACAGCAAGTAGTCCATTTTTGGTCTTCTGAAAGGTAAGATATTCTTGTCGTCTTCCTTCCCGTACTTTCACTAATGTAAGGAAAACTGGTGGCAACAGTTCAGAAAGGTTGTTTGATATTCAACATGATTTAAAACTTTAGGCCACAACCTTTTCTTTAGAGTGTTTGTGGTGATATTGAGCAATGGGAAATCTAGCCTATTTTAGTGTTTATTTATGGATGTTTAATAAAGATGAATATATTATACTGTTATAGGCTATTCAAGATTATTTACCCAGCCCTCTTGAATGATCAGAGTGAAGTATGGTAGTTCATTCAGGCCGTTTAGCGTTTAAAAAAAAAGGTAAGTTCCGGTCTTCTTAACTGGGTGTGTCTCCCATAGACCCAATGCAATAGCAGCTGGGTTAGGTCTAATTAATAGTTCAATGGGCTTGTTCGACACTGCAGGCGACAACCGACTGACTGATCTACAAAGAACCTTGCATCATAAATAACTACTTATTATTATTTGGCGATCAGTCAGTCACAATTGACCCTTGATACATTACGGTTTAGATCCTCTCGAACACGGCCATTGACTTTCATTGAACCAGAAAAAAAAACGAGTGGGGTGTCTCTTCCTCTTCCGTCTCTGGCATGATGACGAGTAACACACAGAGGATTGGTAGGGCTCATAATTCAAGGTTATTGTGCTTGGAATATATATACTATGAATCAGATAAAACCATGTTTATCAAAATGGTTACTTTGGATCCTGGATTACTGTATTGTGAAAGTAACCAGTTAACTCAATGTACGTGACTGGAATAATATACACAGTGGAAAATGCCTGAGCCTTGACTTGGCTCACAGCTCCCACATCCTCTATACATCTTGAAGCCTCAAAGCACGCGGACACCACGCGGTTTACGAACCATAAAGCGCATGTGCGTCCCAAATGGTATGTGTGCTCGCAACCTGGAGACGTTTCTTGGTATCGTGTATCGCGTGAGTCATTAGCTCTGGTCCAGAGCGTTATGTTAACCACTGTTGCTTGTGCAGCTAGTACACGCTAACTACCTAATTAGTAGACGCTAGCTAGCTGGTACACACACTAGCTAGCTAGCTAGTACACACTATAGGGCGTTCACTCACTGCTCTAGAATGTAGCTAGAGAAAAACGGAAAAAATTCAAAAGGGTGCTACAAAATGTATGTCAAAACGTAGTTTTGTTTGCCCTATGTGATTATTAACCACATAAATAATCATTAGGTTGTTCTCTACAATATTATAACCTTAATGTACTTGACAGTGTAGATGAAATAAAAACGTTAATTTGCTGTGGTCGTTTCTATTTAGACCGTGCCGCTCTTGGTTGCATCTCTTCCATATTTGGCGTTGGGAGGGTACCATTTGGCGGTCTAACCGCGGGTTGGACCAATCAAAATCAACTTGATACCCTCGTCATTTTCATCTCCAGATCCTTGTCTTTCACTGGCTATATTGCCTATCAATCTATGTTGAGGGGCCTTTCTATGGCGATTTAAAGGGAAAGACTCAGAACTACACAATAAAAACAGGAACAGATTGTCGTTATGGAGGGTGGATATTGAAATTCAGTCTGTTAGCATATATATACATACGAAACAATTTCAAAAGATTTGACTGAGTTACAGTTCCTTTAAGGAAATCAGTCAATTGAAATAAATAAATTAGGCCCTAATCTATGGATTTCACATGACTGGGAATACAGATATGCATCTGTTAGTTACAGATAGGTGGGGGCGTGGATCAGAACCAGTCAGTATCTGGTGTGACCACCATTTGCCTCATGCTGCGCGACACATCTCCTTCGCATAGTTAATCGTGCTGTTGATTGTGGCCTGTGGAATGTTGTCCCACTCCTCTTCAATGGCTGTGCGAAGTTGCTGGATATTGGCAGGAACTGGAACACACTGTCGTACATGTCGATCCAGAGCATCCCAAACATGCTCAATGGGTGGCATGTCTGGTGAATATGCAGGTGATGGAAAAACTGGGACATTTTCAGCTTCCAGGAAATGTGTACATTTCCTTGCGACATGGCCATGCATTATTTTACATTTACGTCATTTAGCAGACGCTCTTATCCAGCGCGACTTACAAATTGGTGCATTCAACTTGTGATAGCCAGTGGGACAAGCACTTTTCTTCTTTTTTTTATGGGGGGGTAGAAGGATTACTTTTATACTATTCCAGGTATTCCTTAGAGGTAGGGTTTCAAGTGTCTCTGGAAGGTGGTCAGTGACTCCGCTGTCCTGGCATCGTCGGGGAGCTTGTTCCACCATTGGGGTGCCAGAGCAGCGAATAGCTTTGACTGGGCTGAGCGGGAACTGTGCTTCCATAGAGGTAAGGGGGCTAGCAGGCCAGAGGTGGATGAATTTAGTGCCCTCGTTTGGGTGTAGGGTCTGATCAGAGCCTGAAGGTAAGGAGGTGCTGTTCCCCTCACAGCTCCGTAGGCAAGCACCATGGTCTTTTAGTAGATGCGAGCCTCAACTGGAAGCCAGTGGAGTGTGCGGAGGAGCGGGGTGACATGAGAGAACTTGGCAAGGTTGAACATCAGACGGGCTGCAGCGTTCTGGATAAGTTGTAGGGGTTTAATGGCACAGGCAGGGAGCCCAGCCAACAGCGAGTTGCAGTAATCCAGACGGGAGATGACAAGTGCCTGGATTAGGACCTGTGCCGCTTTCTGTGTAAGGTAGGGTCGTACTCTGCCAATGTTGTAGAGCATGAACCTGCAGGATCGGGTCACCGCTTTGATGTTAGTGGAGTTAGCAGAGGGTGTTGTCCAGGGTCACGCCAAGGTTCTTTGCACTCTGGGAGGAGGACACAATGGAGTTGTCAACCGTGATGGCAAGATCATGGAGCGGGCAGTCCTTCCCCGGGAGGAAGAGCAGCTCCGTCTTGCCTAGGTTCAGCTTGAGGTGGTGATCCGACATCCACACTGATATGTCTGCCAGACATGCAGAGATGCGATTCGCCACCTGGTTATCAGAAGTGGGAAAGGAGAAAATTAATTGTGTGTCGTATGCGTAGCAATGATAGGAAAGACCATGTGAGGATATGACAGAGCCAAGTGACTTGGTGTATCGAGAGAATAGGAGAGTGCCTAGAACTGAGACCTGGGGGACACCAGTGGTGAGAGCACGTGGTGCGGAGACAGATTCTCGCCACGCCACCTGGTAGGAGCGACCTGTCAGGTAGGACGCAATCCAAGAGTGAGCAGCACCGGAGATGCCCAACTCGGAGAGGGTGGAGAGGAGGATCTGATGGTTCGCAGTATCAAAGGCAGCAGATAGGTCTAGAAGGATAAGAGCAGAGGAGAGAGAGTTAGCTTTAGCAGTGCAGAGAGCCTCCGTGACACAGAGAAGAGCAGTCTCAGTTGAATGACCAGTCTTGAAACCTGACTGGTTTGGATCAAGAAGGTAATTCTAAGAGAGATGGCAGGAGAGTTGGCTAGAGACGGCACGCTCAAGAGTTTTGGAGAGAAAAGAAAGAAGGGATACTGGTCTGTGGTTGTTTACATCGGAGGGATCGAGTGTAGGTTTTTTGAGGAGGGGTGCAACTCTCTCTCTCTTGAAGACGGAAGGGACATGGCCAGCGGTCAAGGATGAGTTGATGAGTGAGGTAAGGGAGAAGGTCTCTGGAAATGGTCTGGAGAAGAGAGGAGGGGATAGGGTCAAGCGGGCAGGTTGTTGGGCGGCCGGCCGTCACAAGTCGCAAGATTTCATCTGGAGAGAGAGGCCCTCACATATCAGTTTGCAAACAATGTAAAAAAAATATATCATTGAGTTAATAAAGCCGCATACAAACATGGTTTCTTGAGTAAGGCAGCTCCAAAATGCAGGTGTTTCAGCCTAGCTCAGAGCTTTCTGTGGTGGTGGGGCAAGCCAGCAGAAAATAGGAGTGTTGCGCTGTGATTGGCTCAGTGTTCTGTCACTCATGGGGACACTACGTCACCGCCAAGTCTAAGTCCTTAGTAAAAAATTCAAGCCCTTTGGGTCCTGCCATAGAGTTACATTAGAAGTGCCTTTCCAAGAAGGCTCAAGGTCATTGGCCACTGTTAAAATGATGTCAAATCACGTTATATCTACAGTAGCTTTAATTGGACTGATCATGTCAACATCATACTTTCAAAATCTTAGCTAGCAGTCATCATCATGAATCAAGTCGACAATCTACTGGCAAATCCTTTTTAATCCTTGTCATATGAAGAGAAATTATAGATAAAACCTTCCTGTTCAAGTGAGCACATCACAACAAGGTGAATCCAAAAATGTCTTATATGCTGCTGCATAAATGATGTAATATGCCAGAGAGATATGTATACTGTAGCTAAGAAAGTAATACTAAGTATATGTTGTGTAGTAAGCTGTTAGTAGCCCATGTGCCTCACCCTAATCATTTGGTCTATTTTCACCTCTTAATTTCGCTTACTGTTCTGACTCGGTGGTGCACATGTAGGCCATAACCTGTTTTTGAGAAATGTAATCATCGAATATTGTAAGAGATTTCATTGTCTGCTTCTATGCCCCCTTTATTTATCCTACGGTTCTGACTTGGTGAATTCTGTCGCTGTACTTTTCAAAAGTGCTGAACAAATAGTTACATAGACTACGTCCGTCCTGGCTCGCTCATTAATGTCTTTTTTTTTTTTTTTCTTTGGGGTAGATCAGCTTAATATTGCAGATATATTGTAACTTCCATCAATGTAATTGTCTGCATCACTTCCAATCCCCCATGTTCTTTATATATATATATATATATACTCCCCTTTATTACTTTTCAACCCCGCCATCCTTTCCCTACTTGGGGTAAATTAGTGAACAACAATGCTTAGGCCTCTACTTCCAGCTTATACTTACTATCTACATTTTATGGACACAGTCGATTTTACAATAATTCTATTTTATTTGTTTTTGCTCCTGAACTACTTCTACTCTCAACCCCTCCGATCATTTTCATGATGTCCATCCGGTTTGCTTCTATATGCCATATACAGTGGGGGAAAAAAGTATTTAGTCAGCCACCAATTGTGCAAGTTCTCCCACTTAAAAAGATGAGAGAGGCCTGTAATTTTCATCATAGGTACACGTCAACTATGACAGACAAATTGAGGAAAAGAAATCCAGAAAATCACATTGTAGGATTTTTAATGAATTTAGTTGCAAATTATGGTGGAAAATAAGTATTTGGTCACCTACAAACAAGCAAGATTTCTGGCTCTCACAGACCTGTAACTTCTTCTTTAAGAGGCTCCTCTGTCCTCCACTCGTTACCTGTATTAATGGCACCTGTTTGAACTTGTTATCAGTATAAAAGACACCTGTCCACAACCTCAAACAGTCACACTCCAAACTCCACTATGGCCAAGTCCAAAGAGCTGTCAAAGGACACCAGAAACAAAATTGTAGACCTGCACCAGGCTGGGAAGACTGAATCTGCAATAGGTAAGCAGCTTGGTTTGAAGAAATCAACTGTGAGAGCAATTATTAGGAAATGGAAGACATACAAGACCACTGATAATCTCCCTCGATCTGGGGCTCCACGCAAGATCTCACCCGTGGGGTCAAAATGATCACAAGAACGGTGAGCAAAAATCCCAGAACCACACGGGGGGACCTAGTGAATGACCTGCAGAGAGCTGGGACCAAAGTAACAAAGCCTACCATCAGTAACACACTACGCCGCCAGGGACTCAAATCCTACAGTGCCAGATGTGTCCCCCTGCTTAAGCCAGTACATGTCCAGGCCCGTCTGAAGTTTGCTAAAGTGCATTTGAATGATCCAGAAGAGGATTGGGAGAATGTCATATGGTCAGATGAAACCAAAATATAACTTTTTGGTAAAAACTGAACTCGTCGTGTTTGGAGGACAGAGAATGCTGAGTTGCATCCAAAGAACACCATACCTACTGTGAAGCATGGGGGTGGAAACATCATGCTTTGGGGCTGTTTTTCTGCAAAGGGACCAGGACGACTGATCCGTGTAAAGGAAAGAATGAATGGGGCCATGTATCGTGAGATTTTGAGTGAAAACCTCCTTCCATCAGCAAGGGCATTGAAGATGAAACGTGGCTGGGTCTTTCAGCATGACAATGATCCCAAACACACCACCCGGGCAACGAAGGAGTGGCTTCGTAAGAAGCATTTCAAGGTCCTGGAGTGGCCTAGCCAGTCTCCAGATCTCAACCCCATAGAAAATCTTTGGAGGGAGTTGAAAGTCTGTGTTGCCCAGCGACAGCCCCAAAACATCACTGCTCTAGAGGAGATCTGCATGGAGGAATGGGCCAAAATACCAGCAACAGTGTGTGAAAACCTTGTGAAGACTTACAGAAAACGTTTGATCTGTGTCATTGCCAACAAAGGGTATAAAACAAAGTATTGAGAAACTTTTGTTATTGACCAAATACTTATTTTCCACCATAATTTGCAAATAAATTCATAAAAAATCCTACAATGTAATTTTCTGGATTTCTTTTTCTCATTTTGTCTGTCATAGTTGACGTGTACCTATGATGAAAATTACAGGCCTCTCTCATCTTTTTAAGTGGGAGAACTTGCACAATTGGTGGCTGACTAAATACTTTTTTTCTCCACTGTATTTCTAACTGTGCTCTTTCCCAAAAGGTCCCAACATACAACCTATATACTTATTATGAACACAGTTTGCTTACATTATTAGTTATCTTGTTATTATTTGTTATTAGTCCCATCCTTCAACACCTCCATATAGGATTTCTATTTGCCATATATATTTCAACTGTACTGTGATGTCATTGCTTCTACAGAGTGTGAATTAAAAATAAACATTTTTGCTAAAAGTATTATTATATTATTGATCGATTGACTATGACTTTTCAGATCACCCAGTAATGCTATCTGCAGGGTTAGCTCCAAGTAAATATTGCAATCCTTTAGCCATTCCTGGACCTGTGTCCAAAAACAAGCTACAAATGGACAGAACCAAAACAAATGATCTAATGATTCTGTCTCTTCACAGCAAAATCTGCAGAGCTGGGAAGATTGTATCCCCCATATAAATAACATTCTATTGGTAGCAAGAATTTTATATAATAATTTAAATTGAAAGATTCTAATTTTTGAATCCGGTGTCGTTTTGTGTGTCAGTTCATAAACACTATGCCATGGGATCGGTACGTCAGAAATCTCTTCCCAACTATTTTGCAATCTATATGGGACGGCTGTCAATCCTTTGGTCCTTAAATGAAACTGATATACTGTTTTATTTATCACAGTTTTCCTTAACCAATTATGTTCTTTAATGCAAGGCCGACAGACAAGTTCCTTACTTGCTCCCCCTTCCTCTTCCATTTTTGCGGTAAGGCTGCAATTATTTGGTTGTAATTGTGGGTAGAGCAGACATGTCCATATGTTTTTGTTAGCTGCATGTGCGACATAACTCAACCAGTCCTACCGATGATATCATTTACGAAGATTATACCTTTTTTAAACATTATGTCAAAAAAAAAAGTTTTTTTGTCAATTAGTATATTTGAATTTAACCACAATATTTGTTGCATTATTTGTTCTGTCGTTTCTGGAGGATTAAATTGAAATTGCAACCAACTTTCTATGGCTTGTTTTAGAAATAGTGATATTTGGGAGATGATTTCCTTTTCAAATAACTGAAAATGAGTGTTTGTAATCTGAATAAAGGGAAAAAGGCCATTCTTGAACATTGGGTGAGACAATCTTACTAATTTGCTTGAGAACCAGTTCGGATTTAAGTATAACTTTTGTATGACTGAAGCTTTTAGTGATAGGTCTAATGCTTTAATATTTAATAATTTCTGTCCTACGAATTCATATTCATTATATAAATAGGCCCTTTTAATTTTGTCTGGCTTGCCGTTCCAAATAAAATGGAATATTTTTTTTCTCATATAATTCAAAAAACTGTTCGCTAGGCGTAGGCAAGACCATAAGCAAATAGGTAAACTGGGATAATACTAAAGAGTTAATCATTAATGGCTTAATCAAAATTACGGATTGCCTCTTATACGCTTGTCGTCGTCCCCTTATGCCATAGTTTGTACATCTCAATTGTCAGTAGAAACCACATTTGTTTAAGCAAGTCAGCCATATCGGCTATGTTTTTTTGAAAAGGCAGTAAATGAGGCTGAATGAACTGTTTCGCTGCCAGACAAGGCTCCGCTGATAGCCAGGTGTAGCAGTGGTAAGGTGTTGGGACTGATGTTGGTACTCTGCTGTTGGGACAGCTTTATGTAGGCCCTAACAGTTTGTGGTTACCCTTATAGTGCAATTCATGTATTGTTTAGTGTTGTGTAGTGGCTTTGCAGGCATGCATCCCACTTTGTTTTTTTTTGCCCCACCAAGATTTACATGCTAAAATCGCCATTGCGAACAGAGTGGACAACATTTTGTAGACTTAAGTTGTAAAAAATTGCTTTGTTTAGGAATGCAAGGGCGAATTGAGTTATTGCAAACGCACACTTCACAGAGTAGGTGTTCCCTAACGGAAATATGCAAATACATGCTAGAACGTGCCAATAGATCTTGCTAGCTCGTGCTTCACTCTGCCCACTATGATTAACCACTATGATTCCTTTGCTCCCATTGGAAACGAGAAGCTGTGGTCTATCTTGGGTTAGCTATAAAAATCTTTGGTTCTATTGAGCAGTGACCACTTTCTGATCATGCCCATGATGACCAAATAATGAAAGACAAGCACTGTAGTTTTGAGTTCCACAAAGTGGGTGTGGAAGAATTGAAAAAATTGTTGCTATCTATAAGGACAAACCACCTGGTGCTGACAACCTGGATGGTAAATTGCTGAGGTTGGTAGCAGAATACATTGTGACTCCTGTTTGCCACATCTTCAATTTAAGCTTAGAAGACTGTGTGTGCCCTCAGACATGGAGGGAGGCAAAGGTCATTCCGCTACCCAAGAATAGCAGAGCACCCTTTAATTGTTCAAACAGCCGACCAATCAGTCTGTTACAAGTGCTTGATCAAATACAAAGTGATTTTACAGAAAACAACTTAACAGACTTTCAGCATGCTTATAGGGAAGGGCACTGAACATGATTGGCACTGACATAAACGACTGATTGGCTGAAAAAAATATATAGTAAGAAGATTGTGGGAGCTGTTTTGTTAGACTCCAGTGAAGCTTTTGATGTCAATGATCATAACCTATTGCTGAAAAAACGTAGGTGGATTTTGGATTTGCATCCCTTGCCTTATTATGGATTGAGAGTTACCTATCTAATAGAACACAGAGGGTTTTTGTTAATGGAAGCCTCTTTCATGCAAATTCAGTTGTGTGGTGTACCACAGGGCAGCTGGCCAGGGCCATTATTGTTTTCTGTTTTTACAAATGACCTTCCACTGACCTTGAATAAAGCCTGTGTGTCTATGTACGCTGGCGACTCAACAGTATAAACGTCGGCTGCAAGAGTAAAATAAGTAACTGAGACACTTAACATAGAGCTCCAGTCAGTTTTAGAATGGGTAACTAGCAATAGGACATTGTATTATTTCTTTGTACTCCCTGACGAACGCCATGCAGCCGAAACGTGTCGGATATTTTAAAAACCTTGTTTCTATTGAACATGCCATACAAATAAAGGCATTTTAATTAATTATATGAAGAGTGCCTTGGTCCTCCTTTCTTTTTGATGACCAATTCACCCCTTTTACCAAAGAGCACCTTCTGTCTACCAACATTTACTATTGTGTACCTTAGTAGCGCTTCCCTTCCTCCTCTTTCTACTAGTGCTAAATATCTCAAACTAAAAGCATAATTTTGGGGACAAATCACTAGCTCAATGCTAAATGACGTAAATGTAAATGTAAACCTCGTTTAGATCTATTATTGAATAATGTGGCTAATGAGCAAGTTAACGAGATTAAACTGCTGGATGTAACCCTAGATGGCAAGCTTTCATGGTCAAAACATATAGACTCAATGGTTGCTAAAATGGGAAGAGGTCTGTCTATGATAAGGCGTTGCTCTGCCTTCTTGACATCTCAGTCGACCAGACAGGTCCTACAGGCCCTAGTTTTGTCGCACCTAGACTACTGCCCAGCTATGCGGTCATGTGCGGAAAAGAATGACATGTAACATGGAAATGGGCCCTGTGTAGCTCAGTTGGTAGAGCATGGCGTTTGCAACACCAGGGTTGTGGGTTCGTTTCCCACGGGGGGCCAGTATGAAAAAATTTATAAATAATGTATGCATTCACTAACTGTAAGTCGCTCTGGATAAGAGCGTCTGCTAAATGACAAAAAAATTAAATAAAATAAAAAATAATGTAAATTGCAGTTGGTCTAGAACAAAGCACTTAGATGTACACGGAGGGAAGTGTCAGTAACATGCATGTCAGTCTCTCCTTGCTCAAAGTTGAGGAGAGATTGACTGCATTACTATGGGTTCTTGTGCGAGGTATTGATGTGTTGAAGGTACCGAACTGTCTGTTCAAGCAGTTGGCACATAGTTCGGACACTCATCGGTACAACACAAGACATGCAAACACAGGTCTCTTCAAAGTCCCCAGGTCCAGAACAAAGGCTGGGAAATGCACAGTATTAAATAGAGCCATGACTACATGGAACTCTGTGCCAGCCCAGGTAACTCAAGCTAGCAATAATAACAGTTTAATAAAACTGTTAAAATAACACCTTACTGCACAAAGGGGACTGTGAAGAGACACAGCCATTTTATGTCTTGTAATTTGCACTGTACTATGTATTAGACCTAGATATTGTGTGTACTGTATGCACTGATATGTAGGCTATGTGTGATGTTTTAAATGTATGTATTTCAGTCCTTGACTAATAATGTTCTCTACTATATATTATGTAATGTTTCATGTGGACCCCAGGAAGAGTAGCTGATGCTTTTGCAGCGGCAAATGGGGATCCTAATAAATACAAAAAATGCTCAATTCTCAGAGTAAATCGTCTGTAAGGTTTCAACCATATATGGTAGAGACATGAGGTTTGGACTATTACTTTTCTGACGCAATTCTGTATTGAATGGACATATTTGTATGAACCTTGAATGAATTAATGTTATGGGTGAACACCCTACACACTTACTAGCTAGTACAACACTAGCTAGTACAACACTAGCTAGCTAGCTATCTAGCTAGCTAGTACACACTTGTTAGTACCTAGCATCTAATTCTAAATGTAATTTCACCACGTGCTGTTTGTAGCAGTAACACAGCGTCCTCTTTGGTACCAATTGACATCTTGTCTCATCTCACAGTGTCTGTGGCATGAGATAGTACCTGCTGGAGCCAGACCCTATTGGAAGAAACTGAAATGCTTATTGGGTGTACTGTACTGTGTATCAAACAAGTTGTGTAACCACATGCTTTTAGAACATTGAGTGGCAAATTGCACTTATGCATAGAGTACCACATAATACCCATAAAACCTAGCGGTCAAACAGGGAAATGGTTCCAATCGTTTTCCACCATTCATTTCTCCCATAGGGGATTTTAGAAACACTTAAAATAAGGGCTGTGTTTCGTGTAGGCTTAACCCTGGTGTGACGTTTTGATAACCGTGTAAATCTCTCTAGGACAAAGTAACTTTTATCAATATATTCGCCTGCATTTACCCCTCAAAAATGAAATGCTAATGTGGCTATTATAAAGAACTACAATTGCCATGATGATCTGGACGAGACTGCTCAATCGAGGCAAAGGTAAGAATCTCTGGATGAACTATCTAATGTAAGTTAAATGTAGTAATTAATTAGCATTTTCGAATCTGAGAGTAAATAGTGCCAAATATATTGATAGAAGTCACCTTGTCCGAGAGAGATTTACATGTTTATCAAAATGTCATGCCAGGGTAAGCCTACACGAAACAGCCCTTATTTTAAGTGTTTCTAAAATCCCCTATGGGAAAAATGAATGGTGGAAAAATGATTGGAACCATTTCCCTGTTTGACCACTAGGTTTTATGGGTATTATGACACCTCCACTGTGGGGCTCTATGGTTTAGATTTTATGTTGGAGAATATGACAGGAGAAAGTTAGCTGTTATAGCTGTCTTATTGTGAATGGTTTGTCTGGACTGGTGAACATGTCTAGTGTCATTCTCCCTCTCATTCACAACAACCCTGCTCTCTCTGCTCTGCTTTTTATAGCCCATGCCCAACGACCCATCATTGTCCGATGAAATCGGGGAGGGGACTGTGAATCTGTCTCTTAAAATCCGTCCGTCCGTTCATTTGTACATTAGTCACACGCGATATCTCAGACAGAACTGGCCCGATTTTGACGAAACTTGGGTGAATGATGCATCTTGCCATAGAGATCAGTCATTTACACAATTACACTGATTGGCCAGATGGTGGCGCTATAACAAGAGATTGCATTTTCAAACTTTGAAAGGTCACGCCCCTGTTTTGCCTAAAGTCATGAAAGGTGATGCATAGGTCCCTCTCCTCAAAAGGAACAAATTTGCCTCCGGGACCCATAAGGTCCACCATGATGGATTTTCCTCCATTTAGAATTTTGTGAAAAACACTTAAAATGCTACTCTTCTGGCACCGAATGACCGATCTGCATGAAACTTGATAGGTGGCATCTATGGACAAAGGTCTCAACTCAACATTTTCCAGACTAGTACCTAAAACAACATGGCTGCTATTGACCAATAAACATTCATGTGGGCGTGGTCTGGCACAAACGCATATAAATCAGTCAAGGATATTCGTATTGTAACACAATTTGGTACACATGCTGCAAACACTGTCAAGACACAACATATGCAAGAGCATTCATATCGACCACATGGTGGCTCTATAACGGGCACATGTTTATATCTCTTGATCTGTTTGTCTCAGAGTGCTGAAATTTGTCTTGCCATAGTTTTATTTTTGTCTCCATAGAGTCTACGGGAGTGGACAAGAGAGGAAGTCCGCCTGCTATCCACTGTGCGTCTACTAATTCATCATGTCAGCCCCAGGTAAATGTCTTCTGAATATCTGTTGATTTAGATATCATATTATACTGGGGTTGCTGTTTTGTTTATTTTCTCATAAATTGCATCTTTGCAGGATTACTTTTTGTCTGTGCTCATAGGCCACTTTTCAGTACATAACACACAGATGCGCGCAACTTTTGGCTGAAAGAAAGCCATCGCCATCTGCGCCCATTCAACCTAGCCTAGATTTACGTTTTTATTACTTATAAACAAAATAACTGTTTTGGGTTCTCATACGCTTAAAATGTTGTTTTGATTATTGCTGGAACAGTCACCAAGATTATATTTGGTTGTGATCTTTGCAAAATAACTATTTTGGATGCAGCGGTTGTTAGCTAGAATGATAATGCTAATTGACATAGGCTGTAGCAAAAGCTAGCCAAAGAGCCATTTTACTGGTTAAAGTTGAAGTGTTTTTTAAAGTATATTTTTGCGTCAATGACAGACATTACATTAAGCAGGACATTCATACGAGCCTTAAAATACAATTATAATCCAAAAGTAGTGTGAAATGCACTCATAAGCAGCATGAAAATTGAGGTGTTTTTTGCTGGCTTTCTATGAGAACTCCCCCTTGTTCTCAGCCTGGTGTTATGGACTAGAAGTAACATCATAAATGTAAACAGTCAAATTAGTATGATATGTTACGTTTGGTATGGTTACATAAGACTGATGGTTACGTCTAGCAACCCAAAGGTTGCGAGTTTGATTCTCATCACAGACAACTTTAGCATTTGAGCTAATTAGCAACTTTTCAACTATTTACTACATTTTAGCTACTTTGCACCCTACTTAGCATGTTAGCTAACCCTTCCCCTAACCTTAACCCTTCCCCTAACCCTTTTAGCTAACCCTTCCCCTAACCTTAACCCTTTAACTTAACTCCTAAATTTAACCTTAATCCTAATCCCTAACTCCTAGCCTAGCGAACATTAGCTACATAGCTAGAATTTGTAACATGTCACACGTTCTGCAAATCCGTAACATATTGTACATTTTTGCAAATTTGTAACTCATTGTACGTTTTACAAATTCGTAACAAAAAATACGAATTGTAATTCGTAACATATACGAAATGGGTGATGGACATCCACAAATTAATACACTGCTCAAAAAAATAAAGGGAACACTTAAACAACACAATGTAACTCCAAGTCAATCACACTTCTGTGAAATCAAACTGTCCACTTAGGAAGCAACACTGATTGACAATAAATTTCACATGCTGTTGTGCAAATGGAATAGACAACAGGTGGAAATTATAGGCAATTAGCAAGACACCCCCAATAAAGGACTGGTTTTGCAGGTGGTGACCACAGACCACTTCTCAGTTCCTATGCTTCCTGGCTGATGTTTTGGTCACTTTTGAATGCTGGCGGTGCTTTCACTCTAGTGGTAGCATGAGACGGAGTCTACAACCCACACAAGTGGCTCAGGTAGTGCAGCTCATCCAGGATGGCACATCAGTGCGAGCTGTGGCAAGAAGGTTTGCTGTATCTGTCAGCGTAGTGTCCAGAGCATGGAGGCGCTACCAGGAGACAGGCCAGTACATCAGGAGACGTGGAGGAGGCCGTAGGAGGGCAACAACCCAGCAGCAGGACTGCTACCTCCGCCTTTGTGCAAGGAGGAGCAGGAGGAGCACTGCCAGAGCCCTGCAAAATGACCTCCAGCAGGCCACAAATGTGCATGTGTCTGCTCAAACGGTCAGAAACAGGCTCCATAAGGGTGGTATGAGGGCCCGACATCCACAGGTGGGGGTTGTGCTTACAGCCCAACACCGTGCAGGACGTTTGGCATTTGCCAGAGAACACCAAGATTGGCAAATTCGCCACTGGCGCCCTGTGCTCTTCACAGATGAAAGCAGGTTCACACTGAGCACGTGACAGACGTGACAGAGTCTGGAGACGCCGTGGAGAACGTTCTGCTGCCTGCAACATCCTCCAGCATGACCGGTTTGGCGGTGGGTCAGTCATGGTGTGGGGTGGCATTTCTTTGGGGTGCTCGCAAGAGGTAGCCTGACTGCCATTAGGTACCGAGATGAGATCCTCAGACCCCTTGTGAGACCATATGCTGGTGCGGTTGGCCCTGGGTTCCTCCTAATGCAAGACAATGCTAGACCTCATGTGGCTGGAGTGTGTCAGCAGTTCCTGCAAGAGGAAGGCATTGATGCTATGGACTGGCCCGCCCGTTCCCCAGACCTGAATCCAATTGAGCACATCTGGGACATCATGTCTCGCTCCATCCACCAACGCCACGTTGCACCACAGACTGTCCAGGAGTTGGCGGATGCTTTAGTCCAGGTCTGGGAGGAGATCCCTCAGGAGACCATCCGCCACCTCATCAGGAGCATGCCCAGGCGTTGTAGGGAGGTCATACAGGCACGTGGAGGCCACACACACTACTGAGCCTCATTTTGACTTATTTTAAGGACATTACATCAAAGTTGGATCAGCCTGTAGTGTGGTTTTCCACTTTAATTTTGAGGGTGACTCCAAATCCAGACCTCCATGGGTTGATCCATTTGATTTCCATTGATAATTTTTGTGTGATTTTGTTGTCAGCACATTCAACTATGTAAAGAAAAAAGTATTTAATAAGATTATTTCATTCATTCAGATCTGGGATGTGTTATTTTAGTGTTCCCTTAATTTTTTTGAGCAGTGTACATACCATGCGATATGTAACATATCATACTAAATGGAGTGTCTCGGATTTACTTACAGAATAATACAAAATTCTCTGACACCAGGGTGGTGTTCTGCCACCATCTTGTGCCCAACGCCCTCATGCTGCAATGTTTGCGAACACAGAAAGGGGTCTATAGTGTGTGAATGTGAATCTGTTTGACATCACAAACTCTCACTGTGACTGTTTGGTTGATGAGTCTCTTTCTGAATGAATGGATAACTAACTGAATGACTGGTGTTTTTCTTCACCTGGGGTGTAATCATTAGTGCACACCTTAGCAAAATTGCAAACGGAAAACCTTTTAGCAACGAAAACGAGAGTTTCTATTGGACAAATTCAGGTAGGTCCCTCCCCGTTTCATTCTGCTTGCTTCCGTTTGGTTCTGTTTGGTTCCTAGTGAATACACCCCTGCTTCTACTCCACATTCCTCGAGGCTCTCAGCTGAAACTTTACCCTCTCCAACAGTGTTGAAGTAGGAAAAGGATGTTTGAAATTTCTTATTTTCCAGGATACTAAAAAGACACATCCCAATTTTGACCAATGTCAATTCATATGTTCATACATTTTAAATACACAATGAAAAGTGTTATTTGCTTCCAAAACAATATTTCCATTTGTATTTTTCCATTCAGTAGTTTACAAAAAGCAAAAGTGTGAACATCTGCTGGTCTCAACCTTCCAACTCTTGGTGTAGGTTTGTCTGTAATCCAGGGGCAATTTCTCAGTAAAAAGCAAGCTAGTCAACTTTTTTTGTTTTCCTTCCTAGGTAGGAATATGGAAAGGGGTGGAGCGATAGGTCCAAATGTCATAGTGGGTTGCTCTGCTCACATCTGGGTGATTCCATACCAGCAGAAATATTTTTGGGAATCTCAGATTGTTCTGGCAATTGTCACATAGTAACTTCATTGGGAGGAAGGATGTTTGACATTGTTTTTACATTTGTATCACAAACCATTTTCGAAAAAAACATGATGAAAATGGCAATTTTAGGCCCTTTTTAGACCTATACATGCCCTCCTATAAGACTCTATGATCTGTGAAACGTATATGACAGACATCTTGTCATTATACTCCTTTATAGTGTGCTTTTAAATATGGAGTATGTCTAGATTCTGAAATGTAATTTCTCACCTTAATTTATTCAACATTCAAAATATTAATATCTCAAAAGTACACTTTTGATTTTGCTTGTTTTTAGCCATTGTTTGCCATCCAGCCACTGGCTGATAAGAATAGTAAGCAATGGTGAAGATGCTTTGACTGGAATTAGATTCTGAGCAGGAGAGCAGGACGACCGCAGATTCTTGACAACACATAATCACTAATTTCCCTGTTGCACCATATTGCAATTCTCCCTGGGTATTTCCCCCATAGGATTTGTATAATGCTATTATTCCAATGTATTCGAGATAATAATTTGAAACCAGAGCTTGGCGTGTAAAAGGCTGACTGTTGATATAAACGTAAAAGATTATTGGGAGAATGATGTGGAAAATGA
Organism: Coregonus clupeaformis; assembly: GCF_020615455.1. NCBI lineage: Eukaryota > Metazoa > Chordata > Actinopteri > Salmoniformes > Salmonidae > Coregonus > Coregonus clupeaformis. The sequence goes on along the minus strand of NC_059230.1, from coordinate 17,859,806 downwards.
CTTGTTCTTTGCAGTTTCCATTGAATGAGTGGTGCTTTGTTGGGAATCCATTGGTGTACAACAATACGGCCCACTTTTGTTATGCAAAACAGTCATTTCCTTAATGCAGAATCTCCAATGCACTTCATGAGCTTTAATAACACCAGTTCATGCTCCCCACATATTTGCATCCATTACTCCATATTCATGTGTAGCTTTTTGTCAATCTGAATATATTGTCAATATGAATATATTTATGATACCCACTGTTTGTATTTCCTCCTATAGGTTACCTGTCCCCTCACCAGAGTCCTGGAAGTTACTCCATGGACCCCTACCCTGTTCCCCAGGGGGGGTATGGTGACCCTAACCATGCTCCCCCACCGGTTGGCTTCCAAATGGGCTACAACCACCAACAACCACACCCAGGCCAGCCTGTGATGTACCAGCCTGGACCAATAGGCCCAGGTCCTATGCCCATGCCTGAATACGGTGCACCTCAGATGGGCCCCAGGCCAGGCTATGGTGGTCCCATGCCTGGGCCTGAATACGGTGCACCTCAGATGGGCCCAGGCTATGGTGGTCCCATGCCTGGACCCGAATACGGTGCACCTAACTCAGTCCCTCCTGCAGCCATCTCCCCAGCCCCTGCAGCAGTTGTTCCTGTTGGAGTTCCACCTGGGCTGGAGTACCTAACACAGGTAGTTTTGCTTGGGAAGAGTAGCATAACAGGCTGTCAAATACACTGATTTCACAAACATCCCTCTGAATGGCACACATACACAATCCATGTCTCAATTGTCTCAAGGCTTATAAATCCTTCTTTAACCTGTCTCCTCCCTTCATCTACATTGATTTGAAGTGGATTTAACAGGTGACAACAATAAGGGATCATAGTTTTCACCTGGATTCACCTGGTCAGTCTGTCATGGGAAGAGCAGGTTTTGTACCCTCCGTTTATCTCATACTCTGTTCTGTGTTTCAGCTTGACCAGATACTTATACACCAAAAGCTGGAATTGCTGGAAGGTGAGCTCGCTAGTCTTATCTGAGTACAGAGAGAACAGAAGTAAAGGCAATGGAAAACTAAGGTAATTTTTACTGGTCACCATTCTCACCTCATCGATAAATCATGAGGAGAACTGACCACCACCAAACTACTGTTTTCCTGTTTACGTTCCTGGGTTTCTGTCCTCTCACCTTCCCCACCATCCCCTCTTCCTTTTCCTCCCTCCGTTCCCCTCTCCTCAGCGTTCATTGGCTTTGAGACCAACAACCAATACGAGATCAAGAACAGCCTGGGTCAGAAGATCTACAAGGCCAAGGAGAAGAACGACTGCTGCACACGCTACTGCTGTGGCGCCCTGCGTAGCTTCGACATGAAGATCAAGGACAACACGGACCGCGAGGTCATCCGCCTCATACGACCCTTCCGCTGTGCCTCTTGCTGTTGCCCCTGCTGCCTGCAAGAGGTACGATGGGGCGCTGAACACTGAGACAAATATTTGACTACTTTGACTATGTACACGGGACACAAACCAGGGAAAAAAATAGACAAAATCATAATATTGAGTCTTAATGTGATAGAGAAGGAGTAAAGGGACAGGTCACCTAAAATGCAATTGGTTAATTTATCCTCAGGTTAGCATTAGCATTGCTATACAACTCTGTATGAATTACAAATTAACGATGCTAATGCTAAAAAGTAAAACTGTTGGACTGGAAGCCATTTTGGACTGTCCTACCAAATCCCTAGTCTCTGTGCTTTGTAAAGACCCATGAATGACACTGAATGGTCCTTTGTCAGTCCGAACCCTCTCCCAAACTGTCTTGATCTGGTGTCATCTCTTCACCTTTCAGCTCTGTCTCTATTGAATCACATTGCTGGCAAGCTAACGACAGCACATTTTGACCAGTGACATTATTTAGAACTCTGGATCTGGACCCACTCGGGTCCTGGATAGGGACTCTGGTATTCTGGTACAGGTGGAGCCGTAAAGTACAGTACAGTACATTCCCATGAGACGTTAAGGTCCCTTATGACTGCCCTTTCACACATTAGTTCAGCATCTATGACTAGCCCCACAGTTACCATGCGACGCATATTACCTTTGCCATTGCAGTGATTGCTACGCCAATATCAGACACCAATGCACTCATCAAATTAGTGCCCTATTGCATGCTGAATTAGCTTTCCAGTAACCCAAGCACATACAGTGGGGAAAAAAAGTATTTAGTCAGCCACCAATTGTGCAAGTTCTCCCACTTAAAAAGATGAGAGAGGCCTGTAATTTTCATCATAGGTACACGTCAACTATGACAGACAAAATGAGGAAAAAAAATCCAGAAAATCACATTGTAGGATTTTTAATGAATTTATTTGCAAATTATGGTGGAAAATAAGTATTTGGTCAATAACAAAAGTTTCTCAATACTTTGTTATATACCCTTTGTTGGCAATGACACAGGTCAAACGTTTTCTGTAAGTCTTCACAAGGTTTTCACACACTGTTGCTGGTATTTTGGCCCATTCCTCCATGCAGATCTCCTCTAGAGCAGTGATGTTTTGGGGCTGTCGCTGGGCAACACAGACTTTACACTCCCTCCAAAGATTTTCTATGGGGTTGAGATCTGGAGACTCCAGGACCTTGAAATGCTTCTTACGAAGCCACTCCTTCGTTGCCCGGGCGGTGTGTTTGGGATCATTGTCATGCTGAAAGACCCAGCCACGTTTCATCTTCAATGCCCTTGCTGATGGAAGGAGGTTTTCACTCAAAATCTCACGATACATGGCCCCATTCATTCTTTCCTTTACACGGATCAGTCGTCCTGGTCCCTTTGCAGAAAAACAGCACCAAAGTATGATGTTTTCACTCCCATGCTTCACAGTAGGTATGGTGTTCTTTGGATGCAACTCAGCATTCTTTGTCCTCCAAACACAACGAGTTGAGTTTTTACCAAAAAGTTATATTTTGGTTTCATCTGACCATATGACATTCTCCCAATCCTCTTCTGGATGCACTCTAGCAAACTTCAGACGGGCCTGGACATGTACTGGCTTAAGCAGGGGGACACGTCTAGCACTGCAGGATTTGAGTCCCTGGCGGCGTAGTGTGTTACTGATGGTAGGCTTTGTTACTTTGGTCCCAGCTCGCTGCAGGTCATTCACTAGGTCCCCCCGTGTGGTTCTGGGATTTTTGCTCACCGTTCTTGTGATCATTTTGACCCCACGGGGTGAGATCTTGCGTGGAGCCCCAGATCGAGGGAGATTATCAGTGGTCTTGTATGTCTTCCATTTCCTAATAATTGCTCCCACAGTTGATTTCTTCAAACCAAGCTGCTTACCTATTGCAGATTCAGTCTTCCCAGCCTGGTGCAGGTCTACACTTTTGTTTCTGGTGTCCTTTGACAGCTCTTTGGTATTGGCCATAGTGGAGTTTGGAGTGTGACTGTTTGAGGTTGTGGACAGGTGTCTTTTATACTGATAACAAGTTCAAACAGGTGCCATTAATACAGGTAACGAGTGGAGGACAGAGGAGCCTCTTAAAGAAGAAGTTACAGGTCTGTGAGAGCCAGAAATCTTGCTTGTTTGTAGGTGACCAAATACTTATTTTCCACCATAATTTGCAAATAAATTCATTAAAAATCCTACAATGTGATTTTCTGGATTTTCTTTTCTCAATTTGTCTGTCATAGTTGACGTGTACCTATGATGAAAATTACAGGCCTCTCTCATCTTTTTAAGTGGGAGAACTTGCACAATTGGTGGCTGACTAAATACTTTTTTGCCCCACTGTACTATTTAAAGCTACAGTGTACGGACCGAAGCCTGATTTTAAGCATGGTGAAATACCTTTCTAATTTTGTGTATGTGTGTCCCCCTCAGCTCGAGGTCCAAGCTCCGCCTGGCACCACCATAGGCTATGTGTTCCAGGACTGGAACCCCTGCGTGCCCAAGTTCTCCATCAAGGGGGCCAACAAGGAGACCGTAATGAAGCTGGAGGGACCCTGCTTCGCCTGCAACTGCTGCGGGGACGTCAACTTCGAGGTGAGGGGTCATACAGTTTGGGCTTTCTTTGGCTGAAATCAGTTGATAACCGTCCTATTTAACTAGAACAAACCTAATCTTTGACTTTGACATTTCTTTTAGACCAGAAAAGACTGGATAAGTTGCCCTTTTCTCTACACACCCATCCAATCCTTTCAGAAGTAGTGATGAGGTGAAGCGGCCAGAAATCTTTGTCTCTGACCCATGTGTTTTGCTGCCCCCCGTAGCTGACGGGGAAAGATGGAGGCAAGCCCATCGGCCGCATCAGTAAGCAATGGAGTGGCCTGTTAAAGGAGGTCTTCACCGACACGGACAACTTTGGCATCCAGTTCCCCCTGGACCTGGACGTCAAGATGAAGGCTGTGCTCATGGGCGCCTGCTTCCTCATCGTGAGTCCATCCGTCTGTTTTAAATATAGATATATTCAATTAAAATGTAGATTTTTTTTTTTATCACAGAACTTGACATGTGTAAGGCCTATTACTGAGCTGATAAGATGAGCAGTTGTTAGAGGAAATTTCGTTGACATTTCATTCCTCCTTTCCGCTTCACAGGATTTCATGTTCTTCGAGAAGGACTGATCACTTGAGTCAATACACTCTGTTTTTCCATTCCCATTCGGAACCCTCCTTTTTTCAGATTCCGTTTGAAACTCCTTCCTTATTCGAAACCTTAGAGGAAGCTGCCATTCCGTGCCCGTCCCAGAACTCTTTCTGTGTAACACAACATGAGGACTTATCTGATGATGAGCTTACCTTTGAGCCAAAATGGCCTCTGGACTGTTTCTGTGTATTTAAGAGTGTATGTAAGAATCAGCAACTGGGCTTTGACACATAGGCCTTAGTTTTCTTTCAATGGGTTTCTCCACTCTCTGCATGGAGTGTTTGTATCTATGTTTTCTCATATCTATCTGTTTCATCATATCTATGTTTTTTGTATTTGTTTTCTATCAAATAGATTTTTTGGTTATCTGTATACATTTGGGGTTCAGAACAGTATGGAAAACTTGACATGTTCTTAACAAATACTTTATTTCAGTATTTTTTTGGTGTGACTGCCATGGCAAGCATTTTATAATACCATACCGCTTCAGTTGAAGTGTTAGATTCTAGATTCCTTATTTGGGAATTTCTGTTTTGTCCGTGTGCAATGATCATATTTAGCATCAACATGTCATTCGTAAAACAAATGTACACTGAGTGTACAAAACATGACAGACCGCTCTTTCCATGACAGACTGACCAGGTGAAAGCTATGATCCTTTATTGATGGCACTTGTTAAATCCACTTCAATCAGTGTAGATGAAGGGGAGGAGACAGGTTAAAGAAGGATTTGTGTCAAGAACTGCAATGCTGCTGGGTTCTTCACGCTCAACAGTTTCCCATGTGTTTCAAGAATGGTCCATCACCCAAAGGACATCCAGCCAACTTGACACAACTGTGGGAAGCATTGGAGTCAACATTGGCCAGCATCCCTGTGGAACGCTTTTGACACCTTGTAGAATCCTTGCCCCAACGGACTGAGGCTGTTCTGAGGGAAAAAGGGGATGCAACTCAATATTAGGAAGGTGGTACTAATGTTTTGTTCACTCAGTGTATATTTGTCCAGGCCTCAATTGTTCCTTGACTAGCTCCATTAATTCTCGCTGTCGATAATTCTAATTTTATAACTTCTAATAGTAACTGTATCCACTGGGGAATTGGGAGAGTGAGGTGATTGCCATCTGAGGCAAAAAAAATTTGCAGCAGTGCTCCCTGCCAGCAGTAATCATCTCTGATTGATTGAGAGATTCAAGAAGCTATCATCATTAAGTAACATAATTGATGCAAAGCATTGCATATTTACATTCATGCACTTCAAAATGAATGTTGTAACTTTGTCCCAGAAGCATTTAACTGCAGGGCACTCCCACATAATATGGAGGAATGTGTCTACCTGATTTAGGGGACACAGTGAACATTTTAGGAGTTGGGGCCCATTTCATTACAAAACGTTTCCTTGGTGTTAAATATAGTGTACTTTTGTTCATGGGGTGAGTATGATGTTGATTCTTTGTGCACTGTCTGGGGAAAGTGTTGTATATTTGTATTAGGTAATAAGGGTCTGGATTCAATCAGTAGTGCTGAAGATCAGCGTTATAGCGTGATTGAAATTTAAAGGCAAGGTTTCTGCATTCGCAGAGACTGCATTTGCGGTAAAAGCTGCATATGTCGGCTCAATCGAAAATTACCTTTAAATTTCAACTGTGCTACCACGCATATCTTCGGCATTACGGATTGGGAATTCAGCCTTGGATCAAACAGTTGTGGTAAATAAAGCAGTTTTGTACGATTTTGTACCTTTTCGTTCTGCGTGACCTGTATATTTACACTAGGTGCTCGATTCAATCCATATCACTGAAGAGCTGCGCTAAAGCGCGAAATAAATTTAAAGCCAATGTTCCTGTGTTCGCGGAGACTGCATTCACGGTAAACGCTGCTTATGTTGGCTCAATCAGAAATGACCTTTACATTTCATTCGCGCTACAGCATATCAGTGCTACTGATTTGAACCGAGCCCTAGGTTTGTGATTCAATCGGATCACCCCATTTTGACTATGCACCTTTTTAAAGGCAATGTTTCCGCATTCGCAGAGATCACATTCAAAATAAACACTGCAGGTGTGTCGGCTCAGAAATGAGCGCAAGTCTTCCGCAGTCCGGATTGAATCCTGACCTAGGTTTTGCAAGTGACAGACACCGCTAGGCCAGTGGCCACTGAGGGTGGGCGGGGTGGAGAGAAGTGTTTATGAAGCCCAGCAAAATGAGACATCTGGTACTAATTGGAAACATTGATCCTGTGGCCTTACAGGCTTTTGGTCTCTCTCTCCAGTCTCCATCCACCTTTTTTCAAGTCATGGGCACAATTACATTATGGCCCCTAGTCTCATTCCCTAACTCTTACCCATTCCCAAAGTGGTAGTGGCAATGTGCCAGGAGGACTTGAAATGTAACCAAGCCCTGCAGTAGAAAGGAAAAGGCTGGGACCGGAAAGGGAGAGGTGTTCCCATTACCCCCCCTGCTGGAAGCATGCTGAGGTGCAGGTTAAAATAAGCTCATGTCCCTCCCTAGTAGTATGGATTCTCCAGCCCTATGTGACCAGCTCCTCCTGTAAAGCTGTAGTTATAGACAGCGTAATGAGAAGCTCACAATTCACCTTCCTCAACCAAAGAGGTCAAAGCAGAGAAATGACAAACACTTCCTCTGAAAGGAAATTACATCACACTGTACATCATCTTTTGATTCTTACAACATCCCAACTCTCATGACTTGGTGTAAATTGAGGGGCATTAGTCACATGTACACATCACTAGCCCATGCACAATTTGTATCAACAATTTATTCAACAAATATAATCAATGCTAATACAGTACAGTGCCTTGCAAAATTATTCATTTTTATTGGGGTAAAGCTGGATTCAAATGGATTTAATTGTCATTTTTGTCAAGAATCTACACACAATACTCTGAAGATTTCTTTTATTTTTATTGATAAATACAATATTCATAACTAAAATATAGTTGTTGCATACGTATACATGCATACTCTGTTTAGTCAAGCCTAAATTAGTTCAGGAGTAAAATGTGGCTTAACAAATCCCATAAGTTACATGGATTTGTTTTATTACTAACTCTTTCTCTGTCCCCCATACACACAACATCTGTAAGGTCCCTCAGTCAAGTATTGAATTTCAAGTACAGATTAAACTACAAAGACCAGGGAGCTTTTCGAAAGCCTCAAAGATGGGCAGTGATTGGTAGATGGGTAACAATAACAAATCAGACATTGAATAGCTCTTTAAGCATGGTCAAGTTAATTATTATGCTGTGGATTACGTATTAAACCACCCAGACACATACAAAATAGTCGTCCTTCTGAACTGAACTGCAGGACAGGAATGAAACTGCTGTGTTACCATGAAGCCATTTGCTACAGAGTCCAATGGCTGTGATGGGAGAAAACTAAGTATGGATCAACAATATTGTAGTTACTCCACAATAATTACCTAAATGACAGAGTGAAAATAATACAAATATACAGAATAATATTCCAAAACATGCAGCTTGTATGCAACAAGCACTAAAGTAAGACTGCAAAAAACCAAGCAAAGGAATATACTTTTTGGCTGAAATGCAAAGCCTTATGTTTGGGGCAAATCCAACAACATAACTGAGTAACTGCCTCCTTATTTTCAAGCATGGTGGTGGCTGCATCATGTTATGGGTATGCTTGACATTGGCAAATATTGGGGATTTTCAGGATAAAAAATGGGAGGAAAACCTGCTTCTATTTGCACATCATCTATCACTCCAGTGTTAATACTAAATTGTAATACTTTTTGCACTATGGCCTATTTATTGCCTTACCTACATAACTTACTACATTTGCACACACTGTATATATATTTTCTATTGTATTTTTGACTGTACGTTTTGTTTATCCCATATGTAACTCTGTGTTGTTGTTGTTGTTTTTATCGCACTGCTTTGCTTTATCTTGGCCAGGTCGCAGTTGTAAATGAGAACTTGTTCTCAACTGGCTTACCTGGTTAAATAAAGGTGAAATAAAATAAAATTCAGTCTGCTTTACACCAGAGACTATGAGAGGAATTCACTTTTCAGCAGGATAATAACCTAAAACACAAGGCCAAATCTACACTGGAGTTGCTTACCAAGAAGACAGTGAATGTACCTGAGTGGCCAAGTTACAGTTTTGACTTAAATCTGCTTAAATCTATGGCAAGATTTCAACATTGCTGTCTAGCCATGATCACCAACATCTTGACAGAGCTTGAATAATTTTGAAAATAATAATGGGCAAATATTGCACTATCCAGGTGTGCAAAGCTCTTATAGACATACCCAAGAAGACTCACAGATGTAATCGATGCCAAAAGGTGTTTCTAACATGTATTGACTCAGGGAGCTGGCTACTTATGCAATTACTATATTTTAGTTATTAAAATGTTAGAATTCTTCTTCCCCTTTGACAGAGTATTTTGTGTAAATTGTTGACAAAAAATGACAATTCAATCAATTTGAATCCCACTTTGTAACAAAATAAAATGTGAAGGAATACTTTTGCAAGGCACTGTATTAACAAATTCATCATGATACACAACTTTTTTGAGAACAGAGAGGATGTGGCTGTCTGTCACGTCATTAAAAAAAGACTAAACAGAACTGTAAAAAGGGATAAAAATAGTATTTTGGAGGACTGTAATGTCTTTATGGTTCACTTCATATATATTCCATTCCTTTTTTATCAACCATCCCATCTCTTAAATTCCTCAAATAGCTCCTCAGTTCCTCTTCAATTTTGTAAAGCTTTATTGTCCTCTGTTTCCAGTATCCCTCCATCCCCGCACCTCTCACACTCCTCCTCGTCTCTCCATGGCAGCAGGGGGTGCCTCTCTTTCTCCGTCCCTCCTCTCCCTTTCTCCTCCTCCAGTCCTCTCCTCCCGTACCATTCTGAACAGGTAGCGGCTGGCCAGTTGTAGATCCCACTGGTAGCGGGACAGGATCCTTAGGCAGTCGTCACGAGAACACAGGCTCAGAGAGTACAGCTGCTCCATCTGAGAAGGAAGGAGATAATGAGAGAGAGAGAGAGGAGAGAGCACAAGGTTGGTGCATCATATTTAATATTACATCATTTTTGTATTCTTAGGTTGGTCAATGGAGAATACATTTTGAAGTACATGGAAATAATATATGCATTAAGTATGAATTAGAGTAATTCTGTCTAACCTTGAGTTGTTGCTGGGCCCTTATAGGGTTCCATTCATTGCGGTGAAGTGCGTTCCGAACCTCCTCATTGGTCACTCCATGCACTGCTTCCATGACCTGACCAATCAGACTAGAGGACCTTAGTACGTCAGGCCAGTCACAAAGCCTGAATTGTATATTATGTCTAACAACTCAAGAACTAAAGATCATACATCCATCCATACCTGTGCTATGAAGGCTTCCCTGATGTGTTGCATTTGAGGCGGGTACCTCTCCCTCTCTCGTTCCCTCATCACCGTCTCCTTTTCTTGATCCCTCTCCTTGTCTCCATAGTCATCCAGTGCTGGTTTGGACCGTGCCATGTGGGCCATCTTGCCCAGGTTGCTGCCCCCCATGGTCTGCTGTAGCTGGGGCTGGGGTGGCTGTAGCATCTGCTGCTGTGGATGCTCTTGAGGTTGTGGAGGCCACAAGGAGCCTGGGGCTGGATTTACAGGCCTCCGATCTCGGCTCAAGGCCACCTGGGGGATCTTGAGGCGTTTGAGGTTGGGAGGGAGCGGGCGAGGTGGGGGGTTAATGCTGGCATTGCTGAACCGACGGGGGTCCTGCTGCACCACGACGCTGCGGGCAACCATGGCGTTGGGGAGGGGTCCACGACGGGGGTCCACCTTGACCCCTCCTACAGTCCTGCTCTGGGGACTGCTCAGGACAGACTCCAGACTCCTGGTCATACCTGGGGACAGATGGATAGTTCTATAAAACATATACAGTATATGTGTTTTGTACAAAATAAGTACAGTATGCAGCATGTTGAGGGTTGTTTTCCCTGGGTGGTATCAAACTTGTGACCCTCTGCTCTCGAGGCTAGTACACTACGAAGGGTACCAAAGGTCTAGACGATTAGAAGAGTTGTAATGTGCCCAATTAGCCACAGATTTCTACCCGTGAAACAATTATATGCATGGATTGAATATTAGCTAATATTATTTGGGGAATATGTTAGTATCAGTCATATAATAATCAAATAAAGAGTGAATAACTTCTTGAAGTTGTTACTTGACATGTTCTGTAAATTGGAGCCGGCCTCTCTCTCTCTGTTTGCTGGGCTGCTTCTCCAGTTTACACTTCTGAAAAGGTCAGAGGTCAGGTAAACACACTATTCAAACAAACATAGGTCATGGTTGTACACTTACAAAAACAAAGGTTCAAGGCATTCATCTTACTCTGTAAGATTTGCATACCACCAATAGTGGGCCACCAACAAAGACGTAAACAAATACCATTTTTACTTGATTTCTATCAATATATGACAACGGATATCTGTAATGCTGAACAAGGCAACAATGTGGCATTAATGACAGCAAAAATAGTCAGGAACCTAGGCTAGCATATAGCATTATGATGCTCAACAGCCATATATCAAAGCCTCATAAAAACGTGTAAACTTCACTGACTCTTCGAGGCGTTCCGGCGTTCCCCAGTTACAGTCGGGGTGGGTCTCAGCCTGCCCCGTGTGCTGCAGACTGCCCTTCAGGGGGGGCGAGATGAGGCTTGAGGCAGCGACGGGGGCTATGGCGGGAAGAGCAGGGGTGCTGCTGGGGGCGGAGAGGGAGGGAGCAGCCAGGCTTGGGGGGAACCAGCCCACCATCAGGGTCCTTTGGTTCTGGCCCTTCCACTCACACAGCTCCAGACTACAGGAGGATAACCATAGAGTCAAATCAGATAAGACACATACTGTAGATATACAGTAAGCGATATGAAAAATACATGGATACAATTTAAATGGTCACATTAAGAAACGACAATCATACAATTCCAACCAATGACTTATAACAGTTTATTGATGATTTATGAACTACATATTCACTAATAATTTACTCTATAAACTATTATAAAACCCTTGTATAAACTGTCTTGACACGCTTTTATATAGGACTCTGAAAACGTTATAAAACTTGAGTCAGCTTCAAATCTTTTGTTCGTAGCCTCAGACTTGAAGGCCTTAGACCCCCCTCTCAATAATTACTACAAGGTGGCAAGAATGTGAGGATTAGAGTTAACAGTCAATGCAACGGAATTCAGGTTCAAGAGTTGAGCTGTTTGAAGCAATATGTCTAAGTTTAACAATGAACTCCTCTTCTTCCCATCCCTCTTCTCTCTTACCTATGGTCTATGATGGTCACTAGGTCGTTGGACAGGAGGGTGAGTTTTCTAGGTTCCGCAAAGTCCCTCACAGCACACACCTCCATAGGCTGAGCCTGGATAGAGAGGAAAGACGGGAGAGGAAAACCATTTAATGCCACTGTCTTGTAGTCCAACTACCTTTATTCTGGTCACTGGCCATATTGACTCTTAAATGCTAATGTAAACATGCTTGGGAGCCACTGGATTAGAGTGTATTATGTGAGTATAATGTAAATGTGAGCATACATTTATACATATATAATAAATGTACATATAAATATTTACAGTGTTACCTCTGCGACCAGGGTGGTGAGCTGGGAGAAGGTGGGTCGGTTGGAGGGGGTGCAGGCCCAACACTTCCTCATCACAGAGTAGAGTTCCTGAGGACAGTCAGGGGGTCTCTCCATACGCTCTCCCTCCCGCTCCACACGCCACAGGATCTGAGAGAAAAAAAGAGTGGGGAACGTTTAATGACAAAGAAATGGCATTATTGTGATATTGAATATGTTTGTGGACACACACACATACAGAATATTGAGTATTTTATTTCAGAGGTCGTACAAATGCTTGGAGCCTTGAGTACTCTTGAGTCATGGTTCAACTTAAAGTGCTCTACCTACAAGGTGTATGTGACGAAGCTGACTCCTTTGCTCTCGTTACGAATGCGCATTATTTGATTCCCCTTATAAATAGTTAGGCGCTTTCATGTTTCCCATATACTGTATCTAGTAATTCATTTCTCCTAAATGCATATACTGTTTTTCTTTTCCTCTTTTGCCAGTAACATCTCCTAGAAACCAATTAAATGATCAGCAGCACTTAAAAAGATCTCCTCCTTAAATTGCAATTTTTTTTAAATTATATGTTTAGTTAACAGTTTAGTTATTTTAGTGCATTGCTGTGTTCTGCCCATCTAGGTGAATTGGAAGATACTTTTCTTTTGTGGAAATTGTTTGGAGAGGTTTTGAGAGATTGATCGACTTGGTTCTTGCAGGACTCATCTGCTGAATCATCAGGCAACACAAGGAAATAATGGGATAGGGGGACTATAAACCCAACAAGGACAACAAGAAGAATTAGGACATAGATAAACAAACACAAAACCAACAGAGGGAGAAAGACAAAGGATTTCTGGAGGATAGTTCAGGCCTTGATAGGTAAACAAGCATTCAGACGAACAACCAAACAAGCAAAAGAGCACTTGGAAAGGAGGTGGAAACATTTTGAACATTGAGAGAGTATCTTAATGTATGTGTAATGTGTTGTTTAATTGAAAAACACATTTAACATCTTTATTTGTATTATTTATAAAAGTGCATTGTTTAGAAAGTGCATTTATCTATAGGTGCATTATTTGTGCTTTCATCAAGAGGCACATGTACATCATTCTAGAGCATAGTGCATTGTTTAGAGGTCACCATGGAGATGAAGATGGATGCCTTCTCTAAGCATTGTTTCAGAGACCTTGCCATCACGTATCCTGAAAATGTTACAAGTGTGTCAGAAAAAAAAAATTCAAAAGAAATTGCTAAGCGAATCCCCAGAGACTCTGAGGGCAGACTTCATCCTAAAAGTGAACAAGGAAATAAAAGGAGACCTTCTGTTCTACACAGATTATCCTAATGCTTGGCACACAGTTAACTCCTCATTGATTGATTTAATTCTTACTAATAACCCCCATAAATATTTGTCTAGTGGAGTATTTGCATATGATCTCAGTGATCATTATCCCATAGTATGTATTAGAGATAGGAAACAGCAAAATAGTAATTCTTGTTTAATTAAGAAGAGACATTTTAAAACGTTTTCTCTTCAAGGGTTTTTACATTACATGTTGTATTCTGATTTAGCCACTATCTCGTGTATTCCTGACCCTGAGTTGGCTCTAGAAAATGTCTCCTCCATATTTCTTCTTCTGGTAGATAAACATTCCCCTTTTAAACAATTCAGAGTCAAAGATACACTATATATACATAAGTACCAAGTTCCAATCTGCCTCTGTCTGGAAGCAACGTCAGCACAAAAGCTGTTCATCGGGAGCTTAATTAAATGAGTTTCCATGGCCGTGCAGCCGCACACAAGCCTAAGATCACCATAAGCAATGCCAAGTGTCTGCTGGAGTGGTGTAGAGCTCGCCGCCATTGGACTCTGGAGCAGTGGAAACGCGTTCTCTGGCAGTCCGACAGACAAATCTGGGTTTGGCGGATGCCAGGAGAACACTACCTGCCCCAATGCATAGTGCCAACTATAAGGTTTGCTGGAGGATAAATAATGGTCTGGGACTGTTTTTCATGGTTCGGGCTAGGCCCCTTAGTTGAAGTGAAGGGAAATCTTAACGCTACAGCATACAATGACTTTCTAGACAATTTTGTTCTTCCAACTTTGTGGCAACAGTTTGGGGAAGGCCATTTCCTGTTTCAGCATGACAATGCCCCCGTGCACAAAGCGAGGTCCGAGAAAAATGGGATAAGTAATGCTTTTAATCATAATTTTATTTCGGCAGGCTTTTTATTTGAGATAAACTGTGGTTTAATTGACCCTGGTCAGTCAATCGACTGTTCTTGGTTAACCCGTCAACTTCTAGTGAATATTATTTTTTCATTTAAACAATTTACTATCTGTAATGTGCTAGATGCCTTGCTTAAGATTGATGTAATAAAATCCACTGGGGCTGATATACTTGATCCATTTGTGCTGGAGCTCACTGCCCCCCCCCGATGAATGTGTTTGTTTTTTATGACCGTGTTTTTCTTTCTGCTTGCATTTTGTATTTATTTTGATGTGTGTCTTTTCTATAATTTATGTGATTCAGGGCTCATCTGTAAAAGAGACCTTGGTCTCAGTAAGACTCCCTGATCAAATAAAGGTTAAATACAAATAAAAATGTTTTACTGTGCGTAAGGCTAATTATGTGTCGAGGAAATGGTGAAGTTACATTTCAGTTTCATGTTTAAATGCAGTATTTTACCCTTTTTCAATCCTCCAAGTGGATGGGATATTCAAGTGCACATGAACACTCACTACACTGACTAGAAAGACGTTTGTTTATTCCTAGATTGTAATGTGTTGGAAGTTCGCATCTCGCAGCTTCACGTCCTCTGGTCTGTCATGTCCGTGTGTAATGGGAGCGTGCGCGGCTGCGCGGCTCTATAAGTAATACGTTTTGCCGCCTGTTGGCCTGCAGAACTATTGTTATGAAATGTATATTCATTAATTGAAAATATTCCTGCTTTGAGGATAAGCCAGGAATGTTTAAGAGACAAAATATGTAAATGTGGGTATAATACCTGTTACATTATGTAATGCCATATTTGGGTAAAGAGCTCCATGATTAATGGTATGGTCCAGAGGGAGGGGCCATAGGTATAAAGGTAGCTAGCTACCTGTTTCACATGTGAGCTGGGGTGATGTTCTAGCTCTGCTGTAGTTGGTTTGGCAGGGTAGGCCTGATTGAGGCTTAGGTTTTTGATTTATATTCAAACCTGTATTTTGAGAGTCTGTTCATTTTGTAAATACCTTTGTAGATTATGTAAATATTCATTGGATTTCGTCATTCACCGGGATCCACCTTTCACTGTTAATAAACTGGACACTATTTTGGACCGGATCCTGCTGCCTCCTGCTACTTACTGCCCTTAAGGCTGCTCCAACATTTGGTCTCTACCACAGTGTACAAGGTGTCTCCTCCATACATTATTTCTACACTTTTTCTACACATACCTGTTTGCCAGATAGCCCCAGCCAAGGCTCCTCGCAGTAGGTGAACATCTCCCAGAGAATGACCCCAAACATCCACACATCAGAGGAGTGGGTGAAAGAGCCCACCCGCAGACTCTCTGGGGCACACCTGGAGGGAGCGTGGGAGGAGAGATATGGAAAAAAAACAGAGACCGAGAGAGCGAGAGAGAGGTGGAATTACTACAAACTGCCAATCATTCACCAAAGAAAATCCTACAGTAGTGATATCACCCCTCTCCACACCGGCTTCCATTCAGTCACACTGCTAAACAATCAATGACACATCAATTATATATCCTCCCAAAATCTCCCTGATGTTCCCCCTCAGCTCACCAGGCGAAGGGGATGCGTCTGTGGGCCGTCATCACGTAGTGGTCCGTCTCCTGGCTCAGGCCCCTCATCAGACCAAAGTCCCCAATCTTCACCATCTCCCTGGAGGCCAGCAGAACGTTCCGGGCAGCCAGGTCCCTGTGGATGAACCTGGGGGAGATATAGCACAGGCCCACTTTACTGGCTACAACCAGGAATGATTCAGCATTTTCATTGGTTAGAAGTGTCTTCCTTCCGCCTCTGCTCAAATTTCATTGGCATTACGGAAATTGAGGAAAAATATACACTACCGTTCAAAAGTTTGGGGTCACTTAGAAATGTCCTTGTATTCGAAAGAAAAGCAATTTTTTTGTCCATTAAAATAACATCAAATTGATCAGAAATACAGTGTAGACATTGTTAATGTTGTAAATGGCTATTGTAGCTGGAAACGGCTGATTTTTAATGGAATATCTACATAGGCGTACAGAGGCCGTTATCAGCAACCATCAGTCCTGTGTTCCAATGGCACATTGTATTTGCTAATCCAAGTTTATCATTTTAAAAGGCTAATTGATCATTAGAAAACCCTTTTGCAATTATGTTAGCACAGCTGAAAACTGTTGTGCTGATTAAAGAAGCAATAAAACCGGGGCCTCCCACTCCTCTTTCTATTCTGGTTAGAGCCAGTTTGCGCTGTTCTGTGAAGGGAGTAGTACACAGCGTTGTACGAGATCTTCAGTTTCTTGGTAATTTCTCGCATGGAATAGCCTTCATTTCTCAGAACAAGAATAGACTGACGAGTTTCAGAAGACAGTTCCTTGTTTCTGGCCGTTTTGAGCCTGTACTCGAACTCACAATTGCTGATGCTCCAGATACTCAACTAGTCTCAAGAAGGCCAGTTTTATTGCTTCTTTAATCAGCACAACAGTTTTCAGCTGTGCTAACATAATTGTCAAAGGGTTTTCTAATGATCAATTAGCCTTTTAAAATGATAAACTTGGATTAGCAAACATAATGTGCCATTGGAACACAGGACTGATGGTTGCTGATAATGGGCCTCTGTACGCCTATGTAGATATTTCATTAAAAATCAGCCGTTTCCAGCTACAATAGCCATTTACAACATTAACAATGTCTACACTGTATTTCTGATCAATTTGATGTTATTTTAATGGACAAAAAAAATGCTTTTCTATCGAAAACAAGGACATTTCTAAGTGACCCCAAACTTTTGAACGGTAGTGTATGTATTAAGTTGGTCAGAGGAATTGTTGACATTTAGGGTTACAGTAAAGTTAGTGGTTAAAATTGTATATTTGGTTGTAGTCTGTCTGTAGGGTGGGACTGTTTCGTGCCTCACCTGCGACCCTCCAGGTACTCCATACCTGCTGCTATCTGGGTGGTGAAGAGCCAGAGGCGTGCCAGGGGGTACTCGTACTGGTGAGAGCGCAGCGTGTCATACAGAGACCCCAGAGAGGCCAACTCTGTCACCTGGGAGAAGAAGAAGAGGGTTTTAAAGTGACTTCTTTGCACTGAGGATTCTACATTTTCCCTCAAATTCCCTGAGTGAATTCTGTGATAAACATAACATCTGAATGGCCATTGAATGTTTATTTAAATTTGCATGCCTGTATTTGAATAACTATTCTACCAATTAGAATATTAGCCTATGCAAAGGCCCAGGCATGAAAGGAGACAGGATTACAATGCAGAAATAGGAATACTACTAAATATGTTTTACACTCCATCTTTAAGAGGATAGAGAGTATGTCATTCTCACCATCTTGAGGGGCTGTGTGAGCACCACTCCGTAGAGGCGGATGATGTTGGGGTGGTCTAGAGACTGCATGGTGGTCACCTCCTGGAGGAAGTCTGTCAGGGTGTCTGTCTGTCTGGACTGACTACTTTTAAGAGACTTCACTGCCACCGGCAGCTGTCATGGCAACAGAAAGAAGAAGGGGAAGGATGGAGGAGTTGGGTGTACTGATTAATATCATTTGGGATAGATTATAATGCAATTTAAATTGATTGGGGATATACTTTAATGCAAATTATTTTTGATTTCTGTTATGCAATTTCTATTGATCCTTTTGAAGGTACAGTATCTTGCCCTGTGCCTTTCTAAACTGGCAACCTAGCTCTGCCTTTTAACGTTGGACTTGGTGAGTAAAATAAAAAGTTAAATAGTGTCCCACTAGAAGCAACATACATTTGAACAAATCCACTCACCACTCTTCCAGTGGGGGTCTGCCACTCTCCTCTCTTCACCACGCCGAAGGAGCCCATTCCCAGCTTCTCCCCCAGAATCAGCTCACCATCCTGGATCAGACAGGTGAGGGCCCGCCCCCCTGTCTCCTGGCCCTGCCCCTGGCCCGACCCCACACTGCCCCATTGGTCACCCCCCTCCGGACCACACCCACTGAATGCCTGGGGGACCAACAGATCAACATGAGTGACAGGTGAGCATTCCAATTATTATGTTGTGTCAATCAGTAATGTCTGGTACTTATTTCAAAGAATTCACCACTACCTTGTAACAAATGGTATATAATAGTAAATTGCATTTTGGAGGGACATGAGAGATGTGGAAAGGTCTTACCTTGACCATCCACGACTTAGGCCTCATGTTGATCTTGTAGCATTTCACAGCATCCCATAATCTTCTCTGTCCTACACGTAGACATAAAATACCCATATTCAATTAAAAAGATATGGCCATACAACATACAAACAAGGGTTACACTTCATATGAATACCCTCTTCATAAGGGCATTTATAATCCCATATGAACCATTCATAGTGCATTATAGTGCACAACATAGGAGCTTTTCATAGGAAGTGTTACCAAAAAGAGCTATTGAAAAATTTATAAAATGACAAAAATAACCACAGTGTACTGACCTGGTTTGCTGATGCCGATCTGTTTGAGGTCAGACTCCTTGACGTAGGCAAAATGCTCTATGCGGGTGATGTTGAGGCTGTCCCGGACACACAGGTAAAACCTCTCCAACTGGACCTCGGCCAGGAGGTGGTACAGCCACTGAGTGTCCTGTTCCATCAGCATGACCCTGCAGGGCACCACATCACTAGTTAACCAGGGACCCCCATTATACGTTATCAAAAACAATTGTTTTCACGTCTTGTCTTATCATCAGGTGAATGATAATGGTAAGGAGAAGTAATCGTCATTTTAAAATGAATAGATTTGGTAGGTTGTTTTTCATTATTCTGACCTCCCCACATTGCAATTGGAAGAGGAAGTATAAACGCTAACAGCCTATTAGCTAGAAAGTTAACTCCAAACACATTTTCGCTAAGGTCAGCTGTTTAGCTGATTAAACAAAGGTTAGCAATGTGTTGGCAAACATTTATGTCCAAGTCAAGAAAGCTTACCAGCAGCCAGTGGCACTGGCACTTTCACCAGTCCAGTCATTACAAGTGATAACCTCAAGGGAGGATGCATTTCAAGCCAATTCCAAGAAACAGCACAATAAGCACTGCCTTGTTGCTTATTCCCAGCAGTTACACCAATTGAATGTGCATAATTGAATTGAGAATTCACTCATGTTGTTCCGTGGAGGGACATTAGAGAATGTTGAAGAGCTGTAACCAAAGGAGACAGTACCTTTTCTGAGCCGCAATTCAATAACGAGGTAGCCTGTTTTACAGTAACTAGCTATGTTCAAAGTTCACACACAGGCCTTTTGTCTTTTCATGTCATTGTCTATGTGTGGACTTCCGTTTCAGTGAATTGCCGCCATAAAACAACCAGAGTTATCAGTAGAGAGAAGGGTGTCAGAGGCCTACATTCCCGTGTCACTTACTCTGGCAAACCCTAACCAGTTCTCACATATATGTCTGACATGTGTGATAAACACTACCAGTCAAAAGTTTGGACACTCCTACTCATTCAAGGGTTTTTCTATATTTTTACTATTTTCTACGTTGTAGAATAGTAGTGAAGACATCAAAACTATGTATTAACCAAAAAAGTGTTAAACAAATCAAAATATATTTTATATTTGAGATTCTTCAAATAGCCACCCTTTGCCTTGATGACAACTTTGCACACTCTTGGCATTCTCTCAACCAGCTTCATGAGATAGTCACCTGGAATGCATTTCAATTAACAGGTGTGCCTTCTTAAAAGTTAATAAAAAAAAAAAATGCTTCACAGAGTTAAAGTAACAGACACATCTGGATGGCATACCAGTCGAGGTATACCAAACCTTTTTTGATATACTCAGAGGACCGTTATTAGCATGTTTTAACCACTCCTATGTAAATGGTAGATTATCAGACACTCAAGAAGAAGGTCTGATTTCATTATTACTGAAACAGGATACAAGTGGGAAATATAAAGATCCAGTCCATTAAAAAAATTGGAGGCCCCTTACACTTCAGTGTTGTGATGCAAAAATTCTAGCAAAATGTATAGCGAATAGAATTTAAAATGTATTGTCGGACATTGTTAATTCTAATCAGACAGGTTTTTTACATTGACGATACATTGGAGATAATATAAGGCAAGTACTGGAAACAATAGAACACTATGACAAATCTGGGAAACCAGGCCTGCTATTCATAGCAGACTTTGAAAAGGCATTTAATAAAGTACGACTGGAGTTTATATATAAATGCCTGGAACATTTCAATTTTGGAGAATCTCTTATAAAATGGGTTAAAATCATGTATAGTAACCCTAGGTGTAAAATAGTAAATAATGGCTATTTCTCCGAAAGTTTTAAACTGTCAAGAGGAGTAAAAAAAGGTTGTTCACTATCGGCATATCTATTTAATATGGCCATCGAAATTAAAATCAGATCCAACAATAATATCAAGGGATTAGAAATCCAGGGCTTAAAAACAAAAGTGTCATTGTACGCTGATGATTCATGTTTTCTTTTAAATCCACAACTTGAATCCCTCCACAGCCTCATAGAGGATCTAGATACATTTTCTAACCTGATTAACTCTTTAGTATTATCCCAGTTTACCTATTTGCTTATGGGCTTGCCTACGCCTTGCAAACAGTTTTTTAAATTATATGAGAAAAAAATATTCCATTTTATTTGGAACGGCAAGCCAGACAAAATTAAACTGGCCTATTTATATAATGAATATGAATTCGGAGGACAGAAATGATTAAATATTAAAGCATTAGCAGTGTGAAAAATGTATGCACTCACTAACTGTAAGTCGCTCTGGATAAGAGCGTCTGCTAAATGACTAAAATGTAAAATGTAATTAGACCTATCACTAAAAGCTTCAGTCAAACAAAAGTTATACTTAAACAAGCCATATAAAGTTGGTTGCAATTTCAATTTAATCCTCCAGAAACAACAGAACAAATAATGCAACAAATATTGTGGTTAAACTCAAATACACAAATTGATAAAAAATTATTTTTTGAAAAAATGTTTTAAAAAGGTACAATCATTGTAAATGACATCATAGGTAGGACTGGTGGAGTTATGTCGCACACGCAGCTAACAAAAACATATGTAAATGTCTGCTCTACCCAAAATTACAACCAAATAATTGCAGCATTACCGCAAAAATGGAAGAGGAAAGTGGAAGGAACTTGTCTGTCGGCCCTGCATTAAAGAACATAATTGGTTAAAGAAAATTGTGATAAATAAAAAAGTATACCAGTTTCATTTAAGGACCAAAGGATTTACAGCCGTCCCATATAGATTGCAAAATAGTTGGGAAGAGATTTTTGACGTACCGATTCCATGGCATAGTGTTTATGAACTGATACGCAAAACGACGCCGGATTCAAAACTTAAACAAAAATTTAAATTATTATACAAAATTCTTGCTACCAATAGAATGTTATTTATATGGGGGATACAATCTTCCCAGCTCTGCAGATTTTGCTGCGAAGAGACAGAATCATTAGATCATTTGTTTTGGTACTGTCCATTTGTAGCTTGTTTCTGGTCACAGGTCCAGGAATGGCTGAAGGATTGCAATATTTACCTGGAGCTAACACTGCAGATAGCACTACTGGGTGATCTGAAAAGTCATAGAAAATTTATCAATAATATAATAATACTTTTAGCAAAAAACAAGATAACTAATGTAAAGAATACTGTGTCCATAATAAGTATATAGGTTATAGGTTGAGAGCTTTTGTGAAAGAGCACAGTTAGAAAGATATGGCATATAGAAGCAAACCGGATGGACATCATGAAAAGGATCGGAGATGTTGAGGGTAGAAGAAGTTCAGGAGTAAAAACAAACAAAATAGAATTATTGTAAAATTGACTGTGTCCATAAAATTTATATAGTATGTATAAGCTGGAAGTAGAGGCCTAAGCATTGTTGTTTACTAGTTTGCTCCAATTAGGGAAGGGGTGGTGGGGTTGGAAAGTAATAAAGGGAAATATATTTAAAAAAAGGATGTGTATATATGTATGTTTATGTATTTATATGTATTTATGTGTATATGTATGTGTATGTATGTATATGTATATACAGTTGAAGTCTGAAGTTTACATACACTTAGGTTGGAGTCATTAAAACTCGTTTTTCAACCACTCCACAAATTTCTTGTTAACAAACTATAGTTTTGGCAAGTCGGTTAGGACATCTACTTTGTGCATGACACAAGTAATTTTTTAAAACAATTGTTTACAGACAGATTATGTCACTTATAATTCACTGTATCACAATTTCAGTGGGTCAGAAGTTTGACTGTGCCTTTAAACAGCTTGGAACATTCCAGAAAATGATGTCATGGCGTTAGAAGCTTCTGATAGGCTAATTGACATCATTTGAGTCAATTGGAGGTGTACCTGTGGATGTATTTCAAGGCCTACCTTCAAACTCAGTGCCTCTTTGCTTGACATCATGGGAAAATCAAAAGAAATCAGCCAAGACCTCAGAAAAAAATTGTAGACCTCCACAAGTCTGGTTCATCCTTGGGTGCAATTTCCAAACGCCTGAAAGTACCACGTTCATCTGTACAAACAATAGCACGCAAGTATAAACACCATGGGACCACGCAGCCGTCATACCACTCAGGAAGGAGACGCGTTCTGTCTCCTAGAGATGAGCATACTTTGGTGCGAAAAGTGCAAATCAATCCCAGAACAACAGCAAATGACCTTGTGAAGATGCTGGAGGAAACAGGTACAAAAGTATCTATATTCACAGTAAAACAAGTCCTATATCGACATAACCTGAAAGGCACCTCAGCAAGGAAGAAGCCACTGCTCCAAAACCGCCATAAAAAAGCCAGACTACGGTTTGCAACTGCACATGGGGACAAAGATCGTACTTTTTGGAGAAATGTCCTCTGGTCTGATGAAAAAAAATAGAACTGTTTGGCCATAATGACCATCGTTATGTTTGGAGGGAAAAGGGGGTGGCTTGCAAGCCGAAGAATACCATCCCAAACGTGAAACACGGGGTGGCAGCATCATGCTGTGGGGGTGCTTTGCTGCAGGGGGGACTGGTGCACTTCACAAAATAGATGGCATCATGAGGAAGGAAAATTATGTGGATATATTGAAGCAACATCTCAAGACATCAGTCAGGAAGTTAAAAGCTTGTTCGCAAATGGGTCTTCCAAATGGACAATGACCCCAAACATACTTCCAAAGTTGTGGCAAAATGGCTTAAGGACAACAAAGTCAAGGTTTTGGAGAGGCCATCACAAAGCCCTGACCTCAATCCTATAGAAATGTTGTGGGCAGAACTGAAAAAGCGTGTGCGAGCAAGGAGGCCTACAAACCTGACTCAGGTACAACAGCTCTGTCAGGAGCCAAAATTCACCTAACTTATTGTGGGAAGCTTGTGGAAGGCTACCCAAAATGTTTGACCCAAGTTAAACAATTTAAAGGCAATGCTACCAAATACTAATTGAGTGTATGTAAACTTCAGACCCACTGGGAATGTGATGAAAGAAATAAAAGCTGAAATAAATCATTCTCTCTACTATTATTCTGACATTTCACATTCTTAAAATAAAGTGGTTATCCTAACTGACCTAAAACAGCGAATTTTTACTAGGATTAAATGTCAGGAATTGTGAAAAACTGAGTTTAAATGTATTTGGCTAAGGTGTATGTAAACTTCTGACTTCAACTGTATATATTTGCGAGAAAAAAAACATATGGGGGATTGGAAGTGATGCAGACAATTACGTTGATGGAAGTTACAATCTATCTGCAATATTGAAGCTGATCTACCCCTAAAAAATATATATATATAAAACATTGAAAAATATAAAAAACAGACACATCTCAATATCAACTGTTCAGAGGAGACTGTGTGATTCAGGCCTTCATGGTCTAATTGCTGCAAAGAAACCACTAGTAAAGGACACCAATAATAAGAAGAGACTTGCTTGGGCCAAGAAACACAAGCAATTGACACTAGACTGGTGGAAATGTGTCCTTTGGTCTGGAGTCCAAATGGGAGATTTTTGGTTCCAACCGGCGTGTCTTTGTGAGACGCGGTGTGGGTGAACGGATGATCTACGCATGTATATTTCACACCGTAAAGCATGGAGGAGGAGGTGTTATGGTGTGGGGGTGCTTTGCTGGTGACACTGTCTGTGATTTATTTAAAGTTCACTTAACCAGCATGGCTACCACAGCATTCTGCAGTGATACACCATCCCATCTGGTTTGGGCTTAGTGTGACTATCATTTGTTTTTCAACAGGACAATGACCCAACACACCTCCAGGCTGTGTAAGGGCTATTTTACCAAGAAGGAGAGTGATGGAGTGCTGCATCAGATGACCTGGCCTCCACAATCCCCCGACCTCCACCCAATTGAGATGGTTTGGGATGATTCGGACCGCAGAGTGAAGGAAAAGCAGTCAACAAGTGCTTAGCATATGTGGGAACTCCTTCAAGACTGTTGGAAAAGCATTCCAGGTGAAGCTGGTTAAGAGAATGTCAAGCGTGTGCAAAGCTGTCATCAAGGCAAAGGGTGGCTATTTGAAGAATCTCAAATATAAAATATATTTTGATTTGTTTAACACTTTTTTGGTAACTACATGATTCCATATGTGTTATTTCATAGTTTTGATGTCTTCACTATTATTCTACAATGTAGAAAATAGTAGAAATAAAGGAAAAACCCTTGAACGAGTAGGTGTGTCTAAACTTTTGACTGGTACTGTAAGTATAACGTGCGTCCATGTCTATGTCATAGCTGATGATGGGTGCCTGAAGTGGGTGCAGACTCAGCGCCTTTGTTGACAAATCATTGGATATTTCAAATAGTATGTCTTCCTTTGACAATTGATCACCACCATACAGTGGGGAAAAAAATTATTTAGTCAGCCACCAATTGTGCAAGTTCTCCCACTTAAAAAGATGAGAGAGGCCTGTAATTTTCATCATAGGTGCACGTCAACTATGACAGACAAAATGAGGAATTTTTTTTCCAGAAAATCACATTGTAGGATTTTTTATGAATTTATTTGCAAATTATGGTGGAAAATAAGTATTTGGTCAATAACAAAAGTTTCTCAATACTTTGTTATATACCCTTTGTTGGCAATGACACAGGTCAAACGTTTTCTGTAAGTCTTCACAAGGTTTTCACACACTGTTGCTGGTATTTTGGCCCATTCCTCCATGCAGATCTCCTCTAGAGCAGTGATGTTTTGGTGCTGTCGCTGGGCAACACAGACTTTCAACTCCCTCCAAAGATTTTCTATGGGGTTGAGATCTGGAGACTGGCTAGGCCACTCCAGGACCTTGAAATGCTTCTTACGAAGCCACTCCTTCGTTGCCCGGGCGGTGTGTTTGGGATCATTGTCATGCTGAAAGACCCAGCCACGTTTCATCTTCAATGCCCTTGCTGATGGAAGGAGGTTTTCACTCAAAATCTCACGATACATGGCCCCATTCATTCTTTCCTTTACACGGATCAGTCGTCCTGGTCCCTTTGCAGAAAAACAGCCCCAAAGCATGATGTTTCCACCCCCATGCTTCACAGTAGATATGGTGTTCTTTGGATGCAACTCAGCATTCTTTGTCCTCCAAACACGACGAGTTGAGTTTTTACCAAAAACTTCTATTTTGGTTTCATCTGACCATATGACATTCTCCCAATCCTCTTCTGGATCATCCAAATGCACTCTAGCAAACTTCAGACGGGCCTGGACATGTACTGGCTTAAGCAGGGGGACACGTCTGGCACTGCAGGATTTGAGTCCCTGGCGGCGTAGTGTGTTACTGATGGTAGGCTTTGTTACTTTGGTCCCAGCTCTCTGCAGGTCATTCACTAGGTCCCCCCGTGTGGTTCTGGTATTTTTGCTCACCGTTCTTGTGATCATTTTGACCCCACGGGGTGAGATCTTGCGTGGAGCCCCAGATCGAGGGAGATTATCAGTGGTCTTGTATGTCTTCCATTTCCTAATAATTGCTCCCACAGTTGATTTCTTCAAACCAAGCTGCTTACCCATTGCAGATTCAGTCTTCCCAGCCTGGTGCAGGTCTACAATTTTGTTTCTGGTGTCCTTTGACAGCTCTTTGGTCTTGGCCATAGTGGAGTTTGGAGTGTGACTGTTTGAGGTTGTGGACAGGTGTCTTTTATACTGATAACAAGTTCAAACAGGTGCCATTAATACAGGTAACGAGTGGAGGACAGAGGAGCCTCTTAAAGAAGAAGTTACAGGTCTGTGAGAGCCAGAAATCTTGCTTGTTTGTAGGTGACCAAATACTTATTTTCCACCATAATTTGCAAATAAATTCATAAAAAATCCTACAATGTGATTTTCTGGAGAAAAAAAATCTCAATTTGCCTGTCATAGTTGACGTGTACCTATGATGAAAATTACAGGCCTCTCTCATCTTTTTAAGTGGGAGAACTTGCACAATTGGTGGCTGACTAAATACTTTTTTTCCCCACTGTATACATTGAGTATGTCGACAGACAGACAGACAGACAGACAGACAGACAGACAGACAGACAGACAGACACACACACACACACACACACACACACACACACACACACACACACACACACACACACACACACATTGATGCAGCCTGAGGCGCAAGGGGCTAGCCCGGACAAGCACTTTCTTATGTCAAAATAGATTCCCAAAGACAACTCCCAAACCTTCACCCAAATATCACATTAGAGACACTCCATGGACCAATTCTGCAGTACAGTAAAGACACGTGTGCAACCAAACACTGAGGTAATTTCTCACACATGCCATTGTTTTAAATGCCCAGTGCATTTCCTATGTTTTATATATTGTATATTACTACACACTGAGGTTGGAATAATACTGTTAAATTGTAAAAAATATGATAATGCCCTTTTAGTGTAAGAGCTGTTTGGAATGACCGCCTGAAATTTCAACCTGTTTTGGGGGCATGGAGTTTTGGCCTGCCTGGTGACATCACCAGGCGGTAAATTAGTTAATAGACCAATAAGAAAGAGAGTTCCAAACCTCTCTGCCAATAACAGCTAGTTTTCAGTTTTCCCTTCCCAACTCAGACCACTCCCAGACAGTCCTAGCAAAATTCTTGCTTGAGAAATATATCTTTGCTAAGAAGCTATTTTTGTCTATTGTTTTGACCATTTTAACTGAAAACAATCACAGTAAGGTACCCAGAAATTGATATCCAGATATGTTACACAGAAAATATTTGATATTGAGATAAATACAGCTGCATTGGACCTCTAAGGTCATTTTGCTTTATGTACACATGTATAAATCTTTAACCCACTCAGATACTGAGTAATCTTGGATGTCAACTCACCTAACGTAGCAGGCGTAAAATAAATGCCTGAAACTAGATCCCCTACATACTGGTCTTGACGAGAAGAAGAGAAAAATGTCAGGGGAGGTTCATTTTTGCACTGTTCAACCAATCCAGTAAATGTGGAAGTCGCGTCACAAGCTCTCTTTCCATTTTCCTGGAAAACCAGAACATCTGGTTGTTATGAACTCGGCAGAGGGTAGGTGACAACTAATGAGTATGTGGAGAGAAAGGAAGCTGGCGAGTATTAGTTTGATGTTGTTACTTAGCAGCCATCTATTAAGCTTGTATGCAGTCAGTATTTAGAAGGTTTGGGCCTATTTGCTCTGTCCGTGAAGCATTTGGGAGGGTTTGTTTACATTCAAGGCTACTCAAGATCAAATGGAGATCTGCTAAGGGGGTAACTGGAGAAGTCTAAAAACCCACTGGACACATGATCCCTGATAAGCAGGGTTTCTAACAAAAACAGAGTTTGACAAAGAATCATAATAACACAATAAACTTGTATAACGTCTCCTTATAGAGAAAGGCTCTTGTAACAGAGAATGCATGGACTGACTGACTGACCCAAGCGGTACTGTCACCAATCTACATCAGTCAACAAAGGGAGTGCCTTCAAGCAATCTCTGACCACTGTGAAGTTTCCTGGAAGTAGAGTAATTATTTCAGGTACACATGAAGTCCTGAATATGCACTGTAACACCAAACTCTCTCAGCAATGAGATAACTTTTTGCCTATGGCCCTAGTTGAATAAGTATTTGTTCATAAATCCAAATTCATGCTTAAATTGAGAAGCATAACACTCAAAAGCTATACACTAGTTATTTGTCAAGAGGAGTTTATCCTGAGCTCGCTGGTACAGATGTAGGATCTTAATTTGATCACCCTGTTGCAGGAGAACTTTCATGAAATGCAGGAAATTTAAAACTTGTTGTGTATTTGAGGTTTAAAAAGGCTTCTGAAGTTTGTAATTCTGTAGTAAAGACACATGAGCAACCAAACACAGAGATTTCAGACTTAATTTTTCCTTATGAAAAATGCATCAACCCCTGGGAATTTCCATGCAAAAGGCCCCATGGGCACTAACATTAAGTTTATGGGAGCACATCAAATTTGGTGTCAAATGAAAGCTAAGAGTATATATTTGTCACGTTGTATAATGATTACAAGACAGGCGCAGGAATACGTATTAGGGTTTTTTATTACAGAGAGCACATATATACACATACTAATCAGGGGAAATGGGAACCAGGTGTGCGTAATGAGACAAGACAGTCCGGGGTTGGTGGTAATGATCCAGGTTAGTGACGCCTAGAAGACCGGTGACATAGACCTCCGGAGCTGGTGAACAGAATGAGCAGCAGTACCGGGGGGATCCGTGACAATTTATGAGAAATTAAGGCATATATCAAATGTTTCAACCATTTTCCATCCTAAAAATTTGGAATAAGCAAAGGCTTTGATTTCTGGTCAAACAGGTGGAAAAAGGGTCTTAGAAAACATCTAGTAGAAAAAGTGTTAAAAGGTATTAGAAATACATCAAAACACAACAATGTTGAAAGAACCCTGCCAGCTAATATCAACATGTATATTTTGTTTTGCAGAAATGATTTGCCTTCTGTAAATTTAAGAAATATTGCCTAGTGTGTTGTCATTCTGTTACCAAAAACCCACATATCTTTAAGATACAGTATTTTCTAATTTCTCTCCCTCATGAGGAGGGAGGATGATGAAAGTTCACAGAAGTAACAAGTAGCGGTAGACCTACCAAATAGTTACATAGTGTTTTTACTGATACAAATTTGGTTTAGGATTTATTAAGTGATTAAAACACTTCATTCTTTTACTAAATCGGACCTCATTAGAATAACAGCCACTGTGTAGAATAATACAACTGGGGGAGATTTTACCCATTCTGTTACCAAACTTTACATCTGCACTGTTTTTCAAGTAAATGTGTTTTTGTAAATTGTTTAGTGGAAATTGTTCAAATTACTCCCTGTGCATAGAGTTTGTTGGTTTGTTTAACTTTGTAATAAATGTTTTTGTTTGGCATACTTTGAAAGTGAAAAATAGGAGTCATTCTGTTATTGTGGAATTGCCACCTGTAGGTCTATATGAAAATGAAAGTATTGCACAACTGTAATCTATTAGGTCAGCATTAAAATGATTATCCATTTCTCAACTTGGAACATAAGGCTCTGAATTATCTGGTTCATGCACTCAAAGGTATGTCTTGGAGCTTACTGAAGCACGTTCAAGAACAATTAAGCCTTTCTCTAATATTGTATTTATTTATTAATTCTTGCCCATCAAAATGTCCTTGACATTTTTTCTCATATGAGTTAGCTATCCATAAAAGTAACTCTTTCATTTGTTACACAGGATTTCATATTAAACCAGTAAAAGGGGAGGGCAGAACAGTCCACAATAATTGATCAATCAATGAAAGTAGACCTACAGGTGTTAGCCTATGTATTAGTGAATACAACATAGTCTACTGTAGTTGTGGGATGCCATGGTTTTGTCTTTTAGAATAAAGACTGTGGAATTATTGTGTAGTGCAAGGCTACTGTAAGGTGGGGCAAGTTGATACGGAAGTTCAGTCAACATAGATAAGTGCTAAATACTAACCGTCAATAAAATGACCCACGGTCCACCGGGGACATGATCTTTCTTATTTATGAACCCAGCTTTCGGACATGCTACAACAAATGAAAGTAGTCCCAATAGGATCGATAGACCTACGCCTACGGATAATCCACATCACGTGCCATACTGTTTTTCTTCATTTCATAAATGATCATCCTTTTGTATTTTCATCTCATAGCAAAATATCCTCTCTTCAACCGGTGTCTCAAAAAACTTTAGCAACAGCATTCAGTGTTTTTTGGGCTACCTGTCCACAGTGCTCTCTCCGCCTCTTCCAAGTATTTTCACTCCACCCCTATTCAATTTCCACTTGTACAACAATTGCCTAGCCACCTGCCTACACATAAAATAATTGTTATTTCACAATAATATGTGACACATAATGTCGTGCAATCACACATTAATTAAATGATATAGGCATTAATAATCATACATTGTCATATCATGTATGTGGTACAATGTTTTCTACTCATTTGCCCAAAACATTAATCTGATTCAACCTCCTTTTTACATCTATTTTCATATTATTATTATTTGTACAGTGTTTGAATAACATAGCATGTCTAGTGTGGACAAATGGCCCTGAATGTGGGCATTGTAAATTCTGACGATGAAGTGGAAAATCAGGTAAAATGGTATAAGGTGAAACATTTTGCTGTTTCATTCTATCAATAATAGTCTCAAGGTACTTCTATGTCCATTGACCTTTTGCATGCCTTGTTTGGATGATGCCGAAACTCGCTAGCAACAACGAGTCTCTTTCTCTCTCTTAACTACTCTCTTTCTCTCTCTTAACCATACCTGTCTGATCCTGCATATCCAGTCTGACTAGATTTTTGCCTCTCACATGACCTCTGATTTGAATGTAAACCCAGGCAGCAACACAGTGGAGTGCCCCCTCCTTGCACCTTGCACTTCCTGGTACTGGTGGTACAGTATCTCCCAGTCACCTCCATCCCTCTCTCTATACACAACACACTAGAAAGGGAATGGAGATCCATTCAAGACCACCCAAGAGCAGCGTAGTAAAAAAAAAATCATAATTATCAGGCTCTGTTCAGTCGACGCATAAAACCACTTCGCCACGCCAAATATCCACACTCCTTTAATTACAAATTTCATACACATTTATAAAGTGTGCTTTCTACTTTACTCATAATATTATTATTTATTTTTTTGCATAATATTACTGTCCTTTACTTTTGTTGAAAAATATATTCAGCGCTTGTCGGAATTTCCTTGCTCTGCTAGTATGGGAGACTGGGGCAAATTGTTTTTAAAATGTTTGTATTCAACCTTTATATTGACAGGTAGTCATGCTGAAACCATGGTCTCTTTTACGAATGAGCCCTGTATCAAACATGCACATCAATACAGATCAATATACAATATACATATCAATACACGAAAAACAAAACACAATCATATAAAACAAACACATTTTGCAGTAAAAAGGTCCTCTATCAGCCTTCTGAATTGCCCTAGAGGCATTTACCTAACAGTGGAGATCGAAGGGATCTCCAGAGTTAGCCATCCCTGATGCTCTTAGACCAGGTTGCCAGCGTCCTGTAGCTTGTACATCTGTGGAAGTTTATGCAAGAGGGCTTTATAAACAAACAAAAAACATTGATCTACAAGACTTCAAAGAGGGCCAGCCTACATTCTGATACAGAAAGCAATTATGTGTACTGAACCTTTCGCCCATAATAAAGCATAGGCCTAGGCAAAAGAGAAAAAGGTTATAACCCAGATTAGTCATTGGTGTGAGAGCACACTTGTGTTGTTTTTTTGCATGCTGATTTCACATATTTTCCAAAATTCACTACATGGCCAAAAGTATGTGGACATGGCCAAAAGTATGTGCTCGTCAAACATCTCATTCCAAAATCAAGGGCATTAATATGGAGTTGGTCCCCCCTTTGCTGCTATAACAGCCTCCACTCTTCTGGGAAGGCTTTCCACTAGATGTTGAAACATTGCTGCGGGGACTTGCATCCATTCAGCCACAAGAGCATTAGTGAGGTCGGGCACTGATTTTGGGCGATTAGGCCTGGCTCACAGCCGGCATTCCAATTCATCCCAAAGATGTTCGATGGGGTTGAGGTCAAGGCTCTGTGAAGGCCAGTCAAGTTCTTCCACACCAATCTCGACAAACCATTTCTGTATGGACCTCACTTTGTGCACGGGGGCATTGTCATGCTGAAACAGGAAAGGGCCTTTCCCAAACTGTTGCCACAAAGTTGGAAGCACAGAATCGTCTAGAATGTAATTGTATGCTGTAGCGTTAACATTTCCCTTCACTGGAACTAAGGGGCCTAGCCCGAAACATGAAAAACAGCCCCAGACCATTATTCCTCCTTCACCAAACTTTACAGTTGACACTATGCATTGGGGCAGGTAGCATTCTCCCAGATTCGTCCGTCAGACTGCCAGATAGTGAAGCGTGATTAATCACTCAAGACAATGCGTTTCCACTGCTCCAGAGCTTTACACCACTCCAGCCAACGCTTGGCATTGCGCATGGTGCGTGGCTGCTCGGCCATGGAAACCCATTTAATGAAGCTCCCGACAAACAGTTATTGTGCTGACGTTGCTTCCAGAGGCCGTTTGGAACTCAGTAGTTCCAAACGGGGCAGTTCTAGCAGGGCAGAAATTTGACGAACTGACTTGTTGGAAAGGTGGCATTCTGTGACGGTGCCACGTTGAAAGTCACTGCGCTCTTCAGAATGGGCCATTCTACTGGCAATGTTTGTCTATGGAGATTGCATGGATGTGTGGTCGATTTTATACACCTGTCAGCAACGGATGTGACTGAAATAGCCGAAGCCATGTAGTGTATATCCGCTTGAACGGTGTTTGGGAGCAGAATAATGCTAAAAAAATTAAAATAAAAAATGTTGAGATTAACGATACAACAGCACGCTCTGCTGCCTCTTTTTCGAACAACCATATGGTCTATCATGCGTTCTATCATGACGTCATCGACATGCGACAAAATCCCTTAAAAGTAAAAGTCCCCGGATGTAATTTTTGTAAACAGACGTTAGCATTTTATCATGCTGCGGTGGCATGCAATTTACTCTTATCTAAACTATGCCGAAACTCTTTGAGGTAAAGTTTACAGACAAATCTAATACGGGAGGATTTTGGTCTGCCATTGATGTTTGGATAAAGAAACCACACGTTGTGAACAAACGTCTTTGTGGAGTCAAAGAGACACAGAGCAAGAATGTTGACTTTGAAGAAATTAGAAACATTCTGCTAACTCATGGAAGTGATACTTCAGAGTCGAAGGATGTTCTTACTTTCTTGAATAGTGGCGTTGAACTTGAACATGACAAGAAGAGACTGTGGTCTTTTTGTGTGAGGACATTCATTCCTAAAGTAAACTGTTATGGCACAACTGTACATAAAGACATTATACTTAAAGGTAAGCGTTAATGACATTCAGCTGATGTTTAAGCTGCTTATTATTGAGTTCTGGCTGACTTTACAACATGTACGCAATATATGTATTTGAATACAGTCTGATGTGTGACATTTTTTTACTCGACATTTTCAGACTTTGACACTCAAAGAGTAAGCTTCTTACCAGTTGAAGAGAGTGCGGAAGGGACTGCCTCTCTACGGAAGAACAACATCTATCAGATACAGCTCCTGGCTGAGAAGAATGATGAATGGTGAGTGTTTCCATGTTTAATCTCAGTGTCGCTTCTTCACCTATCCTTCCATTGATCCAGAAATGCATGGACACATTGGACATTGTCTACATTGGTTTGCTCTGTAATCTCATCTCCAGGACACTAGAGTTACATCTCATGCGGCCTGGTGACTGGTTCAGTGACGGGGTGGCCTACCCCAAACTGCCCTGGCTCGGTGGGGAGCTCCTGCCCAAACTGGTGCGCTGGGCCACGGAGAGTAAGATCAGTGAGTTCAAGAGCACCCTGTCCCTCCTGCCTGTAGAGATGTACAGCACCATGTACCAACAGCTGAAGGATAAGTACAAGGAGATGGTCAAGGTATGGTCAATAAATGGTTAATATGGTGAATGTATGGTTAATATGGTCAAGGTATGGTTAATAGTTAATGGTCAATGTCTTGTCTTTAATGGTATAGATTTGTCAAAACAGTCCTGAACGCATGAATATATTTGTCTTTGCGTAGGTTTGGCCTGAAGTGACTGATCCAGAAAAGTTTGTCTTTGAAGATGTTGCCATCGCTACTTATCTTTTGGTAGGTCTCTTCTCTACATGGACAGTAACTACGACAATGTATTTGACGGAATGCTAATATGAGTAAAATGCCAACTCTAATGACAGTAACACCATTGTCTATTAATGCACAGGTCCTATGGGGCGAGGAGCGAGCAGAGAAGGGTCTGACCGCCAAACAGTCCTTTGTGGATCTTGGTTGTGGAAATGGTCTCCTGGTTCACATACTAAGCAATGAAGGGGTATGTGTGATAAACAGTACACTAGGTTCACCAGAACCTGATATGCCCCGGTACTGAATAGTAACACCAGGACTACGGGCTGAAATACTCCATGTGGAAAACTGACCTCTCTAGCAGAGCTCCTTTAATTTCCAAATGTCCACTAGATGCTTAATCAATGACAGGGTAGCCGGCGAGTCGTAAAAAGCTTTAGGATGTGTCCCAAATTGCACTGTATTCCCTATATAGTGCACTACTTTTGACCAGGGCCCCCATAGTGCACCATAAATGGAATAGGATCCCATTTGGGACGCAGACTTAATCTGTGCCAATTCCATGCCAATGTTCCATTTAATCAGTGATGTGATTTAACGTCCAATCAAAACGCTGGATAGCCGTAATTGAAATTACACACGGGGTAGGTGGAAAGTGTGTTACTATACACAATGTTATTTTGATGAAGTGATTACGGACTGACCATCATGCCTACTTGTGTTTCAGCACCCTGGAAAGGGCATCGACGTGAGGAAAAGGAAGATCTGGGATATGTACGGCCCACAAACACATCTAGAGGTGAGGAAGGGCTATATGAAACTCAGCCTAGATCAACTATTTGATTTAGGGGTAGATACTGCATGAGTCTTCCGTAGTACTGTTACACTTGTGGAAATTGACCTATATGGATAGGGACAAATTGAAATGTTTCTAACAGAAATAGTCCGGGTAGCCATTTGATTAGCTGTTTGGGGTATGTACGGTCACTGTGGGGACAACGTCATCAATGCACTTATTGATGAAGCCAGTGACTGATGTGGTGTACTCCTCAATGTCATCGGAAGAATCCCGGAACATATTCCAGTCTGTGCTAGCAAAAACAGTTGCATGGACAGTCTGTGCTAGCAAAACAGTTGCATGGACAGTCTGTGCTAGCAAAACAGTTGCATGGACAGTCTGTGCTAGCAAAAACAGTTGCATGGACAGTCTGTGCTAGCAAAAACAGTTGCATGGAGAGTCTGTGCTAGCAAAAACAGTTGCATGGACAGTCTGTGCTAGCAAAAACAGTTGCATGGACTCACTGTCCAATAATAGTGTATACCATACAGTTAGTTATCTGTAAGATCCCTCAGTCGAGCAGTGAATTTCAAACACAGATTCAACTACAAAGACCAGGGAGTTATTTTAATTGTTTTAATCTATGGCAATATTTGAAAATGGCTGTGTAGCAATGATCAACAACCAACTTGACAGAGCTTGAATAATTAAAAAAAGAATAATGTGCAAATATTGTCCAATCCAGGTGTGCAAAGCTCTTAGAGACTCACAGCTGTAATCGCTGCCAAACATGTATTGACTCAGGGGTGTGAATACTTATTTTCAATACATTTGCCAACATTTCTAAAAACATGTTTTCACTTTGTCATTATGGGACCACCCATACGTAAAAATGTATGCACACATGACTGTAAGTCGCTTTGGATAAAAGCGTCTGCTAAATGGCATATTATATTATTATTATTATTGTGTGTAGATGGGTGAGAGAAAAATAATCTTTAATCCGTTTTGAATTCAGGCTATAACACAACAAAATGTGGAATAAGTAAAGGGATATGAATACTTTGTTTAGCACTAAAAATAACATAAGGTAGAACAAAAACACACAATTAAGAAATAAGAAGAACACGAGGAAGTAAGAAGCTATATACAGGGTCAGTTCCAATACCATATTTACAATGTACAGGGATACTGGAGTGATAGAGGTAGATATGTATAGGGGTAAGGTGACTAGGCATAAGGATATATGATAAACAGAGTAGCAGCAACGTAAATTATGATTGTATGTGTAGAGTCAGTAAAAAATGTGTGTGCATGTTATGTGTGTGTTGGAGTGTCAGTGTGTGTGAGTATGTAGAGTCCTGTGAATGTGCTTAGAGACAGTGAAAAAATAAAATACAAGTCAACTCAGGTAGTCCGTGTAGCCATTCAGTTAGCTATTTAGCAGTCTTATTGCTTGGGGATAGAAGCTGTTCGGTAGCCTGTTGGTGTCAGACTTGATGCCCTGGTACCGCTTGATGTGCGGAAGCAGAGAGAACAGTCTATGGCTTGGGTGGCTGGAGTCTTTAACGATTTTACGGGCCTTTCACACCACCTGATGTAGAGGTCCTGGATGGCAGGGAGCTCGGCCTCTGTGATGTACTGGGCTGTCCGCACCACCGTCTGTAGCGCCTTGCGATCAAGGGTGGTGCAGTTGCCATACCAAGCAGTGATGCAGCCTGTCAAGATGCTCTCAATGGTGCAGCTGTATAACTTTTTGAGGATGTGAAGGCCCATACCAAACCTTTTCAACTCTTTTATTTTATTTTATTTGACCTTTTTTTAACTAGGCAAGTCAGTTAAGAACAAATTCTTATTTACAATGACGGCCTACACCGGCCAAACCCGGACGATGCTGGGCCAATTGTGCGCCGCCCTATGGGACTCCCAATCACGGCCGGTTGTGATACAGCCTGGAATCTAACCAGGGCGTCTGTAGTGACGCCTCATGCACTGAGATGCAGTGCCTTAGACCGCTGCGCCACTTCTGGAAGGGGAAGAGGCACTCTCACGCTGCCTTCACGACTGTGCGTGTGTGAGTGGACCATTTTAAGTCCTTAGTGATTTGGACACCAAGGAACTTGAAGCTCTTGACCTGCTCCACTGCAGCCTTATTGATGTGGATGGGGGCGTGCTCGCCCCCCCCATTTCCTGTAGTCCACGATCAGCTCTTTGGGCTTACTGGCGTTGAGGGAGAGGTTGTTGTCCCGGCACCACACTGCCAGGTCACTGACCTCCTCCCTGTAGGATGTGTCATTGTTGCCGGTGATCAGTCCTACCACTGTCGTGTCGTCAACAAACTTGATGGTGTTGGAGTCGTGCGTGGCCATGCAGTCGTGGGTGAACAGAGTACAGTAGGGTACTAAACACACCCCTGTGGGGCCCCAGTGTTGAGGGTCAGCGTGGCAGAGGTGATGTTGCCTACCTTCACTACCTGGGGTCAGCCCGTCAGGAAGTCCAGGACCCAGTTGCAGAGGGAGGTGTTCAGTCCCAGGGTACTAAGCTTGGTGATGAGATGAGCTTGGAGGGGACAAAGGTGTTGAATGCTGAGCTGAAGTCAATGGAATACCATCCGGCCCCGCGGCCTTGCGAGTGTTGACCTGATTAAAGACCTTACTCACGTCGGCCTTGGAGAGTGAGATCACACAGTCATGAATGGTACGGTGTTAATGTTGAAGCGTGTAACTATGGCTCAAACGTAGCGATCATAAACAGTGATACTGTAAATGACGACATGAGTTTTCAAATATGGAAATGTGAAATGCATATTTGGACTCACGGGTGTGTGGTTTGCTTGTATGACATCAAAGCGGTATTTATTATAATCCTCAATATCTCATCTTTCAGAACACCGACTCTTCTCGATTTACAGCATTTCCCTCACTCAGACAACAACAAATGTGCAAAAGTAGCCCAATTTGCGGGAGGGATGGGGGTATCTTCTTGTCGCACGCGGTGCTCAAGTTTATAACGACTGTCAGTCAAAACCTATACGCCGCTGTGAAGCGGAGAACCTGAGCTCTGACGTCATGTATAGCATGTACATCCACTGCATTCCAATTGAGGCACTTGTCAATGTCAATCTGCCATTTTCAACCCGTATACGGGATGATGGGCTGTGAGTGGAACGGGTTAAAATCGCACTAGATCAACTTAATTCTGAGGGCTTTGTGGATATTTTGTATTCCCATATTTTGAAAGCAAACAAAACTATCACACTATTTGAAATATTTATGAATACCAGATTCATTCAGAAGATATGTAGGTCTTATAACGGTATTATATTAACTATTTCATTCACCTTTTCAAATGAAGTAATATGACAGTTGCATATAGTCTAAACCACCATAGATACACATGGAATTGCACATGGGGTTGCGGGGAACCCCACACGTTGTTAGACACGCTGTGCTCTGCTGTGCTGTACTTTCCCCCTGCTGCACGCCTTCAATGTTTCATCAGAAGACAAGCTGCTGAATGTTCCCTTGCATCTATTATTCACTGTGTGTATGCCAGGCAGGAAGTGGCTAGGCGAGGTAGTTGTTCCCATAGGGACACACTGTACTTTTAGCTAACAGCTCGGGATTCTTTCTGGTATCCTTATTGTCGGTGATGGGATATGATGGGTGTATAGAACATGGGAAGTGGTCTCCAACACCTGAAGGGTTTTTCCTTGTCATTTTTTGAGTGTTTTCCTTTCAACTAGTTTCCTTAGTAGTCAATTTTTTGCCTGAAATCTCTTATTTACTTTTATTGTTGTTGTTTAAAAGTATAAAACCAGTAATTTCTCTAGACCCTACATGGCAAGAGGCATAAAATGTTGCTTTGAAAAGTATTTTTCAGAATTTGTAAACTTTGTATTTCAGACCACCCTTCCTTATACCCACCCAGACACTAAATGAAATGAGATAACGATCACATTAAGCATTATCCTCCTTCAATATTAAAAGTTGGCAACAGAGTTGTTATTTTGCGATAGAGAGCGGCTGGGTGTGTCATAAGCCATTTGTAATTCAAAAATGATTAATAGAAATATATATATAATTACTGTCAGCTTCTCTCTGATCTTCTCTCTGACCTGTTGTGCTTTTGGGCGGGGGCTTTTTTTCTATTCCAGGAAACGGCAATCACTCCCAGTGATGGCTTCTTATTCCCGGGCACAGACTGGCTGATTGGAAACCACTCGGACGAGCTCACACCGTGGATCCCCGTTATAGCGGCCAGGCAAGTCATCAGCAGAAACTATTTGGCTTAGCCGCCTCAAGTGGCAACTGATCTCTTGAATTTGAAATAAGAATAATGAGTTGGGTTGGGAAGGGGGCAATGGAGGTGTGTGAAGCGACGTGTCTGATGCGGCAGCCACCTGGTGGCGATGTTGAGCTTGGCTCTTTAACTTTTTGCATTGAATCTCCTGTTCTGGTTTGAACACTCCAACAACCTCCATAGATTTTAAATTGTCCTCATCTCCTGCCTTAACCTCACATTTTTCTCACCCCACTTTGAGTCAGCTGTACATACATCCGTTGTACTTGTGGTATTTTCTCACCTCTATGCTGCCTGCTATCTGTGGTTAGGGCTC
Organism: Coregonus clupeaformis; assembly: GCF_020615455.1. Classification (NCBI taxonomy): domain Eukaryota; kingdom Metazoa; phylum Chordata; class Actinopteri; order Salmoniformes; family Salmonidae; genus Coregonus; species Coregonus clupeaformis. The sequence continues at coordinate 17,819,777 of NC_059230.1, read as the reverse complement.
CCTTTAAAAAAGAGGTTCCATCATATCTCATTTAAACTCACCTGGATGAATAGACACTAATAAAGTACATTGATAACTGTGTCCAAACCACATGGTTTTGATGTGTAATTTCTGTCACTTTCCTCCCACTTTAGATCATCCTTCTCCTGTCGGTACTTTGTCCTGCCGTGCTGCTTCTTTGACTTCTATGGGAAGTACCAGCGGAGACACTGTAAGAAGTCCCAGTATAAGGAATACATTGACTTCATCTCTGAAGTCAGCACAGCCTGTGGGTTCAACACAGAGGAGGACTGCCTGAGAATCCCCTCCACAAAGCGGGTATGCTAATGCTAACAATGACACTTGAACACACAGTACATGCTAACGTGTTAATGCAAACCACTCATGTTGTTGTAATCTAACCCCTTGCTCTACAGGTGTGTCTGGTGGGAAAGTCGAGGAGCTACCAGCTGTCAGACGAGCCACAGGCGGAGGAGTGGAGAGTCAAGTATATACAGGGTCGTCAGACCTGCTCCGGGGTCACAGTTCGAGAGTCAAACGCTGAGGGTGAAGCCGAGCACAACCACTCAGAAACGGACAGGATCCACGGCACCAACTGGGGAGCTGGGTTCCAGCCCCGTGAGAGGATTGAGACAGTGCGGAACTGTGCCGCCCTTCCCCGGGACTTTGTAGATGGTATAGTCCTACGTGTGGCCAACTCTCTGCTGGGGTTGACTAAGGACGAAGGTGGTGATGTCCCCAGCACCTGGAACACGGGAGGTAAGAGAATGGGCCTTAATAACTAAACTGTCAATCAAATCACAAGGTAATCTCTCCCTCAAAATTCAATAAAGTCCCACTCAGTCTGCATTTACATGAGCTGTAATTGAGGTCATAACAGGTTTAGGAATAAAGTACATTGTAAATATCTGATCTTGGATTCATTACTAGTATGGAGTGTATTGGATTTATGTACTGTGTACTACATGGTGTATTGTTGATTTAGTGGAATTCAGGATGATAGGGTGTGTGCAGGAACTCAATGGTGGTGGGCCGTCATGCCCTTAACCCACCCCATCTCTTTCGGTATCTCTACCTCTCCCTGTCTATCGTTCTCTCTCAGCACCAATAGGAAAGCCCCTGGTGGCGCAGCGCGACCCTGCTTTGAACCCTGTCAGCGTTTCATCCTCCGCCATCCTGCACCACATTCACACACTGCCCCCATCTCTCCTTTATTAACCTTTTTCCGGACTTTCCCCTCATCCTCCACAAACACACACCTGCACTCCCCCCTCCCCCTGTACGATGGATGAGATGAAGTCTAGTCTGATTAAAACAGAAGAATCTCTGTCAGAACTGAAATTACAGAGAGGGACAGAAAGGTAGAGTAGGAGAGAGAAAAAGGGAGCGAGAGGAAAAGAGGGGAAGAGACAGAGAGCCTGTAATCCAGGATGGAGATTACTGGATGAATAATGCACTATGATGAAAGATATTTTATGCATGAGTCTGTATTTGTGTCGGTATTTCTACCAGTTATCTTATAGCGCTGCTCTGAAAAGAGGGAGGTTATGCCGGGGCAGCTTGTATGGACAGTGGCTAGCTCCCGAGTTTCAATGTACCATTTTAGATGGCAAAGCAAAGTGCTACTATTAAAGTGGAACTGACAGCGTTTTAACTACGTTGCCGATTATGAAACAAACAGACAATCATAATATCAGTAACAAATATCATAACCTGCAACAAAACACCATGCAAATTAGAAACATGTAAGCCTATTACAGCAACATTTGAGCAGTAGTCTAGGTTGGCTACTCAACCAAAATACATTTTGAGTGCACCATACAGCAATGCTGCATTCAACCGCACCAGTGATCCATGCAAGATTTCATGTTGCTAAAATGCTGTCAGTTCCACTTTAAGTATTCACTCTTTTAGCATACTCTTAGCTAAAATGCAAGGTAAAAACAATTCCTCAATGGTTTTTGAGCATTTCTGTTTCCACTTATACAATAGCACTAAATAAATACAATGTTATGTTAGCTGAGCATCTTGCTAGGAGCCATTTAATACATTCAGCAATACGATGTCACCTTGCTGAGTGTAGCTTTAAGCCCACAGCATTACACAAACACACTATCTATGGACAGTCCATTAATAACGGTTTGGGAGGCCAGTCCAGGTCCACATTGTCAATAGCCCCTCTTATCCCATTAATCTCTATTAGCATTGTAGGCTATAGTCTCTTAAAGGCAGCTGTAAACATTGTATTATTACATTAAGGCCCTGGGCTCCCTGGCGTCTCTGCCCTCAGACTGCTCTTTGCTGCCCTCTGTTCACACATGCGTTGGCATACTATTCCTAGCTACTGTGCCAGGCTGCAAACAAAACTTGAGTGTCTTGAATTGTTACGTCATGTGGTACAGTACTATAACTGTAATCTAAGTAGGCTATGTATAATGTCTTTATATACAAAATCAACAGAACAGTTTTGAAGTTGATAATCAAGAGTGGAGGGCTCTTGATGATTGATTGACAAGTATTGCGCTGTAATTTGTTAGTAAGATGGTAATGGCTTTGCCACAGCAGAAAAATTACAATGGGTTGCCCCGACGACTCGGTCTGATTATAATATGATGTAACACAAATAAAATAACATGGAGCATGAGGGAAGGGAACCTAAGGTAGAATTGTTCTCCCGTATGCCAAAGAGAGAAGATTGTCATTTATACGAACCAAAGGTCAACACAGATTGAATTCTCCATGGAGAAGGGGAAATCAAAGAAAGAAATACCTTAATCTCCATGAAATGGAACTTAAAGGTTGGCTAGCTGCTCTGCTGGGAACTCAACTGTGAATTCATAACTCGGCTTACAAATATTGTGGAAACACCTAAAGAGTTTTTGGCCATGTATATGCATTATCTAAGGCCCATGGGGAATGGGTTCGTTTTAATATCTTTCTCAGTGGGGAAATTATGGTGGTGGGAAATGACAGACAACAATGACTCAGGATTTATTTTTAAATGGCCGCTGGGAACTGTGGTGGCAAAATGTCCTCTGTTATTATGACAGCATGTTGGACTGCGTTTTAATTGACTTCACAGCTCTGACTGACACCTTGTCTGAGAGAATAAGTTATTTTCTGAGGTTCTAATTTAGCACAACTCCCTTGTTATCTCTGTCTGCTTTCCAAATGTTTACCAGGGTCAAAAGCAGTGCACTATAAAGAGAAAAGGGTGCCATTTGGGACTCAGCCCAAAAGTCACACCTACCCACCCAAGCCATTTTCTCACAACGCCAATGTCATGTTTATCATAACCCCATCATCTCCTATGGCTTTCTCATCTCTTTGTCCTAGTCCTCCTTTATTGAACCCTTAACCACTCTCCTCTTCTCCTTTTTCATTCTAAATTGCACTCTTGGCTCTCCCTTCTCCAGGCAGGCTGTCCGTGAGAGAGGTGGCTGAGCTGTTGGAGCAGGAGACTCTGCAGGTCCTGAAGAAAGAGTGTGGCGGTCTGCAGACCCTGCTCAAGAACAACCACCAGGTCTTCAGAGGTACGTGCAGTACAAACTCCACATCCAGACACTCTTCTCAAAGAAGCTTGAGCCCCAAATGGGTCTAACCAGAGCCATAGTATGTGTCCCAAATGGCGCATATTCCCTATATAGTGCACTACTTTTGGACCAGGGCCTAAAGGGTTAGGGGTAGGGATGTTTGGGACGCAGCCATAGTAGATACTATGTGGAGATCTGCTAAGTGTCTATTTTGGCACCAAACATCACATGTAAATAGTGTTCTAATTTGCATTCTCACTATAAGGTTAATTATCTTGGAACCTTTGGTGCTAACATGATGGCTATTAAGTTTGCTGAACTATATATCATTGGCTCTGGGTCTACATACTGAAGCAATCCAGGGCTTATTGGAATGCCCATTCAGATATGAATGCTTGAAAAAGTCGATGGAATCATTCCCATTCTCAGCTTGAAGGAATTTGCATTTGGCAATCTCTCTCAAGACATGCTTCTTTAACCTGATTACAGCAGGCCTGGAAAATACCTAGTCAGTCCACTCTTCTCTCCCTCAGTGGAAGGTGGAATGGTCCATATCCGGGACTGGCGGGTACAGGCCCAGAGGCCTAGAGGGCTGCAGGGTACCAGGGCTGATTCTAAGCGGAAGCCTCTACTCTCTGGTGCCCTGAAGACCCGGGCCTGCTGGTTCCACACCCACCACCCTCACGGATGCCCACTGCAGGCCGAGGAGTGTGCCTTCGCCCATGGCCCCGACGACCTCCGACCTTCCACCAGACCACTCAAGAAAATGAAGAACTCCAACTGAATGCTCGATTCAGTTTGGACCATTATTGCAATGTTTTATTTCTATTTTACTATTATTATTATTTTATTGTTTTGAATTTATGATGGTATAGGGATGGCTGTGACTGTCTGTCATACATACATACATACATACATACAGTGGGGTCCAAAATGATTTACACCCTTGATAAAGATAATTCAATAACTGAGCTATATTGTAAGTGGAAAAAAAAGAGGACATCATATTATTTTATACTAATACAATTGCTCAGAGAAAGAGATTTATACTTTATTTTCTCAAAAAGATAGGGGTCAAAATTATTGACACCTCTAAAGATTCTTATAAAGAAAGTAGTCAAAAGTGTAGTATTTGGTCCCATATTCCTAGTACGCAATGACTATATCAAGCTTGTGACTCTACAAACTTGTTGGATGCGTTTGCAGTTCGTTTTGGTTGTGTTTCAGATTATTTTGTGGCCAATCGAAATTAATGGTAAATAATGTATTGTGTCATTTTGGAGCCACTTTTATTGTAAATAAGAATCGAATATGTTTCAAAGATCATACCCCCAAGACATGCTAACCTCCCCTGTTATTGGTAATGTAACTTTCTTTATCCGTAATCATGGTAGCATCCAAATGAATATAGAAGTGTTTAGAAACATATTCTATTCTTATTTATAAGGTCACTCCAAAATGACACCATACATACGACCAAATACTAAACCTTTGACTACTTTATTTATAAGAATCTTTAGGGTTGTCAATTTTGACCCCTACCTTTTTGAAAGAAAATGATTAAAATATCTTTCTCTGAGCAATTGTATTAGTATAAAATAATATAATTTCCCAATTTTGTAGCGTAAAATATAGCTCAGTATTTGAATTATTTATTTTATACAGTCATTATTGCTCATCTTTATCAGCAGATGTCAATAATTTCAGACCCCACTGTACATACATACTTGTGCTTGTAATTAATTCCACATATTGGAATTTTGAGACCTAAATCTGGTTAGATAAATACATTTGAGTTTTTAGTAGTGGAGCTACTCTGCTATTTGGTTTGCACATCTCAAATATAACATCTCAAATATAACATCTCAAATATAAAGAATACTGTCCTATTGTTCTTATTACCACAGCTTCATTGCTCATCTACATACACAGAGGTGCTTTAATGTCCAAAACGGGGCACAAGGACATATTGGCTTAAAACTGTAAATGTCAGGGCCATGCATTATTTGTTGCGTAGTGTTCAGGGGGTGTCCTGTGTGTTGCTCTCTGTGTCCCTGTTTTCCCTCCTGTGTTCCTCTACCACCTGGGGTCGTGACCCCGTGGCTCAAAGGTCACATGGAGGCAGTAGCGGGGGGCCCAGGGACCACCATAGGGTTAGGAGCTGGGTCTACTGCAGAGGGGTCTCAGGGGGACTGTCAGTGCACTCTCTCCATAGACATCTACCTGTATGTCAGCTGTGTCCTAAAACATACTAAACATTTGTTTATTTGTATGTCAACCAGGGTGCTAGTCTCTTTTCTACTTTAGCTATCCTTGGTTCGGCTACCGCCTCGTACCTATGACTGCGTCACAGGTTTTGGGTGTGGGAGATTACGCATAAACACTGCATAAATGTAATAAATGCAAGCTGACAACAAGCATTAAGAGGCTATACATCTACTTGACTTTCCAACACCGTCCTATGGAGGACACATTGGTATATCAATGTCTGTAAACCCCCCCCCACCCTGTGTTATTTTCCTTGCCATAGTATCGATAGCATACAGAACTGAGCATTGTTCTATTAACTCTCTTCCTGGTCTGAAGGTGATGAATCCATAACCTGGTTCAAAGGGACATTCTGAGGTTAGTTCTAAGTTAGCAGGCCGACTGTTCCCCGACCCTCCTGAGGCCTGTGTCTGAATAGTAATGAAGTTGTCCCTAAAGGGCCTGATCTAAGGTCAGGTTTGCTGGAGCCGCATGGACCGAAATGAACAATACTGAAGGCCATTGGATGTGTCTTTTCCTAAAGATGCACTCTAGCTAAGCATAGGAAGATGGACAAACTCTATCGACAGTAAAAGCTTTGACTCTGTGACATTCTCCCTGTAGGTGAAGGAGCCCTTAGGAGAATTAACTTCCTGGAAAGCCAGAGGGAGGGATGTATGCTGAATTACGCTTCGTGACCTTAATCCAATAGACATGACGGACATTGTATTGGAGCTGGGGGCGGATGTGTGAAAGCTTATAGCACTCAAGACTGATGACTGTTTACAGTTCTACACCGACGAGTGGGCTTTAATGACCTGAGCAAACTACAAAGCCATAGCGTCTCTTCCTCCGTCCTACCCTCCCTCCTGTCCTCATTTCCTCCGTGCACCTGGGAGAAATCAATCCTTTAAGAGCCCTGCCTGCGTTTCTACGTCTGCCAAGATCCAAACAGCCAATCGACCCGCTGCCCCACATTTCACCTGGCAATGAGCGTGAAATTGTCCAGGAAGTGACACACACATACACCCCCTTATTGCTATCTCTCAGTGACCCATTGACCCTCATCCCCCTGACCGTCACCCCACCCCTCCACCGCCGTCCAATGATCTGTCGTTATCACCCCCCGGCCCTTCCGACCGGCACATCTAAGATTTATTCCCACTCCCTCGACCAAGTTGATCCCCCGGCGGTGTGTACACAAACAAATCATACTAGCCTAGCTTAAAAGAATGCATCACCACGCCAACCACAACAATAGCAACAAATTAATGCTCTGTGTATTTGGCCAGAGCCGACTTGGGTGGGTGTGTGTGTGACGTCTTGCCAAGCAGCTTTGAGGAAGTCCAGAGACTCGGTCTCTCCATCCGAGAAGAAAGAGAGAATTAGAGAGAATTATGGAATTAGAAAAAGAGGGAGAGAGAAAGAGAAAAACAATGAGGCCTAATTGTAGGTCAGGGAGAAGTGGCTATCTTTTCTGGAAGAAAGAGAGCAAACGACTTTCACCTTGTTTCTCATGTGTTATTCATCAGGGTTTCCCGTAGGATTTTTTTCGGCAGCAGTGGAAAAGTTAGTGGGGGGGGCTGGGGGCTGGGGGGGGTGGGCGTGGCCAACGGTGCCGTCTCCTGCCAAACATTTTAGATGCCATCCTCTTGGCCGCAGACAAAATGTTGCTGTTTTAAAGCTAGTTTCCTGCAAAACTACACATTTTGTCAGGGGCTGAGAATTTATTTTCAGTTTTAAAGCAAATTTCCTGCAATTCTACACATTTTGCCATGGCTTATGCTGTGTTCTCATGCTACTGTATTTGAGTGACTCAAACATTATAACAAAATCAATGGGGGCCCCAGGCCATGACATTTTTAGAATTTTAGATTCTCCCTGACTGTCTAGTTTTTATTTGGGTGATTGTTAGTTTTACCACCCTGAAAACACAGTTCATTGTGTTGCCATGGGGCTGAATGCAACATTTCCAGCCTAGTTGTGGACACAAAAATATATCTTGCTCATAGGCATAAACTGTCAAACCGCGTCAACATCTGTTGTAGGGTTTGATTACTTTTATTTGGTGGGTAGCAAGCAAGAAACCAAGTTAACTTCGTAAACTGAAACCAAAGTTGTTCTCAAAAGGGAAGAAATGGTCTTGTCTGCAGTGTCTTTTAAAAGGGTTCATAGTAAATCATCTGGTATTTAAGACAAAACTTTTCCTCAATGCAGCGACAAGTTCAAAGTTCACCTAACTCCCTACACTGATTCACTGTTCATCCCCACATAATTGTCTTCTCATAGTCCTACACATTTGTACAGTATCTGTTCACTGTCTATAATCAGTGTGTGTCTGTATGTGGAGGAGGAAGTCTTAAGTCTCTCCAGCTGGAGAAGGTCTAAGCTCACTCCCTGGCTGGGCCGGTCAGGCGGTTGGAACGCACAGCGAACCCCTTTGGTCAGACTGAGGTCATTGGCACCGAGTGGTTCACTGAGCGGTAAACATCACACACCAGAAAGACCCCAAGATTTACGGCTGTGGTGTTGTGGGGAATGTTTTTTATGACTGGGGGTTTGGCTCGTGAGTGGCAAATTTCATTGTGTGTGTGTGTGTGTGTGTGTGTTGTCACACACACAGATAAACCTTCCTCAAAAAGTTATAGAAAATACATAAATCCAATCTTTAAAAGATCGCTAAAATATTTAGTCTAATGTTGCTTGACAGGACTTTAGTTGAACTGTCATCCCCATAAAATTCAAATTCCCTCCATAACACTTATCTGATTCCAATTTCTAGATTTGTTCTCTAGAAAGAATTTATAGAATTCGTCCTTCCAGCAAAACCTAGTAAATATCGAATGTGACATGAGTCATTCAATTGGCTTATAGGCTAACTCCACAATGGCGATCCAGGGTCAGATACAAAGCAACAAGATAAAAATAAAAAATGTCATTAGTTAATTTGGAATTAGAGTGAAATTAACATGGACATCCGTTTTGTGTGGGACAGATGCACGAGAGAAGAGTAGGAGATCCAGAGAAGTTCAGATACAACACAGACCCTTGTGGGTCTTAGTGAAAGATATGCAGTCTACTAGGCCCCTTTCCAAAACCTGAATGAATGAAGGAAGGATGCATTTGAAAAGTATTTGAACATAGCCCTACAATATGTTAAATATATGCAAATGTTTTTTATTAATTTGACACAGACTATGTACAACCTGAAGGGATAATTAGTAATTGTGTAACAATATCAAAGCCTGTTTCTTTAATTTCCCAGTAAATGTATAATTATTCCCTAACAAGCTTAACAGGCAAAGTCATCAGCAGTATGTGTAAGTGGTCACTGAGCCTACAATGCCATTTTATTACCATAGACAGCTGGACTACAACTTACTGATCTCATTTGAACGTGATTTCTCTCTTTTCTTCATGCCCAGACAAAACACCCAGACACTCTCTTTTAGACTCTAAGGGTTTAACACAAGATAGTGTGCAACAAGATAGCCATTGCGGTTTCTTTTCCTGAGCCAATCAAGGACAATGAACCTAAACAGCCAATTGTGTCCCAGATCCAGTGGCTCAGCGAACATGTTACTCAATATGAGACACACTCTGACTCTGGGGAAAAGTCTGAGTATCCTCATTCATCTTGAGTCTGTGTTTAAAACCCCTGTCACTCTGGTCAGCAATGTAAACAAAATATGCTCCGGGAAACGTTCCTGTCGATCGCAAACTTTCCTGGGAACGCACCAGACCAGGAAAATCAAGCAAGGATTGGACAACGTATATAACAGTCTAACAGAGTATGAAAAAGACCAGGCACAAAATAAAATATACATATTTTGAACATGAACCATTACAATGTGGTTGCTATTTTCAATCAGGCACTACTCGGTCAACAATCCCTATTATAGGGAAAGGTAATAATAAGGGTCCTTCTTGGTGCTCTATGATTTCAGACTCACTTTAGCCTATGACTCACAAAGGACTACCTGCCACTTTCTAATTTGCCCTTAGGTTCCTCCACACATCTCTGACACACAGCCCCCCGAGAGAGAGAGAGAGAGAGAGAGAGAGAGAGAGATGCTGAGTGACACTCCTCCATTCATACCCGTCCTTTATGTTAATTCTTGTTATCACAAAGTTCTGCCTCAGGCTCCAGAGTTTATGCTATGTCTGACAATGAGCAATGGAGTTGGTAAGAGCACAAACAGATCTGGACCCAGGCTACCTCAAGATGGTTTGCTTCTCAAATGAGAACCAGCACCAGGAACACTGCTCGGATATCAAGGATGAGGAAGTAGGGATATCTAGGGAATACCCAGATGCATGAATGTTGCATTATGAGGAAACGTTAGAGCTGGACTGAAAAACAATTAGCCCTGAAGGGAAAACAGAAAGCTACGTCTTTTCATTAAGTTCCTCAACCCAACACATCATCATTTCCAACTTTCTCCTCCCACGCTAAATTAAATAAACAATTATTGTGACCCAGACAACCACAAAATACAGAGAAAATCCCACCGGTTGCACAACACTAACCCGGGTCACACTTGTTTTGTGTTTTGACACTGGTTGTATCCCAACTGGCACCATTTTCCCTTATCCCAACTGGCACCATTTTCCCTTTATTGTGCACTACTTTTGACCAGAACCCATAGGACTCTGCTCAAAAGTAGTGCACTTTATACTGAATAGGATGCCAATTGGGACCGAGCCTCTCTGTCGTCCATTTAGCTTCACTGCACTGTCTACAGCTCTATTAGGAGGGATATGAGGCGTGAGGGATATTCATTTTGAAGTTCTAATTTGTCCAAACTGTCCAAATAGATTTTTGGCCAAGAATCTAAGCAAATATAACACCATAATTGACTGTCACTTTCACTTTGTGTTTAAAAGGAGAACTCGACTCAGAAATAAATACCTTTCCTACATGAAAAAACATTCAGCATGGAAATATTCCCTCAGTGAATATGGGTAACTGCTTATCATCTATTCCAGGAAAATTCTGTCCCTCTCATCCTATTCAATTGCTTTATGTTTAGACTACGGATTGACGTTTCTTGAAGAGATGAAATTAGAAAATTACTGTCTATTGTTGAGAAAAACATTTGAAGACGGTGCTGCTCTATAAGATGTGAAAAATATTACTAGGCTAACTTTCTTTCTCTTGGAGTTCCTTTCTGTCAGTAGGTAGAGCAGTCACATATTCCCTTGGCAGGGCTTTTTAATGGAATAGCTGTAATGGAAAGAGCTGACTAAGACCTTCTGTCTGTGTTTGGTTTGTCTGTCTGTCTGTGTCTGCCTGTCCATCTCTCTGCCTACCTGCCTGCCTGCCAAATGGATGTAAATGGATGCTGTACAAACACTCCCACTTAGTGCAAACCTGAGGACTCTCCCTGTCACAACACTGACGGCCCGATGACCTCACTCTGGGCACAGTAGGCTACCATTTTTCTGTCTCTTATTTCATTGGGCCCTTGACATTATGTTCCAGATCATATCACAGTCAACTCCTACCAGGCCAGAGGCAACAGTATAGGAATAGTCACTTGTAATGTACAATATAGTGAGCTGACCACAGACAGAACAGTAATAAACACCCCTCACATCAAACAGTATGCACTTCATGTCATAGTATATACACACCATGTCACACAGTATACGCATATTGTGTCACACTGTATGACATTGTGTCACATCGTATGACAACTGCCATAGCCATTCTAGACACTATGTTAATGATATCTGTGCTAGCAAAATGTGGTTCCCTAGCTGACAAAGTGGGTGTTATATTGCCATAGACAGCCTTGATGCAGGAAGGGGAATGGGGTTACCATAGATGCCAGACTGGGGGCGTCGTTTCCATGGCATTCGAACCATGGCTGTGGTTAACAAACTGAGACGTAGACAGCTCTTTTTACACAATCGCGCCCAAATATCGCCGTTTGATAACGTCTAAATAACATTGTAACAGTGTCACACCCAGATTTCTTGTGAAAGTGCTGCCCACCTGTTGTTCAGGGAGCCAGGTACACAAATAATCATCATAATACACTGTATTTGAACACAAAATGTGTATTTGTCTTTCATCAAGGAGGCCTCTCCAAATACACTAACACGAGCCAGTGTTTTTGCTGGTCAGTCATGCTATGTTTGCTTGGAGGTGGACACGTCTGGCAGCCAATATGGAAAAGTCAAACAGCAACATGTGGACCAGGGGTGGGCAAACAGTAATGCCAGAACAGACAGCCACTACTGTACGCTGCGCTGTTTGTTTAATAAGGTCTGTCTGTAACACTGGTTTGAGAGATTTTATACAGTTGGTTCGGACCTGGTTTGAATGTAGACTGTAACCAGGTGCTCTTACTAGATTTGTCCATGGATATGATTATCTAGTTGTCTTAACACTGTTGAAACCATTGTCTGATTGCTGCAAGTGTGCTGGTAATTGTATTTATTAGTTACATTTTAGTAATTTAGTAGACACTCTTATCCAGAGCGACTTACAGAGTGCATACACTTGATACTTTTTTCTGTACTGGTCCCCTGTAGGAATTGAACCCACAACCCTGGCATTGCAAGCGCCTGCTGTACCAACTCAACCACACTAACTGATCCACATTCTCAATGTTGAACATAAAACATCTATTTATATTCTCTTTCCCAGATAATTCATCAACAAATTACAATAACTTAAAGAGATTTTATATTCTACGTTCTATTACTAGCACAACGCAATGTTAGATACAGAGAATGGATCATTTAAGGCCAATTCATGTTGAAGTATGAGATATTTTAGGTGCTTAACACACACACGCTGCACTCTTTTAACATAGCTGAGTAGATGGGAACAAACTGGTTTTAATACCTGCCCAACATGTCCAAAAACAAGACTGGTCCGTTCTTTATGGAAGTAGCGCTGTTCAATACAATCACATTTTACCAGGATATTTTTTATAGCCCTTCGTTCTTTTAAAGACTCCCCTCTTCCTTCCCCAGAGAGTGGGCAACGACGGCTGAAAATAGAGCTCGTCAAGAACAGATGAATCAACGCTGCACCTTATGCTTAATTAAAGATGAACGAGAAGTCGGCTGGTGGTGCGGCAGAGGTTTCTAGAAGCCTTCATTTACTTCCCGGATTAGATTTATGTAACACTGGTTAGTTAATACTGCATGGGCCTGCTGAAAAAGTAATGACATCCGAGACTGTGGCAGAATCATTCTTCTGATGACTGCCTTGTGTGAAATTAGGACCCAATATATTGGCAAAGCGGTCGTATAAAAAAGAAAGTTGCCCAATTGCCACTACTAAATCACTTACTAAGCCGATTTTTATGACATCGCTATGAATAGATAATGAAGCACTCCCAAAAAGCATGGCACAGGTTTTGATTTTCTTGCCTCTCAAGCAACAGTTACAGTGCCTTCAGAAAGTATTCACGCTCCTTTACTTTTTCCACATTTTGTTGTGTTACAGATTTTGTGTCACTGGCCTACACACAACATCCCATAATGTCAAAGTGGAATTATGTTTTTAGCCATTTTTACAAATTAGTAAAAAATGAAAAGTTGAAACGCCTTGACTCAGTAAGTATTTTAACGACTTTGTTATGGCAAGCCTAAATAAGTTCAGGAGTAAACATTTGCTTAACAAGTCACATAATAAGTTGCATGGACTCAATAATAGTGTTTAACATGATTGTTTTATGACTACCTCATCTTTGTACACCACACATATAGTTATCTGTAAGATCCCTCAGTCGAGCAGTGAATTTCAAACACAGATTCAACTACAAAGACCAGGGAGGTTTTCCAATGCCACCTATTGGTAGATGGGTAAAAAAAAAAAAGCAGACACTGAATATCCCTTTGAGCATGGTGAAGTTATTCATTACACTTTTGATGGTTAATCAATACACCCAGTCACTACAAAGATACAGGCATCCTTCCTAACTCAGTTGCCGGAGAGGAAGGAAACAGCTCAGGGATTTCACCATGAGGCCAATGGTGACTTTATAGCTACAGAGTTGAATGGCTGTGATAGGAGAAAACTGAGGATGGATCAACAATATTGTAGTGACTCCACAATACTAACCTAAATGACCGAGTGAAAAGAAGGAAGCATGTACAGAATAAAGGTATTCCACAACATGCATCCTGTTTGCAATAAGGCACTAAAGTAAAACTGCAAAAAAGAGACTTACTCAGACTTACTCAGAAAGACTCACAGCTGTAATCACTGCCAAAGGGGATTCTAACATGTATTGACTCAGGGGTGTGAATACTTATGTTAATGAGATATTTCTGTATTTCATTTTCAATAAATGTGCAAACGTTTCTAAAAACATGTCTATTTAATCTATTTAATAAATGTTGAATTCAGGCTGTAACACAACAAAATGTGGAATGAGTAAAGGGGTATGAATACTTTTTGAAGGCACTGTGTTAAACATATATAATAACATTGCCCACCACACTCACGTACCACAATAACACATCCCAAATTATTATAACAGGTGACATAATGTAGTAGTTTAGTGCTAGTTAAGACTGCGTTATGGAGGCCCTTATAATGTGCAATGAATTTATTGCTTAGCAATGTTAGCATAAGAGCTCCTGCTCCAGGCTGAGTGCTGAAGTCTGTATAGTAGTGAGTGCGGTGCCCAGGGGCTTTGGAACATAAGTCATGCATCGTTTACCCATTACGTAACAGTGGCCCAGCACTTTCCGGGGCCCCCGGTTGGACCCAGGAACAGAGTGGCCATGTCTGTGTGGCGTTGATGGATCTTGATGGACGGCTTAAGTGCCGAAGCTGTCAGTTTAGTTCTTCTGTATTAGATGCAGACCGTGTATTAGTTCCCGCTAGGACATTTCCTCCCCCTGGGTGACGTTGCATACATTGTGAAAAGGTAAAGAAGGGGGTGGGGGGTGAACGAGAGTAGCAGATGTGTAAAATGTTTATTATGATAAGAACTGAGGGATGTTTCTTAGAACTCAGCCTTTGTAAACTGCAATCTAGTAAAGATGGTGTGTGTGTGTGTGTGTGCGCGCGTGCACGTGCGCGTGTGGACTTGTGTGTGTGGGGGGTAAACAGGTGGTGAAATCCTGAATATCCTACATATCCACTGAACAGAAGAGAAAGTGAGAGGAGAGCACTTTCAAAGCACACCTGTTTTGTTCCCCTTAATGTTTGTCAGAGTTGTAAAAGCCAAATAAAACAGAATTTCTCAGGACAACAAACCCACAAAAACAACCCAAGACTATCGAGAACTGGGATCACAAACCAGAGCTCAGATAACCCGCATATCATCAAATGGCACTCGTCAGGCATTAGTAATCAATCATCATCAACTCCAATCTGCAGTCTTCCAATCATATAATTATATTTATATGCTTACAATAACATTAACCCATTATGTAAAACAGACAGTAGTACAACATTCATCTATGTTACATAGTAGTTCCATTTGACATAATGCTATAATTGCAGGGGGGTCATAATATGAAGGGGATCATTATCATGTAGAAGATTGTTATCACTGTATAGACAACAGTATCAACAGCCTGCACTTCCATTTACTCCCTCTGTAGCAGAACCAAACGTAATATACTAAACTTTTCTTCAGTAGACAGACAGAGGCAGTTAAAATCTGCCAAATATTTCAGATGTACAATCTGTATTTCAATCTGTATTCAAACAAACATATCAAACTTTGAGAGTGGCCATGCAACCGTTAACAAAACTCCCATAACATGTTTTTGTCACCGCCACACAAATAACATTATACACACATAATCCCAAGTGACCCATTATGTCATTACACCATCCCCTTTTAAAATATGTTTGGTGGTGTTTTCTCTATCACTGGTCTAGGGTTTTTTATGAGGGCCTTTTCATTGCGTGCTGCAGACGCTGTTAGTGCTGCCTGCCTGCCGACCACTCCTGTCTGCTAGTTGGTTCCTGGGCAGGCTTCAAAGAGATCCTGTCTCCGGATGATAATGAATGCAGCGTGTCTGCCTGCGCTGTGCCATGGCTCACTGTCAATCTCTTCCCACAGTCTCCATTTACACGTTACTGTAAACTCACTGAGTTCAGAGCTCAACTCTCATAGTCCTCTCTCACTGAGTAGCTGCTATGGGCTTTTCCTCAGTTACCTCAGTCACTTTCTGAATTCTGTTAATTCTTGATTTTAATGTATTTTGTTGTCTATTTTACTGTAAAGTGTGTGAGGATGTTCAATGCTTTAATTATATAAATGTTTTAATGCTCTTTGAATATAGTTTGATTTGATTTGTTCACTTCCTTGTTTGCGAGAGGGCTGTTAATGGCCAGTCACTGAATGTTCTCACTTCAACGTCCGTACAGCATGGCATGACCTTTTAGCAGCACTATGCTCTACAGGGAGTGAAAAGGACACAGTTAGTTTGGTGAATCAGAAATGTGACCTCTTTCTACCCAATTAAAATGACTATCTGTAGATGACTCAACAGGTATGACCAGTCAAGGCTGGTAGGGTAATGCCTACATGTACTATACTACCGTACAGAGGAGCAACTTTCACTGGGGACATTATGAAATTGCATTTTTGTCCCCCCCAGTTTTATAATTGGAATGTTATACAAAACGAGCCAACAGTATGCTTTAGGACCATGCAGACGCCTCCGAGTGGTCGGGTAGGCTGTTTTGAGTGTATTTTAGACTGGATATTTTTTAAAATTATAATAATTATGTCCACCTAAAACCAAAGTTGCGCCCCTGCTACTGTAGATATAGTTGAAGAAATGAATAAACACATAGATAGATGGATAGATAACCGAATATTGTAGAGAAACCGGGCCATCAATAAAACAAGAAAGGAGCCCTTTCAAAAGTGACCACACTGTGTTATGGCCGGGTCGAAGGAATTCATTCTATTCATCCAACTGAAAAGGCATTATTTATGCGTCCTGCCCACCTCTACCTGCTAGCTCTCTGTCCACACTGTTTGGTCTCCACATAAAAGAGGGTGGCCTGGTGAACAAAGCAAAGGTTTGACAGAGCTTTGACCACCTGTGGTCGACCAACCAAACCATTTAATCAGCAAGGGGATGAGTGAGGCTGTAGTCATGTGAAGTGGGCTAGACCATTTCACCTACTCCTACTGTATGGGGGTGGGTAAGCAAGTCTAACTCACAAAAAGGAATTGGGTTATTATAGAGAAACATACAGTGCCTTCGGAAAGTATTCAGACCTCTTGACTTTTTCCACATTTTGGTAGGTTACAGCTCTCTTCTAAAATTGATTAAATTGTTTTTTCCCCAACATCAATCTACACACAATACCCCATGATGACGAAGCAAAAACAGAATTTTAGAAATGTTTGCTAATTTATTAAACATAAAAAACGGACATATCACATTTACATAAGTATTCAGACCCTTTACTCAGTCCTTTGTTGAAGCATCTTTGGCAGCGTTTACAGCCTCAAGTGTTCTTGGGTATGACACTACAAGCTTGGGGAGTTTCTCCCATTCTTCTCTGCAGATCCTCTCAAGCTCTGTCAGGTTGGATGGGGAGCGTTGCTGCACAGCTACTGTCAGGTCTCTCCAGACATGTTAGATCGGGTTCAAGTCCAGGCTCTGGCTGGGCCACTCACGGACATTTAGAGACTTGTCCCGAAGCCACTCCTGCATTGTCTTGGCTGTGTGCTTGTGGTCATTGTCCTGTTGGAAGGTGAACCTTCACCCGCTCTGGAGCAGGTTTTCATCAAGGATCTCTGTACTTTGCTTCGTTCATCTTTGCCTCGATCCTGACTAGTCTCACAGTCCCTCCCGCTGAAAAACATCCCCACAGCATGATGCTGCCACCACCATGCTTCACTGTAGGGATGGTGCCAGGTTTCCTCCAGAAGTGACGCATGGCATTCAGGCCAAGAGTTCAATCTTGGTTTCATCAGACCAGAGAATCTTGTTTCTCATGGTCTGAGAGTCTTTAAGTGCCTTTTGGCAAACTCCAAGCGGGCTGTCATGTGCCTTTTACTGAGGACTGGCTTCCGTCTGGCCACTCTACCATAAAGGGCTGATTGGTGGAGTGCTGCAGAGATGGTTGTCCTTCTGGAAGGTTCTCCCATCTCCACAGAGGAACTCTAGAGCTCTGTCAGAGTGACCATCGGGTTCTTGGTCACCTCCCTGACCAAGGCCCTTCTCACCCGATTGCTCAGTTTGGCCGGGCGGCCTGCTCTAGGAAGAGTCTTGGTGGTTCCAAACTGCTTCCATTTAAGAATGATGGAGGCCACTGTGTTCTTGGGACCTTCAATGCTGAAGCAATTTTTTTGTACCCTTCCCCAGATCTGTGCCTTGACACAATCCTGTCTCGGAGCTCTACGGACAATTCCTTCGACCTCATGGCTTGGTTTTTGCTCTGACATGCACTGTCAACTGTGGGACCTTATATAGACAAGTGTGTGCCTTTCCAAATCATGTCCAATCAATTGAATTTACCACAGGTGGACTCAATCAAGTTGTAGAAACATCTCAAGGATAATCAATGGAAACAGGATGCACCTGAGCTCAATTTCGAGTCTCATAGCAAAGGGTCAGAATACTTATGCAAATAAGGTATTTCAGTTTTTTATTTTGTATAAATTAGCAAAAATTTCGAAAAACCTTTTTTTTGTGTGTAGATTACTGAGGACTTTTTTTTAAATTAATCATTTTTTGAATAAGGCTGTAACCTAACAAAATGTGGAAAAAGTAAAGGGGTCTGAATACTTTCTGAATGCACCGTACCTTCTTAGAGGCTATTGATGGTACAGTTTAACTAGGGAATTGTTATGGAATTAATGTAATATTAGGGAATATGATAAAAATATTAGGTGTGATGTTTAGATATTGGCATGGCTATAGGACTTTAAGCTTGCAACACACATACAAACTTCTCTGCTTGCATCACTTGTCACATTCAGTTCATGCAGCTTTAGTATTCTGATCATAGAATTACGAACCCATCATGCAGCTACACCTACATTTTAAATGTGTCTACTGTGTCCCCAGTGTGTCCGAATTCCCTTTTCCTGCGCAATATTCAAATGCCAGTATGCATTCTACAAACAGTGGAATAGGCAAAATATGATATTAACACAACAACAACTGATGGCAGTAGCTAACTACTGTAGCTAACTACCCAGCTAACCTCTGTAGCTACTGTAGCCAGCAAGCTAGCAAGCAACGCTAGTGGGGTTGCAAATGGGTTAGCATTATTCTAGCCAAACCAAAAAAGCGTTTTCCTAAATATTAGCTGGCTGGCTAGAATTTATGAGGTCAGTAAACACGTTCCTCACACACTAGGAACATATTTCCTCCAACGTTATAATGAAAAGGTGACTCTCGGTCCCAAAACACACGTTTTCTGGAGACTTGTGGGAGGAGTGCTGATGACGTCGCCCACTGTATGCGCTATTTGTAGCCTGATTGTGTCCAGAGTCAGACTGAGAAGAAATCCGCACACAATGCATCCCTAACCACCACCTGAAGTGGTCAGCCAGATCTGAACACATTCAGACCACAAAGCGACTTCTGTGTTTCTAGACCCATCTTTTCAATGCGATCTTCGTATTCTGATAGCTGAAGTCGCATGTAAGTGTCAAGTGTAGACACTTAGTGCCCTGGAATACTGTCAAAAAAGTTACTACAGTGAGGGAAAAAAGTATTTGATCCCCTGCTGATTTTGTACGTTTGCCCACTGACGAAGACATGATCAGTCTATAATTTTAATGGTAGGTTTATTTGAACAGTGAGAGACAGAATAACAGCAACAAAAATCCAGAGAAACGCATGTCAAAAATGTTATAAATTGATTTGCATTTTAATGAGGGAAATAAGTATTTGACCCCTCTGCAAAACATGACTTAGTACTTGGAGGTCAGACGTTTCTTGTAGTTGGCCACCAGGTTTGCACACATCTCAGGAGGGATTTTGTCACACTCCTCTTTGCAGATCTTCTCCAAGTCATTAAGGTTTCGAGCCTGACGTTTGGCAACTCGAACCTTCAGCTCCCTCCACAGATGTTCTATGGGATTAAGGTCTGGAGACTGGCTATGCCACTCCAGGACCTTAATGTGCTTCTTCTTGAGCCACTCCTTTGTTGCCTTGGCCGTGTGTTTTGGGTCATTGTCATGCTGGAATACCCATCCACAACCCATTTTCAATGCCCTGGCTGAGGGAAGGAGGTTCTCACCCAAGATTTGACGGTACATGGCCCCGTCCATCGTCCCTTTGATGCGATGAAGTTGTCCTGTCCCCTTAGCAGAAAAACACCCCCAAAGCATAATGTTTCCACCTCCATGTTTGACAGTGGGGATGGTGTTCTTGGGGTCATAGGCAGCATTCCTCCTCCTCCAAACACGGCGAGTTGAGTTGATGCCAAAGAGCTCGATTTTGGTCTCATCTGACCACAACACTTTCACCCAGTTCTCCTCTGAATCATTCAGATGTTCATTGGCAAACTTTAGACGGGCCTGTATATGTGCTTTCTTGAGCAGGGGGACCTTGCGGGCACTGCAGGATTTCAGTCCTTCACGGCGTAGTGTGTTACCAATTGTTTTCTTGGTGACTATGGTCCCAGCTGCCTTGAGATCATTGACAAGATCCTCCTGTGTAGTTCTGGGCTGATTCCTTACCGTTTTCATGATCATTGCAACTCCACGGGGTGAGATCTTGCATGGAGCCCCAGGCCGAGGGAGATTGACAGTTATTTTGTGTTTCTTCCATTTGCGAATAATCGCACCAACTGTTGTCACCTTCTCACCAAGCTGCTTGCCAATGGTCTTTTAGCCCATTCCAGCCTTGTGTAGGTCTACAATCTTGTCCCTGACATCCTTGGAGAGCTCTTTGGTCTTGGCCATGGTGGAGAGTTTGGAATCTGATTGATTGATTGCTTCTGTGGACAGGTGTCTTTTATACAGGTAACAAACTGAGATTAGGAGCACTCCCTTTAAGAGTATGCTCCTAATCTCAGCTCGTTTGTCACGAGTTGCTAAGCCAGAACCCAGAAGCAGACCAGGACAAGGTAAGTTGAAACGAAGGTGAGTGTTTATTACAAATTCAAGAGTGATGCTGAATAATCCAGGGAACAGAGCGGGCGGCGTTGATTAGTTGTTGGGGGTGCAGTGGTTGATCCCATCCTGGGTCGGCAGCCGCCGACCACCAGGCAGAGGTTGGATGAAGGTTCCGGACGGGTGACTGCAGATGGAACAAAACGGGGGTAAGTAGGCAACAAACCAACAAGGTGCAAAAACAACAAAACTAACGCTAGGCTCTAAGACTGATACTCTGGTAAACCTACTGTTCATGGCTAACGATCCGGCAGGGACTGGATGTTAGGCCAGAGCCTAAGAAGGGTGATGATCAGGACCAGGTGTGCAGATTGCTGATGGGATGCAGGTGCGGAAATCAAGAGAGCTCCCCGGAGCGTTCCCGAACCCTCGGGAAACTGGAGATCACGAACAGAAAAACTAGTCACCAGACAGGACCCGACTCAGACTGCCGGGATCGTTACATCGTTACCTGTATAAAAGACACCTAGGAGCCAGAAATCTTTCTGATTGAGAGGGGGTCAAATACTTATTTCCCTCATTAAAATGCAAATCAATTTATAACATTTTTGACATGCGTTTTTCTGGATTTCTTTGTTGTTATTTTGTCTCTCACTCTTTGTCAGTGGGCAAACGTACAAAATCAGCAGGGGATCAAACACTTTTTTCCCTCACTGTATTACTACTACTATTAAAAGTGAGATGCAGAGTCACAGATGACATGATTGCTTACTCCCCATGTCAGAAAGGCAATGCTGTTCTACAGAATATCTATCTATCTGAATGTTCCGCAATGTTGTGCCCTGTTGAATTCGGCCCATGTCAAAATCCAATTTTGTGGTGGAGTTCCCCTTTAAATATAGAATGCAAGGATCTAATTATTTTCCAGGTAGCTATTAAAAACAACAACCTGTTGTCTTGTTCACAGTCAACTGACCAATAGACAAAGGTTAAATAAAGTGTTACACATACAGTGGGGGAAAAAAGTATTTAGTCAGCCACCAATTGTGCAAGTTCTCCCATTTAAAAAGATGAGAGAGGCCTGTAATTTTCATCATAGGTACACGTCAACTATGACAGACAAAATGAGAATTTTTTTCTCCAGAAAATCACATTGTAGGTTTTTTAATGAATTGATATGCAAATTATGGTGGAAAATAAGTATTTGGTCACCTACAAACAAGCAAGATTTCTGGCTCTCACAGACCTGTAACTTCTTCTTTAAGAGGCTCCTCTGTCCTCCACTCGTTACCTGTATTAATGGCACCTGTTTGAACTTGTTATCAGTATAAAAGACACCTGTCCACAACCTCAAACAGTCACACTCCAAACTCCACTATGGCCAAGACCAAAGAGCTGTCAAAGGACACCAGAAACAAAATTGTAGACCTGCACCAGGCTGGGAAGACTGAATCTGCAATAGGTAAGCAGCTTGGTTTGAAGAAATCAACTGTGGGAGCAATTATTAGGAAATGGAAGACATACAAGACCACTGATAATCTCCCTCGATCTGGGGCTCCACGCAAGATCTCACCCCGTGGGGTCAAAATGATCACAAGTCCCAGAACCACACGGGGGGACCTAGTGAATGACCTGCAGAGAGCTGGGACCAAAGTAACAAAGCCTACCATCAGTAACACACTACGCCGCCAGAGACTCAAATCCTGCAGTGCCAGACGTGTCCCCCTGCTTAAGCCAGTACATGTCCAGGCCCGTCTGAAGTTAGCTAGAGTGCATTTGGATGATCCAGAAGAGGATTGGGAGAATGTCATATGGTCAGATGAAACCAAAATATAACTTTTTGGTAATAACTCAACACGTCGTGTTTGGAGGACAAAGAATGCTGAGTTGCATCCAAAGAACACCATACCTACTGTGAATCATGGGGGTGGAAACATCATGCTTTGGGGCTGTTTTTCTGCAAAGGGACCAGGACGACTGATCCGTGTAAAGGAAAGAATGAATGGGGCCATGTATCGTGAGATTTTGAGTGAAAACCTCCTTCCATCAGCAAGGGCATTGAAGATGAAACGTGGCTGGGTCTTTCAGCATGACAATGATCCCAAACACACCGCCCGGGCAACGAAGGAGTGGCTTCGTAAGAAGCATTTCAAGGTCCTGGAGTGGCCTAGCCAGTCTCCAGATCTCAACCCCATAGAAAATCTTTGGAGGGAGTTGAAAGTCCATGTTGCCCAGCGACAGCCCCAAAACATCACTGCTCTAGAGGAGATCTGCATGGAGGAATGGGCCAAAATACCAGCAACAGTGTGTGAAAACCTTGTGAAGACTTACAGAAAACATTTGACCTGTGTCATTGCCAACAAAGGGTATATAACAAAGTATTGAGAAACTTTTGTTATTGACCAAATACTTATTTTCCACCATAATTTGCAAATAAATTCATAAAAAATCCTACAATGTGATTTTCTGGAATTTTTTCTCTCATTTTGTCTGTCATAGTTGACGTGTACCTATGATGAAAATTACAGGCCTCTTTCATCTTTTTAAGTGGGAGAACTTGCACAATTGGTGGCTGACTAAATACTTTTTTCTCCACTGTATCTATCTATAAGCAATTAAAGGAAAACTCCACCCATAAATTATATTTTGGTATTTGTTTCATTAGTCCATTGTTGACATAGTCCCAAAATGTTTTGCATGTCAGCAATCAAGTTTTCAAGATATGTAACTATCAAAATACAGAAATCATCCCCGCATGATGCATTTTGTATCAGATGGTGCTGCGTTTTATTTAATCATATTTCTATGTTTTGAAAGTAACATTTCTTGAAAACTTGGTTGCTGACAAGCGTCAAATTAGTATGCTAGACCTGGAAGCTGTTATTCGTTTAGTGTTCTAGTGTCTGGGGTTTCAGGTATGTTGTGCAGTCCCTGGCTGCTATTTCCTGTAAACACTACACAGAGCTGCCAATCAACATCAGCCTTGCCAGTGCCGTATATATTTAGAAAATAAATAAATATACATTTTACATAAATATACTGTATGTCCCTGGCCTAGCCCAGCTCTATCGCTGCACTCCCATTGGCTACTTTTCTATTACTTTATATTCAGGTTCGATGGCATTGTCAAATCAGTGCCTTAGGATGTTGATTGTATGTCAAAAAATGACATTTTGTTGACTTCCTATAATGTATGACATACGTCCTAATGTCTTAGTACAGAGCTGTCTTTTACAGCTGACTGCCATTGACAAAGAACTAAGTGATGTAATTACATAAGAATGAAGTGAAGTATAATCTTTATTTGCAAAACTATAGGCCTACTTTCAAAATATTTCTAACCTCAAAAATTAGACATTGATCCATACGTTATGGTGTAATGTCCATTGAGGGTGAGGAAAGATTTACAGGCTTTAGGGTTAAATTACCTTATAACCTTATATTCCTAGCCCTCAGTAACTATCTCTACATCATCGAATGAATAAGACATGGGGTGACCTCTGACCCTTAGACCTCTATTGGAATCAATTGCTTCTAACTAACTGTTTTATAATGTTTTTCCAAACGTTTTCATAATGTAGAAACCGTGCTATTTTCCCACTGCCACTGGAACAGACATGGTTTAGGCATGTAGCTTTTCGAACAGGCACGAAAAGTTAACTTTGCTGTAAGGGAATGCTCATGCCAGCTGCACTTGGAATTTGTATCTATCCATATAAATAGGCAGCTTTTCTTGGAATACACTTTACTCACTGTTGCTCCAGAACACATGGGTGTATGAGCCATAAAATGCGTGTTCTCCCTACTTCCACTTACGCTACAACCAGCACTGCTGCTGCATTGAAGGAGTAGCCTATAGCAAAGTGTTCCGATAAGCTTGCGTTGTGATTATTAACGGGGTGTGTCTTTTTTAATATCTAGGAATATTTCACTTTCTCTGATCATAGGAGTAACAACATGAATTGGTGCATGAGGAAATAATGCAGTGCGACTTGAGTTTAGCCATAAGCTGGAAGACTGTGTCCCCTTTTCACAGAGGAGGGAGGGAGAGCGAAGGGACGGTGAGTCGGGAGCCTCACCGCTGATCCCTCCCTCTCCTCAGACTGACCATCAGATGCAGGCCATCAGTCCAGTAAAAAAATATATATATGTATTATTATGCTCACTCAGCTGTGCCTCACAAGTAATACAACACATTTACCAGTGTGATCATATACAATTAAAAAAAATATATAATTTTAAAATGGTCTGAAAAGAACAACATTGGCAGGTCAATTCAAGCATAGCAATATGCAATGATAATGTATTGGACCTATAGCCTACTGCACAAACCTCATTGCTACATAACTGTTTTTAATTGGTTAATGTTGCATAGGCTTACGTTTTAAGTCATGTTTTTAAAAAATCTGAGCGGTAGATCTCGGCTTGCATTTTGACTCAGAAAGTAATCTTGACTCAGAAAAGGTTGGTGACCACTGCTGATTCTGCTGGTTTTCTCAGAAACCTGCCATTCTGTGTGTGTGACTTTCTCAACCTGTGATCATCCAAGAGCTCTTTTCCCTCAACCTATGCTATGTACTTCCAGGCACTTCACAACAGGCGGCTATTTTAAGGTTGTTACCGTATGGGTACACACTAACTGACATCCCAGGTACGTTGTCAGCCATGGGGGAATAACAGGGGAATAACATTACTTCTCTTGATCATCTTAGTTGCTATCCTAAGGTGCCATGTCTGTTGGTTTGTGTAAAGCTCAACCATGGTTACATAAGAGCTGAAGAACATAGCCTCACACTTGAACTGAAAGAAAGACTGAACACTGCGATGCACATTGCAAGCAATATAGAAGTGCAAACTAAATGCATTCATTGTCTGACAGACACCTCTTCATCTCTGTGATCCATTGTCAGTTGGTGCCAATTGTGTGAATCATTGCTCAGGGGACATCACGTCACTGTTGTAAGTGACGTGATGTCAAGTGTGTAATCCCCATTGGACTAACCTGTCAGACTATACCATCTTTTATGTATTTATGCACTTTCAATCTTCAGTAAGTCCTCATAGATCTTGTGCCAACAAAGAAAGATTATCATCAATCAAATTGCAACGCCCGCCTTTAACGAGGTCACAGTACGTGTAAACTTAGAGCCAGTATTACTCCAGACCTATTATCTTTAAATAGCACGGCTAACAACTCCAACTCCAACTAGGTGAACCATCCAAGAACCTTATCTCATTTGGGGCCCAATACTGCACATCACACCAGTGCCCACCTGAGGTTTGTTAATGCGGTGGGAGCTGAGAGAGTTATATTGGAGGTGACACCTAATCATTGCTATAAATAGCCATCCATTTTTCCCCCAGGAGCTCAGCTATAGCTAGCCCGCTCACAGCCATTTGATCAGTCATTTGTAGGGAGCTGACAACGCACGCTGCCTCACTTCACCTCCCTTAATCTCTGACTCACACCCACACAAGGGCATTTTAATGCACGGGCTAACCAAGGCTGTATAGCCCAGGTTCCCCAGCTGGGCAGGGGACCCCTTTGCTCCATGTCAAAATGTGTAGAATAGTAGGAAGTTAGCTGTTTTCCTCAAAAAACAGGGGGAGGGGGACTCATACAGACCTGTAGCCCACACACACACACACACACACACACACATAGACAGTTACAGTGGGGAGAACAAGTATTTGATACACTGCCGATTTTGCAGGTCTTCCTACTTACAAAGCATGTAGAGGTCTGTCATTTTTATCATAGGTACACTTCAACTGTGAGAGACAGAATCTAAAACAAAAATCCAGAAAATCACATTGTATGATTTTTAAGTAATTAATTTGCATTTTATTGCATGACTTGATCACCTACCAACCAGTAAGAATTCCGGCTCTCACAGACCTGTTAGTTTTTCTTTAAGAAGCACTCCTGTTCTCCACTCATTACCTGTATTAACTGCACCTGTTTGAACTCGTTACCTGTATAAAAGACACCTGTCCACACACTCAATCAAACAGACTCCAACCTCTCCACAATGGCCAAGACCAGAGAGCTGTGTAAGGACATCAGGGATAAAATTGTAGACCTGCACAAGGCTGGGATGGGCTACAGGACAATAGGCAAGCAGCTTGGTGAGAAGGCAACAACTGTTGGCGCAATTATTAGAAAATTGAAGAAGTTCAAGATGACGGTCAATCACCCTTGGTCTGGGGCTCTATGCAAGATCTCACCTCATGGGTCATCAATGATCATGAGGAAGGTGAGGGATCAGCCCAGAACTACACGGCAGGACCTGGTCAATGACCTGAAGAGAGCTGGGACCACAGTCTCAAAGAAAACCATTAGTAACACACTACGCCTTCATGGATTAAAATCCTGCAGCGCATGCAAGGTCCCCCTGCTCAAGCCAGCGCATGTCCAGGCCCGTCTGAAGTTTGCCAATGACCATCTGGATGATCCAGAGGAGGAATGGGAGAAGGTCATGTGGTCTGATGAGACAAAAATATAGCTTTCTGGTCTAAACTCCACTCGCCGTGTTTGGAGGAAGAAGAAGGATGAGTACATCCCCAAGAACACCATCCCAACCGTGAAGCATGGAGGTGGAAACATCATTCTTTGGAGATGCTTTTCTGCAAAGGGGACAGGACGACTGCACCGTATTGAGGGGAGGATGGATGGGGCCATGTATCGTGAGATCTTGGCCAACAACCTCCTTCCCTCAGTAAGAGCATTGAAGATGGGTTGTGGCTGGGTCTTCCAGCATGACAATGACCGAAACACACAGCCAGGGCAACTAAGGAGTGGCTCCGTAAGAAGCATCTCAAGGTCCTGGAGTGGCCTAGCCAGTCTCCAAACCTGAACCCAATAGAAAATCTTTGGAGGGAGCTGAAAGTCCGTATTGCCCAGCGACAGCCCCCGAAACCTGAAGGATCTGGAGAAGGTCTGTATGGAGGAGTGGGCCAAAATCCCTGCTACAGTGTGTGCAAACCTGGTCAAGACCTACAGGAAACGTATGATCTCTGTAATTGCAAACAAAGGTTTCTGTACCAAATATTAAGTTCTGCTTTTCTGATGTATCAAATACTTATGTCATGCAATAAAATGCAAATTAATTATTTAAAAATCATACAGTTGAAGTGTACCTATGATAAAAATTACAGACCTCTACATGCTTTGTAAGTAGGAAAACCTGCAAAATCGGCAGTGTATCAAATACTTGTTCTCCCCACTGTATATGAGCTATAGTGCCTTAACTTCATCAGGGCTGTTGATTAGTTATATTACTAATCTGCAGTAACTAGCACATTGGTTTAGTACTGCAAATGTGGGTTATATTGACTGATTTACTTGCTTAGAGCTGGAGATTAGTTTTCATAGCATACATTACAGTAACAATTTACTCCTGCGGTGTTGAACTGCTGCCCCCTCTATAACCACTGTGGTTATTATTTGACCCTCCTGGTCATCTATGAATTTTTTTTACATCTTAAAGAACGATCTGGCCAGAAGAGGACTGGCCACCCCTCGGAGCCTGGTTCCTCTCCAGGCTTCTGCATCTGCACTGCTTGCTATTTGGGGTTTTAGGCTGGGTATCTGTATAGCACTTTGTGACAACTGCTGATGTAAAAAGAGCTTTATAAAATACATATGGTCTTGCATACTGTCATTTATATTTTAACAGTAGACTTACCATATTAGGGATTGTGATTATAATAGCCAGATGTACTCTGTGGGGGCTGGAGTTTATTGTGCCTTGTGGAATAATACAAAAATGAGAAATACATGAGGAATCAATTGGACTAGTACAAACCATAGCTATAAGAGACCGTCTGACCTTTATTGACCCCCATTGACTGATGACTCATATTAGTCTATTGTCCATAAAATGCTGCTATTCTGGGTTTTAGAGTTCTGTTATATCATAATTGTTATACTTTCACTTTATGTTTGACAAAATACTGTATTTACATCATTGAGGCCAGTGATGAGGGTTATACAGTGGGGGGAAAAAGTATTTAGTCAGCCACCAATTGTGCAAGTTCTCCCACTTAAAAAGATGAGAGAGGCCTGTAATTTTCATCATAGGTACACGTCAACTATGACAGACAAAATCAGAAAAAAAAATCCAGAAAATCACATTGTAGGATTTTTAATGAATTTATTTGCAAATTATGGTGGAAAATAAGTATTTGGTCAATAACAAAAGTTTCTCAATACTTTGTTATATACCCTTTGTTGGCAATGACACAGGTCAAACGTTTTCTGTAAGTCTTCACAAGGTTTTCACACACTGTTGCTGGTATTTTGGCCCATTCCTCCATGCAGATCTCCTCTAGAGCAGTGATGTTTTGGGGAAGTCGCTGGGCAACATGGACTTTCAACTCCCTCCAAAGATTTTCTATGGGGTTGAGATCTGGAGACTGGCTAGGCCACTCCAGGACCTTGAAATGCTTCTTACGAAGCCACTCCTTCATTGCCCGGGCGGTGTGTTTGGGATCATTGTCATGCTGAAAGACCCAGCCACGTTTCATCTTCAATGCCCTTGCTGATGGAAGGAGGTTTTCACTCAAAATCTCACGATACATGGCCCCATTCATTCTTTCCTTTACACGGATCAGTCGTCCTGGTCCCTTTGCAGAAAAACAGCCCCAAAGCATGATGTTTCCACCCCCATGCTTCACAGTAGGTATGGTGTTCTTTGGATGCAACTCAGCATTCTTTGTCTTCCAAACACGACGAGTTGAGTTTTTACCAAAAAGTTATATTTTGGTTTCATCTGACCATATGACATTCTCCCCAATCCTCTTCTGGATCATCCAAATGCACTCTAGCAAACTTCAGATGGGCCTGGACATGTACTGGCTTAAGCAGGGGGACACGTCTGGCACTGCAGGATTTGAGTCCCTGGCGGCGTAGTGTGTTACTGATGGTAGGCTTTGTTACTTTGGTCCCAGCTCTCTGCAGGTCATTCACTAGGTCCCCCCGTGTGGTTCTGGGATTTTTGCTCACCGTTCTTGTGATCATTTTGACCCCACGGGGTGAGATCTTGCGTGGAGCCCCAGATCGAGGGAGATTATCAGTGGTCTTGTATGTCTTCCATTTCCTAATAATTGCTCCCACAGTTGATTTCTTCAAACCAAGCTGCTTACCTATTGCAGATTCAGTCTTCCCAGCCTGGTGCAGGTCTACAATTTTGTTTCTGGTGTCCTTTGACAGCTCTTTGGTCTTGGCCATAGTGGAGTTTGGAGTGTGACTGTTTGAGGTTGTGGACAGGTGTCTTTTATACTGATAACAAGTTCAAACAGGTGCCATTAATACAGGTAACGAGTGGAGGACAGAGGAGCCTCTTAAAGAAGAAGTTACAGGTCTGTGAGAGCCAGAAATCTTGCTTGTTTGTAGGTGACCAAATACTTATTTTCCACCATAATTTGCAAATAAATTCATTAAAAATCCTACAATGTGATTTTCTGGAGAAAAAAAATCTCAATTTGTCTGTCATAGTTGACGTGTACCTATGATGAAAATTACAGGCCTCTCTCATCTTTTTAAGTGGGAGAACTTGCACAATTGGTGGCTGACTAAATACTTTTTCCCCCCACTGTATTAGTCCAGTTGCATATCAAGTTGCACATTATCATTATAGTTGCACTGAGGATGGTTTTATCAGATACAGGACATTTACTGCATTAGCATCAGTGATGAGTTAATTCGTCTCTGGCATGTAAATGATACTAGTAGACTGTAGGGATGTACAGTACTTTTCCTCCAAATGAGGTAAGAGTTATTGCCTCATGAATATCAAACACATAATTTACCAATGTCTTTCTTTGACATGACCATATCCAGTCAAATATTACACCAATATTATAATGAAATAATCTAAACTATTGGGGCTGGATGGATTTCAGCAATACAGGTCTGTCTACCTTCTCTTCCAACATTGCATTCTTAATTGGTCATTATTCTTCATATTAATATTTTACTACAAAACAGTTGAGACAGATTTCAGTTCTAACAACCTTACACAATTGTTCAGGGTTTATTAATAATTCATGTCAGGGAAACGGATATATTTGCCTGTTTCCCTGCACGCCCCTCCAATGTGTAGCTGGTGCCGTTTGACTACGGGAGACGCGCATAATTATTGAGTATCCGTCACGCAGGCCTATCACTGCGCGGTGTGTCGCTGACCCACTATCGATTCGGAAAAGTTAATCATTAAATGAGCATGCAGTAAAGTTGTTTATATTAGTTCATTATGAAAAATAATAATTCCAGCTGTGGTCTAATGTGTATCACTTCGCAAACACATTAGTAAATTACTAAAATTACGAATGACCCAATTGGGGAAACTTCCCCATATTATAAAACTCCATGGATGACATTCTCTTTTTCTTAATGTGATAGCTCGTTGTTATTATTCAAACGACTGCACTAGACAGGGCAGGCTCCCCTAACAGTCATCTTGTTTCTCTAGTACGCATGTTCTTTTTACAAGGCAATGCGGCGCGCAGCGGTCCCACTGTTTTTCTTGCGGAGGTAGTCGTAGGAGGGAGAGGAGATACGAAACATCAGCCCACGTGGGACCCGAACGCTCAATTATACCAGTGAATGCTGTTCCAAATACTTGTGTGGTCTGTTGTGAGAGAAAAAAAATCCACAAGTTTCACTAACGAAATGGTCTGGGGCTCGAAAGGCGCGCGCGCGTCTCCGCACTTCAGCACTCTGGACAGCACTCCACCAATTTGGAGACGGCGAGACTTGCAGGAGTTACGTTCTGCAATGAGGACCAATTGGAGATAAACGACGGCGCAATCATGGTGGATATTAAGTGTTTATTATTTACAGGTGTATGCAAAACGCAAGTGGACTTTTTGAAGTGAGACATGGACTTTGTGGAAATTATCTTCGCGTTGTTCATCATTGTGGTCGCAATTGTCTCGTTGTTGTCGAATTTACTGGTGCTGCTATGTTTTGTCCAGAGCACCGAGATCCGCCGACAGGTGCCGGGAATATTCACCATGAACCTGTCTTTCTGCAACATACTTATCACCCTTTTGAACATGCCATCGACATTGGTGGGGATTCTCGGAAACCAGAAGCCTTTTGGGGATTGCCTTTGCCATACAGTGAGCTTTCTGGAGACCTTTTTGACTGCGAACACTATGTTGAGTATGGCAGCACTCAGTATAGACCGGTGGATAGCGGTGGTCTTTCCCTTGAGTTACTCCAGTAAAATGCGCTACAAGGACGCAGTGATCATGATGTGCTACTCGTGGTTCCACTCCCTAACGTTTTCCGTAATCGCCCTCCTGTTCTCCTGGGTTGACTATAGCCACATTTACGCCTCGTGCACCTTGTATTTGAGCAAGGAGAGCGACAGGATAAAGTTTACAATTTTCACCGTCGTTTTCCACGCCACTAGTTTCATGCTCTCCCTGGTGATCCTGTGCTTCACCTATCTGAAGGTGTTAAAGGTTGCACGCTTCCACTGCAAGAGGATTGACGTTATAACCATGCAGACCCTGTTCTTGCTGGTGGATATTCACCCAAAGTACGTATGTTCCTTTACTTATGAGGTGTGCAATGAATAGCCGTTACAATGGGCTGTAATAACTTTACAGTAGTCTATGATAAGAGGTTATAGTGTCAACCCTGAGGAAACATGCTTAGAAGAAGGTGTTAGACAAATTTAAGGTAATATTACATGTATCATGTTTTGTCATTTGTTCTGCTGGACTAATATCAGTTAATTTCTATTTTCAGTGTGAAACAAAGGTGCCTGGTAGAGCAAAAGCGGAGGAAACAGAGAGCCACCAAGAAAATCAGCATTTTCATTGGGTCGTTCATCATCTGTTTTGCTCCCTATGTAATTACGAGGTAAGTGGATGTCCAGTAAACTGCGATACAGGCAGCTGAACAAACAGGTGTTTTATTCACCTACTGTAAACACAAACTATTAAAGGGGTATTATAGGGTTTATGAGATTAACACATCACCAGGTGAACAGACATTGTTCATAAAACTCAGTTAATGAACAGTAAATATATAGGCTATAATCAAAGGGTATATACTGATTGAACAAAGTTCCGTTGAAAGGTGAGGCAATATGCATGCAAGGTTGAGCAATATGCATGCACAATGAGGATTTTTTTGTGTTTATGACAATGATCTCCATCTGTAACTGAAACGTCCTTCATTAAACAATCCATTATCTGTTATGTAATTTCACTGAACCATGAGATGACATTTATCACACAAAGATACTTTAATTTCCAAGAATGCACAGCATGACCTAGAGCAGTGGTTCCCAACTCCAGTCCTCGAGTACCCCCAACAGTACACATTTCTATTGTATCCCCAGACAAGAACACCAGATTCAACTCATCAACTAATCATCAGGACCTCAAGGTTTTTTTTGTCCTGGGCTACAACAAAAATGTGTGCTGTTGGGTACTCGAGAACTGGAGTTGGGAACCACTGGTCTAGAGGGAATGCAGCATTGTAGTTATGGGCAGGTGCCTGACTAGGAATAACAGGGGTTCCATAGAACTCCACATACATTCAAGAGGAGTGTTTTTAGATGCATCAGTCTAGAACTTTACTTCAGCGCAATAGAAATTCCTCAGGGAACATTACATGAAATCTGATGCAGGTGTGTTATACAGTACTGGGCGATAGTTTAGATCCCTCAAACTCAACTCTGGACCTTGAAGCCAGTTCCACTACTTGTTTTAATTGTTCCCCTCTAATCAGGGACTGGTTTAGACCTGGCACACCAGGTGAGTGCAATTAATTATCAGGTAGAAGAACAGAAAACCAGCAGGCTCCGGACCTCGTAGGGTAAGAGTTAAATACCCCTGGTTTAGATAGTGTGTGGGCCTTTAGACCCCACCTGACCCCACCTGAGAGGTGGGGTCTAGAGGGGGGTGGGGGTGGAATAACGAAACAAATTAATGAGGAAAACTGTCACAGTAATTGGCATGACCTTTAACCCCCTGTGCACACAATGGAAACAGTCGGAATTGGTTGATGAAGGGGAAATTGCTGCTTATTGACAGGATTTATCCTATGTCACTCAACTGCATGCATAATTAGCATTTATGCATACCAGTGGTCAATATTAATGTAGCAATGTTCATCGTATACATATTTCTTATGAATATATATTTTCTGTACATTATTATTACCTTTAGTATAATGCTAGTCGGCCGATCAATAAAGACACATTTATTCTATTCTACTTTGCAACCTTAGAGCCTCATGGCATTTCATAGAATAACAACTGAATTATCACTAAACACTCTCGAAAGCAAACAGAACAACTCGCTGCAAGATAAATACCATGCTTTGAAAATCGGATAACAATTGCCCTTTCTAAAAGGCTATTTTCTGAACTCTAACTTGGCCTCTGCCTTCTCCTCAGGCTGACGGAGCTGCTTCCCTTCGTGGGCATCAATCGCCACTGGGGAATCTTTAGTAAGTGCCTGACATACAGCAAGGCTGCGTCCGACCCCTTTGCCTACTCCCTCCTGCGTCAACAGTACAAGAAGGTCCTGGTTACCGTCATCAACCGGCTGCTGCGCCGTGACCTGTACCCATCGTCTGGCCACAACAGCTCTCTGGACACAGAGAACGACTACTCTCTCCAGAGGATCAGTTAATATCATAATTTTGGACATAACAAATATACCACAGACAGACAGCCCAAAAATAAAGGTTTCCTTAAGGAAAAAGGGCAGGAGCTGAGAGAGAGATGGTGAGAAAAAGGGATTGGTGGAGAAGAAAAGAGAGTGAGAGAGAGGGAGATGTTATGGGAGGAAAAGCAAGAGGGGAGGAGGAGGTTACAGGGAGACAGGAAACCGGAGGGGTAGACGGAGGAAGAGGGCAAGGTGGACTGTGCAGAGAATGATCGCATTCCGGGACATTTGTTCAGGCGATATTGGTAAAAAAATGCGTTTAATGATCCATGGTTCACTGGCAGACCCACACACACGACACGCTGGCACAGAGCCAGAATCAAATTAATCAATGTTATTGAATCAGCCAGGGGCTCGGTCGAATCATAAACGGATGGATCACACCATTAGAGACTGAATTATTGTCTCTGCTGAGTAGCAAGGTATGCTAGTGGGCACTTATCTACCATAAAAACCTCTTTATAAAGAAGCTGACATAGCCAAATGTACAGACCTGTTGATACCTATATAGAACACAGGGACGTGCTATGAAGGTTATTAATATCTTGTTGACAGATGCACATAACATAAATGCTAGTAGCATATGTCGACAGACTGTGGGATGCGACGACTAACGAGGAACTTTGTTCCAGTACGCTGATTTTTCGTCACTGATCATTTGGACGAATCACTATTTTGCATCTTTAGCATTTCTGTAGGGGAAGGGACATTTGACCCATGGACTTGCATGAAATGGTTTAGAGTTTCCGTTTAAAGGGGTGGAGACTTCGCTAGTCTCGTTCGTACATTTTCTATTACTTCTCCCCCCCAGAACTTCATGGAGCATTTGACGCAATTACGCAAGATGTTAGTTCTGGGTGTCCGAGTTTACAAGGTTATGGACTGTCAACGGTCAATAGGGAGGATGGGAAAGCTTAGCTAGCTGCTGGCTGGTAGCCATTGCGACACTGGTGCAATTTCCACGGGCATCAAGCAATTTATTGAAGTTAAAATGTATCCTTTTCAATGAATGGTACTCGCGGTGGCAAGTACTGCTAAATAGATGGCCATGTTATGTAAACTATGGACTGTGTTAGACTCATTGGGTTAGACTACTACTGCAGTTGTTCACAATTTCTTAATGTCAATCACTGGATATTAATGCACTTTGTATTTCTCTCAGAGCTACTAGTTACAAGAGCCAAAGGCAAATATCATGTTTACTATGATATTAGCGTGTTGTAACTGAATGTACTACATAAAGATAATTTTGACTGAAATGGATGTGTAAAAAACTTTATTTTGCCAAATATCCATATAAAATGTCCAGTGATTGCTGGAAATGTTTATATGGATATTTATGAATACCTGATGTTATCTTTATCAAACTATTTTGCACTGTATCAGAAACGATAATATTTATTTGATCTTAAAATGAAAGAGATGTGCTATAGCATAAGAATGTTATGGTCAAGTAAGTGCTTTAAACACGTTATTGTGTGTGTGCCAGAATTCAATATACAGTATGACTGTTTAGCTCCTATAGTTGCTTTATCAGAACTTGTTTCTTTAGATGTATAGACACAAAGTATTTAATTATGAAAGGCACTTGCTGTAGCCTACTTGTGTGAGTAAAGATGTTGGTGAAAAATGTGCAATAAAGCTGTCAAATAACAACCATCATTTGATACCAGGCCATATGAGATAACATAACAGAGACATTTAGAAGCATATCTCATATCTAATGCCCATCTGGCATTTCATGTTGGCTGATGATCACCAGCTGTTTTGCAGGTGCTAGAGGCTGGCTGGATACACCATTCAACATTTGTGATTGATATGATTGATTGCTGATTGGTTAAAAGCGTTCAAAGGATTGGCTCGAGCGATGACTGAAGGGCGGGAAAAATGCATCGAGCAAAAAGTATCTGCTCTATTTATTTTATTGAGCATATGCACTGTCCAGTGTCCACATACATGGCCAATAAATACATGCATTTTAAGGTAAGAAATTAAATGTTAACACAGGTGGAAATGGTTGAAATGGGTGAGCAGAACTGTTTACAGTATAGGAATTGGAAACAGGTGTATTTCAGAAAGTTTATTTGCAGCGTGTTTTCAGGCACAATCCTCATACTCCAGCCTTGTTCCACTTCTGTCCGGAACATTTCCCTCTGTAATTTGATATTCGACCGTAATACTTGTAATAAACTCACTTTTTAGGGAAGCTCTCAACGTTTTCGTGTAATTAGGTGCAGTAGCCTTGAGGTGGCACATCACAAAATATGGAATTTATGCGGAGGAAAATGAAGACTATTGTTTTTCTGAATGCACTGGCAACGGTTATCTGGTGTGCCCCTCCGCGCTGCGACCCTGGAGACGAATTACTGGGTAAAGTACTCCGCTTTTTATGATAACACACATGGTGTGTTTTGTTCACAGGACTGATGTGACAGTGTTTATGTTATTCCTGAAATGTCTTTATCTACAAGGCAATGGTTGTGAGGAATTTTATCTAAAACATAGACATGCAAACTATTGTAGCCTATTTTAATTCACAAGCTGCCAACAGTAACAAAAGTAAAAGTAACCTCTGTGTCTTAAATGAGTGCGAAATAAAATGCTTATTTTTCTTTAGAGAATGATAGAATTGTACAGTTATATAGAAATATTGAGGTAGATATTCATCACTTAGAAAATGAATATGATTTTACTGACAGACCAACCTGGTCTCAGAGCATTTCGTATTATGTTGTAAGTAAATCCGAGACTCTCCATTTAGTATGATATGTTAAGTTTCGTATGGTATGTATTAATTTGTGGATGTCCATCACCCATTTCGAATGATATGTTAGAAAGTGCAATTCGTTTGCAATGTACAATTTGTAAATGTACAATATGTTACGAATTTGAAAAACGTATGATATGTTACAAATTCTAGCTACGTGCCTAAAGTTAGCTAGCTGGCTAACATGATCTAGGCTAGGGGTTATGGTTAAAGTTAGCCTT
Source organism: Coregonus clupeaformis (assembly GCF_020615455.1). Taxonomy (NCBI): domain Eukaryota; kingdom Metazoa; phylum Chordata; class Actinopteri; order Salmoniformes; family Salmonidae; genus Coregonus; species Coregonus clupeaformis. The sequence continues at coordinate 17,782,288 of NC_059230.1, read as the reverse complement.
AGGGGAAGGGTTAGCTAAAAGGGTTAAGGTTAGGGTTACGGGAAAGGTTAGCTAACATGCTAAGTAGTTGCAAAGAGCTGAAAAGTTGCTAATTAGCTAAAATGCTAGAGTAACCATCTGTCTTATGTGACCATACCAAACGTAACATATCATACTAATTTGAGTGTCTACGGAATTTATGTTTATTATGTTACGTCAAGTGTATGAGACCAGGCTGGACATGCAGACATTTGTGAGGAGAGATGGTAAAGCCAGATAGTGTTCATAAAAACAGACAATAGTCGCTAATAACGGTGGCGATAAATGTGATTCTGCCATCTAGTGTTGAATGTATGAAAGCAACTAACAATGGTTTGTCTTTCAGGTCGTTTTTGCAAAGAACCAGAACCTGAAAAACGTATGTATTTTTTTCCTCAAGAAACCCTTAAAACTCATGTAAATGTGATGTGTGTACAGGTTTGACTGACAAGGTTATTATGGCTTTAGGCGGGCAGTGGGATATTAAATGGATATTATGGCCTTAAAGCAACTCCGAGCTATCAAGTGTATTTTTGGATAATAAATAGCTATATGAAATATTCACATTTTAATCTCCAGACATAATAGAAATATTTGGACTAGATCATTTTTGGTACTGCAGAGAGGTAGCTATATATGAGATAATAAAAACGTTTTAGACAAAGGGATGGATTCTTGCATGCATATACATATGACCATTTAATATCAGGTTATGTACAATTTCCATGTCAAGGAAATGAGTGATGATTGCTTACTGAACATCTTAGCAATGTTTCTTAAATAAATGAACTGAGAACAAATGTAAAGATACAAGAGAAAAACACCTGGCCAATACCCCTAAACCTACTGATTTTACAATGGAGAGAACATATCGGATAATATGAAACATCTTGCAAGCAGGTTGACACTACGCCCACCTGAAAATAATTTATAACAAATTCATAGTTCTAAAAATATTTTGCCACCCACATTACAAAGCATCCAAAGGTCCCACCAAAGTTTAATTGTAAAGATTGCATAATATTATGAAACAATACATGGTATTATGAAGCATTGCATAATAATGTTATATTACAGATGTACTATGTGTATTTTATGCGTGAATGATTCAACATGGTAAGCTATGAGTCTACATTCAGATCAGTGACCATATAATACAGAATCTCTTCCATCTATCTGAACCTGCTCCTTGGTTGCCTCTCTCCCAGCCAAGTGCGTGGACATCATGATGAACTACTGCGACGACATGTCCTACACCCACACCATGTTCCCCAACATCCTGGGCCACAGGACCCGCGAGGAGGCCGAGCTGGGCCCCGAATACCTCCTCCTCAGTGTGGTCCAAAACCTGCTCAGTGGAGAGTGCACCCCAGACATCCGCATGCTTGGCTGCTCAGTACTGGTGCCTCGCTGTGAGAAGGAGAAGGTGTGTGGCTCACAAAGGATAACGTAATAACACCGGATAATGTCATAACTTTCATTAAAGTCATGTTTTCTTTTATAATGTAAGGTGCTCAAGCCGTGCAGGAGTACCTGCGAGGTGGTGAGGAAGAACTGTCGCCATGCCTTCGAGGGCATCAAGATGGCCTGGCCCTATTTCTTGGACTGTGACCGCTTCTTTGTCAGCGACCAGGAGGGCTGTTACGACCCACTGGAGGGCCTACGAGGTAACAACCACAGTTTAACTGGTGTCATATCATAAAAGTGACTATCAATCTATGATAGTGAATACAGTATGACAATAAGTACTGTACAGTAGGATGTGGACTCAAATAATATTTTCAGACATAAAACAATCACATGAGCAAAATGTACAACTGTGTGTCAATATTATTACAAGATTATATCAATCTAAAGAAAAATAACACCCCAACCCCCTCTAATAACAGAAGCATCCTTGGAGTGCCTACTGAGAAGGCCATTGCTACGCAGATTTATGACGGTCGCCAGGTTGCCACATGAGCCCTTGTGGTAAGGTGACCAGATGTCCCCCAATTTTTATTGGCCTGTCCCCGGCTCGAGTTGTCCCAGAAAATGTCCTCGATTAGCCCTCAGAAAGAAAAAAGCAATGTTGAAGTTAGATGGCTGATATTTCAATAATCAAACTATGTATCCAATCAGATTTGCATGTAAAAATTATGTCTAACACAAGTACCAAACTTGTTTGCTCTCACTGCTTTGCCACTGACCTTTTATGAGAACTTTTGATCAGTGCCACATGAACAACCATGCCCATGGCCAGAAAGTGCATGCAACAGCATACAGCATACAGCATACATTCGGAAAGTGTTCAGACCCCTTCCCCTTTAGATTCATTTATTTTTTCCCCTCATCAATCTACACACAATACCCCATAATGACAAAGCGAAAATAGGTTTTTAGAAATGCTAGCAAATTTATAAAAAATTAAAAACAGAAATACCTTATTTATGTAAATATTCAGACCCTTTGATATGATACTCTAAATTGAGCTCAGGTGCATCCTGTTTCCATTGATCATCCTTGAGATGTTTCTACAACTTGATTGGAGTCCAGCTGTGGTAAATTCAATTAATTGGACATGATTTGGAAAGGCACACACCAGCCTATATAAGGTCCCACAGTTGACAGTGCATGTCAGAGCAAAAACCAAGCCATGAGGTCGAAGGAATTGTCGGTAGAGCTCCGAGACAGGATTGTGTCGAGGAACAGATCTGGGGAAGGGTACCAAAACATTTCTGCAGCATTGAAGGTCCCCAAGAAAACAGGGGCCTCCATAATTCTTAAATGGAAGAAGTTTGGAACCACCAAGATTCTTCCAAGAGCTGGCCGCCCGGCTAAACTGAGCAATCAGGGGAAAAAGGGCCTTGGTCAATGAGGTGACCAAGAACCCGATGGTCACTCTGACAGAGCTCCAGAGTTCCTCAGTGGAGATGGGAGAACCTTCCAGAAGGACAACCATCTCTGCAGCACTCCACCAATTGGGCCTTTATGGTAGAGTGGCCAGACGGAAGCCAGTCCTCAGTAAAAGGCACATGACAGCCCGCATGGAGTTTGCCAAAAGGCACCTAAAAGATTCTCAGACCATGAGAAACAAGATTCTCTGGTCTGATGAAACCAAGATTGAACTCTTTGACCTGAATGCCATGCGTCACATCTGGAGAAAGCCTGGTACCATCCCTATGGTGAAGCATGGTGGTGGCAGCATCATGCTGTGGGGATGTTTTTCAGCGGCAGGGACTGGGAAACTAGTCAGGATCAAGGGAAAGATGAATGGAGCAAAGTACAGAGAGATCCTTGATGAAAACCTGCTCCAGATCCCTCAGGACCTCAGACTGGGCGAAGGTACACCTTCCAACAGGACAACAACCCTAAGCACACAGCCAAGACAACGCAGGAGTGGCTTCTGGACAAGTCTCTGAATGTACTTGAGTGGCCCAGCCAGAGCCCGGAGTTGAACCCGATCGAACATCTCTGGAGAGACCTGAAAATAGCTGTGCAGCGACGCTCCCATCCAACCTGACAGAGCTTGAGAGGATCTGCAGAGAAGAATGGGAGAAACTCCCCAAATACAGGTGTGCCAAGCTTGTAGCATCATACCCAAGAACACTCAAGGCTGTAATCGCTGCCAAAGGTGCTTCAACAAAGTAAAGGGTCTGAATACTTATGTAAATGTGGTATTTCCGTTTTTTATCAGTTTCTAAAAACATGTTTTTGCTTCGTCATTATGTGTAGATTGATGAGGGAAAAAAACAAATGTAATCCATTTTAGAAGAAGGCTGTAACGTAATAAAATTTGGAAAATGTCAAGGGGTCTGAATACTTTCCGAATGCACTGTAGGCTACTAAATGGGTGATTCAAAAATTACTTCACAGGATTAAGAAAACTGTGGATGGGTAATCCATTTCTGTGTTAAAATTAATACAAGTAGCCTTTTTGAAAGGAATATAGCAAAAATGTATAGTTAAATATAGTTCCATGCCATTGTTTTTTATATTTTTGTGCAGCTGCCCCCACATAGTGTGATGGGTGATTTGAAGGAGTCAGGCGCAGGAGGGTAAATCACAGAACACAGAATTTATTCTGGAATACAGAGTTACGCAGAAATGCATCAAACAATCCAGTGCGCAAAACAGGTGCACTGGAACTAAACAGGCACACGGGGGAAAAACCCTGGCAATACAAAATACACAGAGCTCAAACGAGCTACACTCTCCTCACAGTAAACAATCACACACAAGGACAAGGGGGCAGAGGGAACACTTATACAAGTACTGATGAGGGGATATGAACCATGTGTGTGTAATAAACAAGACAAAACAAATGGAATGATGAGATGAGGAGCGGCAGTGGCTAGAAGGCCAGTGACGACGAACGCCGAAGCCTGCCCGAACCAGGAGAGGAGGCAGCTTTGGAGGAAGTCGTGACACGTAGGCTTTTGTGACCTAGAAAGGATCTATATTTGTAGCAACTATACAAAGCCCTCAAAAAGAACCCATAAGCAAGATGTTAGAGATTTGACAACTTCAATAACATGTGTGAGCCATATGGGAACACATACAAATGATGTCACTTTATATCCGCAGGCAATGCTGTTAACGTATCTGCCATTCATATCTTGACTCGCACAAGATATACTGTGTCCTTTTGAACAAATCTATGAATTCACACTGATAGGTGATAGACAACTGCAGTATATCATGTTCACGCAGAGAAGTGATCAGTCTAACTTGAGTTCAGTACAGTTTGTTTCTCTCTGTGGCTGCAACCGACACACACTCCAGCTGTGTGATTGCTCTCTCTTCCTTTGTACTCTCTCTGTTTATCTCTACAGCTGCTCTTTGCTGCCATAAACAGGTGCTACAGTATCCTATACCGACAAAATAACAGTTGAATGTTCATATAGCCATTTCCCTGAAATATATCATAGATATGAATTTACATATTATATATACAATATGATATGGTTATAGATATGCACACAGATGGTGGTACCAAATTTAGCATAACAGCTTTTAGTGTAGTATGAAATCTGTTTCCAAACGGATCTTAGATTCTAACTGAAACACAAGCTGATGTCTGGCAACCCTACTAAGCTTTATAATTATTTCCATGCTGATATTTCTTTTGAACTGATGTCTTTGGTCTTATGTCTCAACTTTGATTGGTTGCTTACCTTTTAGGTCTGGCACATTTGCCTAAATGAGCACATTTATATAGAAGTGCAGACCGGGGCCAGAATGTAGACTTTCCACTTTCTCTAATTCCTCAGTGTCCTGACATTTTACAGGGCTCTACTCAGCATGAGATGAAAGACTAAGGCCGTATGTAGTAAAATGGTATTCTGATATCCATCAAAGTTATTTAAGTGAGGCAGTTTATTGAAGCATGGTTATGCTTTCAAATGTTAACTTTTCTATGACATTGACTCAAGTCAAGCTTGCTAGTTAATTCAAAAGTGTCATAACTGGCTTGGAACACTATTGATCTTTACATGTTTGGCTACACTTTATAATAACTTTAACGAATATGCCATTATTATAAAATGTCACCATCTCGTCTTTATCATAGTAACACAGGAAGAAGCCCAGGCCAGTATAGGTAATACCCCTGAGGAGACTCATACTATCATCCAGTTCAGCTATCAGTCTAACGCCCAGATGAACAGCATCCTGAAGAAGACTGCAGCGCGATGCCCCGAAATCGCCACCACCTACAGCATCGGCCGCAGTGTGGAGGGCAAAGACCTGCTAGTGATTGAGTTCTCAAACAACCCTGGAGTACATGAATTACGTGAGTACAAATTGTCCTCAAATATACAGTACAGTGAGAGAGAGTACTGGGTTCAGAGTTCAACCAGAGAGAGTGTGTATTTTCTGATTGTTGCACTTGACTGTAAGCTGCAGTCTTGGCCAGGTTTCCCTTGAAAAACAGATAATTCATCTCAAGGGACTTTCTGGTAGAATAAATGTAATATATGTCCCTATCCTGTTGCCTCATATCAACAGTTGAACCGGAGATGAAGTACATAGGCAACATGCACGGGAACGAGGTGCTGGGTCGCCAGCTGTTGATCTATCTGACCCAGTACCTGTGTTCAGAGTACCTGCTGGGGAACCAACGCGTCCAGACCCTGATCAACACCACGCGTATCCACATCCTGCCCTCCATGAACCCTGACGGCTATGAGCTGGCTGCTGCTGAGGTCCAGGGCACCAACGACCCCGAGAATGAGGAGGTTGGTTGAATCAATGTTGTTGCCATGTTATTTGAACGTAATTCCAACATGATGGTGAATCAACATGGAAGACTTATTGGGTTTGAAAGTATACACACATTCTACCAGGTTTTTACCAGAATTCAACGGCAGGTCGGAATGTTACGTTTATTCAACACCACAGGAGGTTGGTGGCACCTTAATTGGGGAGGCCAGGCTCGTGGTAATGGCTGGAGCTGTAATGAATACTCAACGAGTAAAAGGTGTAGATTCACGCACAGAGCGCGGCATGTGTTTATTTCGCCTTCGCAGAAGGCAGGAATCGTGGTCACAGGCAGGCAATGGTCATACACAGGTAGGCAAACAGGCAGGTGAATCAAAACTAGGACTGAAGACTATAACTGGTTCTCACAAACGAGCTAGGAAAAGGCTTAGTAGAGTCAAAACGAACAATACCTCACAAGGCATAAACAGAATGACCTGAACTAAATAAGGAGCTGATGAGACCAGGTGAGTAACTAACACAGGTAAAATCAATGAACAAAAATGAAAGACAGGGCTACGTTCAAGAACACAAAGAAACAGGGCTACGTTCAAGAACACAAGGTTGACTAAGAAAATAAATACAGAACCTTACAGGAGCAGAATAAGTGGAATGGTATCAAATACATCAGACACATGTTTCCATGTGTTTGATGCCATTCCATTAGCTCCGTTCCGGCCATTATTATGAGCTGTCTTCCCCTCAGCAGCCTCACGTTAGGCGACAACACCAATCAAATATCAATAATACAATATTCACTGCTCAATACTAACAGTATACTATCCACTGTATGAAACTCTACAGGCTCAGAACTACCACAGCTGGACCCTGGGTCGAGGTAACGCCCAGAACATTGACCTGAACAGGAACTTCCCTGACCTGACCTCTGTTGCCTACAGCCGCCGCAGACACCGGCATTTCCGTAGCGACCACATCCCAATCCCAGACGCTTACTGGTTTGATAAGGTACAGTATGAATTCCTATCCATTTACAGTGGGGAAAAAAAGTATTTAGTCAGCCACCAATTGTGCAAGTTCTCTCACTTAACAAGATGAGAGAGGCCTGTAATTTTCATCATAGGTACACGTCAACTATGACAGACAAATTGAGATTTTTTTTCTCCAGAAAATCACATTGTAGGATTTTTAATGAATTTATATGCAAATTATGGTGGAAAATAAGTATTTGGTCACCTACAAACAAGCAAGATTTCTGGCTCTCACAGACCTGTAACTTCTTCTTTAAGAGCCTCCTCTGTCCTCCACTCGTTACCTGTATTAATGGCACCTGTTTGAACTTGTTATCAGTATAAAAGACACCTGTCCACAACCTCAAACAGTCACACTCCAAACTCCACTATGGCCAAGACCAAAGAGCTGTCATAGGACACCATGAACAAAATTGTAGACCTGCACCAGGCTGGGAAGACTGAATCTGCAATAGGTAAGCAGCTTGATTTGAAGAAATCAACTGTGGGAGCAATTATTAGGAAATGGAAGACATACAAGACCACTCATAATCTCCCTCGATCTGGGGCTCCACGCAAGATCTCACCCAGTGGGGTCAAAATGATCACAAGAACGGTGAGCAAAAATCCCAGAACCACACGGGGGGGACCTAGTGAATGACCTGCAGAGAGCTGGGACCAAAGTAACAAAGCCTACCATCAGTAACACACTACACCGCCAGGGACTCAAATCCTGCAGTGCTAGACGTGTCCCCCTGCTTAAGCCAGTACATGTCCAGGCCCGTCTGAAGTTTGCTAGAGTGCATTTGGATGATCCAGAAGAGGATTGGGAGAATGTCATATGGTCAGATGAAACCAAAATAGAACTTTTTGGTAAAAACTCAACTCGTCGTGTTTGGAGGACAAAGAATGCTGAGTTGCATCCAAAGAACACCATACCTACTGTGAAGCATGGGGGTGGAAACATCATGCTTTGGGGCTGTTTTTCTGCAAAGGGACCAGGACGACTGATCCGTGTAAAGGAAAGAATGAATGGGGCCATGTATTGTGAGATTTTGAGTGAAAACCTCCTTCCATCAGCAAGGGCATTGAAGATGAAACGTGGCTGGGTCTTTCAGCATGACAATGATCCCAAACACACCGCCCGGGCAACGAAGGAGTGGCTTCGTAAGAAGCATTTCAAGGTCCTGGAGTGGCCTAGCCAGTCTCCAGATCTCAACCCCATAGAAAATCTTTGGAGGGAGTTGAAAGTCTGTGTTGCCCAGCGACATCCCCAAAACATCACGGCTCTAGAGGAGATCTGCATGGAGGAATGGGCCAAAATACCAGCAACAGTGTGTGAAAACCTTGTGAAGACTTACAGAAAACGTTTGACCTGTGTCATTGCCAACAAAGGGTATATAACAAAGTATTGAGAAACTTTTGTTATTGACCAAATACTTATTTTCCACCATAATTTGCAAATAAATTCATTAAAAATCCTACAATGTGATTTTCTGGAGAAAAAAAATCTCATTTTGTCTGTCATAGTTGACGTGTACCTATGATGAAAATTACAGGCCTCTCTCATCTTTTTAAGTGGGAGAACTTGCACAATTGGTGGCTGACTAAATACTTTTTCCCCCACTGTATATGCATGTTTGCATTGATTGTGTGGTGTTTATGCTACTGGATATGAACACATGTCAAATATCAAATGACAAATGCTTTACGTGTATTTTAGCATTAGGCCGGACAAAGTCGATTTACTATTTAACTGATTTATTTTCTAGAAAAGTGAGGCAAAAAAAACAAAACAAAAAAACAAATTACCCCAATTGATACCAAGTGAGAGGGTTTTTCAAAAATAGTGGAGAAGGAATAAATTAGTACTTTACCACATTGTCCTACGCACCTATGCAAGCTCTAGGCCTATAGGCTTTAACAAAATATTAATAGACTAGGCCTTTAATTTGAAGAAAGAGGGACAATCATTCAAGTTAGGTCTGTCAAATGAATGTAGCTTTGGAAAAAGTTACTTTCAATCCGGCCATAGAGTATAGCCTATCTATCGTATAATCTACAGAATCATTTTTGTATTTAAAATGCGCAATTAGAAGCATCATTCCATTACAGAGCAAGCTTTATTAAATTTGAGGCCAGTATGCCTATACAGTCAATTCACTCATGGCATCCTCCTTCAATTGACTCATCCGGCTGCCAGGAAAAACCCCCACCTTGGAGACAGTCGACCACATCATTGTGGAGGTCCTGATCTGCGCGAAGTGTGTGCGTGCCACTGGCGATGCATTTTTCAGGATATGCGGGCTGTTCTCGGGGCGCATGATAACTTCAAACACATTCCGTCTTGGTGTTGTCTGTCGGCCTTGGTGTTGTCTGTGGTCCTCTGTAGCTCAGCTGGTAGAGCACGGCGCTTGTAACGCCAAGGTAGTGGGTTCGATCCCCGGGACCACCCATACACACAAAAAAAATGTATGCACGCATGACTGTAAGTCGCTTTGGATAAAAGCGTCTGCTAAATGGCATATTATTATTAACTGTAGGTTATGAATCGCAAATCACCATACAGCTGACACACTTAGATGTCATCACTCATTTTGAATTCAATTTGGTTTTCAAAAATACTATCAGCTTGCACTGGGTCTTTGCTGAGGAATGCCCTGATCTCTGGCCAGTCGTTCGGTTCGATGATGACATTGTTTAGGTTATTAATTGCTTCTAAAAGGTCAGAAAATGATGCATTAACCATGAATTTAACCGACTGTTTGTTTACAACGAGATGCCCCACCACGTTTAACCTGGACACATAAATAGTAGGAATTTGCGCCGGCCTCAGCTATGCTGGCATGTCAGAGAAATGAAACATCTGCACATACAGGTCCTGAGCATGTGAGTCACTGTCCAATCAGAGGCCCGAACATAACAATCGTGTGATCTGAAGTGGTTTGGTCTTTGATTCTCACGTATCAGCTTGGGAAATCCTCAAGGTAGAGCAGACAGTGCATTACAGTATAAGACCAAAGCACTGCATAAATTGAGAATGGTGCAATTGTGGCCTGCAATTTGGGGCATTCCTGCATGTGGGCATTCCTGCATCTGCAGGAACCCCTCTTTATACTTCTATTGGTCACATTTTAACCCTCCCGTTGTCCTAGGGTCAAAATGACCCGCCACTGTGTTGAACCAACTTTATTTAATTTTTATATTTTTTGGATCATTTGTGAGAAGGAGGCAGTGATACTTTCTTTAAAGTCTCACTGCCTCCTTCTCACAAATGATCCCAAAAATATAAAAATTAAATGAAGTTGGTTCAACACAGTGGCGGGTCATTTTGACCCTAGGACAACGGGAGGGTTAAGCAAGGACAGGTGGGAGGTGGGCGCGCTCCAGTACAGTAGGTGGCGTTAATGCACAATAACGTTGGATGCCAGCCGCCGATAAACCCCACAGAAGAAGGGGTGGGGGTGACAATGGTAGCTAGCTAGCTGTACACCGGTAGACAGTGTCCCTCGTCCCTGCCTGTTGGGCACTGTTTTTCCGCAGGTCTATTAACAACGGTGACGGCAGGTGTTCGGCAGGAGTGAGCGAAGTACACTGTGTGCTAGCTTAGCCAGCTAGTCCGGTACACAGCAGGTGGGAGGCATGAAGATGTCGTGCTCGTGGGAGCGGGGGAGGGGGCATTCATGCAGGACCCAATTGGATGCTCGATGGGGGGTGTTCATGAAGGAACCAATGGGATGCTTGAGGGGCGGCATGCAGGAACACCCCGAATAGCGGGCTGCAGTTGCACACTATTGCATAAATGTGCAAAATAATTATACATATTTTAAAAGAAACGTGAAGCGGGGCATCCGTTAAATAGTAAATCAAGTTTGTGTGTCCTTATTGATGTATCGTCAATATTTGATATCAAGATATTTAATTGAGCTTTGAGCTTCACCAATCATTTCCTGTTGTCATGCCATCATCATTTTTTGTTGTGATATGACCAGCTGAAGATGGTGACGTATGATTTATTAGCCTGTCTGTATGAGTGTTATATAATACAGGTAGCTCCAGAGACATACGCAGTCATGAAGTGGATCAGGTCCATTCCCTTTGTGCTCTCAGCTAACTTCCACGGAGGGGAGCTGGTGGTGTCCTATCCCTACGACCTCTCCAAACACCCACTAGAGGAGAAGATGTTCTCCCCCACGCCAGACGAACAGGTAAGCAGGACTGACAGCAACATGCACTCTCCACTCAAACATGGACAGTACTCTCCAGAATGCACAGCACTCTATGACCTGAAGTGTGTCTATTACAGAGAGCTGACCAATTGATTGTTCATGCTCTGCATTTATGATTATTCATTACCACATCCTTGAGAAAAAAAAATGTTGGGGGGAGATTTCCTTTGCAGTCATATAACAGACATGTAAAGGAAGTGAAAAATGTATCTTAGCTGCTAACAAATCAAACTAGCATAACAAATCTATTTAACAGTAAACAGAACTAGCCATTATCTTTCTTATGAATGACAAAGACATATGTTTTATTTTTTGCTGCAGGTATTCAAGCAGATAGCGAGAACATATGCAGATGCCCATGCCACCATGTCAGGAAATAACTCTGAAAGGTGTGGGAACTTTGGCAGCATCGGCCAGGACGGCATCATTAATGGAGCAAAGTGGTACAGCTTCGCAGGTGGTAAGTTTAAAGTAACTGTCCAGTGTTTCCAGATTTCTATTAAACATGTCCTATAAATATAGCTGCGAGCAGCAATGAACGGGGTTCACAGGATGACAGAAAGGACAGAAGATCAGTTGGATAACATAGCAAGCACACCATCATGTAGGAACTATCTTCCTTTATGTGCAATCAGTGAAAGCAGTACCATGTTTATCTCTCAATACCACAAGGATGACGCAAGTTAAGTTTAGTATAGTGCTGTAGGTTGAAATGCAGAAGGTATTCATTCTTAAAGTAATTACTTAATGTATTGAGTTTATATATAATTCTGGGGTCAATTTGACTAATATTAAGATTTGTTGAATATTTTAAGCTTATTTTCATGATATTTCACATTGTTTTGTTTGCATAATTTATACCTAGCATTCATTTGCATGAGACAAAGTCCACTTGATCAATAGTTATTGCTCTAGTATCCTATGGTGCCACTGGTGCCAATGACATCAATAGTGCCACCAACTGGTCTGGTGCAGCCATCTAAGGTTGCAGTGACTTTATATCTTATATCCACACAGCTTCTAAGGACATATACATAAGGTTTACATACCAAATTACACGGCTCCATGTCCATCACTTCAGTTCTTATATCCCTGGTGTGATATGGTGCCATTTAGTGGTGTAGCGTGGCCAACTTTGAATGCAGCAACTAATAATTCTGAAATTCATCAGAGGCTAATTCATTGAGTATATCTATTAGGGAAATGCATCTCTCCTTACAAGCATGATTTGTTACGTATCTAGATACATGTGCTCCGATACGATACAGGAACGATACTTTTAGTTTTAATCGATTCGGTGCAATTCAGTTTGATTAGTGGAACGAATCGATGCGATTCGGTTCGATATGATTTGTGTGTGTGTAGGGACTGAGCTGAGCCATAGGGCAGACTGAGCATCTACCACTATCAGATAAGGGTGGGCTATTTATGTTTTTGTGCCCCTACTTTTTATCTGAAATCCTCATCACCCACTGATTAACTTGTCATAGAGCAGATTAAAATGTTTTGAGCTAGTAATATGTAAATATTTAGTTAGATGTGCAATCAGCAAGATGTGAGTTGTGTCCACTCAAGATGAGTTGTGTCCACAATTTTCTACAGTGCATTTGGTAACAATGACACAGCAAATTACATTGGTTGTCCCTCAATTAATAAAGCCTATGATTTCATATTGCGAAATCCATTTTATAAACATCTGAATGCTGAAGTAGCAGATGTAGCCTATGAATATTAGAACAGAGATAGGGTAAGCCTACCTCTCGTTGGCACGAACAGCTGCGTCTCCCGCACTGTGCGCACAGTTGTTATCTGACTTGTAGATCAATCTCATACACAGTTAAATTTATATAAGTTTGATAGGCTGAAGGATAGGACGCATCAATTCAGTCACAGCAGATTAGCGGTATTTTCAGGATAATGTTTCGTAGCATTTTAATCGATTTTCTTACCGTTTGGATCGGTTTGGGCTCCCGCGGACCGAAGCACTTGTATCTTAAACATTTGAACCGGGATTAAACATTTGAACCGGGACCGATGCATATCGGTGAATCGTTACATCCCTATTACTTATGATTCATGAGAATATTTTTTGTTTGTGTAATTTTTTGTATTAGCATAATTTGCTAATGCTAAAAAGTATGTGCTACTGTGCATCTATAGGTACAGTGTAGCCATATTTGAATGCAGCAACCATTCTTTCTCAAAACCATTAAAGACTGATGTAATGAGTCTAAATACAAAATCTGGAGTGAGTTGTTAATACTTTCCTTAATTTTTTGCGATATCAATACCATATTCAGTGTCTTACATCCATGATAGCGAGTTTCAAGTTGATAGGCCACTGTGGAGTAGATTTACAGTGGTTTAAATGGACACGTAAAATCAGATTTTCTCAAAATAAGACATTCCAAATATTTTAGTACATTAGCATATGTGCTCATATGCATCTACTGGTATTGTGTGGCCATTTTTGAATGCATCAATATTATTTTCTCAAACTCTTTAGGGACTACTGTTATGAGTCCAAAGACCAAATTTGGAGTGAATCTGACTTTTAGATTTGAGATTTTCTCTTCTTTTTCTTTTTTTATGCTGAACAAAAATATAAACTCAACATGTAAAGTGTTGGTCTCATGATTCATGAGCTGAAATAAAAGATCCCCGAAATGTTCCATAAGCACAAAATGTTTCATCATGATAATGCATGGCCCCATGTTGCAAGGATCTGCACATAATTCCTGGAAGCTGAACATTTCCCAGTTCTTCCATGGCCTGCGTACTCACCAGACATGTCACCCATTGAGCATGTTTGGGATGCTCTGGATCGACGTGTACGACGGCATGTTCCCTTTAATATCTAGCAACTTTGCACAGCCATTGAAGAGTAGTGGGACAATATTCCACAGGCCACAATCAACAGCCTGATCAATTCTATATGAAGATGTGTCGCCCTGAATGAGACAAATGGTGGTCACACCAGATACTGACTGGTTGTCTGATCCACGCCCCTACCTTAAAAAAAAAGAATCTGTGACCACCAACAGATGCATATCTGTATTCCCAGTCATGTGAAATCCATAGATTAGGGCCTAATGAATTTATTTCAATTGAATGATTTCCTTATATGAACTGTAACTCAGTAAAATCTTTGAAATTGTTGCATAGTTGCGTTTCTATTTTTATTCAGTGTATTTTAAGCATTAGCGTTACATAGTCAAAGAAGTTAATTATTAATAGTTTCCTTATTCTTTAAGATATCAATGCCAATCTAACATGGTTCATCATGGTAATATCTTTGATGACCCTAAAAAGTTGCAAGTTGATAAGCCATTGTGAAGTGGATTTTAAAAGGATTTAAATAGACGCATAAAATCTGATTTCCTGATTTATCAATAACTCAGCCATCTCTTAACCAATGCCTTAGCTTTTCTCAAACTAAATTAAGAGATGTACCATGGGCCTACTGCATAACACATGTGGTGTTATTTGGACTTATGGTTCATGATACGTTTTTCAAAGGTTTTCCAAAATCTATACTGACAGACTTTATGGGTCCTTGATACAAATTTGTTCAGCATCAGGAAAGACGCCTACATACAACGTTTCAAGTCTCTAGGTCAAACGGGGCGACAGATATGAGGGTTTAAGTGAGACTGCTTATAACAGCGCCACTTATAGGACAATCGGTGCCATTATGTCTGACCAAGTTACTTATGGCCTCAAGTTTCTGTGTGCCAAATTACAAAAAAAGTTACCAATCTATGCTTGAGTTATTTGACCATATCAAGGAAAACAATTATAATAATAACAATAGGTTTCACAGCTTCGCTGAATGGAAAAGTTTTCCTTCCAAAAAAAACTAATCTCAGGAGCATGACGTCATCCTCTATGAGAAAATTGCAAACATTTGAGGGGTTTTCTTTGTGTTTTTTTTTCTCCACTTTATGCTTTGGCCACAAATAGCATATAGGAGTGTAAGATGAGTCAACAACATTATTTGGGTATGAGTTAACAGAAAATTAACTTTTATAAGTTAGATTTTCAGTGGACATTTACTTTAAAAAACATGGTCAAATCAAAAACAGTCTAGGACTGTTGAAGTTAATTTATAACATTAGATTAAAATAGCTGATGAAGGCTCAGTGACAACCGGAATTTACTAAGCAAGTTGTATTATGAAGTATGAATGCCACCTGGTGGTGCTTCTAGTTATTGTCTTTCTACATGAATGGATTATGGCAATGGTGAGTTTGTAGTTTCTTTCACTGGTACGCATTTCCTCTTGTCATGTGGCCAGGTATGCAGGACTTCAACTACCTCCACACTAACTGTTTGGAAGTGACAGTGGAGTTGGGCTGTGATAAATTCCCAGCTGAGGAGGAGTTATACACAGGCTGGCAGGACAACAAAGAGGCTCTGCTCACATTCATGGAGTCGGTGAGAGACCTTAAAGCCAGCAATTCATTCCAAAACATCCCCCAACCAACCCTTCTGTTTTCAATCACTCCTTTTCACAAATCTGAGATGACTTTTCCGCTAACCCTGCTTCTCAATGTTTCTCAGGTCCACCGTGGAATAAAGGGAATAGTAAAGGATGCGGATGGGAATGGAATCAAAGGCGCAAGGATATCTGTCAGAGGAATAAGGCATGACATCACAACAGGTAATATCTATAGTCAGCCTTACAGATTGCGATTGGTCATTTTCATTGAATGCTTTGGGAATCTAAGCGGTAGTTATTAGATGAATACATAGCTTTGAGGATTTTAGTCTCAAGTAGTTTCATTTTCTATAATACTAAAGCTCTATAATACTAAATACGAGATCCCATTTTAATTGTGTAAAATAATAGTCACGTCCTATTTGAGATGTCAGGCTGTGTGTAACCTATTGAGTCAAAAGACCTTCTCTCCCTCCATTCCTCCTCTCTTTCTAGCTGAAAACGGAGACTACTGGCGCCTGCTAACTGCTGGCATCCACATCCTGACTGCCTCTGCACCAGGCTACACCAGAGCCATGAAGAAGATCCACCTCCCGGCACGCATGCAGAAAGCAGGCCGGGTGGACTTTGTTCTGCAGAAGGCTGTGGTGAAGCCTGACATAGAGGAGGACTATAACATCCCGTCCATGGGGACCTATGAGCGCTTTGACCCCTACAACCAGTTTGAGCGCTATGCCATTAGTGAGCAGAACCAGAATAGAGAGGAGAGGCAGGAGAAACCGTGGTGGTGGAGCTACTTTAGCCGCGCCCACGGATCCGCCCCCACCTGGCTTCTCAGAATTGATTAGAGCTCCTCCCCTCCAATAAAATATAATATTTTATGGCTATTTCTATGGTTCCCCTTCGTCCTATAGCCCCCTTTCTCAACTCCGGTCCCCGAGTACCATCAAGGGTTGCACATGTCTGTTACAACTCAATAATAGCACACAGTACCCTGGCGCTTGTAACACCAGGGTAGTGGGTTCGATCCCCGGGACCACCCATATCTAAAAATGTATGCACACATGACTGTAAGTCGCTTTGGATAAAAGCGTCTGCTAAATGGCATATTATTATTATTATTATTATTATTATAATTCAATTAATCAAGGGCTTGATAATTAGTTGTATCACGTGTGCCTGTATAGGGCTTGAATAAAACATTTGCAACCCTGGGGTTACTCGGGGACCAGAGTTGAGAACACTGCATTACAGGATCAAAGACAGGCTACTATTTGAGTTGAATATGATTTACATAATGCTATCATAAAAGTGACACATTTTAACGTTACCATTATTATCCGTTGCTTCAAACTTTTCATAACTGAAGCAAAAGAGGAAATAGCTAGTTGGCTGGCCATCAAGTTGTTCATGATAGCTATATCTAAGCTTAATAAGGCATAGTTAATGTAAAGTGTTTTCTCCTAAAGGTAGCCCCTATTCTCAAGCTTTTACCCTGTTATACTGCTTCACTTTATGACCATAATGCAACACAGGAAGGTTAAAAGGCTCAAACCTTTTGGCTCTCCACCCGCACATATTTATACGTGTTTATAATAAAACATGATTTAATAACATTAATTGTTAACTATTGCTACTATTGGCTCTTTGTATGTTACATCAAAGTGAGACACAATGTTAACACATTCTCTTCAGTTATATTTGACCTCCCTTTAAATCTTCCAAAATGAGGTAAGTTTAAAAGTTGAATTCTTATAATACTATAAAGTATCTCATTCTCAGACAGTGACTGTCCCAGTTCCATTTTACAATAAGTGTCCCTAAAACGTGTTTACATGGTAGTAAATGGGACCAGTCTCTTTAAAATATATAATGAAACAGAAATGGCCATAAGAGGGCAGCGTAATTCCACTTGTTGTCGCCCATGTTACATGTTCAACTGAACTGCCATCCCAGGAAAGACAACCACCCCAGCCAACCCCATACTGCATCCCCCCCTCTCTACCACATGACCACGTATAGCATCTGTTCAAGTAGAACCAGAGGCAGTGATATGCCAGTCTGTGGTACCAGTCAACCATGCTTTATGAACTAGAAAGTATGTCATTTCACATAGCGCTCAGCATCAATTTACTCTTGTGGATCTAGTTGTTATCTTCAGTATTTGTCTTACATTTTACCTAGATATGAATTGATCTGAAACAAAATGTTCAGTCATATCTTGTAATGTCTTGTTTTGCCACCGATGTCACAATTGATGTTAACTTGTGAATATCATTCCGCTAACCCCTTTACAGGTCTGCAAACACTGTGCCTGTGCCTGGAAAGGAGAGAACAATCGACTTTGTTAATGGTAAAGGATGCTGTATAGGCTTGCAATATCTTACATTATTTAATACCATGGACACCACTCCACAGAATGCAGCTAGCAATGAGAATAAATGCTTTCTTCAATCTTCCCTCCACACATTTGAGCTGATGTTCAGTTATGATTAGTAAACGGAGGCCTAATCTGATTTGTGTTTGTGTATATTTCCAGATGTCAGCACTCCTGACATACTTAAACAGTTGACCACTGTCTGCTGTACTTACTAGGCTGTTGTTCGTTGACCCAATCTGACCAAACATCATCTCCTTGGATCACAACCCTAGACCAAACCATGGCCAACACATCACTCATTGAGCCGCTGCTGGTAAGAATTTATAAGCACTTCAATAATGCATAAATATACATTATTTTAAAGGGATTCTTCACACAAATTATGAAATGACTTGTGTGTTTCTTTACCTTGAATGCATTGGCAATGGGTGATTGTGACCCACAGTTAGCCATACATGGCTTCCCACAGCCCCTTTTAGCATTCATGACAAAAAAATATATTCGAATGGATGGACCCCAATTAGCATTTTGTTATTTGCATGCACAAATCATACATGTTGCATAGTAAAATAAATGATGAGTAATATTGTAATTTAGGTGGTGTATCCCTTTTAGATAACCCGATGGCATGGAATTATCTCTCTTGCTCCACAATGTTGTGCATTTATCATTCATGAAATTCAGTCTATTATAAAGAAATAACACATAACATTTACATTTTAGTTATTTAGCAGATGCTCTTATCCAGTGCATTCATCTTAAAGCTACATGTAACCTTTTGGGCGACCTGACCAAATTCACATAGAAATGTGAGTTATAGATCTTTCATTCCCATTGAATGCAAGTCTACGATGTGGTAGAGCTGTTCTATGTGCGCTATTTCTATGCTTCCCGTTCTTAAGTTTAGTTTTTGAGTCTTTTACTTTCGGGTTTTGTACACCAGCTTCAAACAGCTGAAAATACTATATTTTTGGTTATGGAAAATATATTTCACAGCAGTTTAGATGGAACAATGATTCTCTACACAATGACTGCTTGTTCTGTTACATAAACTGAAATTAGGCTAACTATTATAATTTTAGCAACCAGGAAATTGCGCAGCGATTTCTGCATAGTGCATCTTTAAAATAGCTAGGTGGGAGAACCACATACAGGTAACTGCCATAATTGAAACACTTTAGTAAATGAGGGATACAAAATATTTTGAAATCAGTTTCTTCCACACAGGTGTGGTTCCTGAGTTAATTAAGCATTTAACATCCCATCATGCTTAGGGTCATGTATAAAAATGCTGGGCAGGCCATTCTTTTGGCTACCATGGCTATGCCCCCATATGATGACAATGCCCCCATCCACAGGGCACGAGTGTTTACTGAATGGTTTGATGAGCATGAAAACGATTTAAACCAAATGCCATGGCCGTCTCAGTCACCAGATCTCAACCCTATTGAACACATATGGGAAATTCTGGAGCAGCGCCTGCGACTGTGTTTTCCGCCACCATCAACAAAACACCAAATGATGGACTCATGGATGAATGGTGTCTCATCCCTCCAATAGAGTTCTAGACACTTGTAGAATCTATGCCAAGTTACATTGAAGCTGTTCTGGCCCAGGGTGGCCAAGCGCCCTATTAAGAGACTTTACGTTGGTGTTTCCTTTATTTTGGCAGTTACCTAAATCTCAATAATAGTATGTACATTTTTTCTCAATAAAGTAGCTATCAGCAAAGTCAGTGCTAGTAGGAAAAACATAATAAAGTGCAAGTGTTATTTCAGGAAATGCAAGTGAGTTTTTCTTTTTTTTGGGGGGGGGGTTCTATGGGATTATTTAACATACACTTTGAAGAGGTAGGGTTTCAGACGTTTTCGGAAGATGTGCAGAGACCTTGCTGTCCTGGCAGAACTGAGTACTTAGGTTGGTGTGTAAGGTTTGAGCATAGCCTGAAGGTACTCATCTACATGGAATTAGGGTACTATAGATTAGAACAGAGTTTATTAGTCTTTGTTTAAGTCCGGGGTATAAGCAGGATAATCAACTCCACTTCTATGGAAATATACTACTTCCCAATTTATGCCTCAGGAGCCGTATCACCTCCTGCGTCATGGTATATTTCCATAAAACTGCACAAAGCATCATTGATGATCCTGCACAAAGCATCATTGATGATCCCTTACATAACACAATAAAATATAGCAGAAAGGTTTCAAAGAAAAGAGCACTGTGTGTGGACACGGTGGACACAAGCACTGGAGGCCTACCGACTCATACTGTCGGCCTACACTGACATTAGGCTGCTCCTGTCCGTCTGACCGGACTGATGCTCAAGACAAACTGAACAGTGTGCACTGTTAAAACTGCAATCTCATGGGCCTGAGGCCAGCCAAGGCCTTCCTCTCTGACTATGAGAGAGGGAGTTATGGGAAGAAGGTCACATGCTTCCTAGTGGGTCTGAGGACAATCCTATATGGCATTGACCTGTTTGCCTTGCTGGGACCTGCTCTCCCCCAGCTACCCATGTGAGGTGGGGTCCTGGGTCACCAGTTACTAAGGAAGGCTGAGAAAGTTGCATGGAGCTGCCCTTCTCTGCTATGTTATATTAGCATCAGGCTGCTTAGGCAGGTAGAGGCTATTTCAAAGTAATGCTTCGGCTCAGTTTAATTAATCTGCTGCGTTTATTCCCAAAGCAGCTGTAATACATCTCTCCTCAAGCCATATCTACTTTAAGACTGATTATGAGCACAGCTGTCTACTCTAAATAGTTACAGCTTTCAGGTAAACTGAAACTGAAACTGAAGTATTTCACTATCAGTGTTTAGATTCAATGCTATGATCATGTTGCTAAATAGGACTGTAGGCCTACTAGGGATGTAACAATGAGTTTGAACCTTTGTTTTGTTCAATGTCTTTTTTCTTTTGTTTTTCTTCAAAACAAAAACAAAATAAGACGTAATTTATGGTACCATCAGATCATGTTTTTGAATTCAATTCAAAACCCAGACTGGTGGTGCCTCTGAATGTGAATGGGATGGGGCATGTGAAAGGGTTATTTGGGGCATAACCACAATCCCCTAAATAACCCTTTCTTGTTGAAAATAATGAAATGAACTCAGATGCCCCCACAGTCAAAACAAAACAACTTTAAAACGTGCCTTTAATGTCCAGTCCACTATTTCACTCAAACCCTCCACCCCATTCACATTCAGAGGCACCACAAGTCTGGGTTTGGATAGTGGAGCTCCGAGTCGCTCCTCTCAAACTTTTCCTGCGGCCTCATTGTTCTTTTTTTTTTTTTTTTTATTTTTTATTTTTTTATTTGGGGGAATGGATCAGCTTATTGTTATTGATCGGCCTCATTGTTCTTTACGTGGTACCACTGAAGCCCTGTGATTGTGGCTAGATTAACTTTTTATGGGCTTCACAAGGGCGATTCACTGTGCTCAGCCAAACTAACATAATTGCAAAAACAGCATTTGATTTCCTAATAATGGCTCAGTGTCACGTCCAATTCAGTCTGCTTGTTCAGCGGCAGCAATTACTGAATCGTACATGTGCAGACAACTTCTCTAGCGGGCGATAATAAGCCACTTTCTTTGTTACAGACCCTGAACAAACTTGGGTGAAACACGTGAAGCAGAGATAATGTGCCAAGTCGAGCGTGAGCGCATACAAAAACCAGCAGATCGTTCGTTGTCCAAAACTCTTCAACTACAACAAAAGCAGGTCCAACTGGGTTAAGGTGATTCCACTTTAATAGTGTTGGGATCCCTGACCACAATAGAAATATAACAAGACGAAATACAGCTGCTCGTTTGTGGAAGTCACTTCCTTGAGAAGCTAAAGAGGGCGCTTACGGCTTGATTGACCACCAGTGGTTTATGAACCGGGGAGGCTTATGGAGGGATGGATGGGTTTCTATTGGTTTATTTGGTGTTCCCTCCATAAGCGTGACGACCGGAGGTCACTGTACAGAAAGGCCTGTCCAGACGTGACCCTAATACTAATTTGACCCCCTTGTGAATGATGACTGAGATCCAGCCGCCATGTTTGTTGACATATGGGTCTTTATTTCATTTGTTTTGATCCGTCTCTGAAACGCTCTGCTACTTCCTCGTTGTTCCTGATCAAAGGCGAGGCCCTATAACGAGTGGGCTTTCCATTTTTTCCAGGCCAGAACCTGACCCTATAGTAGCCCCCTCCTTTTGGCAGAGGAGCAGCTTAAAAGTGTGAGACAGCTAACCCTCTACCCAGCGTTAACCCCATTCAGGCTTACCTACTTATTTCAATTGGCAACACTTTCAAACACTTTGAAAGGGAAGGTGTGATTTGAATGAATTATTTATTTTGTCATATTATACTGTACTTTAAGTTTATATACAGCAGGCCTATGGGTTAGGTAGATTCAGAGTAAAACATTCTCAATTTCATACCTTTCTGAAATAAATGTGATTTCTTTTTTAAAGACAAGTCCCTGTTGTCTGCCCAAGCCCCATAAACTAGAGAGAAGTGAACACATCACCTTAACCTTAGTGGTAGAGTTTGGTTTCAAACATGTTTTTCACAAGAAATAGAATACTGCTGGAGGTAAGTATTTGACTGATGACAAACACGCAGCATCAAACAACCTCTTTGTAATGTAGACGTTCTGTTATTCTCATGTGAGTTCTACCCCCTTGAGACAGATACTATAAAACCCAGAGGAAAATTACAAAAGTCTGCCTCCATCTTCCATCTGACAATAGCTGTATGCTGTACGATACATCCAGACGTTTTTACCAAACACCTGAGAGGATTTCATAGAGAGCAATGGTGAAAAATAGGGCACTCAGTTCACAGAACCCAGACGGCAGTGAGTCGGAGCAGTCTGACCCAACAGAAGGTCTGAGGAGCCTTAGGCACAACCACTTCAGATCAGGTTGCAGCAAGAGAAGCATCCTGTGTAGCTCTACTAAGGACAACTGGAAGAATTTACTTCATCTATGCATTATAAAGCCAAAATGAATTGATCGTAAACGTAATGTTCTGTAGCATAGCTAGTCATACTGACACAAATCAAATTAACCTTAGGTTAAGCATGATAAAGTAGTTATAACTGGGCTCTATAAGAATCATTATTTGTTCGTTTAGTCTAGACCAATTTTATGTATTTCATTGTTTAAAATAACAGACACTTTCAAAATCTATTTACATGCATCCACAGTCCAACCCAATTTAACAAGGTTGAATAGGTGCATGCCTTGAAGCAAATGAAGTTCAAACAATACAAGTGGACTCTGAAGTCTGTGGGAACATTAGGGCACTGGGGAAGATAATAATGAATGCATATGCCGAAGGTAAAAAGTCACAATCGGATCATTTGCTTGAGCGAAATTAAATGTACATTTTTTGTAACGTTAACATAGCAGAAGATTTTTTCCACAGTCTACCATGCCCCTATCCTTGGTGTGTGTGTGTGTGTGTGTGTGTGTGTGTTTGTGTGTGTGTGTGTGTGTGTGTGTGTGTGTGTGTGTGTGTGTGTGTGAACTCGCTGTGAATATAATACATGAACATGGATTATACAATACACTAAACATTTATACAATTTGAGATGTTCATTCATTATAATGCATAGCAATTTTGGGGTAAATAAGCTACATTCCTTATTAATAGCACTACGATGTGGGTTATGGTGTTTTCTAATTGAGTCTTAGATACATTAAACACTTTTGGTCATTAGGCAGTGCTTTTTGCTTTTGCATAAATGTACTTAGTGCAGTAAATATTCCATTCAATTGGATCCAGCCCCTAGGCCAATGGGGTTGCAGCCCTTTTTGATCAGTGAAGTTCTCATGCACTTACATAACACATTAGCCTACCAAATACATGCTTGTGAACATTATGCTTGCTTTTGAATACAGTACAGGGAACATTTTATGAACTATTTCTTTAGGCTATGCATTGTACTGAACACTCGAGTGTGCATTCTTTCCGCAGTGCAATAATGAATAAAAGATTGTAGTATAAACACATTAAAACAGATCAAAAGTAGATGACTAGGCTTCAGTGGTAGTGTCAATGTGCAAAACAAAAATGTGATGACTTGCTTTTTGTAAAAGAACTCTATTACATTTTACAAGCTTTTTTAGTGATGCCAGGCAGACATACGGTCACTTTTCACTAGAGCCACTTTGGTGACATGTTGTTGTGGTGGACTTGGCATCAGATGGTGTCCTGTGATGCAATGGGATCGTAGATCATGTGTCAACAGTCTGTCTGACAAAGATTTACAGTGACTGTGACTGTCTGCTAAAACGTGATCCTCTTTTGGGGGGATACCAGTGCCTGCAGCTTATGAGTATAGGTATGTATTAATATTTGGGCTTTTCTACATCAGGTCGTATTCGTGATCGTTGGAGAAAGCAGAATATTTGGGCATGTCACCAACAGTATTCTATTACAGCCCCCATTCATGTTAATTTTCTCGCTTTAGGGTTTAGGGTTCTCAATATCTTGTGTAAAAGCTTTAAGATCTTGATATCAGTCTTGTCTCTATCTTTGCTGGCTTAAAAACAAATAAGGGCCAGACACCAATGGGCTTTCTTTCTTTTTTTAACATAATGACAACATTCTGCTATAGTATGATTGGACCTTGGATCTACCCCAGTGTCTGTTAACTCTAGAGGATTACTTACCTGTATTGTGAGTGGCTATGTGACTGTACAAAACCTTAACAACACCTTCCTAATATTGAGTTGCACTCCCCCCCTTTTGCCCCCAGAACAGCCTCAATTCATCGTGGCATGGACTCTACAAGGTGTCGAAAGCGTTCCACAGGGATGCTGGCCCATATTGACTGCAATGCTTCCCACAGTTGTGTCAAGTTGGCTGGATGTCCTTTGGGTGGTGGACGATTCTTGATACACACATGAAACGTTTGAGGCTGAAAAACCTAGCAGCGTTGCAGTTCCTGACACAAACCCCGTTCAAAGGCACTTCAATCTTTTGTCTTGCCCATTCACCCTCTGAATGGCACACATACACAATCCATGTCTCAATTGTCTCAAGGCTTAAAAATCTTTCTTTAACATGTCTCCTCCCCTTCATTTACACTGATTTGATGTGGATTTAACAAGTGACATCAATAAGAGATCATAGCTTTCACCTAGATTCACCTGGTCAGTCTATGTAATGGAAAGAGCAAGTGTTCTTAATGTTTTGTACACTCAGTGTACACAGTGTTATGTTGGGAAAAGGCCGTACTAATTTGCTCTGCTTTCTAAACAAACCAATGCAAACATTTAAAAAATAGGTTTTTGTATTTACATGGTCAATTTATTCATACACTTTCTTTAAAAAAAAGTTTTACTTTTCAGAGCAATTAACTCTTAACCATTCACCTGCCATACTTCCTAAAATGCCTTGCAACAAATTACTATGATGAAGATTGTGACAAGTGTCATGTCATCTATTATACACGGTCGACTGACTCACAGTTGATGTCAAGTGTTAGTGTTCAGGCATTTTATTGCCCTGAATGTTCCGGAGGCAGCCTGTAGCTGTAACTGTGTCACTACTGAACAGAGGGTGCAGAGGTTTGCCTGTCTGAATAAGCCAAAGGGGCTAAAGCAAAAGCTGCCATATGTGTCCTTCCAACATCAAATGCATCACACACTGTACAGCACTTTTCCTCTGAACTCAGTCCCTTATGGCACTATGTACATTTTGTCTCTTTGCAATCTGTTGAGGAAGATTTCTTAGTGCCCTCTGGTTTTCAGAGTGAAGAACTCAATAAGCATGGGAGGGACTGTGCTAATACACTGAAGCTCATCCACCCAACTGCTCTCTCGCAATGGGGGTTCTCTCTCTTGCATATGTGAGCTATTCTCAGCAAGGCACAGTCTAGACACAGCCAAATTAAGGGTCAGGAATAAAACATAAAGCGCAATCAAAATAAGTGTTCTTGATCTTAATGCACATTATTGCAGTGTCCCACGGATAAAACACTTAAAAGTCAGTCAGGAAGAAGAGAAAAGCCGGAGGCTCTGGAGGCTGGGTACATGTCCGTGATGCACCCGGCTACTTTAGCTGTCATGCAGCAATATCTCAGTGCATTCGCTGAGTGCACTGATGCTTGGCTTAAGCCATTTAGCAGCGCCCTGGTTAACTGAAACTGACAAAACTTCTGATTCCAGCCTGATCTTAGAATAACACCCCTGGCGAGTGTGAAGCTGTCTTTGTGAATTTTGTCCCAGCAAAGCCCCATAACTGCATTTGTAACTGACAAAAATACAGATGAAGATGCCTTATGATGTTGCCAATGTTGCCCAGAGAGGGATAGTAAATGACACAAGGCCAAGGATGCAAAGCCAAGGCTTTGAAAGTGCCATAACTAAAATTAAATAAGACGACATTGGGGCCTTTTGAGCCAATGGGTGCTCCATAGGGTAAAGTGCAGGCTGGTTTCAGCCTAATATTGGCCAAGATTTGCCTGTTTAATAGGGTAGTTACCCAGATCCATGTGGTTCCACATCAGTACATCGTAAGATGTTGTGATGTTTACAATCAACTGGAGAAGTGTAATTGTCCAATGGGCATGTGAAATGTCAGAATTAATCAAGCACTACATTTCACTGAACATAATAAATAAGGCAAGTGGTACAATGGTTAATGAGGTAAAAGCACCAGCCACTTGAGAATATGACTTTGAACTGTGGCTGCTAAGGCCTACAATGCAGCGTAATACTTCTGGTGCTAACATACATGCAATTGAGGTAATTTAGTCAACTTCCATCTTTTCTTGGTTATCTCCAGATTGTATTAGATAATAAGAGGTGGAAATGAGACTAATGATGTAGTATTAGTGGAGTACAGTAGAAATGGGATGATAGCTATAACAGCAGGGGACCAAATATTGAGCCCTGTTGGTCACCAGAATCAGAAGGCTGTTAAGCTGAAACATCTGTGTATGATCCCCTGTGCAGTGAAACGGATAAAAAAAACAACTAAAGATCAAGCAAGTTCTGCTATATATTTTTGTGTGCGGACCTATTATATTTTCTGTTTATCACTTCTGTAAATTCATAATCGGAGCGAAAAGGAGGACTGACTAGTTGTGTTTATCATGGAATAATCCATTGCCCGGAAACCATCCCCGTGGATCAGACCCAAAGTCCAAACTTAATATTAGGTACTGGACCAGTTCTTAAAGGAAAACCACCCAAAAACTATATTTTGGTATTTGTTTAATTAGTCCACTGTTGACATAGTCCCAAAATGTTTTGCATGTCAGCAATCAAGTTTTCAAGATGTACATGTCAAAATAGAGAAATCTGGCCCATATGATGCATTTAGTAACTTTCTGTATTTTGAAAGTTACATATCTTGAAAACTTGATTGCTGACATGCTAAACATTTTGGGACTATGTCAACAATGGACTAATGAAACAAATACCAAAAGATAGTTTTCGGGTGGAGATTTCCTTTAAAGACAAAACACCTATGCCGATTTTGAGGAACTAACTTTGAATATGCACCAATTGCAAAGCCTTGTAAAAACTTTAATGTGCACATTTGTGTAAGCAGCAGTGTCTTCCAGATACACTCTTGCTTCTTGTTTTCAGAATATAAATGAGATAACGATATTTCACATCCCTGCAATTTTTTTTATTTGAGCTGTGATAAAACCAAAAAGTAGCCCTAAGCTATTTCAGGCATTTTTAAGTAATATTCTTCAAAAACCAAAGAGAAATCGACATGGTTGTTGAATGTTACAGACAGCACCTTTAAGCCACTCAAAACGCCTGTCACTTTGACACATAATGGCTGCACTTGTCAAAGTAATATCTCATTCTAAACTGTTGCCCATGCCACCCTGCAGTTGTTATGAAGGCATAACATAACACACAAGCACTGAGCCTGGACAATTTGTATTATAAATGTGGTAAAATAAAAAACGTAATGCTCATCATAGCGTGTACAAGCTAACAAGTTAATTAAGCGTAATCCTCTGCACATGAACTTTAAGCTCGTATTAGTAGTCAAAAGCGATCTGCCGTTAGGTGCAGTGAGATAATTATGTGATAATAAATATTCTACGGCGTGAGGTAATTTCTCAATGCTCTTAAAAGATAGCGGAGGATATGGCAGATAACTGCTTGAAGCCTCTGCGAGTCAGGCTGCGGCTAGGCTAAATGTGGCAGCAAGTGTCAGG
Source organism: Coregonus clupeaformis (assembly GCF_020615455.1). Classification (NCBI taxonomy): domain Eukaryota; kingdom Metazoa; phylum Chordata; class Actinopteri; order Salmoniformes; family Salmonidae; genus Coregonus; species Coregonus clupeaformis. The sequence continues at coordinate 17,753,823 of NC_059230.1, read as the reverse complement.
TCAAATCAATATACGCTTCCCAGGGTTCCTTTGGTGCTGTAATCCAGGCCTTGGTGGGCACTGACCTAGAGGGATGCCTGAGCTCTTGTTTTCTTGTCCCATTTTTTCAAGAGTAACTGCACTTATGGATATGACAGCAATGAGCAGAAGCTAATTACCTTAAAAAAGCACAGTTTGTCTGTGCACTAAACCGCTTAGCTCATATCTGAGACACTTTTAACCTCCCGTTTCAACACTTGACAGCTAATGTAAAGGGCTGCTCATGGGAAATGGAAAATAATGGTACACTATATAGCCAAAAGTATGTGGCCACCCCTTCAAATTAGTGGATTCACCTTTCCAACAAGTCAGTTTGTCAAATTTCTGCCCTGCTAGAGCTGCCCCGGTCAACTGTAAGTGCTGTTATTGTGAAGTGGAAACATCTAGGAGCAACAACGGCTCAGCCGCGAAGTCGTAGACCACACAAGCTCACAGAACGGGACCGCCGAGTGCTGAAGCATGTAGCGCGTAAAAATAGTTTGTCCTCGGTTGCAACACTCACTACCGAGTTCCAAACTGCCTCTGGAAACAACGTCAGCACAAAAACTGTTCGTCGGGAGCTTCATGAAATGGGTTTCCATGGCCGAGCAGCCGCACACAAGCCTTGCGATCACCATGCGCAATGGCAACATCTAATCTTGTATTATCTTAAAATTAAAATAGATAATCCTAGCATAGTGCTTATTAGTCATGAAATTGAGGAGACTCCCATGGCTGGATGCTGCTGCAGCAAATTCAATGCAAGCCAACTCATGTGTGATGCGAAAATACTTATCCAGCAATCTGAGGTCAAACAAGGAGATCAAACCTTTGCCAATTACACTCATTTAAATGTAGTATTCTAGGATACATGTATTATAGTTGGGAAAGGACCACGTTTGTCCTAAAAGTTATTGAAGTCCAAGTGTGAACAGATGATTACAATCATTCATTGCAACGGGAGTTCATCAGAATTTGGCCTCAACGGACAGCCACAGTTTCTTCCTTTATTCACCAAGACAAATAATTTAATCCATCAGGAGGGATTGAAGCCAGGGAGAGAGTTTGCTAGAATGTTACAGCTCCCCTTGTAAGTGCTCCTCACTCACTTAAGCCATCAGCCGTGTCATTAAAAATGTAAAATTAACGTTTTTAAAGTGGAACACGATTCCGTTCCGTGCTCTGGGGGCACTGAAGCGCATGCTTGCATACGAAATGCATTTGGTCATCCCCCTGGCAACAGGGAAGGGAAGGAAAGGTGCCCTAAGTGAAACGGGAGAAGATAGTTTTTATTCTTTATTTAGAGAGTTATTCTAGCCAGTGAGTCATACTGATGCCCTGCTGATGTAAATCTGCCTTGCTCAATTGAGGCTGTTGTGGATAGAATATCTGGGGCAAACAGCAAGGATCAGTGGGAGAGTAGAACATTTCATTCAGGGCTTCCCGTTTGTCTTAAGACAGGTTTCTATCATGATAAGGATACTAGAAAGCTACACTAATCATTGTGACAGCACCTCTGTAAGAGGATGGTAAGGTTATAATCACACTATGTCACACTCACATTTGGGAATGTTATTACACTGCATAGATGAGGTCTGGGGAACCACTTTGAAATGGAATGATTCTTCAAATCAAATTTTATTTGTCACATTCTTTGTAAACAACAGGTGTAGACTAACAGTGAAATGTTTACTTATGGGCCCTTCTCAATAATGCAGAGAGAAAAATATTGAACAAATATTAACACAAATAATAAATACACAATGAGTAATGATAACTTGGCTATATACACAGGGTACCTGTACCGAGTCGATGTGCAGGGGTATGAGGTAATTGAGGTAGATATGTACATATAGGTATTGGTAAAGTGACTAGGCAACAGGATAGAAAATAAACAGTAGCAGCAGCGTACAGTGAGGGAAAAAAGTATTGGATCCCATGCTGATTTTGTACGTTTGCCCACTGACAAAGAAATGATCAGTCTATAATTTTAATGGTAGGTTTATTTGAACAGTGAGAGACAGAATAACAACAAAAAAATCAAAATAAACGCATGTCAAAAATGTTATAAATTGATTTGCATTTTAATGAGGGAAATAAGTATTTGAACCCTCTGCAAAACATGACTTAGTACTTGGTGGCAAAACCCTTGTTGGCAATCACAGAGGTCAGACGTTTCTTGTAGTTGGCCACCAGGTTTGCACCCATCTCAGGAGGGATTTTGTTCCACTCCTCTTTGCAGATCTTCTCCAAGTCATTAACGTTTCGAGGCTGACGTTTGGCAACTCGAACCTTCAGCTCCCTCCACAGATTTTCTATGGGATTAAGGTCTGGAGACGGGCTAGGCCACTCCAGGACCTTAATGTGCTTCTTCTTGAGCCACTCCTTTGTTGCCTTGGCCGTGTGTTTTGGGTCATTGTCATGCTGGAATACCCATCCACGACCCATTTTCAATGCCCTGGCTGAGGGAAGGAGGTTCTCACCCAAGATTTGACGGCACATGGCCCCGTCCATCGTCCCTTTGATGCGGTGAAGATGTCCTGTCCCCTTAGCAGAAAAACACCCCCAAAGCATAATGTTTCCACCTCCATGTTTGACGGTGGGGATGGTGTTCTTGGTGTCATAGGCAGCATTCCTCCTCCTCCAAACACGGCGAGTTGAGTTGATGCCAAAGAGCTCGATTTCGGTTTCATCTGACCACAACACTTTCATCCAGTTATCCTCTGAATCATTCAGATGTTCATTGGCAAACTTCAGACGGGCCTGTATATGTGTTTTCTTGAGCAGGGGGACCTTGCGGGCGCTGCAGGATTTCAGTCCTTCACGGCGTAGTGTGTTACCAATAGTTTTTTTGGTGACTATGGTCCCAGCTGCCTTGAGATCATTGACAAGATCCTCCCGTGTAGTTCTGGGCTGATTCCTCACCGTTCTCATGATCATTGCAACTCCACGAGGTGAGATCTTGCATGGAGCCCCAGGCTGAGGGAGATTGACAGTTCTTTTGTGATTCTTCCATTTGCGAATAATCGCACCAACTGTTGTCACCTTCTCACCAAGCTGCTTGGCGATGGTCTTGTAGCCCAATCCAGCCTTGTGTAGGTCTACAATCTTGTCCCTGACATCCTTGGAGAGCTCTTTGGTCTTGGCCATGGTGGAAGGTTTGGAATCTGATTGATTGATTGCTTCTTTGGACAGGTGTCTTTTATACAGGTAACAAGCTGAGATTAGGAGCACTCCCTTTAAGAGTGTGCTCCTAATCTCAGCTCGTTACCTGTATAAAAGACACCTGGGAGCCGGAAATCTTTCTGATTGAGAGGGGGTCAAATACTTATTTCCCTCATTAAAATGCAAATCAATTTAAAACATTTTTGACATGCGTTTTTCTGGATTATTTTGTTGATATTCTGTCTCTCACTGTTCAAATAAACTTACCATTAAAATTATAGACTGATCATTTCTTTGTCAGTGGGCAAACGTACAAAATCAGCAGGGGATCAAATACTTTTTTCCCTCACTGTATGTGATGAGTCAAAAGAGTTAGTGCAAAGAGGGTCAACGCAAATAGTCTGGGTAGCTATTTGGTTAACTATTTAGTAGTTTTATGGCTTGGGGGTAGAAGCTGTTCTGGGTCCTGTTGGTTTCAGACTTGGTGCATCGGTAGCACTTGCCGTGCGGGAGCAGAGAGAACGGTCTGTGACTTGGGTGGCTGGAGTCTTTGACCATTTTTAGGGCCTTCCTCTGACACTACCTGGCATAGAGGTCCTGGATGGCAGGGAGCTCAGCACAGTGATATACTGGGCTATACGCACTACCCTCTGTAGCGCCTTGCTGTTGAATGCCAAGCAGTTGCCATACCAAGCGGTGATGCAGCCAGTCAAGATGCTCTCAATGGTGCAGCTGTAGAACTTTTTGAGGATCTGAGGGTCCCATGGCAAATTCTTTATAGCTGTTTGATGTTCTCTATGAATAGAAAAAGAAAATGCTATTTTTGTCGGTTTGTTCTATTTTCTATGGAGGTGTGTCCGTCCCAGTGTGAGGAAGGGCTTTTTTTTTGCTTTTCTTCTTCTTTTTTATTTTTACAACATGTCATGACATTACTAATCATGTTAATAATTGACTTCTGTACACAGCGGAGGTGAGGTGAGCTTGGTCATGGTTGGGCGCCAGCCTACTGGGCCACATGGTTCTGTTTTGCCTCTTCCACATTTGTAGGATCAAGTGACTTGAATAATTATTCATGTATTAAAGTGCAGTATTCATTTGTATCACTCCTCTAGTGTTACGCTATACTGTACTATAACATATTTATATCACAGCACTAGCTGCTCTTGAATTGTGTGGCCATGTATTTGTATGTATATGTCTCCCGAGTGGCGCAGTGGTAGCTGTGCCACTAGAGAACCTGGTTCGATTCCAGGCGCTGTCGTAGCCGGCCGCGACCGGGAGACCCATGAGGCGGCGCACAATTGGCCCAGGGTAGGGGAGGGAATGGCCGGCAGGGATGTAGCTCAGTTGGTAGAGCATGGTGTTTGCAACGCCAGGGTTGTGGGTTCGATTCCCACGGGGGGCCAGTATAAAAAAATGATATATGCACTCACTAACTGTAAGTTGCTCTGGATAAGAGCGTCTGCTAAATGACTAAAATGTAAATGTAATGTATTGTCGCATGTCATTTTACCTACATTACATTTCCATTTCAAAATGAAGTTAAAACTCTTTTTAGATTACTGTACTATGCTACTTATTTGATTTACTGCAACTTATCATAATACATCATTATAAATAATTACATTCAAAAACAGATTATATGCAAAAATAAGAATACTTACTCAAAGGGAATGTAATTATTTTGCCCACTTGTCATCATCAATCATAATTACTTAACAATTTCATCACCTTGGATCAATTTGTGCCATTGAGATCAAACAGTAGTGCTAATGGAGACCCAGGTCTCCCCAAAGGTAATGTATTTCATGTGGGGTGACCCATTTCAGTAGCTGTGCAAACCGCTACCATTGCTTTCACCATGCAAGCTAACTCTAGTTATTTCCCTCTTGGTTTGGCACTGAAATATTATATCATCAAATTGTTTATGAAGTACTCTGTAAATACATCATTAAATCCTATACTGGACATGCCATCGGCAATATGCCTGCAAGTCCACTTTATGTTCATATTAGCATGAATGATCTAAATACATTTTATAACACTATGAATAAGCCACGGGGGTGTTTAAAAAAAAATAATGGTTAGCATTAGCTCTTTACCCTTTGTACTTAATGTAGGGATCTGCTTTATAAATATGAATGTTATTCTTTATTGCTTATGACAAGTGAAAGGGGTCCTTAAAGTCATCAGTGCCAGAGAGTCTTAAGATAAACTGGGTCTTCAAAGCTTTCACCCACACTGCAATTACTACTAATTGTCACTGCAGGCAGAGTTCTGGGAGAGAGTGTCCCCCTGCTCTCTTAATGGGTCGCAGAATAACACTGATGCTGGTCAGTTCCCACAATCCAACAGCTCACATCAAAGAGAACTAAATAGGAAGTTGGTTCTTTGAGGACAGGAAATGGAAAAGTGGTGTAGGTACAGCCAACAGGGGGCTGATGACCAGTTTGAATTAAACACGAACTGGAGGCCGGTAACACTTCTTCATCTAGATTACAAGGTGTGACACATTTTTTAGGTATTGTACTGTACAATGACTTGTGTTTGAATAGGGGGACTCCGGGCCTTGAGTTTCAATTTGAGGATGTTCTGCCAATCATTACACTTTTAACTTATTGTAAACAAACAAAAGTGGGAGTATTAGAAAAGGCTTAATTGGAATTGGCATGTTCATGCCTAAGAGGAGTAACTTTATAGTGTTGAGGAATATGAAACATGGTGTTGTATAGATTAAAAAGGCATTGGGTGTCACGATCGTCGAAAGGAGCAGACCAAAGCGCAGCGCGTTGAGTGAACATGACTTTATTAGATAAAAGTCTAAACACGAAAACAACAAAACAATTGACGATAATGAAGTCCTCTGTGACACCGACAGAACATGGAACAAAAACCCACAAACACACAGTGAAACCACAACAGTTTAAATATGGCTCCCAATCAGAGATAACGAGCCGACAGCTGTCACTCGTTACCTCCGATTGGGAGTCACATGAATAATCAAGAACCACCACAAACATAGAAATGAACACCTAGAAAACCAACATAGAAATACACCCAAAAGAAAATGAACAACCCTGGCTCAATAATCAAAGTTCATGGAGCCAGAGTGTCACAGTACCCCCCCCTAAAGGTGCGAACTCCGGGCGCACCAGCATACAGTCTAGGGGAGGGTCTGGGTGGGCGTCTGTCCATGGTGGCGGCTCTGGCACTGGTCGTGGTCCCCACCCCACCATAGTCACTACCCGCTTACGTAGCCTCCTCCAAATGACCACCCTCCCATTCAACCCCACTGGATTAAGGGGCAGCACCGGACTAAGAGGCAGCACCGGACTAAGGGGCAGCACCGGACTAAGGGGCAGCACCGGACTAAGGGGCAGCACCGGACTAAGTGGCGGATCCTGGCTGGCTGGCTCTGGCGGATCCTGGCTGGCTGGCGGATCCAGGCTGGACGGCTCTAGCGGATCCTGGCTGGACGGCTCTGGCGGATCCTGGCTGGACGGCTCTGGCGGATCCTGGCTGGACGGCTCTGGCGGATCCTGGCTGGACGGCTCTGGCGGATCCTGGCTGGACGGCTCTGGCGGATCCTGGCTGGACGGCTCTGGCGGATCCTGGCTGGACGGCTCATGGCTGGCTGACGGATCTGGCTGCTCATGGCTGGCTGACGGATCTGGCTGCTCATGGCTGGCTGAAGGATCTGGCTGCTCGTGGCTGGCTGACGGATCTGGCTGCTCATGGCTGGCTGACGGATCTGGCTGCTCATGGCTGGCGGAAGGCTCTGGCTGATCCTGTCTGACGGAAGGCTCTGGCTGATCCTGTCTGGCGGAAGGCTCTGGCTGATCCTGTCTGGCGGAAGGCTCTGGCTGATCCTGTCTGGCGGAAGGCTCTGGCTCCTGTCTGGCGGAAGACCTCGGCTGCTCCTGTCTGGCGGAAGGCTCTAGCGGCTCCTGTCTGGCGGAAGGCTCTAGCGGCTCCGGTCTGGCGGACGGCTCTGAAGGCTCATGGCAGACGGGGCGGCTTTGCAGGCTCAGTACAGACGGGCGGCTTTAGCGCCCGTTGGGCAGACGGGCAGTTCAAGCGCCCGTTGGGCAGACGGGCAGTTCAGGCGCCGTTGGGCAGACGGGCAGTTCAGGCGCCGTTGGGCAGACGGCAGACTCTGGCCGGCTGAGGCGCACTGTAGGCCTGATGCGTGGTGCCGGAACTGGAGGTACCGGGCTGAGGACACGCATCTCAGGGCTAGTGCGGGGAGAAGGAACAGGGCATGCTGGGCCCTGGGGACGCACCATAGGCCTGATGCGTGGTGCCGGAACTGGAGGTACCGGGCTGAGGACACGCATCTCAGGGCTAGTGCGGGGAGAAGGAACAGGGCATGCTGGGCCCTGGGGACGCACCGTAGGCCTGATGCGTGGTGCCGGAACTGGTGGTCCCAGGCTGAGGACACGCATCTCAGGGCTAGTGCGGGGAGCAGGAACAGGCCGGGCTGGGCTGGCGACGCGCACCGTATCCCTGGTGCGAGTGGCCGGAACAGGCCGGGCCGGGCTGGCGGGCGCACCATATCCCTGGTGCGTGGAGCAGGAACAGGCCGGGCTGGGCTGGCGACGCGCACCGTATCCCTGGTGCGAGTGGCCGGAACAGGCCGGGCCGGGCTGGCGAAGCGCACCATATCCCTGGTGCGTGGAGCAGGAACAGGCCGGGCTGGACTGGCGACGCACACCGTATCCCTGGTGCGTGGAGCAGGAACAGGCCGGGCTGGGCTGGCGACGCACATCGTGGACCTGGTGCGTGGAGTAGGAACAGGCCGGTCCGTACCGGGAACACACACCACTGGCCTTAACTGGGGATCAGGAACGGGCCGGACCGGACTGGTAACACACTTCAGTCTCTCACGCCGTGCCACAACAACTTCCCTCCCTCTACTCGCCAATGGCTCCCGTAATCCAAAGCCTTCTCTCCATATCTCCCTGTGGCAGCTTCCTGCTGCCCAGCCGCCTGCCATGTGCCCCCCAAAAAATTTTTTTGGGGTTGCCTCCCGTCCTTCCGACGATAGCCCTGCCGACGCTGTTGCTCCTCTCGCCGTCGCCTCTCCACCGTTTCGCTCCATGGACGGCGATCCATCCCATCCAGGATCTCCTCCCACGTCCAGGACCCTTTTCCGTCCAACAGCTCCTCCCATGTCCAGACCCTTTGCTCCTGGACGCGCTGCTTGGTCCTTTTGTGGTGGGTTTTTCTGTCACGATCGTCGAAAGGAGCAGACCAAAGCGCAGCGCGTTGAGTGAACATGACTTTATTAGATAAAAGTCTAAACACGAAAACAACAAAACAATTGACGATAATGAAGTCCTCTGTGACACCGACAGAACATGGAACAAAAACCCACAAACACACAGTGAAACCACAACAGTTTAAATATGGCTCCCAATCAGAGATAACGAGCCGACAGCTGTCACTCGTTACCTCCGATTGGGAGTCACATGAATAATCAAGAACCACCACAAACATAGAAATGAACACCTAGAAAACCAACATAGAAATACACCCAAAAGAAAATGAACAACCCTGGCTCAATAATCAAAGTTCATGGAGCCAGAGTGTCACATTGGGGCCCCTCCACTATGTCTTACATAATATGTTTGTGGTTAGCAAGAGGTGCTTGTTTCAGACCCCATGTACTGTAGTTTAAGCAGCCCGTCAGTTTAAACTAATGTGAGTTGAAATATTGCTGGGGGACTGCTGGGAATGCTAATGCCTTGGGAGTCGTATCCTGTGGGTCTGTGGATGAAATCAAACCCAGATATGCATGAGAAAGACCAGAGGTGCAACAATGCCACTAAAGGAAGGGTGCCTCATAATGAAATCCTTTTGAAAGTCCAGCTTTGATCATAAGGCTTAGTAATTCATCATTACCTACACAGTGTTTGTTGTTGATATCGGTGCCCATGGGACTACAGTAAATAAATTACAATATATCTCCTTCTGAGGTGTTTTGTTAGGTTTACTATACTATACTCCTTTGAGTATAGGCTACTCATTCCATTCCCCAAACGGTGTCTTCATTGAAACAGTAATATTTCATAAATTGTATTATCTGAAATTATGCTTTTTGACTCTCGCTCAAATAGAGCGACAGTGAAATACTTATAGGCCATTTGAAGTGAAATGTCAGCACCAAATTAACGTTAGCTAATATTAACTTGCAATTGACATTTTGAAGACAGTTACACATAGTGCCTCAGGCATGACTCTAAACCTACGGTAGTGTTATTTAACTGGGAAATAAAATATGCTTTGAAATGAAGTGAAAAATTCTCTGTTAATACATTGTCAATATTCTATATTCATTAACGTTGAAGAGGATGAAGCCTTTGAGATTATTACACTGGTTTGAGTAGGCAGCATTATGGAGATTGTACTCCTATTAGACATACTTTGGAGAGACAGTTCCTCAGTTTAGGGTTCTTTAATATTGATCGTAGATTAACAAAGGTTCACACTTCTGTGCCATTACCACTCAGCAATGATTATCCATTTATCCATACACGATGTGGTCTGGAAATAATAAACATGAATACAATGGCATCAATACTAGGAAGGCAAATATTAATTAAATATAATAATACAGTGACTGAAACAAAAATACTGGTAGCTAGCTACAACAAGACTAGGCAGCTAACAATGACAGGCGAAAATGTAACTAACAATGTCCCAGAGCTAGCATAAAAACGAGATACATAAATGCTGTAATAATGACGAAAATATGATTTAACTGTTTGAAGGGTTGTTGCCTACATGAAGACTTTCCATGTGGTGAGCCTGCTGATGTTTGGGAGATAAGGACTGGAACTAACGGACAGTAGTTTCTGAAGAGCTCGAGAGCAGGCGGGACAGTAGTGGGGCCTTTTAAAGACTACGATGAGTCCACCTGATGGGCCTTCACATACTGGCTGTAAAGGTATCAGGAGGTAAGGCATGTCCGAACCGATCAGCAGCAGAGGTTGGGAAGGTTCCGGAGGTGGTTGTGTTGCCTTTGGAGAGCTGCGACTGAAAATGAGTGTTCGGTAAGGCCTAAGTTGTCGGCGGTGGATGTCTGATGCATCCGATACTTCTTGGAGGGTTCGAACAGATGGGAAACATCAAAGGATACTGAGGCACCTTGGAGTTGTACATCATCTTGGCGAACAGTTCTGAGGGTGAGTCTCTCAGGTTCAGTAGTGAGGTTCAGTTGTAGCACAGCTTGTGGCAAGACAACGCTTCGCTCTGAGCCATCGTCGAGCACGGCTTATGTCTCCATGGCTCCATCTCTGTTGTATAGTAGAACTTTCACAACCTTCAACATCACTTTCTGTGATCGGTTCGGTCCGTCCAGGTACACCTTTGTAGTAGGAATGCTCACCATGAGAACACTCTTCTGGTCTTGCTGGATGGAAACGTGAAGCACCGTTAGGTGCAGCTTGTTGCATTTCTTGCAGGGTTGTTTGAGGTTGCAAGCATCTGATTTGTGGGATCATCCACACTTCCAACACTGTTGTCCATCCTTTATCCACTCATTGATCTGTCCTGTGTTCAGCTTCTTGAACTGGGGACAGGCGTTTAGATGGTGTTCTTTGTTGTCACAGTGAGGACAGTATGGCTTGGGCTTGGAAGGGGGAATGGATAATGCAGACTCCTGAGAGTTGGGCCCTTCACTGGAGTTGAAGTAGGTCGAAGCAGATCGCTCTTTTGGTCGAGAAGACGCACATTGGTCTTTCTTAGCTGGCTCGGGCATGTCGCATTTGTAGAGGGCTGCAGCTCTGCTTGCAATATGCTTAGTCTGGGACTTCCTCTGCAACCAGGCTGCCAGGTCAGGTAAGGTGTACGTTTGGTCCCTGCCTGTCTTGAGAATGCCGTGAGTAAAGCAATACACTACAAAGGCATCCCAGTAGTTCTGTGGCATCTTTCTTAAGAGCCGGTCGACATGGGATAAGCGACTGAGCTCGTAGCCGTTCTGGACTTCAAGGGACCTACGCATGCCTACCAAGGCATAGGTAGACAGTGCAAAATCATCAAAGGCTTCTGCGTCATCGAGCTCAACGGTGGGGGAGTTCAGTATGGTGGCTAGCTCATACTGGACAAGTTGCCGGGGCTGACCGTACTTAACCTGCAAGGCTTGTAAGGCCGCAGTGTAAGGTCTCGGCTCATGCATGTAGGCCTTGGAGAGCTGGGGTGCACTTGGTAGTTTTAGGTGTCCAAGGAGCACTTGATGCTTGTACAGGTCATTCAGGTGTTTGTGATTGCTCATCATGTCGTCCAGGGCCATTTTGAGGAGGTCAAAGTCACTCTTTCCGTCTCTCTCGAAAATGGGGCAACGACAACTTTGGGATGCCATATGATGAGGCAATCAGATGTTCCATGCCAGGTGGCAGAGCAGGCGCAAGGTAGGGTCTGGTCTGGAGTGTTGGTCTGGAACGGGATAACCCGGGTGGAAGTAACTGGGTATGCTGGAGGTGGAGCAGGGTGCAGAACCATGGGAGCTGGAGCAGGGTGCAGAACCACAAGAGCTGGAGCAGGGTGCGGAACCACGGGAGCCGGAGCAAGTTGTGGAACAACGGGAGTTTGATCGGGGGGTGTGGATGCTGGGGCTGGGTGCAGAACTCTGGGTGCTGGAGCTGGTTGCGGAGATAGCCATGCTGGATCAGCCACCATGAGCTTGGTTGCTGGTCCAGGGTACCATGTAGGGAGACAAAGTTTTTCAAGTGGTAAAGACACAAAGCTTTCCTGTGATGAGTTGGACGACTCATCAGATAGTACTGGAGAGGTGCTCCTCTGGTCGTTATCTGGCTCATGAGTCATCGGGGCTCCGCGGGTAACAACATATTCCTCTTTCTCTTTAAGGAAGGATATGACGAGTTTGGCTAGCTCATTCTCTGTTTTCTTTAGACGCTGCCGCCTGGTCAGTTGTCTAGTTGCTTCACGGGCTCAGGGAGCTTCCTCCTTTCGATGCTGAGCGTCTGGCTTGGGTGACAAGGCGTTGACACTCCATGTCAACACAATGATTTTCCTCAAACTAACGTTGAGGAAGCTTCATTCTGTCCTCCACCATTGCTGCTTGGAGGTCGGAAAGGGCTGGGAATAGGCTCACTCAGCGGGCACTAGATCTGGAACTGGGCACACTCCTTTCAGATAGGATGTCTGCTTGACTACTCCATCGTCCTAGGGAGAGGCGTGGCTGTGTTGTGGCTGAGTGTTGTTCTTGGTGAAGGAGGTATTCAATTGCATAGTCAGCCAGGCGCGCTGAGGGATGTCTCTCTCTGGGATTACGGATGCATGGATGGGTCAGGTGCGTCCGTATGTGCTGTTGCCGTATCTTTAGGTGGTTACTTAATCCGGCTCCGAAGGACCATGTTGAAGAGGATGAAGCCTCTGAGATTATTACACTGGTTTGAGTATGCAGAGATATTAGAGAGACTTTGAGAGAGACAGTTCCTCAGTTTAGGGTTCTTTAATGCTGATCGTAGATTAACAAAGGTTCACACTTCATTCATAAACATGAATACAATGGCATCAATACTAGGAAGCACAACAAAACAAGATACAGCTCTCATCTGTTATAATAATATAATGACTGAAACGAAAACACAGGTAGCTAGCTACAACAAGACTAGCCAGCTAACAATGACAGGCAAAAATGTAGCTAACACTGTTACAGAACTAGCATAAAAACGAGAGATTCTGGCCACAGCAGCAGATGGCAAGCTGAACTTGGTAATAAATTGAACACTCTGCAGGCCCATGCTAGCTATGACATCATAATTTACTCTTAAAGGGATAGGCTTTCTTACAATTATGCAAAAAGTAATGTTTTTTAGTTACTATAGTAAATAAGATTTGAGATATTTTGATACACCAATAAACAACAGTATTCTTTCTGTGATATCTACAGTATATGTTGACTACTATACAGTAGTAGTAAAAAAAGATGGACGACATTCCCCTGAAATCCTTAATAATGTTATACCATTCTATATGTTTTTACACACGTTTTCTTCCACTCCTATAGCCAAATAACTGGTGCAAATTGCCAGTGTATATGCAGGCAACTAATGAGGTCTAAGATATTTTATTCTCCTGCTACTGCTGTCTGCAAAATATTTATGTTGAGTGTAATCGTGCTATGCTATCTGGCACAGACACTCTCTGGCGGCAGCGAGGCAAAACCTGCAGCCCAGAACTGCTCCACTTAATGCAACGTGATGTGAGAGGAGCAGACAAGCGAGAGTGGAAGGCCCTCCAGTCATGCAAAATGCAAAAGAAATATGACTTTATTATACCCCCCTAATGGTGACATAACAATCTGTTGAAGCACTTCGGCAAATCTCAAAACATTTCGGGGGATAAAATAAAATAGCAAGGGAATAATGGGGTCTTGAGGATGGCATTGGGTGTAGTTGTGGTTTGATGGAATTTTTTGTGACTACTGGAATTTTGAGTGACTACCGGTTTGATTGCTTGATTGAGAGCAATTGCTCTTAGACAGCTATATTGTGTGTTTGTGTGAAAAATAAACCCCCAGATATATGACTGGTATAACCCATTACCTACATAATATGAAAACATTATATTCTCAACCTTAAAATCTGAGACAGATTTTAACCTCTATTACTGATATCTTTATTAATTTTCAAATCCACAATGATGAAAATAATTTGGTAGTCTATCTGACATGATACTTTCACACACAATCCCCAAAGTACATACTTTCAAGGACTTCTTGGTGCATTCATTGACATCTTACACTAAGGAACCATGTCAACTTGCCTAAATCAAGTGCAGTATAAATGGATAATGGAGTGAAAAGATGAGAAACCCCTCAACTTCAAAGATTTGAACTAAATGTACTCATATGTAATGTACTTTGGGGAACGCTTGAAATATACAGAATATTTATACATCTTGGGATTTACGTTAGTTGAGAGCTTTTAGTTTTACCCCTGAAAGTACAGACGTGGACTCATCAAACTGCTTGTGATCTATTTTGTCTTGCCATGTTTCTCAAAGCGAAGGTTTTGGAAAGGCAGAGAAGGAATTTGTTTAATATGTTGTTATCATTTGTTCAGCGGGACCACACAAATTGTATGCCTATGGTCAATGGCCAAATACATATTTAATAGCAAAAGTTTCGAAGGGTTCTATTTATAAACACAAACTTCATGTTCTTTTTTTGCAGGCCCCTGCAATTATTGCGGTAAATAATGGATGGCTGAAAGCATCCTACGCGTCCAGTTGCATCTGCGCTTGGACACTGTACGCACCACTGTACTCACCAAGTAAACACTGATATTTATGAGTAGTGTTGTTTATCTTTGGAACAAAAGGATGTTCTATCACTTAACCCTTTCACTAACATGAAAAAGGAAGTTCCCTTTGTCCCTGGTGGTCCATTGTTACTCCCAGAATATGTTGTTTCTCAAGTCACCTGAATAGCAGATATAGTCTATTCAGGATATAGTTCTCTAACTGACTGCTGCTGATGTGGAATCAAAAAAAGGGAGGGAAAAAAGTATTGGATCCCATGCTGATTTTGTACGTTTGCCCACTGACAAAGACATGATCAGTCTATAATTTTAATGGTAGGTTTATTTGAACAGTGAGAGACAGAATAACAACAACAAAAATCTAGAAAAACGCATGTCAAAAATGTTATAAATTGATTTGCATTTTAATTAGGGAAATAAGTATTTGACCCCTCTGCAAAACATGACTTAGTACTTGGTGGCAAAGCCCTTCAAAGTCACAGAGGTCAGACGTTTCTTGTACATTTACATTTTAGTCATTTAGCAGACGCTCTTATCCAGAGCGACTTACAGTTAGTGAATACATTTTTTTTTTTATACTGGCCCCCCGTGGGAATCGAACCCACAACCCTGGCGTTGCAAACGCCATGCTCTATCAACTGAGCTACATCCCTGCCGGCCATTCTCTCCCCTACCCTGGACGAATTGTGCGCCGCCCATGAGTCTCCCGGTCGCGGCCGGCTGCGACAGAGCCTGGATTCGAACCAGGATCTCTAGTGGCACAGTTAGCACTGCGATGCAGTGCCTTAGACCACTGCGCCACTAAGTAGTTGGCCACCAGGTTTGAACACATCTCAGGAGGGATTTTTGTCCCACTCCTCTTTGCAGATCTTCTCCAAGTCATTAAGGTTTTGAGGCTGACATTTGGCAACTCGAACCTTCAGCTCCCTCCACAGATTTTCTATGGGATTAAGGTCTGGAGACTGGCTAGGCCACTCCAGGACCTTAATGTGCTTCTTCTTGAGCCACTCCTTTGTTGCCTTGGTCGTGTGTTTTGGGTCATTGTCATGCTGGAATACCCATCCACGACCCATTTTCAATGCCCTGGCTGAGGGAAGGAGGTTCTCACCCAAGATTTGACGGTACATGGCCCCATCCATCATCCCTTTGATGCAGTGAAGTTGTCCTGTCCCCTTAGCAGAAAAACACCCCCTTAGCATAATGTTTCCACCTCCATGTTTGACAGTGGGGATGGTGTTCTTGGTGTCATAGGCAGCATTCCTCCTCCTCCAAACACAGCAAGTTAAGTTGATGCCAAAGAGCTTGATTTTGGTCTCATCTGACCACAACACTTTCACCCAGTTCTCCTCTGAATCATTCAGATGTTCATTGGCAAACTTCAGACGGGCCTGTATATGTGCTTTCTTGAGCAGGGGGACCTTGCGGGCGCTGCAGGATTTCTGTCCTTCACGGCGTAGTGTGTTACCAATTGTTTTCTTGGTGACTATGGTCCCAGCTTCCTTGAGATCATTGACAAGATCCTCCCGTGTAGTTCTGGGCTGATTCCTCACCGTTCTCATGATCATTTCAACTCCAATGGGTGAGATCTTGCATGGAGCCCCAGGCCGAGGGAGATTGACAGTTATTTCGTGTTTCTTCCATTTGTGAATAATCGCACCAACTGTTGTCACCTTCTCACCAAGCTGCTTGGCGATGGTCTTGTAGCCCATTCCAGCCTTGTGTAGGTCTACAATCTTGTCCCTGACATCCTTGGAGAGCTCTTTGGTCTTGGCCATGGTGGAGAGTTTGTAATCTGATTGATTGATTGCTTCTGTGGACAGGTTTCTTTTATACAGGTAACAAGCTGAGATTAGGAGCACTCCCTTTAAGAGTGTGCTCCTAATCTCAGCTCGTTACCTGTATAAAAGACACCTGGGAGCCAGAAATCTTTCTGATTGAGAGGGGGTCAAATATTTATTTCCCTCATTAAAATGCAAATCAATTTATAACATTTTTGACGTGTTTTTCTGGATTTTTTTGTTGTTATTCTGTCTCTCACTGTTCAAATAAACCTACCATTAAAATTAGAAACTGATCATTTCTTTGTCAGTGGGCAAACGTACAAAATCAGCAGGGGATCAAATACTTTTTTCCCTCATTGTAGGCACAAATTGTGTATTAAACAGACATATTGAGAGGTAAAAAATACAAATTCTGGCAATAAATCAGAATGCTGGGACTTAATTCAAGCTCTGTATGTAATATGTGAAATTAACAAGACGAATCAGTTGGTTGAAATGTAATTTTGTCTATTGTATCTACACTACCAGTCACAAGTTTGGACACACCTACTCATTCAAGGGTTTTTCTTTATTTTTAATTTTTTTTACAGTGTAGAATAATAGTGAAGACATTAAAACTATGAAATAACACATATGGAATCATGTAGTAACCAAAAAAGTGTTAAACAAATCCAAATATATTATATATTTGAGATTCTTCAAATAGCCACCCTTTGCCTTGATGACAGCTTTGCACACTCTTGGCATTCTCTCAACCAGCTTCATGAGGTAGTCACCTGGAATGCATTTCAATTAACAGATGTGCCTTCTTAACAGTTAATTTGTGCAATTTATTTCCTTCTTAATGAGCCAATCAGTTGTGTTGTGACATGGTAGGGAGGGTATACAGAAGATAGCCCTGTTTGGTAAAAGACCAAGTCCATATTATGGCAAGAACAGCTCAAATAAGCAAAGAGAAACGACAGTCCATCATTACTTTAAGACATGAAGGTCAGTCAATACTGAACATTTCAAGAACTTTTAAAGTTTCTTCAAGTGCAATCGCAAAAACCATCAAGCGCTATGATGAAACTGGCTCGCATGAGGACCGCTACATGAAAGGAAGACCCAGAGTTACCTCTGCTGAAGAGGATAAGTTCATTAGAGTTGCCAGCCTTAGAAATTGCAGCCCAAATAAATCCTTCACAGAGTTCAAGTTACAGACACATCTCAACATCAACTGTTCAGAGGGGACTGTGTGAATCAGGCCTTCATGGTTGAATTGCTTAAAAAAAACACTACTAAAGGACACCAATAATAAGAAGAGACCTGCTTGGGCTAAGAAACACGAGCAATGGACATTAGACCGGTGGAAATCTGTCCTTTTGTCTGGAGTCTGGAGGTTTTTGATCAAACGCTGTGTCTTTGTGAGACGCGTGTGGGTGAACGGATGATCTCAGCTTGTTAGGGAGTGCTCCTAATCTCAGCTTGTTACCTGTATAAAAGAAACCTGTCCACAGAAGCAATCAATCAATCAGATTACAAACTCTCCACCATGGCCAAGACCAAAGAGCTCTCCAAGGATGTCAGGGACAAGATTGTAGACCTACACAAGGCTGGAATGGGCTACAAGACCATCGCCAAGCAGCTTGGTGAGAAGGTGACAACAGTTGGTGCGATTATTCACAAATGGAAGAAACACGAAATAACTGTCAATCTCCCTCGGCCTGGGGCTCCATGCAAGATCTCACCCCGTGGAGTTGCAATGATCATGAGAACGGTGAGGAATCAGCCCAGAACTACACGGGAGGATCTTGTCAATGATCTCAAGGAAGCTGGGACCATAGTCCTCTGTAGCTCAGCTGGTAGAGCACGGCGCTTGTAACGCCAAGGTAGTGGGTTCGATCCCCGGGACCACCCATACACAAAAATGTATGCACGCATGACTGTAAGTCGCTTTGGATAAAAGCGTCTGCTAAATGGCATATTATTATTATTATTATTATTATAGTTCAGTCTCGGCCCCGTGTAGCTCAGTTGGTAGAGCATGGCGCTTGCAACGCCAGGGTTGTGGGATCGTTTCCCACGGGGGGCCAGTATGAAAATTTTTATGCACTCACTAACTGTAAGTCGCTCTGGATAAGAGTGTCTGCTAAATGACTAACATGTAAAAATGTTAAAATGTAGTTCCCACTGTAAAGCATGGAGGAGGAGGTGTTCAGCTGTAGCTCAGCTGGTAGAGCACGGCGCTTGTAACGCCAAGGTAGTGGGTTTGATCCCCGGGACCACCCATACGTAAAAATGTATGCACGCATGACTGTAAGTCGCTTTGGATAAAAGCGTCTGCTAAATGGCATATTATTATTATTATGGTGTGGGGGTGCTTTGCTGGTGACACTGTCTGTGATTTATTTAGAATTCAAGGCATACTTAACCAGCATGTCTACCACAGCATTCTGCAGCGAAACGCCATCCCATCTGGTTTGGGCTTAGTGGGACTATCATTTGTTTTTCAACAGGACGATGACCCAACACACCTCCAGGCTGTGTAAGGGCTATTTGACCAAGGAGAGTGATGGAGTGCTGCATCAGATGACCTGGCCTCCACAATCCTCCGTCCTCAACCCAATTGAGATGGTTTAGGAATGAGTCGGACGGCAGAGTGAAGGAAAAGCAGCCAACAAGTGCTCAGCATATGTTGGAACTCCTTCAAGACTGTTGGAAAAGCATTCCAGGTGAAGCTAGTTGAGAGAATACCAAGAGTGTGCAAAGCTGTCATCAAGATAAAGGGTGGCTATTTGAAGAATCTCAAATATAAAATATATTTTGATTTGTTTAACACTTTTTTGGTTACTACATGATTCCATATGTGTTATTTCATAGTAGAAAATAGTAAATAACACATAATAAAATAGTAAATTTCAATGAAGAAAAAAACCCTTGAATGAGAAGGTGTGTCCAAACTTTTGACTGGTACTGTATATATTTCTATATATCTATGGAGAGTTAGTGTGCTCCCATGTGTGTGTACTTAGTCTATATGACATACTACATGGCAGTGCACTCCAGTCTTTGCCCCTGGCTATGCAGGAAGTACAGTAAATCTTCAAGGCAACCTCTGGTAAATTTTCTGTGCCGTTAAAATAATTATATTCCTTTACATTTCTAAAATGCCTGCTGGCCCAAAGCCTTATGTTCATGAACCTTATGTTATTTCAGCTCCTGTTTCTGCACATGGGGATGATGTTCAATGTCTGGCCTCATTTCATGTCTCATTTATTGATAATGCTGCGTCATTTATTTATAAGGCTGGGGTCAATTCAAATTGAAGTCAGTCAATTCAGGAAGCGATTTTAATAAAAAATTCAAAAATGGATAAACTTTTAAAATAAATATCTTCTACTCCTCAATTTATTGAGAAGTAATTAAAAATATATGCTGTTTTTTCAAATGTGGAATTGTTATTTAAGTTTACTTCCTGAATTGACTGCCTTCAATTCGAATTGACCCCAGTCCTGATATCTATTGCTATTGGTACCTGAGTTCTAAACATTTTAACATGTGGACATGTGCCTAACATTGATGGTCCATGCGATGGTGAACTTTAACCTTTTCGGCACATCATTCAGCCCTGTGTGTAGATGACTAACGTTGATATTCGTATTAATAGTGGCAGGAATAGCTGATGACAGATTGGATGATTGTCTCCCGAGCTTCTCTCCCCAGTGTGGATTATGATGATAGCCCAACCTCAGGCTGATGTCATGATGTGTTGACTCCTAGATTAAATGTAGTGTGAGGAGGTTCTTGGTGCCTTCCTGCAGCGACTAACTATACTGTACAGTTCTTGGGTAAGTTTGCCACGAGTCAGAGAGTCTGTGATTTAAGTGTGTTTGGGAATAGGAAGCGACTAGTGAAATTATCCCACTCAAGCTTTACAGAAGGTGTACATAACATCATAATAACTAGTGCATAATACATTAAACATGAATGCATAAATACATACTGTATGTATATTTACACTCTTAGAAAAAAGGGTTCCAAAAGGGTTCTTTGGCTGTCCCCATAGAAGAACCCTTTTTGGTTCCAGGTAAAACCCTTTTTGGTTCCAGGTAGAACCATTTTGAATTCCATGTGGAAGCATTTCCACATAGGGTTCTACATGGAACTCAAAATGGTTCACCTAGAACCAAAAGGGGTTCTACCTGGAACCAACAAGGGTTCTTCAAAGGGTTCTCCTACGGGGACAGCCGAATAACCCTTTTAGGTTCTAGATAGCAAAACAAATTCTAAGAGTGTATACATACTATGATATAATGCCTGCATAGTGTGTAAAACAATATTATTGAGAACAGTAATTGTGGGTACAGTAAGTAAATTAATTGAATAATATCTAAGCAGAGGCTACGGTCAGCTCGTAGGATCGTTGTATAATGAGCCGGCTAGTTCTGTCCCACCATCTGCATGCGTGTATTAGTCAAAGCCATTGGATTTGTTTCAGACGAGTGGTTCCAACTGGAATAGCTGAAGTGTTACAAATTGTGTTTCCCTTGGATTCCAGCTAGGGCCAAAGGACTGGTGAACAATTCACAGCCCTGGTACAGAGGCACCATTACGTTGACGCCGATTTGAGGAGTAGCAGCACAGTTTTGTGAATGGTCATCGGCGGGCAAGTGGAATGGCACACTGTTTATTAGTTCATTCATCATTGGTGCAGATTCATAGGAACAATAGGTGGATGTCTAAAGAGAGAACAAGGCTACAGTGCCTTCAGAAATTATTCATACCCCTTGACTTATTCCACATTTTGTTGTGTTACAGCCCGAGTTCAAAATGGTTTAAAAAGAAATCTCTACCAACTACACAAAATACCCCATAATGAAATGTATTGAAAATGAAATGCAGAAATAGCTAATTTACATAAGTATTCACACCCCTGAGTCAATACTTTGTATAAGCACCTTTAGCGGCAATTACAGCTTTGAGTCGTCTTGGGTATGTCTGTATCAGCTTTACACATTTTCTCCCATTCTTCCTTGCAGATTTTCTCAATCTCTATTAAGATAGATGGGGAGCGGCAGTGAACAGCAATCTTTAAGTCTTTTCACAGATTTTCAATGGGATTCATGTCTGGGCTTTAGCTGGGCCACTTTAGCTGGGCCACAGACGCGGTGTGGGTGAACGGATTTGTATTTGTATTTGTATTTATTATGGATCCCGATTAGCTGCTGACTCTTTCTGGGGTCCAGCAGAATTAATGCAATTCATACCATTTTAAAAACATTACAATACATTCATAGATTTCACAACACACTGTGAGTCCTCAGGCCCCTACCACATATCTACAGTACAAAAATCCATGTATACGTGTGTATAGTGCGTATGTTATTGTGTGTGTGTATGCATGTGTCTGCACCTATGTTTGTGTTGCTTCACAGTCCTCGCTGTTCCATAAGGTGTTTTTTAATCTGTTTTTTAAATCTAATTTTACTACTTGCATCAGTTACTTGATGTGGAATGGAGTTCCATGTAGTCATGGCTCTATGTAGTACTGTGCGCCTCCCATAGTCTGTTCTGGACTTGGGGACTGTGAAGAGACCTCTGGTGGCATGTCTTGTGGGGTATGCATGGGTGACCAAGCTGTGCGCCAGTAGCTCAAACAGACAGCTCGGTGCACCCAACATGAACACAAGTAGTGATGAAGTCAATCTCTCCTCCACTTTGAGCCAGGAGAGATCGACATGCATATTATTAATATTAGCTCTCTGTGTACATCCAAGGGCCAGCCGTGCTGCCCTGTTCTGAGACAATTGCAATTTTCCTAAGTCCTTTTTTGTGGCACCTGACCACACGACTGAACAGTAGTCCAGGTGTGACAAAACTAGGGCCTGTAGGACCTGCCTTGTTGATAGTGCTGTTAAGAAGGTAGAGCAGCGCTTTATTATGGACATATTTTTCCCCATCTTAGCTACTGTTGTATCAATATGTTTTGACCATGACAGTTTACAATCCAGGGTTACTCCAAGCAGTTTAGTCACCTCAACTTGCTCAATTTCCACATTATTTATTACAAGATTTAGTTGAGGTTTAGGGTTTAGTGAATGACTTGTCCCAAATACAATGCTTTTAGTTTTAGAAATATTTAGGACTAACTTATTCCTTGCCATCCACTCTGAAACTAACTGCAACTCTTTGTTAAGTGTTGCAGTCATTTCAGTCGCTGTAGTAGCTGACATATATAGTGTTGAGTCATCCACATACAGTGGGGAAAAAAGAGAAGTTACAGGTCTGTGAGAGCCAGAAATCTTGCTTGATTGTAGGTGACCAAATACTTATTTTCCACCATAATTTGCAAATAAATTCATTAAAAATCCTACAATGTGATTTTCTGGATTTTTTTTTCTCATTTTGTCTGTCATAGTTGACGTGTACCTATGATGAAAATTACAGGCCTCTCTCATCTTTTTAAGTGGGAGAACTTGCACAATTGGTGGCTGACTAAATACTTTTTTTCCCCACTGTACATACACACTCTGGCTTTACTCAAAGCCAGTGGCATGTCATTAGTAAAGATTGAAAAAAGTAGTGGTCCTAGACAGCTGCCCTGGGGAATTCCTGATACTACCTGGATTATGTTGGAAAGGCTTCCATTAAAGAACCCTCTGTGTTCTGTTAGACAGGTAACTCTGTATCCACAATATAGCAGGTGGAGATAAGCCATAAAACAAGTTTTTCCAGCAGCAGACTATGATCGATAATGTCAAAAGCCGCACTGAAGTCTAACAAAACTGCCCCCACAATCTTTTTTATCATCAATTTCTCTCAGCCAATCATCAGTCATTTGTGTAAGTGCTGTGCTTGTTGAATGTCCTTCTCTATAAGCATGCTGAAAGTTTGTTGTCAATTTGTTTACTGTAAAATAGCATTGTATCTGGTCAAACACAATTTTTTTCTAATAGTTTACTAAGGGTTGGTAACAGACTAATTGGTCAGCTATTTGAGCCAGTAAAGGGGGCTTTACTATTTTTAGGTAGTGGAATGACTTTTGCTTCCCTCCAAGCCTGGGGGCACACACATCCTAGTAGGCTTAAATTGAAAATATGGCAAATAGGAGTGGCAATATCGTCCGCTATTATCCTCAGTAATTTTCCATCCAAGTTGTCAGACCCCGGTGGCTTGTCATTGTTGATAGACAACAATACTTTTTTCACCTCTTCCACACTGACTTTACGGAATTCAAAGTTACAATGCTTGTCTTTCATAATTTGGTCAGATGTACTTGGATGTGTAGTGTCAGCAATTGTTGCTGGCATGTCATGCCTAAGTTTGATAATCTTGCCAATGAAAAAATCATTAAAGTAGTTGGCAATATCAGTTGGTTTCGTGACGAATGAGCCAGCTGATTCAATGAATGATGGAGCTGAGTTTGCCTTTTTTCCCAAGATTTCATTTAAGGTGCTCCAAAGCTTTTTACTGTCATTCTTTATGTCATTTATCTCTGCATGTGTATTTCCCATCGTAAAGCATGGAGGAGGAGGTGTTATGGTGTGGGGGTGCTTTGCTGGTAACACTGTCTGTGATTTATTTAGAATTCAAGGCACACTTAACCAGCATAGCTACCATAGCATTCTGCAGTGATACGCCATCCCATCTGGTTTGGGCTTAGTGGGACTATCATTTGTTTTTCAACAGGACAATGATCTAACACACTCCAGTGATGGAGTGCTGCATCAGATGACCTGGCCTCCGCAATCCCCCAACCTCCACACCAATTGAGATGGTTTGGGAAGAGTCAGACCGCAGAGTGAAGGAAAAGCAACCAACATATGTGGGAACTCCTTCAAGACTGTTGGAAAAGCATTCCAGGTGAAGCTGGTTGAGAAAATGCCAAGAGTGTGCAAAGCTGTCATCAAGGCAAAGGGTGGCTATTTGAAGAATCTCAAATATAAAATATATTTTGATTTGTTTTTAAAAAATGTGGGTTACTACATGATTCCATGTGTTATTTCATAGTTTTTATTTTTATTCTACAATGTAGAAAATTTTAAAAATTAAGAAAAACCCTTGAATGAGTAGGTGTGTCCAAACTTTTGACTGGTACTGTATGTAAATGAGATATTTCTGTATTTCATTTTCAATAAATGTGCAACAATTTCTAAAAACATGTTTTCTATTTGTCATTATGTGTAGATGGGTGAGAAGAAAAAAAAAATATTTAATCCATTTTGAATTCAGGCTGTAACACAACAAAATGTGGAATAAGTTAAGGGGTATGAATACTTTCTGAAAGCACTGCACGTTCCAATCGCCATACTAGCAAACCACTTTGAATTCATACCTAACACATTGCTTCATTCGAAGTGTACTAGTGTGGATATTGTTATAGAGTCACTGTGTGACATACTAATTCAGATCACATATGATTGTATGTGAAGGGTAAAGCTTGTGATTCAGCAGATCAAAAGTCATTTTTCCTTGCATTTATATTTCGGTGAACGATATTGGGAGAACGGCTTTGTTATTGTGCCATCCTATCGTCCCCATAGGTTAAATGGTTTACAAGCTGGGATGACACGGGCTGTAAACAAACTGCAGGTGCATCTACCTGGCAGGCTGCCACTTAGGCTAATTACCCACGATCCAATTAGTTATATTTGGGTAAGTAGGCGATTGCCTTTTCACTGCATCAACCGGAGCTCTGCTCTTCCACTCGTGTTCCACTCAGCTGGTGATTGTTCAGTGATATGCATTTCCCCATGTTCAATTCCCATGACTCCGCTTTTGTGCCTGTGATTTTAAGCCATCACACAGGATTGAGCCGTGTGATGCGCAGCTGCTAAGCCCTGTGGAAGGATTTGCTTGGAGCGCATGCAACCGCTCCGGTTGAAGGAAACAAAATGGCTTCGGGACAACCCGATTACATTCCTGTGGTAGGAGACGTGGGTCAGGTTGCCGTCCCCATCGCCAATTGTCTGGAAGGGGAGTGGTAAATCAACAGGAAATACAGCAGCTGTCAGCAATTGGATGCCATTCACTTTCACACTACAGTCATAAAGAAGTCAGCACATTACTCCATTACTCATCGGGTTCCATTACAGGAAGTCACAGTTGGTGATTGACCTCTGGAAGGTTTTTATAAAAGTGGTCATTTGTATTTTGACCACATTTTACATCGTACATTTAAGCACCTATTTGGATCCCACAGCTGACACCAGTGGAACAAAGCTGAGGGTCACTTCAAACCAGTACAAGTCTTGCACATGCAAAACCAGTATGCCACCATTTTAGTTGCCACAAAGTCTTGAGTAAAGCTCTACTACTGATAGTATTCCCTCTCATGCCAGAACCCAAGTTATATCTACCACAGGTACTAAAATAAAAGGGTGTTAGACTAAGAAATGATCATTGATGTTCATTACATTTACATTTTAGTCATTTAGCAGACGCTCTTATCCAGAGCGACTTACAGTTAGTGAGTGCATACATTTTTATTTTATTTTTCATACTTGCCCCCCATGGGAATTGAACCCACAACCCTGGCGTTGCAAACACCATGCTCTACCAACTGAGCTACATCCCTGCCGGTCATTCCCTCCCCTACCCTGGACGACACTGGGCCAATTGTGCGCCACCCCATGGGTCTCCCGGTCGCAGCCAGCTACGACAGAGCCTGGATTCGAACCAGGATCTCTAGCGGCACAGCTAGCACTGTGATGCAGTGCCTTGGACCACTGCGCCACTCGGTTCATCCGTGCCAACAATAACAGTGTTACGACACACTCATTGGATATTATTCTAGTTTCATAGACGGGTGATTTTGATGCTCAGATGTCTAGGTGGGATGCCAAGTGAATCCAATTAAGAGTTTAATCTGACCATTGTTTGTGTTCACTGTGGCGCCAAACAGCCCTAGGGACTGCTGGGAGGAAGCCAGTCATATCCCCTGATTACTGTATTTCACTCAGTACAGTATGTAGCTAGCCGAGCTCATCTATAGTCCCAATACAATCACGTCAAACACTCTATGTAGGCTAGCTAGCAGAGCTGAACCATAGTCCACTATGAACACGTCACACTGCTGGCAACATTGTCCAGCCCTATCACACGCAGTGGGCAAAGTAGCTTTAATCTTTTAATTAGATGGGACACAGCAATTTATCAAGAAATGTGTTTTGGATGATGCATGTTCTTTAATTAAATTGGTCTTATATAATAAACCACTAACAGTCCACTATTGATCAGAGAGAAAAGAGAGGGGCTCACAAAAGAGCTAAGAAACAGATATGTCTACGCGCACTCACACACACACACGGTGCACACGCACACACACACACACACACACACACACACACACACTCACACTCACACATACACACAAACACACACACAGTGCACACACAGTGCACACACACACACACATCACACACAGGGCGCACACACACACACACATATATTCACACACACGCGCAGACTTTGTGCCTCCTGGTGACATGCTATAGTCACAGTAGCCTCCTGGCGACTTCAGTCGATAGACTTCCATTAGGAGAGGATAGGCTGTCAAAGCAACCCATGACCTCCTCTCGCCCCCTTGGAGCCCACTGGCCTCTGCTGTCTGTATCAATATGAATTTTAGCCCCTGTGCCTGTCACCCACAATTCCTTATGTCCATTAGTCTCAAGTATCTTGTATTATTGATTTCTGTTGGTCTTTTGTCCAAAGTATATACAATGATCTTAAAACAGGGACTCTGATGTGTTGGATGGATTTCTATCCACTGGGGCATTGGAGTTCTTTGGTATTCTGCCATTTTAATGATTTTCAGGGCTCTGTAACTCTGTTTGCATATTTGCAAGATCTTATCGCCTTTCATAATTGCTTTAATAACAGTTATGTAAGCAGGCTAAACAGATGTGTCTGATAGTATGATGAGGTGTGACAGATATGGCCAGATGACAGGGCTTTTGTAGTCAAAGTGAAATGGACCTAAAAGTTCAAGGCATTTCATCTCAGTGGACTAGATGAAGAGAGCTGTTGTTGTCATCGACATGGAAGAATGGCACAGCAAATCTCAATGTGGTCATAATCTTATGAGATGTTGGGAAAGAGCCATAGGTTTGGGTCTCTATCTTCATATTCAAAAACATAATAGTCTAAAAGTGTTGTGACAATGGAAACTATAGTGTAAAACAGTGTTATCAATGTTTGGGAACTGCTATTCACTGCTAGTCATTTTTTTGTTCCATAACAGAATGATAAACAGTTCAAAGGAAAAAGGTAAATAAGAATGATGACAGATATCTTGTAACTTGCAACTTTGGAACAAATATGGTGTTTTGCTGGTGCTGCTTGTGTTTCATTGACAAAGTGGACGGGTGCCTGAGACAGGAAGGTTGAATGACCTTTGACTTTATTTTCATGTCCCAGGCCTTTTTTCTCAGATAGGGTCACTGTAATTCCTTAGCCCTCATTCAATTTACAGAGGCACTGTTTCACTGCAGGCCACTAAAGTCGACTAAATTAATGGATCAATAAGCCATCTGAAAGCCTATGGGGAGTACAGAGATTCCCCCAGTTGCTATCGGGTTACTGGTCATAATGAATGGGCTGTTGTTTATGTTGTAAAGTGCAGTGTCATTAAGTCTTTTGAACAAGCCCCCCTCTCCAGACCTTACCACTAGGGAGACGCTCCTTGGGCCTTGAATATACGAACGTCAGCTTACAAAAATGTCACTGTTTTTTAGAGACTGATGTGGCTTTGTTTACTTGTGGTAACACTACTTCATAGTGTTTTATTGTTCCTGTACGTACAATGTAACAAACCACTGTAAATACTAATTGTAACATTGCACTTACGGCTTTAGACCTAACCCTAATACAGTGTAATGCTTTACAATACTTGTTACACTGTACTTACAGGGCTAATTATACAACAATAAGAATACTGTAAAGTGTGACGGTACCATATTGACCAAGACACCTGCGGATCTAAGCCGGGGGGGGGAATTGTTTTAAGATGGTCATACCATGGATAATTTAGATATTTGATTTAGAATTTTATATATATATATATATATACAGTGGGGAAAAAAAGTATTTAGTCAGCCACCAATTGTGCAAGTTCTCCCACTGAAAAAGATGAGAGGCCTGTAATTTTCATCATAGGTACACGTCAACTATGACAGACAAATTGAGATTTTTTTTCTCCAGAAAATCACATTGTAGGATTCTTAATGAATTTATTTGCAAATTATGGTGGAAAATAAGTATTTGGTCACCTACAAACAAGCAAGATTTCTGGCTCTCACAGACCTGTAACTTCTTCTTTAAGAGGCTCCTCTGTCCTCCACTCGTTACCTGTATTAATGGCACCTGTTTGAACTTGTTATCAGTATAAAAGACACCTGTCCACAACCTCAAACAGTCACACTCCAAACTCCACTATGGCCAAGACCAAAGAGCTGTCAAAGGACACCAGAAACAAAATTGTAGACCTGCACCAGGCTGGGAAGACTGAATCTGCAATAGGTAAGCAGCTTGGTTTGAAGAAATCAACTGTGGAAGCAATTATTAGGAAATGGAAGACATACAAGACCACTGATAATCTCCCCTCGATCTGGGGCTCCACGCAAGATCTCACCCCGTGGGGTCAAAATGATCACAAGAACGGTGAGCAAAAATCCCAGAACCACACGGGGGGACCTAGTGAATGACCTGCAGAGAGCTGGGACCAAAGTAACAAAGCCTACCATCAGTAACACACTACGCCGCCAGGGACTCAAATACTGCAGTGCCAGACGTGTCTCCCTGCTTAAGCCAGTACATGTCCAGGCCCGTCTGAAGTTTGCTAGAGTGCATTTGGATGATCCAGAAGAGGATTGGGAGAATGTCATATGGTCAGATGAAACCAAAATAGAAAAAAAAAAAATAGAACTCGTCGTGTTTGGAGGACAAAGAATGCTGAGTTGCATCCAAAGAACACCATACCTACTGTGAAGCATGGGGGTGGAAACATCATGCTTTGGGGCTGTTTTTCTGCGAAGGGACCAGGATGACTGATCCGTGTAAAGGAAAGAATGAATAGGGCCATGTATCGTGAGATTTTGAGTGAAAACCTTCTTCCATCAGCAAGGGCATTGAAGATGAAACGTGGCTGGGTCTTTCAGCATGACAATGATCCCAAACACACCGCCCAGGCAACGAAGGAGTGGCTTCGTAAGAAGCATTTCAAGGTCCTGGAGTGGCCTAGCCAGTCTCCAGATCGCAACCCCATAGAAAATCTTTGGAGGGAGTTGAAAGTCTGTGTTGCCCAGCGACAGCCCCAAAACATCACTGCTCTAGAGGAGATCTGCATGGAGGAATGGGCCAAAATACCAGCAACAGTGTGTGAAAACCTTGTGAAGACTTACAGAAAACGTTTGACCTGTGTCATTGCCAACAAAGGGTATATAACAAAGTATTGAGAAACTTTTGTTATTGACCAAATACTTATTTTCCACCATAATTTGCAAATAAATTCATTAAAAATCCTATAATGTGATGTTCTGGAAAAAAAAATCTCATTTTGTCTGTCATAGTTGACGTGTACCTATGATGAAAATTACAGGCCTCTCTCATTTTTTTGTGTGGGAGAACTTGCACAATTGGTGGCTGACTAAATACTTTTTTCCCCCACTGTATATACATTACCAGTCAAAAGTTTAGACACGCCTACTCATTCAAGGGTTTTTCTTTATTTTTACTATTTTCTACATTGTAGAAACTATGAAATAACACATATGGAATCATGAATTAACCGAAAAAGTGTTAAACAAATCCAAATATATTTTATATTTGAGATTCTTCAAAGTAGCCTCCCTTTGCCTTGATGACAGCTTTGCACACTCTTGGCATTCTCTCAACCAGCTTCATGAGGAATGCTTTTCCAACAGTCTTGAAGGAGTTCCCACATATGCTGAGCACTTGTTGGCTGCTTTTCCTTCAGTCTGCAGACCAACTCATCCCAAACCATCTCAATTGGGTTGAGGTCGGGTGATTGTGGAGGCCATGTCATCTGATGCAGCACTCCATCACTCTCCTTGGTCAAATAGCCCTTACACAGCCTGGAGGTATGTTTTGGGTCATTGTCCTGTTGAAAAAAAAATGATAGTCCCATTAAGCGCAAACAAGATGGGATGGAATATTGCTGCAGAATGTTGTGGTAGCCATGCTGGTTAAATGTGCCTTGAATTCTAAATAAATCACAGACAGTGTCACCAGCAAAGCACCCCCACACCATTACACCTCCTCCTCCATGCTTCACGGTGGGAACCACACATGCAGAGATCATCCATTCACCTACTCTGCGTCTCACAAAGACACAGCGGTTGAAACCAAAAATCTCACATTTTGACTCATCAGACCAAAGGACAGATTTCCACCGGTCTAATGTCCATTGCTCGTGTTTCTTGGCCCAAGCAAGTCTCTTCTTCTTATTGGTGTCCTTTAGTAGTGGTTTCTTTGCAGCAATTCTACCATGAAGGCCTGATTCACGCAGTCTCCTCTGAACAGTTGATGTTGAGGTGTGTCGGTTACTTGAACTCTGTGAAGCATTTATTTGGGCTGCAATCTGAGGTGCAGTTAACTTTAATGAACTTATCCTCTGCAGCAGAGGTAACTTTGGGTCTTCCTTTCCTGTGGCGGTCCTCATGAGAGCCAGTTCCATCATAGCGCTTGATGGTTTTTGTGACTGCACTTGAAGAAACTTTCAAAGTTCTTGAAATATTCCGTATTGACTGACCTTCATGTCTTAAAGTAATGATGGGCTGTCGTTTCTCTTTGCTAATTTGAGATGTTCTTGCCATAATGTGGACTTGGTGTTTTACCAAATAGGGCTATCTTCTGTATACCACCCATACCATGTCACATCACAACTGATTGGCTCAAACGCATTAAGAAGGAAAGAAATTCCACAAATTAACTTTTAACAAGGCACACCTGTTAATTGAAATGCATTACAGGTGACTACCTCATGAAGCTGCTTGAGATAATGCCAAGAGTGTGCAAAGCTGTCATCAAGTCAAAGGGTGGCTACTTTGAAGAAACTCAAATACAAAATATAAAACCGTTGAATGAGTAGGTGTGTCCAAACTTTTGACTAGACCTGTATATGTACCTTATTTACATAAGTATTCAGACCCTTTGCTATGAGACTCGAAATTGAGCTCAGATGCATCCTGTTTCCATTGATCATCCTTGAGATGTTTCTACAACTTCTTTGGAGTCCACCTGTGGTAAATTCAATTGATTGGACCTGATTTGGAAAGGCACACACCTGTCTATATTAGGTCCCACAGTTGACAGTGCATGTCAGAGAAAAAACCAAGCCACGAGATCGAAGGAATTGTCCGTAGAGCTCCGAGACAGGATTGTGTTGAGGCACAGATCTGGGGAAGGGTACCAAAAAATTTCTGCAGCATTGAAGCTCCCCAAGAAAACAGTGACCTCCATCATTCTTAAATGGAAGAAGTTTGGAACCACCAAGACTCTTCCTAGAGCAGGCCGCCTGGCCAAACTGAGCAATCGGGGGAGAAGGGCCTTGGTCAGGGAGGTGACCAAGAACCCGATGGTCACTCTGACAGAGCTCTAGCATTCCTCTGTGGAGATGGGAGAATCTTCCAGAAGAACAACCATCTCTGCAGCACTCGACCAATCAGGCCTTTATGGTAGAGTGGCCAGACGGAAGCCAGTCCTCAGTAAAAGGCACATGACAGCCCCGCTTGGAGTTTGCCAAAAGGCACCTAAAGACTCTCAAACCATGAGAAACAAGATTCTCTGGTCTGATGAAACCAAGATTGAACTCTTTGGCCTGAATGCCAAGCTTCACGTCTAGAGGAAACCTGGCACCATCCCTACGGTGAAGCATGTTGGTGGCAGCATCATGCTGTGGGGATGTTTTTCAGCAGCAGGGACTAGGAGACTAGTCTGGATCGAGGCAAAGATGAACGGCGCAAAGTACAGAGAGATCGTTGATGAAAACCTGCTCCAGAGCGCTCAGGACCTCAGACTTGGATGAAAGTTCACCTTCCAACAGGACTACGACCCTAAGCACACTGCCAAGACAACACAGGAGTGGCTTCGTGACAAGTGTCTGAATGTCCTTGAGTGGCCCAGCCAGCCAGAGCCCGGACTTGAACCTGATTGAACATCTCTGGAGAGACCTGAAAATAGCTGTGCAGCGACACTCCCCATCCAACCTGACAGAGCTTGAGAGAATCTGCAGAGAAGAATGGGAGAAACTCCCCAAATACAGGTGTGCCAAGCTTTTAGCGTCCTACCCAAGAACACATGATGCTGTAATCGCTGCCAAAGGTGCTTCAATAAAGTACTGAGTAAAGGGTCTGAATACTTATGTAAATGTGATATTTCCGTAATAAATTAGCAAACATTTCTAAAAACCTGTTTTTGCTTTATCATAATGGGGTATTGTGTGTAGATTGATGAGGGGAAAAAACAATTTAATCAATTTTAGAATAAGGCTGTAACGAAACAAAATGTGGAAAAAGTGAAGGGGTCTGAATACTTTCCGAAGGCACTGTATGCTGTCTGACAAAATCACTATTTTGTAGTTCCTCAAAGTAAATAAGGCATACATTTATGACTGCTGAATATCAACTATCAATCACTTAGCGCATGTATTTTCAGGTAGCGATATCTCGGGAAGCAACAGCTGCTCTTTATATCC
This sequence comes from Coregonus clupeaformis, assembly GCF_020615455.1. Classification (NCBI taxonomy): domain Eukaryota; kingdom Metazoa; phylum Chordata; class Actinopteri; order Salmoniformes; family Salmonidae; genus Coregonus; species Coregonus clupeaformis. The sequence goes on along the minus strand of NC_059230.1, from coordinate 17,720,872 downwards.
ACTCACGATGGCGCAATCTTCTGCCTCTCCATAGCAGGCATAAAAGAAACACAGACCGGACAAGTGGTTGTGCAATGGATTATGCTCATTGTAGTTAATTACCACATTTGATACGCTAGACTATGTAGAACATTGGCCTGTTGGAAACTACAACTCCCTACTACATCACACAGTTCAGACTGGATCTGATTTATCTCTAGAGAAACTGTGCAATGTGTGCATTGAGCTCACAGAAAAAAAAACGTGCAAAATGGAATTCAAATCATTGAACTGATGTCAGTCAATTCGTTGTTTGAAAAAACGAAGATTAACAGACATTTCGGTTAATCACTCAGCCCTATAATTAATAAGGAATAAGGTTTTGAAGTGTCTGTCCTATATCTAGGAGATAAGAAAGCTCAGGAAATATTTTAGTTTTTTGGACACATATTTAACCCCTATTTTTTTGTTGCTGCAAAACTACTCCCATACTACAATTATTATTAATTTTTTACCTGTACCGGGTTACCTCCAGAAGAGTTCCGTGACACTTGTGGGGGTCGTAGAGCAAAATGGATAACATCATCGTGTTCAGGAGAGTCTCCCCTTTCCACAGTGGGGTCATATTAGTTTGTAGCTTAAACTGTTCGGATGCTACAAACAGAAGTTGGCATGTCAGCGGTACCGACTTCAGACGGGGGTCGTAGAGCAAAATGGAAAACACAATTGTGCTCTTGAGAGCCTCAACTTTTCATATTAATTACTAGGCCAAACCATTCGGAAGCTACAGATGTTTCCGCGAGAAGACCGATTTTCGGGATGTCTCCTCATCTGACAAACAGCGCTGTAGCTCTGCCACTTTCCACCGCAGATGCGGATGGCTGACATACAGTAGGTGGATGCGGTGGATTGAGATACAGCACATGCAAAAAAAACAGGTGCGTCAATAGACGCTCAAGGATATTAAATCTTCTCTCAGGCCGCAATTGGCCAGTGGGCCTGTAGTTTGAGACCCCTGCTTAATAATTTGTCTCATATATGACAGAATTATATGCCATTAGGTGAGTAGTTTGCATACAGTTACAGTAACATGGCTTATCGGGTGAGGATTAGCCTTTTGAATATAGGCCTACTGCTGAAATAACTGTGCTGATTCACAATGTCTCAGTTCCGATGCATTTATAAACGTGACAAGCACAACTAGCCCTAATTGCTGGTTGCTTTATCAATTTCACTACACCCAAAGGCTGCTCTGTGCACTACTAATTAGTAGTAATTATATATCCCATACTAGAATGCACACAGAGGGCTTTATGGCAACACTGGTATGGCATGAGAGTAGTGCCTTCATCACTGAAGTGTGAAAAAATATTAATGGCACATTATTAGGGTAATTGAGCATCTGGTAAAACTCTAACCGCCTGTTAACAACAAGGCAATTGATAAGGCTTGACATGGAATCCTTGATCCAAGTTGTCCCTCTTAGCTAATACAAATATGACTTAGCATGACAACATTGGGTCAAGACCTCTGAGATGGAAATGAGCAAACTATGAGACTTTATGACACATTGATTTCTGTAGAAATAAGAAAACCCACTGAGCGCAATGTCGATAATACAAAAATACACACGCACGCATGTGCAAACACACACGCACGCACACACTGAGTTCTAGATCAGTATAGTCATGTACTCCCCTTGGCTATACAGGCATCCACTTCCCACTTAGTGTTTTCAACGTGATTCAACCTGACTTCTCCAATCTTCACTGGAATATGGGACCATTGCACTGAGAAACTGTGATGTTAACAAATATCGCCAAAGCAGTTGGATGGTGCTGTGTGTTTCTGTTTAAGCTATAACAGCGAAGCATTTGCATTTTAGTGGCATGAGAACGGCTCACTCCACAACGGTTAAACGTGACCACATGATCACTCGCAATTCGGGATCAATGATCTCAAACAATGTAGTGAACAATAAGTCATTTTAACACAGAATCAGAAACATGTGCACTGTGGGGTACTCATGGTCAGATTTGAGAGAAGTGCTGACTGTTCTGGACAGCCTTGAGCTGTAGTACAGCCCGGAAATAACTTCAAACCAAACTCACAGTGCTGTTTCTCGATAGAGAACCCTCCTTTGTAAGCCACGGCTGGCAGGAAGTCAATAGCATGTATTAAACTACCCATAATGCTCTCCAGTCATCGATAGCCCTAAGTGAGTGCATATGGTGTCTCAACATTGGATTTGTTTGATCAGGTTGAGATTTTAATGGATTTTTAGCCGCCTCTGTCTGACAAGTCTGCGGATTGCAGCCCGGCTCAGCGAAGACTACAGGCAGCCAAAGGGTCATCTGAACCTTGTGGTTTGGGCGCAGAGTGCTTAGATACAGAGAGCGAACGCTGCTTTCGCAACCGTCGGACACTGGGAGAGTCAGGAAGTCTGGCGACTGTAACCCCCCCTCCACTTAAACATACACACACTCTCAGAGACTCACTGCCCCACCCCAAACGTGCACGCACACACAGACAATCGGGATCATATTACTATATTTGTGCATAAAACTTGCACTTTTGTTTAGAATATATGCTGTGTCAATCTGTCATTGTTCGATAGCATTTAACATATTTATCCTAATTCATTAACCAAGACACTAAAATGTCTACTTTACTGATATTGATTATATCCCGGATTAAATTTAAATATATTGCTTTAATCCACACATAAAAACAACTGTGCCATTATAGCACTACTAATCTGAGTGTAACTAATCTGAGTACGGTACTAGTAGTTAGAGTTCTACTAGTACTATTCTGAGTTGGATTAGAAGAATGAAAACGTCTCCTGCCGCCTGTTGGGTAAAGATAAACTAAAATCCAATCCACCAGATTGTCTCCAACTGGATCAAGGAGCTATGAGGTGATTGGTATGGGATTCTGTTTGGATGAGAGACTGAATGTGAGTCTCGGTCTGGATAGAGGACTTCTGACGGTCTTGTGACGTACAGTGTGGCAAAGCAGTTCACTTTTTGTCCTGAATACAAAGTGTGATGTTTGGGGCAAATCCAATACAACACATTACTGAGTACCACTCTCCATATTTTCAAACATAGTGGTGGCTGCATCATGTTATGGTATGCTTGTAATCATTAAGGACTGGGGAGTTTTTCAGGATAAAAAAGAAACGGAATGGAGTTAAGCACAGGCAAAATCCTAGAAGAAAACCTGGTTGAGTCTGCTTTCCAACAGACACCAGGAGATAAATTCACCTTTCAGCAGGACAATAACCCCAAAACACAAGGCCAAATCTACACTGGAGTTGCTTACCAAGAAGACAGTGAATGTTCCTGAGTGGCCGAGCTACAGTTTTGACTGTCTCCTGAGTGGCCTGAATACCCCATTTAATCAATTTTGAATTCAGGCTGTATCACAACAAAATGTGGAATAAGTCAAGGAGTATGAATCATTTCTCAAGGCACTGTAGGCACGGACTTGTGGCAGACTTGTCTCTTATGTATTTACACAGGGAACTTACATAGGGGAACTCTGCACTCATAAGGAAATTGGAAAACATTCCACGTTTTGAGTTTAAAGATTCGTATTTAATCATGTGTAGACTGTTTTAACATGGTGAAAGTGCTACATTGAAATAAAGTACATTCTGTATTAGTATTTATGTTACTCATGTTCACCCACAAAACACTGCAGATATTTTGTTTGCAGATATCAACATAGTTCTCGGTCATAGGTCTGCACACACAACCTTCATTCATAGTATTATTTTATTATAAAAAGGCACTAACGAGTACTGGGAATATGTCTAAATATATAATTGAGGTTCACCCACTGATAATCCCAGTGTTCATGGTTGCAATAATTTGTACAAGATTAGACAAATCCTATTAAATATATGTTCCATTCGAACACAATGGTAATAAACAACCTTGGGACGAGAGGCAGGAATTTGGTAGAGAAAACAACTGATTTGAGTGCAGACTAAGTGGTTGAGTGAACAGGTTAACAGTGGCAGGCCTTTGAGCCGCTGTGACAGGGAGAAAGCAGCGCGAGGCTTTGCCACTGAAGGGGGAACTGACCCGGAAACACTGTGGAAGTGCAGCCAGCGTGGCCCTTTAGGAAAAATCTCTCCACAAGCATCTATCCGAATGTAAATATGCATGCACCATATCTCTCTTTCTTTTTCTTTCTCTTTTTCTCCCCAATTCTGTCCTATATTGCAACAAGCAACCCCTGCATGGTTTTTGGGTAGTTCACAGACCTTCAAGTGAATGTCTGTCACTTCTCTTACCATTTAAGTCCAACTTGCTTATAGTAGTACTTATATATAAGCATTTAGCCCTACTCAATAGAGCTCGTCAGCTTGTAGTCCAAAAATACAGAAATGTGTTACCTTTGGTTCGTTCAGACATTCCTATGGGGGAAATGAATGGGGGAAAGAATGGGGTTTTGGGATAAATGTCAAAAATAAGGTCTGAGGTTAACACAGGCTTAGGAGATCTTATACGTTTTGTTCTATGGGATAACATCAGTCAGTTAACATGGCCTTTATGAATTATAAAGCTTTTATGTGCTTTATGTGCTTGTTTTGATGACATAAATGCTGCAAAATTCACACAAAGTGACATTAGCTGATGAAGATTATTTTAGAACAAAACGTATAAGATCTCATAAGCCTGTGTTTACCACAGACCTTATTTTCGGCGTTTATCCGATAACCCTACAAAAAAAATCATTAATTTCCCTATAGGCTTTGGCCAACGAGCCATGGCGGAGTTAGTGCCTACAAAAAGACGCCATTACTATTTATCTCTATTGAAGCTTAATATTACATTGGCAAGTAAACTACAAAGTAAATACGTTGCTATGCTTACAACTGTTATACCTGTTCGCGGCTGGCACAATTTAAAACATTTGCAAATAAACTGTTACTGAAGATAAATTCATAACGTTAAGCAATAATGGTTGAGTAGGTGAACATAATTAATTAAATGTTACTTGGTAATGTAATGCACATAAAGGTTTATATGTGTAATCACACAAACTGCAGACAGGAATCACAGCTGTCACTTCAAAATAAAGTGGGACCAAATGATCACTTGGGGAGAGAAAAAAAAACAATAAACATGAATACTTATTGAAGCTTGCTGTATGACTGTTGAATATCTGAAGTAATATACTGTAGCCTAGCATTATTATAGTCAAAATGTAATTCAACAAACTCAGAGATTGCAAATATTAAAACATTTTATTGCATATTATCATCTTCATGATATAAGTCAACAGCTTTACAATCTGTCGTTTGAAATTATTTTAGATAATAACATGTAAAAAAAAAAAAAAAAAAAGATTACAAACCAACATGGAACTGCAAAAGTAAGGCCATATTATTAAACTGTAATAAGACTGCACAGAGAGAAAGATATGTCAACAATTTAAGACTATAGCTACAATACTTAGAAAATCTTACCTGGAACTATCTAGGAAGCAAGCAACAACGAATGGTGGGATAATAAAGGTAGGCCTAATAAAGTGAACAAATAGTTCAGACATCAAATCCCAAACACAACATAAACATACATTCATTCAAATGTCATTACTGTACAAAATAAAATGGATCAAATAACAATAATGCATGCATAGATCATACTTTGGTATGGTGTGAATTCATTGATGAAAATAGCTGTGGGAGAAGTAGAAATAATAATAATAATATCCTTTATAATAATATAAAAATAATAACAACGTGTAGGCTACACTGACTATATAGGCTCCCCTTGGGCCCTAATCTTTATTTAAACTCACCCAAAACCATATCACTTTGTATTAACTTAATTATTTGCAATTGTGAAAGACTAAAAGTGGCACATGCATGTCGTGCATTGGTCAATGACGCAAATATCACGAGAACGCCAGCATAAACTGAATAGCTCTATTATCTATGTATACTGAAGAAATGTGCATTTTCAGTGATGCTGAATTTGTATTAACATCCTTGAAAATAAAATAAAAAATACAACGTTATTACCACGTGTCAGTGGGTGCTCTAATTCCAAACGTTTTTGATTGCCATGGATGTCGACTGGGTAGCCTACATCCCTAAAAGTCATCCGTCTGCATCGAAAAGGCTAAAATATTTACCAGCGTTTGAAAAATAAATGTAAGGCGCGCTGTTTCCTGGATACATAACAGGGAAAGGCATTGGTAGCAAACATCCGCCCAATATGTTGCTATCTTTGTAAAGAGTTGGTAATTGCACATTTTTCCCGGCCTCTGAAAAGTGGTCGCCTGGAACTGGTCCTTCAATGTCCGTGGATAACTGTCGCTTCAATTTATTCCGACGATTCTGGAACCAAATTTTCACTTGAGTCTCGGTAAGTTGTAATGAGTTCGCCAGACATCCCCGTTCTGCACTGCTCAGGTACCTTTTCATGTCAAAGGTAGATTCCAGCTGAAAAATTTGCCTCTTGGAGAATATAGTGCGTGTTTTCTTCTTTGCCATTGCTTTGGTTTTCGAGTTGCCTTTATGTTGCTCAGATACATCGTCGCAGCTGCTAGTGCTCTCGGTCCTTGGACTAGTGTCAATCATCTTCGTCGCCTTGACGTCCTCACGGCAGACTGAAAGCGCACAAGCCGAGATATCGTGGCGGGTGCTGTTTGTTTGCGCTGTGAAATGAAGCGATAAAACTTGTTTTGATGCAATGGTGACAACAACTCGTATATAATCTGTGACACCCACCCGACCACAGTAAGTGGAATATGAAAAATTACATAACCCAGAGTTTGAAATTGCCTAGGCTGGATAGTATTTTAATTGCTCAGCTGTTATAGTTTACCATAAATGAACACATGCAAAACCGAAATGGGCGATTTTAAGACAACCAAATAAGGGCTCACCTGTCTCGGTGTGTGTGTAGTTTGACTCATGCCTTCTTTGTTCATCGTAGTCCTCATATCGGTGGGTGAAAATATTTGTACAGCCGGCGTCGCTCTGCACGTTTGAGTCGTATGCATCCAAGTTGCTGTTGTTGTTTTGCTTCAGACTAAGAATATTGTCAATAGTGAATTTCAATGAAGCAGTCCGAAAGGGAATAACCGCCTTGTTCATATTCCCCGACATTTGCAGTTTTTATTGTGTTCTGAATGGTGAATTGAGGTCCCCAAAACATCGAAGACTCCAGATACTCCAAGCACCATTGCTCCTCGATTGCAACTACACTAGGGCGTAGGGTACCGTTTATTCAATGAACCGGAAGACTGTGGTTTAGCTGCTTTTGATTGGTGAGATTGCGAGGCAGCGTGAAGCCAAATAGGTGACGCCTATCAGATGAGAGCGGGAAGCATCCTTAGGCAAGACTGAAGTTAACCTCCTTGATTGTTTCCGCGTGTTTTCTTGGGAATATTCACGTTACAGTTAAAAGTGCCCAAACTATTTTTTAGATGTTTACCAATTCTTTTCAAAATTAGGCTACATGAATAATTGGCATATAGCTCAAATAGGCTATATATTCCACTCCATATATGCCTAAGTGATGTCACATCCATACAATTGAGACTTATATTAATCAGTCAGGTATGTACAGTTGTATCACCTTTTTGCTCCCATTAATCGTATTAATTGAAACGTTAACGCGGGCACTGATATTACCTCTCCAACAGATTCATCATAATGTTGTCTTGTAATTTCATTTGATTTTGAGTGTTACTCATTAGACAGCTATAGGGAGATTGGGGTTTTAGAAATGTAGGCTATGAGGCTAATAAATTATGTCAGGATATTCTAGATATTCTATTCAAATGTTCTAATTTGACGAAATCAGTTTCCATTATGTCTAATGCCGTTCATTTCAACTATTTCATTTAATGAATCATTTCAAACAACTTGATTGAACATTTCAGTCAATTCGAAGCGTTAAAAAACGGTGAAATCTTTCTTTACCCATGCCCCTGTCCTGAACCTAAACAAATAGCCTACACTGATAAACTGTTGAATAAGAAGAAAGGTATATTCAGTCGTCACTTTAAATGTCTGCATCTTCTCAACATTGGTGTGGAATTTCTAAAAGCATTTTTCCTTAACTTTTTGAATTGTCAACCAAATAAGGGCTAAATGCGGGGGCATACATAGTTTGTTGGTCTTGAAAATATCCTGGTGAATGTTTATGAATTTTGAAAGGGAAATTGCTTATTGCTCCAGTTGGATTAGGCTTTCAGTGTTATTTTCGATGGCCGTAGGTCGAGGCCTAGCCACTGGTCAGACAGAGCCTTACAGAGACTGGCTATCAACATAACAACAATTCGTGCTAATTATGAGAATACAAAGCAGGCCTTTTAATTAACACAATAAACATCAAACATGGTGTGCACTTTATCAATTTTATTTACATTAATCGGACAACTCGTGTACAAAATGTAATATGAAACCCACTTTAAATAGCCTAAGAATTATGAAATAATACAGTCCCGTAACCCCATGCTCGTAAAATGTCTATCTACAGGTGCCAAGTTTTGTCATTTAAAAATATTACAAACACACAAACTGGTAGACTAACCCATGACAATATTCCATCCAGTTTCCAAGTAAATAATCATATACATCGAATGATATGTGCTTAAGTTAAAATTCCCAAATGTAGTGTCTGGCTTGAGGGATTCACCTGTTAACATTTTTGTACACACTCAAATCAAGAAAATACACGGTAATTGCAACATGCGTATTAAAACAGAAGAGTTGCGGCCTATAGGCTAAACAGGTTGGTCAAATTGTTGTCGCCTTATGAATGTGGCTGTGATTTTGGTGATTTGCATAAAAGTCACCCTCAGCAATAAACTCCTGAGGGGATTGTCTCTACCACAGCATTTCCCAAACTCGGAAACCTCGGGACCCCAAGGGGTGCACGATTTGGTTTTTGCCCTAGCACTACACAACTCATTCAAGTAATCAACTAATAATCAAGCGTTGATTATTTGAATCAGCTGTGTAGTACTAGGGAAAAAATCTAAACGTGCACCCCTTGGGGTCCCCAGGACCGAGTTTGGGAAATGCTGCTATAGCATGTCCAATACGCAAATTATTAGTTCAATATAATACACCAATAATGTGTGTCTCACACAAGGCCTGTGATCTGTGATCTTATAAAAGACATGGGGTGGGTGAACTGGGAGACGGGATAATTCACAGTACTCGAGAAACCCACTAAGGGTGGCGACACCTGTGCCAGGTTTACGCTCAGTGTCCCAGGTGCCGCGTTCTCGTGGTATAGAATAGGAACCCTGACAATCCTTTGGGCCGAATACGAGATGCTCGTGGCCTCCATGTCGGCAGCTAGCTGTCTCTTCCACTTGTTCCTGCGATTCTGGAACCAAATCTTGACCTGCGTCTCGGTGAGCTGTAGAGAGGCGGCCAACCCCGCCCGCTCGGTGCTGCTCAGGTAGCGTTTCATGTCGAAGGTGGACTCCAGCTGGAAAACCTGAGTCCGGCTGAACACGGTGCGGGTCTTCTTCTTGCAAGCTGCTTTCGTATCAGCTGTTTCACTGTCTTCTCGTGCGAAGCAGGAAGACCCTGTTTCGTCATCCTTGTCATCTGTCAGACTGCCCTCTGCCCTCTCATCCGGTTGGTCGTTGTCTTCCACCGGCTCTGGTAGAGTGGGAGAATCCCGGTTGCTGGTTTTTAGGGAGTATCCGGGATCATCTGAGTTGCTGGAATGGCACTGCGGACCTGAAATGAACGAGGAGTGTCATGAGAGGGCCATTGGTAAACTGTTTCTGCTACATTTTACGCACCGGCCAATAGGGATCAATAAGTGCATGTATCTCTCAATCATGATATCAACCCTAATGGCAGCAGTGATAAGTGATTGCAGTTTTCGACGGTAGTCGGTTTTTTAAGTGCTGCGGGCAGGCCATCCTATCGCCTCGCAAAACATAGCCTAATGACCTCTTAGCTAGTAATGAAACATGTAATGAAACACAGCCTTGCAATTGTATGATAAGCATAATTATGGTGTATAAGCTTAATTTCCAATCAGTGTTACGTTTGAAATGTATCGAAGTGACGTGCCATACCCCGTTTAAAGAGGAACCGAATGGAGATGTTTTACGCACGGGGTACGAGCGAATACACTAGTGCTGTTATGGTTTGTTGCAGGATGTATGGGCTATGCATGCCACATTCAATGCAGTGTTGTCTATTTTTACTGGCATGTCATGTATTGTGTATTGTCATTGGAAAGAAGAATATAAGCTAATAGGCTCTTACGCACAGAAACCTCAAAGCATTGTCGATAGCAGCTCTTTCACGTTGTTTTTATCTGAGGAAATGCGTAGGCTATCCTCAAATGCTCCTTATTGTGAAAGCGGATCTGCCTAAGAAGAATGTAGGCTATTAGCTAGTAAACAAGCTACCCTTCCTACAGTTTGATGTGGTTATAGGTTACCCTATATGTCTCTTCCATACATAGGCTACATAGACAAATGGGACAATTAACAAAAGTGACACTAAAGCATACTCTGTAAATCACTGCAAGCTTTGTTTGGCGATGTCCCACACCAGTGGCGTTGGGCGTTTAATCCAAAGTAAGACACTTGACGCTCCACTTGGCTGCAGCGGCTCTCAATGACAGCGACTTGGTTGTAAGAGAGTCCGGTTTCCTTACAGTCCCCCTCATCTTCGGCCGTAGAACGCCTGTCTGTAGTCCTGGTAGTAGACCGAAGTAAATTCTCAATGGAAAATGATGAACTTCTTGACGTTGGACCATGATGTTCAGACTCCGGTGCCTTATCAAGCATATTTTGTCGTCTTCAAACCACCTAGTCACCGATAAAGAAATTACTTAAAAAATATTTACGTGCTGTTTAGACATTATTGGGTGTCTCTTTTGCTTTCTCTTAGTTATGCCTACTCTTTCTCTCGAAGTCCGTCGAGCTATCCATGAGAGTTCGAGATAGAGCGCGAGAATGTGAGAGAATCCGTAGATATACTATGGTAAATTCCACGGCGCGAGAACCACGCGCAGCAAAGAAATTGCGTCTTGCGATTGGACAGCGGAGGCAGCGAGCAATATTACTCCAGATAAATAACAGAATTGCTCGCATTGAGCCCCCTACTACACTGTGTGTTGGAAGATACCCCGTCTCTCAGTTGCTTTATTTAGGTCAATTAGGGAACAAATCAAAGCAGAGATACGGCCGTGTCCCCGGGCTGGGATGCATGTTAGAAGAAGGGATGGCTTCTTGGAGAATGACACAGTACCTCCTATTGGTTACTTCTGTCTATGCACGCTCTAAATGTATTGTGCCATTCATATTTGAATGCATGCATTCTTTCTCGTGCAATAACTATTCCAATTGATAGGGGGATGGACACGTGCAATTCATAGAATATCAATAGACTATCAATAGCGTTTCACAATTTAGCTAAACACTTAACCCCTTCTCTAAAGGGTATAGACATTCTAGGGTATAGGATTTCGATATTGCAGGAATTCATTTTTCATTATTCGTAAGTATAATGTATTCATTTGTTTATTTGGATACCCATTCGTTTTTGCAGAGGCAGCAGCTACTCTTACTGGGGTCCACAAAAAACAAAAAACACAAAACATGACAAGTAACAAAACACTGACACTGATAGGCAAGGACAGTCACACAAATTTAAAATACAACGATATACAAACATTACAATAAAAAAATGATGTGTGTGTTAGAGTGTGTCTGTGTGCTATGGCCGATAATAGTATTGTTAAGCAGCATATGGAAGCTATTGATCTGGGCCTAGTTTGCCTCTATCTGTAAGAGGCTTATTACATTCATATTAAGTTTAGTCAACATGTTTTTGTTTTTTCTTTGGCCTACTTTTGAAAGTTACTTTAGTGCCCAAAAAGTGGCCCAAGATATCTAATTCAAATAATGATATCGCTGTTATTGTAGGCCTACCTCAAGTTGTTTAGCCAAACTACCCAATATTAAATACATTTTTATAACAGGGTAAATTGAAGTGGTTTCCAATGTAGGCATATTTTAATATAATAAACGAACAGAAATTATGCAAAACTGCGTGTGAAATATCGTGTCTTATTGGGCCTGAAATTCAAATATAAGCTGTGCATTGTGTAGTGTATTGTATTGTGTATTTTATTAATTTAATGTGTTCATTTTTCATTGAATGGTTTCAGGCAAGCAATGCCATGCCGCTTTAGAGAGTTTTGTATATTAGGGTGATGATTATGATGATTATGATGATAATGATTATTATTAGGCTTTTATTATTATTATTAGTATTATTATTACATTTTTTCATAAACTCTGCTATTACTATTTTATTTCCAATTGCACATTATGCTCTAAACCTGGCCAGTAAAACATCAAACAGTCCCAAAACAGTTTCCCGAGTGCCTTCAACCCAATTCAGTAAAACTAAGCCATCATTAATATTCAAAATGTTTATTGAATGTTATAGGGTTCAGTCCTGAGCTTTAATAGAGTGCAGTACTATTCAATATTTGCTTTAATAATCTTTATCGTGATAAATGTTAGGTTAAAATCACATTTGCGTGGTAGAGAAATGGGGCGTTACCCTAATAGTCAGATATTTGTGGTGTTTATTTAGAATTTTGGACACCATACCCATGCACTGGCGTGGTGTGTCATAGTAATCACAGAGATGTAAAGTATTATCTTTATTATTATTATTATTATTATAAATCCATGTATATACAGTAGGCTAATAGCCCATAGGGTCAGTAATTTGAAGATTAACTATTAAGTGTTTATTGATTCATTGAAAAAACAAACCACTCAGATAACAAATCAGAAATCCCCTAACACGATAATTTCTCTCATCAGTAGTTACAGCAGACAGACAAAATATTCATTTAAACCTCCATTTAAATGACTAGATTTAAGGTTTTCCCAATATGTTATTTTAGATTGACTTCATATGGATTTTTACTTTTTCTTACATTCTTACAAAGTCTCAGCAAAGTTTTTTTTGTAGAATTTAGGATTGTTGATGGACCACCAAGCTATGTCCACCTATTTCTGAAAACGTAATCTCTTTAATTTCCTGTGCTTTGTAGGATGGACCTTTTTTAGTTTAGTTGACTAATTTGTTTATTTGTTTTTAATTGTGATATGAACTGTGATAACCCTTCAGACATCACAAATGTTTCATAATTATCTCATGATAAACATATGATGTGACTAATTGTGCATTTTACCCATTGCTGGACTTGAGAACATGTGACTCACCTCTAAGCGAGGATCCTATGGCCTATGCAGATATCATATTTCAGGGTCTGCAGCTCTTGCATGACGCCAAAGAGTCTTGTGTTGGTTATCCTGTAGAGACTATGTGAGAATGTGTGACTAGGGAGGCATAGCCTTTCGCCTGCATCTATTACTATACTGGATGGAAATAACTAAACTATAACCTTATACAGTGTCTTCACCTTAAAGACACCCATTGAAAAACACTACTGAGAGAAAAACACAGGTGAAAAATACATTGGCTGCGGCACTTTACATTAAGTGGCTCTAAAACCTAGGCAGGCATGTAGGCACACTTAAAAAAAAAACGTACAACAGTGATGTTAATTTGCAGTTTGTGTAATAAAACATTGGACATTTTATATGCATTAGGTTTGTACACAAATTCTAATAATTGTGGTTAAATCTCAACTCAATCTAGAAATATTGCTTTAGATTGCAGTTTATATATCCTTTAAATTGTGCAAGCCACAAAGTATAACAGTTGAACTCTGCTGCAGTGTGTACCCACATTGTACTTACATTGCATGTGTGACCCAAAATACAATATCATTTAAAAATAAATTTGAAATCATGATGTTTTCAAAATATCCAACATACCCCAAAAAAATATGTAACAATGCAACATTGCTTGATTATCATGAGTTATAGGCCGTGTCTAGACTTGACAGTTCATGCAGCTTTAGTATTCAGATCATAAAATTCTGTTAAATGTGTCTATCGTGTCCCCAGTGTGTCCGGATTTCCTTTTCCCACGCTATCTTCAAATGCCAGTATGCATTCTACAAACGGTGGAATAGGCAAAATATGATAATAACACAACAACAACTGATGGCAGTAGCTAACTACTGTAGCTAACTAGCCAGCTAACCTCTGTAGCTAGCCAGCAAGCTAGCAAGCAAAGCTAAAGGGATTGGAAACGGGTTAGCATAATTCTAAAAATCATGGCTAGCATTTATGTCAGTAAACACATTCCTCACACGCTAGGAACGTATTTCCTCCAACTTTATAATGAAAAGGTGCCTCGGTTCCAAAACACACGTTTTCTGTAGACTTGTGGGAGGAATGCTGATGACGTCGCCCACTGTATGCGCTTTCGGTAGCCTGATTGCGTCCAGTCTGAGTAGAAATCCGCACACAATGCATCCCTGACTACCTCCTGAAGTGGTCAGCCAGATCTGAACACAATCAGACCACAAAGCAACTTTTGTGCGTCTAGACCAGCCTTTTCAATGCGATCTTTGAATTCTGATAGCAGAAGTTGCATGTAAGTGTCAAGTGTAGACACGACCATTGAGACATGTTGAATCCTTACACAAATACGAGAGGACAGGACATTCAGCCTTCAGAGAGATTTGCTCTGTTCAATCTGTATCGCTGAAGTGTTACAGATTGCGCAAAATAAATGTAAAGGTCATTTCCGATTGAGCCGACATATGCAGCGTTTACCGTGAATGCAGCCTCCGCTAACGCAGGAACATTGCAATCACGCTGTATCGCTGAACTTCACATTCCTTCAAGCCCTTACACTCGTTATTCCTTCTATACTCCTGGATATGACCATCGGATGATCAATCTCACTGATATGACAATGGCATTATATGATATATGACCCCTGGTATACAAAACAAACACAGGCACGCAGGCCCACATGCAGTCACATACAAGTACACACACACACACACACACACACACACACACACACACACACACACACACACACAAAACTATAGATTTTTATTTTGCAAGTTAGGGGTGGAGAGCTATAGATTGAGACTGAAGGGGGTCCTACACTGGAGTGTTTACGGACATATTCAATCTCTATATTCCAATCTGTTGTCTCCACTTGCTTCAAAATGTCAACTATGGATCTTGTACCCAAGAAAGCGAAGGTAACTGAACTAAATTACTATCGCCCTGTAGCACTCGCTTCTGTCATCATAAAGTGTTTTGAAAGGCTAGTAAAGGACCATATCACCTCCACCTTAACCAACACCCTAGACCCACTAAAATTCACATTTTGCCCCAGCAGATCCATGGATGACACAATCGCCATTGCACCGCACACTTCCCAATCCCACCTGGACAAGAGGAATACCTATGTAAGAATGCTGTTCATCGACTACAGCTCAGCCTACAACACCATAGTGCCCTCCAAGCTCATCACCAAGCTCAGGGCCCTGGGTCTGAACCCCTGCCTGTGCAACTGGGTCCTGGACTTCCTCACGGGCCGACCCCAAACGGTGAAAGTAAGCAACAACACCTCCACCACGCTGATCCTCAACACGGGGGCCCCAGAGGGGTGCGTGCTCAGCCCCTTCCTGTATTCCCTGTTCACCCATGACTGCCTGGCCATGCACGTCTCCAACTCAATTATCAAGTTTGCTGACGACACAACATTGGTAGGCCTGATTACCAACAACGATGAAACCAGGCGGAGTAGTGCCAGGAAAATAACCTCTCCCTCAATGTCAACAAAGTGAAGGAGCTGATCGTGAACTACAGGAGACCACAGAGAGAGCACGCACCCATCCACATCAACAGGGCTGAATAAATTCAGCGTGGCCCCTAAGACCCTCACAAACTTCTACAGATGCACCATTGAGAGCATCCCGTCGGGCTGTATCACCGCCTGGTACGGCAATTGCACCTTCTGCAACCGCAGGGCTCTCCAGAGGATGGTGCGGACAGCCCAATGCATCATTGGGGGCACACTGCCTGCCCTCCAGGACATCTACAGCACCCAGTGACACAGGAAGTGCCGGTGCCCCCGCACATTGACTCTGCACCGGTACCCCACTGTATATAGCCTCCCTACTGTTATTTTATTTTACTGCTGCACTTTAGTTATTTGCTTTTATCTTTAAAAAATGCATTGTTGGTTAAGGGCTTGTAAGTAAGCATTTCACTGTAATGTCTACACCTGTTGTATTCGGCGCATGTGGAAAATAAAATGTGATTTGAAGATCATCAAGGACCTCAGCCACCCGAGCCACGGCATGTTCACCCTAGAAGGCGGAGACAGTACAGGTGCATCAAAGCTGAGACAGAGAGACTGAGAAACAGCTTCTATCTCCAGGCCATCAGACTGTTAAACAGTCACCACTAGCAGGCCTCCACCCAGTCTCCTGCCTTGAACCTTAGTCACTGTACTAGAAGGCTACCACCCGGTACTCTACCCTGCACCTTATAGACTGCTGCCCTATGTACATAGTCATTGAACACTGGTCACTTTAATAATGTTTACGTACTGTGTCACCCACTTTATATGTACAGAGCCTTGCAAAAGTATTCATCCCCCTTGGCGTTTTTCCTATTTTGTTGCATTACAACCTGTAATTTAAATTGATTTTTATTTGGATTTCATGTAATGGACATACAAAATAGTCCAAATTGGTGAAGTGGAATGAAAAAAAGAACTTGTTTCAAAAAATCCTAAAAAATAAATAATGGAAAAGTGGTGCGTGCATATGTATTCACCCCCTTTGCTATGAAGCCCCTAAATAAAATCTGGTGCAACAAATTACCTTCAGAAGTCACATAATTAGTTAAATAAAGTCCACCTGTGTGCAATCTAAGTGTCACATGATCTGTCACATGATCTCAGTGTATATACACCTGTTCTGAAAGGCCCCAGAGTCTGCAACACCACTAAGCAAGGGGCACCACCAAGCAAGCGGCACCATGAAGACCAAGGAGCTCTCCAAACAGGTCAGGGACAAAGTTGTGGAGAAGTACAGATTGTTGGGTTGGGTTATAAGAAAATATCAGAAACTTTGAACATCCCACGGAGCACCATTAAATCCATTATAAAAAAATGGAAAGAATATGGCACCACTACAAACCTGCCAAGAGAGGGCCGCCCACCAAAACTCACAGACCAGGCAAGGAGGGCATTAATCAGAGCGGCAACAAAGAGACCAAAGATAACCCTGAAGGAGCTGCAAAGCTCCACAGCGGAGATTGGAGTATCTGTTCATAGGACCACTTTAAGCCGTACACTCCACAGAGCTGGGCTTTACAGAAGAGTGGCCAGAAAAAAGCCATTGCTTAAAGAAAAAAATAAGCAAACACGTTTGGTGTTCGCCAAAAGGCATGTGGGAGACTCCCCAAACATATGGAAGAAGGTACTCTGGTCAGATGAGACTAAAATCAAGCTTTTTGGCCATCAAGGAAAACGCTATGTCTGGCGCAAACCCAACACCTCTCATCACCCCGAGAACACCATCCCCACAGTGAAGCATGGTGGTGGCAGCATCATGCTGTGGGGATGTTTTTCACTCGGCGGTCCATTCTGTGAGCTTGTGTGGCCTAACACTTCGCGGCTGAGCTGTTGTTGCTCCTAGACGTTTCCACTTCACAATAACAGCACTTACAGTTGACCGGGACAGCTCTAGCAGGGCAGACAATTGACGAACTGACTTGTTGGAAAAGTAGCATCCTATGACGGTGCCATGTTGAAAGTCACTGAACTCTTCAGTAAGGCAATTCTACTGCCAATGTTTGTCTATGGAGATTGCATCGCTGTGTGCTCGATTTTATACATCTGTCAGCAACGGGTGTGGCTGAAATAGCCGAATCCACTAATTTGAAGGGGTGTCCACATACTTTTGTATATATAGTGTAAAATATTTTTACAAAATCTGGATCATGTGTGTGAAAAAAGGCTATGTATTACTGCACTGCTGGAGCTAGAAACACAAGCATTTAGCTGCACCTGTGATAACATCTACAAATATGTATACGCGACCAATAAACTTTCGATTTGATTTGATTTACACACAAAATTCCATATTCTCTCAGTGAGATCTATTCAAATAATTTAGGCAAAATATCACTATGACACAGAGACATTCTCCAGCACTAATTAGTTTGAAGACCCTGCAGTACACACACCTGCTTCATGCTCTGATAAGAAGCTAATGGTATGTTCCTTACTGTTGGTCGACTTGTAGATTTGCTCTTTTTCTCTCTCAATTTGCACAAAATACCAATACACCTGTCTGTGTAAATTCTAAAGTTCTAAAGTAAGTCTAAAGTTTCCATAAAAGCGTATGAGATGTAAAGAGAGCTTTAAAATACATGCATAAAGAAAGTTCTTCCTCATGGTCCAATATTATATGACCTGAATCACTTCATAAAAACGACTTGTAGTTTTTCGACAAAGCAAATCTCTGATTATATCTAGAAAGTGTTTTGTAGTATTTCAGCTCAAACAATAATTCAGGGAGACATGTTTTTGTGCCGATTCGAGGCAACCTTGAAATGATCTCATTCCACTCAGCGAGCAGTGTATGGAATGGGGCGTAGTCTTTCTTGCTTTATTTTCAAGAATGGCAGCCATGTTTGAAGTAACGTTATTCAAGGTGGCGTCTCTGCTTTCTAAGCTCCGAATTCAATAATGAAAAATTCTCCTTCACCCTTGCAACAGAACAATAAGCGAAGGGAAAAGTGCAAGAGAGAACACAGTCCTGTATCTTTGAGCTACATTTTCTTTGCAAACCCTACTTAAAGTATATTCAAATATTTTACTGTCTTGCTTGTGAAACAAAACCAAAAGATCATTGTAAAAAAACACCCACAAATCGAGTTGCTTCAAATTATTATTATTAAGTAACTGGTTCCACAGCTTTTTTTCTTGTTTACCCAGTTTACTCAGTCAAAGTGTTAGCTGAACTTAATATTTTTAGTTGGACCAAACTTAACTCCAACACAAGAAAACGTAGGCATTCAACTTAAAATGATGTGTTTGCTCAATTTGTCTCATATGTTCATTCAATTAGAAATGATTATTTTTGGCATCTTACCTAAAAAAAGGCTGTGGAACTAGTTACACACAGTGCTTTTAACCCACAGTGTTTTCATCTTACATAATTGACACATATGATTACATTATGCATGTTCATGTATACAGTAATTATAATTCAACATGTCCTCGACTGGGATTTGAACTCACAACCTCTTGGTTTATGGCATTCTGATCTTTGTCTGTGTCAATAATCAGTTGATCTGACTATTCTCAAATCATTGATTTGATTTACTTATTTCAGCAATGTTCGTTTTTTTCTGTATAGTTGTCTAATGTTGGTTGGGCATATAACTCTGTTTTAATGTTACTCTTTAATCACTATGATAAATAAAAGTTTTTCTTGAGTGTACTTTTAACAGAGCTGAGATTTACTTTGAAGTGCAAAGTGTAGCAATACGGGTGATATCAGTTACTGACATAGACATGGTGGTGTAGCAGGAAGATTGGAATGCTGTGAACCAAGAGGTTGTGAGTTAAAATTCCAGGTGAGGACATGTTGAATACTAATTACTGTATAAATGAACATGCACAATGTAATCATGTATGCCAGCGTGTGTCAAATATGTAAATTGAAAACATTGTATGTTTAAAGCACTGTGTGTAACTAGTTCCACAGCCTTTTTTTGTTTTGGTAAAATGCCACAAAAAAATTGCTGAATGAACATATGAATCAAATTGAGCAAACACATCATTTTAAGTTGACTGAATTTTTGCCTACGTTTTCTCATGTTGGAGCTAAGTTTGGGCCAACTAATAATGTTAAATTCAGATAACACTTTGACTGAAAAGTTTAGTAAACAAAAAAAAGGCAGTGGAACCAGTTACTTAATAATATTTAGTTGAAGCAACTAGATTTTTATATACAGTGAATGGCAATTGACTCTTTTGGATCTTGTTCATTTCTTTGTATGTAGGCCTACAGTATTCCATTACATTTAGTTTAATCAGCCACAGTTTCACTGTCTTAGATCTATTTAGTCTATGTGCTCAGGATACCGATTACTCAGCGTTAATCTTAATCTTACATAAATACTTATCAAAATAATCCCACACAAATGCATACAGGCTATAGAGATAGGAATACTGTACTATAGAGGCTTAAGGCCAGATAAGACTCCAACAGCACACACTTACTTAAGCCCCCTATTTCAATTGGACTAGACAAGGGTTATCAATCCATAACTCATTTGCTGTATACACTGATGATTATGCTGATTCCCAGGTTTAGTCTTGAGATTACTCATCCATATACTGAACCCATTAATAGTCCCCGAATTCAAATTCCTATATCATTAGTAACATATACTGTATGTTTTGCTTCTTCTTCTACCGTCTGCATTACGGATTCCAGAGGATGAGGATGACTGTATTAGGAGCCTGTCTGTCGCGGGAAGCCTCCTGTATCATTACCGCAGCAGCAGAGACGATAATAGGTCACTGTCATCGTGCACTCTGCTGAGGTCAAGGCTTTGGCCCAGAAAGCAGCAGTGTATATGAGGTCATGAAGGTCCAGACATCTAAGATGAATCTGCCTTTAGAGAGGCAGTCATCCAGAACACCATTGCTTTTAGATATGTCTTGTGTTTGATGAAGTTGCCTAATTTAGCAGAATGCTCAGGGAGATTTCTGTATCTGTACCTCTCTCTATATCCCTCTCTCTGTCTCGCTCTTTCTCTGTCTCGCTCTACCGGTATATTTATTCCAAAATATTACAGTGCTTAATTCCATGCCATTTTCATAACATTTTTGACACATACAGTGTGGTCCGAAATTATTGACACCCTTGATAAAGGTGAGCAAAAATGACTGTATAAAATAAATAATTCAAATACTGAGCTATATTATATGCTAAAGAAATTATACTAATACAATTGCTCAGAGAAAGAGATTTTGTTTAACAAGTAATACTTTTCTTCTCAAAAAGGTAGGGGTCAAAATGATAGACACCCCTGTTTTCAACACCTTTCAATACCTCACCTTGCGAGGATAACGGCAATGAGCCTTTTTCTAAAATGTTTTATGAGTTGGAGAACACATTGGAGGAATCTTAGACCATTCCTCCATACAGAATCCTTCCAGATCCTTGATATCCTTTGACTGCGCTTATGCCCTTTTCAATTCAAACCACAAGTTTTCAATGGGGTTCAAGTCCGGAGAATGAGATGGCCATTGCAAAATGTTGATTTTGTGGCCAATTAAGCATTTATTTGTGGATCTTCACGTTTGCTTGGGGTTATTGTCTTGCTGGAAGATCCACTTGCGGCCAAGTCTCAGCCTCCTGGCAGAGGCAACCAGGGTTTTGGCAAAAATATCCGGGTACTGGGTAAAATTCATGATGCCGTTGACATTATCCAGGGCCCCAGGACCAGTGGAAACAAAATACCCCCATAACATCAAAGATCCACCACCATATTTTACAGTATGTATGGGGTAATTTGCTGCTCATGCATTCTCATTTAGACGCCAAGCCCACCACTGGTGTGCGTAGCCAAAGAGATGTATTTTCATGTAATCTGACCAAAGCACCGGGTCCAATCCAAGTGCAAATCCAGGCGTTTACATTGGATAACATTAAAATATAGCTCTTTGGCCACGTACACCAGTGGTGGGTGATAATGATAATGCATGAGCAGTTAAATATGGTATGATTGAGCTAATCTGATTTACCGGTATGACCTAAGATTGCCACAAATACAGTGACATGCAGTCAAGGTAGGCAGTGCTTACCCTGTGACAATCAAATAAAAAAAGCTGTTATGAAAAGCCAAATCATAAAATTATATATACAAATATACACTGCTCAAAAAAATAAAGGGAACACTTAAACAACACAATGTAACTCCAAGTCAATCACACTTCTGTGAAATCAAACTGTCCACTTAGGAAGCAACACTGATTGACAATACATTTCACATGCTGTTGTGCAAATGGAATAGACAACAGGTGGAAATTATAGGCAATTAGCAAGACACCCCCAATAAATAAGTGGTTCTGCAGGTGGTGACCACAGACCACTTCTCAGTTCCTATGCTTCCTGGCTAATGTTTTGGTCACTTTTGAATGCTGGCGGTGCTTTCACTCTAGTGGTAGCATGAGACGGAGTCTACAACCCACACAAGTGGCTCAGGTAGTGCAGCTCATCCAGGATGGCACATCAATGCGAGCTGTGGCAAGAAGGTTTGCTGTGTCTGTCAGCGTAGTGTCCAGAGCATGGAGGCGCTACCAGGAGACAGGCCAGTACATCAGGAGACGTGGAGGAGGCCGTGGGAGGGCAACAACCCAGCAGCAGGACCGCTACCTCCGCATTTGTGCAAGGAGGAGCAGGAGGAGCACTGCCAGAGCCCTGCAAAATGACCTCCAGCAGGCCACAAATGTGCATGTGTCTGCTCAAACGGTCAGAAACAGACTCCATGAGGGTGGTATGAGGGCCCGACGTCCACAGGTGGGGGTTGTGCTTACAGCCCAACACCGTGCAGGACGTTTGGCATTTGCCAGAGAACACCAAGATTGGCAAATTCGCCACTAGCGCCCTGTGCTCTTCACAGATGAAAGCAGGTTCACACTGAGCACATGTGACAGAGTCTGGAGTCGCCGTGGAGAACGTTCTGCTGCCTGCAACATCCTCCAGCATGAACGGTTTGGCGGTGGGTCAGTCATGGTGTGGGGTGGCATTTCTTTGGGGGGCCGCACAGCCCTCCATGTGCTCGCCAGAGGTTGCCTGACTGCCATTAGGTACCGAGATGAGATCCTCAGACCCCTTGTGAGACCATATGCTGGTGCGGTTGGCCCTGGGTTCCTCCTAATGCAAGACAATGCTAGACATCATGTGGCTGGAGTGTGTCAGCAGTTCCTGCAAGAGGAAGGCATTGATGCTATGGACTGGCACGCCCGTTCCCCAGACCTGAATCCAATTGAGCACATCTGGGACATCATGTCTCGCTCCATCCACCAACGCCACGTTGCACCACAGACTGTCCAGGAGTTGGCGGATGCTTTAGTCCAGGTCTGGGAGGAGATCCCTCAGGAGACCATCCGCCACCTCATCAGGAGCATGCCCAGGCGTTGTAGGGAGGTCATACAGGCACGTGGAGGCCACACACACTACTGAGCCTCATTTTGACTTGTTTTAAGGCCATTACATCAAAGTTGGATCAGCCTGTAGTGTGGTTTTCCACTTTAATTTTGAGGGTGACTCCAAATCCAGACCTCCATGGGTTGATACATTTGATTTCCATTGATAATTTTTGTGTGATTTTGTTGTCAGCACATTCAACTATGTAAAGAAAAAAGTATTTAATAAGATTATTTCATTCATTCAGATCTAGGATGTGTTGTTTAAGTGTTCCCTTTATTTTTTTGAGCAGTGTATATATATATATATATATACAGTACCTGTCAAAAGTTTGGACACACCTACTCATTACAGGGTTTTTCTTTATTTTTACTATTTTCTACATTGTAGAATAATAGTGAAGACATCAACACTATGAAATAATACATATGGAATCATGTAGTAACCAAAAATGTGTTAAACAAATCCAAATATATTTTATATTTGAGATTCTACAATTAGCCACCCTTTGCCTTGATGACAGCTTTGCACACTCTTGGCATTCTCTCAACCAGCTTCATGAGGTAGTCACCTGGAATGCATTTCAATTAACATGTGTGCCTTCTTAAAAGTTAATTTGTGGAATTTCTTTCCTTCTTAATGTGTTTGAGCCAATCCGTTGTGTTGTGACAAGGTAGGGGGGTATACAGAAGATAGCCCTATTTGGGTAAAGATCAAGTCCATATTATGGCAAGAACAGCTCAAATAAGCAAAGAGAAACGAAAGTCCATCGTTACTTTAAGACATGAAGGTCAGTCAATATGGACAATTTCAAGAACTTTGAAAGTTTCTTCAAGTGCAGTCGCAAAAACCATCATGCGCTATGATGAAACTGGCTCTCATGAGGACCGCCACAGGAATGGAAGACCCAGAGTTACCTCTGCTGCAGAGGATAAGTTCATTAGAGTTACCAGCTTCAGAAATTGCAGCCCAAATAAATGCTTCACAGAGTTCAAGTAACAGACACATCTCAACATCAATTATTCAGAGGGGACTGTGTGAATCAGGCCTTCATGGTCGAATTGCTGCAAAGAAACCACTACTAAAGGACACCAATAAGAATAAGAGACCTGCTTGGGCCAAGAAACACGAGCAATAGACAGAGTCCAAATTTGAGATTTTTGGTTCCAACCGCTGTGTGAGACGTGGTGTGGGTGAACAGATGATCTCCGCATGTCTATTTCCCACCGTAAAGTATGGAGGAGGAGGTGTTATGGTGTGGGGGTGCTTTGCTGGTGACACTCTCTGTGATTTATTTAGAATTCAAGGCACACTTAACCAGCATGGCTGCCACAGCATTCTACAGTGATATGCCATCCCATCTGGTTTGGGCTTAGTGGGACTATCATTTGTTTTTCAACAGGACAATGACTCAACACACCTCCAGGCTGTGTAAGGGCTATTTTACCATGGAGAGTGATGGAGTGCTGCATTAGATGACCTGGCCTCCACAATCCCCCGACCTCAACCCAATTGAGATGGTTTGGGATGAGTCGGACCGCAGAGTGAAGGAAAAGCAGCCAACAAGTGCTCAGCATATGTGGGAACTCCTTCAAGACTGTTGGAAAAGCATTCCAGGTGAAGCTGGTTGAGAGAATGCCAAGAGTGTGCAAAGCTGTCATCAAGGCAAAGGGTGGCTATTTGAAGAATCTCAAATATAAAATATATTTTGATTTGTTTAACACTTTTTTGGTTACTACATGATTCCATATGTATTATTTCATAGTTTTGATGTCTTCACTATTATTCTACAATGTAAAAATAGTAAAAAATAAAACCCTTGAATGAGTAGGTGTGTCCAAACCTTTGACTGGTAGTGTATATATATACACTGTATATTTTTAAGGAGGTAGATCAGCTTTAATATTGCAGATAGATTGTAGCTTCCATCAACGTAATTGTCTGCATCATTTCCAATCCCCCATATATATTTTTGTAAATATATATATACAGTGAGGGAAAAAAGTATTTGATTTTGCTGCTGATTTTGTACGTTTGCCCACTGACAAAGACATGATCAGTCTATAATTTTAATGGTAGGTTTATTTGAACAGTGAGAGACAGAATAACTACAAAAAAATCCAGAAAAACGCATGTCAAAAATGTTATAAATTGATTTACAGCCAAGTCTCTGAATGTCCTTGAGTGGCCCAGCCAGAGCTGGGACTTGAACCCAATCGAACAGCTCTGGAAAGACCTGAAAATAGCTGTGCAGCGACGCTCCCCATCCAACCCGACAGAGCTTGAGAGGATCTGCAGAGAAGAATGGGAGAAACTCCCCAAACACAGGTGTGCCAAGCTTGTAGCGTCATACCCAAGAAGACTTGAGGCTGTAATCGCTGCCAAAGGTTCATCAACAAAGTACTGAGTAAAGGGTCTGAATACTTATGTAAATATTTCTGTGTTTTATTTTTTATACATTTGCAAAAATTTCTAAAAACCTGTTTTTGCTTTGTCATTATGGCATAATGTGTGTAGATTGATGAGGGAAAAAACAATTTAATCAATTTTAGAATAAGGCTGTACCTAACAAAATGTGGAAAAAGTGAAGGGGTCTGAATACTTTCCGAATGCATGCATAAATACACATATTTTTTAAATATATTTTCCTTTATTATTATCTGCTAACCCTACCATCCCTCCCCTAATTGGAGTAAACTAATGAACAACAACACTTAGGTTTCTACTTCCAGCTTATACATACTATATACATTTTACGGACACAATCTATTTTACAATAGTTATCTTTTGCTTGTTTTTACTCATGTCCTTCCGCTAAGCTCAACCCCTCCCATCTATTTCTGAAGACCATCCAGTTTGATTTCTATTTGCCATATATTTGTAACTGTGCTGTTTCACAAAAGCCCCGAACCTTCATACATTTTACGGACACAGTATACTCTACATTAGTCATCTTGTTTTTATTAGTCCCACCCTTCAGCTCCACTCAACCCCTCCCATCTATCTCTTAACACCATCCAGATTGGATTCATTTTTCAAATGCGCTGTGATGTTTCACAAAAGTTCTGAGCCTTTCTATTCTCATAGCTTCTACAGATTGTAAATTAAAGATAAACATTTTTGCTAAAAGTATTATTAACATTGTGAAATTTTACTGACACACCTTTTTTTATGCGTCAGGTCATTCATCCGCATGAAATGGTTGGATGGAAACCTGGTTAATTTCAGTTAATAGCCTATGTCACTCTGGTTGTTGGAGTTATCTGTTGTATGGTGAACTTGGGCTTCATCAAGGTTTATTTGTGAGTTAATCTGGCTTTGATAAAAGCCAGTGCTTAAACCAGCCACCGACCTCACTGCACATCACTGCACCGATATGGACGTTCTAGGCGATATGGGCACCTGTGCCATCAGACTTTTAGCGCTAACTTTGGAACACTATGGGCTATCAACTAAGTTCCAATTGCTTCTGAAAGATGAGACTCAACTTGGTATAGAGACATTGACTGGAATCTAAATACAGTGCCTTCAGAAAGTATTGTTGTGTTTCAGCCTGAATTTAAAATGGAATAAATTCAGATTGGTTTTGTCACTGGCCTACACACAAAGGTTTTTACAAATGTGGCAAAGAAATTAACTTTATGTCCGGAATACAAGCGTAATGTTTGGGGCAAATCCAACACAACACATCACTGAGTAGCCTACCACTCTTCATATTTTCAAGCATGGTGGTGGCTGCATCATGTTATGGGTATGCTTTTCATCGGCAACGACTACGGAATAGAGCTAAGCGCAGGCAAAATCCTAGAGGAAAACCTGTTTCAGTCTGTTTTCCACCAGACACTGGGAGATGAATTCACCTTTCAGCAGGACAATAACATAAAACACAAGGTCAAAACTACACCGGAGACAGGGAATGTTGCGGAGTTACAGTTTTTACTTAAATCTGCTTGAAAAGCTATGGCAAGACATGAAAATGGCTGTCTAGCATTGATCAACAACCAATTTGACTAAGCTTGAAGAATTTTGAAAGTAATAATGGGCAAATGTTGCACAATCCAAGCGTGGAAAGCACTTAGAGCCTTAGCCAGAAAGACTAACAGCTGTAATCGCATCCAACGTTGATTTTAACATGTATTGACTCAGGGGGTTGAATACTTATCTAATCAAGATACACTATATATACAAAAGTATGTGGACACCCCTTCAAAGTAGTGGATTCGGCTATATCAGCCAAACCCGTTGCTGACAGGTGTATAAAATCGAGCACACAGCCATGCAATCTCCATAGACAAACATTGGCAGTACAATGGCCGTACTGAAGAGCTCAGTGACTTTCAACGTGGCACTGTCATAGGATGGCACCTTTCCAACAAGTCAGTTCGTCAAATTTCTGCATTGCTAGAGCTGCCCCGGTCAACTGTAAGTGCTGTTATTGTGATGTGTAAATGTCTAGGAGCAACTATGGCTCAGCCGCGAAGTGGTAGGCCACACAAGCTCACAGAATGGGCCTGCCGAGTGCTGAAGCGCGTAGCCTGTCCTTGGTTGCAACACTCACTACAGAATTCCAAACTGCCTCTGGAAGCAACGTCAGCACAATAACTATTCATCGGGAGCTTCATGAAATGGGTTTTCATGGCTGAGCAGCCACACACAAGCCTAAGATCACCATGCACAATGCCAAGCTTCGCCTGGAGTGTTGTAAAGCTCGCCACCATTGGACTCTGGAGCAGTGGAAACGCGTTCTCTGGAGTGATGAATCACGCTTCACCATCTGGCAGTCCAACGGACAAATATGGGTTTGGCAGGAGAACGCTACCTACCCCAATGCATAGTGCCAACTATAAAGTTTGGTGGAGGAGGAATAATGGTCTGGGGGTGTTTTTCATGGTTCGGGCTAGGCCCCTTAGTTTCAGTGAAGGGAAATCTTAACGAAAAAGCATACAATGACATTCTAGACAATTCTGTGCTCCCAACTTTGTGGCAACAGTTTGGGGAAGGCCCTTTCCTGTTTCAGCATGACATTGCCCCCGTGCACAAAGCGAGGTCCATACAGAAATGGTTTGTCGAGATCGTTGTGGAAGAATTTGACTGGCCTGCACAGAGCCCTGACCTCAACCCCATCGAACACCTTTGGGATGAATTGGAATGCGGACTGCGAGCCAGGCCTAATCGCCCAACATCAGTGCCCGACCTCACTAATGCTCTTGGGGCTGAATGGAAGAAAGTCCCCGCAGCAATGTACCAACATCTAGTGGAAAGCCTTCCCAAAAGAGAGGAGGCTGTTATAGCAGCAAAGGGGGAACCAACACCATATTAATGCCAATGATTTTGGAATGAGATGTTCGACGAGCAGCTGTCCACATACTTTTGGTCCTTTTTCTAGTGTTTTATTTTTCATATATATACAGTGGGGAGAACAAGTATTTGATACACTGCCAAATTTGCAGGTTTTCCTACTTACAAAGCATGTAGAGGTCTGTAATTTTTATCATAGGTACACTGCAACTGTGAGAGACGGAATCTAAAACAAAAATCCAGAAAATCACATTGTATGATTTTTAAGTAATTAATTTCCATTTTATTGCATGACATAAGTATTTGATCACCTACCAACCAGTAAGAATTCCGGCTCTCACAGACCTGTTAGTTTTTCTTTAAGAAGCCCCCTTGTTCTCCACTCATTACCTGTATTAACTGCGCCTGTTTGAACTCGTTACCTGTATAAAAGACACCTCTCCACACACTCAATCAAACAGACTCCAACCTCTCCACAATGGCCAAGACCAGAGAGCTATGTAAGGACATCAGGGATAAAATTGTAGACCTGCACAAGGCTGGGATGGGCTACAGGACAATAGGCAAGCAGCTTGGTGAGAAGGCAACAACTGTTGGCGCAATTATTAGAAAAATGGAAGAAGTTCAAGATGACGGTCAATCATCCTCGGTCTGGGGCTCCATGCAAGATCTCACCTCGTGGGGCATCAATGATCATGAGGAAGGTGAGGGATCAGCCCAGAACTACACGGCAGGACCTGGTCAATGACCTGAAGAGAACTGGGACCACAGTCTTAAAGAAAACCATTAGTAACACACTACGCCGTCATGGATTAAAATCCTGCAGCGCACGCAAGGTCCCCCTGCTCAAGCCAGCGCATGTCCAGGCCCGTCTGAAGTTTGCCAATGACCATCTGGATGAACCAGAGGAGGAATGGGAGAAGATCATGTGGTCTGATGAGACAAAAATAGAGCTTTTTGGTCTAAACTCCACTCGCCGTGTTTGGAGGAAGAAGAAGGATGAGTACAACCCCAAGAACACCATCCAAACTGTGAAGCATGGAGGTGGAAACATCATTCTTTGGGGATGCTTTTCTGCAAAGGGGACAGGACGACTACACCATATTGAGGGGAGGATGGATGAGGCCATGTATTGCGAGATCTTGGCCAACAACCTCCTTCCCTCAGTAAGAGCATTGAAGATGGGTCGTGGCTGGGTCTTCCAGCATGACAACGACCCGAAACACACAGCCAGGGCAACTAAGGAGTGGCTCCGTAAGAAGCATCTCAAGGTCCTGGAGTGGCCTAGCCAGTCTCCAGACCTGAACCCAATAGAAAATCTTTGGAGGGAGCTGAAAGTCCGTATTGCCCAGCGACAGCCCCGAAACCTGAAGGATGGAGGAGTGAGCCAAAATCCCTGCTGCAGTGTGTGCAAACCTGGTCAAGATCTACAGGAAATGTATGATCTCTGTAATTGCAAACAAAGGTTTTTGTACCAAATATTAAGTTCTGCTTTTCTGATGTATCAAATACTTATGTCATGCAATAAAATGCAAATTAATTACTTAAAAATCATACAATGTGATTTTCTGGAATTTTCACAGTTGAAGTGTACCTATGATAAAAATTACAGACCTCTACATGCTTTGTAAGTAGGAAAACCTGCAAAATCGGCAGTGTATCAAATACTTGTTCTCCCCACTGTATATATATTCTTTACAAATGTTAGAATTTTTCTTCCACTTTCACATTACAGAGCATTTTATGTAGATCGTTGACAAAAGTACAGTGGGGAAAAAAAGTATTTAGTCAGCCACCAATTGTGGAAGTTCTCCCACTTAAAAAGATGAGAGAGGCCTGTAATTTTCATCATAGGTACACGTCAACTATGACAGACAAAATGAGAAAATGTTTTCCAGAAAATCACATTGTAGGATTTTTTATGAATTTATTTGCAAATTATGGTGGAAAATAAGTATTTGGTCAATAACAAAAGTTTCTCAATACTTTGTTATATACCCTTTGTTGGCAATGACACAGGTCAAACGTTTTCTGTAAGTCTTCACAAGGTTTTCACACACTGTTGCTGGTATTTTGGCCCATTCCTCCATGCAGATCTCCTCTAGAGCAGTGATGTTTTGGGGCTGTCGCTGGGCAACACAGACTTTCAACTCCCTCCAAAGATTTTCTATGGGGTTGAGATCTGGAGACTGGCTAGGCCACTCCAGGACCTTGAAATGCTTCTTACGAAGCCACTCCTTCGTTGCCCGGGCGGTGTGTTTGGGATCATTGTCATGCTGAAAGACCCAGCCACGTTTCATTTTCAATGCCCTTGCTGATGGAAGGAGGTTTTCACTCAAAATCTCACGATACATGGCCCCATTCATTCTTTCCTTTACACGGATCAGTCGTCCTGGTCCCTTTGCAGAAAAACAGCCCCAAAGCATGATGTTTCCACCCCCATGCTTCACAGTAGGTATGGTGTTCTTTGGATGCAACTCAGCATTCTTTGTCCCCCAAACACGACGTGTTGAGTTATTACCAAAAAGTTATATTTTGGTTTCATCTGACCATATGACATTCTCCCAATCCTCTTCTGGATCATCCAAATGCACTCTAGCTAACTTCAGACGGGCCTGGACATGTACTGGCTTAAGCAGGGGGACACGTCTGGCACTGCAGGATTTGAGTCCCTGGCGGCATAGTGTGTTACTGATGGTAGGCTTTGTTACTTTGGTCCCAGCTCTCTGCAGGTCATTCACTAGGTGGTTCTGGGACTTGTGATCATTTTGACCCCACGGGGTGAGATCTTGTGTGGAGCCCCAGATCGAGGGAGATTATCAGTGGTCTTGTATGTCTTCCATTTCCTAATAATTGCTCCCACAGTTGATTTCTTCAAACCAAGCTGCTTACCTATTGCAGATTCAGTCTTCCCAGCCTGGTGCAGGTCTACAATTTTGTTTCTGGTGTCCTTTGACAGCTCTTTGGTCTTGGCCATAGTGGAGTTTGGAGTGTGACTGTTTGAGGTTGTGGACAGGTGTCTTTTATACTGATAACAAGTTCAAACAGGTGCCATTAATACAGGTAACGAGTGGAGGACAGAGGAGCCTCTTAAAGAAGAAGTTACAGGTCTGTGAGAGCCAGAAATCTTGCTTGTTTGTAGGTGACCAAATACTTATTTTCCACCATAATTTGCAAATAAATTCATTAAAAAACCTACAATGTGATTTTCTGGAGAAAACAATTCTCATTTTGTCTGTCATAGTTGACGTGTACCTATGATGAAAATTACAGGCCTCTCTCATCTTTTTAAGTGGGAGAACTTGCACAATTGGTGGCTGACTAAATACTTTTTTTCCCCACTGTAAATGGATAGGAATTCATACTGTACCTTATCAAACCAGTAAGCGTCTGGGATTGGGATGTGGTCGCTACGGAAATGCCGGTGTCTGCGGCGGCTGTAGGCGACAGAGGTCAGGTCAGGGAAGTTCCTGTTCAGGTCAATGTTCTGGGCGTTACCTCGACCCAGGGTCCAGCTGTGGTAGTTCTGAGCCTGTAGAGTTTCATACAGTGGATAGTATACTGTTAGTATTGAGCAGTGAATATTGTATTATTGATATTTGATTGGTGTTGTCGCCTAACGTGAGGCTGCTGAGGGGAAGACAGCTCATAATAATGGCCGGAACGGAGCGAATGGAATGGCATCAAACACATGGAAACATGTGTCTGATGTATTTGATACCATTCCACTTATTCTGCTCCTGTAAGGTTCTGTATTTATTTTCTTAGTCAACCTTGTGTTCTTGAACGTAGCCCTGTTTCTTTGTGTTCTTGAACGTAGCCCTGTCTTTCATTTTTGTTCATTGATTTTACCTTTTTTGCAAATAAATTCATTAAAAATCCTACAATGTGATTTTCTGAATTTTTTTCCCTCAATTTGTCTGTCATAGTTGACGTGTACCTATGATGAAAATTACAGGCCTCTCTCATCGTTTTAAGTGGGAGAACTTACACAATTGGTGGCTGACTAAATACTTTTTTCCCCCACTGTAAGTGAGCAAGAGGACAAATACATTAGAGTGTCTAGTTTGAGAAACAGACGCCTAACAGGTCCTCAACTGGCAGCTTCATTAAATAGTACCTGCAAAACACCAGTCTCAACGTCAACAGTGAAGAGGTGACTCCGGGATGCTGACCTTCTAGGCAGAGTTGCCAGTTGAGGACCTGTGAGGCGTCTGTTTCTCAAACTAGACACTAATGTATTTGTCCTCTTGCTCAGTTGTGCACCGGTACCTCCCACTCCTCTTTCTATTCTGGTTAGAGCCAGTTTGCGCTGTTCTGTGAAGGGAGTAGTACACAGCGTTGTACGAGATCTTCAGTCTCTTGGCAATTTCTCGCATGGAATAGCCTTCATTTCTCATTACAAGAATAGACTGACGAGCTTCAGAGGAAAGTTATTTGTTTCTGGCCATTTTGAGCCTGTAATCGAACCCACAATTGCTGATGCTCCAGATACTCAACTAGTCGCAAGAAGCCCAGTTTTATTGCTTCTTTAATCAGCACAACAGTTTTCAGCTGTGCTAACATAATTGCAAAAGGGTTTTTTAATGATCAATTAGCCTTTTAAAATGATAAACTTGGATTAGCAAACACAACGTGCCATTGGAACACAGGACTGATGGTTGCTGATAATGGGCCTCTGTACGCCTATGTAGATATTCCATGAAAAAACCGCAGTTTCCAGCTACAATAGCCATTTACAACATTAACAATGTCTACACTGTATTTCTGATCAATTTTATGTTATTTTATTGGACAAAAAAATTGCTTTTCTTTCGAAAACAAGGAAATTTCTTTTCAGGGTACATACATCTACCTCTGTGCCAATTTCAGTCCACATTTCCAGTTCAGCCTTGCACCACTAGTATACAAAATGATAGATTATTTTTCATTCCTTCATATTAACACAGAAATCCTTGTAAATTGTGTTTTATGTTCGTAACTAGTTGGTTGACAAAGTCCAAAAATGTCAGAAGAATAAAAAAAAGGGTTTCTAAATTATGATTTATTTTTACCCCTTGGGGTCAAAATGTACCCCTGTTGGTGCTTTTAGGGTTAATCTGCATGTTATCCCCTCTCCAGAAACTCAAAAGACCACTCCAGATCAGGCGGCTCATTCCCATTGAAACTGACACATACTTCTTCCAGTTTAATCCCCATTACCTTTCACCTCACTGCACACAGGACGCAATTTACCAGGACAGGCCAAAAGGCATTCTGGGATTTGTTTGGTTTAGTCATTAACAGAACACATTGCTAAAGCCTAAACTCGACACAAAACCGGATAGCCAAAAAATTATATTACCACACAATTGTTTTATGTTATTAGGTGGGAATTTGAGCTTGTAATTTTTATGAAACTATAGTACGAACGCCCGTTTGTTTAACCCTTTAACAGCAAATTAACCCCTGTTAAGGCCAGCTCGTCAGTTCAGCACAATAGAGGAGAAGGCTTGACATTTTAAGCACATCACAGCTTAGTGCCAAGAGCTGCCCTCTCCCACAGATCATGTGTGTGTGGAGTCTGTGGTTGGGGAGATGGCAAGATTAAAGACCAAGTTCTGAGATGTCAAATATCTATAAACGCCTCTACTAAAAGGACACATAAATCTATGGTGTTTTTCCCAATGAAAGTCTGTGGCTACATCAGGGGATCAGTTGTAATGAAAAAATAGGAATGAATGGGGAAAAGATAATCTCCTGATAATGATCATTGGCCATATAGTTGGTAGAGCATGGCACTTGCAACGCCAGGGTTGTGGGTTCGTTTCCCACGGGGGGCCAGTATGAAAATGTATGCACTCACTAACTGTAAGTCGCTCTGGATAAGAGCGTCTGCTAAATGACAATTTAAAAAAAAATATATATATATATATATATATATATATATATATATAACTAAACTATTCACATAGAAGACTCCTACAACTGTTTATACAAAGGCTTTATTAGTTAGTAATTAGGCTACTGCGTTCTGTTTGAATCATAACCTGCCCCTCCATGAACCCTTAGTGTATGGACGGAATCAACATCAGCATAATCGTTGAGCTCCTTACCATATAGGCCTGGAGGTCGACTCAAAGCAAGGTTAATTTTTCTGTATGAGATAAGTGCAGGTACACAGGAAGCACGTTTTATCCCTCAGGGCTGGAACAAAGGAGCACTTCTGATGGATTATGTTGTCCACTGGAAATAAATAGGCTTATGGGACATTAGATCAATGTGCGTATATCAGAGTTAGTTCCAAGGCATATTTGCCTCTCCATAATTCCACTAATGCCTTCAGCAGTGCCAGGAACTGGGGTCAAATGTTAACACAGCACTTCTCATGTGGTTGACATCACTTGCAGGTAGATCATTGCAGCACTAACCATTGTTTGAGATGGCATTATTGGGTTAGATTAAAGGGCATTTCCACCACTTTCCAACCTCATTTTCATTATCTCCAGCACCATACCGTGTCTACATACAGTATGTGAAAATGGCGCATTTCTATATTTTGTAGAAAAAAAGATGAAGTTAAAAATGTCTACCCGATGACATCACAAAAACAGTGATTTTCAAACACTATGGGATTCGCGGTGACGTGTGGAGCAAGAAAATACCCGGCATCTGGCTAGAAGCTTGTTACAGGTTTTTAAAATCACAGTTCTTTTTGTTTTAATGTGATGTCACAGAGAAGTGTTTTTTAGGACCTTATCTTTTTAACCACAGATCATAGAAACACACTGTTTTCAGATATGTAGACACTGGTTTGGTGCTGGAGATAATGAACATGAGGTTGAAAAGGGGCTAAATTGCCCTTTAAGGTTTATCTGTGTTGGAAACAAACCCTGTATATTTTCTATACTAAGCTAACGGACGATTTGAGACTTATGTTTAGGGGCCACAATAGGAGCTTTTGATTTTGATTGGTAGCATCAAGCATCTTAACTTGAACAGCTTGCCCAGCAACCCATTCAAACTGACCCTGTAGGCTTTGTGGTTCAGCTCATACTTGAAATAACCCTGCTTACTTGGGGAAAGCTACTCAACGACAGGCCTAATTTCTCTCAAATACAGGAATCGCGTGAGAAAGGAGGAAAGCACACTCAAGGTAACATGGAAAAAAGGCAGCTGATGCAAAAGTACACTACCCCCAAGGTCAAAGCACTTCTGTCATATTAGCTTATACACGAGGTCCATATTTTTCAATAAATCATGCCACGAAGCCATTCCTGAGAGTGTAGGCTATTAGGCGGATGTGCTTGATGTCTGTTTCCTCCAATGGGATTAATGAGGATGTTGATAATACATAATAAGTTAGTGCTATTTTTATAGGCCTAGTGAAACATATATGGTTGAGGCTACATTATAGTGATAGGGTTTTACATGTGATAAGCTATTTCCACATTTGTTTTGTTTTTCGATAAGGAGCAAGCCTACAGCTGTTAATATATATATATGTTTTACTGTTAAATTAGATTAATGCAACTTTACGCCATAAAATGTGATTAAACTGTTTTTTAAAGAGTTTCCTCTGAAATGACAAATTCATTGAATAGGCCTAACAGTTATTGGACTGCAATATTATATCCAAATTAGGGCACATCATTTGGCCCGAATAAGTATTTCTGCCATTTCTGCATATTGCAATGCAATATTATGATTTGATGGGCAACACTGTCCCAAAATCGGTCTGTATTTTTTTCATTAGTCCACTATTAATACAGTCCCAAAATGTTTTGCATGTCAGCAGTCAGGTTTTCATGATGATGTGGCCGGTAACACTTTGCTTCTTGAAAGTCCAATATCTTGAAGACTTGACTACTGACATGCAAAAGACTTTGGCACTGTATAATTAGTGGACAAATTAAAAAAGTATTTGAGTAGAGTTTTCCTGAGATGTTTCACTGGGTGCCCCACTTGTGTGGATATTATTTGATGATCGACCGCTTCATTTTACTGAGCTAATAAAGGGTAATTATTGATCAAGTATGGTGGGATAATTTGTTGCATTTGTGGTGTGGACCTTAATTTAAAATCAATTGATATCACGTTATATTGTGTTCTCTAAATATTCAAACTGCCTGATACTATTATACATTAAAGGCAATCATAGTATTCTACACTTGCTCTTGCAGTTGCAAGCATTGCTTGTGGTTTGGTTAAAGTTATAAACCCTAACTGAAACATTTATTAGGGTTTTGAAATAACTTAGAAAAAGTTTGTATGAGATGGTGACATATACTGTATCTGGTGGATACATTAATTATTTTACGTTCATGTACTGTTAATAAAAAAATGGAGGCTATTAGGCTATTATTAGCATCAACAACAACAACAACAATAATAATAATATCTAATTATTAGTAGCAGTAGTTTTATAATTATTATTGAAATAAATGTAACATGTCAACATATCTCTCTCTCTCCCTCTCTCTCTCCAACAATCCAAATAAAACAAGTATTTTATATTAAAAAGCTGAACAAATATGTCATATTGTAGCCTACTTTCTTCTTTCAATCAATTTGGGACAATCTATTGATTCTCCCTACAGTGGAACATCTGATATGATTAAACATACATGGGCAAGGGGCAAGCCAAGATAACCAGAAGCGACATGAAAGATGAGAGTCCACTTTTAATGTGTGCCTGGAGGACACCCGATTGACTGGGAAAGTCTTGTTTTCCCTCTGCTTGTCACGCGAGTCCTTTTTACTCCTGCCTCCACCGCCCTCAGTATCTTACCGCAACTCTGACCCGAATCTATCTCTTTTGACAAGGTGAAAGTGATTTTTTTATCGCTACCAAATCCATTCAAGGATAGCAACGACAACTGCCCTCGATTTGAGCACATTTAAAGTGCTTTTTATTAATTCATAATAGACTGCCAAGAGCGGAAGTTGGCTTTAGCCTATAGGCTGTAGCGAGGAGCCCTGAGCAGGCCTAGCATGAAACGAATGAGTAAACTCACGAGTTAAAGGATATGAGTAAGGA
Organism: Coregonus clupeaformis; assembly: GCF_020615455.1. Lineage (NCBI taxonomy): Eukaryota > Metazoa > Chordata > Actinopteri > Salmoniformes > Salmonidae > Coregonus > Coregonus clupeaformis. The sequence goes on along the minus strand of NC_059230.1, from coordinate 17,683,414 downwards.
TATTACTATGACATGCCCAAACGTATAGAAAACTATGAATGCATTTTTATTGTATAAGGTGCAGGTCGAAATATCTTTAAAACTAGTGCAATTGCTATGGAATACTTCAGGCCTAAACATGTTTGCATATGCAATCTCAGGTGACTTGACATTGACTTTGCTGGCCACATGGGAGTTTATCATACAAACTGGAGTAGAAAGTAGTAAAAGTATGGTAGGAAAGAGAATGAAAAGGTATTTTACTCTTTATAATTTTTTATACAATAAATGTTGTATGTTCAAGTTGTGTAAGGCCTAGGTGTAAGGCCTATGCCATTGGTTTGGATTATTTTCTTAAGTGCATATAGCAGAAGGATTGGGCACTTTAATTTATGGAGTAAAGTTTGAGTGAACTTCAAGGTTAGGCCTACTATAGTGACCCAGTCCAAAGTGTTTGTTGTAAAGTATAGGCTTCTCTAAGATTGGTATTGGGGGCAAATGAATGCACAAATATATAATGTGCCGCATAGGCTTTCAATAGGCTATATCCCTGTATTATATAGATTATATTTATGCACATAATTACACATTAATTACAATGTGATGACTTCATTTGAAATGTTGGACATGACAAATACTATATGAGGCTGCATGATATATTTTGCTACGTAAAGGTGGAACTCCAGCCTCCCAACCGAAAGACTGAGTTCCATCAGAAGTCCTGCATCAATACTCGACCACTAAACACTTCTGCACTTTTAAGATGGTAGGACCCCTGTATCTGGGATGCTAATATTTTCAGCATATTCCTGATAATAATAATAATAGTAACAGTAATTTTCATACTTTCCATAATCTACAAATAATATAATCTCAACACAGATAAATGCAAACACTAAAGGCCCATGGAAGTACAAGTTCTGATGGTGAAATAAGACACAGAATTCTCCACCCATAACTGTCCAGACATACCAATGTCTGATTTGTCGGGGTTAATTTACAATAGCCTACAAAAAGAAGTATGTTTTGTGTACAGTTTCAGAAAGGAAATAGCCCATGTTGCCCCAATAACTGGGTGCAGAGGGGAGACACTGATCCATGACGTTCTGGTTCAAAGATAGTGTACCCAAGACAGAACAAGAGAACGATAGAGACAAAAAAATTACGTGTCTTCCCATTTTTTCGTTGTTATTTAACCGGTTTTAACAGCAAACATTGAAATGGAACTGTCTCTCTTGCTCTATCAGCGCAAAATATCTCTAATAATTATAGACTAAGGCATAACGCAATTATTGAGTTTACACAACATAAAAATATGCAAACAATTTTGGAGAGCTCAAATTCAAACAAATAAAAGTGCCACTTTGCGAATGAAAATGTAGGCTATTCAATTAATTCAATTTTATATTTTAGGCCTATATAAGTATACTTGTTGTTATAATGTTATATTTGGCCTCGCCTACAAGTCGGCTTATACAAGCAAATGAAGACAACATATTACGTTAAAATATCTTCTGAATGTAAGTAGTGTAGGCCTACTCCACGCAAAGGCCTAAACCGATAGATTACACCTTGTTCTCACCGAACATCAATCAATTAAAATAGATATTAACTTACCTCTTTATGTGCCAAATAAATTGTTGCAATAGCCTAATTTCCTTGTTGCCTATTTCTCCCATACGTCTAACTTAAAATGAGTGAGTTAGCCTTGAGAATAAAGCTAGGTCGCTGGCTATGAGGGATGCATGCACAAACATAAGGCCTAGAAGATGCAAAGGAGGTCATTTATTAATTACAGAACTGGTTCTTATTTTTTAAACTGAGAGGCTTTAGAGGAAACTCAGATGTCAGCTCTGATTTTCTTGCTCACCTGAGCGAAGTTTTTTTTCGACCAGGCAAGCGCGTTTCATGCTGCGTGATCAAAAACAACGGTGTCGTCCCCACTTACTTTGACACTGCGACAAAGGGAAACCGCAAATTGTTTCGTAAAGCCCCTTTTCAAAGTAAAGGGCATGCACTCTAATGAATTAAAAGTAAGGGCCTATTCCAACAGGTTGCTGAACTAGAAACAACAAATTACTGGGATTCAATGTGGTAATAGTCTCGATTTTGCCTAAAAGGTTTCTCTTATATTCAAAGGGAATATTTTCATTATATTTCGAGTATACTTTTCAACTTCACTCAACGAATTTACGTGTGTAGCCTACATGGGATTAGACCTAGCCAATAAATGTGCTCTCTATGCCCATGTGTTTGTAATAAAGCCTACAATCATAGCACTATTGTGGCAAATTCATGGTGGACTAGGGAGACATAAACCAAAAGTCACAGGCAATGCATTGCAGAGCACTCTCCAATTTGACCCTCAGAAAAGTTAATAGTTTTCAATTAATAAAGTCCACAGGGATAGGGCAAAATTATTTAATGGCGCTGTAAATCTCAATAAAGCTAAATAATGCATAGACATTAACATAAGTAGCATACATCCTCTTTTTTTCTTCTTCATTAAATGGTTAATCACAGGTAATGGTAAGGGCAAGAGACTGAGGGACACTGATAGGATACAGTGTCACATTTTCAAGTGTTCATTTTTTATTTTTTTAATAATGTCGTAATATTTGATTGCAGGATGATCCTGAGCAGTTGTGTGACAGCAGGTGTCAGAAGTTATGATGCTGTAGATTAAAAGGTTGGCTTGTTATTATGACATGAGTTGCCCATGGTCAAAGGATGTGTAACCCAGCTTTCCTGTATCTAAAGCCCAACAACACACCTGGATGTTGTCAAGACACCATCTGGATAGACCTATAGCCATAAATGGCTGGGAATCATAAGGAGGATCTGTTCATTGTTAACAGTGTGTCAGTGTCGTCACTGTTAAAAGAGTCACCCCGATACACTCATCTGGAGCCCAATGAGAATACACATAATTTGCAAGAAAGTACAATAAGCCTGATGTCATGTCTAACCCTGCTGTTAATCCATTATGGCTCAAGGCCCAGAGAGCTACAGTATACTGTTGGGAGAGAACTAGAGCTCGATCTCAGAGATCAGTAGAGGTCCCAGTAGTGAGAATGACAAAATAATGTAATTATTTAGCCAGAAGAGGGCAGCAATGTAGGCTCTACTACCATTTTGTATACAGCATGTCTTTATGGTGGCCACAAACTCTATCTAGTCCTGCAGGGTATCCAGGCGTTTTATCCAGCCCAGAACATACACACCCTGATCAAGCTAATCACGGTTTTGATGATGAAATTAATCAGGAGTGTTGGTGTTGGGCTGGAACAAAGGCCTGAAAACCCTAACTCTCAGGTGACCACTGCTCATGTGGGAAGGCACAATCTTATGTCCCAATGTTGATTTCTGCCAATACAAGACTATTAGTGTATGCACATTTTGATACATCCAAAATATATTTATGTCAGTACCATAGGCAGGTAGTGTAATTTTACATTGTTACATGATCATTATAACAAATCCGTGTAAACTGTGCTGTACTGTACCTATGTAACTACCATAGGTATCGGTGACACGTATTGTTATGTGGGGCCCTCACAACACTACTCTACTGTAAATAATTTCAATTTGTCCAGTAGAGGGATTCCATACCCAATTATAAAGACAGAGTAAACCTTATTTTACTGGCCCTGTTTACAATGTCTCTCTTCTGCCACTGGGTGGCAGTATTGTACTATTACAAATCACGTACGTTTCATTTCATCGTTCAATGGTTTTCAAACTATAGGGGATTGCATAATGACTACAGTATGTCCATAGCATACCATGGAACACGTGTACTGTCTACACAAGTAAATATAATTGGCAGAAATATTAAATGATACAAGTTTATAAGAAAGGATAACTATGTTGACGGGGCGGCAGGTAGCTTAGTGGGTAAGAGCGTTGTGCCAGTAACCGAAAGGTCGCTGGTTCTAATCCCCGAGCCGACTAGGTGAAAAATCTGTCGATGTGCCCTTGAGCAAGGCACTTAACCCTAATTGCTCATGTAAGTCGCTCTGGATAAGAGCGTCTGCTAAATGACTAAAAAAAAATAATAAAAAAATAAAAAAATAGATAGACATGAATAATGGCACAGGGAAAACAGAAGAATGCAGCAAACAAGAGTTGATTACCACTGGCTTTTATATAACAGCTACCATATGATGCTATTAGCTCTGTGCCATCTCTTCATGTTGATATTTCATTTCCCTACAGACTGGGCCTTGGTATAATCTCAGCAGCCACCGGTGAGAAGCTCATTAATAGATAATTCACTTGAGGGAATTGTTTAGTGCTCATTTATCAACAAGGCATTTTTAACTGCATGAGAACAGAATTATATTATCATATGTCGCCAAGATTATCACAGAATTTTTATTTGCTGAAAATGTCCTATGTTGCAGCAACATTTTGAAAATGATATTTGCAGAAAAGCAGGGCTGGTGGGGGAGAGAGAGACTCAGATGCATGTCATCAAGTTCTATTTATGGAAATAACACACTGGTATAATTGCTGCAATCTAGAAATATGGTTCTCCATCTTTGATTAGCTTGTTATGGAAAATACTGACTCAGTGGCCTTGTAGTTTGAGTGTCCATCCTGAGATTGGACGGTTGGGAGTTCGATCCCTGGCTGAGTCATACCAAAGACTGTAAAAATGGGAACCAGTGTGTCTGCTTGGCATTTAGCATTGAGGAGATAACAATTATATCATCAATATAATATTACTTTCTGAAAAACAATGGCAACGCTAGCTATTCTGTCTTAGAATTTGAAAAGCCTACATTTTCGTATCAAACGTTCCAGCTGTCTTGATATCCTAGCAAGAAACCATATTGATATAGCAATCCTCCAAGAAACACACCTGCTCCATAAGGACGCACATAGAATGAAGAACCATTTGTACAAACTGGCTGCTTTTTCATCAGCCCCAAACAAAACTAAAGCTGTAATCATAATGATATATAAGAAACTCAAAATCACCATCCTTGGTAAATAAAAAGACCAAGAAGGCAGAATCACTTTCCTTAAATGTATCCATAATGGAAAAAAAAAATGCCTTTATTAATGTGTACTTACCAAATTCATATGATCCTATGTTTTTTGATTCTCTGAATAGCATATGGTTAGAATTAATGGAATTCCATCTGGTTATTGGGACAGACATGAATGCCATTTTGGACAAATCTAATAAGACCAACTACAATACATACTCAACCAAGGCTCTCCAGCATATACTCTCTGATTACAACCTCTGAAGCCTGGCGAGCACATAATCCTAAAGCAAAAGAGTACACTTTCCACTCAAACAGGCATAAAACATTCTCACAAATCGATTTCATACTATTATCTACCCCTCTATTTTCTTTAATCAAGAAATTAGAAATTCAACATATGAGCTTGTCTGACGTTTACTACTGCCAACTTCAAATCTTCAAATCTACTAAAAGAGCCATAAGATGGCGTTTAAACGTTTCATTACTACAAAATTCTACATTCTGTGATCAATTGAATTAAATTGATCATAATGATCAATAAAAATGCAGTCGATGAACCCTGGATTCTATGGGATGCCACCAAAAGTTTTACTACAAATAATGCAACTGCATTTGCATCTGGATTGAATAAATCACAATTAAAGAAGATGTCAGAATTGGAAATGTTGTTAATTGCTTTAGAGCGTTCTCAACAAACAGTCCTTTCAGACCAGGTAGCTTTTACTCTTTCCAAAGTCAAGACAGAACTTAATTTATTGATAAGACACAGAGCAGAATTTGCCATCCATCTAGTTAGACTCAGCCATTACTTCCATGGTAATCGTCCTAGTCGTTTACTGGCCAACAAGCTACATAGTAATGATCAATTAACAGATATAACTATTGAATCTGAAATTAATAAATCAAAGATTCTCCCGCTTCTATAAAGAACTGTACACCTCTGATTGTATTTACACACCAAGCCAGACTAAGTCCTTTCTTAAATAATTAAGAACTTGTCTTCTCTCAACAGCCCAAATCTCTCTCAATGATCTCAAAAGGGCATTGGATAGCATGAATAAAGGCAAAGGTCTATTTAAAATGTTCGAATCAATTAGGCCCACTATTGCTCGAAGTGATTACAGCCGTTCACAAAGGTTCATTTGGGAGAGATGTGAATATAGCACAAATTTCGCTTTTATAAAAAAAAGGTAGGGATGCCACCCAGTGTTCTCACTATCTTTGATAAACACAAATATTAAACAGTTTTCCAAAATGTTCTCGTCCCGTCTCGAGGCTTACTTACCCAAATTGGTCCACACTAACCAAAGCAGGTAAAAAATATATATATATCCTCGGATAACTAGTCCCGTGTAGCTCAGTTGGTAGAGCATGGCGCTTGCAATGCCAGGGTTGTGGGTTTGATTCCCACAGGGGACCAGTATGAAAATGTATGCACTCACCAACTGTAAGTCGCTCTGGATAAGAGCGTCTGCTAAATGACGTAAATGTAATAACTTCCGTTGACTATTACATATCTTAAATGCTTCATCAGAAACAACAGCTCCTTGGGCTGTCTTATCTCTCGATGCAGAAAATGCTTTTAATAGACAATAATGGACATATCTCTGGTCTGTCTTGGAACATATGGGAATTGGCTCCAATTTCATTAATATGATTAAAATGCTATAATCCCTCAGCCATAGTTATAACAGGCAATATCTGCTCTGCTCCATTTAGAATCACTAGAAGCAGCAGACAAGGCGATCTAATTTCACCTTTGCTACTTTTATTATCCATGGATCCATTGGCCCAGGCAATTCGTCAATCGCAGGAAATAACACAAATTTCCCTAAAATGTACTGACCACTTCATCTCATTATAACAATTACATTTTTGTTATTTAGCAGACGCTCTTATCCAGAGCGACTTACAGTAGTAAATGCATACATTTTCATACTTATTTTTTCTCTATACTGGTCCCCTGTGGGAATCGAACCCACAACCCTGGCGTTGCAAGCACCATGCTCTACCAACTGAGCTACACGGGATTTATTTCAGCTTTTATTTCTTTCATCACATTCCCAGTGGGTCAGAAGTTTACATACACTCAATTAGTATTTGGTAGCATTGCCTTTAAATTGTTTAACTTAGGTCAAACGTTTCGGGTAGCCTTCCACATGCTTCCCACAATGAGTCAGGTGAATTTGGGCCCATTCCTCCTGACAGAGCTGGTTTAACTTAGTCAGGTTTGTAGGCCTCCTTGCTCGCACACACTTTTTCAGTTCTGCCCACAAATGTTCCATAGGATTGAGGTCAGGGCTTTGTGATGGCCACTCCAATACCTTGACTTTGTTGTCCTTAAGCCATTTTGCCACAGCTTTGGAAGTATGCTTGGGGTCATTGTCCATTTGGAAGACCCATTTGCGACCAAGCTTGAACTTCCTGACTGTTGTCTTGAGATGTTGCTTCAATATATCCACATAATTTTCCTTCTTCATGATGCCATCTATTTTGTGAAGTGCACCAATCCCTCCTGCAGCAAAGCACCCCCACAGCATGGAGCTGCCACTCCCGTGCTTCACGGTTGGGATGGTGTTCTTCGGCTTGCACGCACCCCCTTTTTCCTCCAAACATAACGATGGTCATTATGGCCAAACAGTTCTATTTCTGTTTCATCAGACCAGAGGACATTTCTCCAAAAAGTACGATCTTTGTCCCCATGTGCAGTTGCAAACCGTAGTCTTTTATGGCGGTTTTGGAGCAGTGGCTTCTTCCTTGCTGAGCGGCCTTTCAGGTTATGTCGATATAGGACTTGTTTTACTGTGGATATAGATACTTTTGTACCTGTTTCCTCCAGAATCTTCACAAGGTCCTTTGCTGTTGTTCTGGGATTGATTTGCACGTTTTGCACCAAAGTACGTTCATCTCTAAGAGACAGAACGCGTCTCCTTCCTGAGCGGTATGACGGCTGCGTGGTCCCATTGTTACGGTTCGGCACTGTTGGTCCGGTTCCCGCTTGTTTCCCTGTTCCTTTTTCCCCTGTGTGTGTGTGTGGTCTGTGTCTGTCTCCCCCTGCTGTGCAGTCAGAGGATCTAGGTCAGGGGGCGTGGCCATTCTCTCTCATGCTCCGTTACTTCCAGCTGCGGCTCATTGTCATCAATCAACCAGCAGTTATCTACCCGGGCTGGACACCTCTCCAGCGCCAGTTCGTTCCTACACTACCTGTGGTAACTTGGCTCCGTACAGCAAATCTCAGTTTAGTTGTACTCTCTCAGTATTATAGTTGTTTCTGCCACATTTGTAACCTGTCTCTCCTTCGACCAGATCCCGTCTGTTCCTGCTGCCTGCCTGCCTGCCTGCCATTCCCACGCCGCAACCTGCTCCTCTGTTGTCTGATATCCTCGTCATCCAGCTCTCTGGACTACTGGCTCTCCACCCCACTCAGCTCCTACCCCGGCCTGAAGCTACTCCACCCTGAACTGCTTCTCTCTGCCAAGACACGCTGAATAAATTACATCCTAATCCACCCTCTTTGTCCGTGTGTCCGTCTCTGCACCTGAGTCCCCCACCCAACCTAATAGAACGAACTGGCCAAACATGGACTCAGCAGAGATGCCACATGAAACAACGGGTGATGGCGTACAACGCGCCCTCCATTCACAGGGAATGTTATTGGGACAACACGACCAACTCATCCGGACTCAAGTATCTCATCTCACCTCTCAGGTAGCTAACCTGGTAACACTCACTACCCTTCCTTCCTCTGCTTCTCCTCCGCCTGTTCCTCCTACAGTGGCTCCAGGCTCGGCTTCCGCTCCTGCCCTTCGGGAACCCCCTACAACCTCACCCGAACCTTTCACCGGGGACCTGAACAAATGCCGTGGTTTCCTGCTTCAGTGCCGCTTGGTGTTCCAACAGAAGCCCCTGTCTTTCTCCACGGAATCCTCAAAGGTACATTACGCACTGGGGTTAATGAGGGGCAAAGCTTTGATTTGGGCAGAAGCGGCTTGTTCTACTCAGCAGATTGCCAGCCTGTCGTTTGACGATTTTTCCTCTCAATTGAAAGTTGTGTTTGATCACCCGGACCATGCCGGGACCGCCACAAAGAGACTATTGAAGCTACGACAGGGCACGGGTAGCGTGGCTGAATACGCCATTGATTTTTGGACCTTGGCAGCCGATTCCAAGTGGAATGACGAAGCTCTTCAGGGAGCGTTTGTTAACGGTCTAAGTGACACGATTAAGAATGAACTAGCTGTTCGTGATGAGCCTGCTAACCTTCATGTTCTCGTTTCCCTTGCTACACGAATAGACAACAGGCTACGGGAGAGGAGACAGGAGAGGGGCGGTCGGGTCCACACCGCAGCGGATCCCTCCACGGAACTAGACGAGCCCATGCAGCTGGGCCGTGCTCGTCTGTCCCCTGCCGAAAAGGAACGGGCGCATGCGGGCTGGTGAGTGCATGTACTGTGGGGACCGCACTCATTTCCTGGTTAACTGTCCGGTTCGCCCAAAAGACCAAGCTCGCAGGTAAAAGTGGGCATACTTGCGAGTGCTACACCTGACTCAATGCCCACAGCACCCCGTCTAGTTATCCCAGCTACAGTCCAGTTCAGGAATCTATCTCTCCCACTAGCTGCTCTCATCGACTCTGGTGCTGAGGATAGTTTCCTTGACGTTAACCTGGTCACTCAGGCTGAGATCCCTGTTAAGCCCCTGCCTAAGCCTATAACAGTAACCGCTATTGACGGCCATCAGTTTGCCAACATCACCCATCAAACTGTCCCCGTTTCTCTCATGCTGTCCGGCAATCACAAAGAAACCATCCAGTTTATAGTAGTCTCCTCCTCGGCCTCCCCCCTTATCCTCGGTTTCCCTTGGCTTAGCATTCACAACCCCCATATTGACTGGCAAAACCACAAAATACACAGTTGGAGCACTCACTGCCATTCTGTTTGCCTTGGGTCGGCTATTCCGCCCTCGGTAGGTTCCCCTGCTTCCCCTGTCAAAACCCCAGACCTCTCTTCAGTCCCTGAGGAGTACCTGGACCTGGCCGAGGTATTCAGTAAATCCAAAGCACTCTCACTACCACCTCATAGGCCATACGATTGCGCTATTGAGTTACTGCCTGGAGCCCCTTTGCCGTCCAGTCGGCTTTTCAATCTGTCCCGTCCTGAGAGAGAAGCTATGGAAACCTACATAGGCGACTCCCTAACCTCTGGCATCATTCGTCCCTCATCTTCCGCTGTTGGTGCTGGGTTCTTTTTTGTTGAGAAGAAGGACAAAACATTACGCCCCTGCATTGACTACAGAGGACTTAATAACATCACAGTCAGAAATACGTACCCCCTGCCTCTCATCAACTCAGCATTCGAACCCCTTCATGGTGCCACCGTGTTTACCAAACTCGACCTACGTAACGCTTACCACCTCGTTAGGATCAGGCCGGAGACGAATGGAAGACTGGGTTCAATACCCCTCTCGGACACTTTGAATACCTAGTCATGCCATTCGGTCTCACTAACGCCCCAGCAGTGTTTCAGGCCATGGTTAACGATGTGTTGAGGGATTTTCTACACCGTTTTGTGTTTGTCTATTTGGATGACATTCTAATATTCTCTAAGTCACAGGATGAACACGTCTCCCACGTCCGTCTGGTTCTCCAACGCCTCATGGAAAATAAACTGTATGTGAAAGCAGAAAAATGTGAGTTCCACCGGCAGTCCGTCCCCTTTTTGGGCTTTATTATCGAGCGGGGACAAGTGTCACCAGACCCTGACAAGATCAGAGCGGTTGTGGAGTGGCCCACACCCACGTCTCGGAAGCAGCTACAACGCTTCCTGGGCTTCGCCAACTTCTACCGCCGCTTCATCAGGGGTTTCAGCCGAGTGGTTGCCCCCCTGACCAAGCTCACCTCCCCTAAGGTGCCATTCCTGTGGACGCCTGAGGCCGAGTCAGCGGTGAGTACATTGAAGGAACTGTTCACCACCTCACCTGTTCTTATTCATCCAGACACTAGTTTGCAGTTTATTGTGGAAGTGGACGCCTCTGATTCGGGGGTGGGGGCAGTCCTGTCACAACGTTCCCCCACGGACCAGAAGCTCCATCCTGTGGCCTTTTTCTCCAGGAGATTGACCCCTGCTGAGAAGAACTACGACGTGGGTAACCGGGAGTTGCTTGCTGTCAAGTTGGCGTTGGAGGAGTGGAGGCACTGGCTAGACGGAGCAGAGCAACCCTTCATAGTCTGGACAGACCACAAGAACCTGGCTTACATCCAGTCAGCCAAGAGGCTGAACTCCCGCCAGGCCAGATGGGCTCTGTTCTTCAGCAGGTTCAAGTTTATTTTAACATATCGTCCTGGCACACGTAATGTCAAGCCTGATGCTCTCTCTCGCCAGTTTACAGACAATGAAGACTTCAGCAATCCTGAACCTGTTCTGCCCGCTTCCTGTTTGGTGGCGGCTGTTCACTGGGAAATCGAGTCCCTCGTCCGATCGGCACAAGAGTTGGAACCTGGACCGGCCGATGGCCCCCCGACCTTCTCTATGTTCCCGCAGCCGTGCGGCCGCAAGTGCTCAACTGGATCCACACCTCACGATTCTCCTGCCACCCTGGTATGAACCGTACACTGTCGCTACTTAAGAGGCACTTTTGGTGGCCATCCGCCGAGGCTGACGTCCGGGAGTACGTGGCGGCCTGTTCCATCTGTGCCCAAAATAAGGCTTCCCACAGGGCTCCTTCGGGCCTGCTGCGGCCTCTCCCAGTCCCGAGTCGTCCCTTGGTCTCACGTGGCCTTGGACTTCGTCACTGGACTTCCTATGTCTGAGGGTAAGGACACCATACTCACCATCGTGGACAGATTCTCTAAATCTGCCCATTTTGTTGCATTACCAAAATTACCGTCTGCCAGTGAGACAGCCGACCTCTTTGTCCTACATGTATTCCGTCCCCATGGAATCCCTGTGGACATAGTGTCCGATAGAGGTCCACAGTTCATTTCTCGGGTATGGAAGGAGTTTTGTTCGGCTCTGGGTGCCTCTGTCAGTCTCTCATCAGGTTTCCATCCCCAATCCAATGGCCAGACTGAGAGGACCAATCAGGACCTGGAGGCTGCTCTACGCTGTGTGACATCCCAGAACCCGTCCACCTGGGCCAAACATCTCCCGTGGGTCGAATATGCCCACAATTCCCTCACCTCATCTGCCACCGGCCCTCTCACCTTTTGAGGCGGCTTTGGGGTATCAACCGCCATTGTTCCCGTCTCAAGAAAGGGAGTTAGCCGTCCCGTCAGTTCAGGATAACCTTCGTCGCTGCCGCAAGGTGTGGGTGGACACCCGTGAGGCCCTTCTACGGACAGCAGAGCGTAACAAGAGGGTGGCGGACAGGCACAGGGTAGTCGCTCCCCCAGTTCCAGCCTGGTCAGCGAGTCTGGCTCTCCTCCAGCAACATCCCCCTGCGCACTGACTCCCGTAAGCTGTCGCCCCGGTATTTGGGTCCTTTCGAGATCGACTCCATCATCAACCCCTTTGGCTGTTCGGTTGAAGCTTCCCCAGGCCATGAGAGTCCATCCTACATTTCACGTGTCCCAGCTGAAGCTGGTCTCCTCCAGCCCTTTGTGTCCGCCTGTGGATCCCCCTCCGCCACCGCGTATTGTGCGACCATCCAGCCTACACGGTGCGGAGACTGCTGGACGTCCGGAGGCGTGGTAGAGGGCTTCAGTACCTGGTGGACTGGGAGGGATACGGTCCCGAGGAGAGGTCCTGGATTCCCGACGATTTATACTGGATCCGCAGCTGGTGGCTGACTTCCATAGGGACCACCCTGACAAGCCGGGTGGAGTCGCCGGGTGGCGCCCGTTGAGGGGGGGGTACTGTTACGGTTCGGCACTGTTGGTCCGGTTCCCGCTTGTTTCCCTGTTCCTTTTTCCCCTGTGTGTGTGTGTGTGGTCTGTGTCTGTCTCCCCCTGCTGTGCAGTCAGAGGATCTAGGTCAGGGGGCGTGGCCATTCTCTCTCATGCTCCGTTACTTCCAGCTGCGGCTCATTGTCATCAATCAACCAGCAGTTATCTACCCGGGCTGGACACCTCTCCAGCGCCAGTTCGTTCCTACACTACCTGTGGTAACTTGGCTCCGTACAGCAAATCTCAGTTTAGTTGTACTCTCTCAGTATTATAGTTGTTTCTGCCACATTTGTAACCTGTCTCTCCTTCGACCAGATCCCGTCTGTTCCTGCTGCCTGCCTGCCTGCCTGCCATTCCCACGCCGCAACCTGCTCCTCTGTTGTCTGATATCCTCGTCATCCAGCTCTCTGGACTACTGGCTCTCCACCCCACTCAGCTCCTACCCCGGCCTGAAGCTACTCCACCCTGAACTGCTTCTCTCTGCCAAGACACGCTGAATAAATTACATCCTAATCCACCCTCTTTGTCCGTGTGTCCGTCTCTGCACCTGAGTCCCCCACCCAACCTAATACCCATGGTGTTTATACTTGCGTACTATTGTTTGTACAGATCAACGTGGTACCTTCAGGCATTTGAAAATTGCTCCCAAGGATGAACCAGACTTGTGGAGGTCTACAATCTTTTTTCTGAGGTCTTGGCTGATTTATTTTCATTTTCCCATGATGTCAAGCGAGTTTGAAGGTAGGCCTTGAAATACATCCACAGCTACACCTCCAATTGACTCAAATGATGTCAATTAGCCTATCAGAAGCTTCTAAAGACATGACATCATTTTCTGGAATTTTCCATGCTGTTTAAAGGCACAGTCAACTTAGTGTATGTAAACTTCTGACCCACTGGAATTGTGATATAGTGATTTATAAGTTAAATAACCTGTTTGTAAACAATTGTTGGAAAAATTACTTGTGTCATGCACAAAGTAGATGTCCTAACCGACTTGCCAAAACTATAGTTTGTTAAGAAGAAATTTGTGGAGTGGTTGAAAAATGAGTTTTAATGACTCCAACCTAAGTGTATGTAAACTTCCAACTTCAACTGTATATTGCCACAGCTGAACTTCAGTAGTTCAATGCTTCCCATGGTTCCCCCTTCTGGCTATTAGGAAACATTTTGCCCCATCCTAAATTGGTTTAGACATGATTCTTCCGCCCCATCCCTGAGTATAGAGAGAAATAAGGTGTCTCCTATTTCCCTGGAAGAGGTGGTCTTCACTGATACATCCCTTAAACAATGTAAACTACGCTTTGGCCCTATAATTGCTCACACAATTTCTATTTGGCACAAAATTGAAAAACAATGTAACTGGGAATCAAAATGACATGTCCATACTCCTATATTTCACAATAAGGCTTTGCTATCTGCAGGGCGGCCTTTTGCATCCCCCCAATGGTCCAAATGTGGAATTCGTACGCTTGACGATATCATGGACAGTAATGGTTTGAGAACATTACAAGATTTGAAAGTGGTGGGGTTGGATGGAGACATGTTGGCTGAGTGTTGTTGGGGGATTGGGACTATTTTGCTTCCACTGGTCCTGGGGCCCTTGTTAAGGTCAACGGCATCATGATCTTTACCATGTACCAGGACAGTTTAGCTCAAAAACCTGGTTGCCTCTGCCAGAAGGCTGAAACTTGGCCGCAAGTGGATATTCCAGCAAGACAATAACCGCAAGCATACATCAAAATCCACAAAGAAATGGATGTGCACGTATCTTTCAGGGGGCAGGTGCTCAAAATGAAAAAAAGGGCACCCACCGGCTCGAAATTCATAACACACTGTAATGACCTCGACAGATCGATCATAAATGAGATCATGTCCACAACAGTTCTCGAGTTCTTGAACAGTTTATTGACCCAGAACGTGTAGCCTACGCCAAATAAATGTGATATAACAATAACAGATTTTCAACTCACTGTCAGACATGAAAAGAGGGAAAACAATGCAAGCATGGCAATATAACAGACATGAATGCCTGGTACTGACACATTCCAGGCATACCCTTGATTGGTAGACAGCAGGGGGACTGACATGCTGGACCCCACGAAACCCAGAGCAAACTGATAAACATGCCCTAATCACCACACAACAACAGAACACAGGCACATATTTTTCCAAGCAAATCGCTACACTACTAACTGCCTCTGTAGCGAATTTTTGTTTTGTTGCATATGCCTATTTATTTCTGCAGAAACACTCACTCGTCACAAATTGTATGCAAGTTAGTAACAGTATCTCCTAAAGACATGATTGACAGAGGGTAGGCTATCAGCTGATTATTGATGTTGATGATTGATGTAAATATGTTAGTTAGCTAGCTCTATATATATATATTTTTTTTTTTTACTGATTGTGATTTATCTTTAATGCTCTTAAATAATGACTTCATAATATAATATTCCTAATCTTCTAACTCAGGGGCTAGTGGCTTGTGTGGATATTAGTAGATGGTGGTTAGCTAGAGTCTAGACTCCATGTGTTGCTGCTAGGAATGGAGTTGGGACGGAGGTTCATTGTCTTTCTGTCTTTCACTGCTGCGCGTAAGCTATAAGCCAACCAGACCGAATATTAATGATGATGTAAATCAAGTGTTAATCAAATGTTATGCTGCTGTGGCAGTACTGTTAATATTTAAACTAGGTAACTTGCTACATACACTTGACTGGTGACCGCATCTCAAGCCATGCATGTTTGTATACCGGGCGCACGCAATCTCCGTACAGGGACTGGGAAAAAGGGAGCACCAGAGCTCTGTACAGGGTAGACCAACAGACGGGGTAGGGGTGGGGGGTGGCGAACTTGACGACATCACAATGACTTGGGAGCAGTGGGTTCAGAACAACAACGACAAAAACTGTATACAAAAACAACAAATTATACTACCACCCAAAAGGGCACTTGGCGAGTGGGAGGGCAAAGGGGCAGGTGCTCAGGCACAGGTAGGCCCTATCAGTGCACGTGCCTGATTAATTGACCACAAAATCAACATTTTGCAATGGCCATCTCAGTCTCTGGACTTGAACCCCATTGAATACCTGTGGTTTGAATTGAAGAGGGATATCAAGGATCTGGAAAGATTCTGTATGGCGGAATGGTCTAAGATCCCTCCCAATGTGTTCTCCAAGCTCATAAAACATTGTAGAAAATGGTTCAGTGTTATTATCCTTGCAAGGGGAGTGTGCTGGAGTATTGAAAACAGGGCATCCAATAATTTTGACCACTATCTTTTTGTGATTTTTAATTACATGTTAAACAAAATATATATTCTCTGAGCAATTGCATTTGTATAAAATAATATAATTTCCCCCAAAAAATTGTTGCTTACAATAAAGCTCAGTATTTTTATTATTTACTGTATTTTATGCAGTATTTTTTGCTCATCTATATCAAAGGATCCCATCATTCCGGACCCCACTGTAGATTGGGGGTAAGGCCCTGTGATAGACGAGCGCCCTATCCAGGCGGTGTACTTCTACATCAAGCTGCCTCACGCTACAGATACAGGAGATAGGCTCCTGCTCCTATGAGCCGTTCTGGCTCACACAAGCAAAGACTTGTCCAAGGCGAATTACTTTACGGATGAGAAAGACTGCTTATTTGAGATAATCAGTATCCTTTACTAGTAGTGTGAGTTTTCTTCCATACCCCTACCTCAGAAAAAAACTCAGTGCGTCTCTCAAACGTTAACCTTGTCCCCATGCTCAATTGCTATGCAGAGAGAGAAAGAGAGCCAGCTGGTGGTTAAGATGACTCAAAACATGAATAATTCAGTTATTTTGTGTTGTAGAGATACAGTATGGTTGCTTGGCTTTACTATGAACCAAATGTAAAAATCAATGTAGTCTAGTTTCAAGTTTCACAGGTACAGTATCAGAGGAACATTGGTAATAATATTAATACATTATAATTCCACTTCATTATCATTATGAGGCTATCTCTCAGTCAATTCTAGTGGGTCTGGGATGAACAGTGAATTGAGTCTGTTGTAGTTCGTACCTACAAAATGCTAAAAAAGTGTTGCAACATAAAAGTGGCACAAATTGGAGAAGATAATGAATATGTATTACACTCTTAGAAAAAATTGTTATTTCGGGGTTCTATATAGAACCTTTTGTTTCTTTGGACGAGATTAAAGAACCCTTTACTAAAAAAAGGTTCTATATACCCAGGAAGGGCAAATAACCTTGAGGGTTCTATCCATACTCTCAAAATGACAGCTATCATTCCCTTTTAATTTGTTGTAGCTCTTTTCCATTGACATTTATATCCATATTAATGATGCTGCTGCATGATTTCGCCTAGTCAGAAAAATTGCTAGCTGATGTCCGACACTGTTAGCTCTCTATGGCAAGGGGAAGATCAAATTCATATTTTGCTACATTGTTGCAGAGGTCTGAGTGGCAAACAGCAAGGTTCATACAAACCTGTACTGTTGCAAACTAAATGCTAGCTAGAATAATAATGTGATTAATAAAAGCATACACTCTTAGATAAAAAAGGGGTTCTATATATACTGAACAAAAATATAAACGCAACATGCAACTATTTCTAAGATTTTACTGAGTTATAATTCATATGAGGAAATCAGTCAGTTGAAATAAGTTCATTAGGCCCTAATCTATGGATTTCACATGACTGGGAATACAGATATGCATCTGTTGGTCACATATATCTCACAATGGGCCTCAGGATCTCGTCACGGTATCTCTGTGCTTTCAAATTGCCATCGATAAAATGCAATTGTGTTCGTTGTCCATAGCATCTGCCTGACTATACCATAACCCCACCAAGGGACACTCTGTTCACAACGTTGACAACAGCAAACCACTCGCCCACACGACGCCATACACGTGGTCTGCGGTTGTGAGGCCGGTTGGACGTACTGCCAAATTCTCTAAAACAACGTTAGAGGTGGCTTATGACAGAGAAATGAACATTCAATTATCTGATAACAGCTCTGGTGGACATTCCTGCAGTCAGCATGCTAATTGCATGCACTCTCAAAACTTGAGACATCTGTGGCATTGTGTGACAAAACTGCACATTTTAGAGTGGCCTTTTATTGTCCGCAGCACAAGATACACCTGTGTAATGATCATGCTGTTTAATCATCTTCTTGATATGCCACACCTGTCAGGTGAATGGATTATCTTGGCAAAGAAGAAATGCTCACTAACAGGGATGTAAACAAATTTGTACACAACATTTGAGAGAAATAAGCTTTTAGTGCGTATGGAACATCTCTGGGACCTTTTATTTCAGCTCATGAAACATGGGACCAACACTTTACATGTTGCGTTTATATTTTTGTTCAGTAGTATAATCTTTTGGTCAAGTCAACATTTAACTGCCATTCAGATTCAAAAACCAACTGCCAATCCATTCCAGCATGATGAAGCAAGAGGATGGTGGTTGAACCAACATGCAAGTAGCCTACCAATAAGCATGTTATCTTTCAGTGTATTAAGATAAGCAAAGTTTATTATTTAATTCAAATATATGAATCCAAAGGCATATGATAAACTATAGTCTAGATAAATAAAGTTGAAATGTTTTTAGAATTTGAGCACGTTTGTAAGTTAGCCAGCTAGCTAACTTAGCTAGCTAATCAGAAAAAGCTAGTCTACTTTAATTTGCCACTTTACAAGCTAGCCAACTCTTTCTTCGAAATGATATATACTAATCTATCGAGCTCACAAGCAATAAATGACTATATTATTATGGTGGGAGATTATAATAGAGTTGAAGTACCCCAACTGATCGTAAAGGAAATCACACTACAAACTATTACCCTCGTGGATGTTTCATTATTGTAATATTGATGTTGATTAATGTGCATTGTCCCCTATAAATAAATAAAATAAATGCACTTAGGGAAATTACGAATATCATGGACACATTAGAACTAGTGGATATATGGAGCCTTAAAAATCCAGACTTAGTGAGAAATACATGGAGGAGGCTTAATCAAGCTTGTCGTCTTGATTACTTTCTTGTATCCTTTGTGCTGGCACCAAAAGTAAAAAAGGTTTTGATAGGGGGCAGAATGCGGTCGGACCATCAAATAATTGGCATCCACATTACTCTTACAGAATTTCCACGTGGGAAGGATATTGGAAATGTAATCAAAGCCCACTGGATGACAACTTGTTTTTAACCAAGACAAAGGACTTTAGAACGGATTTTATTCCTGCATAACATAGAATCCCCTTATTGTTTGCTACTCATTTAAATGTGCCTTCAGATCAGCTTTAATAGTGCAGATAGATTGTAGCTTCCATCAATGTAATTGTCTGCATAATTTCCAATCCCCCATATATTGTTTTGTAAATATATATATATACAGTGGGGAAAAAAAGTATTTAGTCAGCCACCAATTGTGCAAGTTCTCCCACTTAAAAAGATGAGAGAGGCCTGTAATTTTCATCATAGGTACACGTCAACTATGACAGACAAATTGAGATTTTTTTTCTCCAGAAAATCACATTGTAGGATTTTTAATGAATTTATTTGCAAATTATGGTGGAAAATAAGTATTTGGTCACCTACAAACAAGCAAGATTTCTGGCTCTTACAGACCTGTAACTTCTTCTTTAAGAGGCTCCTCTGTCCTCCACTCGTTACCTGTATTAATGGCACCCGTTAGAACTTGTTATCAGTATAAAAGACACCTGTCCACAACCTCAAACAGTCACACTCCAAACTCCACTATGGCCATGACCAAAGAGCTGTCAAAGGACACCAGAAACAAAATTGTAGACCTGCACCAGGCTGGGAAGACTGAATCTGCAATAGGTAAGCAGCTTGGTTTGAAGAAATCAACTGTGGGAGCAATTATTAGGAAATGGAAGACATACAAGACCACTGATAATCTCCCTCGATCTGGGGCTCCATGCAAGATCTCACCCCGTGGGGTCAAAATGATCACAAGAACGGTGAGCAAAAATCCCAGAACCACACGGGGGGACCTAGTGAATGACCTGCAGAGAGCTGGGACCAAAGTAACAAAGCCTACCATCAGTAACACACTACGCCGCCAGGGACTCAAATCCTGCAGTGCCAGACGTGTCCCCCTGCTTAAGCCAGTACATGTCCAGGCCCGTCTGAAGTTTGCTAGAGTGTATTTGGATGATCCAGAAGAGGATTGGGAGAATGTCATATGGTCAGATGAAACCAAAATAGAACTTTTTGGTAAAAACTCAACTCGTCGTGTTTGGAGGACAAAGAATGCTGAGTTGCATCCAAAGAACACCATACCTACTGTGAAGCATGGGGGTGGAAACATCATGCTTTGGGGCTGTTTTTCTGCAAAGGGACCAGGACGACTGATCTGTGTAAAGGAAAGAATGAATGGGGCCATGTATTGTGAGATTTTGAGTGAAAACCTCCTTCCATCAGCAAGGGCATTGAAGATGAAACATGGCTGGGTCTTTCAGCATGACAATGATCCCAAACACACCGCCCGGGCAACGAAGGAGTGGCTTCGTAAGAAGCATTTCAAGGTCCTGGAGTGGCCTAGCCAGTCTCCAGATCTCAACCCCATAGAAAATCTTTGGAGGGAGTTGAAAGTCCGTGTTGCCCAGCGACAGCCCCAAAACATCACTGCTCTAGAGGAGATCTGCATGGAGGAATGGGCCAAAATACCAGCAACAGTGTGTGAAAACCTTATGAAGACTTACAGAAAACGTTTGACCTGTGTCATTGCCAACAAAGGGTATATAACAAAGTATTGAGAAACTTTTGTTATTGACCAAATACTTATTTTCCACCATAATTTGCAAATAAATTCATTAAAAATCCTACAATGTGATTTTCTGGATTTCTTTCTTTTCTCATTTTGTCTGTCATATTTGACGTGTACCTATGATGAAAATTACAGGCCTCTCTCATCTTTTTAAGTGGGAGAACTTGCACAATTGGTGGCTGACTAAATAATTTTTTCCCCACTGTATATATATATGATATACACACTACCGGTCAAAAGTTTTAGAACACTTACTCATTCAAGGGTTTTCCTTTATTTTGACTATTTTCTACATTGTAGAATAATAGTGAAGACATCAAAACTATGAAATAACACATATGGAATCATGTAGTAACCCAAAAAGTGTTAAACAAATCAAAATATATTTTATATGTGAGATTCTTCAAATAGCCACCCTTTGCCTTGATGACAGCTTTGCACACTTTTGGCATTCTCTCAACCAGCTTCACCTGGAATGCTTTTCCAACAGTCTTGAAGGAGTTCCCACATATGCTGAGCACTTGTTGGCTGCTTTTCCTTCACTCTGCGGTCCGACTCATCCCAAATCATCTCAATTTGGTTCAGGTCGGGGGATTTTGGAGGCCAGGTCATCTGATGCAGCACTCCATCACTCTCCTTCTTGGTAAAATAGCCCTTACACAGCCTGGAGGTGTGTTGGGTCATTGTCCTGTTGAAAAACAAATGATAGTCCCACTAAGTCCAAACCAGATGGGATGGCGTATCGCTGCAGAATGCCTTGAATGCCTTGAATTCTAAATAAATCACAGACAGTGTCACCAGCAAAGCACCCCCACACCATAACACCTCCTCCTCCATGCTTTACGGTGGGAAATCCACATGCAGAGATCATCCGTTCACCCACACCGCGACTGCACTTTAAGAAACTTTCAAAGTTCTTGAAATGTTCCGTATTGACTGACCTTAATGTCTTAAAGTAATGATGGACTGTCATTTCTCTTTGCTTATTTTAGATGTTCTTGCCATAATATGGACTTGGTCTTTTACCAAATAGGGCTATCTTCTGTATACCCCCCTACCTTGTAACAACACAACTGATTGGCTCAAATGCATTAAGAAGGAAAGAACTTCCACAAATTAACTTTTAACAAGGCACACCTGTTAATTGAAATGCATTCCAGGTGAATACCTGATGAAGCTGGTTGAGAGAATGCCAAGAGTGTGCAAAGCTGTCATCAAGGCAAAGGGTGGCTATTTAAGAATCTCAAATATAAATATATTTTGATTTGTTTAACACTTCTTTGGTTACTACATGATTCCATATGTGTTATTTCATAGTTTTGATGTCTTCACTATTATTCTACAATGTTTTTTTTTTTTTTTATACACTCGCCTACCCAGCTGTGCTACGCTTTACATGGAAGGGGGAAAGACAGAGCTCTGATGGCTATCGCAAGGCGATGGAATTCCTCAAGAAAAACTCCAGAAATATGGACATGGATGGCATAGCTATGTTGGCCGGTGAGTTCTATATGGGACAGTGTTAGTGTGACACACTATCGCAAAGACACTGTGAAATGACAATTCGGCTAACTAATAGCTACAGTATTTGGCTATTTCAGATTGTAGAGCTACAATGCTATTTTGGTCACTGGAGGTTTAGCCGGTTGGCTACTCCGTGACTGTATTCAAGTTGCCTGGTCAAAACTACCCTTAAGCAAAGATGACGGTAAAGTAAGTAGATGGAACTAGCAACCTTGACATTATTTTAATTGTATATGGTTGCATGGAAAATGCTGTTTTCCCACTTTCCTTTAATTTCAGTTTAGTTTATTGTTAGTTTATTTATTAGTTTATTGTTCTTTTTTCTTATTGCCATTTGGTGGGTGAATACAAGTGTTGTTAGCTACAGTTGAAGTCGGAAGTTTACATACACCTTAGCCAAATACATTTAAACTCAGTTTTTCACAATTCCTGACATTTAATCCTAGTAAAAATTCCATGTCTTAGGTCAGTTAGGATCACCACTTTATTTTAAGAATGTGAAATGTCAGAATAATATTAGAGAGAATGATTTATTTCAGCTTTCAATTCTGTCATCACGTTCCCAGTGGGTCAGAAGTTTACATACACTCAATTAGTATTTGGTAGCATCGCCTTTAAATTGTTTAACTTGGATCAAACGTTTCAGGTAGCCTTCCACAAGCTTCCCACAATAAGTTGGGTGAATTTTGGCCCATTCCTCCTGACAGAGTTGGTGTAACTGAGTCAGGTTTGTAGGCCTCCTTGCTCGCACACGCTTTTTAGTTCTGCCCACAAATGTTCTATAGGATTGAGGTCAGGGCTTTGTGATGGCCACTCCGATACCTTGACTTTGTTGTCCTTAAGCCATTTTGCCATAACTTTGGAAGTATGCTTGGGGTCATTGTCCATTTGGAAGACCCATTTGCGACCAAGGTTGAACTTCCTGACTGATGTCTTGAGATGTTGCTTCAATATATCCACATAATTTTCCTTCCTCATGATGCCATCTATTTTGTGCACCAGTCCCTCCTGCAGCAAAGCACCCCCACAGCATGATGCTGCCAACCCCGTGGTTCACGGTTGGGATGTTGTTCTTCGGCTTGCAAGCCGCCCCTTTTTCCTCCAAACATAACGATGGTCATTATGGCAAAACAGTTATATTTTTGTTTCATCAGACCAGAGGACATTTCTCCAAAAAGTACGATCTTTGTCCTCATGTGCAGTTGCAAACCGTAGTCTGGCTTTTTTATGGTGGTTTTGGAGCCGTGGCTTCTTCCTTGCTTAGTGACCTTTCAGGTTATGTCAATATAGGACTAATTTTACTGTGGATATAGATACTTTTGTAACTGTTTCCTCCAGCATCTTCACAAGGTCCTTTGCTGTTGTTCTGGGATTGATTTGCACTTTTTGCACCAAAGTACGTTCATCTCTAGGAGACATAACACATCTCCTTCCTGAGTGGTATGACGGCTGCGTGGTCCCATGGTGTTTATACTTGTGTACTATTGTTTGTACAGATGAACGTGTTACCTTTAGGCGTTTGGAAATTGCTCCCAAGGATGAACCAGACTTGTGGAGGTCTACCATTTTCTTTTCTGAGGTCTTGGCTGATTTATTTTGATTATCCCATGATGTCAAGCAAAGAGGCACTGAGTTTGAAGGCAGGCCTTGAAATACATCCACAGGTACACCTCCAATTGACTCAAATGATGTCAATTATCCTATCAGAAGCTTCTAAAGCCATGACATCATTTTCTGGAATTTTCCAAGCTGTTTAAAGGCACAGTCAACTTAGTGTATGTAAACTTCTGACCCACTGGAATTGTGATACAGTGAATTATAAGTGAAATAATCTGTCTGTAAACAATTGTTGGAAAAAGTACTTGTGTCATGCACAAAGTAGATTTCCTAACTGACTTGCCAAAACTATAGTTTGTTAACAAGAATTGTGGAGTGGTTGAAAAACAAGATTTAATGACTCCAACCTAAGTGTATGTAAACTTCCGACTTCAACTGTATATGCTATGGTTAAATAAGCAGAAGAAATGGGGTGTTTGCTTTCATATTTCCTTTTTATATATATATTTTTACTAAGGTGTCCTGTATATTTTCAAGTAGATGACTAAATTGAGAAAGGGAGGGGATGGGGGGGCTTGGGACTAGGGTGACCACTTTTTAGTGTCTTGCGGACTGAGTGAGGTAGGGCTTTTCTCTTCAAGTAGAAAAACAAGGGGAGAGGGGTGGGGTGGTTGTTACTGTTTGGTGTTTTGTATTGTGTCGTCAGGTTCATGGCTATGGCAAGTGTTTTTAGCACGACCAAGGTTGAGGTTGTAATATGTGACAGCATCGAAAATGATTGATTTTCAATATAATTCTAACACCCAATATGCAAGGTTTGATAAATGTCTAAAACATATTCAAAGATAATTTCATGGAATATCAACGGTTCACTGAATCCTATTAAGAGGAAGAAATGTTTATGTAATCTCAAATCCCAACGAGCTGATATAGCTTCTATCCAAGAAACTCATTTGGTTGATTCAGAGGCTGCTAAATTGAAAAGGGATTGGGTTGGGCAGGTATTTCATAGCTCATTTTCAAGCAAAAAAACATGGTGTTGCAATTTTGGAAAATAAAAAGTTGAAATTTGTCATGTTAAAGCAACAAAAGGATGAGGAAGGAATAATTATTTGTGTTGAGGCTCTGGTAAATGGTAATAAGGTTAATATATGTAATATTATGCACCAAACAAGGAGGATCCTGGGTTTTTCCATAAGGTTAATAAGGTCAGGGGCAAAATCATTGGTGGCAATACAGTGGTGGCGGGAGACTTTAACCAGGTTCAAGATGGTATCCTTGATAAAAACGACTTATTCTAAAACTGTAGCAAGGGACAGAGCAGCGATACACCTAATAATGAGGGATCTGGGTCTGGTAGATACAGTTGAAGTCGGAAGTTTACATACACTTAGGTTGGAGTCATTAAAACTTGTTTTTCAACCACTCCACATATTTCTTGTTAACAAACTATAGTTTTGGGAAGTCGGTTAGGACATCTACTTTGTGCATGACATAAGTATTTTTTCCAACAATTGTTTACAAAGAGATTATTTCACTTATAATTCACTGTATCACAATTCCACTGGGTCAGAAGTTTACATACACTAAGTTGACTGTGCCTTTAAACAGCTTGGAAAATTCCACAAAATGATTTCATGGCTTTAGAAGCTTCTGATAGGCTAATTGACATCATTTGAGTCAATTGGAGGTGTACCTGTGGATGTATTCCAAGGCCTACCTTCAAACTCAGTGCCTCTTTGCTTGACATCATGGGATAATCAAAATAAATCAGCCAAGACCTCAGAAAATAAATTCTAGACCTCCACAAGTCTGGTTCATCCTTGGGATCAATTTCCAAATGCCTGAAGGTACCACGTTCATCTGTACAAACACTAATATGCAAGTATAAACACCATGGGACCACACAGCCGTCATACCGCTCAGGAAGGAGACGCATTCTGTCTCCTAGAGATGAACGTACTTTGGTGCAAAAAGTGCAAATCAATCCCAGAACAACAGCAAAGGACCTTGTGAAGATGCTGGAGGAAACAGGTACAAAAGTATCTATATTCACAGTAAATCGAGTCCTATATCGACATAACATGAAAACGCTGCTCAGCAAGGAAGAAGCCACTGCTCCAAAACCGCCATTAAAAAGCCAGACTACGGTTTGCAACTGCACATGGGGACAAAGATCATATTTTTTGGAGAAATGTCCTCTGGTCTGATGAAACAAAAATATAACTGTTTGGCCATAATGACCATCGTTATGTTTGGACGAAAAAGAGGGTTGCTTGCAAGCCGAAGAACACCATCCCAACCGTGAAGCGTGGGGGTGGCAGCATCATGCTGTGGGGGTGCTTTGCTGCAGGAGGGACTGGTGCACTTCACAAAATAGATGGCATCATGAGGAAGGAAAATGATGTGGATATATTGAAGCAACATCTCAAGACATCAGTCAGGAAGTTCAACCTTGGTCGCAAATGGGTCTTCCAAATGGACAATGACCCCAAGCATACTTCCAAAGTTGTGGCAAAATGGCTTAAGAACAACAAAGTCAAGGTATTGGAGTGGCCATCACAAAGCCCTGACCTCAATCCTATAGAACATTTGTGGGCAGAACTAAAAAGCGTGTGCGAGCAAGGAGGCCTACAAACCTGACTCAGTTACACCAACTCTGTCAGGAGGAATGGGCCAAAATTCACCCAACTTATTGTGGGAAGCTTGTGGAAGGCTACCCGAAACGTTTGACCCAAGTTAAACAATTTAAAGGCAATGCTACCAAATACTAATTGAGTGTATGTAAACTTCTGACCCACTGGGAATGTGATGAAATAAATACAAGCTGAAATAAATCATTCTCTCTAATATTATTCTGACATTTCACATTCTTAAAATAAAGTGGTGATCCTAACTGACCTAAGACAGGGAATTTTTACTAGGACTAAATGTCAGGAATTGTGAAAAACTGAGTTTAAATGTATTTGGCTAAGGTGTATGTAAACTTCCGACTTCAACTGTATATGGGGACTTGTCAGTCCTAGAGAGAAGGAATATACATTTTATTCATATAACCATAAATCTAATTCCAGGATAGATTACTTCCTAATTTCCAAGAGTATGACTAAAGATGTGATAGATTGTAAAATAGGGGTTATTGCTTAGACTGACCACTCAGCAGTGGAATTATGTAAAGCAGTTGAGGTTGATATGGCTAAGAAAAGCATTAGATGGAGGATGAATACGTCCTTATTCCAAGACAAAACATTTAATCTTTCCCTCGATGAAGACCTCAAGTGTTTTTTTCAAACAAACATTGGTTCCACTGACAAATTGAGTACGGTGTCGGAGGCCTCTAAAGCTTATGTTAGGGGCAAAATAATAGCACACACCAGTAGAAAGAAAAGGGAAGATGGAGAAAGAGTTGGAGAACTAGAGTCTCAAATTAAAGAGTTGGAAAAAGAGTTATCCAAGAAAAATACTGAGTCACTATTGAAACAAGTCTGTGATCTGAAGTTTCAATTACATGAGATTCAAACAAAAAGGCTGAATATGCAATGTTTCAGCTGAGAACAAACTTTTATGAAAGTGGTGAAAAAACAGGTAAATTATTGGCTAGACAATTTAAACGAAAATATGCCAGTTTTGTAATACCAGCTATCAAATATGGAAGTGGGGAGGTACTGACAGGTACAAAATATATTAACAATGTGTTTTGTGACTTTTATTCGACTCTTTATAAGTCTGAATGTAACTTAGACCCAGCAAAATTTAACACAATTTGGATGCTCCTATACTAGAATCTGAGATAAGCACAGCCATCACCTCAATGAAGTCTGGAAAGTCACCAGGATTAGACAGCTTCCCGGTTAAGTATTATAAGATAAATGTTGACGTATTAGGTGTACACAGAAGCTCTGGAACTGGAGCAGCTACCTGACACTTTTAATAAGGCATTCATTTAATTAATTCTTAAGAAGGATAGAGACCCCACTGACCCAGGGATTTTTCTCCCTATCAGTTTAATTAGAGTTGATTGTAAGGTGCTCTCCAAAGTACTAGCCATGAGGCTGGAGAAGGTTTTACCTCATATTATTCACACAGATCAGGTGGGATTTGTAAAATTAGAACCTCCACAGACAATCTTAGACGTTTGCTTCACGTCATGTGGCTGAGTCAACAAGAGGGCACTCAGGTGGCATCCCTTACCTTAGATGCAGAGAAGGCATTCGATAGGGTGGAGTGGGGCTTTTTGACATATACCCTTGAAATGTTTGGTTTGGCCCTGGATTTATCAAATGGGTTAAGGTATTATACTCCAATCCAAGAGCAGCAGTCCTCACAAATGGTATGAACGCTTCCTTTTTTAATTTGTCGTGGGGAACCAAGCAGGGCAGTCCTCTCTCACCTCTCCTTTTTACTCTATTTTTGTAGCCCTTGGCAGAAGCAATCAGAGCTGATTCAGGAATCAAAGGAGTGATGGGAGGTACCAGAGAGCATAAGCTGTTTTTATATGCTGACGACATATTGTTATGTATTAGGGAACTGGCCACATCAATCCCTTTGGCTTTGAACACAATTGACATGTTCTCACATACAGTGGGGAGAACAAGTATTTGATACACTACCGATTTTGCAGGTTTTCCTACTTACAAAGCATGTAGAGGTCTGTAATTTTTTTATCATAGGTACACTTCAACTGTGAGAGACGGAATCTAAAACATAAATCCAGAAAATCACATTGTATGATTTTTAAGTAATTAATTTGCATTTTATTGCATGACATAAGTATTTGATACATCAGAAAAGCAGAACTTAATATTTGGTACAGAAACCTTTGTTTGCAATTACAGAGATCATACGTTTCCTGTAGGTCTTGACCAGGTTTGTACACACTGCAGCAGGGATTTTGGCCCACTCCTCCATACAGACCTTCTCCAGATCCTTCAGGTTTCGGGGCTGTCGCTAGGCAATACGGACTTTCATCTCCCTCCAAAGATTTTCTATTGGGTTCAGGTCTGGAGACTGGCTAGGCCACTCCAGGACCTTGAGATGCTTCTTACAGAGCCACTCCTTAGTTGCCCTGGCTGTGTGTTTCGGGTCGTTGTCATGCTGGAAGACCCAGCCACGACCCATCTTCAACGCTCTTACTGAGGGAAGGAGGTTGTTGGCCAAGATCTCACGATACATGGCCCCATCCATCCTCCCCTCAATACAGTGCAGTCGTCCTGTCCCCTTTGCAGAAAAGCATCCCCAAAGAATTATGTTTCCACCTCCATGATTCACGGTTGGGATGGTGTTCTTGGGGTTGTACTCATCCTTCTTCTTCCTCCAAACACGACGAGTGGAGTTTAGACCAAAAAGCTCTATTTTTGTCTCATCAGACCACATGACCTTCTCCCATTCCTCCTCTGGATCATCCAGATGGTCATTGGCAAACTTCAGACGGGCCTGGACATGCGCTGGCTTGAGCAGGGGGACCTTGCATGCGCTGCAGGATTTTAATCCATGACGGCGTAGTTTGTTACTAATGGTTTTCTTTGAGACTGTGGTCCCAGCTCTCTTCAGGTCATTGACCAGGTCCTGCCGTGTAGTTCTGGGCTGATCCCTCACCTTCCTCATGATCATTGAGGCCCCATGAGGTGAGATCTTGCATGGCGCCCCAGACCGAGGGTGATTGACCGTCATCTTGAACTTCTTCCATTTTCTAATAATTGCGCCAACAGTTGTTGCCTTCTCACCAAGCTGCTTGCCTATTGTCCTGTAGCCCATCCCAGCCTTGTGCAGGTCTACAATTTTATCCCTGATGTCCTTACACAGCTCTCTGGTCTTGGCCATTGTGGAGAGGTTGGAGTCTGTTTTATTGAGTGTGTGGAGAGGGGTCTTTTATACAGGTAACGAGTTCAAACAGGTGCAGTTAATACAGTTAATGAGTGGAGAACAGGAGGACTTCTTAAAGAAAAACTAACAGGTCTGTGAGAGCCGGAATTCTTACTGGTTGGTAGGTGATCAAATACATATGTCATGCAATAAAATGGAAATTAATTACTTAAAAATCATACAATGTGATTTTCTGGATTTTTGAAGTGTACCTATGATAAAAATTACAGACCTCTACATGCTTTGTAAGTAGGAAAACCTGCAAAATCGGCAGTGTATCAAATACTTGTTCTCCCCACTGTATATCTGGTTCTAAGATTAATTGGCAGAAGTCAGAGGCTATGCCTGTATCCAAATGCTGTCCTCCTGTTGCAATTACTTCATTACAGTTAAAATGGGTGCCATCAGGGATGAAATACCTGGGTATAAGACTGAGCAACGAACTACAGAATATCATGCAAATTAATATGATGCAACTACTACAAAAAATGAAGAATAATCTTGATAAATGGAGGTTGCTTAATCTTAGTTTATAGGGCAAAATAAATACTGTGAAAATGGTTGTGGCACCACAGTTTAATTATGTGTCCATGATGCTCCCTGTGACCATTTCTCCCTTACTATTTAAGCAGTACAATCAAATGATTAAGGATTGTCTTTGGGATGGGAAAACCCCCAGAATAAATGTGAACAAGTTATATGCTCCAAGGGATAAAGGAGGACTAGCACTACCCAATGTAGAACTAAACAACATATCATTTGAAGTAGCCAAATTGGCCAGACACTGGGGCAATTATGATTCCCATTTGTGATGGACTTAGATTGAGAGGTCTATCACAGCCCCGTTTAAGACTATTGAAGCCTTATCACAAAAAACTATTCAGAGACAGCCAACTGAAGAGGCTAACCCAATCCTACAACATTCCCGAGAGGTATGGGTTAAGATTCATAAGATGCTTGGAATTTCCCAGTATAAACAAAAATATTCTTCCATATGTCACAACCCATTGGTTTTCATAGGAAAACATTCATTTACAGTCGGCAGGTAGCTTAGTGGTTAAGAGCGTTGTGCTAGTAACCCAAAGGTCGCTGGTTCTAATCCCCGAGCTGACTAGGTGAAAAATCTGTCGATGTGCCCTTGAGCAAGGCACTTAACCCTAATTGCTCCTGTAAGTCGCTCTGGATAAGAGCTTCTGCTAAATAATGTAAATGTATGAAAGTTTGGGCACCCCTGACGATTTCCATTTATAAATAATTGGGTGTTTGGATCAGCAATTTCATTTTGATCTATCAAATAACTGATGGACACAGTCATATTTCAGTAGTGAAATTAGGTTTATTGGATAAACAGAAAACGTGCAATATGCATCAAAACGAAATTAGGCAGGTGCATAAATTTGGACACCCCAACAGAAAAATCACATCAATATTTAGTAGAGCCTCCTTTTGCTAAAATAACAGCCTCCAGACGCTTCCTATAGCCTCTAATGAGTGTCTGGATGAAGGTATTTTGGACCATTCCTCCTTACAAAACATCTCCAGTTCAGTTAGGTTTGATGGTTGCCAAGCATGGACAGCCCGCTTCAAATCATCCCACAGATTCTCAATGATATTCAGGTCTGGGGACTGGGATGGCCATTCCAGAACATTGTACTTGTTCCTCTGCATAAATGCCCGGGTAGATTTTGAGCAGTGTTTTGGGTCGTTGTCTTGTTGAAATATCCAGCCCCGGCGTAACTTCAACTTTATGACTGATTCTTCAACATTATTCCCAAGAATCTGCTGATATTGAGTGAAATCCATGCGACCCTCAACTTTAACAAGATTCCCAGTACCGGCACTGGCCACACAGCCCCACAGCATGATGGAACCCCCACCAAATTTTACTGTGGGTAGCAAGTGTTTTTCTTGGAACGCTGTGTTCTTTTGCCGCCATGCATAATGCCCCTTGTTATGACCAAATAACTCAATCTTTGTTTCATCAGTCCACAGCACCTTATTCCAAAATGAAGCTGGCTTGTCCAAATGTGCGTTTGCGTACCTCAAGCGACTCTGTTTGTGGTGTGTGTGCAGAAAAGGCTTCTTCCGCATCACTCTCCTGTACAGCTTCTCCTTGTGCAAAGTTCGCTGAATTGTTGAACGATGCACAGTGACACCATCTGCAGCAAGATGATGTTGTAGGTCTTTGGAGGTGGTCTGTGGGCTGTTTTTGACCGTTCTCACCATCCTTCGCCTTTGCCTCTCCGATATTTTACTTGGCCTGCCACTTCTGGCCTTAACAAGAACTGTGCCTGTGGTCTTCAATTTCCTCACAGTGGACACTGACAGCTTACATCTATGTGATAGCTTTTTGTAGCCTTCCCCTAAACCATAATGTTGAACAATCTTTGTTTTCAGGTCATTTGAGAGTTGTTTTGAGGCCCCCATGTTGCTACTCTTCAGAGAGTCAAAGAGAACAACAACTTGCAATTGGCCACCTTAAATACCTTTTCTCATGATTGGATGCACTTGTCTATGAAGTTCAAGGCTTAATGAGCTCACCAAACCAATTGTGTGTTCCAATTAATCAGTGCTAAGTAGTTACAGGTATTCAAATCAACAGAATGACCAAATTTTTTGCATAGTCTATTTTTCACATCTGATTTAATTTCATACTACTTAATATTGCTACACTAAAAATCTTTGTCTGGACAATACCCCAGTACTCAGCTTTTATTAGAAAATGAATGGCATGCCACTGTGATCATTTTCTGTGACGACAGAGTAAATTATTATGCAGCCTCAGAGGTGTGCCCAAACCTTTTCATACGACTGTATCTGGGAGGTATGGCTTAGACAAGGCCTGCATGCACTAGGGGATCTATATGAGAAAGGAGTGCTTATGTCTTATCAGAACCTGAAGGAGAAATTCAATTAGCCAGATAAGGGAGATTTCTGGAAATACTTACAACTAAGGAGCTGCATGGGGTCTCTTATGAGTATTAACCTCCAGAGAGATGAAAAGTCATGGTTACCAGGAATATTACACTCTGTGAGAATTTAAGGTTGATTTGGCAGAGGGATCTTAATTGTTACATTGAGGAGGATGTATGGAAAAATGTTGTTTCCAATGTAGGATGGTGTACCAGGGATACAAGGGGTAAATTTACACATTATAAGATTGTTCATAGATAGTACTGGACCCCAGTTAGATTCCATAAAATGGGTTTATTGCAAAATAATTTATGCTGGAAATGCAAGGGTGAAGTAGGTACCTTTTTGCATGCTATATGGGAATCTCAAATGGTGCTCCCTTTTTGGAAGGAGGTTCTTAAAAAGCTTGAAGAATGGGTGGGACAGCCTATCCCAGAGTCCCCACAGCTGTGATTATTAGGGGATATATCTATTTTACCACAAGCTATTAGCAAAGAAGAGTTTGGTCTTGCCTCAGTGGGTTTTCTTACTGCGGCTAGACATAACTGGAAGAGCGCAGATAGTCCAAAATCAACAGAATGGCTTAAACTCATGGTGGAGACTGCAGCTTATGACTCAATGATAGCGAAATTACAGGAGAGGAAAGGGAAATTTAGTATGATATGGGAACACTTTTTGAATTTTATAAGGGACGTGTGGGTGAGAAGCTAGGGCATAATTTGGTACAAATGTATGTGTAATAGGTGTTTTTTAAAGTTTTTTAAAAAGTTTATCTAAAAAATATATTAACTTTTTTTTAGTTTTTGTATTTGCTGTTTAATATTACAACCACTGATATATGGTTGAAAGGTGCTGTCTTGTTTGCTGTCTTGTTGGGTGTTATGTTTTTGTTGTTAGTGTTATGTAATGGTGTAATGTCATATTGATAAAAAATAAGAAATAATATATACAAAAATATATATACAAAAGAAAATTGTACATATAAAGAAAAACCCTTGAATGAGTAGGTGTGTCCAAACTTTTCACTGGTTGTGTATATATATATATATACGTATATACTGAACAAAAATGTAAACGCAACATGTAAAGTGTTGGTCCCATTTTAGATGAGCTGAAATAAAAGATCCCAGAAGCATTTCTCCTTTGCCAAGATAATCCAGCCACCTGACAGGTGTGGCATATCAAGAAGCTGTTTAAACAGCATGATCATTACACAGGTGCACCTTGTGCTGGGGACAATAAAAGGCCACTCTAAAATGTGCAGTTGTCTGTCTGTAATAAAGTCCTTTTGTGGGGGAAAACTATTTCTGATTGGGGGGCCTGGCGCCCCTGCCCAGTCATGGGAATCCCATAGATGAGGGTCTAATGCATTTATTTCAATTGACGGATTTCCTTCCATGAACTGTAACTCAGTCAAATCTTTGAAATTGTTGCATGTTGCATTTATATTTTTGTTCAGTATATATATACTACATTACCAAAAGTACGTGGACACCTGCTCGTCGAACATCTCATTTCAAAATCATGGGCATTAATGTGGAGTTGTCCCCCCTTTGCTGCTATAACAGCCTCCACATTTCTGGGAAGGCTTTCCACTAGATGTTGGAACATTGCTGCGGGGACTTTCTTCCATTCAGCCACAAGAGCATTAGTGAGGTCGGGCACTGATGTTGGGCAATTAGGCCTGGCTTGCAGTCAGCGTTCCAATTCCGCCCAAAGGTGTTCGATGGGGTTGAGGTCAGGGCTCTGTGCAGGCCAGTCAAGTTCTTCCACAATGATCTCGACAAACCATTTCTGTATGGACCTTGCTTTGTGCACCGGGGCATTGTCATGCTGAAACAGGAAAGGGCTTTCCCCAAACTGTTGCCACAAAGTTGGAAGCACAGACTCATCTAGAATGTCATTGTATGCTGTAGCGTTAAGATTTACCTTCACTGGAACTAAGGGGACTAGCCCGAACCATGAAAAACAGCCCCAGACCATTATTCCTCCTCCACCAAACTTTATAGTTGGCACTATGCATTGGGGCAGGTAGCGTTCTCCTGGCATCCGCTAAACCGAGATTCGTCCGTCGGACTGCCACATGGTGAAGCGTGATTCATCACTCCAGAGAACACGTTTCCACTGCTCCATAGTCCAATGCTCCACTCCAGCCGACGCTTGGCATTGCGTATGGTAATCTTAGGCTTGTGTGCGGCTGCTCGGCCATGGAAACCCATTTCATGAAGCTCCCGATGAACAGTTATTACGCTGACATTGCTTCCAGAGGCAGTTTGGAACACGGTAGCAAGTGTTGCAACCGAGGACAGACGTGCTATGTGCTTCAGCACTCGGTGGTCCCGTTCTGTGAGCTTATGTGGCCTACCAATTTGCGGCTGAGCCGTTATTGCTCCTAGCTGTTTCCACTTCACAATAACAGCACTTACAGTTGACAGGGGCAGATCTAGCAGGGCAGACATTTGATGAGATGACTTGTTGCAAATGTGGCATCCTATGATGGTGCAACGTTGGAAGTCACTGAGCTCTTCAGTAATGCCATTCTACTGTCAATGTTTGTCTATGGAAATGGCATGGCTGTGTGGTTGATTTTATACACCTGTCAGCAACGGGTGTGGCTGAAATAGCCAAATCCACTAATTTGAAGGTGTGTCCATATACTCCATATACTCCTACTCATTCAAGGGTTTTTCTTTATTTTTACTATTTTCTACATTTTAGAATAATAGTGAAGACATCAAAACTATGAAATAACACATATGGAATCATGTAGTAACCACAAAAGTGTTAAACAAATATATTTGAGATTCTTCAAAGTAGCCACCGTTTGCCTTGATGACAGCTTTGCACACGCTTGGCATTCTCTCAACCAGCTTCATGAGGTAGTCACCTGGAATACATTTCAATTAACAGGTGTGCCTTGTTAAAATTTGTGGAATTTCTTTCCTTCTTAATGCGTTTGAGCCAATCAGTTGTGTTGTGACAAGGTCCTTATTTGGTAAAAGACCAAGTCCATATTATGGCAAGAACAGCTCAAATAAGCAAAGAGAAATGACAGTCCATCATTACTTTAAGACATGAAGGTCAATACAGAACATTTCAAGAACTTTGAAAGTTTCTTCAAGTGCAGTCGCAAAAACCATCAAGCGCTATGATGAAACTGGCTCTCATGAGGACCGCCACAGGAATGGAAGACCCAGAGATACCTCTTCTGCAGAGGATAAGTTCATTAGAGTTACGTCGCTTTGGATAAAAGCGTCTGCTAAATGGCATATTATTATTATTATTATTATTATTATTATTATTACCAGCCTCAGAAATTGCAGCCCAAATAAATGCTTCACAGAGGTCAAGTAACAGACACATCTCAACATCAACAGTTCAGAGGGGACTGTGTGAATCAGGCCTTCATGGTCAAATTGCTGCAAAGAAACCACTACTAAAGGACACCAATAATAATAAGAGACCTGCTTGGGCCAAGAAACACGAGCAATGGACATTAGACCGGTGGAAATTTGTCCTTTGGTCTGGAGTCCAAATTTGAGATTTTTGGTTCCAACCGCTGTGTCTTTGTGAGATGCGCTGTGGGTGAACAGATGATTTCTGCATGTGTATTTCCCACCTTAAAGCATGGAGAAGGAGGTATCATGGTGTGGGGGTGGTTTGCTGGTGACACTGTCTGGGATTTATTTAGAATTCAAGGCACACTTAACCAGCATGGCTACCACAGCATTCTGCAGCGATACGCCATCCCATCTGGTTTGGGCTTAGTGGGACTATCATTTGTTTTTCAACAGGACAATGACCCAACACACCTCCAGGCTGTGTAAGGGCTATTTTACCAAGAAGGAGAGTGATGGAGTTCTGCATCAGATGACCTGGACTCCACAATCCCCCGACCTCAATCCAATTGAGATGGTTTGGGATGAGTTGGACCGCAGAGTGAAGGAAAAGCAGCCAACAAGTAGTCAGCATATGTGAGAACTCCTTCAAGACTGTTGGAAAAGCATTCCAGGTGAAGCTGGTTGAGAGAATGCCAAGAGTGTGCAAAGCTGTCATCAAGGCAAAGGGTGGCTATTTGAAGAATCTCAAATCTCAAATATATTTTGATTTCTTAACACTTTTTGGTTTAATACATGATTCCATATGTGTTATTTCATAGTTTTGATGTCTTCACTATTATTCTACAATGTAAAAAATAGTAAAAATAATGAAAAACCCTTGAATGAGTAGGTGTGTCCAAACTTTTGACTGGTAGTGTATATATATATTTAAAATAAACGTTATTTTGTATTATGGGATATGCCAAATAGAGCTACAGACCCAGCCTGAGATTGGCAATTAGCTAATTGTTTCTTTTACATCAGCATTTAAGTGTGGAGTCAATTGAGGGGACTAGCCTATGTTTCCATTAGAAGACTGTTGCTGACTAAGAGGAGGTACAGTGAGGGAAAAAAGTATTTGATCCCCTGCTGATTTTGTACGTTTGCCCACTGACAAAGACATGATCAGTCTATAATTTTAATGGTAGGTTTATTTGAACAACGAGAGACAGAAAAACAACAACAAAATCCAGAAAAACGCATGTCAAAAATTTTAAAAATTGATTTGCATTTTAATGAGGGAAATAAGTATTTGACCCCTCTGCAAAACATGACTTAGTACTTGGTGGCAAAACCCTTGTTGGCAATCACAGAGGTCAGACGTTTGTTGTAGTTGGCCACCAGGTTTGCACACATCTCAGGAGGGATTTTGTCCCACTCTGTTACGCACTCCTCTCGGAAGAGGGAACGCAACACCCTGCTACAACTCAACTCTCCGTGTTGTGAAAGAGGTATGGGACTGTAGGTGTTAGTAAGGATGACAAAAGGCAGAGAATACCGTTAACAGGGAATTTATTCCTTCGCACGGTAAGTTTGGGGAAAAGGGGCTGGACGGAACCAAAGCAAAGAAAGTAAATATCAAAGCCCCCTCTCCTACCTTACCTGCCTACCCACTACTTACTTAACTAGCACCACCTGGTGCACTAACCAAAACATTAAAGAAACTCTCTGAGCAACAAACTAACACAAAACATTTCAATTGGTTCTCACAGCAACAACTACACAGTACATACCAAATGTCTTAGCAACAACCAACATGCTATAACTCTCAGCCATTCTGGTTCCCCCCCCCTTCTGAGCAACAGAACTGGGGCTTATATAGCTTCAGAAGGAGTTAGTAATTGGAGACAGCTGCGTCCTGACAAGGGCGCGGGGTCAGCTCTCCAATCATCAATGTTCATTGACCAACCAGCTGCTTGTTGGGGAATTTCAGGAACCCATTTCCTGAAATACATACATGAAAATACACAAACCACAACACAGAAACTGGGGAACGTAGCACACTCCTCTTTACAGATCTTCTCCAAGTCATTAAGGTTTCGAGGCTGATGTTTGGCAACTCGAACCTTCAGCTCCCTCCACAGATTTTCTATGGGATTAAGGTCTGGAGACTGGCTAGGCCACTCCAGGATCTTAATGTGCTTCTTCTTGAGCCACTCCTTTGTTGCCTTGACAGTGTGTTTTGGGTCATTGTCATGCTGGAATACCCATCCACGACCCATTTTCAATGCCCTGGCTGAGGGAAGGAGGTTCTCACCCAAGATTTGACGGTACATGGCCCCGTCCATCATCCCTTTGATGCGGTGAAGTCCTGTCCCCTCAGCAGAAAAACACCCCCAAAGCATAATGTTTCCACCTACATGTTTGACGATGGGGATGGTGTTCTTGGGGTCATAGGCAGCATTCCTCCTCCTCCAAACACGGCGAGTTGAGTTGATGCCAAAGACCTTGATTTTGGTCTCATCTGACCACAACACTTTCACCCAGTTCTCCTCTGAATCATTCAGATGTTCATTGGCAAACTTCAGACGGGCCTGTATATGTGCTTTCTTGAGCAGGGGGACCTTGCGGGCGCTGCAGGATTTCAGTCCTTCACGGCGTAGTGTGTTACCAATTGTTTTCTTGGTGACTATGGTCCCAGCTGCCTTGAAATCATTGACAAGATCCTCCTGTGTAGTTCTGGGCTGATTCCTCACCGTTCTCATGATCATTGCAACTCCACGAGGTGAGATCTTGCATGGAGCCCCAGGCTGAGGGAGATTGACAGTTATTTTGTGTTTCTTCCATTTGCAAATAATCCCACCAATTGTTGTCACCTTCTCACCAAGCTGCTTGGCGATGGTCTTGTAGCCCATTCCAGCCTTGTGTAGGTCTCCAATCTTGTCCCTGACATCCTTGGAGAGCTCTTTGGTCTTGGCCATGGTGGAGAGTTTGGAATCTGATTGATTCTGTGGACAGGTGTCTTTTATACAGGTAACAAACTGAGATTAGGAGCACTCCCTTTAAGAGTTTGCTCCTAATCTCAGTTTGTTACCTGTATAAAACCTGGGAGCCAGAAATCTTTCTGATTGAGAGGGGGTCAAATACTTATTTCCCTCATTAAAATGCAAATCAATTCATAAC
Source organism: Coregonus clupeaformis (assembly GCF_020615455.1). NCBI lineage: Eukaryota > Metazoa > Chordata > Actinopteri > Salmoniformes > Salmonidae > Coregonus > Coregonus clupeaformis. The sequence continues at coordinate 17,644,393 of NC_059230.1, read as the reverse complement.
ATTTTTGACATGCATTTTTCTGGATTTTTGTTGTTGTTATTCTGTCTCTCACTGTACAAATAAACCTACCATTAAAATTATAGACTGATCATTTCTTTGTCAGTGGGCAAATGTACAAAATCAGCAGGGGATCAAATACTTTTTTCCCTCACTGTATGTATAAATTATTTATAATAAAATATGAATAGTAAGTCTTGCTGATTCAATAGCCTATTTAATCATTACATTACTTTTAACACACTATCTATGTTTTGCTCAGTCTGGCAGTAACCCAGAACTATCAGAGGCAGAGGATCTATCTTTCGGCTGCTGCTGACAACTTCATGTAAGTTGTTCTTCTCCATCATAATAATTACATGTCAGCATAGCATTTTGGCTTCATTGAAGATCAACTAATGTTTTTGCTCCTTTTTTCTTCTAGTCTGAAACCAGTCAAGCAGGTAGCCCAGCGGTTAAGGAGTTGGACCTGTGTCCTTTTCGAATCCCGGGCCGGGCGCTGGAAAAAAACGGCCGGAATTGAACTGACAACTGGAGGGCTGCTGGGTTCACATCCTCAAAACATTTCCCTACCGTTGGGCCCTTGAGCAAGGCCCAACATGCTCTCCATCCAGGGGCGCTGCACTGCAGCTTGAACCTGTGCTGGTCTCAACAGTGTGTGTGAGGTCTGCTGTTTGGGGTGGGTTGAGAACGGAGCAGAAGACACATTTTTGCTGTTCACTGTAACTAATGGACAAAAATATATTCAAATCAAATCCAATTTTATTTGTCACATGCGCCGAATACAACAGGTGTAGACCTTACAGTGAAATCCTTACTTACAAGCACTTAACCAACAATGCAGTTTTAAGTAAAAATAAAAAATAAAAATAACAGCAGTAGTAAAATAACAGCAGCGAGGCTATATACAGGGGGTACCGGTACAGAGTCAATGTGCGGGGGCACATGTTAGTCGAGGTAATTGAGGTAATATGTACATGTGGTTAGAGGTAAAGTGACAATGCATAGATAATAAACAGAGAGTACCAGCAGCGTAAAATGAGGGGGTGGGGACAATGCAAATGGTCCGGGTAGCCATTTAATTAGCTGTTCAGGAGTATTATGGCTTGGGGTAGAAGCTGTTAAGAAGCCTTTTGGACCTAGTCTTGGTGCTCCGGTACCGCTTGCTGTGCAGTAGCAGAGAGAACAGTCTATGACCAGGGTGTCTGGAGTCTTTGGCCATTTTTAGGGCCTTCCTCTGACACCGCCTGGTATAGGTCCTGGTTGGCAGGAAGCTTGGCCCCAGTGATGTACTGGGCCGTACGCACTACCCTCTGTACATTTACATTTTAGTCATTTAGCAGACGCTCTTATCCAGAGTGACTTACAGTTAGTGAGTGCATACATTTTCATACTGGCCCCCCTGGCCCCCTGTGGGAATCAAACCCACAACCCTGGCATTGCAAGCGCCATGCTCTACCAACTGAGCTACACAGGCCTGTAGTGCCTTGTGGTCGGAGGCTGAGCAGTTGCCATACCAGGCGGTGATGCAACCAGTCAGGATGCTCTCGATGGTGCAGCTTTAGAACTTTTTGAGGATCTGAGGACCCATGCCAAATCCTTTCAGTCTCCTGAGGGGGAATAGGTTTTGTCGTGCCCTCTTCACGACTGTCTTGGTGTGTTTGGACCATGATAGTTTGTTGGTGATGTGGACATCAAGGAACTTGAAGCTCTCAACCTGCTCCACTACAGCCCTGTTCAATGAGAATGGGGGCTTGCTCGGTCCTCCTTTTCCTGTAGTCCACAATCATCTCCTTTGTCTTGATCACGTTGAGGGAGAGGTTGTTATCCTGGCACCAAACGGCCTCTGACCTCCTCCCTATAGGCTGTCTCATCGTTGTCGGTGATCAGGCCTACCACTGTTGTGTCGTCGGCAAACTTAATGATGGTGTTGGAGTCGTGCTTGGCCATGCATCCATTGGGTGAACAGGGAGTACAGGAGGGCACTGAGCACGCACCCCTGAGGGGCCCCCGTGTTGAGGATCAGCGTGGCAGATGTGTTGTTACCTACCCTTACCACCTGGGGGCGGCCCGTCAGGAAGTCCAGGATCCAGTTGCAGAGGGAGGTGTTTAGTCCCAAGGTCCTTAGCTTAGTGATGAGCTTTGAGGGCACTATGGTGTTGAACGCTGAGCTGTAGTCAATGAATAGCATTTTCACGTAGGTGTTCCTCTTGTCCAGGTGGGAAAGGGCAGTGTGGAGTGCAATAGAGATTGCATAATCTGTGGATCTGTTGGGGCGGTATGCAAATTGGAGTAGGTCTAGGTTTTTCCTGGGATAATGGTGTTCATGTGAGCCATGACCAGCCTTTCAAAGCACTTCTTGGTTACAGATGTGAGTGCTGGTCGGTAGTCATTTAGGCAGGTTACTTTAGTGTTCATGGGCACAGGGACAATGCTGGTCTGCTTAAAACATGTTGGCATTACGGACTCAGTCAGGGACAGGTGGAACATGTCAGTGAAGACACTTGCCAGTTGGTTAGCGCATGCTCGGAGTACATCCGTCTGGCCCTGCGGCCTTGTGAATGTTGACCTGTTTAAAGGTCTTATTGTATTGAATGGTAAAGAAGTCAGCCAGAGTTGATGTGGACCATCATTCAAACAAATAGATGCCTCCCTGGCCACCAGTGCATATTTCCAAACTATGTTTGCATATAATGACAATAAAGTCCCATTATTTAATTGTTTATTGAATTATATTCTTAGCTCAAAATATTACTATTTAATGGTAGTAGCCATAATTCATAAATGGCTCCATGCAGGGTTCTATATGGAACCATTTTGGTTCATAGAAGAAGAACCTCTAGGGTTCTGATCAAAGAACTCTATAAAAGGGTTCTATATAAAACTTTTAAGGGTTCCATATATGAAGCAAGCTATAGAACCCTTTTTGGTTCTATAAGGAAGCTTTTTTTCTAAGAGTGTATGCTACATTTACATTTACAGTGTACATGATATTGCCGTGGCAGCAATAATGATCCCTTATGTCTGAGTGTAATAACAACAATTAAAATAGATCACCACACTTGTCATTTTATGTTATGATCTACCTAATAACTTTTAAGATAAACCACATTTCCTGTTTGCTGAAAGGGGATCCCTAACCAATTTAGTACAGAAAAGCCCTGTGCTATTCTACCTCATCTCACACCAGGACATAAGGCTGGCAGCATTGCAGTATATTGTTCCCAAAGGACAAGTCTGCTAGATTAAAGGTAGAGTCAGCGATATTTAATAGATGCACAAAGTAAACAGCATAGTGGGTCAATTTCTGCAACAACTAAGGACGTTGGAGCGCAAGGCCAAACTTCTCCTTCGTGTAAGAGCATGAAGCGAACCCGTGCACATACGCAGATACTGTGTGTGACTGTGTGAGAGCGAAGTCTTACATCTTGCTCATCGCAATATCTGCAGTGCTGCTCGTGCAACGTCATTTTGCTGACTCTACCTTTAACACAAGACATGAGCCATTGGGTCAAGGTTTAAGATCATCACTTCAGACAGGGGTAGAAGAAAGGACATCCAAGGAGTTGGGTCTGAAGCAAGTTCAGCAGTCTCTCTTGAAAGAAGAGTCCATGTGGGTACTTTCTCAGCCCCATTCTCTCAACACTCCTGCTTTAGGCTACTCATCATTCATGGCTATGACAATGTCGTCTTGTCCTTTGTTTTGTTATGTGTTTTATGTGAAATCCAAGTATACCTACCTAGTAGGCTAACTGTGTTGCCTAGGACTACTATTGTTATGTTTGTTTGTTTATTTTTGAACCACTCCAAAACAAATAATTCCAATGTATGTATTACTTTTAATACCTGCAAATGGCAAACAAACTACTACTACTACTACTACTACTACTACAGGCATTGAATTCACACTGGGGAGGAGCCCTGGCTGCTGAGTACAGTTAACATGATCCCATTCGTATTCACCATGCATAATGTACAGCTTAATTCATTAGACGAATGAGTCTGAAGGCTCCTTCTCATGCAACATGCCACACACCGCCTCTCCTCCTTGTAAGGGTCTCGCGCAAACAGAAGAAGGCAGAAAATCGAATATTTTTGCAAAGCTCCATCCCGCATCCAAAAGGCAAACACTTCCAGCGTAATGCAAATGAGTGTTGCTGGGCTTTCACTTCAAATGGATTTCAAAATCAATGTGCGGGTGGCATAAGTTCTGTTGGCAGCCAGTTCCTGAGAGCCCAGCTAGAGTACAGTCATTTACATAACCTCCAGCTGTCTGTCTTCTTGAACTAAACACTCTGCATGAGTAAATCCTTTGTTTCATATTCCAAATACGCTTGCATTCACTAAAGGTCTTATGTATTAAAAGAGAAGGTAATATAGTGTATTGTACCGTAGGCAAATGGCATCTTTAATGAAAATCTAAACTGTCCGTATACATAGACAACAAAGACTGTATTTACAGTACAGACTCCAGATTAGGTACAGTTAATCTGACACATATCACCAGATATGTCACCAAAATGCTTGTGATTGGTTTTGATAGACCAATTAAGTGTGAAACAACACCACTTATTTGGTACAACAAAACAATTATGTTAGGCTACTGAGGGATGCCCACTGCTTAGGACCCAGTAGACATACAGTATATGTTCATAAAGTATGTATGCCATGCCACTCTTTACCCCTACACACACATGAAATCTTGAACTTGGAGTTCCTACCTCCACCAAAATATAGCACAGTTTCCCCATCATTAAGCAGGGGGCATGGAATTGACTTTGGTTCAAGGTATAGACCATCGCTTCCTTCCCAAACAACAAAGGTCTATCAACATCACTCCCAAACAGAGGCCTATTTCCTCCCTCAAAGGTCTTCCATTCAGTCCCCAACCAATCCCAACCCCGCTGGCCTTTTGGCATTCAAAATCCCCTATTTACCTCTGAAGATTTGTTGTCTCATGTGCAGGTAAATTGAAGGCGCATTGCAGTAGATCACAGCCAATTGAGGCTTTGCCACCATAGATCGTCTGGTGGCACAATGCCCCGTGGCCTTTACTTCCTTATCAGTCTCGCAGATGGCGCTGAGGCTTAGCCCCCATCTCTATTCACCCCTGTTATTTTCCCCGCTAATAGCAGAGAATGTGTGTGTGTGTGTTCATCTCAGACAGGCATAGATAGATCTGGGAAATGGCTGCGGTGGTGCAGACTGCAGGCGCCAAAATAATGATCAAAGACTCATAATCCCCCTGTGGCTCCTCTCTCTGTCCTCACAATAGTGGGTTCTGCACTGGCTCAGTCCATAGTATTTGACTCACCGAAAATGTAATACTATTAGTCATCTAGGAAACTCTTTCCACCTGTGAGGAATAATGTATTATGAATATAGAGCCATTATGTCACGGTTTCGGCCGAGGCGGCCCCTCCTCCTTGTTCGGGCAGGCTTCGGCGGTCGTCGTCTCCGGAGTACTAGCTGCCACCGTTCGATGTTTCATGTTTGATTGGTTTTGTCTGTTTGTCACACCTGTTTAGTGTTTAGTCTCATTAGGCACCCTATTTAGTTCCTTGTGTTAGTTTAGGTGTTGTGTGTAATTGTTTTACTGTCGTGTGGTAGTTTTGGTCCGCTGTATTTTGTTCTCTCTTTATTTCGTGTTGTATTAGAGAGTCCTGCACTTTGTGCACACTTACTTTGTTCAGTTTAGTGTGCGTTTATTTCGCCTGTGGCCTGTGGCCGTTATTGGCGTGTTTCTACGGACTTCACTAAAGACCTTTGGATTTATATCTCTGTGTCCTGCGTGTGATTCCACATCCCACTACACTCCACTCTTGACACATTATTTGTTTTGACTAAATTATACCCAGTCTTACACAGGCGGTTCATATAAGTATGACTTTAAAGGGGAAGTTCAGCTTTTTAGGGTAATGAACCATCTAACATTATGTTGTAAAATACTGAACTTCCCCTTTAATCTCAAATCTAGGTGAATCTGTACCTTGACCCTGATTGTACTGATTGAGTCAAACAGTGAACAGGACAATAGCAGGTATTTAACAGCACCAGTGGCAGTGGGTTTGATCACCAGTCGATCACCATTATTACTGTTGCACCAACTAAACCTAGAGCAGTTATTTTCCTTGATACTGAATTATTTACCAATGCCCTCCTCCCATCCTGACAAGAGTTGTGTGGGTGCGGCCATTGAGGTAAAGAAGACTGGTCTGACACACACACACACACACACACACACACACACACACACACACACACACACACACACACACACACACACACACACACACACACACACACACACACACACACACACACACACACACACACACTGCTGTTACTTTGCTGCCAAAATATGATAAGTAAAACAACAATTCCTTTGCATTTGCTTGTCAAATGGCATCTTTAATGAAAATCTAAACTCTCAATTGCCCTCTGTCTAACGGCGCCTCTAAACCTCCCACCACCTTTCATAAGTCAACATCTGCAGGAAACACTGAACAAATTCAGGATTTTGTAGAGATTACAACACCCACACTGAATCCGCTGTATCTACACTACTAATATCTCTACCCCAGAGGGGACAACAAGCAATATCAAATCAGACAACAAAATGAGTTCACCCACACACTGAAAAGTGCTCAGTTCGGAGCAAAGAGTGAACATCTTGCACCCTTAAAAAGTAGGACATCAAACTGGTGATGATGATACGGATGGATCAGAGAGTCAAGGGTTCATGTATTAAACACTTTCCAAGAATCCCCACATCATCAGACTACATCTTATGTCTATTCTTTATGTCACTGATTGGCGAATCAAAAGTATTTTACACACTATCTAGTTCTGAGTCAAAGTGATCAAAGGGATCAAAGTGATCCTCGACTCTGACAAAATAATGAGTCATGGCCCTGGTTGTTATTTCTACTCTTTATTTTAGTGGCCTAATGATAAATCATCAGGAGCTAGCCAAACATACAGTTGAAGTCGGAAGTTTCCATACACCTTAGACAAATACATTTAAACTCAGTTTTTCACAATTCCTGACATTTAATCCTAGTAAAAATTCCCTATCTTAGGTCAGTTAGGATCAGCACTTTATTTTAAGAATGTGAAATGTCAGAATAATAATAGAGAGAACGATTTATTTCAGCTTTTATTTCTTTCATCACATTCCCAGTGGGTCAGAAGTTTATATACACTCAATTAGTATTTGGTAGCATTGCCTTTAAATTGTTTAACTTGGGTCAAATGTTTCGGGTAGCCTTCCACAAGCTTCACACAATAAGTTGGGTGAATTTTGGCCCATTCCTCCTGACAGAGCTGGTGTAACTGAGTCAGGTTTGTAGGCCTCCTTGCTCGCACACGCTTTTTCAGTTCTGCCCACAAATGTTCTATAGGATTGAGGTCAGGGCTTTGTGATGGCCACTCCAATACCTTGACTTTGTTGTCCTTAAGCCATTTTGCCACAACTTTGGAAGTATGCTTGGGGTCATTGTCCATTTGGAAGACCCATTTGCGACCAAGGTTGAACTTCCTGACTGATGTCTTGAGATGTTGCTTCAATATATTCACATAATTTTCCTTCCTCATGATGCCATCTATTTTGTGAAGTGCACCAGTCCTGCCACCCCCGTGCTTCACGGTTGGGATGGTGTTCTTCGGCTTGCAAGCAACCCACTTTTTCCTCCAAACATAACGATGGTAATTATGGCCAAACAGTTATATTTTTTGTTTCATCAGACCAGAGGACGTTTCTCGAAAAAGTATGATCTTTGTCCCCATGTGCAGTTGCAAACCGTAGTCTGGCTTTTTAATGGTGGTTTTGGAGCAGTGGCTTCTTCCTTGCTGAGGGGCCTTTCAGCTTCTAAAGCCGTGAAATCATTTTCTGGAATTTTCCAAGCTATTTAAAGGCACAGTCAACTTAGTGTATGTAAACTTTTGACCCACTGGAATTGTGATACAGTGAATTATAAGTGAAATAATCTGTCTGTAAACAATTGTTGGAAAAATTACTTGTGTCATGCACAAAGTAGATGTCCTAACCGACTTGCCAAAACTATAGTTTGTTAACAATACATTTGTGGAGTGGTTGAAAAACAAGTTTTAATGACTCCAACCTAAGTGTATGTAAACTTCCGACTTCAACTGTAAATAGCTTGTCCATGTACTCCCTTAAAAAAGTTAGCTTCACTAACCTCTTGAACAAACATTGTCCTGACATGACATTCACTTCATTGACTTGGAAGGGAGGACAATCATCAGACAGATAACATAATTGATAAGAGTGGTGGTGTTGTCATGGACAACAGCATCGATCCGACCTCTAAACATTAGCCGGTGCAAGTGGAATAAACAAATTACAACCAAATTAATGGATTTTTCAATAAAGTTCATTATTGCTGATATACTTGTTTCAAATGAATGCAGTTACAAGGGAATTGCTACTTAAATTGAATGTGCTCTATAGAGATCATTGAATATTCTGTATGTATTCTAAGATGTACAAGTCATGCATTTCAGTAAAACTCTCTATTGATGGAAGCATTGTACAGTGGGGGAAAAAAGTATTTAGTCAGTCACCAATTGTGCAAGTTCTCCCACTTAAAAAGATGAGAGAGGCCTGTAATTTTCATCATAGGTACACGTCAACTATGACAGACAAAATGAGGAAAAAAAATCCAGAAAATCACATTGTAGGATTTTTAATGAATTTATTTGCAAATTATGGTGGAAAATAAGTATTTGGTCAATAATAAAAGTTTCTCAATACTTTGTTATATACCCTTTGTTGGCAATGACACAGGTCAAACGTTTTCTGTAAGTCTTCACAAGGTTTTCACACCCTGTTGCTGGTATTTTGGCCCATTCCTCCATGCAGATCTCCTCTAGAGCAGTGATGTTTTAGGGCTGTCGCTGGGCAACACGGACTTTCAACTCCCCTCCAAAGATTTTCTATGGGGTTGAGATCTGGAGACTGGCTAGGCCACTCCAGGACCTTGAAATGCTTCTTACGAAGCCACTCCTTCGTTGCCCGGGCGGTGTGTTTGGGATCATTGTCATGCTGAAAGACCCAGCCACGTTTCATCTTCAATGCCCTTGCTGATGGAAGGAGGTTTTCACTCAAAATCTCACGATACATGGCCCCATTCATTCTTTCCTTTACACGGATCAGTTGTCCTGGTCCCTTTGCAGAAAAAGAGCCCCAAAGCATGATGTTTCCACCCCCCATGCTTCACAGTAGGTATGGTGTTCTTTGGATGCAACTCAGCATTCTTTGTCCTCCAAACACGACGAGTTGAGTTTTTACCAAAAAGTTCTATTTTGGTTTCATCTGACCATATGACATTCTCCCAATCCTCTTCTGGATCATCCAAATGCACTCTAGCAAACTTCAGACGGGCCTGGACATGTACTGGCTTAAGCAGGGGGACACGTCTTGCACTGCAGGTTTTGAGTCCCTGGCGGCGTAGTGTGTTACTGATGGTAGGCTTTGTTACTTTGGTCCCAGCTCTCTGCAGGTCATTCACTAGGTCCCCCCGTGTGGTTCTGGGATTTTTGCTCACCGTTCTTGTGATCATTTTGACCCCACGGGGTGAGATCTTGCGTGGAGCCCCAGATCAAGGGAGATTATCAGTGGTCTTGTATGTCTTCCATTTCCTAATAATTGCTCCCACAGTTGATTTCTTCAAACCAAGCTGCTTACCTATTGCAGATTCAGTCTTCCCAGCCTGGTGCAGGTCTACAATTTTGTTTCTGGTGTCCTTTGACAGCTCTTTGGTCTTGGCCATAGTGGAGTTTGGAGTGTGACTTTTTGAGGTTGTGGACAGGTGTCTTTTATACTGATAACAAGTTCAAACAGGTGCCATTAATACAGGTAACGAGTGGAGGACAGAGGAGCCTCTTAAAGAAGAAGTTACAGGTCTGTGAGAGACAGAAATCTTGCTTGTTTGTAGGTGACCAAATACTTATTTTCCACCATAATTTGCAAATAAATTCATAAAAAATCCTACAATGTGATTTTCTGGAATTTTTTTTCTCAATTTGTCTGTCATAGTTGACGTGTACCTATGATGAAAATGACAGGCCTCTCTCATCTTTTTAAGTGGGAGAACTTGCACAATTGGTGGCTGACTAAATACTTTTTTTCCCCACTGTAATTGTATACTTTCTTTTCAAAATGTGTAATTGGTTTAAAGCATTATAGCCTCCATTATCAAGATATGTTATAGTCTGTGATGCTCAGAAATAATTTAATTTACAGTACCAGTCAAAGGTTTGGACACACCTACTCATTCAAGGGTTTTTCTTTATTTTTTACTATTTTCTACATTGTAGAATAATAGTGAAGACATCAAACTATGAAATAACACATATGGAATCATGTAGTAACCCAAAAAGTGTTAAACAAATCTAAATATATTTTATATATTTGAGATTCTTCAAAGTAGCCACCCTTTGCCTTGATGACAGCTTTGCACACTCTTGGCATTCTCACAACCAGCTTCATGACATAGTCATTGATAGTATTTGACAATTTTCAAAAATTGCCATGGCACGTCTACAAGGCCTTCCTGCTGGTAATCAAGAGACTTTGTAGGTCATAATTAAAATACTAATTTGTCTTCCACACTCCATCTGCTCAGCCACAACCTACCAGGTAATTAGGGAGCTATGGCTACCGAGGCTGTGTCACAAATTGCACCCTATTCCCTATGTAGTGCACTATATATGGAAAAGGGCTCCACTGGGATGCAGACTTGAATATTACATGGCCTTTGGGGTTTCAACCTCACTTTCATGCACCTATTAGTGACTCCTGGCAATGCTTTCCACATGTGTAATGAATGTGTTGTGTATTTCATGGAAGTTCTACTGCAATTGATTATTGATGTCCTTAGATATATATATATATATATATAGCCTTGTGGGATTTGTTTCTTATAGCTTTATAGCTTGGAAAACAAATAGGTGTAATTAAGTGCCGTTGACCGGGATTTCAATGTCTCTTGATGGCTAATTACACTGCATCAATGCATATAGATGTATCATGTACATTCAACTGCACAAAAAGGAGCATATAGAAGAGAGGTGAAATGAATCCCCATTAATGGGTGGTGATACGGCTAGCAATGCTCATATATACATTCATGCTACACACACATCACAACTGCTGCTACAAGACCCTTATTATACTGCTCAATTTAGACACTTGGCCCCTATCACCCCTTCTCCAATAACCGTGTAAATATTGGACTATAAATTGTGCCTTCCTGTATTATACTTCTGCAAAGAATATATATATATATATATATATATATATATACATACAGTGCCTTCGGAAAGTATTCAGACCCCTTGACTTTTTCCACATTTTGTTACGTTACAGCCTTATTCTAAAATGGATTTAATAAAAAAATATCTGCAATCTACACACAATACCCCATAATGACAAAGTGAAAACAGTTTTTTTAAGGATAAAGCAATGGTTAAAAGCCTAGGTAAAAGACTTGCTGGCACGAAAATAGGCATGAATGATCAGTTCCCGAGGGAGATTGCAGAAAGGCGCAAAGTTCTGTATACAATCTTCAAGGAAAATAGATTCAAAGGGAAACGTGTGGCACTTATGGTCGATAAACTATATTTTGACAACCAAATGTTCAGAGACACAAAGATTTCTCCATGGCTATTCTAAAAGTTGTAATAGAGGAGTCGAATAATGGAACACCCAATACTAGCAATGATATGGATTGGAATATTAAATAACATTTACAGTAAGTATAGTATTCAAAAAAGGATAAAACAATATAACAAGAAAAGATAACAAGCAGAATAATACATTTTCAAATACAACTTATTAGAACATGGCTTTTTTGGCGGGCAATTGTTGTTTTGGCGACGGTTGTTGAGGTTGGTCCTGTGTTCTCCCTGGCGTCCTTTCCCCCTTGCGGCAGGTGTGGGATGTGGGTGCATTTGCACGCTCGGCCCATTTCCTACGCAGTCAACCATGTGGTGTGCATTATTGAGTTTGGAAAGGTGCGGTGTTAATTGAGTGAGAGGGGAAATGGTTGCATATCCTAGAGCCAACGGGTGTCTATGAGCAGGGGTAGTGAGAGAGAGCTTTCAATTTTGTGTAGATGAGGGATATACATGTTTAAATATAGTATACATCTAATCTAATTTTTTATTGTCCTATCATGATGGAAAGATCCCCAACCCTATATCCTGGACACCTACCTGAGTGACCCATACACCAAAGAGAAGTTCCCATCTCTTTTACGGACCTGCTGTGAGTATGCAGCCTAAACAGAGAAATAAATGCGGTCAAAGACCTACTTGAGCAGCACCGCCCCCTCAAGATTCTGAGCCTGCCTGGCAGGGTTGGTCCTACAAAGCCACAGCCCCCTGATGGGCTTTATTATATACAAGGAAATTCTCAAAGCTGCTAATGAGAACCTTGACGACCTTTTACCTAGCCGGTGGGGATTCCGGTGGGGTACCCCCACCCAGGTAGTGGCAGTGCTGGCAACACTTGCTGCAGTAACCCATGGGGAGGGGGTCACACTCGGACAATCAGAGAGGGGATTTATCATTGTGGCCCAGGTGGCACAAAATAATCAAAGGTCTGACTGCACGGAGATGCTTGGGAAAAATGGTTACAACGGGGGACCAGAGTGTTTGTGTCTCAGGTGAAGAGGGTGGATCTGATCTCCATCACCTAGGACTTGACATAGATTAAGTAGATTAATCAAATCTCACATTGTTGTCAATTTCTACTCAATCTTGCATGCTTTCTCAATCAGCTGTAACTGTATGTGCACTCGTAAATCAGGTCCTTTCTTGAGTTGGGCTCAACCATTGAGTATCTGATTTTATGGTGGATTGTGGAGGAGGGGGGTTGAGTGTGTTGGAGTATGTGAGCATGTGCGTGTGTGTTTGTCCGGCATCTGTTGTTGGGGGGTGGGGATGTTGGGGGGGGGGGGTATGGGATGGACCGCAGTAATTATTTGCTAGGATAATTATTGCTTGTCAATAAATTAAATGTAATACAATGGAAATCCGGGTTATATGTTAAAATCCTACGCATGAACTGCCGATATTATTACGCATATTAATTGATAATGATGGAAAATAAGATATGCAAGATATTTGAATAGATATATATTTTTAAATAGTTATATATAGAGGTGACAGCATTGGAAATGCTTTTGGCGGTTAATCTGCTTCTGTTTTGTGTGTGGCACTGTGTGCTGTTTTCGATGGATGGGTCCTGGCCTCTCGGGGCCCTAGGGATCCGGAGGGATGTGGGTGGGATGCCGATCACTGGGATGACGGCTCAACTTGGGATGGGGAGGGGCTTTAGCGGGGGAATTAGTGGAGAACAATTGAAGGGACACTTGCACTCAATCATTACGGTATTTTTCATTGGTAAATTTACAAACATATATAATGATAAATAGACTTGAAACTTGTATCTCATTATGGTGTATGGTGAAATAAATATAGCCAGTTATAATTGTAATGGCTTAGCTGATAATAACAAAAGAAGAACAATATTTACATGGCTCAAAGAGAAGGAATATAATATCTATTGTTTACAGGAAACTCATTCAACAATTCTAGATGAAGTTGCGTGGAAAAAGGAATGCGGGGGCGAAATATACTTCTCCCATGGGCAAAGAAATTTAAAAGGGGTGATGATATTAATTAATAGTAATTTCGATCCGAATGTGCAAATTGTCCAAATAGATACGCAAGGTAGATGGATTATTTTAAATATGTTTTTGGACAATAAACAGATATGGCTCATTAACATTTACGGACCAAATAATGATGATCCACACTTCTTTGACAATATATATAATAAATGATCAACCCTGCAAGCAATTCAAGACAATATTATTATGGTGGGGGATTATAATACTGTTTTAAATAGCTCAATGGACCGTAAAGGAAATCACACCACAAACAATCACCCACATGCTCTTAAGGAAATTGTGAATGTCATGGATACATTAGAACTAGTAGATATATGGAGGCTTAAATATCCTGATCTAGTGAGATATACATGGCGGAGACTCAATCAAGCTAGTCGTCTTGACTTCTTTCTTATCTCATTCTCGTTGGCACCAAAAGTTTAAAAAGTGTTGATAGGGGACAGAATGCGGTCGGACCATCATATAATTGGCATATACATTACTCTTACTGAATTTCCACGTGGGCGAGGATATTGGAAATTTAATCAAAGCCTATTGGATGATAATTTATTTTTAACTAGGACAAAGGAATTTATAACTGACTTTTTCCGACATAACATAGGTACAGCAAATCCCCTTATTGTATGGGACACCTTTAAATGTGCCTTTAGAGGCCATGCAATTCAGTACTCATCTCGAAAACAAAAGCAATTTAGGTCAAAAGAGTTTATACTAACAAAGGAAATAGAAAGTCTAACAGAACAGATAGATGGCAATATAAACTGTGACATAGAGGCTCAGAATAAATGAGAGGAAAAACAAAAAGAAATGGAGAAACTTATTCAAGAAAGATCAAGTGTAATATATTATAAAAATAAAGCAAACTGGATGGAATATGGGGAAAAATGCACCAAATTATTTTTTAATCTTCAACAAATTATATTTTGAAGGAGGAAACAAGGTACTTTAAGCATATGTTTTCGTTTCAGTCGCCTCCATCTCCTCTAACTGAAGCTAATTGTAGAGATTTTTTTCTATTGATAATGTAAAATTAACAGCCAAACAGAAAGACTCATGTGAAGGTGAAATTACAGAGGAGGAACTTCTGGATGCAATGAAAGACTTTAAGTCCGGGAAAACTCCAGGGTTGGATGGCATACCAGTCGAGGTATACCAAACCTTTTTTGATATACTAAGAGGACCGTTATTAGCATGTTTTAACCACTCCTATGTAAATGGTAGATTATCTGACACTCAAGAAGAAGGTCTGATCTCATTATTACTGAAACAGGATACAAGTGGAAAATATAAAGATCCAGTCCATTAAAAAAATTGGAGGCCCCTTACACTTCAGTGCGCATAGAATTAAAAAGGTATTGTCGGATATTATTCATTCTAATCAGACAGGTTTTTTACATGGAAGATACATTGGAGATAATATAAGGCAAGTATTGGAAATAATAGAACACTATGGAAAATATGGGAAACCAGGCCTGCTATTCATAGCAGACTTCGAAAAGGCACTTGATAAAGTACGACTGGGGTTTATATATAAATGCCTGGATCATTTCAATTTTGGAGAATCTCTTATAAAATGGGTCAAAATCATGTATAGTAACCCTAGGTGTAAAATAGTAAATAATGGCTATTTCTCAGAAAGTGTTAAACTGTAAAGAGGAGTGAAACAAGGTTGTCCACTATCGGCATATCTATTTATTGTGGCCATCGAGATGTTAGCTATTAAAATCAGATCCAATAATAATATCAGAGGATTAGAAATCCAGGGCTTAAAAACAAAGGTGCCATTATACGCTGATGATTCATGTTTTCTTTTAAATCCACAACTAGAATCCCTCCACATCCTCATAGAGGATCTAGATACATTTTCTAACCTCTCTGGATTACAACCAAATTATGACAAATGTACTATATTACATATTGGATCACTAAAAAATAAAAATGTTACATTACCATGTAGTTTACCAATAAAATGGTCTGATGGTGATGTGGATATACTCGGAATACATATCCCAAAGGAAATAAATGAACTCACTTCAATACATTTTAATAGAAAGTTAGCAAAAATAGATAAGATCTTACTACCATGGAAAGGTAAATACCTGTCAATTTGTGGAGAAATCACCTTGATTAACTATTTAGTATTATCCCAGTTTACCTATTTGCTTATGGTCTTGCCTACGCCTAGCGAACAGTTTTTTAAATTATATGAGAAAAAAATATTAAATTTTATTTGGAATGGCAAGCCAGACAAAATTAAAAGTGCCTATTTATATAATGAATATGAATTCGGAGGACAGAAATTATTAAATATTAAAGCATTAGACCTATCATTAAAAGCTTCAGTCATACAAAAGTTATACTTAAATCCGAACTGGTTCTTGTAGTGTCGAGAAAACGATGCTGAGATGCTGTGATGACAATGAATCCGCTGACACTGTCCTCGATTATAATTATTTATTACATTGAAGATTTCAGCGCCAATTTACAGACTTCTGCAGACATCTGGAGAACAACCGGCCCAATCTCTTAATATGTTATTCTCCTAGTCCTTTGTCCCAACCAAGGTATATATATCCTATGTAACCTGATATGGGTGTTTTCCCCCACAGACCAATCCCAGGACGCCACATAACAGACTTCCTCTGTTTTAGGGTGCCCCTATAGAAATGCTCTCCAGATGCTTCCACAAGCTGAGTCAACATCCTCTAAGACACCATTTGCAAACGTCAGCAGTCATAAATTGTCTAGATACTACATTCTCAAGCAAATTAGTAAGATTGTCTCACCCAATGTTCAAGAATGGCCTTTTCCCCTTTATTCAGATTACAACAACTCATTTTCAGTTATTTGAAAAGGAAATCATCTCCCAAATATCACTATTTCTAAAACAAGCCATAGAAAGTTGGTTGTAATTTCAATTTAATCCTCCAGAAACGACAGAACAAATAATGCAACAAATATTGTGGTTAAATTCAAATATACTAATTGACAAAAAACTTTATTTTTTGACAGAATGTTTAAAAAAGGTATAATCTTCGTAAATGATATCATCGGTAGGACTGGTGGAGTTATGTCGCACATGCAGCTAACAAAAACATATGGAAATGTCTGCTCTACCCAAAATTACAACCAAATAATTGCAGCCTTACCGCAAAAGTGGAGAGTTTTGACGTACCGATCCAATGGCATAGTGTTTATGAACTGACACGCAAAACAACACCGGATTCAAAAATTTGAATCTTTCAATTTAAATTATTATATAAAATTATTGCTACCAATAGAATGTTATTTATATGGGGGATACAGTGGGGAAAAAAAGTATTTAGTCAGACACCAATTGTGCAAGTTCTCCCACTTAAAAAGATGAGAGAGGCCTGTAATTTTCATCATAGGTACACGTCAACTATGACAGACAAATTGAGGAAAAAAAATCCAGAAAATCACATTGTAGGATTTTTTATGAATTTATTTGCAAATGATGGTGGAAAATAAGTATTTGGTCACCTACAAACAAGCAAGATTTCTGGCTCTCACAGACCTGTAACTTCTTCTTTAAGAGGCTCCTCTGTCCTCCACTTGTTACCTGTATTAATGGCACCTGTTTGAACTTGTTATCAGTATAAAAGACACCTGTTCACAACCTCAAACAGTCACACTCCAAACTCCACTATGGCGAAGACCAAAGAGCTGTCAAAGGACACAAGAAACAAAATTGTAGACCTGCACCAGGCTGGGAAGACTGAATCTGCAATAGGTAAGCAGCTTGGTTTGAAGAAATCAACTGTGGGAGCAATTATTAGGAAATGGAAGACATACAAGACCACTGATAATCTCCCTCAATCTGGGGCTCCACGCAAGATCTCACCCCGTGGGGTCAAAATGATCACAAGAACGGTGAGCAAAAATCCCAGAACCACACGGGGGGACCTAGTGAATGACCTGCAGAGAGCTGGGACCAAAGTAACAAAGCCTACCATCAGTAACACACTACGCCGCCAGGGACTCAAATCCTGCAGTGCAAGACGTGTCCCCCTGCTTAAGCCAGTACATGTCCAGGCCCGTCTGAAGTTTGCTAGAGTGCATTTGGATGATCCAGAAGAGGATTGGGAGAATGTCATATGAAACCAAAATAGAACTTTTTGGTAAAAACTCAACTCGTCGTGTTTGGAGGACAAAGAATGCTGAGTTGCATCCAAAGAACACCATACCTACTGTGAAGCATGGGGGTGGAAACATCATGCTTTGGGGCTGTTTTTCTGCAAAGGGACCAGGACGACTGATCCGTGTAAAGGAAAGAATGAATGGGGCCATGTATCGTGAGATTTTGAGTGAAAACCTCCTTCCGTCAGCAAGGGCATTGAAGATGAAACGTGGCTGGGTCTTTCAGCATAACAATGATCCCAAACACACCGCCCGGGCAACGAAGGAGTGGCTTCGTACGAAGCATTTCAAGGTCCTGGAGTTGCCTAGCCAGTCTCCAGATCTCAACCCCATAGAAAATCTTGGAGGGAGTTGAAAGTCTGTGTTGCCCAGCGACAGCCCCAAAACATGGAGGAATGGGCCAAAATACCAGCAACAGTGTGTGACAACCTTGTGAAGACTTACAGAAAACGTTTGACCTGTGTCATTGCCAACAAAGGGTATATAACAAAGTATTGAGAAACTTTTGTTATTGACCAAATTCTTATTTTCCACCATAATGTGCAAATCAATTCATAAAAAATCCTACAATGTGATTTTCTGGAATTTTTTTCCTCATTTTGTCTATCCTAGTTGACTTGTACCTATGATGAAAATTACAGGCCTCTTTCATCTTTTTAAGTGGGAGAACTTGCACAATTGGTGGCTGACTAAATACTTTTTTTCCCCACTGTACAATCTTCCCAGCTCTGCAGATTTTGCCTTCTAAGAGACAGAATCATTAGATCATTTGTTTTGTTACTGTCCATTTGTAGCTTGTTTTTGGACACAGGTCCAGGAATGGCTAAAGGATTGCAATATTTACCTGGAGCTAACCCTGCAGATAGCACTACTGGGTGATCTGAAAAGAAATCATCAAATCTGTAGAAACAATGAGAATAGAAAGGTTCAGAACTTTTGTAAGACATCACAGTACAGTTGAAATATATATGACAAATAGAAATCCTATATGGATGGTGTTAAAAGATAGATGGGAGGTGTTGAATTGAATTGAAGGATGGGACTAATACCAACTAACAACAAACAATAACAAGATAACTAATAATGTAGGCACGCTGTGTCCATAATAAGTGTATGGGTTGTAGGTTGGGAGCTTTTGTGAAGGAGCACAGTTAGAAAGATATGGCATATAGAAGCAAACCGGATGGACATCATGAAAATGATCGGAGAGGTTGAGAGTAGAAGAAGTTCAGGAGAAAGAACAAACAAAATGTAATTATTGTAAAATTGACTGTGTCCATAAAATGTAGATAGTGGGTATGGGC
Organism: Coregonus clupeaformis; assembly: GCF_020615455.1. Lineage (NCBI taxonomy): Eukaryota > Metazoa > Chordata > Actinopteri > Salmoniformes > Salmonidae > Coregonus > Coregonus clupeaformis. The sequence continues at coordinate 17,625,210 of NC_059230.1, read as the reverse complement.
TGGAAGTAGAGGCCTAGGCGTTGTTGTTCACTAGTTTACTCCAAGTGGGGAAAGGGTGGCGGGGTTGGAAAGTAATAAAGGGGAATATATATCTATTTTTAAAGGATATGTATGTGTATGTATGTATGTATGTATGTGGGGGAAAAAAGTATTTAGTCAGCCACCAATTGTGCAAATTCTCCCACTTAAAAAGATGAGAGAGGCCTGTAATTTTCATCATAGGTACACGTCAACTGTGACAGACAAAATGAGAAAAAAATATCCAGAAAATCACATTGTATGATTTGTAATGAATTTATTTGCAAATGATGGTGGAAAATAAGTATTTGGTCAATAACAAAAGTTTCTCAATACTTTGTTATATACCCTTTGTTGGCATTGACACAGGTCAAACGTTTTTTGTAATTCTTCACAAGGTTTTCACACACTGTTGCTGGTATTTTGGCCCATTCCTCTATGCAGATCTCCTCTAGAGCAGTGATGTTTTGGGGCTGTCGCTGGGCAACACAGACTTTCAACTCCCTCCAAAGATTTTCTATGGGGTTGAGATCTGGAGACTGGCTAGGCCACTCCAGGACCTTGAAATGCTTCTTACGAGCCACTCCTTAGTGCCCGGGCGGTGTGTTTGGGATCATTGTCATGCTGAAAGACCCAGCCACGTTTCATCTTCAATGCCCTTGCTGATGGAAGGAGGTTTTCACTCAAAATCTCACGATACATGGCCCCATTCATTCTTTCCTTTACACGGATCAGTCGTCCTGGTCCCTTTGCAGAAAAACAGCCCCAAAGCATGATGTTTCCACCCCCATGCTTCATAGTAGGTATGGTGTTCTTTGGATGCAACTCAGCATTCTTTGTCCTCCAAACACGACGAGTTGAGTTTTTACCAAAAGTTCTATTTTGGTTTCATCTGACCATATGACATTCTCCCAATCCTCTTCTGGATCATCCAAATGCACTCTAGCAAACTTCAGACGGGCCTGGACATGTACTGGCTTAAGCAGGGGGACACGTCTGGCACTGCAGGATTTGAGTCCCTGGCGGCGTAGTGTGTTACTGATGGTAGGCTTTGTTACTTTGGTCCCAGCTCTCTGCAGGTCATTCACTAGGTCCGCCTGTGTGGTTCTGGGATTTTTGCTCACCGTTCTTGTGATCATTTTGACCCCACGGGGTGAGATCTTGCGTGGAGCCCCAGATCGAGGGAGATTATCAGTGGTCTTGTATGTCTTCCATTTCCTAATAATTGCTCCCACAGTTGATTTCTTCAAACCAAGCTGCTTACCTATTGCAGATTCAGTCTTCCCAGCCTGGTGCAGGTCTACAATTTTGTTTCTGGTGTCCTTTGACAGCTCTTTGGTCTTGGCCATAGTGGAGTTTGGAGTGTGACTGTTTGAGGTTGTGGACAGGTGTCTTTTATACTGATAACAAGTTCAAACAGGTGCCATTAATACAGGTAATGAGTGGAGGACAGAGGAGCCTCTTAAAGAAGAAGTTACAGGTCGGTGAGAGCCAGAAATCTTGCTTGTTTGTAGGTGACCAAATACTTATTTTCCACCATAATTTGCAAATAAATTCATTAAAAATCCTACAATGTGATTTTCTGGATTTTTTTTCCTCAATTTGTATGTCATAGTTGACGTGTACCTATGATGAAAATTACAGGCCTCTCTCATCTTTTTAAGTGGGAGAACTTGCACAATTGGTGGCTGACTAAATACTTTTTTCCCCCACTGTATGTATGTATGTGGGTGTGTATGTGTGTGTGTATGTTTGTATATGTATATGTATATGTGTATGTATGTGTGTATGTGTATGTGTATGTATATATATGTATATGTATGTATATATATATATATATATATATATATATATATATATATATATATATATATATATAATAAACATGGGGGGATTGGAAGTGATGCAGACAATTACATTGATGGAAGTTACAATCTATCTGCAATATTAAGCTGATCTACCCCCCAAAAAAAAGAAAAGAAAAAGTGTTAAACAAATCTAAATATATTGTATATATTTGAGATTCTTCAAAGTAGCCACCCTTTGCCTTGATGACAGCTTTGCACACTCTTAGCATTCTCACAACGAGCTTCATGAGGTAGTCATTGATAGTATTTGACAATTTAAAAAAATTGCCATGGCACGTCCACAAGGCCTTCCTGCTAGTAAACAAGAGACTTTGTAGGTCATGATTAAAAGACTAATTTGTCTTCCACACTCCATCTGCTCAGCCTCAACCTACCAGGTAATTAGGGAGCTATGGCTACCGAGGTTGTGTCACAAATTGCACCCTATTCCCTATGTAGTGCACTACATAGGGAAAAGGGCGCCACTGGGATGCAGACTTGAATATTAGATGGCCTTTGGGGTTTCAACCTCACTTTCATGCACCTATTAGTGACTCATGGCAATGCTTTCCACATGTGTAATGAATGTGTTGTGTATTTCATGGAAGTTCTACTGCAATTGATTATTGATGTACTTATATATATATATATATATCTAACTATAGCCTTGTGGGATTTGTTTCTTATAGCTTTATAGCTTTGAAAACAAATAGGTGTAATTAAGTGCCGTTGACCCGGATTTCAATGTCTCTTGATGGCTAATTACACTGTGTAGGTACACTGTGTTTTATGATGAGCCATTTGCATCAATGCATATAGATGTATCATGTACATTCAATTGCACAAAAAGGAGCATATAGAAGAGAGGGGAAATGAATCCCCATTAATGGGTGGTGATACGGCTAGCAATGCTCATTTATACATTCATGCTACACACACATCACAACTGCTGCTACAAGACCCTTATTATACTGCTCAATTTAGACACTTGGCCCCTATCACCCCTTCTCCAATAACCGTGTAAATATTGGACTATAAATTGTGCCTTCCTGTATTATACTTCTTTAAAGAATATATATATATATATATATATACAGTGGGGAAAAAAAGTATTTAGTCAGCCACCAATTGTGCAAGTTCTCCCACTTAAAAAGATGAGAGAGGCCTGTAATTTTCATCATAGGTACACGTCAACTATGACAGACAAATTGAGAAAGAAAAATCCAGAAAATCACATTTTAGGATTTTTAATGAATTTATTTGTAAATTATGGTGGAAAATAAGTATTTGGTCAATAACAAAAGTTTCTCAATACTTTGTTATATACTCTTTGTTGGCAATGACACAGGTCAAACGTTTTCTGTAAGTCTTCACAAGGTTTTCACACACTGTTGCTGGTATTTTGGCCCATTCCTCCATGCAGATCTCCTCTAGAGCAGTGATGTTTTGGGGCTGTCGCTGGGCAACACAGACTTTCAACTCCCTCCAAAGATTTTCTATGGGGTTGAGATCTGGAGACTGGCTAGGCCACTCCAGGACCTTGAAATGCTTCTTACAAGCCACTCCTTCGTTGCCCGGGCGGTGTGTTTGGGATCATTGTCATGCTGAAAGACCCAGCCACGTTTCATCTTCAATGCCCTTGCTGATGGAAGGAGGTTTTCACTCAAAATCTCACGATACATGGCCCCATTCATTCTTTCCTTTACACAGATCAGTCGTCCTGGTCCCTTTGCAGAAAAAACAGCCCCAAAGCATGATGTTTCCACCCCCATGCTTCACAGTAGGTATGGTGTTCTTTGGATGCAACTCAGCATTCTTTGTCCTCCAAACACGACGAGTTGAGTTTTTACTATTTTGGTTTCATCTGACCATATGACATTCTCCCAATCCTCTTCTGGATCATCCAAATGCACTCTAGCAAACTTCAGATGGGCCTGGACATGTACTGGCTTAAGCAGGGGGACACGTCTGGCACTGCAGGATTTGAGTCCCTGGCGGCGTAGTGTGTTACTGATGGTAGGCTTTGTTACTTTGGTCCCAGCTCTCTGCAGGTCATTCACTAGGTCCCCCGTGTGGTTCTGGGATTTTTGCTCACCGTTCTTGTGATCATTTTGACCCCACGGGGTGAGATCTTGCGTGGAGCCCCAGATCGAGGGAGATTATCAGTGGTCTTGTATGTCTTCTATTTCCTAATAATTGCTCCCACAGTTGATTTCTTCAAACCAAGCTGCTTACCTATTGCAGATTCAGTCTTCCCAGCCTGGTGCAGGTCTACAATTTTGTTTCTGGTGTCCTTTGACAGCTCTTTGGTCTTGGCCATAGTGGAGTTTGGAGTGTGACTGTTTGAGGTTGTGGACAGGTGTCTTTTATACTGATAACAAGTTCAAACAGGTGCCATTAATACAGGTAACGAGTGGAGGACAGAGGAGGCTCTTAAAGAAGAAGTTACAGGTCTGTGAGAGCCAGAAATCTTGCTTGTTTGTAGGTGACCAAATACTTATTTTCCACCATAATTTGCAAATAAATTCATTAAAAATCCTACAATGTGATTTTCTGGATTTCTTTTCCTCAACTTGTCTGTCATAGTTGACGTGTACCTATGATGAAAATTACAGGCCTCTCTCATATTTTTAAGTGGGAGAACTTGCACAATTGGTGGCCGACTAAATACTTTTTTTCCCCACTGTACATACAGTGCCTTCAGAAAGTATTCAGATCCCTTGACTTTTTCCACATTTTGTTACTTTACAGCCATATTCTAAAATGGATTTTTTTTAAAATCTCTGCAATCTACACACAATACCCCATAATGACAAAGCGAAAACAGGTTTAGATTTTTTCGCAAATGTATTACAAATAAAAAACTGAAATGGGACACCGAATACTTCAATAAGTATTCAGAACCTTTGTTATGAGACTCAAAATTGAGCTCAGGTGCATCCTGTTTCCATTGATCATCCTTGAGATGTTTCTACAACTTGATTGGAGTCCACCTGTGGTAAATTTTATTGATTGGACATGATTTGGAAAGGCACACATCTGTCTATGTAAGGTCCCACAGTTGACAGTGCATGTCAGAGCAAAATCCGAGCCAGAAAGTTGAAGGAATTGTCCGCACAGCTCTGAGACAGGATTGTATCGAGGCACAGATCTGGGGAAGGGTACCAAAAAATGTCTGCAGCACTGAAGGTCCCCAAGAACACAGTGGCCTCCATCATTCTTAAATGGAAGAAGTTTGGAACCACCAAGACTCTACCTAGAGCCGGCCGCCCAGCCAAACTGAGCAATCGGGGGAGAAGGGCCTTGGTCAGGGAGGTGACCAAGAACCTGATGGTCACTGACAAAGCTCTAGAGTTCCTCTGTGGAGATGGGAGAACCTTCCAGAAGGACAACCATCGCTGCAGCACTCCACCATTCAGGCCTTTATGGTAGAGTGGCCAGACGGAAGCCAGTCCTCAGCAAAAGGCACATGACAGCCCGCTTCGAGTTTGCCAAAAGGCACCTAAAGACTCTCAGACCATGAGAAACAAGTTTATCTGGTCTGATGAAACCAAGATTGAACTCTTTGGCCTGAATGTCAGACGTCACGTCTAGAGGAAACCTGGCACCATCCCTACGGTGAAGCATGGTGGTGGCAGCATCATGCTGTGGGGATGTTTTTCAGTGGCAGGGACTGGGAGACTAGTCAGGATCAAGGCAAAGATGAACGGAGCAAAGCTCAGAGAGATCCTTAATGAAAATCTGCTCCAGAGCGCTCAGGACCTCAGACTGGGGGCGAAGGTTCACCTTTCAACAGGACAACGACCCTAAGCACACAGCCAAGACAACGTAGGAGTGGCTTCGGGACAAGTCTCTAAATGTCCTTGAGTGACCCAGCCAGAGCCAGGACTTGAACCCGATCAAACATCTCTGGAGAGACCTGAAAATAGCTGTGCAGCGACGCTCCCCATCCAACCTGACAGATCTTGAGAGGATCTGCAGAGAAGAATGGGAGAAACTCCCCAAATACATGTGTGCCAAGCTTGTAGCGTCATACCCAAGAAGATTCAAGGCTTTAATCGCTGCCGAAAGTGCTTCAACAAAGTACTGAGTAACGGCTCTGAATACTTACGTAAATTAGATATTTCCATTTTTAATAATGACAAAGCAAACGGTTTTTGCTTTGTCATTATGGGGTATTGTGTGTAGATTGATGACTGGGGAAAAAACAATTTAATCAATTTTAGAATAAGGCTGTAACCTAACAAAATGTGGAAAAAGTCAAGGGGTCTGAATACTTTCTGAAAGCACTGAATATATATTCTACTGCCATTTACTTTATGTTCGTATTCTTATCTTTTAATATTTCTTATTGTTGTTGCATTGTCGAGAAGGAAACTGCAAGTAAGCATTTCATTGGACGATGTATACCATGCGTATCCCGTACATACGAATAATAAAACTTGAAACAACCACCTTTCAGCCAGAGCCACGGCTCACCTCCCTTCTCTACAGGATTTGAAAAATAAAAAGCACTTGCAGTTGACACTTTTCCCTCTTACTGGCTCTGACGTTGCTGATAGCTACTTTGAGGAGAAATGTACATACTATGACTGAGATACAGTGGCTTGCGAAAGTATTCACCCCCCTTGGCATTTTTCCTATTTTGTTGCCTTACAATCATCATTTGATTTACATGCCTACCACTTTGAAGATGCAAAATATGTTTTATTGTGAAACAAACAAGACACAAGAAAACTTGAGCGTGCCTAACTATTCAGCGTACCACCTTTTGCAGTAATTACAGCTGCAAGTGTCTTGGGGTATGTCTCTATAAGCTTGGCACATCTAGCCACTGGGATTTTTGCCCATTCTTCAAGGCAAAACTGCTCCAGCTCCTTCAAGTTGGATGGATTCCGCTGGTGTACAGCAATCTTTAAGTCATACCACAGATTCTCAATTGGATTGAGGTCTGGGCTTTGACTAGGCCATTACAAGACATTTAAATGTTTCCCCTTAAACCACTCAAGTGTTGCTTTAGCAGTTTGCTTAGGGTCATTGTCCTGCTGGAAGGTGAACCTCAGTCCCATCTCAAATCTCTGGAAGACTGAAAGGTTTCCCTCAAGAATTTCCCTGTATTTAGCGCCATCCGTCATTGCTTCAATTCTGACCAGTTTCTCAGTCCCTGACGATAAAAAACATCCCCGGGGTGATGAGAGGTGTTGGGTTTGCGCCAGACATAGCGTTTTCCTTCATGGCCAAAAAGCTCAATTTTAGTCTCATCTGACCAGAGTAACTTCTTCGATATGTTTGGGGAGTCTCCCACATGCCTTTTGGCGAACACCAAACGTGTTTGCTTATTTTTTTCTTTAAGCATTGACTTTTTTCTGCCCACTCTTCCGTAAAGTCCAGCTCTGTGGAGTGTACGGCTTAAAGTGGTCCTATGGACAGATACTCCAATCTCTGCTGTGGAGCTTTGCAGCCCCTTCAGGGTTACCTTTGGTCTCTTTGTTGCCTCTCTGATTAATGCCCTCCTTGCCTGGTCCATGAGTTTTGGTGGGCGGCCCTCTCTTTGCAGGTTTGTTGTGGTGCCATATTTTTCCCATTTTCTAATAATGGATTTAATGGTGCTCCGTGGGATGTTCAAAGTTTCGGATGTTTTTTTATAACCCTACCCAACAATCTGTACTTTGTCCCTGACCTGTTTGGAGAGCTCCTTGGTCTTCATGGTGCCGCTTGCTTGGTGGTGCCCCTTGCTTAGTGGTGTTGCAGACTGGGGCCTTTCAGAACAGGTGTATCTATACTGAGATCATGTGACACTTAGATTACACGCAGGTGGACTTTATTTAACTAATTATGTGACTTCTGAAGGTAATTGGTTGCACCAGATCTTATTTAGGGGCTTCATAGCAAATGACGTGAATACATATGCACGCACCACTTTTCCATTATTATTTTTGTAGATTTTTTTTTAACAAGTTATTTTTTTCATTTCACTTCACCAATTTGGACTATTTTGTGTATGTCCATTACATTAAATCCAAATACAAATCCATTTAAATTACAGGTTGTAATGCAACAAAATAGGAAAAACGCCAAAGGGGATGAATAATTTTGCAAGGCACTGTATGTGGTTGTCCCACCTAGCTATCTTAAGTTGAATGCACAATCTGTAAGTCTCTTTGAATAAGAGCATCTGCTAAATTACTAAAATTAAATAAAAAAACGAAATCTGAGCTGCAGACATCAAAAGCCGAGAGTCACAAACACAGCCCTCTCAGGCATGAACAGGGGAATTCATCTATTCATTTATTCATTCATCGGCAGCCAAGTGTGCAGGTGCAACCAGCAATGTGGCTATACAAAAATCAGATGGCAGCAGGAAACCACCGAAATGTATGAACTGAGGACACAAAGGAAAATCCTCAGAGGTGGCGGCCGTTGATTTTTCATCCCATCGCAATCGGTAAAGCAAATCATTTCAGAGGGAAAACTTCAAAAAAAAATTTTTATTCAGAATGGTAATTAATTCATGGCTACCTGGTAGGGGTGGATTTACGGTATGCTGCAGGTTAAATAGCAACAGATGGAACTATAGAGAGGGTAGGGATATTGGGATTTAGTTGAAAAAAATCCCTCATGGAATGAATGCAATCCAAACTGAAGTACTACAGTACAAAGTGAGACTACAACTTTTGCCTTTCACTGATTAAAAACGTTGAACTCAAACGTATATTAATTATACCGAATAAAAATATAAACGCAATATGTAAAGTGTTTGGCCCATGTTTCATGAGCTGAAATAAAAGATCCCAGAAATTTTCCATACGAAAAAAAAGCGTATTTCTCTAAAAAACGTTCCACAAATTTGTTTACATCCCTGTTAGTGAGCATTTGTCCTTTGCCAAGATAATCCATCCACCTGACAGGGGTGGCATAACAAGAAGCTGATTAAACAGCATGATTGTTACACAGGTGCACCTTGTGCTGGGGACAATAAAAGGCCACTCTAAAATGGCATGCTGACTGCAGGAATGTCCACCATAGCTGTTGCCAGTGAATTTTATGTTAATTTCTCTACCATAAGCCGCCTCCAACTTCGTTTTAGAGAATATGGCAATATGTCCAACCGGCATCACAACCTCAGACCACGTGTAACCACGCCAGCCCAGGACCTCCACATCCGGCTTCTTCACCTGCGGGATCGTCTAAAAGCAGCCACCCAGACAGCTGATAAAACTGTGGGTTTGCACAACCGAAGAATATCTGCACAAACGGTCAGAAACCGTCTCAAGGAAGAAGCTCATCAGCGTTCTCGTCATCCTCACCAGAGTCTTGACCTGACTGCAGTTCGGCGTCGTAACCAACTTCAGTAGGCAAATGCTCACCTTCGATGGCAACTGGCACACTGGAGAAGTGTGCTCTTCATGGATGAATCCCGGTTTCAACTTTACCGGGCAGATGGCAGACAGCGGGAATGGCATCGTGTGGGCGAGCGGTTTGCTGATGTCAACGTTGTGAACAGAGTTCCCCATGGTGGCGGTGGGGTTATGGTATGGGCAGGCATAAGCTATGGACAACGAACATGATTGCAATTTGAATGCACAGAGAAACTGTTACGAGATCCTGAGGCCCACTGTCATGCCATTCACCCGCTGCCATCACCTCATGTTTCAGCATGATAATGCACGGCCCCATGTCACAAGGATCTGTACACAATTCCTGCAAGCTGAAAATGTCCCAGTTCTTCCATGGCCTGCTTACTCACCAGACATTTCACCCATTGAGCATGTTTGGGATGCTCTGGATCGACGTGTATGACAGCGTGTTCCAGTTCTAGCCAATATCCAACAACTTCACACAGCAATTGAAGAGGAGTGGGACAACATTCCACAGGCCACAATCAACAGCCTGATTAACTCTATGCGAAGGAGATGTGCCGCACTGCAAGAGGCAAATGGTGGTAACACCAGATACTGACTAGTTTTCTGATTCACGCCCCTACTTTTTTTAAAGGTAACTGTGACCAACAGTTGCATATCTGTATTCCCAGTCATGTGAAATCCATAGCTTAGAGCCTAATGAATTTATTTCAATTGACTGATTTCCTTATATGAACTGTAACTCAGTAAATTCTTTGAAATTGTTGCATGTTGCATTTACATTTTTGTTCACTGTATGTTTATTATACCTGTATCAGTGAAGTAATATATTTTTCTGGGAACTGTGCCATAATGATAGCTTCATCCAACAGCTTGTGAGGAAGGCGTTCATGAGGTCCTTCGTAGCTCAGTTGGTAGATCATGGCGCTTGTAATATCAGGGTAGTGGGTTCGATTCCAGGGACCACCTATACGTAAAATGTATGCACGGATTTGGATAAAGCGTCTGCTAAATGGCATACGTTATATTATTTGAAATGCGACAGTATCATTATTCAATTCGCACACAAACAAGCTTCAGCAAAACATACACTATATATAGAAAAGTATGTGAATACCCCTTCAAATTAGTGGATTTGGCTATTTCAGCCACACCCGTTGCTGACAGGTGTATAAAATCAAGCACACAGCCATGCAATCTCCGTAGCCGAACATTGGCAGTAGAATGATCTTACTGGAGAGCTCAGTGACGTTCAATGTGGCACCGTCATAGGATGCCACCTTTCCAACAAGTCAGTTTGTCAAATTTCTGCCCTGCTAGAGCTTCCCCGGTCAACTGTAAGTTCTGTTATTGTGAAGTGGAAACATCTAGGAGCAACAACGGCTCAGCCGCGAAGTGGTACGCCACACAAGCTCACAGAACGGGACCGCTGAGTCGCGTAAAAATCGTCTGTCCTCAGTTGCAACACTCACTACTGAGTTCCAAACAGCCTCTGGAAGCAACTTCAGCACAATAACTGTTAGTCGGGAGCTTCATAAAATGGGTTTCCATGGCCGAGCAGCCGCACGCAAGCTTAAGATCACCATGCGCAATGCCAAGCATCGGCTGGAGTGGTGTAAAGCTTGCCGCCACTGGACTCTGGAGCAGTGGAAATGCGTTCTCTGGAGTGATGATTCACGCTTCACCATCTGGCGTCCGACGGACAAATGTTGGTTTGGCGGATGCCAGGACAACACTGTTTTTCATGGTTCGGGCTAGGCCCCTTAGTTCCAGTGAAGGGAAATCTTAACACTACAGCATTCAATGACATTCTAGACCAGGGTTCTTCAAATCCGGTCCTGGAGGGCCGAAACACTTCTGTTTTTTATTTCTACCTGGTAGTTAATTGCACTCACCTGGTGTCCCAGGTCTGAATTAGCCCCTGATTAGAAGGAGAGGATGAAAAACAGAGGTGTTTCGGCCCTCCAGGACCGGAATTGAAGAACCCTGTTGTAGACGATTTGTGGCAACAGTTTGGGGAAGGCCCTTTCCTGTTTCAGCATGACAATGCCCCGGTGCACAATGCCTGGTGCATACAGAAATGGTTTGTCGAGATCGGTGTGGAAGAACTTGACTGGCCTGCATAGAGCCCTCACCTCAACCCCATTGAACACCTTTGGGATGAATTGGAATTCCGACTGCGAGCCAGGCCTAATCACCCAACATCAATGCCCGACCTCACTAATGCTGTTGTGGCTGAATGGAAGCAAGTCCCCGCATCAATGTTACAACATCTAGTGGAAAGCCTTCCCAGAAGAGTGGAGGCTGTTATAGCAGCAAAGGGGGGAACCAACTCCATATTAATGCCCATGATTTTGGAATGAGATGTTCGACGAGCAGGTTTCCACATAATTGGAAGTTATACAAATCCATACCAAGTTCCCAGCCCGTGTCTCTTCATTGTTCCCCAGTGCAGGCTCTCTCTCTCAATATATACAGTGGGGAGAAAAAGTATTTGATACACTGCCGATTTTGCAGGTTTTGGTACTTACAAAGCATGTAGAGGTCTGTAATTTTTATCATAGGTACACTACAACTGTGAGATACGGAATCTAAAAGAAAAATCCAGAAAATCACATTGTATGATTTTTAAGTAATTAATTTGCATTTTATTGCATGACATAAGTATTTGATACATCAGAAAAGCAGAACTTAATATTTGGTACAGAAACCTTTGTTTGCAATTACAGAGATCATATGTTTCCTGTAGGTCTTGACCAGGTTTGCACACACTGCAGCAGGGATTTTGGCCCACTCCTCCATACAGACCTTCTCCAGATCCTTCAGGTTTCGGGGCTGTCGCTGGGCAATACGGACTTTCAGCTCCCCTCCAAAGATTTTCTATTGGGTTTAGGTCTGAGACTGGCTAGGCCACTCAAGGACCTTGAGATGCTTCTTACGGAGCCACTCCTTAGTTGCCCTGGCTGTGTGTTTCGGTCGTTGTCATGCTGGAAGACCCAGCCCCGACCCATCTTCAATGCTCTTACTGAGGGAAGGAGGTTGTTGGCCAAGATCTCGCGATACATGGCCCCATCCATCCTCCCCTCAATACGGTGCAGTCGTCCTGTCCCCTTTGCAGGAAAGCATCCCCAAAGAATGATGTTTCCACCTCCATGCTTCACGGTTGGGATGGTGTTCTTGGGGTTGTACTCATCCTTCTTCTTCCTCCAAACACGACGAGTGGAGTTTAGACCAAAAAGCTCTATTTTTGTCTCATCAGACCACATGACCTTCTCCCATTCCTCCTCTGGATCATCCAGATGGTCTTTGGCAAACTTCAGACGGGCCTGGACATGCGCTGGCTTGAGCAGGGGGACCTTGCGTGCGCTGCAGGATTTTAATCCATGTCGGCGTAGTGTGATACTAATGGTTTTCTTTGAGACTGTGGTCCCAGCTCTCTTCAGATCATTGACCAGGTCCTGCCGTGTAGTTCTGGGCTGATCCCTCACCTTCCTCATGATCATTGATGCCCCACGAGGTGAGATATTGCATGGAGCCCCAGACCGAGGGTGATTGACCGTCATCTTGAACTTCTTCCATTTTCTAATAATTGCGCCAACAGTTGTTGCCTTCTCACCAAGCTGCTTGCCTATTGTCCTGTAGCCCATCCCAGCCTTGTGCAGGTCTACAATTTTATCCCTGATGTCCTTACACAGCTCTCTGGTCTTGGCCATTGTGTAGAGGTTGGAGTCTGTTTGATTGAGTGTGTGGACAGGTGTCTTTTATACAGGTAACGAGTTCAAACAGGTGCAGTTAATACAGGTAATGAGTGGAGAACAGGAGGGCTTCTTAAAGAAAAACGAACAGGTCTGTGAGAGCCGGAATTCTTACTGTGTTGGTAGGTGATCAAATACTTATGTCATGCAATAAAATGCAAATTAATTACTTAAAAATCATAAAATGTGATTTTCTGGATTTTGTTTTAGATTCCGTCTCTCACAGTTGAAGTGTACCTATGATAAAAATGACAGACCTCTACATGCTTTGTAAGTAGGAAAACCTGCAAAATCGGCAGTGTATCAAATACTTGTTCTCCCCACTGTAGGTAGGCTTTACATAGGCGTATTTCGTAACCGCAAAAACTATACACATCTAATATCCGGCTGTGCCCCATTGATTTCCCTGTGCGCCTGGACTGTTGATATGAAACATAATATTACATTTGCCCCAGAGCAGTTGTTTCAGTGTGGCAATAATTCCTAATGGAAGACTAACACTTAGAAGCTGTGTGCTTCTGGATGAGAGACTAGGCACTCCATTAACCAAAAATCTCTGTACCACTCAAGCACGAATTTCCCATTAAAGCAAAGAGCACTGAATTGGCAAAAACGCTATATCAATAATTCTGCTATATTCCCACCTGGTTCCTGACCACCCTGCACTCCATTTCATCAGCAGTTGATTTAGCCTCATCACAATGGTATTAAAAGCGAGGGGTCAAGCTATGCAATTTTCTCAGATGAAACTCAAATTGAAAAAGATAAATCGGAGGAGAAGAATTAACACTAGGTGCACAAAAGGAAGTCAACATTGGATTAGACAATGGGAAAGAAAATACGACAATAATTGACATTAACTTACAATCAGTGAAATGTCCTTTAGGAGAGATAAAGGTGAACATTCGAGGGAACAGCTTGCATCCTGCCAGACTACTGAGACAAATGAGCAGATGAGAGCATACTTTTAGGGGGGAAGTATAACTTTCCTGTTTAGAAAATACTTGACTGTAACCACTGGCATGGGAAAATATTTAGGCATCTTCACTTAACTGTGGTCCCCAGGACCTCTCTTAATTCCAGTCCAATAGGCCTACAACGACTTCTTTTCTGTAACGTTACAAAATCTGGAAAAAGTCAAGGGGTCTGAATACTTTCCGAATGCCCTGTATACTGTATTCTAGTCAAGGCCATCATATTCAGCTATTGCTGTACATATACTATTTTATCAAACGTATTCTTCAGATATACCACCCTTGCTGTCTTTGCAGTTGCAGTTGTACTAAACTCCTAAGGCATAAAAGTTCATTAATTAAAATGAGAATTGAACAGGTAGAATTAGGCATAATGATTATGGCTCTAGATTGCAGGAAAAAGCTCTTTCAGGTGTTTGAAAAATGTAAAATTCACTGACTTCCGAAAAATGTACATTCACACTGAATCTATCTGGACGTTAACTCAAACCTGAATCCACAGAATGCTGTAGGCTATGATCTGTCTGCTTTCAGACTCAACATTGCATCAATGCTGCTTTTTGTCATTGTAAAGATGTGTGAAAAATACATTACATGCAAAAGGAGCTTCATAGAAGTGCAGTCAGTTACGTTGAAGCTTCCGAAGCATTGAATGTGATTGTGTTTCCACATAAATGAACGCTCAAGATCTCCAAGACTTTTACGGTGACAAAAATAGTATTCTACAAAGTAAGATATTAATTGTTTTAGGAGGAACATCAATGAATATTTTTAAAGGAAGCACACTTTTTATTTTAAGCCTAAATAGTTAATCACAGAAGCTAAAACCAGTCATAACATCTCATTGACTATCAATACCAGAGCTATGATTGCAGTGGGGACAGCTGGGTTTTTAATATCTTAGAGCGCTATAGTCGGGTACATGGTCAGTAAATTAGTTTAGAGCCTTTCCCAGCCAGCACGTCACTCCTGTTTGTTGTTCGGAAATGAAAATGGGACAAATTTCAAATAATGGGTTTATTGAATCTGGGCCAATCTGGCTCCAACCCTCTTAGCCATCAATTATTTTTAGGGAGAGGGGGAAGGGGAAGTTCGGACAGTAATTTAGCTTTGCACTTTTTTGTGGACTGGCAAGGGTTTGGCATTTCAAAACAGGACTCTCAGCATGTGTGCTAAAAAACAGAAATTCACATGTGAGATGCATTCAAATATGCCACATGTTGAAAAATGAGTGTCTGACATTAAAAAGGATGATCAAGCTGACCCGTGAGGGTGACTAGGGGGCTCTGACTACAAAGCTATGACGCGTGCCTACAGGTGGCGGCGGTTGTGGCTTTGAAAGCAAAGCTGTGCCAGATATTGACCTCACGCTGGATCCTCAGTGTGTACCACAGCTTCCCAACAGCAGGAGATGACAATGGAATGTACTATACCCACACCCACCTCATCCTCCCCTTCCACAATGACAAGCCATTTAAACCGTAAGAGCTCTATGATAGGATGCGCGTCAACGCTCTTGGTAGCAGGTCCATTGTTCGTGGATGAGCTGAGGAATAACAGTATAGCAGGTGGTTTGGAATTTATAGTCACGATTCAAAACTGGCAAAGGGGAATGTCAGTGTAGGCAGAGAGTTGTGAGTAATGTACCCTCATAAGTTAGTCATCCATAGCTACACAATGCATTGCTAGTGCAGCAGGTTGGCACATTTGTATTTGATTGTGTGAAATCCAACTTAATCTCAGACAATCATACTTTATACTAAAATCAATCTACCACATACATACTGTACATACACTGGTTTCATCTAGAATCTATACATTCTAACCCAGGACTGTTCAATTCTGGTCCTGGAGGGCTGAAACACGTCTGTTTCTACCTGGTAGTTAATTGCACTCACCTGGTGTCCCAGGTCTGAATTAGTCCCTGATTAGAAGGAGAGGATGAAAACCAGAAGTGTTTTGGCCCTCCAGGACCGATATTGAACAGCCCTGATCTAAGCTATCAACTTGATCTCCAATTAGATTGTACCTAAGGTTTACATCATTGTTGGACACTGTTGCCGTGGCAAATAACTCATTACACTTTTCTGTTCAACAGTTGTCTGATTGAATTTGGCCTTCCAGGTCTAACCTGTTTTGGAACGGATTTGTGATGCAAAGCAGTCGGTCATAACATCGATGTTCATTGTTTTTCACAACATGGCCTCCCCTCGGGCCTTGTAACCACATCGCTCTGAAGAAAACAGAACAATAAAGGTGACTCAAGGGTGTTTGAAGGGGCAGCTGCTCCCAGTACCTGAGTCGAACCTGGTGTGATGTTCATGTTAAATGAGTTATACACCTTTGCGAGTGTAGAGAGGTGAATTCACTAGTGCACACCATAGCAAATCTAAGCAAAATGTTTTGCAAATGAAAATGTTTTGCAACAAAAACAAGTGTTTGTTATTGGAAAAATTCAGGTAGGTCCTTTCCCTTTTCGGACCGTTTTCTACTGTGAACTTTAACAGAGTGACTCGACAAGAGTGATAAACACACACATGCGATCGTATGTGTGAACTTAAACACAACCCTCAAGAAAGCATCCCCATAACATGTCTGACTTTATTTATTCGAATGAGTCCATGTATCTGTTCTTGAGAATAGATGGTGTTTTGTGCCCGCTGTGGAGTACATTGCAACCTCCAAGGCATTGAGTTTCTCTCATTTTTTGGAAGGTCAGATGCACACAGCCTCTCACTCACTTCCTCGCCATTATGAAGCCAAGGTCATGCTATAGTACAGTACAGTGGGACCTCACTGTGCAATTCAATGAGTGCACCATTCAAGTGGAGGTGAACAGGTGAAGTGAAGGAACAGAGGTAAAGCTAATAGGAGCTAGCGATGCTAGTAGGAAGAAAAGAGACCTTAGCACTCTGAGTCACTGATTGTTAGGCATCACCGTGAGCTGAGGTCTAAAAGCTCTACCTCCTTATTATGTGCACTATGGTTCACTGTGACAATGTGATTGTTGTACTTGCATATAGGCTGCGTCCCTTTAACAGTGCGAACAAGCACCTACTGCACTTGCAGTGGGCCATGAAAGGAATGTCCCCTTTCTGTCTCTTGACTTGTTTTCCCGACTTCTCTACTCACCCGTAACTGATGCTATGACAGCCATATCAGAGTTTGAGCAGCTATGCAGCACGTGCCATAATGATTTGTTGTTAAGGCAGTGGCAGTGGTGGTAAACACCACCAAAGAAGACAATAGAGAACAAGTGGACGGAAAGCTACGAAGAACAAGTATATACCATGAAGAGTTCAGAGTTTTTGTTTCTAGGTCAGTTTCTAGCGCTCACTTTTTCACTGGAGCTATTTGATGTATGGACGAGGAGAATAATTGAGGTCACTAATTCATTGAACAGTACACTGTCGTGCATTTAACAAATTGATAATTGGTGTTTCTTCATACAGCACATGACTGGACTGGAATTCAATGAAACCCACAATGTGGGAAAGTGAGCTGTTACTACAGTATTTAACAGTAAGATATTACAATATTGTTACTGTGTTATAACACGTATGAGAGGAACATGTACGCATGAAAGTGTACTGATTGGTGAAAGTACTGATTGGTGATGTTATCTGAGATAGCAATGTTTTCAGTGGGCAGTAGTACCTCCCCCTTTCCTTATGGCATTGCAGAGACACTTTATGGAGAGTTAGCACATGCTTTAAAAGTTTTGAGAATCCTGGCTTTGGGGCAGCAAAGAAAGGTTGAAACTAGTGGAAATGTTGCTAAAGCAAAGCTCAACTTGATACATTTTATACAGATGGATAGTTTTGGAGGCAATTTCGGTTCAAGAGTTTTGCTGAAGGGCTCAACGGCTCGAATAACCCACCTGGGATTGCTCTAGCCACCTTCTGGTTACTGCCACATTTCCCATTCCCCACTAGGCCTGACTGCTGTCTGTAAAATGAACCTAGTGGAATGTGAAGAAGAGCCACAGCCTCTCTATGCATCTAGTTAGCTCCCTTTCACAAATGATCAAGCTAAGAAGCCAACAGTTTCCCTCCAAGATTTGTCCCTGGATAAAACTAAAGACTTTCACATGATTTTATATTTTCCAGTATTGACATGCTTATTTACATAATGACATTCTGTAGTGCTGTGGCCGCACTTCTGCAGGTGGTTCATCTAGTGGTATTGAACATTGATCGTACCTCAACTATTGATTTGTTTATAATAGAAGCAGACAGTGGTTCGATGAGGAAAAATGCCTGAAGGAGACGAGTGACATTACTCACTGTAATGACGAGTGACTGAAATGACCACAATACCTTCCCCTCTTTAGAATAAATATCCAGTTATTGGAGAACTAGCTATCATCAGGTCTCAGGCACTCTAACATAATTGTTTCTTTCTGCAGTGAGCCAAGGCTTGATCTTCTCATCCAATGACTTATCAAGACATGAGTCTCAACTACACCAATAAAGCCCAAATCAATTTAGCTTGTGGTCCAAGCCTGATAAAACAACGCCTTGTTAGCCCCTTGATATCCCTCACATTACATTCCTTTAGGAAATGGCCTGTTATCGCACAATGAGTTTAGTCAAGTTCAAGTCTCATTTGTACTTCGGTAGAGTTTTCTTAAGACGTCTAAAAAAGGGTTTAGGATGAATTCCTTTCTAGATGCCTGGAGGTATACCTTATATACCGTATACCGGGGTATTTGGAAATACCCACTGGATGGTTTTCAATACCATTGAAATTATTTATTTAAAGTTTTTTTTATATATTTGAATATTTCTATCTACTTTTTAAGAAAATACCTGCAGTCAACTTGTGCAATACGTTAGGAGATAAAGCAGACTGCGTTCATTTCACCTGTCACATTATTTTTCATCATGAAGCTTACTGTAGTTCCAGAGCTGATTGAGCCAGTCACGTATTTGTTTGTAAAGAGCACCCTTTTTATTTTATATTTAAAAAAAAAAGTCATTTAGCAGACACTCTTATCCAGAGCGACTTACAGTTAGTGAGTGCATACATTTTCATACTGGAGAAAGCAGGATTTGGTGTGTCCATATCTTATAACTGTCTAAGATGTATTATACTCTCCACCTGTTTTATTGGTTTAACTTGCTAGTTAGCAAAGTAAGTGGCTGAATTAATAAGGAGATGACAGGGCACCATGGTGTTTCTGCCATGTTTGAGAAGTCAAATAGCTCTGGATGAGTTATCTGTAAAGCTGCCACTGCTATCTCTCGATTCTCCTCTGCTCTGAGCAGATATGGCTAGTACTTGTGCTAGTTTTGTTAGCATTCTGGTAATAGATGCCCAATGGGCTTTTTTTTGTGCTACTTGTGTGCTATGCCAGTAATATTGTAAACCCTGGGATGGTAGAAGCCCAGTATGAAGATCTGCATAACACCCAACCCTGGGAGTACCTCAGGGTGCACACCATAGCAAATCTAAGCAAAATGTTTTGCAAATGAAAATGTTTTGCAACAAAAACAAGAGTTTGTTATTGGAAAAATTCAGGTAGGTCCTTTCCCTTTTTCGGACCGTTTTCTACTGTGAACTTTAACAGAGTGACTCGACAAGAGTGATAAACACACACATGCGATCGTATGTGTGAACTTAAACACAACCCTCAAGAAAGCATCCCCATAACATGTCTGACTTTATTTATTCGAATGAGTCCATGTATCTGTTCTTGAGAATAGATGGTGTTTTGTGCCCGCTGTGGAGTACATTGCAACCTCCAAGGCATTGAGTTTCTCTCATTTTTTGGAAGGTCAGATGCACACAGCCTCTCACTCACTTCCTCGCCATTATGAAGCCAAGGTCATGCTATAGTACAGTACAGTGGGACCTCACTGTGCAATTCAATGAGTGCACCATTCAAGTGGCCCACTACAAATGTTCAATTTCTTAGCAGATTGTCATGAGTGTCATGTCATATCACAGATGGTAGCCCACTACAAATGTTCAATTTCTTAGCAGATTGTCATGAGTGTCATGTCATATCACAGATGGTAGCCCACTACAAATGTTCAATTTCTTAGCAGATTGTCATGAGTGTCATGTCATATCACAGATGGTAGACAATACTCTTAAGCTAAGTTGAGTTAACATAGCATAAAACCACATGGACACTGTAAATTAAACCTTGGTACAACTCAGCTACTTGAACAAAAACAGTATGAAAACCTGCATTTATCGTAAGTATCCAGTACAGTGTAGATAGGAGCAGGGATGTCATTTCCCTCTCCCATGCTACATGTAATAGCCCAGCTATCACATTTGGTTCCTTGGAAGTTGTGGGAACGTACGTTTTTGGTTTCCCATTGGTTCTGGGAACGAAGCCATACTTTTCCTGACTGGTAAACGGAACGTTTTTTAAACATTCTCGGAATGTACATTTTTAGATTGGAGGGAGGTTTCATTAACGTTCTTAGAACAGAAATTATAGGTTATTTGAAGGTAATTAAATAACATTCTGAGAACATGTTACAATAAGACTTAATAACACTGCTAGCTTAGGTTAACTGTTTTGAACTCCAAGCACAGATAGGATACTCATTTCATTAGGCATTAATCATGCAGACACTTTTTTTTTGTTGGCACGGAGTCGGTGCAATTCGAACCTATGATCTTCTGTTCTCTATCCATGGAATTAGTCCACTATGCCACCAGGATACAGCTAGCATGCTATGTTTTTTTTAACTCATACAAAGCTGTTCATTTTAGTCTATTCACAGACCCCATTTCAAAGGAAACAAGCACTCATTAAGATGAAGTGTGGCCAGTGGGCACTGCCAAAACACCTAAACACACCTAACACGATAACGGATAGAAAGAGTTTTGTTGATGCTGAGAACGGAATATATGTTTTTAAATGACATTCTTAGAATTTTATTTTAACCTTACCAATGTTTTCTAGTGGTTCCTCCAAAAAATACTACAGTTTACTATAGACTACTATAGTACTTACTATTGATTTCTGTAGTAAACTATAGTATACCGTAGAATCCTATACTTCACACTGTAGTATCCCTCGATCGTGTAGTGCTTACTATAGACTTTATAGTATACTGTAGAATACTATACTATACGTAAGGGATAAACGAGGGGCTATACTTTCTATGGAAAACAATGAACGACGTGGAAGGTGTTCATTTGCCAGTAGAAATGTGTTAAACATCCACTAAAGTAGCTAGCAAATTTACTAGATAGCTACAATAGTTGCCATGGTAACCAAACAAACATACTTACTAGTTTAGCTAACCAAACCATCAGTCCTAGCTTGCCATTATTAAAATCGAATTCAACAATGCCAATAATGTTTTCAATTCAACTTTTGCTTTCAAAAGCAGCTCAAACTTAGAACATGTAAGAATTAACTACAGCCATTGAATTCTACTGTGCAAATATACTGAGCATTATAGGGAAATAACGCATGCTCTAGAATGCACTTCAAGCCAATCAGAAACAAGTATTTAACAATGCCATGATATAAACTGTATTATAAACTGGGTGGTTCGAGCCCTGAATGCTGATTGGCTGGCAGACGTGGTAAATCAAACCACGGTTTTGACAAAACATTTATTTTTACTGCTCTAATTACGTTGTTAACCAGTTTATAATAGCAATAAGGCACCTCAGGGGTTTGTGGTATATGGCCAATATACCACGGCAAAGGGCTGTATCCAGGCACTCCACGTTGCGTTGTGTCTAAGAACAGCCCTTAACCGTGGTATGTTGGCCATATACTACCCCACTTCAGGCCTTATTGCTTAAGTATCCCTCGATCATGTAGTACCTACTTTAGAATTTTGAGATCGATTAGACTGCTATCTAGCTTTACTGCTGGGTTTGTCGATGCTGTTTTGATTTGAACGTGCTGTCCTTGGGGAGCTCATGACAGGGATTTCCTCTGAGGTTCCCCCTCGATCGTGTATTGCTAAGAATTTTGTAGTATACCGTACTACACACTGTAGTATCCCTTGATTGATTGATTTTATTTGACTATTTAAAAACACAATACAACCACAAATGTGAATACAATACATTTACAAATTTGTCGAGAATAACCCCCAAAAAGTTTAAAATGTATTTCCATCGTAGTTCAATCAAACATACACAGTCACAGCTAACCTACCTGAAAAAAAATACTATAGTATACTATGGTCTAAATAAGTGTGTTTCTATATATATATATATACAGTGGGGGAAAAAAGTATTTAGTCAGCCACCGATTGTGCAAGTTCTCCCACTTAAAAAGATGAGAGAGGCCTGTAATTTTTATCATAGGTACACGTCAACAATGACAGACAAATTGAGAAAAAAATCCAGAAAATCACATTGTAGGATTTTAAATGAATTTATTTGCAAATTATGGTGGAAAATAAGTATTTGGTCACCTACAAACAAGCAAGATTTCTGGCTCTCACATACCTGTAACTTCTTCTTTAAGAGGCTCCTCTGTCCTCCACTCATTACCTGTATTAATGGCACCTGTTTGAACTTGTTATCAGCATAAAAGACACCTGTCCACAACCTCAAACAGTCACACTCCAAACTCCACTATGGCCAAGACCAAAGAGCTGTCAAAGGACACCAGAAACAAAATTGTAGACCTGCACCAGGCTGGGAAGACTGAATCTGCAACAGGTAAGCAGCTTGGTTTGAAGAAATCAACTGTGGAAGCAATTATTAGGAAATGGAAGACATACAAGACCACTGATAATCTCCCTCGATCTGGGGCTCCACGCAAGATCTCACCCCGTGGGGTCAAAATGATCACAAGAACGGTGAGCAAAAATCCCAGAACCACACGGGGGGACCTAGTGAATGACCTGCAGTGAGCTGGGACCAAAGTTACAAAGCCTACCATCAGTAACACACTACGCTGCCAGGGACTCAAATCCTGCAGTGCCAGACGTGTCCCCCTGCTTAAGCCAGTACATGTCCAGGCCCATCTGAAGTTTGCTAGAGTGCATTTGGATGATCCAGAAGAGGATTGGGAGAATGTCATATGGTCAGATGAAACCAAAATATAACTTTTTGGTAAAAACTCAACTCATCATGTTTGGAGGACAAAGAATGCTGAGTTGCATCCAAAGAACACCATACCTACTGTGAAGCATGGGGGTGGAAACATCATGCTTTGGGGCTGTTTTTCTGCAAAGGGACCAGGACGACTGATCCGTGTAAAGGAAAGAATGAATGGGGCCGTGTGTATCGTGAGATTTTGAGTGAAAACCTCCTTCCATCAGCAAGGGCATTAAAGATGAAACGTGGCTGGGTCTTTCAGCATGACAATGTTCCCAAACACACCGCCCGGGCAACGAAGGAGTGGCTTCATAAGAAGCATTTCAAGGTCCTGGAGTGGCCTAGCCAGTCTCCAGATCTCAACCCCATAGAAAATCTTTGGAGGGAGTTGAAAGTCCGTGTTGACCAGCGACAGCCCCAAAACATCACTGCTCTAGAGGAGATATGCATGGAGGAATGGGCCAAAATACCAGCAACAGTGTGTGAAAACCTTGTGAAGACTTACAGAAAACGTTTGACCAGTGTCATTGCCAACAAAGGGTATATAACAAAGTATTGAGAAACTTTTGTCATTGACCAAATACTTATTTTCCACCATAATTTGCAAATAAATTCATTAAAAATCCTACAATGTGATTTTCTGGAATTTTTTTCCTCATTTTGTCTGTCATAGTTGACGTGTACCTATGATGAAAATTACAGGCCTCTCTCATCTTTTTAAGTGGGAGAACTTGCACAATTGGTGGCTGACTAAATACTTTTTTTCCCCACTGTATATACAGTGAGGGAAACATTTTTGGGATCCCCTGCTGATTTTGTACGTTTGCCCACTGACAAAGAAATTATCAGCCTATAATTTTAATGGTAGGTTTATTTGAACAGTGAGAGACAGAATAACAACAAAAAAATCCAGAAAAAAGCATGTCAAAAATGTTATAAATTGATTTGCATTTTAATGAGGGAAATAAGTATTTGACCCCCTCTCAATCAGAAAGATTTCTGGCTCCCAGGTGTCTTTTATACAGGTAACGAGCTGAGATTAGGAGCACACTCTTAAAGGGAGTCCTCCTAATCTCAGCTTTTTACCTGTATAAAAGACACCTGTCCACAGAAGCAATCAATCAATCAGATTCCAAACTCTCCACCATGGCCAAGACCAAAGAGCTCTCCAAGGATGTCAGGGACAAGATTGTAGACCTACACAAGGCTGGAATGGGCTACAAGACCATCGCCAAGCAGCTTGGTGAGAAGGTGACAACAGTTGGTGCGATTATTCGCAAATGGAAGAAACACAAATTAACCGTCAATCTCCCTCTGCCTGGGGCTCCATGCAAGATCTCACCTCGTGGAGTTGCAATGATCATGAGAACGGTGAGGAATCAGCCCAGAACTACACCGGAGGTTCTTGTCAATGATCTCAAGGCAGCTGGGACCATAGTCACCAAGAAAACAATTGGTAACACACTACGCCGTGAAGGACTGAAATCATGCAGCGCCCGCAAGGTCCCCCTGCTCAAGAAAGCACATATACAGGCCTGTCTGAAGTTTGCCAATGAACATCTGAATGATTCAGAGGAGAACTGGGTGAAAGTGTTGTGGTCAGATGAGACCAAAATCAAGGTCTTTGGCATCAACTCAACTCGCCGTGTTTGGAGGAGGAGGAATGCTGCCTATGACCCCAAGAATTCCATCCCCACCGTCAAACATGGAGTCGGAAACATTATGCTTTGGGGGTGTTTTTCTGCTAAGGGGACAGGACAACTTCGATGGACGGGGCCATGTACCGTCAAATCTTGGGTGAGAACCTCCTTCCCTCAGCCAGGGCATTCTAAATGGGTCGTGGATGGGTATTCTAGCATGACAATGACCCAAAACACATGGCCAAGGCAACAAAGAAGTGGCTCAAGAAGAAGCATATTAAGGTCCTGGAGTGGCCTAGCCTGTGGAGGGAGCTGAAGGTTCGAGTTGCCAAATGTCAGCCTCGAAACCTTAATGACTTGGAGAAGATCTGCAAAGAGGGGTGGGACAAAATCCCTCCTGAGATGTGTGCAAACCTGGTGGCCAACTACAAGAAACGTCTGACCTCTGTGATTGCCAACAAGGGTTTTGCCACCAAGTACTAAGTCAATTCCAGGTAAAGCTGGTTGAGAGAATGCCAAGAGTGGGCAAAGATGTCATCAAGGCAAAGGGTGGCTACTTTGAAGAATCTCAAATATAAAATATATTTTGATTTGTTTAACACTTTTTTGGTCACTACATTATTCCATAGGTGTTATTTCATAGTTTTGATGTCTTCACTATTATTCTACAATGTAGAAAATAGTAAAAATAAAGAAAAACCCTTGAATGATTAGGTGTGTCCAAACTTTTGACTGGTACTGTATATAGTGGACTTTACTGTAGTATTCACTGCAGTGTTTTTGCAGACATGACTGTAGTATATTGTAGTAACACCTGCCGACGATTAGCTAAAATGGCACAACTATACACACACACACACACCCACACACACATACAAAAGTATGTGGACACCCCTTCAAATCAGTGGATTCGGCTATTTCAGCCACACCCGTTGCTGACAGGTGTATAAAATCGAGCACACAGCCAGGCAATCTCCATAGACAAATATTGGCAGTAGAATGGCCTTACTGAAGAGCTCAGTGCCTTTCAACGTAGCACCGTCATAGGATGCCACCTTTCCAACAAGTCAGTTCATAAAATGTCTGCCCTTCTAGAGCTGCCCCAGTCATCTGTAAGTTGTTATTGTGAAGTGGCAACATCGGCTCAGAAGCGAAGTGGTAAGCCACACAAGCTCACAGAATGGGACCGCCGAGTGCTGAAGCGCGTAGCGCGTAAAGATCGTCTGTCCTCGGTTGCAAACACCCACTACCGAGTTCCAAACTGCCTCTGGAAGCAACGTCAGCACAAGAACTCTTCGTCGGGAGCTTCATGAAATGGGTTAACATGGCCATGCAGCCGCACACACGCCTAAGATCCCCATGTGCAATGCCAAGCGTCGGTTGGACTGGTGTAAAGCTTGCCGCCTTTGGACTCTGGAGCAGTGGAAATGCGTTCGCTGGAGTGATGAATCACGCTTCACCATGTGGCAGTCCGACGGACAAATCTGGGTTTGGCAGATGCCAGGAGAACGCTACCTGCCCGAATGCATAGTGCCAACTGTAAAGTTTGGTGGAGGAGGAATAATGGTCTGGGGCTGTTTTTCATGGTTCGGGCTAGGCCCCTTAGTTCCAGAGAAGGGAAATCTTAACGCTACAGCATACAATGGCATTCTAGACGATTCTGTGATTCCAACTTTGTGGCAACAGTTCGGGGAAGGCCCTTTCCTGTTTCAGCATGACAATGCCCCCGTGCACAAAGCGAGGTCAATACAGAAATGGTTTGTCAACATCGGTGTGGAAGAACTTGACTGGCCTGCACAGAGCCCTGACCTCAACCCCATCGAACACCTTTAGGATGAATTGGAACGCCGACTGCGAGCCAGGCCTAATCACCCAACATCAGTGCTCGACCCCACTAATGCTCTTGTGGCTGAATCAAGTCCCCGCAGCAATGTTCCAACATCTAGTGGAACGCCTTCCGAGAAGAGTGGAGGCTGTTATAGCAGCAAAGGGGTGACCAACTCCATATTAATGCCCATGATTTTGGAATGAGATGTTGGACGAGCAGGTGTCCACATACTTTTGGTCATGTAGTATTCCAGGCTATTCATACTGTTTAATGAGAGGAACACCTCAACAAGAACATAAGACACGTTCCTGACAGGCCACCTATTGAGTTGGGTCAACAGTTCTGAGCAATATAACGGACCAGACAACACCTTAGCGAAATTATAAAACATGTATTACAATTGTAGCGTCTAAACATAAGACAGGTTCTTTGCACTCCTGGAAGGCGACACCGTGGAGTTGTCAACCGTGATGTAGAGGTCTTCGAGCGGGCAGGCCTTCCCCAGGAGGAAGAGCAGCTCCGTCTTGTCGAGGTTGAGCTTGAGGTGGTGAGCCGTCATCCAAGTTGAGATATCTGCCAGGCACCCGGAGATGCGTGTCGCCACCTGGGTGTCAAAAGGAGAAAAGTATATAGTTGAGTGTCATCCGCATAGCCATGATAGGAGAGACCATGTGAGGATATGACAGAGACGAGTGACTTGGTGTGGAGAGGGCCTAGAACCAAGCCCAGGGGAACACCTGTAGTGAGAGTACCACGTCACCTGGTAGGAGCGTCCTGCCAGGTAGCATGCAATCCAAGAGTGTGAAGAGCCTGAGACGCACAGCCCTGAGAGGGTGGAGAGGAGGATCTGATGGTTCACGGTGTCGAAGGCAGCGGAGAGATCTAGGAGGATGAGAATAGAGGAGAGAGAGTCAGCTTTGGCAGTGCGAAGAGCCTCCGTGACACAGAGAAGAGCAGTCTCGGTTGAGTGACCTGTCTTGAAGCATGACTGGTTAGGGTCAAGAAGAGAGTTCTGAGTGAGATAACGAGAAAGTTGATCAGAGACAGCACGCTCAAGTGTTTTGGAAAGAAAAGAAAGAAGGGATACCGGTCTGTAGTTTTTGACGTCAAAGGGGTCGAGTGTTGGTTTCTTGAGGAGGGGAGTGACTCTGGCCATTTTGAAGTCAGAGGGGATGCAGCCAGTAGTCAGGGATGAGTTGATGAGGGAAGTGAGGAATGGGAGAAGGTATCCAGAGATGGTCTGTAGAAGGGAGGAGGGGATGGGATGGGGTCGAGTGGGCAGGTTGTCGGGCGGCCAGACCTCACTAGTCCCAGGATTTCATCTGGAGAGAGAGAGGAGAAAGAGGTCAAGGCGTAGGGTAGTTCTGTGTGAGTGAGACCAGTGGACTCTCTTCAAACAACAACCAGTCATTGAAATGTGAATACAAACCTTTTATCTTATAAAAGAGGATAAGAAATAGTGATGGGAAAACGAGGCTTTCTGAAGCCTTTCGGCTTTCACCAAATTGTGCCGAAAAACGGTTAATTACTCTGAGCTTTTAACACAATGCACATTAGTGACATCTGCTGGTCAGCAATGAAAAGCAGCGTTTTATGTTTATATAGAAGTTTGTTCCACACTTTCATCAAATATCCATGGGGCAGTGGTTAGTCGCTAGTCTTAGTAGCCTACAATCAGTTACCATTACAGGTTCGCACCTTCCATCATGCTTCCCTTTTTTTCTGTGAATCCATTTTTATTGTCAGTGCCCACCAATAAGGTGACTCAGTTTAAGTAAAGTCATTTGTTGTATTGTTTGTGTAAATGCAGTAGTTAACTGTTCTTTCTTTTCTACTATCAGAAGTACAGTATTGTTTGTCACTGTTTTTGGTCATCTTGTGAACTTTGTCAGCTGAATCACTGTGAAAGCGCTTGTATTTCAGAAAGCTATAATACATGTAATACATGTAGTTGTGCCATTTTAGCTAAACCTAGTCGGCAAGGGTTACTACAATACTCTACAGTCATGACCGCAAAAACTACAGTAAATACTGCAGTATACTAGTCATCAATGTTCCCTCTCATTTTTTTTCTGCACTGAGCAATTTTCAGGTCTGCTGAGCGCAAACTTGAACGTTGTGAAAATTCTGTGCAACTTCCAGCGCGTGCATTTACTGTGAACACTGAGGCTGTACCCACTTTAAGTTACAGTTTCAGACAGTGGTCAAGTAGGCTACTGTGGCTATTAGATCATAATGTCGGCCTACCAGATTGGCCTACCATCAAAAACAATGGAGGAAATGCATCCCATAACATTTTTACATGGAAATAGCTGTTCTATCATTCAGCCTACAGTAGCAGCCAATGTGTGGTGTTCAATGTGGGTCTATATTCCATGAGACTTTTGAAAAAATACATGCAGGGCTTGACATTAACCTGCTTATCCACTTGTCCTTAAGAATAGGAGGTGACTGAAAATGTTGTTGTGTTGTTTGATGCTAGAAACCACTTTACAAAATAAAATGCATTATTATTCCCATACCATTATTACAGTGAATCAGACAAAGTATGCTACCCTCTGCCTATTGACTACTTAGCTTATTCAAGCCTGTCTCAAAATACAACACTGTCCGTTTAAGAAAGAAAAAAAAGCTCTTTACCCCCGCTCGCTTTTCAGAGATGTCTAGAAATGTACATGTTTTGTGCTCTTGTAGGAAGCAATCACTCCCCCATTGCTGACTACTAATTATCTGTAACGGCTGATAACTCACTAACTAGCAAAGGATATGAACAAATGTGCAGACGTGGCTACATGCAGCTCTCGCTTTGATCTCAAAAGAAGCGCACCAACACATGACCACTCATGCTTTAAAACAGTCTACATCAAAGTGAATGGTACAGATCCATATATGGCAATGGTCTATTTGCATATCGGCCTAGTGCAGTTCTGACTGGTTATGCAGCACCAGTCTGTGTAGAGTAGGGGCTGAGTCGTGTGTGTCAATGCAATAGAATCCTACTCCGATGTGTTCTGCCTACAACAAAATCTATTGCGTAGTTCGTTTTGGTTCGGTATGTTGCATTGAAAGTAGCTAATATTGAGTTGATTCGATCACACGTTGATAGTGTTAACTAAAAGGGAAAACTCTAGAAAGTTGAAGTTCAATCTTGTGCTTCTCTGCGCATGCTGATATTTCTCCTGCATGGCAGTCCCTGGGAGCTGCGTGCAGTTTAGAGGGAACATTGCTAGTCATGCCCGCAAAAACACTACAGGAAATACTACAGTATACTATATGTCCGCAAAAACACTATGGTAAATTCTACTTCATAAACTGGGTGGTTCGAGCCCTGATGGCTGATTGGCTGACAGCTGTGGTATACCACGGGTATGACAAAACATGTATTTTTATAGCAATAAGGCACCTCGGAGGTTTGTGGTTGTCACGGTTTCGGCCGAGGCTGCTCCTCCTCCTTGCTCGGGCAGACTTCGGCGGTCATCGTCCCCGGAGTACTAGCTACCACCGTTGTATGTTTTCGATGTTCGTTTGGTTTTGTCTGATTGTGTACACCTGTTATCGTTTAGCGTTTATTATGTGTCCTATAAGTTCTCGTTTTGTTAGTCATGTGTTGTGTGTGATTGCTCCATCTGTCGTCTGTTGACTGTGCGTGTTTTTGCTCCTTTGTTTAGGAGAGTTTGTCGCACGTGTGTGCGCGTTAGTTTGCTCTGTGTTAGTTTACGCGTGTTGCGTAATCGCTCGTCTCCGGGCTCGTTGAGGCTCGTTTCTTGTTTTGATTTACTAAAGTCTGTTGGACTAAGCTTCTGTGTCCTGCGCCTGATTCCTGCACCACATTCCACATACAGCACTCCTGACAGTGGTATATGCTCCACTTTGCGTCTTGCCTAAGAACAGCCCTTAGCCGTGGTATACTGGCCATATACCACACCCCTTCGTACCTTATTGCTTAAGTATGCTACAATCATGTCCGCAAAAACACTACAGTAAATACTGCAGTATACTAGTCATGTCCACAAAAACACTACAGTAAATACTATGGTATACTAGTCATGTCCACAAAATCACTACAGTGAATACTACAGGACACTACAGTCATGTCTGCAAAAACACTATGGTAAATAATACATTATAAACTGGGTGGTTCGAGCCCTGAATGCTTATTGGTTGACAACCGTGGTAAATCAGACCGTATACCACAGGTATGACAAAACATGTATTTTTACTGCTCTAATTACGTTTGAAAACAGTTTATAATAGCAATAAGGCACCTCGGGAGTTTGTGGTATATGGCCAATATACCACGGCTAAGGGCTGTATCCAGGCTCTCCGCGTTGTGTTGTGTTTAAGAACAGCCCTTAGCCGTGGTATATTGGCCATATACCAAACACTATAGTAAATACTACAGTATACTAGTTATGTCCGCGTAAATACTACAATATATTGGAGTCATGTCTGCAAAAACATTACAGTAAATACTACAGTATACTACAGTCATGTCTGCAAAAACACTACAGTAAATACTATTCATGACCGCAAAAACACTACAGTAAATACTACAGTACACTATAGTCATGTCCGCAAAAACGCTACAATAAATACTACAGTATACTACAGTCATGTCCGCAAAAACACTACAGTGAATATTATAATTTAGTATACTACAGTCATGTCCGCAAAAACACTACAGTAAATACTACAATATTCACTGTAGTGTTTTTGCGGACTTCAGTGAATACTACAGGAAAGTCTGCAAAAACATTACAGTGAATACTATAGTATATAAATATAGTATTACTACAGTATTTAGACCATAGTATAATCTAGTTTTTTTTATGGGTTTTTATGGAAAGTTTTGTCAATGTTCTGAGAATATGACTTTAAATTGAACCTTGAGGAAACCTGCAGAAAACATTATGCTGAAGTACAGAAATTCCCACAGAAGAACGTTATTTCTTAACATTCTCTGAACGCAGGGGCGGTGTGTTCAATAGGGCGATATGGGCGACGCACTGCCAAACGGGAAAAGGAAGGGATTTTTTTTCTAATCAATTATATCACGGCAACAGTAGTTATCAGTGTTGTAATCTAGACGTCTGATCTGCCACAGTGCCACTAAATGTCCAATCAGGCTAAAGTCGTGCTTCAAATGCCCCCCTTTTTGGGGCGATTTCAGTCAGGTTGAAAATCGCCCAGAAGTCTGTCATAGACTCCCATGTAAAATCTATTTTTTTCAAATATCAGAGCTTTCAATACAATCTCTATGGGTTTCTGAGGGCTTGCACTTACGCGCTTTCGTCATACGTGACATAACCATGAACGTAACTAAGAAAAGAGCGGGTAGCCTCATCAATCAATTCACTACTACTGTGAAAATGGCTAGGCTTCAGTGCAACTCGATTGTGTCTTTGAAAGAAGTTCCTTTTGTCGGCGAACAAATGAAGATAAATTGGCAACGAAACAATTAGGACCTCCCAGACCAAATTTAATAATTCAACAGGTTTCTACTAAAGGGGGGAAGTCCTACACCCGAGGATTTTCCAAAAAATTGGTACGAACGAAAAACCTGGCTAGCAGGCTGCGATGTAGCTAATGCAGTCTTCTGCTACCCCCTGCTTACTCTTTCACCCTGAAGGCAGCACGGCAGACAGCACCGCTTGGACAGCGACTGGTGTGTAACGGACATGCACCATCTTTCAGGAAAGATTAAGAAACATGAGCTGTCAAAGACCCACATGGATTGCTGTTTGAGATTGTCTGCTTTGGGGAGAGTGAACATTCCCACTCAACTGGATGAGGGATACAGGCTAGCTGTCCGCCGCCACAACGATGAGGTTAGTGTTGATAATCACAAGTTTACTGGAGAACTGAAACTGACAAGGCTGACAAGATAGGACCCTTTTGTCCATTGTTATTGGATAGGAACAGAACTTATAACCAGCTCCTGACCTAAATAGATCTTAGCACAACATTTTACTCAACATATCATATTCCATATTCACTATAACAAATATATTTACTACGACATTAGCAAGAACCGCCACATCCTCAGCCGGCTAATCCAGTGTGTGAAGTTTTGCGGAGTGTTTGAGTTAGCTTTGCGAGGCAAAGATGAAACTGAGGGCTCCACCAACCCTGGTAAGCCAACACTTTTGAGATCAGTCAATAAATGCTTCTGGTATTGACTTATATGCTGCCCCTGTCTTCATGTTGTTGCTGGACATATCTTTTTTAAAATGTGTGTAGGTCACCTAAATCATCAGAAAAATTGCCCCCCCTGAGAATTTTTTCAGGAGCCGCCACTGTCTGAACGTACTGAGAACATGACTTTAAATAGAACCATGAGGAAACCTGCCGAAAACGTTATAATAAAATACAGAAATTCCCACAGCAGAACGTTTAAAAAAAATGTTATCTGAACGTTCTGAGGACATGGGTTAAATAGAACCATGAGAAAACCTGCAGAAAACATTATGCTGAAATACTGAAATTCTCACCTAAGAAACCTATGGTTCTCAGAACGTTATGTGCTATCTGGGTATCCTGCACCATTCCCAGAATTTTGTGGGAAGGTTGTATGCAAAATAACCCAGCTCTCACCAAGCGCTAAGAAACATCAGAACGTTATGTGCTAGCTGGGAGTCCATTCATTCCATTTTCATCAGCAGGATTTTCCAGACTGTTAGCCATTACAGACACAGGGAAAATAAATACAGTGGGGAGAACAAGTATTTGATACACTGCCGATTTTGCAGGTTTTCCTACTTACAAAGCATGTAGAGGTCTGTAATTTTTATCATAGGTACACTTCAACTGTGAGAGATGGAATCTAAAAAAAATCCAGAAAATCACATTGTATGATTTTTAAGTAATTAATTTGCATTTTATTGCATGACATAAGTATTTGATCACCTACCAACCAGAAAGAATTCCGGCTCTCACAGACCTGTTAGTTTTTCTTTAAGAAGCCCTCCTGTTCTCCACTCATTACCTGTATTAACTGCACCTGTTTGAACTCGTTACCTGTATAAAAGACACCTGTCCACACACTCAATCAAACAGACTCCAACCTCTCCACAATGGCCAAGACCAGAGAGCTGTGTAAGGACATCAGGGATAAAATTGTAGACCTGCACAAGGCTGGGATGGTCTACAGGACAATAGACAAGCAGCTTGGTGAGAAGGCAACAACTGCTGGCGCAATTATTAGAAAATGGAAGAAGATCAATCACCCTCGGTCTGGGGCTCCATGCAAGATCTCACCTCATGGGGCATCAATGATCATGAGGAAGGTGAGGGATCAGCCCAGAACTACACGGCAGGACCTGGTCAATGACCTGAAGAGAGCTGGGACCACAGTCTCAAAGAAAACCATTAGTAACACACTACGCCGTCATGGATTAAAATCCTGCAGCGCACGCAAGGTCCCCCTGCTCAAGCCAGCGCATGTCCAGGCCCGTCTGAAGTTTGCCAATGACTATCTGGATGATCCAGAGGAGGAATGGGAGAAGGTCATGTGGTCTGATGAGACAAAAATAGAGCTTTTTGGTCTAAACTCCACTTGCCGTGTTTGGAGGAAGAAGAAGGATGAGTACAACCCCAAGAACACCATCCCAACCGTGAAGCATGGAGGTGGAAACATCATTCTTTGGGGATGCTTTTCTGCAAAGGGGACAGGATGACTGCACCGTATTGAGGGGAGGATGGATGGGGTCATGTATCGCGAGATCTTGGCCAACAACCTCCTTCCCTCAGTAAGAGCATTGAAGATGGGTCGTGGCTGGGTCTTCCAGCATGACAACGACCCGAAACACACAGCCAGGGCAACTAAGGAGTAAGAAGCATCTCAAGGTCCTGGAGTGGCCTAGACAGTCTCCAGACCTGAACCCAATCGAAAATCTTTGGAGGGAGCTGAAAGTCCGTATTGCCCAGCGACAGCCCCGAAACCTGAAGGATCTGGAGAAGGTCTGTATGGAGGAGTGGGCCAAAATCCCTGCTGCAGTGTGTGCAAACCTGGTCAAGACCTACAGGAAACGTATGATCTCTGTAATTGCAAACAAAGGTTTCTGTACCAAATATTAAGTTCTGCTTTTCTGATGTATCAAATACTTATGTCATGCAATAAAATGCAAATTAATTACTTAAAAATCATAAAATGTGATTTTCTGGATTTTTGTTTTAGATTCCGTCTCTCACAGTTGAAGTGTACCTATGATAGAAATTACAGACCTCTACATGCTTTGTAAGTAGGAAAACCTGCAAAATACTTGTTCTCCCCAATGTATAAAGATGCAGCAAGGACTGACTACACTTGTTCTCCCCATTGTATAAAGATGCAGCAAGGACTGACTACACTGTTAGACTGCACTCAATGAGCTGTATAAGACCATAAGCAAACAGGAAAACGCTCATCCAGAGGCAGCAATCCTAGTGGCCAGGGACTTTAATGCAGGGAAACTTAAATCCGTTCTACATAATTTCTACCAGCATGTTAAATGTGCAACCAGAGGAAATAAACTCTAGACCACCTTTACTCCACACACAGAGACGCATAAAAAGCTCTCCCTCGCCCTCCATTTTGCAAATCTCACCATAATTCTATCCTCCTGATTCCTGCTTATAACAAAAACTAAAGCAGGAAGCACCAGTGACTCGGTTAATAAGGAGCAGGACTCTAACCCGGACGCTTATAAGAAATCCCGCTATGCCTCCGACGAACCATCAAACAGGCAAAGAGTCAATACAGGACTAAGATTGAATCGCACTACACCGGCTCCGACACTCGTCGGATGTGGCAGAGCTTGCAAACTATTACAGACTACAAAGGGAAGCACAGCCGCGAGCTGCCCAGTGACACGAGCCTACCAGACGAGATAAATCACTTCTGAGGCAAGCAACACTGAAGCATGCATGAGAGCATCAACTGTTCCGGATGACTATGTGATCACGTTCTCCTTAGCCGATGTGAGTAAGACTTTTAAGCAGGTCAACATTCACAAGGCTGCAGGGCCAGACGGATTACCAGGATGCGTACTCCGAGCATGCGCTGACCAACTGGCAAGTGTCTTCACTGACATTTTCAACATGTCCCTGACTGAGTCTGTAATACCAACATGTTTTAAGCAGATCACCATAGTCCCAGTGCCCAAGAACACTAAGATAACCTGCCTAAATGACTACCGACCCGTAGCACTCACGTCTGTAGCCATGAAGTGCTTTGAAAGGCTGGTCATGGCTCACATCAACACCAATATCCCAGAAGCCCTAGACCCACTCCAATTTGCATACCGCCCCAACAGATCCACAGATTATGCAATCTCTATTGCACTCCACACTGCCCTTTCACACCTGGACAAGAGAAACACCTACGTGAGAATGCTATTCATTGACTACAGCTCAGTGTTCAACCCCATAGTGCCCTCAAAGCTCATCACTAAGCTAAGGACCCTGGGACTCCAACACCATTATTAAGTTTGCCGACGACATAACAGTGGTAGGCCTGATAACCGACAACGATGAGACATTCTATAGGGAGGAGGTCAGAGACCTGGCCGTATGGTGCCAGGATAACAACCTCTCCCTCAACGTGATCAAGACAAAGGAGATGATTGTGGATTACAGGAAAAAAAAAGAGGACTGAGCACGCCCCCATTCACATCGACGGGGCTGTAGTGGAACAGGTTGAGAGCTTCAAGTTCCTCGGTGTCCACATCACCACCAAACTATCATGGTCCAAACACACCAAGACAGTCGTGAAGAGGGCACGACAAAGCCTATT
Organism: Coregonus clupeaformis; assembly: GCF_020615455.1. Classification (NCBI taxonomy): domain Eukaryota; kingdom Metazoa; phylum Chordata; class Actinopteri; order Salmoniformes; family Salmonidae; genus Coregonus; species Coregonus clupeaformis. The sequence goes on along the minus strand of NC_059230.1, from coordinate 17,588,976 downwards.
CCCCCTCAGGAGACTGAAAAGATTTAGCATGGGTCCTCAGATCCTCAAAAAGTTATACAGCTGCACCATCGAGAGCATCCTGACTGGTTGCATCACTGCCTGGTATGGCAACTGCTCGGCCTCCGACCATAAGGCACTACAGAGGGTAGTGCGTACGGCCCAGTACATCACTGGGACCAAGCTTCCTGCCATCCAGGACCTTTATACCAGGCGGTGTCAGAGGAAGGCCCTAAAGATTGTCAAAGACTCCAGCCACCCTAGTCATAGACTGTTCTCTCTACTACCGCACGGCAAGCGGTACCGGAGCGCCAAGTCTAGGTCCAAAAGGCTTCTTAACATTTACATTTTAGCAGACGCTCTTATCCAGAGCGACTTACAGTTAGTGAGTGCATACATTATTTTTTTAAATATTTTTTTTAACATACTGTTCCCCCGTGGGAATCGAACCCACAACCCTGGCGTTGCAAACGCCATGCTCTACCAACTGAGCTACATCCCTGCCGGCCATTCCCTCCCCTAACCTGGACGACACTGGGCCAATTGTGCGCCGCCTCATGGGTCTCCCGGTCGTGGCCGGCTACGACAGAGCCTGGATTCGAACCAGGATCTCTAGTGGCACAGCTAGCACTGCGATGCAGTACCTTAGACCACTGCGCCACTCGGGAGCTAAACAGCTTCTACCCCCAAGACTCCTGAACAGCTAATCAAATGATAGAACCTTATAGTCCTAAATTCTCCTAATATCAAATTCACTCAGGGTGAATCACAAATAATTTAAATCACACCGTCTCGGCCCATGTTTTAAGTGCTTGCTCCCTTTTATTTGACACAATGTTAGTCCTACCTGAATCTGCCAATAAATTGGGGTGGCGTTGAAATAGAAATCCGTCTGACCTTATAAAGCAAGCGATTGAATAACTGCTTACTCTGAGATTTGACCAGGGGCGGTGTGTTCAATAGGGCGATATGGGCGACGCACTGCCAAACGGGAAAAGGAAGGGATTTTTTTTCTAATCAATTATATCACGGCAACAGTAGTTATCAGTATTGTAATCTAGACGTCTGATCTGCCACAGTGCCACTAAATGTCCAATCAGGCTAAAGTCGTGCTTCAAATGGCCCCCCCCCCTTTTGGGGCGATTTCAGTCAGGTTGAAAATCGCCCAGAAGTCTGTCATAGACTCCCATGTAAAATCTATTTTTTTCAAATATCAGAGCTTTCAATACAATCTCTATGGGTTTCTGAGGGCTTGCACTTACTTACTTACTTACTCGATTGTGTCTTTGAAAGAAGTTCCTTTTTGTCGGCGAACAAATGAAGATAAATTGGCAACGAAACAATTAGGACCTCCCAGACCAAATTTAATAATTCAACAGGTTTCTACTAAAGGGGGGAAGTCCTACACCCGAGGATTTTCCAAAAATTGGTACGAACGAAAAACCTGGCTAGCAGGCTGCGATGTAGCTAATGCAGTCTTCTGCTACCCCCTGCTTACTCTTTCACCCTGAAGGCGGCACGGCAGACAGCACCGCTTGGACAGCGACTGGTGTGTAACGGACATGCACCATCTTTCAGGAAAGATTAAGAAACATGAGCTGTCAAAGACCCACATGGATAGCTGTTTGAGATTGTCTGCTTTGGGGAGAGTGAACATTCCCACTCAACTGGATGAGGGATACAGGCTAGCTGTCCGCCGCCACAACGATGAGGTTAGTGTTGATAATCACAAGTTTACTGGAGAACTGAAACTGACAAGGCTGACAAGATAGGACCCTTTTGTCCATTGTTATTGGATAGGAACAGAACTTATAACCAGCTCCTGACCTAAATAGATCTTAGCACAACATTTTACTCAACATATCATATTCCATATTCACTATAACAAATATATTTACTACGACATTAGCAAGAACCGCCACATCCTCAGCCGGCTAATCCAGTGTGTGAAGTTTTGCGGAGTGTTTGAGTTAGCTTTGCGAGGCAAAGATGAAACTGAGGGCTCCACCAACCCTGGTAAGCCAACACTTTTGAGATCAGTCAATAAATGCTTCTGGTATTGACTTATATGCTGCCCCTGTCTTCATGTTGTTGCTGGACATATCTTTTTTAAAATGTGTGTAGGTCACCTAAATCATCAGAAAAATTGCCCCCCCTGAGAATTTTTTCACGAGCCGCCACTGGATTTGACACCAGTGGGACATTAAATGCCACTTTTGTATTTGACATAGTGAGATGCAATGACAAAGCAGGTTTTCTAATGCATTAGAGATCAAACAGGAACTGAACTGGGTGAACGCTGTTGGTTGTATTAGTCCTCTGCATCATAGATGGGCATGTTGCCTAGTAGCTTCCCTCATGGTTCTGTGGGGAAACACTATCCTTTACACAGGAAGTCAATGGGGGTGATGTGTCCACTGCACTCACACTGCTGGAAAACCTACAAAGGAAATTAGGTTAAAGGGTTAACATAATTCCTTTAGAATTCCTACAGTATATCAACATCATATACAGTACCAGTCAAAGGTTTGGATACACCTACTCATTCAAGGGATTTTCTTTATTTTTACTATTTTCCACATTGTAGAATAACAGTGAAGACATCAAAACTATGAAATCACACATATGGAATCATGTAGTAACCAAAAATATTTTATATTTGAGATTCTTCAAATAGCCACCCTTTGCCTTGATGACAGCTTTGCACACTCTTGGCATTCTCTCAACCAGCTTCACCTGGAATGCTTTTCCAACAGTCTTCAAGGAGTTCCCACATATGCTGAGAACTTGCTGGCTGCTTTTCCTTCACTCTGCCGTCCAACTCATCCCAAACCATCTCAATTGGGTTGAGGTCGGGGGATTGTGGAGGCCAGGTCATCTGATGCAGCACTCCATCACTCTCCTTCTTGGTAAAATAGCCCTTACACAGCCTGGAGGTGTGTTGGGTCATTGTCCTGTTGATAAACAAATGATAGTCCCACTAAGCCCAAACCAGATGGGATGGTGTATCGCTGCAGAATGCTGTGGTAGCCATGCTGGTTAAGTGTGCCTTGAATTCTAAATAAATCACAGACAGTGTCACCGGAAAAGCACCCCCACACCATAACACCTCCTCCTCCATGCTTTACGGTGGGAACTACACATGCGGAGATCATCCGTTCACCCACACCGCGTCTCACAAAGACACGGTGGTTGGAACCAAAAATCTCAAATTTGGACTCCAGACCAAAGGACACATTTCCACCGGTCTAATGTCCATTGCTCGTGTTTCTTGGCCCAAGCAGGTCTCTTCTTATTATTGATGTCCTTTAGTAGTGGTTTCTTTGCAGCAATCGACCATGAAGGCCTGATTCACACAGTCCCATCTGAACAGTTGATGTTGAGATGTGTCTGTGACTTGAACTCTATGAAGTATTTATTTGGCCTGCAATTTCTGAGGCTGGTAACTCTAATGAACTTATCCTCTGCAGCAGAGGTAACTCTGGGTCTTCCATTCATGTGGTGGTCCTCATGAGAGCCAGTTTCATCATAGCGCTTGATGGTTTTTGCGACTGCACTTGAAGAAACGTTCAAAGTTCTTGAAATGTTCCGTATTGACTGACCTTCATGTCTTTAAAGTAATGATGGACTGTCATTTCTCTTTGCTTATTTCAGCTGTTCTTGCCATAATATGGACTTGGTCTTTTACCATATAGGGCTATCTTCTGTATACTCCACCTACCTTGTCACAACACAACTGATTGGCTCAAACTTATTAAGAAGGAAATAAATTCCACAAATTAACTTTTAACAAGGCACACCTGTTAATTGAAATGCATTCAAGGTGACTACCTCATGAAACTGGTTGAGAGAATGCCAAGAGTGTGCCAAACTGTCATCAAGGCAAAGGGTGGCTATTTGAAGAATCTCAAATCTCAAATATATTTTGATTTGTTTAACACATTTTTGGTGACTACATGATTCCATATGTGTTATTTCATAGTTGTGATGTCTTCACTATTATTGTACAATGAAAATAGAAAATAGTAAAAATAAAGAAAAACCCTTGAATGAGTAGGTGTGTCCAAACTTTTGACTGGTACTGTATGTAACTGTTTTTTTTTTTTACTGATAATAAACAAAGCAATCTTTGAAACTTCTACGTCAACACATGTTGACATTTACTATTACACTATAACAGCAGTTAATGGTAATTGGAACAAACACAAAAGATGTAGACCATTACAAAGAGCATTTACATTGGCACCCCAAACACAGCAGCAGTTTAATGTGGAGTAAAGAGCCACAACAAGAGTTAGGGGATTCAGTTTCACCTCGCTGATGAAAGAGGCGGTGGAGAATATTGGATTATCTCCTCTCAGCCATAAGTGACATCAAACCTGTTGTGCTAAAAGGTCACATAGACCCTGGTATTGACATGGCCAGTCCGTGCCAGGATGACGAATCCTTTGGTTGAACCCATTACTGCAGCTTTTATCAATTTCACAGTTAACTTCAGAAAGTGTTGCCAATACACTTTACTAGGGATCTGTGGGGCTACTTAGTAAAACAAACAGGCTGTGTCACAATACTATTGAATACTTTCTTGTTTCATTCCCTTTGTGAAAGGATACTAATCTGAATGGTATGGATTGGTGAGGGAAACATAGGCTGCATCCCGATTCTCCACACTTCTCCCAAAGTGTGCACTCGCACACTCCCTCTAATGGATTGTAGATCTATGACTGGGAGTGTGCATGTGCACACTTTGGGAGAAGGGTGGAGAATCGGTACGCAGCCATGGTGAGAACAACCTCAAACCAGCCAATGGGATGGGTGGGATTTCAGATGTGACAGACAATAGACTGATAATACAGTCTTGATCAGGAGTGCCACAAAGGAATTGTTTCCCCCTGAAAAAAAGGATTTAGGCAGCTAAATAGCTACAGATTATATTTTTCCAGGAAGCCTCTGCAGGGCCATTTTAACCATTTCCCTTTAGCATTCCTTAATTATATTTGACATTAATTTTAAATTGTGTGACAATGCGCAAATGATTGTCTATATCTATAAATGATTGTCTATAAATAAAAACGGCTGTGTAAATGCATGGTTGTCCTTGAGCTGTTCCTTTGACATGTTTAACATGTAAAAATCGTGTTTGTATACCATCTGAGATACAAATAGGTTGCCAGACATCTTAGAGAGTGCGCTTTAGACCGTGATTGATGCTGGCAGTGCACACTATCTCCAAATCCCTTAATCACTCAAGCAAAAACACATTGTCAGAGTGCTCCACTGTATATATGCCAGAACTCCAACATCACAATAGAGCTTACATAAGATTTCTTCAGCGTTTATTTTGCATGACAACCCACTACTTTAAGCATAAGAAAATGCACCACTTGCAAAACAAAATGCAATATATGCTAAATAATTACACAGAAACAGTCCACAAGAGGTAGTGTATTAAAATAAATACTTTGTTTTATTCTTAAATATTTATTAGTCAGCATCCAAGGTGAAAAATAAAGAGCTTTCTTACTATTAGGTATAAATAACAGGTCCAACCGTGGCCCACATTTTAAAAACGTATAGAGCAGGGCACTCCAACCCTGGAGAGCTACCGTCCTGTAGGTTTTCGCTCCAACCCTAATCTACTGTAGCATATCTGATTCTAATAATTATTTTGTTGATAAAATGAATTAGATTAGTTACAACTGGGCTTGGAGCAAAAACCTACAGGAGGGTAATTCTCCAGGAACAGGGTTGGACAGCCCTGGTATTAAGTCAGCCCTCAACACCTCAACCACTTTTCTGTAATCCCTAGGGAAAGCATTACCCATGAAAACATATTGGATTTGACTGCTGATGCGCCAGGCTAGCTCCCCTGTGTTTTTCGCATTAGCACGATTAGCCTGGATATGCTACCTGCTGTCACTTTGGTTGTGAGGACACAGGAGTACTGGATATCTAACATGACATTGAGTTAAAGCCTTGCGACACACTTCAGTATGTCTAGTTCTGGGAATCACTATGCACACACTGAACGTGGATGGAAAATATGCAGGCCGGTAACAGAAATATGTATTTTAAGAGCACTCGAGAGTTGCCTGTGAGGGGATATGAAGGCGTAGTTCAGTATTATGCTCTGACTCAATTGAGTTACAGCATGACAATGTGTCTGTCCACTGTAAGTACAGTGTGCACGTTGCATTGTTCCTTTGGCCAAATAAAAAATGGCTGCTTTCACATTAATGTTCCATGGTAGATTTCATACGTTCATGCTATTGACATTGTCACAGTCATCTCAAGGGATATTTAGTCCTGGCTTGTCCCTCTTGTTATTACATATCTAGAAGGATTTTTTCCAAGACCTGCAAAGGATTTTCTGAAAGGCGCGTCGGAAATCCTGGTTGAAGATGGTGTAGATGGCGGGGTTGAGGGAGCTGTTGCAGTAACCGATCCAGAAGAAGAACTTAAAGAGGGGATCAGGGATCTTACAGGGGTCCCCACACACTCCGTGCAGGCAGTAGCTGAAGAAGAATGGGAACCAGCACACCACAAACACTCCCATGACCACCGCCAGCACAAAGGTGAATCTCTTCTCCCTGGCCTGGGAGACCTTTTTCCTGGACGCAGAGCTCCTCCTCCTCTTCCTCCTGGAGGCGAACAGGTCCATGGATTTGTTGCTGGCTCTGGAGATCCGGCTGGAGTGTTTGGAGATGGCACTGTTCTTCCGGCTGGCCTTCTTGGCCCTCTTATGGTTCAGGTCCTGAGGTTTGGGGTGACCTTTGCCCTCTGAGGAGGAACTCTCCTCCAGGTCCACCTCGTCTTGGACCCCGGTGGTCCTCATGCTGGTGGGCGTGGGCGGGCACTGCCAGTGCCCATTCTCTTTGTCCCCGTTGATTTTGCACGAGGTGGCTTTGCTTAGCCCATTCTCAGTCATTGTAGGTTCACCAGGACCATGTTTTTTCTCTGACATGCCCCTGGTCCTGGTCTTGGCCACTTGGTATATTCTAATATATACTAATATCATGATTAGGCAAGGAGCAAAGAATGATGCAATGCTAGAGGAAAGGATGTACCAAGTGTCATTGTTCAGCTCACACCCTGGGTACTGATAATTATCATTGTTCTTGTCGATTGATATTAACGGAGGAGAAGATATCATCGCAGATATAAGCCATACAATGACGATAATACATTTCACTCGTTTAGGAGTCCGTTTGAGATTGTATTCAACAGCTTGCGTGACCGACCAGTAGCGGTCCAAACTGATTGCGCACAGATGGACAATGGACGAAGTGCAAAATAAGACATCTAAAGCAAGGTAAATTCCACACCAAACTTTCCCGAAATACCAGTAGCCCATAAGTTCGTTTGCCAGAGAAAAGGGCATCACCAAAGTGGCGACCAGAATGTCTGCAGTGGCTAAGGAAACCAAAAACAGGTTCTGGGGTGCTTTCAGTGCTCGGCTTGTTAACACCGCAATTACAACCAGAACGTTACCGACCACTGTAAACAAAATAAGACAACTTACAAGTGCTGCAAGACTCCCTATAGTAGCCAACGAATATGGACTTTCTGATGAGGAATTTAAGTTGACAACTGGAAACGCGTCAACTCCGCTTGAATTAAACGAACCCATCCCGTCTATATGGTTAGTTTTATTCCAGAATGGTCGATTCAAGGAGAAGTAGTCATTTTATGCATTTAGAGTCCACCAGAAAATATCAAGTCCAAGAGAAATAGTCAGTATTGACATTGCCAAAATGAAAATGCGCACAATGGTGAAGGAATGGATTAAATTCCATCTCCTGGATTAGATGCCAAATAAGACTTCTTCAAAGAGAAAATTCCCAAATATATATCTGGTTAATTGACTAAACGAAGATGCCACCTTGCCTTGTACATGCACACTGTTATAGCATGACAGGCAACCCTTCTCCATCCGCTGCTGCCTCCCTCTCAGCGCGCCGCGCTCGCGCTGCGCTCTACATCAGAAAGCTGTCTCAGTCAGTGCCCATGTGTTGTTCACTTTCAACTAACTGATTTCTGCCCCGCCCCAACACAGTGCATGATTTTCTTGGTAACTGTTATCTCATTGTATTACAGTATGCAATACTTGTATTTTTGTATTTGTTATATCAGTTCAATAGGCTATTTTGTGAAAGACGACTAGGCTATAGTGAAATAAGTCGTCAGACATTATATGATCATATGATGTATTGATTCTAACTTATGTATGTCTATCATGCCAATACGCTACATAACGGAACTCAAATTAAGGTAATTATTAAATGAGGGAGAAAAGTAAATTTGCGAACACATGCATATCAGAGATATTTATTGTCACCTGAAATATATATTGTAACTAATTATTATAATCACTCGTTTACATATAACAAAAACATCGCCATTACAGTACTAAAACATTAAAAACATGCCTGTGATAAAGCTGGAATCAAATGTACTTGTTTTTTTTATTCCACCCTTTGTGTGTTTTGAGTTGAGCTCATCAGCCAAGCAGACATCAACATGATATCATAGGAAAACGTCATACTGGCACGTTTTTACAAAATGTAAAATGTAACATTGCAGTAAATGGGAAAAGGTGAGTGTCACAGGGTTGATGTTTTTCTCACAATATTGCAGTCAATAGGAAAAGATGATTGTTACAGGGTTGACTGTTACATGTGGTCCTCTGTAGCTCAATTGGTAGAGCATGGCGCTTGTAACGCCAGGGTAGTGGGTTCGATCCCCGGGACCACCCATACGTAAAAATGTATGCACACGTGACTGTAAGTCGCTTTGGATAAAAGCGTCTGCTAAATGGCATATTAAAGCAGACGCTTTTATCCAAAGCGACTTACAGTCATGCGTGCATACATTTTTGTGTATGGGTGGTCCCGGGGATCGATTATTGAAGTTTTTCTCGATTATCCCCATGTCTGTCTCTCTCTCTTTCTCTACCTCCTCTTTCTCCCCCCTCATTCTCCTCTCTCCCTCCCCCTTCTTTCACCCCCTCCACCCTCTCCGTCTCTCTCACCTCTCTCCCCCTCCCTTACTCTCCCCCTTCCTCCTCCTTCCTCCATTCTCTCTCCCTGCCTCCCCTTCCTCTCCTCTCTCTCTCCCACTCCCTCCTCTCTCCCACTCCCTCCTCTCTCCCTCCTCTGTCTGTCTGTTGGCTCTCTCCCCTCCCTCCTTCACTCTCCCCCTTTGCTCTCTCTCTCCCTCCTCCCGCTCCATTCTCTTTCCCTCCTTTCCCTCCAGGGTGCCCGGCGGGTCCTTAAAATGTCTTCAATTGTCTTAAAATCAGTTTTTAATGGTCTTAAAAAATGTGACCGGATATGACTACAGTGTTTCCGCTTTGTGCAGCTGCTTAATTGTTGCCACCATGGCAAAATCTGTAAAAAAAAAATAATAATACAAAAATACATTAAATTATAGCCTACTCCTACTGAGGCACATTTTCAACATACTAGAGAGCGCCACATGTAGCCTAAGACTGTGTGCGCGTGATGTGCATTTGCCACTGCAAGTCGGACATTGCCAGATGAGAGAGCAAGTAAGGTAGGCTACAAAATAGATAGCCAATCCCGAGTGGCACAGTGGTCTAAGGCACTGCATCGCAGTGCTAGCTGTGCCACTAGAATCCAGGCTCTGTCGTAGCCGGCCGCGACCGGGAGACCCATGGGGTGGCGCACAATTGGCCCAGCGTCATCCAGGGTAGGGTAGGGGAGGAAATGGCCGGCAGGGATGTAGCTCAGTTGGTAGAGCATGGTGTTTGCAACGGGTTGTGGGTTCGATTCCCACGGGGGGCCAGTGTGAAAATAAATAAATATGTAAGGCGCTCTGGATAAGAGTGTCTGCTAAATGACTAAAATAATGTAAAATGAAACATTGGTTGGCTAGTTAGCTAGCTATTAAATGATTTGGTCAAACAGTAAAGTGCATTATCTTCATAATTCTCTAATGAAAGTGTCTGCCCTGCTCATGTGCCTGTTTCGCTGGGGCCTGCTACAGTGATAATGAGCCATCCACTTTTTACCGCCTTTCCCACTGCGCTCCTGTATATTTTAAATTTCTTCTGATTAAAGAAAAGAAAAGAAAAACACAGCTATCCTGTGTACTTGTCACAGTTGAACAGCTGAAGAGAGGATGTTCTCAGTTTTGTGCAGGTATATATATTTTTCTCAGCTGTCTATTTTACAACCGAGATATTGATATGGATTTTAGATAAGGAGCGTGCGAATGCGCATCAGCTTCTCTGAGCACATCGGCCTCATTGGGTATTAGGCTATGACAGCAAAGTTTTTTTTAGGACATTAATAATTACTTTACTGTTAGATTAAAACATGGCTACTTCCAGTGAAAATTATATTTAGAGGTAGTGATCTAGCTAATGTGTTTTGAGTTTCCACTTACCCAGCTGGTGAATTAGCACCAAATATATTAGTCTGTGATATTAGTGCCATTAGAAGATGATTAACCTACGTATTTCTTCTATTGGTGATGGCGCTAAAAAAATATGGGAACATTAGCAGGTTTGTGGCGTACGCACTCCTCAAAATTGCTATTAAATTGCATTTCTAGTGGCATTAAAAAGGTCTTTAAAAGTTTTACATTTAACTTGATGGAACCTGCAGATATCCTGTCCCTCCCTCCCTCCCCGCCCCCTCCTTTCATCTCTCTCTCTCTCCCCATCCCTCCTTCACCCTCTCCCTCTCTCTCTCCCCTTCCCTCAGTCTCCCCCTTTTCTCTCTCTCCTCCCCCTCCATTCTCTCTCCCTCCTTCTTTCCCTGCCTCCCTCTCCTCTCATCTCTCTCTCCCTCTCCCTCCTCTCTCCCACAGAAAGGCCGACTGACAGACAGACTATAACTGCAAGACCATTGTGTCCAATGGAGGTCATGCTTTTGTGTCGATTGACTTCAAATTTCATATGCCGGGTCATGATGGTCCCCGTCACAAATTTGGGAAGATTAAACCTTTTTAAACCTTAGGCCCCTATGACCCTCAATTATGTCACTTCCTGTAATCAGACAGACAGACAGACAGACAGCCAGGCAGGTAGGTAGACTGACAGAGAGACGGACAGGCAGGCCATTAGGCAGGCAGACAGACAGTTTCAAGTTTCAAGTCAATCTAAAAAAATGTTCAGCATCCTCTTCAGCATTCATTCAAGAATATTCACAATAGGGCCTCCCAATAGGGCCTCCCGAGTGGCGCAGCGGTCACTACAGACCTGGGTTAGATCCCAGGCTGTGTCGCAGCAGGCCGCAACCGGGAGACCCATGAGGCGGCACACAATTGGCCCAGCGTCGTCCGGGTTAGGGGAGGGTTTGGCCGGCCGGGATGTCCTTTTCCCATTGCGCTCTAGCAACTCCTGAGGCGGCCGGGCACATGCAAGCTGTAATGGTCGCTAGTTGTACGGTGTTTCCCCTGACACATTGGTGCGGCTGGCTTCTGGTTAAGAAGCAGTGCGGCTTGGCAGGGTCGTGTTTCGGAGGATGCATGGCTCTCGACCTTCACCTCTCCCGAGTCTATACGGGAGTTGCAGCGATGGGACAAGACTGTAATTACCAATTGGATATCACGAGAAAGGGGTAAAGGGGAATATAATTTGTACAACTGTGTCCAATGGAGGACAAAAATGCTTTTGGGTTGATTTACTTCAAATGTCATATGCCGGGTCCAGGGTTGCCAAGTGTGCGGTTTTCCTACATATAGGGCCACTTTGAAAATGATGTTGCGGGCGAAAATGTATTGGTCGCGGATTGCAGGTTTTTGGGCTACTTCTAAATATATATTTCACTGTGACATGCTGCTGACTATCAGGTAGTGAGGCTGCCTGTTGCTGAGTGAGTGAGTGAGTGAGTGAGTGAGTGAGTGAGTGAGTGCATGAGTGGTGGGAAGTAGGGGTCTGTGTGTGTTGAGACTGAGCGCTGCAGCAGGCAGCTGAGTCACGTGAGTGAGAGGACACAGAGCAGCACTCGTGCACATTGTTATGTATGGTACGACGTGATGTACGTCGTACTGTACGTTGTTATGGTTTACGACAGTGTGCTGCTTTACGTATGAATGGGTTGTCAGAATGAATGGCACATGTCATTAAACATCAGAGCTAAGCTAGATATAACACACGTCATGACACATTTTTACCAGTTGTAGGTAGGCTATTTAGATTGTCATTATGGAGACACCTATTTCCAACCCTTTTTCCATAAAACATATCAACGCACTAGAACTGATACGCATCAAGAAATAAGGCGACAATGCACAGAAACGACTTTAGGCGCTCTAGAGCGCATTAGATCAATTCACTCTGAGGTGGTTTAAACACATTCTAATGTCAACTTTGCTTATGGAAAACCATATACTGCTTTGCTTTATCTTGGCCAGGTCGCAGTTGTAAATGAGAACTTGTTCTCAACTGGCTTACCTGGTTAAATAAAGGTTAAATAAAAAAATTAAAAATAAATATCAAGCTTAGGGTTTTACATCTCAGTTCTTGGGTCTCGCGTGCTTTTGATATGGGGAAAAGTCCACAATGAAACTGACATTGAATGTGGAGAGTGATACATCTGTTGGCCATTAAATAGCCTACTAATTTCTATGCCTATGTAGGCTACTGTAGCCTACCATTTGACACAATAAATATGTTGAAATGACAATATCACTGGAGTCATTGCAAATTAATTTGTGCCACTTGTGTAGCCTACCTAGAGCTGGCAAACGGATTTAACAAATAGCCTATAACTTAAGTTTATTGTTGTTGTAGCCATGTGTTATTATGCAATTATTAATGGCCATGTTAAGTTAATGAAATCGGAAGTGATCAATTGTGATCGTGGTCACAGTTCTATCGCAATTGCTGATCAGCTGTTGTTAGAATGCATTAGATTGAAGTCACTCAGATTAACAGTCACTCAGATTAGGCTACAGGTAAAAATAAAAATAAACACTGGCTGTTGTTGACAAGCATAGGCAATCTAAATATTCAGTTCATATCCATATTATTAATATATGATTCAGTGCTTGAAATTACGACCCCATCCTCAGTAGCCTATTTCATCAGGGCAACAGAAGCACTTCTAACCTCGAAATCGCCTCGCTATTCATATTAAATAAATTAGTTTGTCAATTTGAACTAAGTAAGCTACTGTAGGCTGTCAGGGGCTATAGGTTACCTGCATCAAGCTAACCAAATCATTGCAAAGTTGAATTACAATCATAAACCCAGATTGTAGTCAGTAGGCCTAGCCTATGTCTATTGAAATAGGCCATTTATAACGGTTTGTAGTCTTAACATCTGACACATAAGGGCGGCAGGTAGCTTAGTGGGTAAGAGCGTTGTGCCAGTAACCGAAAGGTCGCTGGTTCTAATCCCCGAGCCGACTAGGTGAAAAATCTGTCGATGTGCCCTTAAGCAAGGCACTTAACCCTAATTGCTCATGTAAGTCGCTCTGGATAAGAGCGTCTGCTAAATGACTAAAAATGTAAAAACATAATAACAGCACGATTGCCAGAAAATAGCCTAACATTCTTTTGAAGTTCGTCCAAGTGTTTCTTGCACAGAGATTTTGAGATCCTCTGTCCAACTTTCATCCCTCAAACTCTCCTGTTGGATTTGTCTATAGTTATGCACATGCGCATAAGAGATTTATTTACAATCATTGCAGTCAAACGAGTTAAATCGACATACATTGATGGAAAATTATCTGGCAAGTTTTTTAACCCTTCGAAACCACCCCTATGACCCCTAAATAAAAATTACATGTACGGCCTCCTGGGGACACTTTTTAACGATGCTCTGAGTTTCAAGTCTTTACATTAGGAATGTACCGTTCTACAGAGGATGGAAGACCGTGTTTTTGTGTAACTGCAGGGACAGAATGAAGGACCATGTTGAGGATGAATTATGACACTTACTGTTGCCACAGGAAGCTGAACCTCAACACAGGGCATCCCTATAAGTTCACGATTTGTTGTATGGAAGGATGGTTAGCTAGCTCAATCGCAGTCAACGGGGCGTCATGGTTATGTGAGGGCTGTTCTCTGTTGGACCAAGTTTTCACTGTGAAGAGTTAATTTCACATGATCAGATGTAGGCTTGCGTTCATTGGGAGTGTCTGTTGAACGATCCCATGCGTGAATTTTGTTTCTAGCCTCAACCGTTCTGCCGATGTCACCCAAAAAGCACATTAACTCTAGGTCAGGCTTCAAGTGAGGTGAGGGGCACATTCATTAATTGTTAATTGGATGAAGATTAGAGTTGTGTCTAGGGTTGAGGCCTTAACCCTAACCATAGCTTCATGTCCACATCCCGGCTCAACCCTAAACCTAGCTTCAACCCCAACCCTAACTCTAACCCTGACCCTAACCTTAACCCTCACTTCATCTCCACATCTTGGCCCAACCCTTCTGCCGATGTCACTCAAAAGCACATGAACTCTATGTCAGGCTTCAAGTGAGGCCTACCTTTCTGCCATGTAGCGGGGGGAGGGGCACATTCATTAATTTTTAATTGGATTAAGGTTAGGGTTATGTCTAGGGTTGAGGCCCTAACCCTAACTGTAACCCTAGCTTCAACCCTAACCGTAACCCTAACTCTAGCTCAGTGGAGGCTGATGAGGGGAGGAAGGCTCATTATAATTGCTAGAATGGAGTCAATGTGGTTGATACCATTCCATTGACTCCATTCCAGCCATTACTATGAGCCGTACTCCCCTCAGCAGCCTCCATTGCGCTAGCTTCATGTCTCTGCTCAACCCTAAACCTAGCCTCAACCCTAACCCAACCTTCATATCAACTCCCGGCTCAACCCTAACCCTAACCCTCGCTTCATCTCCACATCTTGGCTCAACCCTAACCCTAACTTCATGTCCACATCCCCAGTCTCAACTCTAACTCCAAGAGCTGAGCCAAGATATGGAGGGCTAGGGTTAGGGTTTATGGCTAGGGTTAGGGTTGAGCCGGGATGTGGACATGAAGCTAGGGTTAGGTTTAGGTTTAGGGTTGAGTTTAGAGTTTGTCTGCCTGCCTGCCTGCCTGCCTGCCTGCCTGCCTGCCTCTCTGCCTGTCTGTTTGTCTGTCTGTGAGTTTATATGTCTGCCTGCCTGTCTGTCTGTTAGTGGATATGTCTGTCTGTCTGTTTGTCTGTCTGTCTGTCTGTCTGTCTGAGTCTTTCACCAATTTACCCATTGCTGCTCTATCACTAACTTTTTTGCCTTGAATGCCATTAATGCATATCTATGCATCAATATCCTGTCTGTGGAGGTGAGAAAGTGGAGAGAGAGGTGAAGGTGGGAGAGAGAGGATGGAGAGAGGAGGGACAGGGAGAGAAATAGATTAGAGGGAGGGGGAGAGAGAAGGAGGGAGATAGAATTGAGGGGGGAGGAGGGAGAGAGACAGAAAGAGATAGAGAGGAGGGAGAAAGATATAGAAGAGAGAGAGAGGGACGAGAGAGAAGGGTGTCATGTCAGTGATGCCTTTCTCTATGCGTCCATATTGTGACACTCATATTTTCCCATTGACTGCAATTTATTGATATAAGATTAAATTGGTTGGCGCTTATCTTTTCACATTGACTGCAATGTATTGACATAAACATAAATCCTGTGACACTCATCTTTTGCAATTGAACCCAATGTATTGAGATAGATAAAAGTCAACCCTGTGGCACTTAGGGCTGTGTGTCACGATCGTTGAACGGAGTGGACCAAGGCGCAGCGTGATGAGCGAACATACTTTATTATCGAAAGTGATAACAAGAACAAAACAATAAACGATAACGTGACGTCCTAGGTTAAACACAACCAACACGGAACAAACCAAAAGGAACAAGATCCCACAACTACTGTGGGAAAACAGCCTGTTTAAATGTGGTTCCCAATCAGAGACAACCAGCAACAGCTGACACTCGTTGCCTCTGATTGAGAACCACTCTGGCCAACATAGAAATACAAAACTAGATTATTAACATAGAACTCAAACACATAGAATCTACACACCCTGGCTCAACATATAGAGTCCCCAGAGCCAGGGTGTGACAGTACCCCCCCCAAAGGCGCGGACTGCGACCGCGCCTAAACATAAACAAACCAGGGGATGGCTGGGTGGGCATTCCTCCTCGGAGGCGGCTCCGGGCTTGACCACCACCCTTCAACCATTCCCCCGTGGCGCCCCTGGTCCGGCCTGGCCCCGCTGGCTGGAGCTGGACTGGACATCGTAGAAGCGGATTGCTTAGGCTCCGGTGTGGAGCAGCTGACCGGTACCTGACCAGGCACCGGTGACCCAGGCACGGGTTGTGCCGGACTGACGACGCGCACCCCTGGCTTGGTGCGTGGAGCAGGAACGGGCCGGACCGGGCTGACGACTCGCACCCCTGGCTTGGTGCGAGTGGCAGGAACAGGCCGGGCCGGGCTGGCGACGCACACCGTAGGCTTAGTGTGAGTGGCAGGAACAGGCCGGGCCGGGCTGGCGACGCGCACTGTAGGCTTGGTGCGAGTGGCAGGAACAGGCCGGGCCAGGCTGGCGACGCGCACCATTAGCTTGGTGCGGGGAGCAGGAACAGGCCGGGCTGGCGACGCACACCGTAGGCTTGGTGCGGGGAGCAGGAACAGGCCGGGCTGGGCTGGCGATGCGCACCGTAGGCTTGGTGCGAAGGGCAGGAACAGGCCGGGCCGGGCTGGCGACGCACACCGTAGGCTTGGTGCAGTGGCAGGAACAGGCCGGGCCGGGCTGGCGACGCACACCGTAGGCTTGGTGCGAGTGGCAGGAACAGGCCGGGCCGGGCTGGCGACGCACACCGTAGGCTTGGTGCGAGTGGCAGGAACAGGCCGGGCCGGGCTGGCGACGCGCACCGTAGGCTTGGTGCGAGTGGCAGGAACAGGCCGGGCTGGGCTGGCGATGCGCACCGGAGGCTTGGTGCAAGGAGCAGGAACAGGCCGGGCCGGGCTGTGGAGACGGATAGGAGACCTGGAGTGAAGAGCTGCCACAACCCGTCCTGGCTGAATGCCTACCTTCACACACTCTGTGTGAGGCATCAGCACAGGACGTACAGGGCTGTGTACCCGTACTGGCATAACAGCACGTGACACTGGCGCAGGATATCCGGGACCGAGGAGAGGCACTGGAGGCCACGAGCGCTGAGCCGGCACACTCCATCCTGGCTGCATGCCCACCTTCGCACGACACGTGCGGGGTGCTCGCATAGGACGTACCGGACTATGCCGGACCACTCGTGGCACAGTACGCAGCTCCGCATACCCCGGAACCTGCCCAGTCTCATGCTGCCATGCCTGAGTACGGGGAGTTGGCTCTGCTCTCCATCCAGGCTCCGCCAACCTGCCTTCTGGCCCCCAAACCCAGTGGCCTCCTCTCCTAATCTCCCCAAATCGCCCTGTGGCAGCCTCCTGCTGTCCAGTCGCCCATGCCGTGTGCCCCCCTAAAAAATTTTTTGGGGGTTGCCTCTCGTCCGTCCGACGAGACGACACTGTTGACGCCGTTGCTCCTCTCTCGCCAGGGCCTTAACCTTAGCCCATGGCCCTTTTCCCCGAGCATGTCCTCCCAGGACCACAATTGGCCCACCTGGGCCATCGCCAACCTCTCCAGCTCCTTACCCGGCGCTTCCTCCCATGTCCAGGCCGCCTGCTCCTGGACACGCTGCTTGGTCCTGGTATGGTGGGATCTTCTGTCACGATCGTTGAACGGAGTGGACCAAGGCGCAGCGTGATGAGCGAACATACTTTATTATCAAAAGTGATAACAAGAACAAAACAATAAATGATAACGTGACGTCCTAGGTTAAACACAACCAACACGGAACAAACCAAAAGGAACAAGATCCCACAACTACTGTGGGAAAACAGCCTGTTTAAATGTGGTTCCCAATCAGAGACAACCAGCAACAGCTGACACTCGTTGCCTCTGATTGAGAACCACTCTGGCCAACATAGAAATACAAAACTAGATTATTAACATAGAACTCAAACACATAGAATCTACACACCCTGGCTCAACATATATAGTCCCCAGAGCCAGGGTGTGACACTGTGGTGGTCATTACATTTCGTCAGCCGATGATTGTCATTCAAATAACTGCTGGTCTCACAGTAATTGACCGTTAATTAACATAAATACATTTAGCATATCAGGCTTCCACACATAGCCTACACTGATGCAGACCTACACCATCACAATAATCCATTATTTATTTTAGGCAGGTCTAAAAAAAACATTATGATATGAAGAAAATGTAGCCCATTTCAGAAGAACAGAATAGCATATTCAGAGGCTATGCCATATGGCAGTGGGCTACACTAGTTCATTTAGCAGGCAAGATTTTCTTTGAATGTATTTTATATTATTTTATAGTCAGAACAATACAATTGAACATAGCTGAATAAAATAGAAAGGATATTTTTCCCCAAACGATTTTCGAGGGAGTGCGCACATGCAGATTTTCTGTGTTTAGCGGTTAACAAAGAAACAAGTCCTCCTACAGTATGTGCTTAATTTAGAGTTATTTATGCAACTTTAGTTGTAATACAAATGTTAGGCTATATGTTTTGATTTTTAATATATTCTAAGGCTGCATGATGCGACGAATGATGATTTGAAAAAAGTCACATGAAAGGGAAGCACTCTGCTCTATTTCTTGCACAGGCTGCACACACTTCATCAGTCTCTCATTCACAATTTGACAAGCACTTGATAATATGCTCACGCAGTATTGTACATTTAATCTGGTCTTTACATATAGCCTACTAATATATGTTTAGAATTATGTTTTATTTAGAAATTGCCCACAAAAAAAATATATCATCCATTGTGATGCGTGTGTTAGGAGGAGTCAGGCGCAGGAGAGTAATACGCATCCAAAGAGTTTATTCCGTCTATAAACAGTTGCGCAAGCATGCGACAACAAAACTCAGCCACAGGGGAAATATCTACCCTGGCAACAACAAGGTAAGGGTAGCTCAACCGAGCTACACACAGTTCACTACAAACAATCACCCACACAGACAAGGAAGCAGAGAGAACACTTATACAATGAATGGAGGTTACCTAAATGTAAATCTAAAAGATATTAAGAGGGACAAATGGACAAGCTAGCTGCATTAAAAAAAAGAAACAGCTCTAGATGGGCGTTTGGTGGAGATGCTGAATTCTCGACTTCCAACCATTTCCATTTCCTGGTTCTACCCCAATAGAAAACCAAATCAAATCACTTCAAAATAATGTTTTAATATGCCAGGTAGGCTACCCCATTTGTTAAGTGGATTAATGCTTAATTTTTAAGAATTTAGCAATAAATATAGCAGCACGAGAAAGCTGGGATCCGCTTTTATTATATAGTGGCCAGTCAAAACTCTGTTTTCACACACGATTGCGCAATGACTGGGCTTATAAATTTAAATACGTTTGCCAAAGTTATAGAAATACTGCTGTCTGTTCAGAAATAAATGAAAGAATTCAGCATAGCCTACTACACCATGAGAAGGCCTATCATTTAGCCACAGAGGATCAATAGCTTTAAAAATAATAATAGCTTAGCTGTGAATTGTGTGTAGCCCAATAACAAGGCATAGCCTACAGTCGGGAACACGCAGCAAATCTGTCAGTGAACTGCATGCAGACAAAACAGGCCTTTTGCAATATTTCAAATACAATCGCGGGAAAACACAGGTTGGAAAGCAAATGTCTCCTGCTGAAAAGAAAAGACTCTAATCCGTATGCTGTAGGCAACCAAAATGTTTTATCAACTTCCAAATATTCATTTACAAAGGAAAACAAGAGAGAGATAGGCTTTTGGCACGATTGCATCGGCCATCACTGGCGAGTGAGCTGCATTGGGTGAGTCAGTGAAACTGGAAAGCATTTTTAGGACTATAATTTCCTCTTCATATTGTAGCCGACAATATGTGTCTCCACAAACCTAGGCCTAGGCTATTGATGGATTCAAGACAAGGTCGTTTTTATTGATCTCAGATTGTCAGTTTGTTAGTGTCAAAGTAGCCTGTCATTTCAATATTTTGGGCTGTATTAAAAAATATTCTGCCAGTCTCCAGTCATGTAAAATGACTTAGAATTGCATGAAATGCATTTATAAAAGGACACATTTTTCCGGGATCCTAGGTTACTAAAGATTTTCCCCATGTGTGCAACTTCTGTAAGTGCCTCAACTTTACTGCTCTATGCCACTGCGCAAATGCGATGATATGCATGCAATGCTTAATTATAATAGGTGATTTATTTTTCTCATGCATTATGGTACCTCAGAGCTCCCCAGGTCACCACCCTCTCAAGCTCACTTTTTGTTCCGGCAACTCCCGATTTACTGGTATTTACATATACTAAATAATATGTGTGAAATTAGTTTTGATTTAGAATGGGCCATTATCATGCACCTGTCGGAACAGGGGCAGGGTAAAAAAAAGACGTCATCCATATGCACTTCATTAGCAACTGGAGGACGCTTTTCCCATGGTTTATTTTCATGCCAGCCAGGTAGGCTACTCCGGTTGTAAAGCCAAACAACACTGAACAAAAATATAAATGCAACATATAAAGTATTGGTCCCATGTTTCATGAGCTGAAATTAAAAGATCCCAGAAATGTTCCATATGCACAAAAAGCTTATTTCTCTAAAATGTTGTGCACACTATTAGTGAGCATTTCTCCTTTGCCAAGATAATCCATCCACCTGACAGGTGTGGCATATCAAGAAGCTGATTAAACAGCATGATTATTACACAGGTGCACCTTGTGCTGGGGACAATAAAAGGCCACTCTAAAATTTGCAGTTTTGTCACACAACACAATGCTACAGATGTCTCAAGTTTTGAGGGAGCGTGCAATTAGCATGCTGACTGCAGGAATGTCCACCGCAACGGTTGCCAGAGAATTGAATGTTCATTTCTCTAGCATAAGCTGCCTCCAAAAATACACAAATACGTCCTTTAGAAACAGCAAAGCTCTCAGTATAGGGATGCAGGTCTTGATGTTGTATACAAGAAATCCTGTCATTCAAAACTTTAGAAGCGATACCTCTGTCCATTCTATCAGCAGGCTACACGGAGAATGGAACAGCTGGATAGGGGAAACCGCTCGAGTCGCACAAAATGGAATATAACTTTGCAGATAAAGTTCAGAATGACAATTTCATATGTACAACATCTAAAGACCTGCATCACTATAATGAGGGTGTTTCCGTTTCTAAAAGGACATACGTTTTGGGAGCCTTTGTTCATGTTTTTTTGGCACCCATGTACTGCACAACGAGGATGGGGAAGTATATTGCTGCTTGGGGTAAGTTTCTCAAAAACAAGTGAAATTGCAAAAAAACTGTCCGTACACATCTATAACATGCCATTTACATCCAAAATACAGATTTGGTTGTAAAAAAGTGAACTTATCCTGGTCTAGGACTTGGTTTAAAGCCCTGTGGTGGCTTGGTTAGAAACATCCCATCTCCTCAACCTACCCTGTGTTTGTAGAGCATGCCCAGGTGTTTGGGGGTGTAGGCCAGGGAGGGGTGGTCAGGGGACAGGGTTCTCATCCTGATGTCCAAGGCTCTCTCATACATGTCCTCTGCATTGTCATACTCCCTCCTCTCAGTGTGGCGGGCAGCTAGGTTGTTGAAGGACTGGGAACAGTCCAGGCGGTCTGGCCCTAACACACTCTGACCCATCTCCAGATGGGTCAAGAGCTCAAGAACACTTTGGCTGCCCTGGAAAACACAGTAGGGAGTGACACAGAACGCTAAGTCCCCTGTTTAGGGGACTGAACGGTTCTGGACCGTTCCGACCAATATCTTTGTGTACAGATCGCTCTATGAACAGTGCAACATCAATTCCTGTGCACTCCGTGACAGCTCTGGTTGTCCCGCTTCGCATACCTTTCTCCGATCTCATCTGAGATGCAGTATGTGAAATCTGAAATCTAATTTGCATAGGGAGCAAAGCATCCCATTTTCTCTTTTCATCCAGACAAATGATCTAACTCCAGTCTGTGAACTTTGAAGCTCCTCTCAACATGAAAAAATACAAAATAATTTAGTAGAATTGAAACAAGACCGCTTTCTTTTGGTCGCAGAGGGACGAAATCTCATGCTAAAAGCTGAAGTTGTAACAAGTCAGCAGGCATTTGAATGGCGTCTGTGCGTAACTCAGAAGACGCTGGGCAGAAAATGCTCTGTCATCGATTACATGAAATGGTGCCAATTTTGTACTGTCACTGACTATTTATTTCATACAGTAGTTAGAAGAATGGTGAAATATTATAGTTGTTTATACTTTTATTGTTACTATATTTAGAAAGCGATTCAATAATTTCAAGCCGTATTGCCTGACTTTTGTTGAATAGAAGAAAAAAAACATGATTTTTCATAGTATCTGTACTTGAGCTTGTGTCCTCAAACGAGACTATACCTCAACAATTTATAACTATTTTTACCAGAAAGGTGAGATTTTAATCTTTCTGGCAGTATAAGCATTACTAGGTATTGTTTATGGCCCTCTCATGATAAATAATTACTTTTAGGGATATCTATTTAGGCAGAAATCTACATTTTGACATTACATTTAACTGGTTAACGCCACAATATGATCAAAACCATTGGATGTAGCGAGTGAAAAACAGAAAAATCATGTAGTAAAAAACATTGGTGACACTTTCCATAGAGCTTCTGTCATGTGGCCTATGTGACAATCAAATGTAAAGCACACAACACCGTCAATTGTGTTGGCCTGCAGTGACGGTCATCACACCTGGGGTTGGCCTGCAGTGGCGGTCATCACACCTGGGGTTGGCCTGCAGTGGCGGTCATCACACCTGGGGTTGGCCTTCATGGCCATAGTGGAAAATAAGTCCTGCATAGTGTTGTAGCCCAGGTAGTGGCTGCCAGTGCCAAACTTCAACAGGTACCTGTTAGAGAACCACAAACCATTGTTAGGATATATTCATAGAAAACCCTGTTATGGGTATTTGTGAATGGTGGGCTAAGATCAGGGTTATATTCATTTGGGCAAACCGTTGCAAAATATTTCACAACAGAAAAAAGTGTTTCTTATTGGACAAGTTGCAATGCAAATAGTCAGGGTAGCCATGATTAGCTGTTCAGGAGTCTTATGGCTTGGGGGTAGAAGCTGTTAAGAAGCCTTTTGGACCTAGACCTGGCACTCCGGTACCGCTTGCTGTGCGGTAGCAGAGAGAACAGTCTATGACTAGGGTGGCTGGAGTCTGACAATTTTTAGGGCCTTCCTCTGATACCACCTGGTATAGAGGTCCTGGATGGCAGGAAGCTTGGCCCCAGTGATGTACTGGGCCGTACGCACTACCCTCTGTAGTGCCTTGCGGTCGGAGGCCGAGCAGTTGCCATACCAGGCGGTGATTTAACCAGTCAGGATGCTCTCGATGGTGCAGCTGTAGAACTTTTTGAGGATCTGAAGACCCATGCCAAATCTTTTCAGTCTCCTGAGGGGGAATAGGCTTTGTCGTGCCCTCTTTACGACTGTCTTGGTGTGTTTGGACCATGATAGTTTGTTGGTGATGTGGACACCAAGGAACTTGAAGCTCTCAACCTGTTCCACTACAGCCCCGTTGATGAGAATGGGGGCGTTGTCACGATCGTCTGAAGAAGCGGACCAATACGCAGCGCGTGGAGTGAACATGATGACTTTATTTAATAAAGCAACCACGAAAAACAACAAATGACGATAGTGAAGTCCTCTGTAACACTGACAGAAACATGGAACAAAAACCCACAACCACAAAGTGAAACCCCACAGTATAAATATGGCTCCCAATCAGAGATAACGAGCCGACAGCTGACACTCGTTACCTCCGATTGGGAGTCATTGACAAAACCTAGAAATAAACCCGACAGAAAAGCAAACATAGAAATACACCCAACAGAAAATGAACAACCCTGGCTCAATAATCAAAGTCCCGGAGCCAGAGTGTCACAGTACCCCCTAAAGGTGCGAACTCCGGGCGCACCAGCATACAGTCTAGGAGAGGGTCTGGGTGGGCGTCTGTCCACGGTGGCGGCTCTGGCACTGGTCGTGGTCCCCACCCCACCATAGTCACTACCCGCTTTAGTAACCTCCTCCACATGACCACCCCCCAACTAAACCCCCACAGGATTAAGGGGCAGCACTGGACTAAGAGGCAGCACCGGACTCAGGGGCAGCACCGGACTAAGGGGCAGCACCGGACTAAGGGGCAGTACCGGGCTAAGGGGCAGCACCGGGCTAAGGGGCAGCACCGGGCTAAGGGGCAGCACCGGGCTAAGGAGCAGCACCGGGCTAAGGGGCAGCACCGGGCTAAGGGGCAGCACCGGACTAAGGGGCAGCACCGGGCTAAGGGGCAGTACCGGACTAAGGGGCAGCACCGGGCTAAGGGGCAGTACCGGACTAAGGGGCAGCTCCGGACTGAATGGCGGATCCTGGCTGGCTGGCTCTGGCGGATCCTGGCTGGCTGGCGGATCCGGGCTGGACGGCTCTGGCGGATCCTGGCTGGACGGCTCTGGCGGATCCTGGCTGGACGGCTCTGGCGGATCCTGGCTGGACGGCTCTGGCGGATCCTGGCTGGACGGCTCTGGCGGATCCTGGCAGGACGGCTCCGGCGGATCCTGGCTGGACGGCTCCGGCGGATCCTGGCTGGACGGCTCCGGCGGATCCTGGCTGGACGGCTCTGGCGGATCCTTGCTGGACGGCTCTGGCGGATCCTGGCTGGCCGGCTCTGGCGGATCCTGGCAGGACGGCTCCGGCGGATCCTGGCTGGACGGCTCTGGCGGATCCTGGCTGGACGGCTCTGGCGGATCCTGGCTGGACGGCTCTGGCGGATCCTGGCTGGACGACTCATGGCTGGCCGACGGGTCTGGCTGCTCATGGCTGGCCGACGGATCTGGCTGCTCATGGCTGGCCGACGGATCTGGCTGCTCATGGCTGGCCGACGGATCTGGCTGCTCGTGGCTGGCCGACGGATCTGGCTGCTCGCGGCTGGCTGACGGATCTGGCTGCTCATGGCTGGCTGACGGATCTGGCTGCTCATGGCTGGCTGACGGATCTGGCTGCTCATGGCTGGCTGACGGATCTGGCTGCTCATGGCTGGCTGACGGATCTGGCTGCTCATGGCTGGCTGACGGTGCTGGCTGCTCATGGCTGGCTGACGGATCTGGCTGCTCATGGCTGGCTGACGGATCTGGCTGCTCATGGCTGGCTGACGGATCTGGCTGCTCATGGCTGGCTGACGGATCTGGCTGCTCGTGGCTGGCTGACGGATCTGGCTGCTCATGGCTGGCTGACGGATCTGGCTGCTCATGGCTGGCTGGACGGATCTGGCTGCTCATGGCTGGCTGACGGATCTGGCTGCTCATGGCTGGCTGACGGATCTGGCTGCTCATGGCTGGCTGACGGTGCTGGCTGGGCGGCTGGCGGTGGAGGCGGACCCCAGCCTCGGAGAGTGGTCATCACCTCCAGCAGGGCGGTTCCCATCTGCAGGAGCTGCTCTTGCTGGTCCCGAACCTGGGCTTCCAGTCTTGTACGGGCTGCGTCGGCTCCTGCTGATTCCATAGCTGGTGTATGCTTCTGTCTGGCGGAAGGCTCTAGCGGCTCCTGTCTGGCGGAAGGCTCTAGCGGCTCCGGTCTGGCGGACGGCTCTGAAGGCTCATGGCAGACGGGCGGCTTTGCAGGCTCAGTACAGACGGGCGGCTTATGCAGCGCTTGGCAGACGGGCAGTTCAGGCGCCATAGGGCAGACGGGCAGTACAGGCGCCGTTGAGCAGACGGGCAGTTCAGGCGCCCAAGCCATGTGCCCCCAAAATTTTTTGGGGGTTGCCTCCCGTCCTTCCGACGATAGCCCTGCCGACGCTGTTGCTCCTCTCGCCGTCGCCTCTCCACCGTTTCGCTCCATGGACGGCGATCCATCCCATCCAGGATCTCCTCCCATGTCCAGGACCCTTTTCCGTCCAACAGCTCCTCCCATGTCCAGACCCTTTGCTCCTGGACGCGCTGCTTGGTCCTTTTTGTGGTGGGTTTTTCTGTCACGATCGTCTGAAGAAGCGGACCAATACGCAGCGCGTGGAGTGAACATGATGACTTTATTTAATAAAGCAACCACGAAAAACAACAAATGACGATAGTGAAGTCCTCTGTAACACTGACAGAAACATGGAACAAAAACCCACAACCACAAAGTGAAACCCCACAGTATAAATATGGCTCCCAATCAGAGATAACGAGCCGACAGCTGACACTCGTTACCTCCGATTGGGAGTCATTGACAAAACCTAGAAATAAACCCGACAGAAAAGCAAACATAGAAATACACCCAACAGAAAATGAACAACCCTGGCTCAATAATCAAAGTCCCGGAGCCAGAGTGTCACAGGCGTGCTCAGTCCTCTTTTTTTTCCTGTAGTCCACAATCATCTCCTTTGTCTTGATCACGTTGAGGGAGAGGTTGTTATCCTGGCACCACACGGCCAGGTCTCTGACCTCCTCCCTATAGGCTGTCTCATCATTGTCGGTGATCAGGCCTACCACTGTTGTGTCGTCTGCAAACTTAATGATGGATGAAAACTATCTTGGTAAATAGTGTGGTCTACATCTTATCATGAGATACTCTACCTCAGGCGAGCAAAACCTTGAGACTTCCTTAGTATTTGATTTTATGCACCAGCTGTTGTTTACAAATATACACAGACCGCCACCCCTTGTTTTACCGGAGTCAGACGTTCTAATCTGCCGATGTAGCTTATATCCCGCCAGCTGTATGTTATCCATGTCGTCGTTCAGCCACGACTCGGTGAAACATAATATATTACAGTTTTTAATGGCCCGTTGGTAGGATAACCATAATCTTAGGTCGTCTAATTTATTTTCAAATGATTGAACATTGGCTGATAGGATTGATGGAAGAGGCAGTTTACTCGCTCGCCGTCGGATCCTTACAAGGCACCCCGACCTACGTCCACGATATCTCTATGTCACGATCGTCGGGAAGAGAGGACCAAGGCGCAGCGTTGAAGGCGAACATACTTTTATTATTTAGAATGAACACACAAACAAAAACAACAAACGATAACGTGACGTCCTCGGTTCTAGCACAAACCTATACTGGAACAAGATCCCACACCAAACAATGCCAAACGGCTACCTAAGTATGGCTCCCAATCAGAGACAACGAGCTAAAGCCGTCTCCGATTGGGAGCCACCCTGGCCAACATAGAAATACTAAACTAGAACAAAACCCAATGAAAACTCACAACCTGGCTCAACATACTAGAGTCCCCAGAGCCAGGGCGTGACAGTACCCCCCCCCAAAGGCGCAGACTCTGACCGCGCCAACCAAACACAACAGGGGAGGGGCCGGGTGGACACTCCGCCTTGGCGTAGGATCCGGCTCCGGGCATGATCCCCACTCCCTCTCTAACCCCCCAAAGTACCCCTGGTCCAGTCTGGCCCTGCTGGCCGAAGCTGGACTGAACACTGGTGGAGCGGATTGCTCTAGCTGTGTGGAGCAGCTGACCGGTGCCGGACCAGGCACCGGTGGAACAGGCACGGGCTGTGCCGGACTGACGACGCACACCCCTGGCTTGGTGTGGGGAGCAGGAACGGGCCAGACCGGGCTGACGAAGCGCACCACTGGCTTGGTGCGGGGAGCAGGAACGTGCCAGACCGGGCTGACGAAACGCACCACTGACTTGGTGCGGGGAGCAGGAACGGGCCGGACCGGGCTGACGAAACGCACCACTGACTTGGTGCGGGGAGCAGGAATGGGCCGGACCGGGCTGACGACGCGCACCACTGACTTGGTGCGGGGAGCAGGAACGGGCCGGACCGGGCTGGCGAAGCGCACCACTGACTTGGTGCGGGGAGCAGGAACAGGCCAGACCGGGCTGGCGACGCGCACCACAGGCTCGGTGCGAGGGACAGGAACAAGCCGGACCGTACTGGGAACACACACCACTGGCCCTACGCGGGGATCAGGAACAGGCCGGACCGGACTGGCAACACACCCCAGTACCTCTCGCCATGCCTCTACATCCTCCTTCCCCCGGTGACCAGTGACTCCCGTAACCTGGCGGCCTCCTGCTGCCCCGTCGTCCACGGCGTGAGCCCCCCCCCTAAAAAAATTCTGGCCGTCTCTCCTCCCTGTGGGCCAGGTCTCCATGTCTCTCGCCAGACTTTCGCCCTTCTGCTTCCAAGTCCAGCCTCTCTCCTCCTCACACGGCTTGACCCAGTCGAGGTGGCAAAGGAGATCCGCTAGAGATTCCCCTGGCGATGGCTCCTGGACACGCTGCTTGGTCCAGTTTTGGTGGGATCTTCTGTCACGATCGTCGGGAAGAGAGGACCAAGGCGCAGCATTGAAGGCGAACATACTTTTATTATTTAGAATGAACACACGAACAAAAACAACAAACGATAACGTGACGTCCTCGGTTCTAGCACAAACCTATACTGGAACAATATCCCACACCAAACAATGCCAAACGGCTACCTAAGTATGGCTCCCAATCAGAGACAACGAGCTACAGCCGTCTCCGATTGGGAGCCACCCTGGCCAACATAGAAATACTAAACTAGAACAAAACCCAATAAAAACTCACACCCTAGCTCAACATACTAGAGTCCCCAGAGCCAGGGCGTGACACTCTATCTCTTTCTCATCCAAATGATGGGGATTTGGGCCTTGTCGGGTGTCTGTAGGATATCCTTCGCGTCCTACTCATTGAAGAAAAAATATTCGTACAATACGAGGTGAGTAATCGCTGTCCTGATATGCAGAAGCTCTTTTTGGTCATAAGAGACGGTGGCAGAAAAATTATGTACAGAATAAATTACAAATAACGCGAAAAAAAACACACATAATAGTACAATTGGTTAGAGGGCTGTAAAACGGCTAACATCTTCTTCGGCACCATTCACCCCCTTCCATAGACTTACACAGTAATTATGACAACTTCCGGAGGACATCCTCCAACCTATCAGAGCTCTTGCAGCATGAACTCACATGTTGTCCACCCAATCAAAGGATCAGAGAGTTAATCTAGAACTGAAAGCATAAGCTACAGCTAGCTAGCACTGCAGTGCATATAAATGTGTTGAGTAGTTGACTCAAAGAGAGAGAAAGACAATAGTTGAACAGTTTAGAAAAAAAAAAAATTATTCCAAAATTAAGGAAACGTGAGAGAGAGAGACCTAGCTATATTTGGTTGTATTTTTTTTACTTTCACTTAGCTAGCAAATGCAGTTAGCTAGTTTAGCCTACTCTAACATCCGTCTCAAACAGAGAGGGATACTATCTTAGCTAGCTGACTATGGCTATCCAACACTGGAACTCTTCCAAGTCAAGGTACGTTTTTGGTTTTATTAATGTATTGCCACCGGAGACAGCCGGTGTAACTGCTAAACTGCTTTCTGACTGTACACTGTACTGCATGATTATAGTGAGTTTACTAAGGCATTAGTTCTAGTAGTTCTAGTTGACAACAATGTAGGCTGTGTATAACGGTTAGTGGTCATGATATGAAGGCTTGGCAAGTTTTTTTCCACCTAGTCACAGACAGCTGATGCGTTGTAAACTCTAGTCCACAAGCGAAGGGAAAAGGTGAGAGGAAGAGCACGCGTAGATAGCTGCGAGAAATAATGATATATGCACAACGAGCAACATCATCATGGTGTTTTTTGTGGCTGCTATGAAAGTGAACTGTTTACGTGTGATCATTCGGCTGATTCTGTTGAAAAACTGAAACGAAACAGGGATAAACATACCTGAATTTGTCCAATAGAAACTAATTTTCAACTGTTGGACTAATGACTACACCCTAGATCAGCTAGATGCAAGTAAGTGTGTGCCAGGCGGTATTGAATGTGTCATTGTCTGTCACCTTGATTACTCAAAATTCTCTTGTCTCGTGCACTTATGTTGTTAACTTTTATTCGTAGGCTAGGTTGTAGCAACCTCATGATGGGTACAGGGAAAATAGCATAAACCTATCAATATTACATTGAGCTGGGTGAATGGAATATTAAATGACAGTCATCCAGTATGCTGTAATAGAAATAAGGCCATGTCATAAAAACGTGTGGCATATCAAGAAGCATTATCATTACACAGGTGCACCTTGTGCTGGGGACAATAAAAGGCCACTCTAAAATGTGCAGTTTTGTAACACAACACAATGCCACAGATGTCTCAAGTTTTGAGGGAGCGTGCAATTGGCATGCTGACTGCAAGAATGTCCACCAGAGCTGTTGACAGATAATTTAATGTTCATTTCTCTACCATAAGCCGCCTCCGTCTTTTTCCGAGAATTTGGCAGTACGTCCAACCGGCCTCACAACTACAGATCACGTGCAACCACGCTAGCCAAGGACATCCACATCCGGCTTCTTCACCTGCGGGATTGTCTTAGACCAGCCACCCGGACAGCTGATGAAACTGTGGGTTTGCACAACCAAATATTTTCTGCAAAAACTGTCAGAAAGTATGCTCTTCACAGATTAATCACAGTTTCAACTGTACCGGGCAGATGGCAGACAGCGTGTATGGCGTCGTGTGGGCGAGCGGTTTGCTGATGTCAACTTTGTGAACAGATTGCCCCATGGTGGCGGTGGGGTTATGGTATGGGCAGGCATAAACTACAGACAACAAACACAGTTGCATTTTATTGATGGCAATTTTAATGCACAAATATATCATGAGGAGATCCTGAGGCCCATTGTTGTGCCATTCATCCGCCGCCATCAACTCATGTTTCAGCATGATAATGCACTGCCCCATGTCGCAAGGATCTGTACACAATTCTTGGAAGCTGAAAATGTCCCAGTTCTTCCATGGCCTGCATACTCACCAGACATGTCACCCATTGAGCACGTTTGGGATGCTCTGGATCGACGTGTATGACAGAGTGTTCCAGTTCCGGCCAATATTCAGCAACTTCGCACAGCCATTGAAGAGGAGTGGGACAACATTCCACAGGCCACAACCAAGAGCCTGATCAACTCTATGCGAAGGAGATGTGTCACGCTGCATCAGGCAAATGGTGGTCACACCAGATATAGACTGTTTTTCTGATCCACGGACCTACATTTTTTTTAAAGGTACACTACCGGTCAAAGGTTTTAGAACACCTACTCATTCAAGGGTTTTTCTGTAATTGTACTATTTTCTACAT
Source organism: Coregonus clupeaformis (assembly GCF_020615455.1). NCBI lineage: Eukaryota > Metazoa > Chordata > Actinopteri > Salmoniformes > Salmonidae > Coregonus > Coregonus clupeaformis. Next base: position 17,557,806 of record NC_059230.1, on the reverse strand, counting down.
TGTAGAATAATAGTGAAGACATCAAAAGTATGAAATAACACAAATAACACACACTTGGCATTCTCTCAACTAGCTTCATGAGGTAGTCACCTGGAATGCATTTCAATTAACAGGGGTGCCTTGTTAAAAGTTAATTTGTGGAATTTCTTTCCTTCTTAATGCGTTTGAGCCAATCAGTTGTGTTGTGACAAGGTAGGGGGGTATACAGAAGATAGCCATATTTGGTAAAAGACCAAGTCCATATTATGGCAAGAACAGCTCAAATAGGCAAAGAGAAACGACAGTCCATCATTACTTTAAGACATGAAGGTCAGTCAATACGGAACATTTCAAGAACTTTTAAAGTTTCTTCAAGAGCAGTCGCAAAAACCATCAAGCGCTATGATGAAACTGGCTCTCATGAGGACCTCCACAGGAATGGAAGACCCAGAGTAACCTCTGCTGCAGAGGATAAGTTCATTAGAGTTACCAGCCTCAGAAATTGAAGCCCAAATAAATGCTTCACAGAGTTCAAGTAACAGAAACATCTCAACATCAACTGTTCAGAGGGGACTGTGTGAATCAGGCCTTCATGGTCGAATTGTTGCAAAGAAACCACTACTAAAGGACACCAATAAGAAGAAGAGACTTGCTTGGGCCAAGAAACACAAGCAATGCACATTAGACCGGTGGAAATGTGTCCTTTGGTCTGCAGTCCAAAATTGAGATTTTTGGTTCTAACCGCCGTGTCTTTGTGAGACGCGGTGTGGGTGAACGGATGATCTCAGTATGTGTATTTCCCACCGTAAAGCATGAAGGAGGAGGTGGTGTGGTGTGGGCGTGCTTTGCTGGTGACACTGTCTGTGATTTATTTAGAATTCAAGGCACACTTAACCAGCATGGCTATCACAGCATTCTGCAGCGATACACCATCCCATCTCAAATCAAATCAAATCAAATTGTATTGGTCACATGCGCCGAATACAACAGGTGCAGACATTACAGTGAAATGCTTACTTACAGCCCTTAACCAACAGTGCATTTATTTTAAACAAAAAAAGTAAGAATAAAACAACAACAAAAAAAGTGTTGAGAAAAAAAGAGCAGAAGTAAAATAAAGTGACAGTAGGGAGGCTATATATACAGGGGGGTACCGTTGCAGAGTCAATGTGCGGGGGCACCGGCTAGTTGAGGTAGTTGAGGTAATATGTACATGTGGGTAGAGTTAAAGTGACTATGCATAAATACTTAACAGAGTAGCAGCAGTGTAAAAAGGATGGGGTGGGGGGCAGTGCAAATAGTCCGGGTAGCCATGATTAGCTGTTCAGGAGTCTTATGGCTTGGGGGTAGAAGCTGTTGAGAAGTCTTTTGGACCTAGACTTGGCACTCCGGTACCGCTTGCCGTGCGGTAGCAGAGAGAACAGTCTATGACTAGGGTGGCTGGAGTCTTTGACAATTTTGAGGGCCTTCCTCTGACACCGCCTGGTATAGAGGTCCTGGATGGCAGGAAGCTTTGCCCCAGTGATGTACTGGGCCGTACGCACTACCCTCTGTAGTGCCTTGCGGTCAGAGGCCAAGCAGTTGCCATACCAGGCGGTGATGCAACCAGTCAGGATGCTCTCGATGGTGCAGCTGTAGAATTTTTGAGGATCTGAGGACCCATGCCAAATCTTTTTAGTCTCCTGAGGGGGAATAGGCTTTGTCGTGCCCTCTTCACGACTGTCTTGGTGTGTTTGGACCATGATAGTTCGTTGGTGATGTGGACACCAAGGAACTTGAAGCTCTCAACCTGTTCCACTACAGCCCCGTCGATGAGAATGGGGGCGTGCTCAGTCCTCTTTTTTTTCCTGTAGTCCACAATCATCTCCTTTGTCTTGGTCACGTTGAGGGAGAGGTTGTTGTCCTGGCACCACACGGCCAGATCTCTGACCTCCTCCCTATAGGCTGTCTCATCGTTGTCGGTGATCAGGCCTACCACTGTTGTGTCGTCGGCAAACTTAATGATGGTGTTGGAGTTGTGCCTGGCCATGCAGTCATGGGTGAACAGAGAGTACAGGAGGGGACTGAGCACGCACCCCCTGAGGGGCCCCCGTGTTGAGGATCAGTGTGGCAGATGTGTTGTTACCTACCCTTACCACCTGGGGGCGGCCCGTCAGGAAGTCCAGGATCCAGTTGCAGAGGGAGGTGTTTAGTCCCAGGATCCTTAGCTTAGGGATGAGCTTAGAGGGCACTATGGTGTTGAATGCTGAGCTGTAGTCAATGAATAGCATTCTCACGTAGGTGTTCCTCTTGTCCAGGTGGGAAAGGGCAGTGTGGAGTGCGATAGAGATTGCATCATCTGTGGATCTGTTGGGGCGGTATGCAAATTGGAGTGGGTCTAGGGTTTCTGGGATTATGCTGTTGATGTGAGCCATGACCAGTCTTTCAAAGCACTTCATGGCTACAGACGTCAGTGCTACGGGTCAGTAGTCATTTAGGCAGGTTATCTTAGAGTTCTTGGGCACGGGGACTATGGTGGTCTGCTTGAAACATGTTGGTATTACAGACTCAGTCAGGGACATGTTGAAAATGTCAGTGAAGACACTTGCCAGTTGGTCAGCACATGCTCGGAGTACACGTCCTGGTAATCCGTCTGGCCCTGCGGCCTTGTGAATGTTGACCTGCTTAAAAGTCTTACTCACATCGGCTACGGAGAGCGTGATCACATAGTCATCCGGAACAGCTGGTGCTCTCATGCATGCTTCAGTGTTGCTTGCCTCGAAGCGAGCATAGAAGTGGTTTAGCTCGTCTGGTAGGCTTGTGTCACTGGGCAGCTCGCGGCTGTGCTTCCCTTTGTAGTCTGTAATAGTTTTCAAGCCCTGCCACATCCGACGAGCGTCAGAGCCAGTGTAGTATGATTCAATCTTAGACCTGTATTGACTCTTTGCCTGTTTGATGGTTCGTCGGAGGTCATCTGGTTTGGGCTTAGTGGGACTATCATTTGTTTTTCAACAGGACAATGACCCAACACACCTCCAGGCTGTGTAAGGGCTATTTTACCAGGAAGGAGAGTGATGGAGTGCTGCATCAGATTACCTGGCCTTCACAATCCGCCGACCTCAACCAAATTGAGATGGTTTGGGATGAGTCGGACCACATAGTGAAGGAAAAGCAGCCAACAAGTGCTCAGCATATGTGGGAACTCCTTCAAGGCTGTTGGAAAAGCATTCCAGGTGAAGCTGGTTGAGAGAATGCCAAGAGTGTGCAAAGCTGTCATCAAGGCAAAGGGTAGCTATTTGTAGAATCTCAAATATAAAATTGTCACAAGCCGGGCTAGAAACTCCGGTCTCAGATGTGGAGAGCTGGGAGTACTACCCCTTAGCCACAGAGGAGGTGTTGTAGGACCCAAATGAAACACCCAAGGCAATACTCCAGGCAAGTAGATTTAATGTTCCAAAACAGGAGGCAAAACAAAACAACTCCACGAGGGGAGAAAAACAAACTAAAGATAACTTTGAACAACTTACTAGGACTGACACGGTGGGACAAAGCAGGAGACACATAGTCAGGACGCAATAACCAAGTGAGAAACAAGGGGAAAACACACAGCTAAAATACACAAGGGGGAAACAAGGCACAGGTGACCTGGATCAAGCTAATTAGGACACATGAGGAAGAACTAAGGCAGAGGGGAACACAGATGACCTCTAGAGGCCCGGAGACAAACAGGGAGGCAGGAAGCTGACACACACGAGGAAGAACTAAGGCAGAGGGGAACACAGATGACCTCTAGAGGCCTGGAGACAAACAGGAGGCAGGAAGCTGACAGGACCCCCTCCTCTAGGAACGACTCCTGACGTTCCTTCCAGAACACCCTGGCCCCAGGGGTGCGAAAATCTCGGATCAAACCTGGGTCCAGGATGTCCCTGGCTGGAACCCAGGAGCGCTCCTCCGGCCCGTAGCCTCCCAGTCCACCAGATACTGCAGAGAGTTCTGGACCCTCCGGGAGTCCAGTATCCGGCGGACTGTGTAGGCTGGCTGGCCGTCAATGATCCTGGGAGGTGGCGGGGGTCTGCGTGGGGGGCAAAGGGAGAAGACAAGACAGGTTTAAGGAGTGAAACATGGAAAGTGGGGTTAACTCTAAGGGAGCGAGGGAGAACCAAACGATACGACACAGGGTTAACCTTTCTAGCAATGCGGAAAGGCCCGATGTATCTCTGGGAAAGCTTCCTGGATTCGACCCGGAGGGGCAGGTTCTTAGTGGCCAACCAAACTCTCTGACCAGCTCGGAAACTAGGGGCCGTCCGGCGGTGGCGATTAGCCTGACTTTGGTATCTCTGGGAGGTCCGAAGGAGGGCACGCCTGGCCTTCTTCCAGGTCCGCCTACAGCGTTGGACAAAGCGCTGGGCCGAGGGAACACCAACTTGCGCCTCCTCCTCTGGAAACAATGGAGGGTTGTAACCGAACTGGCATTCGAAGGGGGACAATCCGGTGGCTGAGGACTGGAGGGTGTTGTGGGCATATTCAGCCCAAATGATATAGGTGGCCCAAGACGTGGGATTACTGGCCGCCATACACCGCAGGGTGGTCTCCAGATCCTGATTGATCCGTTCCGTTTGGCCATTAGACTCTGGATGGAACCCCGACGATAGGCTGGCTGTGGCCCCAACAAGCCTGCAGAAGGCCCCCCAAAACCGGGACGAGAATTGGGGACCTCGGTCAGAGACCACGTCCCAGGGGAATACCAAATATCCGGAAGACATGGTTCATGAGGAGCTCAGCAGTCTCCTTTAGCCGAGGGCAGCTTGGGCAGGGGAATAAACCGGGCAGCCTTAGAGAACCGGTCTACCACCACTAGGATGACGGTGTTGCCCTGGGATAGAGGAAGTCCCGTAACAAAGTCCAGAGAAAGGTGTGACCATGGCCTTCGAGGAACAGGTAAGGGATGGAGCAGTCCCTGGGGTCGCTGGCGTGTCGACTTTCCCTGGTTGCACACAGGGCAGGCCTCAACATAGACCTGCACGTCCTTCTTGATGGACGGCCACCAAAACCGCCGTCGGAGGAACTCCAGTGTGCGAGCACTGCCTGGATGGCATGTCAAGGGCGACTCATGACCCCACTGCAAGACGCGGCCCCGAACAGAGAGAGGAACGTACAGGCGACCGGCAGGACCACCGCCTGGATCGGGCTCCTGGACAAGAGCTTCTCGTACCCCTCTTTCTAGTTCCCACTGAAGAGGTGCGACGATCCTAGACCTCGGAATAATCGATGCCAAGGGCTTCTCTTGTAACTCGGGAGAATAGACTCGAGACAGAGCATCCGGCTTGACGTTCTTGGTGCCAGGTCGGTAAGTCAGGAGGAACTGGAATCGATTAAAGAAAAGGGACCATCGTGCTTGCCGAGGGTTCATCCGCTTAGCCTGTTGGAGATATTCCAGGTTCTTGTGGTCTGTGAGAACCTGGAAAGGGTGCTGAGCCCCCTCAAGCCAATGGCGCCACTCTTCCAATGCCAGTTTTACCGCAAGCAACTCTAGATCCCCCACGTGGTAGTTGCGCTCGGCCTCAGACAGGCGGCGAGACATGAAGGCACAAGGGTGTAATCTCCCATCCGCACCCCTCTGTGACAGGACGGCTCCCACCCCCCACCTCTGAGGCGTCCACCTCCACCACGAAAGGTCTCTCTGGGTCAGGGGTCACCAGAATCGGAGCAGACGTGAAGCGGCGCTTGAGATCCTCGAAGGCCCCTGCTGCTTCCGGACCCCAGTGAATCTTGGTCCCTCCTCCTTGGTAAGCGTCGTCAAGGGGGCTACCACCGAGCTGAAATTCTTAATGAACTTCCGATAGAAGTTAGAAAAGCCAATGAACCGTTGAACCTCCTTGACCGTGGCAGGTGTGGGCCAATCGTGGACCGCCTTGACCTTCTTGGGATCCATCTCTAGGTGCCCGGGAGTGACAATAAACCCGAGAAACTGAGTCTGAGAAACATGAAATTCACACTTCTCAGGCTTAACGTAGAGGTGATTGTCAAGGAGCCTCTGGAGAACCCTGCTAACATGCCCCTCATGCTCCTTCAGTGACCTCGAGAAGATGAGGATATCGTCCAGGTACACGAAGACGAACAGATTAAGCATATCCCGGAGAACATCATTAATCAGGGCTTGGAATACTGGCGGGGGCATTGGTGAGCCCGAACGGCATCACCCGATATTCATAGTGCCCCGTGGGCGTGTTGAACGCCGTCTTCCATTCGTCTCCTTGCCGGATCCGCACGAGATGGTAAGCATTGCGGAGATCCAGCTTAGTAAAAATGGAAGCCCCTTGAAGCAGCTCAAAAGCAGTGGCCATGAGAGGAAGGGGGTATCGATTCCGAACCGTGATCTTGTTGAGTCCCCGGTAATCAATACAAGGCCTAAGACCCCCGTCTTTCTTTTCAACAAAAAAGAAGCCCGCCCCAGCCGGGGAAGTAGAGGCATAGATGAGGCCGGCTGCCAAGGACTCCTTAATGTAGGTGTCCATAGCTGCGTGCTCGGGGAGGACAAGGAAAAGATCCGACCTCTAGGAGGGCAGCACCCAGGGAGTAGATCAATGGCACAGTCATACGTGCGATGAGGCGGTAAGGAAGTAGCCCGGGCCTTGCTGAACACTGCCTTGAACCGATGGTAAACACTGGGGACTCGGGAGACGTCAACAGACTCTTGAAACTGGGTACTAGGGGCTGAGGGACTCTGTAGCATGCAGGTGAGTTGGCAGGCGGGACCCCAGCTTAGAATGGTGCCCGTAGGCCAGTCGATCTGGGGATTATGTCTGCATAGCCAAGGGTGACCCAGGATAATAGGATACTCGGGAGAGTCAATGAGATAGAAGGTCTCCTCCTGCTGGTGTTGAGAGATGGTAAGTCGCAGGGACTGAGTCGCCTCGGTAACCTTTCCTGGTTCCAGAGGTCTGCCATCTAAGGCTGTAACTGCCTGGGGTTGAGGAAGTAGTTGGGTAGGGATCTTAAGTTCCTTAGCCAAGGTTACATCCAGGAAATCACCTGCGGCACCGGAATCGATCATAGCCTGGACCCGATGCTGGTGGCCCCCCAGGACAGAGTGGCTGGAATAGCCAGGACAGCGTTAGTAGGAGGCGCTCTAACTCTCCCCCATCACAGCCCTCCTGTAGCTGGGCGGGGACAGGCGTTTCCCGAAAGCTCGGGGCAAGCGGAGCGGAAGTGGCCGGCAACCCCGCAGTAGAGGCACCGACGTTCCCTCATGCGACGTTCCCTTTCGTTGGGAGAAAGCCTGGAACGGCCTAACTGCATGCTCTCCGGGGAATCCTGGAGCAGTTCAGGAGCCGGGGAAGCTCTGAATGACGGAGTCCAAACAGGAGAAACAGAGCTGCTCAGAGGAACTTGGGAATGAGACACCTGACGGCGAGCCGTTCTCCGCTCTCTTAGACGATTGTCCAGGCGGATGGCCAAGGCTATGAGGGACTCGAGATCACCAGCTGGTTCTCGGGTGGCTAACTCATCTTGAAGGGGCTCAGATAACCCTCCCTGAAAGCAGACCCTCAGCGCTTCATCATTCCATCCGCTCCTTGCTGCTATGGTCCGGAAATCAATGGCAAAATCTGCCGTGCTTCGGGGCCCCTGACGGAGAGACAGTAGGCGCTTGGAAGCCTCCCGCCCACTGACAGGATGATCGAACACCCGCTTGAACTCTTCTACAAATGCAGCGTGGGAGTCACAACAAGCCTCCTGGGACTGCCACACCGCAGAAGCCCAGGCGAGCGCCTTGTCTGAAAGAAGGGTAATGATGTAGGCAATCTTGGAACGGTCTGTGGGAAAACTTGAGGGTTGGAGCTCGAAGGTGAGGGAGCATTGGGTGAGGAAACCCTGGCAAGAGCTTGGATCCCCAGAAAAGGGCTTGGGAGGTGGTAGTCGGGGCTCCGCCAACCGAGACGACCTGTCGTCACTGGGGGGTGACCTGGGGGAAGGGAGAGGACCAGGGAGGCGTTCAAAGAGCTGGCGGAGGGAACTCATCATTTCGGCCAGGAGTTGAGAATGACTAGCCATCAGCTCCTCTTGTCGGCTGAGAACGGCTTCATGGCGCTGGAAAGAAGCCTCATGTCGAGTGATCACCGCCAACAGGTCCGGGGGAACTGAGTGTTTCTGGGTCCATGATTGACTTGGTTATTCTGTCACAAGCCGGGCTAGAAACTCCGGTCTCAGATGTGGAGAGCTGGGAGTACTACCCCTTAGCCACAGAGGAGGTGTTGTAGGACCCAAATGAAACACCCAAGGCAATACTCCAGGCAAGTAGATTTAATGTTCCAAAACAGGAGGCAAAACAAAACAACTCCACGAGGGGAGAAAAACAAACTAAAGATAACTTTGAACAACTTACTAGGACTGACACGGTGGGACAAAGCAGGAGACACATAGTCAGGACGCAATAACCAAGTGAGAAACAAGGGGAAAACACACAGCTAAAATACACAAGGGGAAACAAGGCACAGGTGACCTGGATCAAGCTAATTAGGACACATGAGGAAGAACTAAGGCAGAGGGGAACACAGATGACCTCTAGAGGCCCGGAGACAAACAGGAGGCAGGAAGCTGACACACACGAGGAAGAACTAAGGCAGAGGGGAACACAGATGACCTCTAGAGGCCTGGAGACAAACAGGAGGCAGGAAGCTGACATAAAATATATTTTGATTTGTTTAACACCTTTTTGGTTACTACATGATTCCATATGTGTTATTTCATAGTTTTGATGTCTTCACTATTATTCTACAATGTAGAAAATAGTAAAAATAAAGAAAAACCCTTGAATGATCAGGTGTTCTAAAACTTGCCAACCAGATGTAATGACGAGTTCAATGTACAATGTCCTAAGAGCAGTCGCGCAAACACCACCTCTTCCTTCCTAATCTGACCTTTGAATCTTGGTCCACCGACCTTTCTTTGGAGGTCATATAAATGCCGGCCCTTGTGCTCAGAGTCCCATCTCTTCTGCCACACATTTATCAAAATGTCTCTGATCTTACATTTGGCCTCACCTCTACCCAGTGGAACATTAATATCAATTATATCTCGTTTCAAAGCTCTTTTGGCTAACTGTTCTACAATTTCATTCCCTTCCACACCTGAATGTGCTGGGAACCAGCAGAATCTCACTACTACACCCATTCTCTCAATTCTCCATAATAACATTAATACCTCTGATAGTAGGTCACTCCTATCAGTTTGGTGTTCCCGCCTCCTCTCTATTTTCATTGGTTGCCTGACATGATCAATCATAATCCTTTCTGCTCTGAGAACATGTTTAAGTAAGTAAAACTCCCATGAGCAATATCGAGGCGGCTTATTCTAATGCTTACCCAATAAAAACGCACTAAATCACAGATTTGGCACAGCATCGTGCACGTTAGGCTACACATCGTGAAATATATTGAGACAAATTACAGACAGTAGCCTACAAGTAGCAAAATAGAACTCAATTGATTGAACATTAAATGTATTTCAATATGATTGAAATAGGCCTATAGCCTACTGTTTTATATTTTAATGCAGTCATCTCGGTTTTCAGTTGAAGCATCTTTTACACGTCACTTGTTTGTTTCAATTGCAAAGACATTGGCAACTTGTTGTTGTAATCAACTTTGTTCTGAAGTTATCGGTGGTCACAGAGAGACGGATAAACTATGTGATTCTATGTTTAGCGGATATCTTCTGTGTATAAACGGACGCGGGAGGGCAAAACAATCTAATGACGCACTTAGCTGTTCTACGAGTGGTCTGAGGCAGGCGTTAGATGACGAGCGTTTTCAAGTGCAACATTAATAACGATGGTTTTGTTAAACAGCTCTGAGATTTAACGATGCTCCTCCAAAGGTTCTGACGATGAACTTAGCCTTAAGATGCCCTGGATGTTTCAAGTCTTGATGTCAACCTGTGTGTTCCACAGTTCAGCTGAGTTTGGACATCATGTTGTCCACATTCAGCTTCGATGTACTGCTCTGTCAGGTACATGTCAACACGGGGTCAGCATATCACTGTGTTCCAGGTTCTGTCTATGAATTTTCTACAACTAAATAATAGAGTTGATGTCCGTGCCCCTGTGGAAATCAGCATTTTAATCATTTTAATCACAGGACTCGTTCTGTAAAAATTAATGGAAGTGAATAGGGGTTATTCCACATAAAATATTATTAAACTGGTTGTTTGGATCCTGGATGCTGATTGGACAAGCAGCGTTCCAAGCCATGCTGTATTGGCCGTCACAGGCACACTATGATTGCTACCAGTTCCATCTGAAAATGATCACTGTGCCTCCATAAGAATATCATGTTTATGTTGCTGTCCGAATCATCTCTTGTATTTATCTCAACTCGCACATTATTTCACCTTGCTTCCAGCCTAGCTTCCAGCCGAGCTAGCCAAGTGACAAGAACATTATCCGGCCTGCATAGCAACCATTTTGGTTAGAACGGAAGACCAGTCCTTTTGCATAGCAACTATGCAAAAATTATTAACGACTGGGTATGTCTGTAGCAACATGACCAAAATATTTTTGTCTGGACTATATCTTCTGGTGAAAAAATAAAATTGTATAAATGTACTTATCAAAATAATGTCTTAATGAAAATGTGTAATTCGTTGTTATTGTAATGACCTGGCTAGAACATAAATGAACAATTGTCCAGACAGAGGTTTGAGTTTACGAATTCCCGGTTTATTAACCAAACTCAACACAGTCTACTGTTTGGCTGTAGCCAACGCCAAATAAATCAAGGATACCCGTATAAAACAACCATGACCACCTCTTGTTAAGACTAGACGTAAGAGAGTGAACAATGGCTAAGCATGGTCTTAAACTTGCGATGCTCCACTCCCCCCGACTGGGGGTGGGTGCTTGGGGAATGTCATTGCCAGAGAGGGGAATTGTGGGGGTCCCTGGGGTTTGGGGAGAAGAGGCCCCTCTGTAATGGGCTAACCTGTCCCAGTGCTGTGCCACCTTTCTCCCCCTGGGAGAAAGCTGCACCCGGTACACAACCTCCCCTACCCTCTCCAGGACGCTGCAGGGCCCCACCCAGTGGCTGTCCAATTTGGGGCATCTGCCTTTTGTCATGACTCTCCCTGGGTGAGGATCAAAGGCCTCACATCAACTTGGCAAATGGCCGACAATTTTTTAAATAACCCAACCATGATCTGTACTTCACAACTTTGTCCCTGGCCTGTTTGGAGAGCTCCTTGGTCTTCATGGTGCCGCTTGCTTGGTGGTGCCCCTTGCTTAGTGGTGTTGCAGCCTCTGGTGCCTTTCAGAACAGGTGTATATATACTGAGATCATTTGGCACTTAGATTGCACACAGGTGTACTTTATTTAACTAATTATGGGACTTCTGAAGGTAATTGGTTGCACCAGATCTTATTTAGGGGTTTCATAGCAAAGAGGGTGAATACATATGCACGCATCACTTTTAATATAATATAATATGCCATTTAGCAGACGCTTTTATCCAAAGCGACTTACAGTCATGTGTTTTTTATAAGTTATTTTTTTTATTTCACTTCACCAATTTGGACTATTTTGTGTATATCCATTACATGAAATCCAAATAAAAATTAATTTAAATTACAGGCTGTAATGCAACAAAATAGGAAAAACACCAAGGGGGATGAATACTTTTGCAACGCACTGTATATTTAACATCCAAACATTGGGAATGATGAGAAATGGAACATGTTAAATTAATGTCTATTTTGTGACATCATTAAAAATGGTATAAAGGCATTATAACGAAAACAATGTGACTTGAAGAGCTTTTACACTGTGTATACCACGAAGGCCTGGGTCCAACAGAGATACACGACAAAGACCTCCAACACGTAAATACATGCATTACTTCTTACCAAACGGGCGGCAGTTCTGGGCAAAGTATTTTGATTACTATGAGCATAGGTCAATGTGTATCCAAGTGTTTTCTCTCTCTTTCTCTCTTTAACTCGCCATCTTTTGTAACAAGTGTCATATTGTGTTAGTGCGCTAGTGACCCATTTTCATTGTATTAAGTTTCTAATCCCTACCTATACCATGTACGTGTTTGTATCTTGTGTTATCATTTTTAATTAGTTAGTAAATAAATAATTATATCAATTTGTGTGGTACGGAATGATCAGTAAGACCCGGGTTCATGCAGACTTAAAGAGCCTACGACTTTCAGAATAAGACGGATATGAGGTAAATTATTAATAAATGACTGTTAAATTATAAGAGATATCTAGATATCTTTAGAGTTAATTCGGGAAATGGTAACTCATTAAACAACTTTTCCTGTGGTGCCCCAAATTCCTAATGAGTTAATTGTTACATGATTAATTTAATCTAGTAACAATTAAACATAGTAGGTAATTATTCGATAAATAATAGTCATCAAAATAATGAAAGTCACGTTACGACAAATTGGTGCCCCCTGTGAGGAGTCTAAGATAGAACTAGGCCTTACTGTTGAATTCAGTCTATAGGAATTGTGTAGCAAGATATGTTGTACACCAATAGCGCTGTAGGCAGGATTGTTGTTGAGAGTGGCGTGTGTGTGGTCCCTTTTCATCCAGATACTAGTAGGGAGAGATTGACTCTGGTGTTGTATATCTGACGAAAAGTCAGTGTGTAGGAGATTTCCTGAATGCTACGAGCTAGGACATATGAGCCAGCCAATGCAGTTATCAAGAGAAATAGACAAAGTTGAGCCAACCGTGGTGCTATTTCTGTCTCTCGTGTTTCAGAAGCGAGTAGACTCGGTCAGTATTAATTTCTTGAGCTAGGACCAGTCAATTAAAGAAACTTGAGAAGATATAGTTGTTGGCTGAAGCAAAGTATTATCTCTCTGTCTATCGCGCTTCAGTAGCGTGAGTAAGACCAATGGCAAAAACATTTATTTTATGTTTCCGTGTGTTCCGGTAAAACATTGCTAGCAAAAGAATCGCCGAAAGGGTTAACGTGAGACGTCATTAATAAACCCCTTCTCTTGTTAAAGGGGACCCTGTGTGTGCGTGGAAATTAGATTCCCTGTACAAGTAGGGTAGCTTTGCACTAGATGCTAAGCTAACGAAGGGAGAGCAGCCATTTTTGCAGCCGGAAGTTCCGCCCCTCGGGACTCCCGTTTGATTTCAGCTTTCTGCGATCAGTTATCTCTGGTGGTGAAGAATCACTAGTCATTGTTTTTGAAATTAATGTGTCTATGTTTTGTGTTCATTGTTTCAGTATCTAGTTCATGTGTTTCTATGTTGGCCGGGGTGGTTCTCAATCAGAGGCAACGTGAATCAGCTGTTGCTTGTTGTCTCTGATTGGGAACCATACTTAGGCAGCCGTTTGGCACTTGTGTTTTGTGGGATCTTGTTCCGTGTTGGTTTGTGTTTGTTACCAAGGACTTCACGTATCGTTTTGTTGTTTTTGTTCGTGTGGTGAATATATAATAAAGTATGTTCGCATTCCACGCTGCGCATTGGTCCAATCCTTTTGACGATCGTGACAAACCCACTGTTACAAAAGGTTACACTGTATAATATCCATCCAATCTCAACTGGTTGGATATCATTGTCTCATTCAATTTATCCGGGAAGGTGAATCGCCCAAAAAACATTTTTCAGGGTTGGTCATTTGGATAAGGTCCAAATGTATTTGTTCAAACCAATGAGACATTTTAAACTTTCTCCACATTAACCTAGATACAGCAACGCTTTTCATGTTCATTAAAGTTTAATTCCCAGATAGCCTATACAGGTATGATTGATCATTATCATTGATTAATCAATTCAATTTGCTTTTGCAAAGCTCATTGGGCCAACTCCAACGGTACTGGTCCAGTATTGATGGAAGTCCCGCCTTCACGGGAATCCCATGTGGTTCCAACCCTTAGGAAAAAGTACCCTGGTGGTGAACTCACATTTGAACTACTGGTTACACTTAGGATATCCAGCAAATCTCAAATGATTAGATATCATTGTCTCTTTCAATTTAATAAGTTAAATTGCCGAAAATACCTTTTCAGGTTGATCATTTGGATAAGATCCAGATTGATTTGGTTCAACAAAGGAGACAATTTAAACTTTTCCATAGCAACCTAGATGCAACAATGCTATCAGGTTAATTAAAGTTTAATTCCCAGATAGCCTATACAGGTATGATTAATCAATAACATTGATTAATCAATTAAATTCTCCCGAGTGGCGCAGTGGTCTAAGGCACTTCATCGCAGTGCTAGCTGTGCCACTAGAGATCCTGGTTCGAATCCAGGCTCTGTCGTATCAGGCCGCGACCGGGAGACCCATGGGGCGGCGCACAATTGGCCCAGGGTAGGGGAGGGAATGGCCGGCAGGGGATGTAGCTCAGTTGGTAGAGCATGGCATTTGCAATGCCAGGGTTGTGGGTTCGATTCCCACAGGTGGAAAAATATATAATGTATGCACTAACTGTAAGTCGCTCTGGATAAGAGCGTCTGCTAAATGACTAAAATGTAAATTTTGCAAGTTCGTTAAAAGTAAACTCCAACATTACTGATCCAGTATTGATGATTCATTGACACCTGTAAACCGAATAAAATCGTTTTTTGCGGCTTCCAACGACCAAAACCCAACATTTTAAATAAGTTTAAACAACTAATAATCATAAAAATTAGCAAGCTATCAGAGGGAGTGCCATCCATTCCCCCGCTAATAAGTGAACCCTCACCCACAGAAAGATTGATCGCTGACCTCAGCAGCGATGCAAATCCAAACTATGCCAAAGGGTTGAGAATGTTAGATCACAATACCATAAGCGAAAAAACTGCAGAAATCACGACTGACACCCTCCAAAATAGGCCAGCAGGCACAGGCCTTGTAAAGGTTCTCTCCAGTTTAGCCCTGAACTATGCCCACCAGCAGAGATGGGCATTGGTCCAATACCTCTATGCTCAGCAGAAGCACGAGCAAGAAACTGTTGAGATGAAGGGACAGGTGGAGAGAACCCCGAATGCTAATGACAAGAGCCGACAAAGACAATATGCTGCTAGCCGAAGAGCTGCATTTGAGAACGGATCAAATAAAAGATCTGGCAAACACTTATGACGAAGAACGAGCACAAACTCTCAAACAAATCCGTTTTCTACAAGAACAACTCGATTTAGCCAACAGTAAATACGACGAAGTCCACACAAAACTAGATGAATCTGATGAGCTAGCTAAAAACAAGGGCGACCAACTTGATGCCTGATGTATATTCTTTAATAAATTAGAAGATAGAACTGCGTTAATCACGAACATTGAGTTAGAATTGTTTGTTACTGGGCTAGGAATTTTATTGGGGCATTTCACTGTGTGTGTGGGGGAGTAGAGGAAAACTGCCCTAGGGTCAAAGTGCTTGCTCTTACTTAAATCCATGGCTGCCTTTTGTCTCTCTCTTCAAACACAGTGAACGGAGCGGCACCAGGGTTGAATAGAGTTTGGGCTAGACCTTTGTCTCTTTGGTATCTCCTTGATTGATTACAGCTTGAGGGGGTGAGGTACAGGGGAGCAGGTGATTGGTTGGAGTAATAGTTCAGCCGTCCTCAGGGACAAAGGAAGTGGGCGGAGCAATAAAAGAGCGGGAAAACTGAAGAGGACTATATAAGATGGAGAAAGACCTTAAGAAGGTGTGCTCCTCTGCAGACGAGTATCGGCTTTGTTGGAAACTTTAATAAAGTCATTTCTTGGTGCAACAAAAACTCTGTAAGACCTTATTTGTAATAAAGTATGGTGGTTATTTTCCACAACATAATTGGCACCCCAGACGGGACTGGTTAGAGACCTTTGATTGCTTTACCATCGGAGAAAGTTTGAGCGACTTACACAGACTCAGTGGCCACTGTATAAAAGGTAAGCTATGTTCTTACTTAAACTGTGTGTTCCGATCAAGCTGAATCTGAGGGTGGGGTACGGAAGGGTTCTCTCCAGAAATTAAAGGACCAGATTTAGTAGAAGAAGCAGAGTTTTTGTTGGAATGAGGAATAAACATGCATGCAATGTGATTGTTGAAAAGTGTAAATAAGTTAAATCCTGTGGTACCGCTGTGGAGAGCTAAGTTAGCACTCCAGAGGGCTGGAAGAGCAGGTGGCTAGCCAAGACTGAGAGGGCCTACGGTACCGCTCTAACGTGGAGTTCATCGTTAGATGTCTGCTCGGGTAGGTGTGCATTATCCTGATTGAGGTAATGCACAAATTAGACAGCTAAAATTAAGTAGGTCATCCTGAGAAGGTGACGCCATGAATTGGAAGTAATGCCGGGCATCCTGAGTAGGTGCACGGTTGTGAACAGCCACCAGGGCTTCAAAGTATAGAGCAATAATAAGATAGAGTAGGTCTGCTCATCTTGTGCGGGGGAATAATTTGTTTGAGCGGCTGTGGTTCATTCAGTTGTGATTAAGTTGTCATTTGGTCAGCATCGTTCAATCGTCTGACACTATTGTTCGTCCTGCTTGTCATTCTGTCTGACTCATTTAAGCACGAGTGGTGGCTTATATGTGTGGGTGATCGGACAACAAAAATAAATCCTGAAAATAATATCCTTGTCTTTGTGGAGAAAGGGTAACTATTTTAGGTTGTTTGAAGCTTCTAAGGCTGGTGGAGAAAGGGAAAGCCCAATCTTGCATTAGGGAGAGAATAATTAATAGTAAGTGGATATTAATTTACTAACGTAAAGGAGTGTAACGATCCCGGCAGTCTGAGTCGGGTCCTGTCTGTGGACTAGTTTTTTCTGTTCGTGATCTCCAGTTTCCCGAGGGTTCTGGGACGCTCCGGGGAGCTCTCTTGATTTCCGCACCTGCATCCCATCAGCAATCTGCACACCTGGTCCTGATCATCACCCTTCTTAGGCTCTGGCCTAACATCCATTCCCTGCCGGATCGTTAGCCATTAACAGTATGTTTTGCCAGCGTATCAGCCTCAGAGTACTAGCGTTAGTTTTGTTGTTTTTTGCATCTTGTTGACCTGCCTTGTACTTACCTCCGTTTGTTCTGTCTACAGTCATTCTCCCGGAACCTTCACCCAACCCCTGCCGTGCCATCAGTTCATCTGCTACTTCACCACCACCTACTCCTCTCCGCCACCCGCTCCGTCTACTGGACTATTCTGCACCTTTTCCCTGTAAATAAACACTCTCATTCGTTCAACTCACCTTGTCCTGGTCTGCCTCTGGGTTCGGTCTTAGAGAACCGTGACAGAACGATCCGGCCATTAATGAACCCAGCGGACCTGGACTCCGTTCGCCATGCCATTACCCATCAGGAGAAGATGTTGGGCCATCATAGCACGGTACTACAGGAGATCGCGTTGTCAGTTCGGAACCTTTCTACCGGTCTGACGGAGGTCCAGAACCAACGCAAGTCTCCGGTGGAGGATCCACTACCGGTTTCACCCATCTCGCCTGCCGCTTCTGGAGCTGTGTCCTTCCGTGAGCCCAAGGTTCCGACGCCGGATAAGTATGAGGGAGAGCTGGGAAGATGCCGTTCCTTCCTTATGCAGTGTGGATTAGTGTTCGATCTACAGCCCTACTCTTATGCCACAGACAAGGCTAGGATAGCCTTTGTGATTGAGTTGCTGCGTGGTCGAGCGCTGGAGTGGGCTTCAGCCGTTTGGGAACGACAGGATCCCTGCATGGCGTCATACCAGGGGTTCACGGCCGAGATGAGGAAGCTCTTCGACCATTCCGTCCGAGGGAGGGGACGCAGCTAGGCGCCTGTTTTCGCTTCGCCAAGGAACTCGCAGCGTGGCCGACTTCGTGATCGAGTTCAAGACGTTGGCTGTGGAGAGTGGGTGGAATGAGGAGTCTCTGCAAGCGGCCTTTTACCAGGGTCTGTCGGAGCAGCTCAAGGATGAGTTGATCTCCTATCCGGAGCCTAGCGACCTGGACAGCTTGGTAGCCTTGTCTATTCGGGTGGATAATCGAGTCCGAGAGCGAAGGAGGGAGAAGCAATGGGGTCCGTCCAATCGATCAGCTTCTCAGTTCCCAGTCGGGTCGGGTGGTGGACCAGAACACGTCGATCCTTCTCCACCACAAAGGATTATTGGAGAGGTTCTCTCTCCCGATTCTGAACCCATGCAAGTGGGGGCGGCACGGGTTAACCAAGGAGGAGCGTCAACATAGACGTAAGACCAACTGTTGCCTCTACTGTGGTAGCTCGGGACATTACATCTCCACTTGTTCCCGGCGGTCGTCAAACTGCCCGGCTCGCTAAAGTTGGGAGGACTTTTAGCGAGCCAGTTTCAACCTCTCAGTACCTCTGTCAGACCCCGTTTCCCGGCTACCCTTGTGAACAGGAATCAGAGCTTAGCGATTAACGCTTTTGTCGATTCAGGTGCCGATGGAAGCTTTCTTGATGCCGAGTTGGTGGAACAGCTGGGGCTTTCCAAGGAGCAATTGCCGGAAGCCATTGAAGCGACCACTCTGAACGGCAGTAGTCTGGCACGTATCACGATGAGGACTGAACCGGTTAAGATGCTGTTGTCGGGGAATCATTCGGAGATGATTTCATTCTTCATTCTGCCGTCTTCCCATGTTCCTCTAGTCCTTGGATACCCCTGGCTGAAGGAACACAATCCCACGTTCGATTGGGTGACGGGCAAGGTAACGAGTTGGAGCCTTGATTGTCATGCTAACTGTCTCAAGACTGCCTGTCCCCATTCGGTTCCCAGTCAGGTGATTGAGGCTAAACCCCCAGATTTGTCCCTGGTTCCCGAGACATATCACGATTTGGGGAAGTGTTCAGTAAGCAGAAGGCTCTGTCACTCCCTCCCCACCGACCATATGATTGTGCCATCAACCTGTTCCCTGGAGCTGTCTACCCCAAGGGAAGGTTATACAGTATCTCCCGCCCTGAACGTGAGGCTTTGGAGACCTACATCAAGGAGTCCCTAGCTGCTGGTCTCGTTCGTCCCTCGTCATCACCCCTGGGGGCAGGATTCTTCTTTGTGGGTAAGAAGGATGGCTCTCTTCGACCGTGTATTGATTATCGGGGGTTGAATGACATCACGGTCAAGAACAAGTATCCCCTGCCCTTGATGAGTTCTGCCTTCGACTCCTTACAGGGTGCTACGGTGTTCACCAAGCTAGACCTACGCAATGCGTATCACATGGTCCGGATCAGAGAGGGAGACGCAGTGGTTGACGGGTTTCAATACACCGATGGGTCACTTCAGTATCAGGTGATGCCGTTTGGACTGACCAATGCTCCAGCGGTATTCCAGAGTATGGTGAACGACGTCCTGAGAGATATGATCGGTCTCTTTGTGTTTGTTTACCTGGATGACATTCTGATCTTCTCGAAGGAACCTTCCGACCACGTCCAGCATGTCCGGCAGGTTCTGCAGCGATTGTTGGAGAATCGCCTGTTCGTGAAGGCCGAGAAGTGCGAGTTTCACGCCCACACGACATCCTTTCTCGGGTACATCATCTCCAGGGGAGAGATTAGGATGGACCAGGAGAAGGTTAGAGCGGTTCTGGAATGGGCCCAGCCCGGTACGAGATTGCAGCTCCAGAGATTTTTGGGGTTTGCGAATTTCTACCGCAGATTCATCCGGGATTACAGCCGTGTGGCCGCTCCGTTAACGGCCTTGACTTCCAGTATCAGGAGCTTCAAGTGGAATCCGGAGGCGGATCGAGCGTTTCTGGATTTGAAGAGGCGATTCACCAACGCACCGATTCTCTCTCAACCGGACACGGACCGTCAGTTCGTCGTTGAAGTGGACGCGTCCGATGTGGGAGTTGGCGCCATCCTGTCGCAGCGATGCTCCACGGACAGTAAACTCCATCCCTGCGCCTACTACTCTCGTCGCCTTTCGCCTGCGGAGAGGAATTACGATGTGGGTAACCGGGAGCTTCTCGCGGTGAAACTTGCCTTGGAGGAGTGGCGCCACTGGTTGGAGGCGGAGCAGCCGTTTATTGTCTGGACTGACCACAAGAATCTTGCTTACGTGCAATCGGCTAGACGTCTCAACTCCCGTCAGGCCAGGTGGTCGTTGTTTTCGGACGATTCAATTTTTCCCTGACGTTCCGACCTGGATCTAAGAACGGCAAGGCGGACGCCTTGTCTCGGATGTTCTCCAAGACGGAGGAGAGTGGGTCCAAGACCGAGACAATTCTCCCCGAACTGCGTCGTGGGAGCTGTTAGGTGGAAGATTGAGGAGGAGGTGATGGCGGCTCTTCGGACGCAGCCCGGTCCCGTAACGGTCCATCCGGTCGGTTGTTTGTGCCTGAGTCGGTTCGTCCCTGCGGTCCTCAAATGGTCCCACGCCAGCAAGATGGCTTGTCACCCTGGCGTGGCTCGGGACGATGGCGTTTCTTCGCAGACGCGTTTTTGGTGGCCTGCCATGGCCGAGGATACTCGGGGTTATGTTGCTGCCTGTCCAGTGTGTGCGCAGAATAAGAGTACCAATCGGCCCAGCTCTGGACTACTTCACCCCCTTCCTATTCCCCGGCGACCATGGTCGCATCTGGCCCTGGACTTTGTCACTGGGTTGCCCGCTTCTGAGGGGAACACGGTCGTTCTGACTATCGTGGACAGATTCAGCAAGTTCGCCCACTTTGTGCCTATTGCCAAGCTTCCCTCTGCCTCGGAGACGTCCGAGATCCTGGTTAGGGAGGTTTTCAGGGTCCACGGGTTGCCCAGTGATATCGTTTCCGACCGTGGCCCTCAGTTTACCTCTGCTGTCTGGAAGTCCTTCTGTTTGGCCATTGGAGCTACAGTCAGTCTCACATCTGGTTTTCACCCCCAATCTAATGGTCAGGCGGAGAGAGCCAACCAGAAGATGGAATCCACGCTACGCTGCCTGGCCTCTTCCAACCCCACCTCCTGGGTCTCTCAGTTGCCTTGGGTTGAGTATGCCCACAATACTCTCCCCTACATCTGCCACTGGGATGTCTCCCTTCCAGTGCCTGTATGGCTACCAACCTCCCTTGTTCCCTTCTCAGGAGAAGGAGCTCTCAGTGCCTTCTGTTCAGGCCCATATTCGTCGTTGCCACCGGACCTGGCATCGGGCCAGAAAGGCACTCCTTAGAGTTTCGGACCGGTATCAGCTCCAGGCGAATCGTCGCCGGATCCCGCTCCCACCTACACCATCGGAGATAGGGTCTGGTTGGCCACACGGGATCTTCCTTTACGGACTGAGTCTAGGAAGTTGTTACCGAAGTTCATTGGTCCGTTTGTGGTGGAGAAGGTGATCAATCCGGTGGCAGTTCGACTCAAACTCCCGAGGACGCTCAGAGTCCATCCCACCTTTCATGTCTCCTGCCTCAAGCCTGTTTTCCTCAGTCCTCTGTTGCCTCCTCCGCCTCCTCCTCCTCCTCCTCGGATGATCGGAGGTGGTCCTGCCTACACGGTGCGACGCATCATGGATTCCAGACGGCGGGGCCGGGGTTTCCAGTATCTCGTGGACTGGGAGGGGTATGGTCCTGAAGAGAGGAGTTGGATTCCGCGGCGACAGGTCCTAGATGCTGACCTCATCAGTGACTTCTACCGCCTCCATCCTGGCGCTCCGGGAGTCCGCCCGGTGGCGTTCGTCGGAGGGGGGGGTACTGTAACGATCCCGGCAGTCTGAGTCGGGTCCTGTCTGTGGACTAGTTTTTTCTGTTCGTGATCTCCAGTTTCCCGAGGGTTCTGGAACGCTCCGGGGAGCTCTCTTGATTTCCGCACCTGCATCCCATCAGCAATCTGCACACCTGGTCCTGATCATCACCCTTCTTAGGCTCTGGCCTAACATCCATTCCCTGCCGGATCGTTAGCCATTAACAGTATGTTTTGCCAGCGTATCAGCCTCAGAGTACTAGCGTTAGTTTTGTTGTTTTTTGCATCTTGTTGACCTGCCTTGTACTTACCTCCGTTTGTTCTGTCTACAGTCATTCTCCCGGAACCTTCACCCAACCCCTGCCGTGCCATCAGTTCATCTGCTACTTCACCACCACCTACTCCTCTCCGCCACCCGCTCCGTCTACTGGACTATTCTGCACCTTTTCCCTGTAAATAAACACTCTCATTCGTTCAACTCACCTTGTCCTGGTCTGCTTCTGGGTTCGGTCTTAGAGAACCGTGACAAGGAGAGAGAGAAATCCTGTTGAAGGAACAGGTCACGTGTACGGGGGTGATCATATAACGTCGACACATTGAATTTCGGTCAAGTTTTTAGGGGGTAATTAAAAGTTGGGAAATTTAGAAGGGATATGGGATTATGGTAAAATTGACCATGGTAAAGGAATATTCCAGTAGGTTATGCAAATAGTGATGAAGCGTGTTTGAGAACAACGTTGTGTGAATGATATGATAGAGAGATAAAGAGGTATGTATGATAATATTATAGAGCGTGTGGATAATAAGCTTTTTTATATAATAATATCTTGGGGGGTGTACAACGCGGCCTGGCATAGAATAGTGCAAGATCAGTGACCAGTCTATAGGATTCTGAGGGGATGCTATGACTGAGGGACGGGGTCTAGGTTGTTAAAGTGATGTTCCGCTGGGACTGAATTAGGGGAAATTAGCGTGTGGCGATAAAGAATCATTAGAAATACGAATGCGGTGGATGATGAATAATATTGACATATGATGTATGTTATGTGTGGGTAATTGAGCGCCCAAACACGTAGACGTACGTGGGGGGTGAGAGACAGTGCATAGAGCGTGTGGGAGAAAAGGTTTTAAGCAATATAATAGTTATCTATCATTTCAGAAGCAGAGGTGATATAGTCAAGGAATTTTAGTATATTAGGGGGAAAATATAATTCATCTGGTTAAGTCATTATATCTGTTTTCAAATCAATGAATATGAGTTTGACTCATTGCTGCTAAGGTATTTACGTTGAGCGTGTGAGATCTGTGTCCTTCAAAGCTATTTTGTGATAAATGTGGTATGTGCCAGATACTAAAAATATGGACCATTTAGAATTGGAATAACGGAGGATTTACTTGTCATTCAGATAAAGCACAGATTCTGCATTAGATTTTCCAATTACGTTTATGGGTTGCTTAGATTGATAGAACAGTCAGTTTTCATTTTGTGTTATAAGACTGAACGATTTAGCAGCTTGCTGATTTAAAATTGAACAACTCCCGTATTTAACCGTCAGTTGGCAGACGCTCTTGTCCAGAGCGATTTACAGGAGCGGTTAGGGTTGGGTGCCTTGCTCTGGGGCACATCGACAGATTTTTGAGCACTAGGCTACACGCCACCCGAATGATTTGATAATTTGAAAGCTACTGAGAATAAAACTGAATATGGATGTGAATTAAATGTATGCCTGTAAATTATAGCCAGTGTTGTTTTACTAATTAGAGCGTAATCAGAAAGGACAGTTACAGAAATTGAATAGCGGGCTGGCTGTGGTAATGGTTTGGATTGATAACAAGGAGAATAATTTATGGCTCTGGTTAGCGGTTAAAATAGAGACAGTCCAGCAAGTTAGATTGAGCTGTAAGATTTCAAGTAGAGGTCTAAATACTTGACTGGAAGACAGTTCTTTGACAAATTCTAATTGTTATTACTTTATTCGATAGGTTGCTTAACACCAGTGGTATATGCAAATAGGTGGTGAATTCGAAAACGATTATTTGTTTTCGTTACGTGAATCAGGGGATGCAAGTAGCTTTAGCTATTATGCTGAGGGAATAGCACCAATTTATAGTGGGTTCTAGATTTGTTGAATGAACAAACTTATATTTTAAACTAAAGTAATGCAATAGGCTACAATTATAACATTATCAGAAAAAGGCACAATTTAATGCGAAATAGTTATTACGAGTGTCATTTATCCAGTAATGATAGAAGGGTAGTAAAGGAAAGGCAAGGGATAAAATCTAATTTAAGGAAAGGGGAGAGTTGAAAGCCAAGGTTAGGGAATAAATGTCGAGACGGAGATTAGAAAGAGAACCACGGGAAAACAGATACAAAAGTTCGGATACAGGGAAAATAGAGTACGTTAGTACAACAGGAGGGTTTTTTGAAAAATAGAGTAACAAGGATATTGATCGGGAAAGTAGGGTGTTGGCTAGCGACCTAGAACGAATAGGGTACTGGGAAAATAGCGGGGGACAGGAAAAGTCTCCAGTGCTGTTTTATAGGTTTGGGATAAGGGAACAAAAAATAAGAAGAATATTAGAAGAGGGAGAAAGAGAGAAAATGGAGAGGGAGTGAACCAAAAAAGGCTGGTTCAACTACACCACCACCATACACAGAAGGGGGGCAGTATTCTCAATTCTCAGGTCACAGGTTTAGCAATAACAGGGAATGTAGAGATAGAAGTA
This sequence comes from Coregonus clupeaformis, assembly GCF_020615455.1. Lineage (NCBI taxonomy): Eukaryota > Metazoa > Chordata > Actinopteri > Salmoniformes > Salmonidae > Coregonus > Coregonus clupeaformis. The sequence continues at coordinate 17,533,561 of NC_059230.1, read as the reverse complement.
GAAAAAAGGAAGCAGCAGGTTTCCACACCAGGAAGAGGAAAACAATCACATTTAGATATAGACTGTCATGAAAGACTGAGGGGGATGTTAACGGAGATGGAAAATTATGGAATAGATTAACAAGAGTATGATGGGCAAAGAGATGGGGGGAATACAAATGATGAGGAAGGTGAAGAACTTAGACAGTATGCTGACTCTGATCAAGGACAGAGTGAGACAGAGGGACTAACGTCAGAATCACGCAAGGAAATGTGCGACCATATTATCCACGCAATGGAGAAATACAGGAGGGATGAATGGAAATTGGCGAAGCAGTGGAGAGAGATTCTGAGAAAACTGGGACAGTTGCAGCTGGAAGAGCTGACAAGAAAGGACAAAAAGAAAACACAAACTACACCTGTTCTCCAAGAAGGTCAACAACCACTGCCTCAGCAGCAAGGCCAAAGAGCTCCTGCCTTACCAGTAGTGAATGTGTATACACACCAACAGGGACGGCCTGTTCAATAGGGCGATATGGGCGACGCACTGCCAAACGGGAAAAGGAAGGGATTTTTTTTCTAATCAATTATATCACGGCAACAGTAGTTATCAGTGTTGTAATCTATACGTCTGATCTGCCACAGTGCCACACTGCCACTAAATGTCGAATCAGGCTAAAGTCGTGCTTCAAATGGCTCCACCCCCTTTTGGGGCGATTTCAGTCAGATTGAAAATCGCCCAGAACTTCTGTCATAGACTCCCATGTAAAATCTATTTTTTTCAAATTTCAGAGCCTTCAATACAATCTCAATGGGTGTCTGTGGGCTTGCACTTCAGCGCTTTCGTCACATGAACGTAACTAAGAAAAGAGAGGGTAGCAGCGTCAATCAATTCACTACTACTATCAACATGGCTAGGCTTCAGTGCAACTCGATTGTGTCTTTGAAAGAATTTCCTTTTTGTCGGCGAACAAATGAAGATAAATTGGCAACGAAACAATTAGGACCTCCCAGACCAAATTTAATAATTCAACAGGTTTCTACTAAAGGGGGAAGTCCTACACCCGAGGATTTTCCAAAAAATGGTACGAACGAAAAAATAACATTGCCACTCAACTGGATGAGGGATACAGGCTAGCTGTCCGCCGCCACAACGATGAGGTTAGTGTTGATAATCACAAGTTTACTGGAGAACTGAGACCAAGTAGAGACTTTGGACAGGGTGGATATGGTTATATTGCGATATTGTCAATACAGTATATCGTAAAGTATCACTATGTAACTCGATTTCTTTCACCCCAATCCCTCAAATTAACGGTAAATAACTGAATTGTTTGCCCCACATTTAGCTAAGATGATTAGCTAGCCAGCTAAAATGTTTTATTTAGTTAGCAGTCGCATCTACAATAGTTTACTGTCAATAACATGTCTCCAAAAATGACGTGGTGTCTCCAATTGTGTTGACATTTTACAATTGCGATGCGCATCCATGAGTATCCACTTTCTGTAGCTCAGCTGGTAGAGCACGGCGCTTGTAACGCCAAGGTAGTGGGTTCGATCCCGGGACCACCCATACACAAAAATGTATGCACGCATGACTGTAAGTCGCTTTGGATAAAAGCGTCTGCTAAATGGCATATTATTATTATTTTATTATTATTCCAGCCTTGTGTAGGTCTCCAATTTTGTCCCTGACATCCTTGGAGAGCTCTTTGGTCTTGGCCATGGTGGAGAGTTTGGAATCTGATTGATTGATTGCTTCTGTGGACAGGTGTCTTTTATACAGGTAACAAGCTGAGATTAGGAGCACTCCCTGAGATCAGTCAATAAATGATTCTGGTATTGACTTATATGCTGCCCCTGTCTTCATGTTGTTGCTGGACATATCTTTTTAAAAATGTGTGTAGGTCACCTAAATCATCAGAAAAATTGCCCCTCCTGAGAATTTTTTCAGGAGCCGCCACTGCACACCAATCCCCTGGACAGTGGCTAAACAAAGGAAATGGAAACAGACCAAAGAATCCAGGATACCGATCACAACAGCAGACATGCCAAGAGGGGGGACCGAGAGGACCACCATGTGTCTGCTGGGGGTGCATTCAATTAGGACATGTGAGAAGGGATTGTCCTACCAAGCCATGGCTGCCTAGGCAACCACAACAGGAAAATTGGCAAAGAAATGGCACCAGCTAAGATGAATGGCAGCAGTCTTAGAACTCATGGGGAGGACCACATCAGGGTAGCCAGAGAAGCATTTATTTTGGACTAGGGGACAGGACTAACTTTTTGTAGGTTCTGGATTGATTACACAACAATTTATATTTGTACTAAAATCAAGGCAGCAGATTGAAATGATTAGAATACTGTAAAGTGGTTATGGGTTTGTTATGATATAGGTGTATTCCACTTAATGAAAAGTCTGATTTGTCTTGATTGGGAGTCTTTCTTCACGGATTGATGGAAATCCCATGCAGTATGAATGATGAGGGAGATGCAGGAGACCACGTCTCAAACAACATTTTGATAGATACTTGGGATCAAATATAACTGATTCCTTACACTGAGGAATTGACTGTATTTGTGAGAGGGAGAAGTATTACATTCAGTGGGGTTAAAGAATCCTTCCGAGGGTCAAAGATACTAAATTCTGAAAGGTGAAATGTAAATTCACAGTATGTATGGGTGACAGCGCGAATGAGGGTTACAAATAGTCAAATGGTGTATCATGCTGCATTTAAACAATCGCTAGAGGGGTTGAATTTGTGTGTTATGGATTGTAGTAAAGTGTTATGGGTGTCGAATGACGATGACGCTAATGGGAGAAACCATCACATTAGTAAATGACTTTATAGGAGGGGGACCACAGGGCATGTGGGAGAGTACAACCAACGAGGCAAGAAATAGCATATTTGAGTTTCCGACTCACGAAGCATGTTGGGAGTGATTGAGTGGTAGCAATGCGGCTAAGGAATAGCCTAGGTGTTTAAATCATATGGGATTTTATTTCGTTTTGTGTGTACTGGATTGTGGAATTTACCGGAGAAGGGAGCAGTCACAAGTGATGTTCTTGAGGGTTGTCTGAAAGGAGGGATCAGGAGATGTGGCAAGAGAGTGAGAATTTCGAATTTAGATTGTGTGGACGGATTAAGAGGTATCAAAATGGAAACTAACTAAATGTGGTGGAGTGAATCTCTTTTCTTTGAAATATTTGCTGAGATTATAAATAAGGCCTGGCCATTTTTTTGTGTTGTTTTTTGTTTTACTATATGGTGTTCAAATAACCACAAACAAACCACTTAGTATGAAATGTTAGCTGTATAGGATTTATATTTGTATTTTGGTTTTTTTCACGAGATGGAAGTGAAATATCTTAAAGGGGCAAGCACATGTAATTTGGGCTTTTATTTACTGAGGGATAAGTAAATACGTGTGATTTATTTTGAAAAGAGCTGTACTAAAGACATACTGTACACTTGGGATACAACATTTATGAAATGTTTTGACGGTTGTTAATGAGTAGTATACTATTTGATGGAACAATTAATTGAATGATTTCAATGACCTCTGCAATCTATCCTGGCTTTATAGTGTGATCTGATCATCCACACTATAAATCTTGGAGGCATGCTTAATTAGGGGTTCATTATAATAAGCAATTGTAAAGAAGTATATAATTTGGCATTAATCCTATATATCATCCCAAACAGGACAAAGATGAAGTGGGAGAGTTAGTCTTGAAGGAGAGATATCCTTGAATGACGAATGCAATTGGGTTAAGATATCATCAAGGATTGTCATTTTAAGTTCAGTTATTATTTTTGGTAACCCTCCCGTTGTCCTAGGGTCAAAATGACCCGCCACTGTGTTAAACAAACTTTATTTAATTTGTATATTTTTTGGATCATTTGTGAGAAGGAGGCAGTGATACTTTCTTTAAAGTCTCACTGCCTCCTTCTCACAAATGATCCCAAAAATATAAAAATTTAATAAAGTTGGTTCAACACAGTAGCGGGTCATTTTGACCCTAGGACAACGGGAGGGAAGCAATGTTGTTGTTTTGTTTTTTGAACACATGAATCACGATGTGATGCATGTGTCCAAAGGGGGGAAGGTGTTAACGATTTTGGGCTTACAGGGGTTTTAAAGGTGTTTTAATGATTTTTGGGCTTACAGGAGTTTTAATGGTTTTAATGGTTTTAATATTTTTTATGTTTTTGTGGTAAGATATGCAAATTGTATTAAGGATAAGAGCAGTAGTAATAATGTGTTATGGGTTAGGTTAAATCTTTTTTGTTTTTGTGATTGGAGGCAGGGTGTAGAGGTCGGTCTATGAATTGAGGGGACTACAACGAGCTGGAAGGAGGTGCGCTTCATAATCTCAAGGCTTCTCCTGACGGATGAGAGGACATAAGTAGCATACTGTGTCTCACCTAACCTAACAATGTTCTTAAGATTTTTTCCCATGGATGAAGGGAACTCTGCCCAACTGAGTAGGAGAATCTGAGTGTTTTCTACGCCCTGGAGACTATGTGATGGTAAAAGACTACGGAAGAAAGAGGTGGAAAGACCCTATGTGGAGGGGCCTGTACCAGGTGTTGTTGGCTACCTCAATGATGGTAAAAGTGGCGGAGACAGATACTTAGATCCATGTTTCCCACTATAGGAGTGTTCCAACCCCAGCCATTGGGTAGCATTGTTGTCTTTTGTGTGTGTCCTTGCAGCAGTAACTCCGAGCTTCCTTATGGGTAGGCTGATAGAAGAACACTCTTCGCAGACCGATGTCGATAGATTGAGAGGGACTCTGGCTGATCTGGAGACCCTAGTGACGGGAGAAGGTTAACAGCTAAAGTGACCATACATCATCGTCCCGGTTACACCAACGGCGGTACGGATAGAGAGGAGCGCGATCGGGTATCATCTAAACCATTGTACCAGAGTGAGGGAACTGATGACTAAGACATCGCCGAGAGATTCCAGACCTCCAAGACATTCCAGACCGCCGAGAGATTCCAGACCTCCAACACGCACCAGATATCCCCATCATTGATTTCTCTGCCCTTGACTAATTTCCCTGAGGATAAGGGGAATGGCATACTGACAATAGTAAAGAGCAAAATAATGAGGCAGAGAAGGGAAGCAGATAGGATTAGAATGTATATTCCTGCACAGGCAGGAACCATAACTAAAATACAGAAAGGGATCACTATTAAAATACAAGGGTTAAATGGTTATTGGTGTGGGAGGAACCAGCACAAGGAGTATGGGGAAATCACATGGGGTAACGGTGACCTTAAGATAATAAAATAAAAAGATAGATGGATCATAGACATAAGGATAACAGTTCAAAACTTAGATAAACAATTTGATGTAGTACTTAGTGTTAGAGTTCCTTGGGAAAAACCTTGTACATGTTAGAGCCATACCAAATGCAGAAGAAAGGGAATGGAAGGAAGCGTTAAACGATGATTGGTATAGATGAGTACAATATATTACATTACAAGTAAATAAAGAAAATAGTCTAATATGCACCACATCTCCGTTTAAAGAATTAACAGTAGTTCAATATCTTCACAGTTACCAGGACTGTGTGCTAGGATTCAATCACAACTTTTGTAATATTTAGGGATTCTAACTATAAACAATTTTATGATCAACCAGGATGGGGAGAGAAGTGTAAGCAATTGTTAGAATAGGAACAGGGAAAAGGGAAACACCAGAGTAATGTCAAATAGATTATGAGGAAATATAGGAATGTTACAATAAAACAATTGGGTTATATAATTTGGGAGAATTCAAGGGATGTTTTGGATTGGAAATTAACTCAACTGAACTGTTGTGATCTGTCATTTCCTGAGGTTACTACGGATGGTGTCATAATGCATAGCAGAGATAATTCGATCCAGAACTGTGTAAACCTCAATAAAAACCAAAAACCCTCTACCCAGCTGAAGAGGAGCAACAAAGGCATTGAAGACGTTCCTGTCCGACACCACCTCTGCCAGGAGATCTGAATCCAGCATCAAATCAAAGCAATCAATTGCCTTCTCTTTTGTGCCTTTTCTCTCAAGAATGTGACAGGAGTCCATGTGGAGTGTGCAGGAGGAAGACCTATGCCAATACAACGTTCTTCATAGTTACTGGTTGGCAAAATGGACAAAACAGAATGATGGTGGAGGTGGGGCGGCTCAGGTGTGACATTGGAATTGGGGCATTGCCATGGGAAATCCAAGATGAACTATGAAGCTATCTGAAGGACATAAAGAGGACGCCAGAAGATTGAGTGCCGGTAGAGGAAGGGAGTGTTAGTTGAGGTAGTATGTTGGATTGAGGAGTTATTATACACTGCTAAATTGATAGTAATTTAGACTAGGAATGCATTAAGATACTGATCTGTTGTAATTCTCGTTATGAGGAAGGTAATGCTAAAATTATGGATAATATAAAGGTACATTCTGTTAGTGTCAATATGTGCCGAGGTGAGAGTTTTAACTTTGAATGATGGAACCAAGGTGACTGGCTAAGAATTGTCATTCTAAATTTGTTTTGGGTAATTAATTTGAGTGTGATTATGAATTGTAAGCTGACTGATTGATCTGAATGAAGATATTTTAGTTAAAGATGTTGACACTATTCTTAAACATGTCCTAGGTAATATAATATAATATGCCATTTAGCAGACGCTTTTATCCAAAGCGACTTACAGTCATGCGTGCATACATTTTTGTGTATGGGTGGTCCCGGGGATCGAACCCACTACCTTGGCGTTACAAGCGCCGTGCTCTACCAGCTGAGCTACAGGTAGTATGGTTAAAACAATGCTGGACAGGACGCACGTGATTGGGATTGGTTTGACTTAACTCTTGGAAAATGGGGAGCAATGTTTACTAAAATGGCAATGATGATAGGTATAGCACTGATAGTAATGGGAATAGTATTTTGTTGTGTGTTGCCATTACTGAAATCCCTTTTAATCAAAACAACTGTAAAACAAATGACTGTGAGAAAGATGGCTATAAGGACCAAAACGGAATGGGACATGAAATTGACAGAGGTGATTCCTATTCCAGGGAAACCAGGACATTATATGAATTCTAACAGGAAACCTTGCAACATCAAAGGAGGGCCACTTGACTGTCCTTATGGAAACCCAGAATGTGTATATGGTGTAGTGGCAGGAGGAGGATGGGTTTGTCATGGCTACAAGGAGCAGCAAGACTTGGGCAAATCTGGAAGTGAAGATTATAATCTCTCTGACATGTATCCCGTTCCATATTATTTTAGTGATGATAATGACTCTAAATAATATCAAAATGATCATGATTAAAACAATTTTGCATGTATTTTATGTATTTTAATGTGTTAGGATACTAACACTTATAATGGAATTATTTTGAGTAGAAATAGTGATTTTTATCATGAGTATAACCTTGAATGCAAAGATTGTGATTGATAGCATAAACATGATATACTTTTGTAAATTTATGGGATTAGTAACCCCATTAGGAGGGATATGATGTATATTCTTTAATAAATTAGAAGATAGAACTGGGTTAATCACGAACATTGAGTTAGAATTGTTTGTTACTGGGCTAGGAATTTTATTGGGGCATTTCACTGTGTGTGTGGGGGAGTAGAGGAAAACTGCCCTAGGGTCAAAGTGCTTGCTCTTACTTAAATCCATGGCTGCCTTTTGTCTCTCTCTTCAAACACAGTGAAGGGAGCGGCACCAGGGTTGAATAGAGTTTGGGCTAGAACTTTGTCTCTTTGGTATCTCCTTGATTGATTACAGTTTGAGGGGGTGAGGTACAGGGGAGCGGGTGATTGGTTGGAGTAATAGTTCAGCCGTCCTCAGGGACAAAGGAAGTGGGCGGAGCAGTAAAAGAGCGGGAAAACTGAAGAGGTCTATATAAGATGGAGAAAGACCTTAAGAAGGTGTGCTCCTCTGCAGACGAGTATCGGCTTTGTTGGAAACTTTAATAAAGTCATTTCTTGGTGCAACAAAAACTCTGTAAGACCTTATTTGTAATAAAGTATGGTGGTTATTTTCCACAACATGCCCTGCAAGCAGTTTTAAATGACACCACTCAAAGCAATAATGTTCTATTCCAAAAACTGCAGACCAAAGACGATCAGTTAATGAACACCTTGACCAAGTTGGATGACAAAACAGCGGAACTCATTGAAGTCGCTGACCGAATGAACAATGAGAGAACCCAGGTGAGGAGGTTGGAAAACTTGACCTCTAAGCAAGCGGAGGACATCTCATCACTGAATCTCTCGCTGCGCACTCGAGACCTCTCCCTGCAAACCATGACAGATAAGTATGAGGCCGAACGGAGCAACTGCAACACTCACGTGTTTAAAATAAATACCCTCATCTTCCAAGTGGACTCTGCGATGCAGCAGAACACCACTCTTAGGGGTCCCTCAGTCTTTTCATCTTGGTCGTTCGGCCCAGAGTAACATGGCGCCGCTTCGCCAACAAAATGTCAATTTGGCTTTTCCTCTTGGCCCTTGGGTCAAAAATTCCCCACAGGAGGAAGCAGATGCTCCCTGCGCACTTGGCCTTGACAAAATCGTCAAAAACTTTGTTTTCTTACCCCGTTCCAGGTAAGCCAAATGACACTGAGACGTTCTTAGCAGACATAGAGGACGCCTTGGATAGCTACCCGAACGCTACGACAGGCTTTACCTGTTGAAGCAAACGTCCAACAGACACGTGACAAGGTTAATCCGTCTACAACAGCAACTCGTGCAAAACGACTACGCTAAACTTGCCACAGCTTTGAAAATAGAATTCAGTGGTTCTGCGACTCGCAAACATGACAGTTCACTAGTTAACACTGTCAAACAAGCTGGGAATGAACACCCACAAGCCTACTATCATAGGCTTCGTTCAGCTTGCTTTGGCATGCTCACTGAAACAGGAATGGAAGAGCTATTACCATTCAAACAAATGTTTCTGTCAAACATGTATCCCAACTTCATTAACTACTTGGGCCCTACTGCCCACGTTGATTTGGCAATCTCGGCACTCCGAGAGCTTACGAGCACAGCTTTTGAAGCATCCAAAGCGGGCCAGGCTCTCAGAGCCCGGAAACCTCGGTTTTCAAGATTGGGGGGTGCAATCATTCCAGTTGGAGGGTGCGGCATCAGGGACAGGAGCGGAAAAAGATGACGCACCAGGTGTGCGGCAACCATGTACATACCACACGATGACCACCACAGTAACGACAGCTACAAAGAACGTCCCCAACCAAACAGGCCCCGCAGAGGTCGATCTGGCCGCTACGTTCCTGCATCTAACCCTCACAAATGGTCAGGGAACAAGGGTAACAAGCGTAACAAGAGTAACAAAGGGTTCGATGACGACCAAAACTTAACCCAAAGCACTCTAGAAGCTCTGATAAGAGATGTACTGCAGCGCAAACATTTTGAGAAAGGGGGAAAAGATAAGTCACCATGACTAGGCGTGAAATTGCCGGAGAATGGATCCCCCCGAAATTAACACCATTTGCGAGGTCGGAAACGTTCATCTTAACCCCGCCCTCACTCAAATCCCAGTTCAGGGCCCGCTCGATCTAGACACAAACGTTGGTTAAAAACAGAACGATGCGACACTAAACTTCGAGGTTTCACTCAGGCTACCTCGCCTCTTACCAAGCGTATCCTACTAAAACTGAACTTCGAAAGCGTGTCACTTGTCCACCCTGTGTACATGACTAGCATTGACACCGAGCAGATGCTGATTGGGATGGATTTAATAGACCGTTTGGTACCACTGATGGATTGGAAATCCATCCAAATCTGGTCAATAATCGCAATAACTCCGCTGACACCACTGCCTTAATCAAAGGCTACATGCAATACGTTATATGACGACGACGGTTCAGCGTCGTCAACTAACATACCCCCAGTGAACTTGGTAATGAGTCCGCCATTTGTGGTGGATGACAGGGTGACTAGTTCAACTCGGAAACTAACCGAACATGAGGTTTTCCTATGTAGCTTGGGTGAATCCCCAGCTGATACATACCGCCCTCCACTGATAGGTGGCATGTGCCTAAACGGCACAAATGGTTGAGGATGCCATACTGGCAACCTTGTCCGAAAAATCTGCAATCAGTTTGGAAATGTTCAACAACATTTCAAAAGCGGCTAACTGCCACCCCCTGGTTCCGAAAACGTTCAGATTCCCACTGGGAACGACTCCCCAGACGACACTCACCGCTTTAGGGGTATGTGCGCTATCGATCCGCATTGGAAACAAGGAAGTATTTCACTATTTACTGGTTGTCGCGAACCTCCCGCATACAGTCTATGTGGGAGCGGACATTTAGGTTAGATTGGGTGTTAAACTTCAAGTTCTTTGGTCTTTGGCGCAGCCAGCTCAACATGCCTTGTCTTTCGACCCTGTGCGAATGGCATCCGGGCAGACTATTCCTGAAGCTTGCAACATGATAACTGAGTCCGCCGTGGGGATACTGGCAAGAACCACAGAGGTTTCTATAAGACTGAACCTGGCACCTGTCTACCGGATGGAAGGCACCACTGCGTTCTTCCAACCCTCTCCGCAATTATTCGAATTGGGGCTAACTATCAATGGTAACCCGCTGTTGGAGCTAAACGCTAGATCCACTTACCTCTTGGTGCAGAATCTGACTCAAGCGGATATCTCCATTCCTCGGCACACTCAGCTAGGAACATTGATTGATTACTCATTCCATGATTTTGAACTTGTTGTTCTCGTGATTGGGCTTCTTCCTTCCTCCCTAGACCTATGTGGTGAAGAAGGGACACTTTTTACTTGTCCATCAAAGGCAATCGCAATAACTCCCGTATTGCCACTGGATGACACATCAAAGTTCAGGCTGGATGTCGATTCTGACAACGACCTGTTGATATACTCCATCGTCACGGAGGATGATACCGCATCTTCTTCTGCACGTGAAGTACACACTAATGACGTAACAGCTAACGATTCCCCCACCATTGCCAAGCCGTCACCACCTGATGAAGACCTGTACAATGCTGCTGAACCATATCCTGGTTTCCATGCACAGGTACTACAGCTACTGACGGAGGCAGACGCACTTGTCAATGACACTGAAAGACATCAGTTGCAGGACTTATTTAACAAACAGAGAGATCTGGTCGACAGACTCGCCGGATTGCGGGGTTACGGGTATTCATGTGGTGCGTATTCCTACACCATCCAGAGCAGCTCCTACGTTGGTGAGACAATACAAAATTCAGCTTGCAGTGTACTCAGCGGTACAAGATATTATTGACTCCCTATTAGCTAAACAGATAATCAGGGAATGTAACAGTACGTACAGCACTCCCGTGTGACCTGTTTTGAAACCAACGGGTAAATGGCGTCTTACCATTGACCATAGACAACTCAACAAGCTGGTTCCGTTGTCTCGTTGGTCTATGACACAGCTCGACCAAGAGTTGCTAAAGGTGACAAACGCCAACGTGGCGAATGGTTTCTGGACCATGACAGTCGACCCTCACGACCAACACAAGTTGGCTTTCTCTTTCTCGAACAAGCTCTTCACGTTCAATCGTTGCCCGTTCGGGTATTCGTTCGGGTATTCGAACTCCCCCGCAACATCTTTCTGCACAAGGCAATGCCAGATGCAACCACCAGGGAACGATAATCTATGTGGACAATGTTCTCATGAGGAGTGAGACTTGGTCACATAACCACAACGAGATGGACCACGTTCTTAACCAACTAGGAATGGCAGGGGCTAAGCTGGCTATCATGAAAGGACAATGGTGCAGGACCAAGGTCAACTATGTTGGACTTCTGGTGGGTGCTGAGGGCTTCCTGCCACAATCTAGCGGAATCCAAGCAGTCCGCAACATCAAAACGCCTGCAAACCTTCATGAGGTATGCAGCTTCTTGGGAGTATGTAATTACTCCCGTCAATTCATCGAAAATTATGCTGACTTCTCAAAACCTTTGACCCGTCTTCTTCAGAAAGACACCCCGTTCATTTGGGATGCCACTCATGACGAAGCTGTGACTTCCTTGAAATACCTGCTTTGTGTGGCACCCTGCCTGGTCTACCCCAGCAAAGACAATACATTCTTTTTGGAAGTAGGTTTCTCAGAGCACTGCCTTAGTGCTGGGTTGTACCAAAAATACGACCATGACAGACATGTGGTTGCTTACGCGAGCAAAACACTCAACCCTGTTGAACACAAGTACTCAGACTGCAAAAAGGCGCTGCTGTCGACAGTCTGGAAGGTCAAGCACTTCACCTCTTATGTCGGCGGACAAAGGTGATCATAGAAACATGTCACCAGCCAGTGACTTTTCTGAAAAGCCAAAGAATCCTTGAGGGTGCTGTACACAACAGCAGGATAGCGGCTTGGCTCATGACGCTGCAAAGCCATGATGTGGTTGTCAACTGCCTTTGGGTGGGGCTTTGGCGGTGTGTCAATGCTGCGGTGAAGACGAAACCGACTTCGCACCAGCCCCATGTGACGTAGCTTCGCCGTTGCCATCGAACCATCACTACTTCGAAGACAACGTGTGTCTTGGCATGCCGATGGCATTTGTAGATAGCTGTTCTTACCGTCAGCTAGACCACTTGCAAGCTGGTGTGGGATTGGTATGGCACAACGACATTCCATGCAAACTGCTTCAATTTCAGCTAGGCAACAAGACCAGCCAGTTCGCAGAAGTAGCTGGTGTACTTATCACACTGCAAACTGCGTAAAAACACAACTTGTCAGAACTGGCAATCTGCACCGACTCAAACTATGCCAGAATCACCTTCTTATGCCACTTGCCGTTTTGGAAACAAAAGCACATGACTACTTCAAGTGGCAAAGAAGTGAAAAACAAAGAGCTCATTCTAGCTTGCGATGACCTCATAACCAAACACGACATACAGGTGTATTGGAAAAAAGTCAAGGGACAATCCAAATGACCATGTCGTAACAAACTTGGCTACGACCATGCTGACAGCATGGCGAAATCTGGTGCAATTCACGGCACTCCTTGGGTGTTCGATGCTCGAGACGCAATGATCACCGAAGCGCCCATGATGTCTGCAGCAACACGTAGCCATGTAGCACTGCGGGAATCATCTTCGCACGAACATAATGTGTTGCTAACTCATTAATTCTTGATGTTGACCTGGTAGCAATGCAACACCAAGCAACCTTCGCTCTCTCTCTCCCACTACTCTCTCCTCTTCCATCCTATCATCTCTTCCCTCTGCTCAATCCTTCTCCCTCCAATCTCCTGATTCTGCCTCCTCAACCCTCCTCTCCTCCCTTTCTGCATCCTTTGACTCTCTGTGTCCCCTATCCTCCCGGCCGGCTCGGTCCTCCCCTCCAGCTCCGTGGCTTGATGACTCATTGCGAGCTCACAGAACAGAGCTCCGGGCAGCGGAGCGGAAATGGAAGAAAACTAAACTCCCTGCCGACCTGGCATCTTTTCCTCCCTCCTCTCTACATTTTCTTCATCTGTTTCTGCTGCTAAGGCCACCTTCTACCACTCTAAATTCCAAGCATCTGCCTCTAACCCTAGGAAGCTCTTTGCCACATTTTCCTCCCTCCTGAATCCTCCCCCCCCTCCTCTCTCTGTGGATGACTTCGTCAACCACTTTGAAAAAAGAAGGTTGACGACATCCGATCCTCGTTTGTTAAGTCTAATGACACTGCTGGTCCTGCTCACACTGTCCTACCCTATGCTTTGACTTCTTTCTCCCCTCTCTCTCCAGATAAAATCCTGCGACTTGTGACTGCAGGCCGCCCAACAACCTGCCCGCTTGACCCCATCCCCTCCTCCCTTCTCCAGACCATCTCCGGTGACCTTCTCCCCTACCTCACCTCGCTGATCAACTCATCCTTGACCGCTGGCCATGTCCCTTCCGTCTTCAAGAGAGCGAGAGTTGCTCCCCTTCTCAAAAAACCAACACTCGACCCCACTGATGTCAACAACTACAGACCAGTATCCCTTCTTTCTTTTCTTTCCAAAACTATTGAGCGTGCCGTCTTTAGCCAACTCTCTTGCTATCTCTCTCAGAATGACCTTCTTGATCCAAACCAATCAGGTTTCAGGACTGGTCATTCAACTGAGACTGCTCTTCTCTGTGTCACGGAGACTCTCTGCACTGCTAAAGCTAACTCTCTCTCCTCTGCTCTTGTCCTTCTAGACCTGTCTGCTGCCTTTGATACTGTGAACCATCAGATCCTCCTCTCCACCCTCTCTGAGCTGGGCATCTCCGGCAAGGCTCACTCCTGGATTGCGTCCTACCTGACCGGTCGCTCCTACCAAGTGGCGTGGCGGGAAGCTGTCTCCGCACCACGTGCTCTCACCACTGGTGTCCCCCAGGGCTCGGTTCTAGGCCCTCTCCTTTTCTCCCTATACACCAAGTCACTTGGCTCTGTCATATCCTCACATGGCCTTTCCTATCATTGCTACGCTGACGATACACAACTAATCTTCTCCTTTCCCCCTTCTGATAACCAGGTGGCGAATCGCATCTCTGCATGTCTGGCAGACATATCAGTATGGATGACGGATCACCACCTCAAGCTGAACCCTGGCAAGACGGAGCTGCTCTTCCTCCCGGGGAAGGACTGCCCGTTCCATGATCTCGCCATCACGGTTGACAACTCCGCTGTGTCCTCCTCCCAGAGTGCGAAGAGCCTAGGCGTGACCCTGGACAACACCCTGTCGTTCTCCGCCAACATCAAGGCGGTGACCCGCTCCTGCAGGTTCATGCTCTACAACATTCGGAGAGTGCGACCCTGCCTTACACAGGAAGCGGCGCAGGTCCTGGTCCAGGCACTTGTCATCTCCCGTCTGGACTACTGCAACTCGCTGTTGGCTGGCCTCCCTGCCTGTGCCATTAAACCCCTACAACTCATCCAGAATGCCGCAGCCCGTCTGGTGTTCAACCTTCCCAAGTTCTCTCACGTCACCCCCCTCCTCCGCACACTCCACTGGCTTCCAGTTGAAGCTCGCATCCGCTACAAGACCATGGTGCTTGCCTATGGAGCAGTGAGGGGAACGGCACCTCTGTACCTTCAGGCTCTGATCAGTCCCTACACCCAAACGAGGGCATTGCGTTCATCCACCTCTGGCCTGCTGGCTCCCTTCCTCTGCGGAAGCATAGCTCCCGCTCAGCCCAGTCAAAACTGTTCGCTGCTCTGGCACCCCAATGGTGGAACAAGCTCCCTCACGACGCCAGGACAGCGGAGTCACTCACCACCTTCCGGAGACATTTGAAACCCCACCTCTTTAAGGAATACCTGGGATAGGATAAAGTATTCCTTCTAACCCCCCCAAATTGTAAAGTGGTTATCCCACTGGCTATGGGTGAACGCACCAATTTGTGAGTCGCTCTGGCTAAGAGCGTCTGCTAAATGACGTTAATGTGCCCTTGAGCAAGGCACTTAACCCTAATTGCTCCTGTAAGTCGCTCTGGATAAGAGCGTCTGCTAAATGACTAAAATGTAAATGTAAGATGAGTCCCTCGCCACTTTCATGGCTTTCTTGTCTGATTCTATCAATCACCCAGTGTCCGAGCTGGCTTTGGCAGGCTCACACGACTTGCGTTCGCTGTACCTACTGGTTTATGTTTCAGAAACCGACGCCACACAAAGGTGGGTGGTTCCTAAAACACAGAGGGCGATAATGATAGCTTATGCCCACGACGAGCCATGTGGGGGTCAAGGCTACATGTGAAACATTGCAACAGGTGGCCCACTGGCCTCACATGGAACAAGACGTGGCAAAATACATGAGGGGGTGGCTAGTTTGCTGCCAGTTTCAACCCTCCATGCCACTTCACAGAGCACCCTTGCAGCACAAGGGTGTGTCTTACCCTTGGAGCTCAATCCAGATCGACTGGGTCGGCCCAGATGACAGGTCGGCAAGAGGCAAGTATCTCCTCACAGTGACTTGCGCATTCACAAAATGAGTGGAGTGCCTGCCCGCACCCAATGATACAGCGGAAACCACGGCCATTCTTTTGCTCAACCACATTTTCAGTCGTTTCGGCCTGCCAGGAGAAACCATGGACAGCGACAGAGGAACCAATTTTTCGGCTGCTGTAATGACCAAACTGTGGCGGCTCCTGGGAGTCAAAGCTAAACACATCGCGTACCACCCTAGGAGCTCTGGGAGGGTAGAAAGGAGCAACCAAACAATCGTCATAATCTTGAGGAAATATGTGGCAGCCAACCGCAAAGATTGGGACCTCAAACTCCCACTCATTCTGATGGTGATCAGAGCCACACGCAACAGGTCTACAGGAATAACACCATTTGAGATGATGACGGGCCGGCAAATGACGCTTCCACTGCATCTCCTGTACCAACCGGGAGATATAGCCGCGGCCACCGCATACACGGCCCATCAATACGTGACAGACTTGCGAACCAACCTCCAGACTACCTTTGCGTATGCTCAAGGAAAGTTGGAAAGAAGTGTGGAAGGTGACAAGACCCATTACGACAAAAATGCCTCACACCAGAAGTTTGAAGTCGGGGATACGGTGTGGTACCAAACCAGGGGGGTTGCGAAAAAGTTCCTGCCCCATTGGACAGGGCCACATGAGATTGTGTTAAAGCTGTCACCAGTTGCTTATCAAATCAGAATCAGCAAAGGTCGACAGAACATCATGTTAAAGTGGGTCCACAGGAACCAAATCAAGTTGTACACTCCCCCCATGGGAATAGAAGGGGTGCAAGCCAGCCCCGAATAGATAGTACCTCTGATTGGCTAGGTTTCTAACAACATTCTTAAGTATCCTCAGCTGATCCCTTCCGGGAGGTCAATACATTGCACCTAACATATTTTCTTCTCTTCCCAGCTACAAGACACACATTTCGTTGTCATTGTTGATATTGTCCGGCGTTGTGCTGTTCAAAATAGGGAAATCTGCTAGATTTGTTGTCAAAATGTTATTTAAAAAAAACAACTAACAAAACAAAACAAAACATAACACAACTGAAATAATCAAACAATATCTCTAATTATGCGTTTTTGTAGGATGGAGTTCCTTTGGATGATCCTGATCAAAACCAAGCCAGCAGATATACTCACGAGTGGACCCCCTACAGGAATCGTTCTTCGTGATGACCCAGGACTCCTTATAACCAACTGCAGAGTACACACGAAGAGGGTGTACGTCCGCCTAGATGCAGAGAACATGTACCGCCAACACATTTCCCCTGCGGCACATATGAGTTGGGCCGGGGCTGACTGGACCACCCAGGCAGTTAAGCACGCTCAGCTAGACACTGCCCACATGTTGGCCCAACTCCAAAAGTCAGAACTAGCAGAGCCCAGGCGAGAAAAATTATTCCTCAGGGCGCTACTCTCAATAGGTGCAGCCGTAGGGTCACTATTTGCAGTCAGTCTAGCCACGGTCAAAATAAATGTTAGGGAGATTACTGAAGAGATGCCACTTATCCAGCAACAGATGTAATCACAGGCACTCAGGTTGCAGCATGTGGGAAGGTCTCTCCAGAACACTATTCTGGTGGTAAACACAGACACGCTACTCTCCTGAACAAAACCCTCCTGTTGGTAGGCAAGCTAGTAGAGGTCATGAACCATGACTATGCCCATGTCCAATTGGTTTTATTGTTGTTGGAGGATTTTCTCCGTGAAGTTAGCTCTTCTATGGACCACTTGGCCATGAATAGAATCCCGTCATATCTAGTGCCCCTCTCAATGGTGCACAACATATTGACCTCATCTACCACAACCATGATAAAGCCATTACAGTCACACCTGGCCTATAGTCTGGGGTCTGCAATTCCAATGCACGTTGATGTTAATCGAAATGAAGTGGGATTTTTACTGAAGCTGCCGGTTGTTGAACTGGAGAATATCTATAGGTTGAAAACAGTTCTAAATGTAGGATTTTGGCGCGACAACACCCATGTGAAAATCATCACACCTCCAGTCGTAGCTTATCATTAACACAATCCAGATTTCTATCTCACCCCTAACCTGTTAATGTGTACTCTAACCAAAGACGTCCACCACATGTGTCCTAGCAAACCCTTCGTGAGGGATAACACTGAGCGCCTTTGTGGCCTTAAGCCTATCACCAGCGAAGAACGCTGTCGAGCCAAACTAACAGCAGGAGGTGGAGTCACCACCACGCAAGTGGAAGTGGTAGGATATCAATGGCTGATTAACACCCCATTCATGTCCACCACTATGACTTACAAACGCCATGACTCGTAACTAGCCATGCCTGAGGGAGCTCAGAGAGTGTGTCAGTATGACAGAAACACCCCTCTTTACCAGAGTGCATAAAAGACTGAGATAATAATTATCAGATCAGACTAGACGGACCTCAAGCTGCAGCTTTTGTCCATATTTGTCCCGACCCTGAAAATCAACACGAGGTGAAGACGACAAAGTTGCCTCCACTAACAATCAATGTTATGGCTGAGTAGCTGTTCTAAGTACTGTATCTAAGAAGGTGAATTTAAGTGGGACCATCCTGTTACTCTCTTCAAATCATCGTCTACTACACTGCTCTCATCACCACACAGGAGATCATCGACACGGCTGATTAGCCGTCCTCAGAAGACCACTTCCAAAACGAGTGAAAGTAAACAGACAACTAAGAAGAAGGACATTGTGACCTCTTGTGGACAATCAGAGCCTTACATCTAAAAGGCCATCTGAAAGAGAAAGACCAATTGACCCCTTCCCATGAAGGCCTGGGTCCAACAGAGATACACGACAAAGGCCTCCAACACGTAAATACATGCATTACTTCTTACCAAACGGGCGGCAGTTCTGGGCAAAGTATTAGGATTACTATGAGCGTAGGTCCATGTGTATCCAAGTGTTTTCTCTCTCTCTCTCTCTCTCTCTCTTAACTCGCCATCTTTTGTAACAAGTGTAATATTGTGTTAGTCCGCTAGGGACCCATTTTCATTGTATTAAGTTTCTAATCCCTACCTATACCGTGTTTGTATCTTGTGTTGTCATTTTTAATTAGTTAGTATATGAATAATTAAATCAATTTGTGTGGTACGGAATGATCAGTAAGACCCGGGTTTGTGCAGACTTAAAGAGCCTACGACTTTCAGAATGAGACTGATTTGAGGTAAATTATTAATAAATGACTGTTAAAGACATATCTAGATATCTTTAGAGTTAATTCGGTAAACGGTAACTCGTTAAACAACTTTTCCCGTGGTGCCACAAATTCCTAATGAGTTCATTGTTACATGATTAATTTAATCTAGTAACAATTAAACATAGTAGGTAATTATTTGATAAATAATAGTCATCACAATAATGAAAGTCACGTCACAACACTTTCTTTCTCAGGGGGCTGTAGACCCAGACCAGCTCCCCAGCCACAAAGTGCTGGAGGGCTATCCAGGGGCCGACCAAACGCAATCTCTGCAGGGGTGCGGATCTCTCTCCCCAGCATGAGGAGGGCAGGTGTGCAAGAGGTGGAGTCTTGGACAGCGGAGCGGCATGCCATGAGGACCATGGGCAGGTGCTTGTCCCAGTCACGCTGGTGTTTGGCAGAGACGATGGCCAGCTACTGTCCAAGCGTTTTGTTGAAGCGCTCCACAAAGCCATCATTTTGAGGATGGAGAGGAGTAGTGCAGCTCTTGTGCATACCCAGCCTCTCACACATGGTGGCGAACACACAGGACTTAAAGTTTCTGCCTTGTACGCTGTGGATGGACTCCGCAGCTCCAAACCTGCTGAACATCCCCGCTGTCAGGGCGTCGACGATGGTCTCTACCTCCTGGTCAGGCAGAGCATAGGCCTCGGGCCATTTTGTGAAATAGTCCATGGCCGTAAGCACCCAGTGGTTTCCACTGTCTGTGGTGGGGAACGACAAAACTACATCCAAACTACGTTGGAGTGGCGTGCCTCTGCCCTGTGTGAAGTCGTACGGCTGAAGCTCCTCCAACCAGCGTGCAACCTGCCCCTCTGGCTCTTTGAAAGACATGAGCCACTGGAGAGCAGAGTGGTCAGTCCTTACAGTAAAGGGCAGGCTACCCAGGTAGTCCTTGAAGTGTTTGATGGAAGCCACAATAGCGAGGAGCTCCCGCTGGGTGACACAGTAGCGGCGCTCATGTTTCTTGAATGTTTTGCTGAAGTACGCCACAACTCTCTCCCCCTCTGGCCCCACCTGGGCCAGCACCCCACCCATGCCCACATTGCTCGGGTCTGTGTCCAGGATAAAGGGCAAGATGAGGTCGGGGGGGGGAAGGAGCACGGGGGCCTCAATCAGTGCACGTTTGAGGGTGTTGAAGGCCTCCTCGCACTCCACTGTCCAAGTGAAGGCCTTGTCCTTCGGCAGCCGGCGGTTCAGGGGAGCAGCGACGCGTGAGAAGCCCCGTACAAACCTCGTGTAGTACGAGGCCCAGGAAGGTCTTCAGCTGATGATGGTCGGTGGGGGTGGGCCAGCCTCGGACAGCCCACACTTTGTCCTCCATGGTGCTGATACCCTCCTCCCCCACTTGGTGGCCCAAGAAGGACACCTCTCTCCTCATGCACTTCTCAGGGTGGAGCTTCAGGCCTGTGGCAGCCACCCTCTCCAGCACATGCCGTAGCGCCCCCAGTGCTGACTGGAAGGAGCTGCCATGGGCCAGGATGTCGTTGAGATATTCCAGACACTCCTGTCAGGGGATGCCATCCAGCACCCTGTCCATCAAACGCTCAAAAGTAGCTGGAGCGTTGCACAGGCCGAAGCACGGGACCTTGAACTGCCAGTGTCCTCTGTTAGTGGAGAACGCAGTTTATGCTCTGGCCTCTGGGGAGAGGGGCACCTGCCAGTAGCCACTGCGGAGGTCTAGTGAGGAGAACCAGGAGGACCCCCTAACCAGGTCCAGCGACTCATCGATGTGTAGTATGGGGTATGAGTCCTTCCTGGTTACCTCATTCAGCCGCCTGGTCCGGCCCACCACAACAACAGGCTCCAT
Organism: Coregonus clupeaformis; assembly: GCF_020615455.1. Lineage (NCBI taxonomy): Eukaryota > Metazoa > Chordata > Actinopteri > Salmoniformes > Salmonidae > Coregonus > Coregonus clupeaformis. The sequence goes on along the minus strand of NC_059230.1, from coordinate 17,512,625 downwards.
CCGCTTGCACTCGTCTGCTTCTGAGGGGCGTGGAGTCTTACTCCCCCGTCCGTGCTGGTGGGCTCCTCCTGGCGATGGTGGTGGTTGGGACAGAGAGCCAGGGATCCGCACTGCCCCGTCTATGCGGACCCCAAGCCGTTTCCTTGAGCTCTGAGGGACATGGGGCAATCCCGGCACAGATGGCCTGGCTGGCCACACCCCCAGCAGACCATGGGACCAGGGCGTGTGTTGCGTGCCACCTGTAGCGACACAGCACAAATGAGTTCAGTCATTTCAGCCACCCATGCAGGCTTTTCTGGCTCTGGGCTGCTCTGCCCCACAGCCCGCAAAGTGTGTGTCTCCTTGCACCCCCACCGAAGCCCCAGCTGAAGCCCCAGCCCACCCGAGCTCCCTCTCCAAAGCCATCTCCAAGGCTATCTGCAATGACTCAGGATGAGCCAGCTGGGTCTGTATGCGCAGCTCCGTAGGAGAGAGCGCCTGTATGAACTGGTCCCGTGCTAGCTCGTGCTGCATGTGGCATGTGAGCATATTCCCGCAGAGAGAGGCTCTCAATGTCATCAGCTAGCACCCGTAGTGGCTCTCCAGGCTGCCTGCTTCTATTCCTCCATTCGGAGTGCAGCAGCCCGGGCTGTACACACTGTCCAAAGCGCCTCCTCAGTGCTCCAACTAAAGCCCCATAATCACATCTGTCCTCACATCATCCGTGAGGCACAAAGTCAACTGCAGTGCCCAATCTTCATTCGACCACCCCCCAAAATGAGCTAACAGTTCAAACTGAGCATGAAAAGCTTCCCTATCCGCCTTACCGGAGTACTTCGGGGTCAGAGACTTCAAAACATATTTCTTTTTGATTTATTTTTGGCCTATATTTTCTGCAAACCTGATCTCCTCTGGCAGACCATTCCAAAGTCTAGGGGCCCTAATGGCAAATCCACTCTATGTTCAAGGAGTTTCCGAGTCGTGATGTGGTGAACATTGTTGGAGTGCTCTATGGTGACAGGTTCCTTGAGTTAACATGGAACAGACACACACAGTGCTCTACCCCAGGGTGTGTGTGTGTTTGTGTGTATTTGTGTGTGGGCATGTGTGTGCATTCATGTGTGTGTATGTGTAGAGAGGGGATTACTTTGGGTTGGAGGTTAAGGACATTTTGTCAGCATGGGTGCTTTGTGCCATGTGAAAGCTCTGGGACCATTGTGTATTTTTTAACCAATGGGCTTCACCCCTTAAAATAGACAGGGTATTTGCTGAGTGACTGTACGAATGTGCCAGCATCATCTCTGGGAGCCATTCTTTTAATTTTTATTTGGTTTTGTGACACAAACAGAGAGGAACAAAATTAACTCACCTCAGGTCATAATAGTCAGTGGTCAGTGGACTCCTGCTACTGGGTATTACTACTGCTTATTTGGCTTATTTTGGCCAGATCCAGGAGTATGGTACACTAACTTTAAGTCAATTACAATGCATGAACAACCAAACTAAACTGTCTCCACTGTTCCTCCAATTTACGTCAACCTAGCTAAGAAGGTCTGATAGGAGATGGCAAATTGTGAGCTAAAAACAAGTGACAGTGTAAAAAAATAGATTAAATCCAGCCTAAAACATTTTTTATTTTTATTTTTTGGGGGGGCATGCTGATTTAAAAGTCTGTGGATATACAGTATCTTTTGGAGCGCTCCACTAAGCTGGGCTTGTCAAGCTGTCAACACATGCTATGAATAATGCAACAATTGACTTGTGTTAATGTTTCTTTCTTAATTATTAATTGGACCTTCTCCTGAATATATCAGTATCCTTTCTTTTTATGATATGCCTATCCTAAAAGAAAGTAACACTATTGTTGCAATTATATTGTGGAGCCACCTGGGGCTTTTAAGACCTCAGTGACCTATACTGTGAAGGACGTTTACATGTACTGTAGGATAAAGTATTCACTCTGTAGGGGCTGAAACACACACTGTTGCATCAAACAGCAGAAGCACATCATGTATCGTTCCTATTTTCCATGCATTCAGCTGGATAGTTATATTCAGACTGGCTATGTGCTATTGGAAGGATTGGTTATCCATAATCACTACACGCCCTGGTAACTGTTATAGCTAGTGGTTTGCAATAGTTACCCTTTTATAAGGAACATGTACTAGAAGCTAGGGAGTTTATTTATGATGGGTTGTTCTTGACATGTTATGGTATATGACAGCGATGCACATTATGCATTACAACGCTGTCTCTGGTAACTCACTGTAAAAAAAAACATTACCCAACTGTTAAATATGAAAGTACAGTCTTGATGAAAGTTTCTTTGACACAAATAGCTATCCTTTAATGTTGTTGATAACACAGGCTGCCATGTACGACAATATGAATGCCTTGTCTTTGAACGCCATTTTGAGTTCATTTTGGTATTTGTCTTGGATGTTCTTGGCAGTAATAATTTGATTCTGAGATTCAAAAGTCATTGTTTTTTATCGCTCACAAAGTCTCTGACAGGTCTTCAAGTCAGCAAAGGTCTTATTTTCAATTTCCTCAAGCATCTCCTAAAGTGGGGTACAAGTGGATATCTGAATGTGTGTGTACAAAAAATTAAATAACTAAAAAACTTTTAAGGATAGTGATAACAAGTACCCTAGTCCAGGCCTTTAAATAAGTTCACTTCACTCTTAGAAAAAAGGGTGGTTCCAAAAAGGTTATTTGGCTGGCCCCAAGGGAGAACTCTTTTGGGTTCCATGTAGAACCCTCTATGTAACCAAAAGGGTTCTACCTAGAACCAAAAAGTATTCTTCAAAGGGTTCTCCTATGGGGACAGCTGAAGAACCCATTTAGGTTCTAGATAGCACCTTTTATTCTAAGTGTATAAAAACAAGGAATCCAGGGAGTCAAATTAAGTTAGCAATTTCCCTGGAACATTTCATCATGAAAAATTGTACACTTTGAGCCCTTCAGTCGCCTGTTTAAGCTTGATTAAGATGCCAGTGTCTTCTCCCCCTCCATCTGATTAGGTACAGTGAGGGTAAAAAGTATTTGATCCCCTGCTGATTTTGTACGTTTGCCCACTGACAAAGAAATGATCAGTTTATAATTTTAATGGTAGGTTTATTTGAACAGTGAGAGACAGAATAACAACAAAAAAAACCAGAAAACGCATGTCAAAAATGTTATAAATTGATTTGCATTTTAATGAGGGAAATAAGTATTTGACCCCTCTGCAAAACATGACTTAGTACTTGGTGGCAAAACCCTTGTTGGCAATCACAGAGGTCAGACGTTTCTTGTAGTTGGCCACCAGATTTGCACACATCTCAGGAGGGATTTTGTCCCACTCCTCTTTGCAGATCTTCTCCAAGTCATTAAGGTTTCGAGGCTGATGTTTGGCAACTCGAAACTTCAGCTCCCTCCACAGATTTTCTATGGGATTAAGGTCTGGAGACTGGCTAGGCCACTCCAGGACCTTAATGTGCTTCTTCTTGAGCCACTCCTTTGTTGCCTTGGCCGTGTGTTTTGGGTCATTGTCATGCTGGAATACCCATCCACAACCCATTTTCAATGCCCTGGCTGAAAGATTTGACGGTACATGGCCCCGTCCATCGTCCCTTTGATGCGGTGAAGTTGTCCTGTCCCCTTAGCAGAAAAACACCCCCAAAGCATAATGTTTCCACCTCCATGTTTGACGGTGGGGATGGTGTTCTTGGGGTCATACGCAGCATTCTTCCTCCTCCAAACATGGCGAGTTGAGTTGATGCCAAAGAGCTCCATTTTGGTCTCATCTGACCACAACACTTTCACCCAGTTCTCCTCTGAATCATTCAGATGTTCATTGGCAAACTTCAGACGGGGATGTATATGTGCTTTTTTGAGCAGGGGGACCTTGCGGGCGCTGTAGGATTTCAGTCCTTCACGGCGTAGTGTGTTACCAATTGTTTTCTTGGTGACTATGGTCCCAGCTGCCTTGACATCATTGACAAGATCCTCCCGTGTAGTTCTGGGCTGATTCTTCACCGTTCTCATGATCATTGCAACTTCACAAGGTGAGATCTTGCATGGAGCCCCAGGCCGAGGGAGATTGACTGTTATTTTGTGTTTCTTCCATTTGCGAATAATCACACCATCTGTTGTCACCTTCTCACCAAGCTGCTTGGCGATGGTCTTGTAGCCCATTCCAGCCTTGTGTAGGTCTACAATCTTGTCCCTGACAACCTTGGAGAGCTCTTTTGTCTTGGCCATGGTGGAGAGTTTGGAATCTGATTGATTGATTGCTTCTGTGGACAGATGTCTTTTATACAGGTAACAAGCTGAGATTAGGAGCACTCCCTTTAAGAGTGTGCTCCTAATCTCAGCTCGTTACCTGTATAAAAGACACCTGTGAGCCAGAAATCTTTCTGATTGAGAGGGGGTCAAATACTTATTTCCCTCATTAAAATGCAAATCAATTTATAACATTTTTGACATGTGTTTTTCTGGATTTTTGGTTGTTATTCTGTCTCTCACTGTTCAAATAAACCTACCATTAAAATGATAGACGGATCATTTCTTTGTCAGTGGGCAAACGTACAAAATCAGCAGGAGATCAAATACTTTTTTCCCTCACTGTATCACGTTCACCTTCACACATTCAGAAGAGAGAGACAGATAGTGTTCTGCCGTTATTAACATGCAGGGTTTATGGTAGCTCACACGCTGGGTGTGAGAATTGACTTTTCCCGGCAGGCCCAGAGCAGGGGGGAAAGAGATTTCACTTCAAACGCAGAAGCAGTTGCTTCTTGTGCAGAGACCGAGTGTGCAGGCGGCAACGGTAGTGCCATTACAACAGGGTAGGATTCGCCAGACATAAACCCTTCCCTAGCAGTCAATCAAGGGGAACCGAAGGAACAAATGGTCTCCCAAGACTGCCATTGAAGTGTGAGAAGCATACTGTTAAATGTGTGTAGAAATACAATTGCAAGGCATGAGGACAAATACTAAACAACCGAATGGGACTTACAGGGATTGCTTTTGTCTGCTGCTTGTTATGTGTGGGGTTTATTTATAATCCGCGTGGAAAAGGTAATTAAGCTGTTCTCAAGTCATGAGCTGATTAAGGAGCTTATGAATTAACTTACCATGTCATTTAATGGTTATTATATCAATGTAATAACAAGGAAATTGATGACAAGACATTCACAAGTTAAAGGAGAGACATGACACACTCTACGTCTTTGTTATGAATCTCTGACGGACTTGTCATTGAGTAAGCCACTATAGAATGGTCAATGGGCCTGGCCTTGCAGAATTCATGGAGAGCACTGATCCACACATCAGTCTACCAGACACAATCAGCTACAGCAGCTCCTTCGAGGTGAACCGTTGTTGAGGTGATGAAATGTGTTTAGAATGATGAAACACCCTGAGTGTGTTTGTGGTTTCGCCGGCGTGAGCATTGTTAACAGGCAATCAAATTTAATTAGAGCTGAGCATGCCTGTCATTGGATCAATCACGACTTCTAACTCGCTCTCCTAAGACGGCACCGTTTAATGCCATCGTTTGTCAGAGGTTCCCCCTTAGTCATGCAAACAATGGCGACCTGTCTGGATAATGATCATTATGCAGGTAATGCTTTTTCACACAACACACATACATACAGTATATGGATATATATATTTCATATCATTAGCATCCACACAGCTGTTTGTGGGAACCGTAAGTCGCTGGTGTTGTGTCTGTGGTTGCTGTCAGCACATTGCAATTCTCACTGACAATAGACACACCTGGGAACATTTTGTGCCAAGTCAAATAAATCTAAGTATTATTGGACAATTGGTAGGATGACTTTCATCACTTCCACCCATTCGGAAAGGACATCTTTATACACCAGACGCTGAGTACCATATGGGAGGCACTGAATCCATGCACTGAGTCATTGTCAACCTAACTGAACCTGTGGCACCCCCATTGCTCGGCTGTGGCATCCACATTGTATGCCAAAGCTCATTGCATGCAAGCCCAGAGAGAAAGCCATAGAGAGAGAGATAAATGCTGTATTTTATTTATAGTGTGTTGGTCTGATAGTTGCCGGAATATTTATGCCCACAGAGTGTAAGCGTAATTATTGTATAATGTTGACTGTTTGTGTTTGAAAACATATCTAAAACCGATTGTTTTCCGAAGCCAACCATTTTAGTCATATTTTTTTAATAAAGTGTTTATCTACATAGAGTGAGTGATGAAGGAAAGGGTTTTGTTTTGTCTTTCCTACCTGCCCACTTTAGTGGCAATTACAGAGACATTTAGAGGAATCCACCAGGAGGTAGAGACATCAAAAAGGCGTCTTCTGGGCTTAGCTACTTCTTTTTTACTGACACTGTCACGACTCCCTCCGAAGCTGCCTCATTTCCTTGTTCGGGCAGGCTTCGGCGTTTGTTGTCACCGGCCTTCTAGCCACTGCCGCTCCTCTTATAATCTTTCCATTTTTTTTGTTGTTTTTCACACACGCCTGGTACATATCCCCTCATCAGTCTCTGTATAATTATTCCCTCTGCTCCCCCATGTCTTTGTGTGTTATTGTTCCATGTGGAGGTGTTGCTAGCTCGTGTTGAACATGATGTTACTTTTATCGCCGGGATATTCACCCGTGTGTTTTGTTTTCCCAGTACGCAGTTAAGTCGCACTGTATTTGGTTTACGCATTGCTGCGGACTGCTGTATTGGCCCAAATAAACCCTATTATTTGATTCACACCTCCTGCGCCTGGCTCGGTCCTACTCACCTTGTTACAGACACACTAAATTAATAAAACCAAATTATAAAACGGGTTGTTTGGATCCTGGGTGCTGACTGGTTGATAGCAGGGAGTTATTCACCATAGTCCCCGGGTAATGCCTGTTAACAGTTCCATTTGATTTATCAATGCGCATCCACTGTCCCACAGCCTAGCCAGGCAATTCATGAACTTAATCTCCCTTGGAAAAACAGGTATTTTTCTGCCTGCATCTCCGACCAGTGCAACAACGTTGCAGTTTTATTTTGCAATCTCCACCGTGCCATAGAGAATGAAGGTGTGTGGACGAGACTGACAGCTTCTCTGAGCCACCCAAAGAAATGGCAATAGAAACAAAGGTAAAACAAATGAAAATGCACATAGTTTGCTGTCATTTCAGCTGCTTGATGATTGTGTGTTTGCTTTAGTTGGCTAGCTAGCAAAGGAGAAGTAGCTAGCCTCCATAGCAACCTTTTTTTGCTTAGAACGGAAGAATGGACTACCAGCCTATTTGGCTAGCAACTTCAGAATCTCAGAACTAAAGACTGGCTTTTGCCTGGACTATATTATATGGTGGAAGGATGAATAAATATTAGTGAAAATAACTTTTTTAATGTAAAACATTTTCATATTGGCAACCATTTTATTAAAGCAATAGGGACACTTGAACCCTGGAATTATCATTAATAACACCCGCCTAAGGGATGTTCCCCGGCCCTTCGTGTCAGGCCTAAGAACAGCCCTTAGTCGGGAGTTATTCACACAATAATCACAATAGTTCTCATGCCTTATTGCTTAAAGTGCCACAACAGAATGCAATTGTTACCCTATTTCGACGTCATTCTGGTTCTACAGTGGAAATGTTCCTTTAGTTCCACCTCCGAACAGTGACATGGCTCCTTATAAATGTTGATGAATTGTGCGCACACGTCCTGTCTTGGGTGACAGTCAGGGTAGCTTTACTAATTGCTACGGATCAGCTAACGTTACGAGGTGGAGGACCTACCACCCTCCTCCCTCTTATGCAGCTGAATTGAATGATCAAGGAGGAATACAGAGTTTTGCTATATTTACTGGAGTTTTGCTGGCAAAGCTAAAGCCTAGCTAATTTAGCTAGCTAGCTAGCTGGTCCCTGGACCAATGTAGCTATCTAGGTAGCTATCGTTAGCTAAATATTAGCAACCGTGGATAATTGGTTCCAAAGTTGTTTAAAGCATAAGGGTACCTGTATTCCAAAGTCAACCTCAAGTGACTTGAGTATTTTTCTCCCTCGAGCCAACATGGACAAGGGTAACATTAAAGGGTGACATTAAACGCCCACAAGCGGAAATTAATTTTTTTGAGCTGAAAGACGATGCCCATGATGTTACACAACAATTTAAGTCAATAAGTCATCGTTTTCGTTAAAGTATGATATATTTGGACTTGAAATAGTAAATCCAAAGTGGTAACTTCGGATATTTTCTGTGTCAATGCTGTGGGTTTCCCCTATGAGATGTCATGCTAATACATTTCAGTCTACGTTTCTTTTCAGGGCTGGATTTTGTTTGAATGTTACCACCCACCAGCATGACATTGTTTATCAATCAGAAGCACCAGCAAAGTTCTTCCTCTTCGCGAGTCGATACTGAGCTGAGCCAAACAGGTTTTCACCATAGCCTACACTTGGCCGCCATGGAGAAAAATAAAATAGGGGGTCCAAACTTATTTTTCAACCTCCACTTTTTTTCTAGCAAATTATCGTAATCCATTGGATAATTTGTCATGACCATTTCATAAATGGTAAAATTACGTGTGATATGATTGCATTTTGGAACCCTGCTCCCCCCGTCGTCCCAAGATTAATGGTTTTGACCACGCTCCATTGCTTTGACTGGTGCAGCTAGGAACCACAAGTGTCTCTATCCTATTGTAGCTGCAGCAGCCTATTATAGGATCTGGAGGTGTAGCTTGTTGGAGGCATGGCCTTGGGTTAGCTCTGTTTGGACAAACTGTGGGTGAAAGTGTCATGCCAGTCCAAGTATTATGTGTGGTGGTCCTCTGTAGCTCAACTGGTAGAGCACGGCGCTTGTAACGCCAAGGTAGTGGGTTCGATCCCCGGGACCACCCATACACAAAAATGTATGCACGCATGACTGTAAGTCGCTTTGGATAAAAGCGTCTGCTAAATGGCATATTATTATTTATATTATTATTGTACTCTCTTAATAAAGGTTAAGCTTGTAAACTGCCAGTTCTGCAGTCTTAATGAGACTGCATGTGATACCTAAGAGCCTACTAGAGTTCCATTGTTAAGATAGTCACCATTTCGTTACATTACAATGAAAACACACCCGCGAAACAAATTCCACAAACTTGTTTGTCTATTTTGTTGTGCTGTTGTTACATTTGTATTGGTGTTTTATTTCGTGTCCGATGCGCTTAGGGTGTTGTTACATATCATTAGCGGCGTGCATAATGAGCAAAGTCATTGTAGCCTATCATTTCACTTCATGAGCACGGGCTGACTTGGCATTGCTGTAGCGCAGCCGAATAGCCTGCCAGCGGCTTACCAAATGTTGCACTGTGTCCATTACAATGTACAGTCGTGGTCAAAAGTTTTGAGAATGACACAAATATTAATTTTCACAAAGTCTGCTGCCTCAGTTTTTATGATTGTCAGGAGGTCAGTGTGATGCGGTAGGACGAAGTCAGGCGCAGGACACAGAGCTAATCGAAAACGTACTTTACTCGTAGGTAACGTAAATAACATAACCTCCACGCAGGGAGGAACAAACCCGCTCACCAGACGACAACCAAACATAAACAAACATGTACAAAACACAGTGGGAGCCCGAGGGTTAAATAGGGAAGAATTCAATACATAATGGGAACCAGGTGTGAACAATAAAGACAAAACAAGTAGAACACAGAAACATAGATCGGTAGCAGCTAGTACCCCGGCGACGACGAACGCCGAAGCCTGCCCGAGCAAGGAGGAGGAGCAGCCTCGGCTGAATCCGTGACAGTACCCCCCCTTGACGTGTGGCTCCAGCCGTGCGCCGACACCGGCCTCGGGGACGGCCAGGAGGACGCGGAGCAGGTTGAGTTGGATGACGGTGGAAATCCCTCAACATGGAGGGATCGAGGATGTCCCTCCTAGGGACCCAGCACCGTTCCTCCGGACCGTACCCCTCCCACTCCACGAGATACTGCAGGCCCCCCACCCGACGCCTCGAATCCAGGATGGAACAGACCGAGTACGCCGGTGCCCCCTCGATGTCCAGTGGGGGGCGGAGGAACCTCCCGTACCTCAGACTCCTGGAGTGGACCAGCTACCACCGGCCTGAGGAGAGACACATGGAACGAGGGGTTAATACGATACTCAGGAGGAAGCTGTAACCTATAACAAACCTTGTTCAATCTCCTCAGGACTTTAAAATGGCCCCACAAACCGCCGACCCAGCTTCCGGCAGGGCAGGCAAAGGGGCAGGTTTTGGGTCGAGAGCCAGACCCGGTCCCCTGGTGCATACACCAGAGCCTCACTGCGGTGGCGGTCGGCACTCGCCTTCTGTCGCCTGATGGCCCGTTGCAGGCGTACATGGGCAGCGTTCCAGGTCTCTTCCGAGAGCCGAGACCACTCCTCCACCGCAGGTGCCTCGATCTGGCTCTGATGCCAAGGTGCCAGGACCGGCTGATAACCTAATACACACTGAAATGGAAAAAGGTTAGTGGAGGAGTGGCGGAGGGAGTTTCGGGCTATCTCTGCCCAGAGGATAAAACCCGACCACTCCCCCGGCCGGTCCTGGCAATAGGACCGCAGAAACCTACCCATATCCTGGTTCACTCTCTCCACCTGCCTATTACTCTCGGGGTGAAAACCTGAGGTCAGGCTGACCGAGATCCCCAGACATTCCATGAACGCCCTCCAGACCCTTGAGGTGAACTGGGGACCCCGATCAGATACAATATCCTCAGGTACCCCGTAGTGCCGGAAGACGTGTGTAAATAGGGCCTCCGCAGTCTGCAGGGCCATAGGGAGACCGGGCATAGGAATGAGACGGCAGGACTTAGAAAACCGATCCACAACGACCAGGATCGGGGTGTTCCCTTGTGACGGGGGAAGGTCCGTAACAAAATCCACCGACAGGTGGGACCACGGCCGTTGTGGAATGGGTAGGGGTTGTCATTTCCCTCTGGGCAGGTGTCTAGGTGCCTTACACTGAGCGCACACCGAGCAGGAGGAAACATAAACCCTCATGTCCTTGGCTAAAGTGGGCCACTAGTATTTCCCACTAAGACAGTGCACTGTCCGACCGATGCCAGGATGACCAGAGGAGGGTGACGTGTGAGCCCAATAGATCAATCGATCGCGGACCTCTAACGGCACGTACATACGACCCTCTGGACTCTGGGGGGGAGTGGGCTCTATACGTAACGCCCGCTCGATGTCTGCGTCAACCTCCCACACCACCGGTGCCACCAGACACAACCCCGGAAGTATGGGAGTGGGCTCAATGGACCTCTCCTTTGTGTCATACAGTCGGGACAGGGCGTCTGCCTTAGCGTTCTGGGAACCTGGTGTGGAAGCATTAGCTTGAGGGGGCTAAACACACAAAACGAGTGAAAAACATGGGTTCAATCTCCTCGCCGCCCGGATGTACTCCAGATTGCGGTGGTCAGTCAAAATGAGAAAAGGGTGTTTAGCCCCCTCAAGCCAATGCCTCCACACTTTCAGAGCTATAACCACAGATAACAGCTCCCGGTCCCCCACATCATAGTTACGCTCCGCCGGGCTGAGCTTCTTCGAAAAGAAAGCACAAGGGTGGAGTTTTGGTGGCGTACCCGAGCACTGAGATGGTACAGCTCCTATCCCAGCCTCGGATGCGTCCACCTCTACTGTGAATGCTAAGGAGGGATCCGGATGAGCCAGCACTGGAGCCGAGGTAAACAGGTCCTTCAGGTGACCAAATGCCCTGTCCACCTCGGCTGACCACTGCAGTCGCACCGGTCCCCCCCTCAGCAAGGAGGTAATGGGAGCCGCTACCGGACCAAAGCCCCGGATAAACCTCTGGTAGTAGTTGGCAAACCCTAAGAATCGCTGCACCTCCTTAACCGTGGTTGGAGTCGGCCAATTACACACGGCCGAAATGCAGTCAATCTCCATCTCCACCCCTGACGTGGACAGGCGGTGCCCTAGGAAGGAGACAGACTTTTGAAAGACTTTTGAAAGAACAGAAATTTCTCGGCCTTGACGTACAGGTCATGTTCCAACAGTCGACCAAGCACCATGCGCACCAGGGACACATGCTCGTCTCATGTAGCGGAGTATATGAGAATATCATCTATATACACTACTACACCCTGTCCGTGCAGGTCCCTGAAAATCGAATCTACAAAGGATTGGAAGACTGATGGAGCGTTCATCAACCCGTACAGCAAGACGAGGTACTCATAGTGCCCAGATGTGGTACTAAATGCAGTCTTCCACTCATCTCCCTCCCGGATACGCACCAGGTTGTACGCGCTCCTGAGATCCAATTTTGTGAAGAAGCGCGCCCCGTGCAGTGACTCCGTCATACTAGCAATGAGTGGTAGTGGATAACTGTACTTGACAGTGATCTGATTGAGACCCCGGTAGTCAATGCACGGGCGTAAACCTCCATCCTTCTTCTTCACAAAAAAGAAACTCGAGGAGACAGGTGAAGTGGATGGCCGAATGTATCCCTGCCCCAGAGATTCAGAGACATGTTTCCATAGCCGCCGTCTCCTCCTGTGACAGGGGATACACGTGACTCCGGGGAAGTGCAGCGCCTACCTGGAGATTTATCGCAAAATCCCCCTGTCGATGGGGTGGTAATTGAGTCGCCTTCTTTTTACAGAAGGCGAGAGCCAAATCGGCATATTCGGCATATTCGGGGGGAATGTGCATGGTGGAGACCTGGTTTGGACTTTCCAACGTAGTTGCCCCTATGGAAACACCTACACACCTCCCCGAGCACTGACTTGACCATCCCTTGAGAGCCCTCTGTTGCCATGAATTCGTGGGGTCATGAGAAGTTAACCAGGGAAGCCCCAACACCACTGGAAACGCAGGAGAATCAATCAGATAGAGACTAATTTTCTCCTCATGACCCTCCTGCGTCTTCATCCAGAGTGGAGCTGTGACCTCCCTAATCAGGCCTGACCCTAAAGGGCGACTATCTAAGGCATGTACAGGGAAGGGCACACCAACAGGAATAATAGGAAACCTAAACTACGGGAAAACTGACGATCAATAAAGTTCCCAGCTGCGCCTGAATCTACGACCGACTTATGCTGGGAATGAGGGGAAAACTCTGGACTACCAATACACATACAGTGGGGAGAACAAGTATTTGATACACTGCCGATTTTGCAGGTTTTCCTACTTACAAAGCATGTAGAGGTCTGTCATTTTTATCATAGGTACACTTCAACTGTGAGAGACGGAATCTAAAACAAAAATCCAGAAAATCACATTGTATGATTTTTAAGTAATTAATTTGCATTTTATTGCATGACATAAGTATTTGATCACCTACCAACCAGTAAGAATTCCGGCTCTCACAGACCTGTTAGGTTTTCTTTAAGAAGCCCTCCTGTTCTCCACTCATTACCTGTATTAACTGCACCTGTTTGAACAAGTTACCTGTATAAAAGATACCTGTCCACACACTCAATCAAACAGACTCCAACCTCTCCACAATGGCCAAGACCAGAGAGCTGTGTAAGGACATCAGGGATAAAATTGTAGACCTGCACAAGGCTGGGATGGGCTACAGGACAATAGGCAAGCAGCTTGGTGAGAAGGCAACAACTGTTGGCGCAATTATTAGAAAATGGAAGAAGTTCAAGATGACGGTCAATCACCCTCGGTCTGGGGCTCCATGCAAGATCTCACCTCGTGGGGCATCAATGATCATGAGGAAGGTGATGGATCAGCCCAGAACTACACGGCAGGACCTGGTCAATGACCTGAAGAGAGCTGGGACCACAGTCTCAAAGAAAACCATTAGTAACACACTACGCCGTCATGGATTAAAATCCTGCAGCGCACGCAAGGTCCCCCTGCTCAAGCCAGCGCATGTCCAGGCCCGTCTGAAGTTTGCCAATGACCATCTGGATGATCCAGAGGAGGAATGGGAGAAGGTTATGTGGTCTGATGAGACAAAAATAGAGCTTTTTGGTCTAAACTCCACTCGCTGTGTTTGGAGGAAGAAGAAGGATGAGTACAACCCCAAGAACACCATCCCAACCGTGAAGCATGGAGGTGGAAACATAATTCCTTGGGGATGCTTTTCTGCAAAGGGGACAGGACGACTGCACCGTATTGAGGGGAGGATGGATGGGGCCATGTATCGCGAGATCTTGGCCAACAACCTCCTTCCCTCAGTAAGAGCATTGAAGATGGGTCGTGGCTGGGTCTTCCAGCATGACAACGACCCGAAACACACAGCCAGGGCAACTAAGGAGTGGCTCCATAAGAAGCATCTCAAGGTCCTGGAGTGGCCTAGCCAGTCTCCAGACCTGAACCCAATAGAACATCTTTGGAGGGAGCTGAAAGTCTGTATTGCCCAGCGACAGCCCTGAAACCTGAAGGATCTGGAGAAGGTCTGTATGGAGGAGTGGGCCAAAATCCCTGCTGCAGTGTGTGCAAACCTGGTCAAGACCTACAGGAAATGTATGATCTCTGTAATTGCAAACAAAGGTTTCTGTACCAAATATTAAGTTCTGCTTTTCTGACGTATCAAATACTTATGTCATGCAATAAAATGTAAATGAATTACTTAAAAATCATACAATGTGATTTTCTGGATTTTTGTTTTAGATTCAGTCTCTCACAGTTGAAGTGTACCTATGATAAAAATTACAGACCTCTACATGCTTTGTAAGTAGGAAAACCCTCAAAATCGGCAGTGTATCAAATACTTGTTCTCCCCACTGTATGTGCAACAGGGAGCTCTGGGTGAGTCGGGTGCCTACTCACCTGAGACGGTCCACCAGTGCTCTGCCTACTGCCTCGACTCCCTAAAGACCTTCCCCAGCACCGACCAGCAGTGTGTCCTCTGCAGCCACAGTTGGTGCAGGAGACGGCCCTTCTTCCGGTCTCCCTAAGCGCAGCACCTCCGAGCTCCATAGGGGTAGGGTCGGAAGTGCTGGGGGATGGAATGGACGGCCCCTGATCCGGACGTCCACAGGTTGCCAACAGGTTATCCAGCCTTATCGACATATCCACCAGTTGGTCCAGGTTAAGGGTGGTGTCCCTGCAGGCCAGTTCCCGATGAACGTCCTCCCGTAGGCTGTATCGGTAGTGGTCGATCAGGGCCCTCTCATTCCATCCTGCTCTGGCAGCCAGAGTCCTGAAGTCCAGTGCAAAGTCCTGTGCGCTCCTCTTTCCCTGTCTGAGGTGGAATAGACGTTCCCCCGCCGCTCTCCCCTCCGGTAGATGATCGAATACCGCCCGAAAGCAGCGGGTGAAATCCTCATAGCGTACTGACGCTGCGTCTATTCCTCCCCACTCGGCGTTGGCCCACTCGAGCGCTCTCCCCGACAGACAGGAGATGAGGGCGGACACGCTCTCGTATCCCGAGGGAGCCGGGTGGATGGTAGCCAGGTAGAGCTCTACCTGGAGCAGAAAACCCTGGCACCCGGTAGCTGTACCATCGTATGCCCTCGGGAGCGAGAGCCGAAACCCACTGGACCCAGGTGACGAAGGGGTGGACAGCGGTGTGGGTGGTTGTGTAGTTGGAGGAGGTGTAGGATAACCACCTCTCTCCCATCGCTCCATGGTGTTCAACACGCGCTCCATTGCGGTGCCGAGAGTCTGGATCATGGTCGCCTGCTGTTGGACACGTTCCTCCATTGATCCGGACGAAATGAATGTACCTGCTGACTCCATTTAAGGTGCGTGTTTCTGTCAGGAGGTCAGTGTGATGCGGTAGGACGAAGTCAGGCGCAGGACACAGAGTTTATCGAAAACGTACTTTACTCATAGGTAACGTAAATAACATAACCTCCACGCAGGGAGGAACAAACCCGCTCACCAGACGACAACCAAACATAATCAAACACGCACAAAACACAGTGGGAGCCCGAGGGTTAAATAGGGAAGAAATCAATACATAATGGGAACCAGGTGTGAACAATAAAGACAAAACAAGTAGAACACAGAAACATAGATCGGTAGCAGCTAGTACTCCGGCGACGACGAATGCCGAAGCCTGCCCGAGCAAGGAGGAGGAGCAGCCTCGGCTGAATCCGTGACAATGATGGCAATTTGCATATACTCCAGAATGTTATGAAAAGTGATCAGATGAATTGCAATGAATTGCAAAGTCCCTCTTTGCCATGAAAATGAACTTAATCCAAAAAAAACATTTCCACTGCATTTCAGCCCTGCCACAAAAGGACCAGCTGACATGTCAGTGATTCTCTTGTTAACACAGGTGAGAGTGTTGACGAGGACAAGGCTGGAGATCACTCTGTCATGCTGATTGAGTTAGAATAACAGACTGGAAGCTTTAAAAGGAGGGTGGTGCTTGAAATCATTGTTCTTCCTCTGTTAACCATGATTACCTGCAAGGAAACACGTGCCGTCATCATTGCTTTGCACAAAAAGGGCTTCATAGGCAAGGATATTGCTGCTAGTAAGATTACACCTAAATCAACCATTTATCGGATCATCAAGAACTTCAAGGAGAGAGGTTCAATTGTTGTGAAGAAGGCTTCAGGGTGCCCAAGAAAGTCCAGCAAGCGCCAGGACCATCTCCTAAAGTTGATTCAGCTGCGGGATTGGGGCACCACCAGTGCAGACCTTGCTCGGGAATGGCAGCAGGCAGGTGAGTGCATCTGCACGCACAGTGAGGCAAATACTTTTGGCGGATGTCCTGGTGTCAAGAAGGGCAGTGAGGAAGCCACTTCTCTCCAGGAAAAACATCAGGGACAGACTGATATTCTGCAAAAGGTACAGGGATTGGACTGCTGAGGACTAGGGTAAAGTCATTTTCTCTGAGGAATCCCCTTTCCGATTGTTTGGGGCATCCGGAAAAAAGCTTGTCCGGAGAAGACAAGTTGAGCGCTACCATTAGTCCTGTGTCATGCCAACAGTAAAGCATCCTGAGACCATTCATGTGTGGGGTTGCTTCTCAGCCAAGGGAGTGGGCTCACTCACAATTTTGCCTAAGAACACAGCCATGAATAAAGAATGGCACCAACACATCCTTCTCCCAACCATCCAAGAACAGTTTGGTGACTAACAATGCCTTTTCCAGCATGATGGAGCACCTTGCCATAAGGCAAAAGTGATAACTAAGTGCCTCGGGGAACAAAACATCAACATTTTGGGTCCATGGCCAGGAAACTCCCCAGACCTTAATCCCATTGAGAACTTGTGGTCAATCCTCAACAGGCGGGTGGACAAACAAAAACACACAAATTCGGACAAACTCCAAGCATTGATTATGCAAGAATGGGCTGCCATCAGTCAGGATATGGCCCAGAAGTTAATTGAAGCATGCCAGGGCGGATTGCAGAGGTCTTGAAAAAGAAGGGTCAACACTGCAAATATTGACTCTTTGCATAAACTTAATGTAATTGTCAATAAAAGCCTTTGACACTTATGGAATGCTTGTAATTATACTTCAGTATACCATAGTAATATCTGACAAAAATATCTAAAAACACTGAAGCAGCAAACTTTGTGAAGACCAATACTTGTGTCATTCTCAAAACTTTTGACCACGACACAAACATGTGTCTAGTCCAACCGTTTAATTGTTAGGCTATCCATATTACCGGAGCTTCATCTTATTCTTTATATTTCTATGGCGGATTCACGGCCGCAATTTTTGGAAGATGCCAAAACTTTGGAGATTACAGTAGATGGCAAAGTCATCAAAAAATAAAAAAAGGGGGGTGGTTGTCCCACTGGCTATCCTAAGTTGAATGCACCAATTTGTAAGTCGCTCTGGATAAGAGCGTCTGCTAAATGACTTAAATGTAAATGTATTACTGATTTCCGCTATCCATCTGTGGCGAAGATTTCCCTAAGTGCTTATGACAAATCCAGAATCAGCCATAGCCTAGCCAGCCAGCTAATCTTTTGAATATTTTATTTATTTATTTTATTTAACCTTTATTTAACTAGGCAAGTCAGTTAAGAACAAATTATTATTTACAATGACGGCCTACCAAAAGGCAAAAGGCCTCCTGTGGGGACGCGGGCTGGGATTAATAATAAAAATATAGGACAAAACACACATCACGACGAGAGACTCCACAATACTACATAAAGAGAGACCTAAGACAACAACATAGCATGGCAGCAACACATGACAACACAGCATGGCAGCAACACCACAAGACAACAACATGGTAGCAACACAACATGGCAGCAGCACATGTTAGCAGCACAAAACATGGTACAAACATGATTGGGTACAGACAACAGCACAAAGGCAAGAAGGTAGAGACAACAATACATCACACGAAGCAGCCACAACTGTCAGTAAGAGTGTCCATGATTGAGTCTTTAAATGAAGAGATGGAGAAAAAACTGTCCAGTTTGAGTGTTTTTTGCAGCTCGTTCCAGTCGCTAGCTGCAATACGGTGTAGTTAGATAATGTTAGCAGCTAGCTACACTGACAGCTGTCAGTGCCCTACTTGTTGTTATTTCTCCACTCCATGTGGAAGTCACCACAACGTTCCCAACCCCAATTCGTGAATATGTATTAGCAGCCTGTGTTGTTATTTGAAGATGGAACCTAAACGACAATTTCCGATCTAGGACAGAAATTACATCGAAATAGGAGCAGCATTAACCCTCTCGTGGGTGCCTAATGGAAGGTAGCATAAAGGTAACATATGGATTTGCATTAGTATACGAATCAAAAGTCCCAATGCAAAGTTACACCCAATTTTTCTATTTTTGGAGTTGGAGAAGAATGCCAAAGTCATGTCGGAAAATATTTTACTGGTGTGTCACGTAATATGGAGGACCCGGCAAGCCAGCCTATTCCCTATAATGTAAGCTCCAATGGAAATAATTTCAAATGAATATCTTCAAATTAAACCAAATCGTTTGCCCTCAGGATTACTGGTTTCAATTTAATTTTCACCAAACTTACAAGCAAATGCTTTATGAATTTAATGTTACAAATCAACTTGCAATGTTGCTAGCCAACTAGCCTGATAACGTTAGCCCTACCAGCCTCCTAACCTTACGTTTAGCACTGAATGAATCAGCCAGTTGCTATCAACACCCAGTTTACAGCTACATTAAAGTAAACCAAAGTTTTGGAAATACAGAATGCCATCTAACCAAATATCAAAGATGGTTAGCTGCATTGCATTCTGAAAGTATTCAGACCCCTTGACTTTTTCCACATTTTGTTACGTTACAGCCTTGTTTATAAAATTGATTAAATATTTTTTGCCTCATCAATCTACACATCCCCATAATGACAAAGCGAAAACAGCTTTTTAGAAATGTTTGCTAATCTATTACAAATAAAAAACTGAAATACCTTATTTACATATCGGGGGAGAAGGGCTTTGGTCAGGGAGGTGACCAAGGACCCGATGGACTCTCTGACAGAGCTTGAGAGTTCCTCTGTTGAGATGGGAGAACCTTCCAGAAGGACAACCATCTCTGCAGCACTCCACCAATCAGGCCTTTATGGTAGAGTGGCCAGATGGAAGCCATTCCTCAGTAAAAGACACATGACAGCTCGCTTGGAGTTTGCAAAAGGCACCTAAAGGATTTTCAGACAATGAGAAACAAGATTCTCTGGTCTGATGAAACCAAGATTGAACACTTTGGCCTGAATGCCAAGCGTCACGTCTGGAGGAAACCTGGCACCATCCCTATGGTGAAGCATGGCGGTGGCAGCATCATGCTGTGGGGATGTTTTTCAGTGGCAGGGACTGGGAGACTGAGGGAAAGATGAACGGACAAAGTACATAGAGATCCTTGATGAAAACCTGCTCCAGAGCGCTCAGGACCTCAGACTGGGGTGAAGGTTCACCTTCCAACAGGACAACGACCCTAAGCACACAGCCAAGACAATGCAGGATTGGCTTCGGGACAAGTCTCTGAATGTCCTTGAGTGGCCCAGCCAGAGCCCGGACTTGAACCCGATTGAACATCTCTGGAGAGACCTGAAAATAGCTGTGCAGCGACGCTCCCCAAACAACCTGACAGAGCTTGAGAGGATCTGTAGAGAAGAATGGGAGAAACTCCCCAAATACAGGTGTGCCAAGCTTGTAGTGTCATACCCAAGAAGACTTGAGGCTGTAATCGCTGCCAAAGGTGTTCCAACAAAGTACTGAGTAAAGGGTCTGAATACTTAATATTTTTATTATTATTATTATTATTATTATTATTATTATTATTATTTTCTCCCTGTCCTTTGTTTTAACCCATAGTATATATCCCATGTAACCTGATATGGGTGTTTTCCCCTACAGACCAATCCCAGGACTCCACCTAACAGACTTCGTTGGCTTTAGGGTGCCCCTATAGAACTACTCTCCAGATGCTCCCTTTAAGCTTAGTCAACATCCTCTAAGACCATTTGCAACCATTAGCAAAGTCATAAATTCCTTAGATACCACATATTTCCCCCCTTCGAGACTAATTAAGTCTCGAAAACAAAAAGAATAGGATTATGACAAATAACAATTTTTCTCTTATTGAGTATCTTTAACAATAAACCAAAAACACATTTTTCTATGGAGTGTAAATAAATGTCTATGAAATATGAACAAATCTTTATGGAGTGTGAGAGCGAAAAACCTGTCTGGCAGCTTTCTTTCCAAATATCCATCAATCAATCAAGACAGAAATTCTCTCACGGCCCCTCTGCCCCAGGCAACCACTTAAGTACTCCAGATCAATTCATACATCTTTATCAATGCATTTTAAACTATGATGCAATTTGAATACACCTGAAAGCCTCAGCAAACAAAATACAATCAAATTTGTCCACATTCAGGCTGGTCAACCCATCGGACCCTCCTGTGGATTCTCTCTATCCCTGCCTAGACCCAATATCCCTAAGCATCCACAAAATAAACAAAAACATCTGAGATCCCCACATGTACCCAATAACAGCAAATATCATTCTTCAAAAATTAATACAGAAAGAATATGACACAAATTATGTATTACACATGCAAATATGTCTATATATCATTGCAGATACTGGAATGTAATCCACTACACTTCATCTCCTCAGCAGTGTCGACTTCCAATGCAACTTCGATGATGGAATCTGAACCTTTCCACACCTTCCTTGTTCCACTTCCTCCAGTCCATTTATATTGTCCATGTTTGAGTATTTGAATCCCCTCTACACATTCCCCCATATGCTTCTGGAAGAAAAGAAAAGACCAAACAGTATCTTTTGCAAAACAACACATTCAAATTAAAACATCAATATCATTCCATTTCCCCCCTTTGATTCATCACAAAATACTATCTATCACCATAATACTTAAAAACATGTGAAAAATTCAAAATTGATATCTATCCATCAATACTCATTTGAGTCTTGACAGAAGGTTAAACCCTCTTATCGTTTCATTTGCAAAACCCTTCAAAGTATAGGTAATATTATCTATGTTATCTTCCCAAAATGTAACACCATACCATGGACAAAAGTCCCCACTTCTCTCCTAGACTTATCCTTCAATGGTAGGTTTCCAGACTATGAAACTTCTCTCTTTCAGAATCAGATTTATCTCTTTCCCTTGCTTCCCCTCTTTTAATTTTAAAACCTCATATGGAAGCTTCAACTTCAACATGTAACAATATCCTTTCCATCCATAGGGTAAGAATATATTCTTTCTCACCACAAACCCCTAAATATCTCTAAAATTCCCAATAGTCACATTACCATGCAAAACTTCTCTCACCATCAAAGTCATTCTCTTCTTACTAAATTAAACATCAAAAGTTACATTCTATTTCTCATTACTAACCTTATGTTCCTGCTTACCCCAAAGTCATCATATAATCATCACCATCTGATATTCCCCTAAACATCCTCTTTCCATCATATGTTTTATTTTAACAAAAACAGCTTTGAGCCCTCACGGGTTTCACCTCCAATGCTTCATGAAGCGCTGTTAACTGATTTTCCTTCCCATCTAACAAATTCACACAGGTTAATTCATTTAACCAATAACACTTAAACCTAGGCCTAAACAAATGCTTCCACAACGACATTATTTTATCTCTTAATGATTGTTGCTGATACAACAGCCATTATAAAGCATAAGATTGACACATACTTTATAGAGGTTTAGCTACCTTCTCTAAGATTCAACACCATGTTCCTTGTGCTGGAATTCTCAACAGACATGGACCCTCAAGATTCCTCACTGATCTTACAGAATGAGGTAACTTCTTGAACTAAAGATTCCTACCTGCCCATCCATCTTTAATTTCCAAAACAGAAGAATCAAATCCATATGCCTTCCAATTAGTTTCTCTCTTCCCTAACGAACAGTATTGATCAGATATATCTTCTTGTCTTCCATCAAAATCAAACAACTCATCCTGTACCTCCATGATATTATTCTCCCTCATCTTCCCTCTAACATTACTCAAAATAAGTTAGCAATCACTCATAACCCTCTTCCACTTCATATCGTTGTACAAAATATACTTCCTTTCACTAGGTGAAACAGCTTCTACTTCTTGTCCTGATAACAACACTTCTTCTCCATAATTATCTCTCCACATGAGAGGAATCTCACCTCTACACATTCCTTCTCTCACATCTACAAGGAAGATGAGCTGTACCACCCATCCTAACCCTAATGACAGTCTTATCCTCTAAAATTGGTGCTGGAGCGATTGGCTCCCTTGTAATCAAATGTGATATATTTATAGCTTTAATAACTATCAATGTTGAAAGAGTTGAATTGCTTCTCACTGTTGTTTTAATAGGCTGAAGTGTTGATGTCATTGTTGTTGATTCATCCATTTTCCCTAAAGCTTTGAACTCTTTACTTGTATTTCCATCTATCACCACTAGTGTCACTACATTAACTCTCAGTCCCAACTCTAATCCCTCACTTTCAAACTGTGGATTATAATTATTACATTTATAATCACCTTGATCTTCCTGCTGGGAATTGTAAATATAGAGACTACAATCACCCTCAATCTTCATTCTTCTCTTATCATTCAGCAACGCATACTTTCTCAATGCAACTGCTCCTAACAGATCTAAACTCCTGCCATATCTATCTTCCCACTGAACTCTACATTTCCCTTCACCACTGTTCTCTCTCTCGTACTACTAACATTGAAGCTGAGCTGACTGTCCTAGAGTTCCTTCAATTATAGTTTTCATAACTTTTTAGTCTGACTTTTTCCCTAATTTTTCCAAAAACCATTTCACTGATTTATCCACAAATTCCTTTCCCTCTAATTTTAGGATATATGATCCGGAAGTCCCCACCTGCTTATGACTTCTTTACACAAAAACTTGGCAAACGACTGAGCATATTTTAGCTTAGTTTGACATCTTATGCACCTCTTGGTGTAGGAATGTAACCAAGAATAACAGTCACCCCCTTTAAATATTACTTTTCAGACAGATTGTCCACCTTCCTATGACATAGTCAATCTTTTCAAGCAAATATGGTTCCCAAAAAACCCTATTCCTTTATGATCTTTCTCCTAATCTCCCCTCTTGCAACATTAGCTAACCCCTAGCTTCCTAAATCATCAGACCTAATAGGTCCAGAGGCGCTACTATCAACCCCTCATGGTTTCTCCCAAAACAACAAACATTCTTACTCTGAGGATTTTTTATTTTGTCTTCAAAACACCTGCTTTTGAAAGTCCTTCAATTCCTGGTTCAATCCCTTGTATTGCTTCATCTTTCAATGGATACTGATTCTTCCAAGGAGGTCTGCCTCCTCGTCGAAGTTCAACTTTCACCTCAATTGGGCTGATTTCACAAATCCAATATCAGTACTACTTTGATATCACAAACATTCTTGAACTTTTTGCAACATCTCCTCTTTAATAGATTCTCAATCCATCTTCACACTGCAAATAGATTCATGTGTCATCCGTACAGCTTATGACTCTCCTTGTCCTTGAGCCAAAATCATCATTTTCAGAAATCGCTGATCTTCACTCCTCCAAATCCCCCAATTCTCTTCCATCAGTACAAAAACAGCTTTCTCTGCTTCTGTCTTCATTGCTCCTATTTACTTCTGCTCATGGCCCTCAGAAACCAACAAGGCCACATGTTGCACTCTTCTCAATCTCCAATTCTTTATCCAGATAATCATCTATGTTTATCTTCATAGCTGTTCCTTGTGGTCCTAAATTATTCAACATAAGCTGAGTTGAACTTTCTTTAGTTGATGACTCAACCAGTCCTCTGAGTTCAATTCGGCAGCATTCTTTAAATATTTGAGCTTAAAAATGAAATGGATATTCCAGAAGCCTCGCATCGGGCATATTTTCCCCTTAAATTTCTTCCATATCTTAGCCTGCTTCAAAAATCTTCACTGAGATTTCCAATCCAGAATACTATAGACTAATCCATCTCTGTCATCATCAACAATTGGTCAACCTTTTCCTTTGGTACTTCTACCAGACAGCCGTCTGGTGTACATCTTATTGTACAATTCAACTTCCACAATGCATCTCTTCCCAACAATGCAATAGGTATATGTTCTGATACCAGTATGGGTATTGTAATTTTCTCATTTTCATAGCAGAGCTCAATTGGTTCCTTAAGAGTAATCAACTGTTTCACTCCCTCAAATCCCTATCCTAATTAGTTAATTTGACATAGTGAGATGTGTAACCTCTTCAGGCTGAACACAGATAACAGCCGTTCCGCTATCCATCATCACTTGCCATGGTCCGTTGTTTATTTTCACCTCAATTGTTGGATCTTTTTCCCCTAACTGGTGCTACCAGCTGACACCCCCCTTTCGGATCTTCTAGGCACCCCTAGAATCCTTGCTCCTTGCCCCTATAAGGGTTCACCTGTCCTCCAGATGATCTTCACTTGCTCCTGTATCTTCCTCTGAAATTCCCTCTTGTGTTTCCTTCTGGCCCATTACACTCACAGGCAAAGTCACCAACCTGTCCACAATTATAACACACTTCTCAAGATTGCTGGAAGTATGGCTTAAATATTCCTCCTCTTCCTCTTTCTAAGCCTTCTCGTCCTCTTCCTCTCCAATTCTTTGTCTTTCCAGAAACTGGCTATGGATATTAAACAACTTGTACCACTAGTTGTGGCTGGTACAATTGCATTTGAACTGGTCCAGTTGAAGCTGTGGCAGTGATCGTTGATTTGGTGCACACTGATTCTTCATAACCAAAGCTTTTCTTCTCCTTCTTATTCTCCCCCAGTTGTATTTCATCAAGTTTTCTGAGTTTCTCTTGGTCCTGTTCTTTCTAGTTGTGTTCCATCTTCCTCTACAGATCCACTTGATGGGCTATATAATCTCTATAGACACCTTTTGTCATGCTTCCAAGTCCAACCACCTCTGCCAGTTTGCTCCTTACTGGTGAGGGCAGTCCCATCTGCAGTTTAGCTCTCAAAATTGACTTCTCAATTTGACTCACATCTGGATCATTTCCAATAATATTTCTCCACACTTGATGAACTCTTGACACATAGGCTCTCAGATTTTCTTGTTGACCTAGTGGGTCAATCAGAATGTTGTCAGAATGCACATTTGTTGGAAACGTATCTTTCAGTGCTCTCCACAGCCTATTTCCACTTGCAGCCAACAATTCAGGGTCATTCACTTCAGTCCTATCTATTAAGTCCTGCTCTCTGAAAAATGTCTTCCATATCTGGACTCCCAAGGAGATTAGCCAAAAGTTTCTTAATGTCTCCTATGGCAGACTGTGTTCCCACCATAATTTCTTCCAATTTTGAAATCCAAGGATATGCTCCATCTTGAAG
This sequence comes from Coregonus clupeaformis, assembly GCF_020615455.1. NCBI lineage: Eukaryota > Metazoa > Chordata > Actinopteri > Salmoniformes > Salmonidae > Coregonus > Coregonus clupeaformis. The sequence continues at coordinate 17,486,933 of NC_059230.1, read as the reverse complement.
AGTAGGCAACTTCTCAAGTATATCTGACATATCGGTATTCTTCAAAGGCTTATATTCTAGGTTCTGTCCTCGAAATATCATCTGGCATCATCTTCTTACTTGTGCTCTCTTTCCTTGGCCTCAATGTATTAATCTTCTCCAATTCTTGGGATCCTTTTCTCAGCAGTTTTTTCTCTTCCCCTTATCCAGGCATAATACGCATCAGTCTATATCTATTTCTATTTCTTCTGTGCTAATCATTGTAGGATAAAATCCTCTTTAACATAAAGCACCTTTAATCTCCAAATCTTCATCGCTTTCTCCATCTTCACTTTCATCAGAGATCGAATCTCTAGTATCCTTCTTCTTCCTTCAACTTCCATCACCCCTTCTTTCCTCTCTTGCCAACTTCCTTCTGATCACAGAGTCATATCCACCCATGATCTTCTCTATCACTCTGATCATCATCATCATCATCTTCAAGTTCCATCTTCCTGAACCTCACTCCACCCTTAGTTTCCAGACATCTCGTTTTCTTCCTACTTTTGGAGTTTTGGATTAATCTTTATGGTCATTTCTGCTTTTCCTCTCTCTATTATTCAACACTTTCATCATGTTGATGACGTCAGGGTTAAGAATCCCTTCCACTAGCCATGGTTGTTCAATGTCACCCCAACGTATATTCCCTTTTCCAGATAACCTTGCAATACCATTAACTAAAGGATTACTATTTTCTACTACATCAACAGGAGTCATTACTTTCATAGTTTTTATGTCCTTTTTCCCCCTTGTAACAACTCTTTTATATTCCTTTATTGTGAATTATTTCAGACTATGTAGCTTATTGTTCCCTCTTTTTTTTTCTTCCCCAAATTAATTAATTAATCAATTAATTTATTCATCAATTTATTTTATTTTACCAAATTATTGATTAGTGGCAATCTTACCACATCCGATCAGGAAAGTAAATGAAAGTAGTCAACTTCAGAGCAATCCAAAAAATAAAGACCTCTAATCCTGCAACACTACAGTACTCACAAACCCATTGCTTAATAAGCACCCAATTACCTTAATTTTACAGAATAATGTCAATGCTCGATTTCCCCACTCAACTCTAATCAAACCCACTCATGCACAAAAACTCCTAAATGCAATTCTTAATTACATCAATTGATCAGTCTGTTGCCAAGTCCTTGTCAAATTGTCATAACATCAAATATGCTAGGCACCCAAAATATCCTCTATGGGAAGGTACGTTTTGTGAATAGAACAGTACTAGCCTTGATTTGACTTGATCCATTGCAGCACACTCTGTCGCATGATGCACTCATCAGCACCTCCTCTCTCTCTATGTCTCCTCCTTCTCATCGTCTCTCATATCACAGAAGAACAAAGAACAGACAAGAATTTAGTAGTTTATGCACTCACTGGGTATTTCAACCATTCAATATTCCTCTGTTCACATTCACTCTAAGAAAAAAGCAAACAACTTAACTCAGGAATATTATAAATAGCTCAATAACATTTATTTTTATTTTTATTTTTAATTATTTATTTTTTTAATCCGTCAACATATCTCTCTCATTTATCAATTCAATAGATCTCAATCAAATAGTTTCATCGTTAAGCAACAGCCGATTTAACAAACAGAACACTCTATTCGTGTTTAAATCTCCCCCTCTCTGTCTGCTCTGAGTCTGCGTCTCCCAGCAGCTCAGTGCAGGCAGAGGAGTGGCACATTTGCTCTACGTAACTCTAAACTCATAAAATCACACGCATGCGTAGTTCATTCACCAGTGCGATTTCAGAGTGGAGGGAGCTCTCAAGCAGCTCTCTCCAAGCCTAAACAACAGAAAGTAGACAGTCCCGCTGTACTTCCTCTCTTTCCCCTCATAGACAAACAGTAGCACTTAACAGAGCTCACAAACCAACACAAAACATCGAACACAAATCCTACTCTCTTCTACACACACACATACAGTTTAAGAGGCTTATTTCCATTCCTACGGACCTCTAAGCATGCTACTACCATCGCACCATTTTTTCCTTTGTTCCTAAATTTTTGCTACCTCGAGTTCCGCGGATATTCAATGAGCGGTTACATCAAACATATACTTCGTCAACTATAAGTTGAGCGGTAACTAGCAACTGAATGTATATACCACAATCTCCAGTCCCCGGGACTGACCTAAACCCACCTAATGTGCTTTTAGGATTTTCGGCCCATCCTAATGATCACCTCGTTTGAGGGCTAACATAGATTCTCGATGTTCTAATTTGTATACATTTTCCTTAGTTCCTGGCCTTTCCTTCCTTTGTATTCTATTTTTTTCAAGCAAAATATCCCTGTAGACACTCCCCCCTGTTTGCGTTGTTACCAGCGCAAACAAATTTAGAAATTTAGAACGGACTCTTACCCCACAGCAAATAACAGCAAAGCACACACGCAAGTTCTTAACGGTGCATTCATTCAACGCACACACACAGACACACGAACTAACCAGTGCCCAAAGTAGTGAGAAAACTCACCCTTATCTGCCGGACTCTGGAGCTAGAGTCAGCTTGACGCCCATGAATGGAACGCTGAGAAAAGACGCGACACGACCAATACCTCGTCGCCATTATGTGGTGTCGAGAAAACAATGCTAATTATGCTGTGAGAACAAGGGAATCCGCTGACACTGTCCTTGATTATAATTCTTTATTACATTTGAAGATCTCAGCGCCAATTTACAGATATCTGCCGATATCTGGAGAATAACCGGACCCAATCTGTAATATGTTATTCTCCCCTTCCTTTGTTTTAACCCATAGTATATATCCCATGTAACCTGATATGGGTGTTTTCCCCTACAGACCAATCCCAGGACTCCACCTAACAGACTTCCTTGGCTTTAGGGTGCCCCTATAGAACTACTCTCCAGATGCTCCCTTTAAGCTTAGTCAACATCCTCTAAGACCATTTGCAACCATTAGCAAAGTCATAAATTGCTTAGATACCACAACAACACAGCCACAAAGTCCATGAAGAGCATGAGGTGTGGCTAACGTCAGTCAGCTTGAGCTACCTACCAAGCTAGCATACAAACTCAGTAGCACAGAGTAGATCCTCCATATGACGTTGGGAATAGTGCATTATGGGTAGATTAGAAGATATCCAGAAATAAGTTAATAAATATGTAATAACCCAACAACATAACTATGTTTGTACTTAGCTGTAGTCACGATCTGGTTACCTATAAGTCTTTGACCACACTGAGTTGCTACATTGGTGAGTACAAACTCTTGCTTTCTACCCTTTAAGGTGACTTGAGCTGTTTATTTAAACTCCTGAATTATTAGGACACCTTCTCTCCACTTCACCATTTTTTCGGTTGAGAAATTATAAACAAGACACCATGATGAATAATTGATCAGACACACTTTTTTCAGATGGACGTGAACCATATGCTGCATCTGCCATGCTGTCATGAGAATATCGATGCAGGCACTCAAGCTGAGGACGAGCGAGGAAATAAAGAGGAGGGAAACAGCACAGACAGCAAAGGAGACAACAACAAACACATTTGAAAGGTTGCTGGCTGAAGCTGGGAGGCAGGAGGCTGCTTTTAAGGGAGGCAGCATGCGGAGAGTGGTGTCAAAGCCTGGAAGTCGGTCAGCATCTGAGGAGCTTTTTGTTTTGGCTGCTCGCTCATGGTCTGGAGAGGTTTTTGCTCATTTGAAAAAGACCCCTTTACAAGGGACAACTCTCCTCCTCTAATATCTTTAATTAAACAGGTGTCACTCTTCTTATCGTCTTATCACCGATCTTCCAGATAAATGGCATCAGGAGTGGTCCTCACCTCAACCCAAGCACCGGAAGTTAATAATCAAGTGAATGAATGAATAACAACAACATGAAAGAGGCATGACATCATAAATAACAGATCTATAGCAAGAAGAAGGAAATAATGCATGAATGACTGAATAAACGAATGGCTGAACCTAGTTAAACACATGAAGGACTGAATGACTGTATGTCAGATTGCTCCATGAGACACTTCTAAGAAGGTTAATAATAAGCGTCGGCTCAGTTTCTCCAGAAAACTCAGAAGCTTATGTTACCCAGAATGCCACCTGTTTACGCCAGCAAGGACAGTGACATCCTGCAAAGTCAGGTGGGGGTCGGACAAATTCCCGGGGGTAAAACCTTGATGTCAAAAAAATGCTTTGATAAAGGAAATGAGTTAACAGCTCTCAAAAGGCCTTATTTAGCTTTAATTATCTTCAATGGAATAACTGTGTGGTGGTGGTGTAAGAACCCTGTAAAAAGGGTTAACTCTCCTCTATCTCTTATCATCTTCTCACCGATCTTCCCAATAAATGGCATCAAGAGTGGTCCTCACCTCAACCCAAGCACCAGAAGTAAATAATCAAGTGAATACCAACATTGGGGATTTTTTTTTTTTAACTATTATTGAGCATGGGGGAGGATAGTGCATTCTGCTCGTATTTGCTCCATAAACAATGCCTTGACTTACTTTTTATATTACCCTGATAAAGTTTAGAAACGTTTGTGAAGGTTTGGTATGGTGTGGCAATTATTAAGCTTTAGCTACTGCAGGCCTTTGATATGAAGGCAGCGCGCTCCGACGCTCCAACTGACTCAGACAGTTGAATTTGAGATGAGGAAGTCTGTTTCAGGCCTGCCAGAGTTACTCCTATAATCTTAAAATATAATGCTTATCTTTATACAAAATATTCGGATCGAAAATTTACGAATTAGCCTCCTTCTGTACGTCTATATATGTATAGCAGACGCAGTAGCCATCTGACATAAATAAATGCATGTCGGAGTCGTAGCATGCCACCGGCATATCTCTATCTCTATCTCTCTGGGGTTAGGCCCAAGCTTCTCCTCCTGTATATATATATATATATATATATATATATTTTGTGGCAGATCAGGGGGTTGGGTCAAGACGTTTACACAGATCAGACACGGACAGAGTATGATTAGCTCGGTTTCAAGGGTGTTTATTAATAAAATAATCAAAAGAAAAGGTTAGGTCTCCCCCATGAGATCCTCTCCAGGATACCGTCTCCAACTACACGGAAGTTACCTTACTCGACGAGTCTCCCCCTGGTGGCTGACCTGCTGTACTGTTTTCGGGAGGCGGGCCCTGGTTAGATCGTTGAGGGGGGCTATAGCCGCAAAGTTGGGGATAAACCGGCTATAGTATCCTGCCAGTCCCAGGAAGGACTTGACGGGCCAGTCACGTACCACGTGAACCTTCCTCTCCTGGGGCTTGATGTTCCCCCGTTCGATCAAATACCCCAGGTACTCCACCTCCTCGAACCGTAGCTTGCATTTGTTGTGGTTTGCGGTCAACCCGGCTTGTCTGAGCGCGTCCAACACCGCCTGGAGACGCGTCAGGTGCTCCTCCCAACCTTGGCTGTGGATGATGATATCATCCAGATAGGCCGCTGCGAACTGCTGGTGGGGTCAAAGCACTCTGTTCATCAGTCGCTGGAATGTGGGCGGGGCTCCGTGGAGACCAAACGGGAGCACCCGGTACTGGTGCAGACCGTCTGGTGTCGAGAACGCCGTCTTCTCCCGGGAGGAGGCTGCCAATGGTACCTGCCAATATCCTTTGGTGAGGTCAAGGGTGCTGATGTACCGGGCCTTTCCCAATCGGTCGATTAGCTCGTCCACCCTCGGCACGGGGTAGGCATCGAATATGCTTATGTCGTTCATACCCCGGAAATCATTACAGAAGCGGAGGCTACCGTCCGGTTTGGGCACCAACTTGATGGGGCTGCACCATACACTGTGGGACTCTTCAACGACCCCCATCCTCAGCATATCCTCCACTTCTTGTTTCACGGCCTTCTGTCGGGCCTCCGGAATTCGATACGGCCTCTTTCTTACCGTTTCCCCGGGCCGGGTGTTCAATGAGGGTCGTGCGGCCCGGCTTCTCGGAGAACATCGCCGTGTTCCGATCAACAAGCTCCCGGAGCTCTTGCTTCTGGGCCGGGTCGAGGTCCTCACTGCTCGGGACCACCACTGGTACCGTTGGCGTCCTGGGTCCCGACCATAACACGGCCAAGGCTGTCCTCTCGTGCCACTTCTTCAACAGGTTCACGTGGTAAATCTGTTGAGGTTTCCGTCTCCCCGGTTGCCGTACGCGGTAGTTGACAGGTCCCAGTTTCTCGACCACCTCGTATGGTCCGTGCCATGTTGCCAGGAACTTACTTTCGGCCGTGGGGATCAACACCAACACCCTGTCTCCCACCTGGAATTCTCGGGGCTGGGCCCCCCGATTGTAGACCTGGGCTTGGGTGCGTTGGGCCTGCTCCATATGTTCCCTCACGACTGGCCATATGGCTGTCATCCGCTCCTGCATCGTCTCCATGTGCTCTACCACGCTGCGTAAGGGGGTCGGTTTGGCTTCCCACACCTCCTTGGCGAGGTCCAATAGGCCACGTGGCCTCCTCCCATAGAGGAGTTCAAACGGGGAAAACCCAGTGGAGGATTGGGGTACTTCTCGGATTGAGAACATTATGTGGGGTAGCAGCTGGTCCCAGTTCTTCCTGTCCTGCTCGATGACCTTCCACAGCATCTGTTTGAGCGTTTCGTTAAAGCGCTCGACGAGCCCATCCGTCTACGGGTGAAAAACGGAGGTCCGGATCTGCTTGATCTGCATGAAGGCACACAACTCTTTCATGAGGCGGGACATAAACTCTGTACCTTGGTCTGTCAGGATCTCGTTCGGGATGCCCACCCAGCTAAAGAGGTGGAACAGCTCCCGGGCGATCCCTTGGATACCACCGCCTGTAGGGTAATGGCCTCAGGATACCGGGTGGCATAGTCTACTATTACCAAGATGTACCTGTGTCCTCATGCAGTCTTTACCAGAGGTCCCACTATGTCCATGGCGATGCGTTCAAAGGGCACCCCAATGATCGGCAGGGGGATCAGAGGGTTTCGGAAGTGTGCTTTCGGGGCAGTGAGTTGACACTACGGGCAGCTGCGACAGTAGTCTTCCACGGCCCTCCTCATCCCGGGCCAGTGGAACCGGGCAGCGACCCGTTCCCGGGTCTTCTCCATTCCCAGGTGCGGCCCCAACAGGTGCGTGTGGGCCAGCTGAAGAACGGTTCCTACGTACCGTCGGGGCAGCAACAATACCTCTCGAAGTTCCCCCTGTTGGTGCGACACCTGATACAAAAGGTTATTCTTAATTTGGAAATGGGGGTATCGGCAGTCACTCACCCCCGGAAGTAGCTGTCCATCCACCGCTATCACTTGTGCTGCGGCAGCTTTCAAATTCGGATCCTCCCACTGGGCCGTCCCAAATTGTCCCCTCAGTTGGCCCCCAATGGGGATCTCGACCTTCCGCTCGAAATCGAGCTGGGCTCCTCCTCCAGTGGTTCCCCAGGGGCTTTGGGTTCCGGCTCCCCCTCCGACTCCAGACCCGTAGAGTGTGGTGGGTTAACCGGTTACGTCCTGGCCGCACAGGCGAGGGGTCGTCCCTGCTCTCTTCTTCGGCCGGCTCGTATCTTTTTTTTCAACTCGTGCCCCCATAGGGCCGCGAACAGCGGTCAATCACTAGGAAAGGTACCGGCAGCTCTGGTACTGCACCCTATCATCTGGCAGCTCCCTTGTGGGGTCACGAGGTTGGTCTATACGGGGGACACTGCTTTGTGTCACCGTGAACACAGGAAATGGACATCTCCCTACCCCGTTCGGTCTCCTGGTTCAGCAGGCTCGTGGTTACGAGCGTTATATATATATATATATATATATATATATATATATATATATATATACAGTGGGGGAAAAAAGTATTTAGTCAGCCACCAATTGTGCAAGTTCTCCCACTTAAAAAGATGAGAGAGGCCTGTAATTTTGATCATAGGTACACGTCAACTATGACAGACAAAATGAGAAAAAAATATCTGAAAATCACATTGTAGGATTTTTAATGATTTTATTTGCAAATTATGGTGGAAAATAAGTATTTGGTCAATAACAAAAGTTTCTCAATACTTTGTTATATACCCTTTGTTGGCAATGACACAGGTCAAACGTTTTCTGTAAGTCTTCACAAGGTTTTCACACACTGTTGCTGGTATTTTGGCCCATTCCTCCATGCAGATCTCCTCTAGAGCAGTGATGTTTTGGGGCTGTCGCTGGGCAACACGGACTTTCAACTCCCTCCAAAGATTTTATATGGGGTTGAGATCTGGAGACTGGCTAGGCCACTCCAGGACCTTGAAATGCTTCTTACGAAGCCACTCATTCGTTGCCGGGCGGTGTGTTTGGGATCATTGTCATGCTGAAAGACCCAGCCATGTTTCATCTTCAATGCCCTTGCTGATGGAAGGAGGTTTTCACTCAAAATCTCACGATACATGGCCCCATTCATTCTTTCCTTTACACGGATCAGTCGTCCTGGTCCCTTTGCAGAAAAACAGCCCCAAAGCATGATGTTTCCACCCCCATGCTTCACAGAAGGTATGGTGTTCTTTGGATGCAACTCAGCATTCTTTGTCCTCCAAACACGACGAGTTGAGTTTTTACCAAAAAGTTATATTTTGGTTTCATCTGACCATATGACATTCTCCCAATCCTCTTCTGGATCATCCAAATGCACTCTAGCAAACTTCAGACGGGCCTGGACATGTACTGGCTTAAGCAGGGGGACACGTCTGGCACTGCAGGATTTGAGTCCCTGGCGGCGTAGTGTGTTACTGATGGTAGGCTTTGTTACTTTGGTCCCAGCTCTCTGCAGGTCATTCACTAGGTCCCCCCGTGTGGTTCTGGGATTTTTGCTCACCGTTCTTGTGATCATTTTGACCCCACGGGGTGAGATCTTGCGTAGAGCCCCAGATCGAGGGAGTCAATTTGTCTGTCATAGTTGACGTGTACCTATGATGAAAATTACAGGCCTCTCTCATCTTTTTAAGTGGGAGAACTTGCACAATTGGTGGCTGACTAAATACTTTTTTCCCCCACTGTATATACACACACACACACACACACACACATATATATATATATATATACACAGTACCAGTCAAAAGTTTGGATACACCTACTCATTCAAGGTTTTTTCTTTATTTTTACTATTTTCTACATTGTAGAATAATAGTGAGGAAATCAAAACTATGAAATAACACATGGAATCATGTAGTAACCAAAAAAGTGTTAAACAAATCAAAATATATTTTAGATTTTAGGTTCTTCAAAGTAGCCACCCTTTGCCTTGATGACAGCTTTGCACACTCTTGGCATACTCTTCGTTTCATATATTTTATATAATTATAAATATGGCATCGAAATGTTTAAAATCTGATTTCCCCCTTGGTGATCATTGTCTGCAGCCGGATCTGATCGTAGTGTAATGAAACAGGCAGGTAGAGTGAGCTCGTCTGTGGTGGTCGGTGAACCCTCAACCTTCTGGCCCGTAGCCCTGTGTGGCGTCGACTGTGCCACAAAAGCATGCTTAAGTGGCAAAGTCGATATCCACGTTTATAAACACAGGGTCGCTACAGATTGTTATTTTTGGTCAAAACATTATTTAGAGTTAATTCTATGAGGGAGAGGGTGTTCAATTTATTTTACAGTACAAGGGGAGGGTAATGTGAAAATAATTTAAATGTTGGGGGGTGCATTATTTTTAATGACACCTTGAGTTGGACCTCTAAGTCCTTTCATGTATTCACTCCTATTATATCTGGCTTTAAAGTGAGATTTTACAACCTCCATGCCAAGTGAGTACTTGTCTCACAGCTGGTTGGGAACAACATCAGGCTATGTTTATGGCTCATCTCTAAACAGCTCCTGACCTTTAGTTTGTTTGTCAGTTTGTTAGCTGAGGCTGGGGAAACAATGCAGGTGCCCTGCTCTTACCATATTCTCCCCACGCAACATACTGACGCCACAAACAAGTCCACTATGACTATGAAACTTTTAAGACAAGCATTATCTACAATCAACTAACATTTTGGAGCCATATGAGAAAATAACTGTTGACATTTAGTGCTTACAATATTCTGCAGTATTCTATTAACCGACCATAATGTGGTACAATCATAATCATGCTTTCCATGTGGTAGATTTGACTGATTTGTCAGTATACAAAAATACAGGATTTAAGGGGGACTATATTCAACATACTGTACTTGATCATTGGTTTCTCAATAATAAAAAGAAAATTAACATATGCTCTTACATCGTGAGTGCATGTATGTTAAGGTGCGGAGAGTCAGTGCAGGTGATCAGTCCAGTGTTCAGCAGCCTGATGACTTATGGATAGAAACTGTCTCTGAGCCTGTTGGTCCTAGACCCGATGCTCCGATACCTTCTGCCTGACGGTAAGGGAGTGAACAGTCTGTGGCTGGGGTGAGTGGGGTCCTTAATGTTGCTGCGGGACTTCCTCAGGCACCATTTTGAGTAGATGTCCTGAATGGGTGGGAGCATGGCCTCAGTGGTGTGCTGGGCCGTCTTCACCACACGCTGGAGGGCCTTGCGGTCGTAGGCTTCTCTTTCAGGTTCTCTGTGATGTGGACGCTGGGGAACTTAAAACTGCTGACTCTCTCCACTGCAGTCCCATCGATGTGTATCGGGCGTGCCCTCTCCTCTGAATCCTGAAGTTGACAATCAACTCCTTTGTTTTGCTGACGTTGAGGGAGAGGTTGTTGTCCTGGCACCATAATGCCAGTTCCCTTACCTCCTCCCTCGTCGTTGTTAATGATCAGGCCTACGACCGTGGTGTCATCAGCAAACTTGATGATGGAGTTGGTGTCATGCTTAGCCACGCAGTCGTGGGTGAAAAGAGAGTACAGCAGAGGGCTGAGAACACATCCCTGGGTGGCCCTTGTGTTAAGAGTCTGTGTGGAGGGGGTGTTGTTGCCAATCCTCACAGCCTGTGGTCTGCCCGACAGGAAGTCCAGGATCAAGTGAGTGGTGTCCAGGCCCAGGACACTGAGCTTGGTGATGACCTTGGAGGGAACAATAGTATTGAATGCTGAACGGTAGTCAATGAACAGCATTCTCAAATAGTTGTTCCTTTTTTCCAGGTGTGTTAGGGCGTGGATCTGTTGGAGTGGTAGGCAAATTGGAGTGGGTCCAGTGTGTCTGGCATTCTGGCCTTGATGTGGGCCATGAACAGCCTCTCAAAGCACTTCATGACGGGTGAGTATGACGGGGCGATAGTAATTTAGGCATGTCACCTTCGTTTCCTTGAAACAAGTGGGGACTACAGCCTGGGACATGAAGATGTCTGAGAAGACGCCTGCCAGCTGGTCAGCACACACTATGAGGAAGTGGCCAGAGATGCCATCTGGGCCAGTGGCTTTGTGAGTATTCACTCCCTTGAGAGTTTTCCTCACATCAGCCTCGGAGAGCGACAGCACCTGGTTATCCGGAGCAGCGAGAGCCCTCCTGGCTGGCTCGTTGTTGTCTGCCTTGAAGAGAGCATAGAATGTATTAAGCTTGTCTGGGAGAAAGGCTTCAGTGGGTATCACACAGCTGGATTTGCCTTTTTACTCCGTGATAGCTTGTAGTCCTTGCCACATGCGTCGGGAGTCTGAGTTACCGAACGATGATTCAAGTTTGAGTCGCTATTGTCTTTTTGCATCCCTAATTGATTTGCGGGGCTCGTACTTGCTCGCCTTGTACGCATCGCGTGCAACTAGGTCATCAAAGTTAGTTTTTACTGACCTTGAATGCTGCAGTACGGCCTCTCAGCATGGCACGTGGTTCTCCGTTCATCCATGGTTTTTGGTTGGACTATGTCTGGATTGTTATTGTGTGTTAACATCATCAGCCCATTTCCTGATGAAGCCTGTGACTGACGATGTATATTCCTCAATGTTGACCTATGAGTCCTGGTTGGATGAGTGTTTGATCATATTCCAATCAGCATTCTCAAAGCAGTCCTGCAGCATTGAGTCCGCATCCTCCGTCCAGCGCCTCGCTATTCTCTGTGCTGGTGGCTCCCTCTTGAGGAGCTGCTTGTAGGCAGGGAGTAGGAACAAAGAGACGTGATCTGATTGGCCAAAGTGGGGGCGGGGAATGGCTTTGTACACGTCACAGATGTTTGTGTACACATGGTCTAGTACATTGTTTCCTCTTGTAGGACAGAACACATGTTGATGATATTAAATTAAATTGAAACTTGTTTGGTTAAAATCTCCTGTGACAATAAAGACTGCTTCCGGGTGAGAGGATTCTTGCTGGCTAATGATCTAGTACAGTTCGCTGAGTGCCGCTGTGGAGTTGGCTTGTGGCGGTATGTACTCAGAGGTCATAATAACAGATGTGAATTACCTCGGCAGATAGTGGGGTCGGCATTTTAGTATACACCTCCCCCTACTCTTACCAGAAGCTGCGGTTTGATCCATACGGAAGATGGAGAACCCGTCTGTTTGAATAGCGGAGTTTGGTGTATTGTCCGTCAGCCATGTTTCTGTAAAGACAAAAACACAGCATTCCCTGATGTCCCTCTGCGATTGAAGACTTGCTCTGAGTTTGTCAATTTTATTATCCAGTGATTGAACATTAGCCATCAGAATACTAGCAAGAGGAGGCCGTGGTACCCGTCTTTTCAGCCTAGCTTGGATTCCCCCTTTCCTTCCTCCACGTCATAGGTGTTGCCTTCAGTCATTGCGGTCAGCAGCAACAGGTAACAACAAATGAGTGAATATATTCCATATCTGGGAAGTTTATAACTTCGGAATTTTTGCATAGCCTGTTTTTCACATCTGATTTAATTTCATACAACTTAATATTGCTACACTAAAAATCTTTGTCTGGACAATACCCCAGTACTCAGCTTTTATTAGAAAATGAATGGCATGCCACTGTGATCATTTTCTGTGACGACAGAGTAAATTATTATGCAGCCTCAGAGGGGTGCCCAAACTTTTTCATACGACTGTATATGCGCTTATCAGTTCAGCGGGCTGAATGCAACCCAGATATTTCAGACATCAGAAAGTCTTTCCCCTCCATCTGCACAAGTGATGCGTGTTGCGCCCCGTCAATATGAAACAAGGAATCATGGCGCGCTCTCAACTATATCTCCATCGGGATGTGTCAGTATTTTAATCACTTCGGCAAGCGAGAGCCGACTGTGCGTGCTGTGTGTGTGCCAGCAAGTCAGCCGGGCTAAAACAAATGTGCTCCTATCACCCCTCCTGAAAGCCAGCAGTCCTGTTTCTCAAATGTAGTTACCCCCGCCACAATCTCTCACATAGATAGTAATAAAACACTTGGAAAGTGAAAGTTAATAGATCTTCGAGTCGGGTTGCCTGGCGCCTTCATTAGTAATGTCGCTCCTTTGTCGGCAGCAGACTTGAGCTATATTAGAGTTTGATTGCTATGGCGTCATTGATAAATTACAAATGAATTTTGGGTTTTAAAGGGTCTTTTAATTGACTCCGAACGGTAAATAAACTAATGATTGAGGACAGCGAGTTCTGCCATGAATCACATTTATTGGTGATCATATCAACAAGCATTAGAGGCTAAGACATGAATGTGTCACATATTGGCCAGTCAAGTCAAGGATGTCTATACTTTTTAACTAGTGTTGGGCAAAACAACTGTAGGCGACTAAGGCTTCTGTGAATCCGGAACATTGCTGTTTGTGAATAAAAGCAGGCAGAACCAGCAATATACAGTATACCCTGTGAGGGCCTATTTGTCTTCAAATACAGGATATCACAATACCTAATCTCTTGTGGACAGACTACGTTAACAAAATATGATACTGTAGATCTGTCATGATAAAAACGGGATGTGTGCGATAACGAGCAGCATTAGTTTCGGTGCTTGGGGTTTTTCATCACTGGTTATTTGGAGAAATCACAATTTTGCTGGTGTTAGCATCTTTCGATTTTCGGAAGGGGATGGGACATTTGGCCAATAGACTTGCACGTAACTTGCAAAGAGAGAGGGTGGAGCATTTCGTTCTGTTTCCGATCCTCATTCTATCTCTTCTCTTAACACGTACAGTGGGGAAAAAAGGTATTTAGTCAGCCACCAATTGTGCAAGTTCTCCCACTTAAAAAGATGAGAGAGGCCTGTAATTTTCATCATAGGTACACGTCAACTATGACAGACAAAATGAGAAAAAAAATCCAGAAAATCACATTGTAGGATTTTTTATGAATTTATTTGCAAATTATGGTGGAAAATAAGTATTTGGTCAATAACAAAAGTTTCTCAATATTTTGTTATATACCCTTTGTTGGCAATGACACAGGTCAAACGTTTTCTGTAAGTCTTCACAAGGTTCACACACTGTTGCTGGTATTTTGGCCCATTCCTCCATGCAGATCTCCTCTAGAGCAGTGATGTTTTGTGGCTGTCGCTGGGCAACACGGACTTTCAACTCCCTCCAAAGATTTTCTATGGGGTTGAGATCTGGAGACTGGCTAGGCCACTCCAGGACCTTGAAATGCTTCTTACGAAGCCACTCATTCGTTGCCCGGGCGGTGTGTTTGGGATCATTGTCATGCTGAAAGACCCAGCCACGTTTCATCTTCAATGCCCTTGCTGATGGAAGGAGGTTTTCACTCAAAATCTCACGATACATGGCCCCATTCATTCTTTCCTTTACATGGATCAGTCGTCCTGGTCCCTTTGCAGAAAAACAGCCCCAAAGCATGATGTTTCCACCCCCCATGCTTCACAGTAGGTATGGTGTTCTTTGGATGCAACTCAGCATTCTTTGTCCTCCAAACACGACGAGTTGAGTTTTTACCAAAAAGTTATATTTTGGTTTCATCTGACCATATGACATTCTCCCAATCCTCTTCTGGATCATCCAAATGCACTCTAGCAAACTTCAGACGGGCCTGGACATGTACTGGCTTAAGCAGGGGGGACACGTCTGGCACTGCAGGATTTGAGTCCCTGGCGGCGTAGTGTGTTACTGATGGTAGGCTTTGTTACTTTGGTCCCAGCTCTCTGCAGGTCATTCACTAGGTCCCCCGTGTGGTTCTGGGATTTTTGCTCACCGTTCTTGTGATCATTTTGACCCCATGGGGTGAGATCTTGCGTGGAGCCCCAGATCGAGGGAGATTATCAGTGGTCTTGTATGTCTTCCATTTCCTAATAATTGCTCCCACAGTTGATTTCTTCAAACCAAGCTGCTTACCTATTGCACATTCAGTCTTCCCAGCCTGGTGCAGGTCTACAATTTTGTTTCTGGTGTCCTTTGACAGCTCTTTGGTCTTGGCCATAGTGGAGTTTGGAGTGTGACTGTTTGAGGTTGTGGACAGGTGTATTTTATACTGATAACAAGTTCAAACAGGTGCCATTAATACAGGTAACGAGTGGAGGACAGAGGAGCCTCTTAATGTTTTGTACAGTCAGTGTAGATGAAAGTTGTATGCTGTAATAGTACAGTAAATTTACATTTTTGTCATTTAGCAGACGCTCTTATCCAGAGCAACTTACAGTTAAGTGAGTGCATACATTTTCATACTTGCCCCCCGTGGGAATCGAACCCACAACCCTGGCGTTGCAAACGCCATGCTCTACCAACTGAGCTACATCCCTGCCGGCCATTCCCTCCCCTACCCTGGACGACGCTGTCTAATTGTGCGCCGCCCCATGGGTCTCCCGGTCGCGGCCGGCTACGACAGAGTCTGGTATATCATACACCACTTACTTTAAAGGACTGTCTTTGTGAGTGTACCTTTTACCCCACAAGCAATTCAAAAGAGATTTACACCTGGAAGAAAATGTTACTCTCAACCGTTCTGTCATAAATGTGAATCAATTAAACTTAATCTCCCCTCCAAGGAAAATGTATCTAGCCTCATAATTACCAGACTGATTACCACTGCGCTATCATATGATTCTGTGGTAGCGAACCATTCATGTAAGCTTGCTAGATCAGGTGGCTTGCGAGGCTAGCATTTATCATTATTGTAGCTTATTCACTTTCAGTGCGTCCCTGGCTATTGCACAGATGGGAAACGTGGACAAACTGGAATAAACAGGAATTTGACCAACATCGTTGTTGGCTAAATTTGTCTCGAGCTAAAGGATGAGGTCTATTTGAGGAATGGTGATGAATGAATTCTCTACATACAGTAACTGTCATCCGTAACCGTAACCTCATTCACAAAAAAAGTAATATGAATGTTTGACATAAGGATGTGAAAGAAGAGTTCTCTCAAGCTCCAAATGAATTGCTATTTCTTGTGACCATGCAAATACATCTCCATGGCAACCTGTTCAAGCAGGATTCATGGACAGTGCATGTGACTTTTCAAAAGACACTCATAACATGCAAGAGACTACAACAATGACAATTGGCTTATTTCATTGCCAAGTAATTTCATTCTAAGACATCTATTGTAGTCTCTCTACTCTCCACAATGATTATCTATCATCTTTCGCTAATCATATCTTTGTTGTAGCAGCTATCTCGCAAATGATTGAGCATGACTATCAACCAAGTAAACTAAATCATTAGTCATATACAATTCAACTCAAGATGTAGCCTTAAAAGGTAAAGGAAGTTCTCTACCTGCAAAAACTAAAAGGCCATAGATTTCAAGTTCACATGGCCTTTATGAAGCAGGTTAGGCTCCAAGCCTTTTCTGGGTCAGTCCTCAGGACACAATCCTTAATTGAAAGAGACAGGGGAACAGGGACTAGGCACGGAGCACATGAGAGGGTACAGTACCTCATCTCTTTCAGCCATCAGAACCAGCCAATATGCTAAGCCACCAAAAGGCCAGGCTCAGCACAGGAATTAAAGAGATCGTTTGTGATTTTGGCAGTGAAGCCCTTTATCTACTTCCCCAGAGTCAGATGAAGTCATGGATGCCATTTTTATGTGTCTGTGTGCAGTTTGAAGGAAGCTGCTAACTAGTGTTAGCACAATTGCTAACTAATGGCTCACGAAACTACCTCTAACTTCCTTCATACTGGACTCTGGGGAAGTAGATAAAGGGCTTCATTGCCAAAATCCCGAACTATCCCTTTAAGAGCGTTGACTCCGGAAAATGTCTACTAACATTTTGGTCTCCTGTTTGAGGTTGATTCCAAGTTAAAGATCCCCAAGCAGAAGTAGGCAATCTTTCCACGATAGCCTACAGAGCAGCAAGTCAAAGTCATGATGGTAGATCAATGATAATGGGTGCTGTGAGACCCTATGGAATCTCACAACCTGGGGTATGTTCAATGAGCTGAAACATTTCTAACTTAATTTTTTTTAGAACATTCTACACAATGCATTTATATCTAAATGTTCTGTCATTGCACCCTCCTGAACAGGGCCCCCTGTTGTTTCAGTCTTGAACTAGAGAGGAAGCGCCAGCAATCCAGAACATCACTGTTGATGAAAGGATCAGATTGATGACCACAGGGCCACAGGTTTGAATCCTAATGCGCTCTACTCGCCCCTGTGAGTAATGACACTCCATCACCTGAATCCCTTCAGCAAATTATTTAAAAGGACTGTTGAATAAAGACATCTCAAAACTGAGAGGAAATCTTTAAAATAATTGCCAACTGAAAGCTATGCCTCAGTCACTATATCCCTTTTCAAAAGCACTTGCTAAATTCAAATCAACCTTTTCTGCCCGCAATTGTTATTGAATTTCTTTGAGAATAGTGATCCTGGGTAGATTGGATGTTACATTGTAATTGGAAATGGAGGAATGCTCAATAAAGAAAAAGTCAGGAGGAAAATCATTGACTATCATGCTTCATCACTTAAACCTAAACTCAAGAGAAAAACATGAGAGCTGTAAGCAATCTCTCTTATGATGTGGTAAATGGAACAGGTCATTTAGTAAAGAAGTGGAACATAAAATAAGTTTATCCAAACCGGAATAATTAATGTTGGAGCTGAGGTGTGGTAAGATGAAGAGGTCATATGAGTCAGCAGCCTCGACTGACCTAGCCTGGCACCAGATCCAGAACTTGTCTAACGTCCATGCCAACCCACTGGCGTGCCACCTCACTGAAACTTGCAAAGGCCGCTTCTATAGACATGTGGAAATGTCAATTAAAATACTCACAAGAAGTCGACAGAATGTTGAAATGCTGAATTTGAGTGAAAACTTGAAAATTAAACCAACCGTAGTTACATATGAGGACAACTAAGGTCTGGACCTCTGTAAAAAAATAAAATAATAATACATATATATATACTGTATATGTTTGGTGACTCAGAAGTAGTCTTCCAAAAGGGAGAAGGAGACAGCAACTAGACACCCTATAAGGGACCGCAGCTATGATGATTGGCCAAGAACAAAGGTCAGATTAGTTTTTTTCCTACAGCAGGGCTATTCCATTCCGGTAATCAAGGTTTGAAGTACTGCTGATTATTCCTGGAAGTTAATCAATCAATCAACATGATCACTGATTGGCATCATGTCCACCCACCTGGGGTCCCAGGTCTGAATCAGTCCCTGATTAATGGGAAAGAATGACAACCAGCAGTGATATGGCCCTCCAAGACTAATTGAATACCCTTGCCGTACAATATCATGCTCCATATTGAGAACATTGGCTAACTCTATATTTGTTTTCCCTATCAGTGCCCCACTGAAATTGGAATGGTTCATTAATTCAAAGTGACGGTTTGTCTCTAATCACAGTGAGTCGATCTATCAATGTAGAATGAGCACATCCATGCACAACCTTTAACTAAGAATGCGATCTGATTCATGTCGGGCCTAAGAACAGCCCTTAGTCGGGAGTTATTTACACGATAATTCCTGGGTTCTCATGCCTTAAACAAAGTGTGGTCAAATACTTAGTAATTTAGTTGTAGTCACGATCTGGTTACCTATAACTGCAAACATAGCTATGATTTTTTTTTTTACATATTTATTAACTTATTAGGATATCTTTTAAACTACCCACAATGCGTTATTTCTCAATGTCATATGGATAATCTATTCTGCATTAGCTAGCTCGAGCTGGCTAACGGTAGCCACTAGCTGTGCAAACCAAGTGTTGGCAGTGGTGAGCTACAATCAGATTCCCCACACACATGATCTTCGTGAAGTGGGCTACCAGTTTTTCAACCTTGGCTTAGTACTAGCGCACTACAGTAGCTGACTGACTGTAATGTTGTGATCATTTCCATCTGTCGTGAGTCTTCCTCCAATCAGCGTCTTATTTTTTACTCTTCCCCTCGTCTCCTAAACCCAATGCCGACTCTGGATTATTGCCTATGGAATATATCTACTTTGGATTTACCTCACTATATCGCTAGTGGATTAGCTGACTCTCCCTCGGCCGGTGAAACGGCCTCTCTCTCTGAAGCGCCTCTCTCCTTGGCTCTTCTTTGTTAGCTAACTCAGCCGTCAAGCGGTAAGTCTCCGCTCTCTCTACTTTATATCTGCTAGCTTTATTGTTGTTGTGTTCTGTGGGTTCCTGCCTGTGCTAGACTTGTTGGTGTTGTTCTCTAATTTACTACTTAGCTATGTCAACCATGGTGGTTGGCTAGCTAGGCTAGTCAGCTGGCTAGGCTAGCTAACAGGCTAAAATAACTAACTTTAGCAGGTTGGCTTGCTGGCTAAGATACAGTGGGGAAAAAAAGTATTTAGTCAGCCACCAATTGTGCAAGTTCTCCCACTTAAAAAGATGAGAGAGACCTGTAATTTTCATCATAGGTACACGTCAACTATGACAGACAAATTGAGAAGAAAAAAAATGCAGAAAATCACCTTGTAGGATTTTTAATGAATTTATTTGCAAATGATGGTGGAAAATAAGCATTTGGTCACCTACAAACAAGCAAGATTTCTGGCTCTCACAGACCTGTAACTTCTTCTTTAAGAGGCTCCTCTGTCCTCCACTCCTTACCTGTATTAATGGCACCTGTTTGAACTTGTTATCAGTATAAAAGACACCTGTCCACAACCTCAAACAGTCACACTCCAAACTCCACTATGGCCAAGACCAAAGAGCTGTCAAAGGACACCAGAAACAAAATTGTAGACCTGCACCAGGCTGGGAAGACTGAATCTGCAATAGGTAAGCAGCTTGGTTTGAAGAAATCAACTGTGGGAGTTAATTATTAGGAAATGGAAGACATACAAGACCACTGATAATCTCCCTCGATCTGGGGCTCCATGCAAGATCTCACCCCGTGGAGTCAAAATTATCACAAGAACGGTGAGCAAAAATCCCAGAACCACACGGGGGGGACCTAGTGAATGACCTGCAGAGAGCTGGGACCAAAGTAACAAAGCCTACCATCAGTAACGCACTACGCCGCCAGGGACTCAAATCCTGCAGTGCCAGACGTGTCCCCCTGCTTAAGCCAGTACATGTCTGAAGTTTGCTAGAGTGCATTTGGATGATCCAGAAGAGGATTGGGAGAATGTCAAATGGTCATATGAAACCAAAATATAACTTTTTGGTAAAAACTCAACTCGTCGTGTTTGGAGGACAAAGAATGCTGAATTGCATCCAAAGAACACCATGCCTACTGTGAAGCATGGGGGTGGAAACATCATTCTTTGGGGCTGTTTTTCTGCAAAGGGACCAGGATGACTGATCCGTGTAAAGGAAAGAATGAATGGGGCCATGTATCGTGAGATTTTGAGTGAAAACCTCCTTCCATCAGCAAGGGCATTGAAGATGAAACGTGGCTGGGTCTTTCAGCATGACAATGATCCCAAACACACCGCCCGGGCAACGAAGGAGTGGCTTCGTAAGAAGCATTTCAAGGTCCTGAGTGGCCTAGCCAGTCTCCAGATCTCAACCCCATAGAAAATCTTTGGAGGGGAGTTGAAAGTCTGTGTTGCCCAGCGACAGCCCCAAAACATCACTGCTCTAGAGGAGATCTGCATGGAGGAATGGGCCAAAATACCAGCAACATTGTGTGAAAACCTTGTGAAGACTTACAGAAAACGTTTGACCTGTGTCATTGCCAACAAAGGGTATATAACAAAGTATTGAGAAACTTTTTGTTATTGACCAAATACTTATTTTCCACCATAATTTGCAAATAAATTCATTAAAAATCCTACAATGTGATTTTCTGGGTATTTTTTTCTCATTTTGTCTGTCATAGTTGACGTGTACCTATGATGAAAATTACAGGCCTCTCTCATCTTTTTAAGTGGGAGAACTTGCACAATTGGTGGCTGACTAAATACTTTTTTTCCCCCACTGTAACTGCATATACCGGTAACATTATTTGATAACTGGTTAGATGGCGTTATGTACACTACATATCCAAAAGTATGTGGACAACCACTCGTCGAACATCTCATTCCAAAATCATGGGCATTAATATGGTGTGGTCCAACCTTTGCTGCTAAAACAGCCTCCACTCTTCTGGGAAGGCTTTCCACTAGATGTTGGAACATTGCTGCGGGGACTTGCTTCCATTCAGCCACAAGATTATTAGTGACGTCGGGCACCAACGCTGGGCAATTAGGCCTGGCACAAAGTCGGCGTTCGAATTCATCCCAAAGGTGTTCAATGCTGTTGAGGTCAGGGCTCTGTCCAGGCCAGCCAGGTTTGTCCACACCGATCTCACAAATAATTTCTGTATGGACCTCACTTTGTGCACGGGGGCATTGTCATGCTGAAACAGGAACGGGCCTTCCCCAAACTGTTGCCACAAAGTTGGAAGCACAGAATCGTCTAGAATGTCATTGTATGCTGTAGCATTAAGATTTCCCTTCACTGGAATTATGTGGCCTAGCCCGATCCATGAAAAACAGCCCCAGACCATTATTCCTCCTCCACCAAATTTACAATTGGCACTATGCATTCGGACAGGTAGCGTTCTCCTTGCATCCGCCAAACCCAGATTAGTCCGTCGGACTGCCAGATGGTGAAGCGTGATTCAACGCATTTCCACTGCTCCAGAGTCCAATGGCGGCAAGCTTTACACCACTCCAGCCAAAGCTTTGCATTGTGCATGGTGATCTTAGGCTTGTGTGTGGCGGCACGGCTATGGAAATCCATTTCATGAAGCTCCTGACGAACAGTTAATGTGCTGACGTTGCTTCCAGAGGCAGTTTGGAACTCGGTAGTGAGTGCTGCAACCGAGGACAGACGATTTTTACGCGCTAGGCGATTCAGCACTCAGCGGTCCCGTTCTGTGAGCTGGTGTGGCCTACCACTTTGCGGCTGTACCGTTGTTGCTCCTAGAAGTTTCTACTTCACAATAACAGCACTTACAGTTGATCGGAACAGCTCAAGCTGGGCAGAAATTTGATGAACTGACTTGTTGGTAAGGTGGCGTCATATGACGGTGCCACGTTGAAAGTCACTGAGCTTTTCAGTAAGGCCATTCTACTGCCAATGTTTGTCTATGGAGATTGCATGGCTGTGTGCTTGATTTTATACACCTATCCGCAACGGCTGTGGCTGAAATAGCCGAATCCACCAATCTAAAGGGGTGTCCACATACTTTTGTATATATACAGTGCCTTCGGAAAGTCTTCCGACCCCTTGACTTTTTCCATATATTGTTAGGTTACAGCCATATTCCAAAATTGATTAAATATTTTTTGCCCCCTCATCAATTTACACACAATACCCCGTAATGACAAAGCAAAAACAGGATTTTAGAAATGTTTGCTAATGTATTAAACATAAAAAATTGAAATATTACATTTACATAAGTATTCAGACCCTTTACTCAGTACTTTGTTGAAGTGCCTTTGGCAGCGATTACAGCCTTGAGTCTTCTTGGGTATGACGCTACAAGCTTGGCACACCTGTATTTGGAGAGTTTCTCCCATTCATCTCTGCAGATCCTCTCAAGCTCTCAGGTTGGATAGGGAGCGCTGATGCACAGCTATTTTCAGGTCTCTCCAGAGATGTTTGAACGGGTTCAAGTCCGGGCTTTGGCTGGGCTACTCAAGGACATTCAGAGACTTGTCCCGAAGCCACTCCTTCATTGTCTTGGCTGTGTGCTTAGAGTTGTTGTCCTGTTGGAAGGTAAACAATCACCCCAGTCTGAGGTCCTGAGCGCTCTGGAGCAGGTTTTCATCAAGGATCTCTCTGTACTTTGCTCCATTAATCTTTGCCTTGATTCTGACTAGTCTCCCAGTCCCTGCCGCTGAAAAACATCCCCACAGCATGATGCTGCCACCACCAGGCTTCACCGTAGGAATGGTGCCAGGTTTCCTCTAGAAGTGAAGCTTGGCAGTCAGGCCAAAGAGTTCAATCTTGGTTTTATCAGACCAGAGAATCTTGTTTCTCATGGTCTGAGAGTCTTTAGGTGCTTTTTGGCAAACTCAAAGCGGGCTGTCATGTGCCTTTTACTGAGTAGTGGCTTCTGTCTGGCCACTCTACCATACATACCTGATTGGTGGAGTGCTGCAGAGATAGTTGTCCTTCTAGAAGGTTCTCCCATCTCCACAGAGGAACTGTAGAGCTCAGTCAGACTTACCATCGGGTTCTTGGTCACCTCCCTGACCAAGGCCCTTCTCCCCCAATTGCTCAGTTTGGCTGGGTGGCCAGCTCTAGGAAGAGTCTTGGTGGTTCCAAACGTCTTCCATTTAAAAATGATGGAGGCCACTGTGTTCTTGGGGACATTCAATGCTGCAGAAATGTTTTGGTACCCTTCCCCAGATCTTTTCCCTGACACAATCCTGTCTCAGAGCTCTACGGACAATTCCTTCGACCTCATGGCTTGGTTTTTGCTCTGACATGCACTGTCAACTGTGGGACCTTGTATAGACAGGTGTGTGCCTTTCCAAATCATGTCCAATCAATTGAATTTACCACATGTGGACTCCAATCAAGTTGTAGAAACATCTCAAGAATGGTCAATGGAAACAGGATGCACCTGAGCTCAATTTCGAGTCTCATAGCAAAGGGTCTGAACACTTATGTAAATAAGGTATTTCTGTTTTTTATTTTTAATAAATTAACAAAAACTGCTAACAACCTGTTTTTGCTTTGTCATTATGGGGTATTGTGTGTAGATTGCTGAGGAATATATATATATTTTTTATCCATTTTAGAATAAGGCTGTAACATAACAAAATGTTGAAAAAGTCAAGGGGTCTGAATACTTTCCGAAGTTTTTAATTTATTTATTTAATTTTTTATTTAACCTTAATTTAACCAGGTAAGCCAGTTGAGAACAAGTTCTCATTTACAACTGCGACCTGGCCAAGATAAAGCAAAGCAGTGCGATTAAAAACAACAACACAGAGTTACATATGGGGTAAAACCAAAAATAAAGTAAAAAATACAACAGAAAATATATATATACAGTGTGTGCAAATGTAGCAAGTTATGGAGGTAAGGCAATAAATAGGCTATAGTGCAAAATAATTACAATTAGTATTAACACTGAAATGATAGATGTGCAAATAGAGATACTGGGGTGCAAATTAGCAAAATAAATAACAATATAGGGATGAGGTAGCTGGGTGGGCTAATTTCAGATGGGCTGTGTACAGGTGCAGTGATCGGTAAGGTGCTCTGACAACTGATGCTTAAAGTTAGTGAGGGAGATAAGAGTCTCTAGCTTCAGAGATTTTTGCAATTTGTTCCAGTCATTGGCAGCAGAGAACTGGAAGGAATGGCGGCCAAAGGAGGTGTTGGCTTTGGGGATGACCAGTGAGATATACCTGCTGGAGTGCATACTACGGGTGGGTGTTGCTATGGTGACCAATGAGCTAAGATAAGGCGGGGATTTGCCTAGCAGTGATTTATAGATGGCCTGGAGCCAGTGGGTTTGGCGATGAATATGTAGTGAGGACCAGCCAACAAGAGCATACAGGTCACAGTGGTGGGTAGTATATGAGGCTTTGGAGACAAAATGGATGGCACTGTGATAGACTACATCCAATTTGCTGAGTAGAGTGTTGGAGGCTATTTTGTAAATGACATCGCCGAAGTCAAGGATCGGTAGGATAGTCAGTTTTACGAGGGCATGTTTGGCAGCATGAGTGAAGGAGGCTTTGTTGCGAAATAGGAAGATGATTCTAGATTTAACTTTGGATTGGAGATTCTTAATGTGAGTCTGGAAGGAGAGTTTACAGTCTAACCAGACACCTAGGTATTTGTAGTTGTCCACATACTCTAGGTCAGACCCGTCGAGAGTAGTGATTCTAGTCGGGTGGGCGGGTGCCAGCAGCATTCAATTGAAGAGCATGCATTTAGTTTTACTAGTGTTTAAGAGCAGTTGGAGGCTACTGAAGGAGTGTTGTATGGCATTGAAGCTCGTTTGGAGGTTTGTTAACACAGTGTCCAATGAAGGGCCAGATGTATACAAAATGGTGTCGTCTGCGTAGAGGTAGATCTGAGAGTCACCAGCAGCAAGAGCGACATCATTGATATACACAGAGAAAAGAGTCGGCCCAAGAATTGAACCCTGTGGCACCCCCATAGAGACTGTCATAGGTCCAGACAACAGGCCCTCCGATTTGACACATTGAACTCTATCTGAGAAGTAGTTGGTGAACCAGGCGAGGCAGTCATTTGAGAAACCAAGGCTATTTAGTCTTTAGCCAATAAGAATGCGGTGGTTGACAGAGTCGAAAGCCTTGCCCAGGTTGATGAAGACGGCTGCACAGTACTGTCTATTATCGATCGCGGTTATAATATCGTTTAGGACCTTGAGCGTGGCTGAAGTGCACCCATGACCAGCTCGGAAACTGGATTGCATAGCGGAGAAGGTACGGTGGGATTCGAAATGGTCGGTGATCTGTTTGTTAACTTGGCATTCAAATACTTTCGAAAGGCAGGGCAGGATGGATATAGGTCTGTAACAGTTTGGATCTAGAGTGTCACCCCCTTTGAAGAGGGGCATGACCGCGGCAGCTATCCAATCTCTGGGGATCTCAGATGTTACGAAAGAGAGGTTGAACAGGCTAGTAAGAAAGGGTCCAGATTGTCTAGCCCAGCTGATTTGTAGGGGTCCAGATTTTGCAGCTCTTTCAGAACATCAGCTGTCTGAATTTGTGTAAAGGAGAAGCGGGGGGGGGGTAGTGGTAGCCAGGTGGAAAGCATGGCCAGCCGTAGCAAAATGCTTGTTGAAATTCTCGATTATTGTAGATTTATCGGTGGTGATAGTGTTTTCTAGCTTCAGTGCAGTGGGCAGCTGGGAGGAAGTGCTCTTATTCTCCATGGACTTTACAGTGTCCCAAAACCTTTTGGAGTTAGTGCTACAGGATGCAAATTTCTGTTTGAAAAAGTTAGCCTTTGCTTTCCTAACTGCTTGTGTATATTGGTTCCTAACTTCCCTGAAACGTTGCATATCGCGGGGGCTATTTGATGCTAATGCAGTACGCCACAGGATGTTTTTGTGCTGGTCAAGGGCAGTCAAGTCTGAGGAGAACCAGGGGCTATATCTGTTCTTAGTTCTGTATTTTTTGAATGGGGCATGTTTATTTAAGATTGAGAGGAAATTACTTTTAAAGAACAAACAGGCATCCTCTACTGACAGAATGAGATCTTTATCCATCCAGGATACCTGGGCCAGGTCAATTAGGAAGGCCTGCTCGCTGAAGTGTTTTAGGGAGCGTTTGACAGTGATGAGGGGTGGTCGTTTGACCGCGGACCCATTATGGATGCAGGCAATAAGGCAGTGATCGCTGAGATCCTGGTTTGAAGACAGCGGAGGTGCATTTAGAGGGTAAGTTAGTCAGGATGATATCTATGAGGGTACCCATGTTTACGGATTTAGAGTTGTACCTGGTAGGTTCGTTGATAATTTGTGTGAGATTGAGGGCATCTAGTTTGGATTGTAGGATGGCCGGGGTGTTAAGCATATCCCAATTTAGGTCACCAAGCAGTACGAACTCTGAGGATAAATGGGGGGCAATCAGTTCACATATGGTGTCCAGGGCACAGCTGGGGGCTGAGGGGGGTCTGTAGCAAGTGGCAACAGTGAGAGACTTATTTCTGGAAAGGTGGATTTTTAGAAGTAGAAGCTCAAACTGTTTGGGCACAGACCTGGATAGTATGAAATAGCTCTGCAGGCTCTCTCCACAGTAGATTGCAACTCCACCCCCTTTGGCAGTTCTATCTAGACGGAAAATGTTATAGTTGGGGATGGAAATTTCAGAATTTTTGGTGGCCTTCCTAAGCCAGGATTCAGACACTGCTAGAACATCAGGGTTGGCGGAGTGTGCTAACGCAGTGAATAACTCAAACTTAGGAAGGAGGCTTCTGATATTTACGTGCAGAAAACCAAGGCTTTTACAGTTACAGAAGTCAACAAATGATAGCTCCTGGGGAGTAGGAGTGATACTGGGGGCTGCAGGGCCTGGGTTAACCTCTACATCACCAGAGGAACAGAGGAGGAGTAGAATAAGGATACGACTAAAGGCTTTAAGAACTGGTCTTCTAGTGCGTTTGGTACAGAGAATAAAGGGGGCAGATTTCCGAGTGTTGTAAAAAAGATTCAGGGCATTATGTACAGAAAAGGATATGGAAGGATATGAGTACAGTTGAGGTAAACCTAAGCGTTGGGTAACAATGAAAGAGATAGCATCACTGGAGGCACCGATTGAGCCGGTCTCGGCGTGTATGGGGGGTGGAACAAAGGAACTATTTGAGGCAGTTTGAGGGTGACTTGGGGTTCTACAGTGAAATTGTATAATAAGAACTAACCCAAACAGCAATAGGCAAGGAATATTGACATGGGAGAGAGGCATAAAGCAATCACAGGTGTTATTAGAGAGTGCTAAGACAACAACTGGTAATGGCGATAAAGTTTGGGCTGAGGCTAAACAGAATAAACAGGACAGGGTACCGTGTAAAGGAACAGTCCAGCAGGCATCAGCTGTGCAGCTGAGTGATCATAAGGTCCAGTGAACAGCAATATGTGAGTCCGAGAACAGTTCAAATTGTGCAGGAAGCACAGTTGTAGTTTGCGTGTGCTAGCGGGCCGGGGCTAGCAGATGGATCTTCGTGGTAGACGTCGTAACGGGAAGCCTGTTGAAACCACATCAGACGATTTCGTCGGCAAACCAGTCGTGTTGGATCGGCGGGGCTCAGTGTCAACACTAGGAGGTCCCGTCCGGTTGACAGAGAGGTAGATAGCCGGGAGATGTGCCTGGCTCGAGGCTAGCTCAAGGCTAACTGGTGCTGCTAAGGGGCAATGGTAATTAGCCAACAACAGGTTGCAGCTAGCTGGTTGCGATGATCCGGCGGTAGGATCCAGTGATTCCGGCAGAAAGTCCGATATGCTCTGGGTCGATAGCACGCTGTGCAGACTGGCCGACGAATTGTCCAGGCTAGAGCTAGAGCTGGCTGGTGGGTAGTGCAGGCCACGGACAATGGTGAAGACGCTAACGGTGGCTAATAGCAAGTAGCCATTCGGTTGCAGCTAGACTAGTTTCAGCTTAAGGTTCTTGATAAAAGTTATAAAGAAATTATAGAATCCTTTCCACGTTGGGTGAGGCGTGTTGCAGGAAAGTATATTTAGTTAAAGAATGAAAAGTAAAATTGAGAAATATATACAAAATAGACAAAAAACAAGAAACTGGCTATTTACACTAGGACACAGAAAAAAACCACGACCGCACTGCTATGCCATCTTGGAGTTTGGACACCTACTCATTCAAGGGTTTTTCTTTTACTATTTTATACATTGTAGGATAATACTGAAGACATCACAACTATGAAATTACGCATATGGCATCATGTAGTAACCAAAAAAGCGTTAAACAAATCAAAATATATTTTATATTTGAGATTCTTCAAATAGCCACCCTTTGCCTTGATGACAGCTTTGCACACTCTTGGCATTCTCTCAACCAGCTTCATGAGATAGTCACCTGGAATACATTTAATTTAACAGGTGTGCCTTCTTAAAAGTTAATTTGTGGAATTTCTTTCCTTAATGCGTCAGGTGCCAATCAGTTGTGTTGTGACAAGGTAGGGGGGTATACAGAAGATAGCCCTATTTGGTAAAAGACCAAGTCCATATTATGTCATGAACAGCTCAAATAAGCAAAGAGAAACAACAGACCATCATTACTTTAAGACATGAAGGTTAGTCAATACGGAACATTTCAAGAACTTTTAAAGTTTCTTCAAGTGCAGTCGCAAAAACCATCAAGCGCTATGATGAAACTGGCTCTCATGAGGACCGCCACAGGAATGGAAGACCCAGAGTTACCTCTGCTGCAGAGGATAAGTTCAGAGTTACCACCCTCAGAAATTGCAGGCCAAATAAATGCTTCATAGAGTTCAAGTCACAGACACATCTCAACATCAACTGTTCAGAGGAGACTGTGTGAATCAGGCCTTCATGGTCGAATTGCTGCAAAGAAACCAGTACTAAAGGACACCAATAAGAAGTAGAGACCTGCTTGGGCCAAGAAACACGAGCAAAGGACATTAGACCGATGGAAATCTGTCCTTTGGTCTGATGAGTCCAAATTGTGATTTATGGTTCCAACCGCCGTTTCTTTGTGAGATGCAGAGTAGGTGAATGGATGATCTCTGCATGTGTGGTTCCCACCATGGAATAGGAGGTTTGATGGTGTGGGGGTGCTTTGCTGGTGACACTGTCAGTGATATATTTAGAATTCAAGGCACACTTAACAGCATTCTGCAGCGATACGGCATCCCATCTGGTTTGCGCTTAGTGGTACTATCATTTGTTTTTCAACAGGACAATGACCCAACACACCTCCAGGCTGTGTAAGGGCTATTTGACCAAGAAGGAGAGTCATGGATTGCTGCATCAGATGACCTGACCTTCACAATCACCCGACCTCAACCCAATTGAGATGGTTTGGGATTAGTTGGACCACAGAGTGAAGGAAAAGCCGGCAACAAGTGCTCAGCATATGTGGGAACTCCTTCAAGACTGTTGGAAAATAATTCCAGGTGAAGCTGGTTGAGAGAATGCCAAGAGTGGGCAAAGCTGTCAACAGCAAAGGGTGGCTACTTTGAAGAATCTCAAATATAAATATATTTTCATTTGTTTAACACTTTTTTGGTTACTACATGATTCCATGTGTGTTATTTCATAGTTTTGATGTCTTCACTATTATTCTACAATGTAGAAAATAGTAAAAATAAAGGAAAACCCTTGAATAAGTAGATGTGTCCAAACTTTTGACTGGTACTGTATATATACACTGAACAAAAATATAAACATGACATGCAACAATTTCAACGACTTTACTGAGTTACAGTTCATATAAAGAAATCAGTCAATTGAAATAAATAAATTAGGCCGATGTGGCGGTCCTGGGCTGGCGTGGTTACGCTTGGTCTGTGCTTATGGTAGAGAAATTAACATTACATTCCCTGGCAACAGCTCTATTGGACATTCCTGCAGTCAGCATGCCAATTGTACACTCCCTCAAAACATGAGATATCTGTGGCATTGTGTTGTGTGACAAAACTGCACATTTTAGAGTGGCCTTTTATTGTCCCCAGCACAAGATGCACCTGTGTAATGAATATGCTGTTTAATCAGCTTCTTGATATGCCACACCTGTCAGGTGGATGGATTATCTTGGCAAAGGAGAAATGCTCACTAACAGGGATGTAAACAAATTTGTGCATAGAATTTGAGAAAAATACATTTTTTGTGCATATGGAAATTTTCTAGGATCTTTTATTTCAGCTCATGAAACATGGGACCAACACTTTACATGTTGCGTTTATATTTGTTATTTAAATGTTTTGGGGAACTCAGGTCTCCTGAGTGGCGCAGTGGTCTAAGGCGCCGCATCGCAGTGCTAACTGTGCC
Source organism: Coregonus clupeaformis (assembly GCF_020615455.1). Taxonomy (NCBI): domain Eukaryota; kingdom Metazoa; phylum Chordata; class Actinopteri; order Salmoniformes; family Salmonidae; genus Coregonus; species Coregonus clupeaformis. The sequence continues at coordinate 17,456,280 of NC_059230.1, read as the reverse complement.
ACTAGAGATCCTGGTTCGAATCCAGGCTCTGTCGCAGCCGGCCGCGACAGGGAGACTCATGGGTGGCGCACAATTGGCCCAGCGTCGTCCAGGGTAGGGGAGGGAATGGCTGGCAGGGATGTAGCTCAGTTGATAGAGCATGGCGTTTGCAACGCCAGGGTTGTGGGTTCGATTCCCACGGGGGGCTAGTATAAAAAATATATATATATGTATTCACTAACTGTTAGTTGCTCTGGATAAGAGTGGATAAGAGCGACTGCTAAATGACGTAAATGTAAGAGTTTGAATAGTAGAATACAAAAGGTTCCATTTCAAAACTTAGTTGTGCATCAGCAGTTTTCCTCTTACAGTTGAAGTCGGAAGTTTACATACATTTGAGTTGGAAACATTAAAACTCGTTTTCAACCACTCTGGTTTTTTCAAACTATAGTTTTGGCAAGTCGGTTAGGACATCTACTTTGTGCATGACACAAGTAATTTTTCCAACAATTGTTTACAGACAGATTACTTCACTTATAATTCACTGTATCACAATTCCAGTGGGTCAGAAGTTTACATACACTAAATTGACTGTGCCTTTAAACAGCTTGGAAAATTCCAGAAAATGATGTCATGGCTTTAGAAGCTTCTGATAGGCTAATTGACATAATTTGAGTCAATTGGAGGTGTACCTGTGGATGTATTTCAAGGCCTACCTTCAAACTCAGTGCCTCTTTGCTTGACATCATGGGAAAATCCAAAGAAATCAGCCAAGACCTCAGAAAAGAAATTGTAGACCTCCACAAGTCAGGTTCATCCTTGGGAGCAATTTCCAAATGCCTGAAGGTACCATGTTCATCTGTACAAACAATAGTACGCAAGTATTAACACCATGGGACCACGCACCCATCATACCGCTCAGGAAGGAGATGCGTTCTGTCTCCTAGAGATGAACGTACTTTGGTGCGAAAAGTGCAAATAAATCCCAGAACAACAGCAAAGGACTTTGTGAAGATGCTGGAGGAAACAGGTACAAAAGTATCTATATCTGCAGTAAAACGAGTACTATATCAACATAACCTGAAAGGCTGCTCAGCAAGGAAGAAGCCACTGCTCCAAAACCGCCATAAAAAAGCCAGACTACGGTTTGCAACTGCATATGGGGACAAAGATCGTACTTTTTGGAGAAATGTCCTCTGGTCTGATGAAACAAAAATAAAGCTGTTTGGCCATAATGACCATCGTTATGTTTGGAGGAAAAAGGGGGTTGCTTGCAAGCCGAAGAACACCATCCCAACTGTGAACCACGGGGGTGGCAACATCATGCTGTGGGGGTGCTTTGCTGCAGGAGGGACTGGTGCACTTCACAAAATAGATGGCATTATGAGGAAGGAAAATTATGTGGATATATTGAAGCAACATCTCAAGACATCAGTCAGGAAGTTAAAGCTTGGTCGCAAATGGGTCTTCCAAATGGACAATGACCACAAGCATACTTCCAAAGTTGTGGCAAAATGGCTTAAGGGCAACAAAGTCCAGGTATTGGAGTGGCCATCCCAAAGCCCTGACCTCAATCCTATAGAAAATGTGTGGGCAGAACTGAAAAAGCGTGTGTGAGCAAGGAGGCCTACAAACCTGACTCAGTTACACCAGCTCTGTCAGGAGGAATGGTTCGAAATTCACCCAACTTATTGTGGGAAGCTTGTGGAAGGCTACCTGAAACGTTTGACCCAAGTTAAACAATTTAATGGCAATGCTACCAAATACTAATTGAGTGTATGTAAACTTCTGACCCACTGGGAATGTGATGAAAGAAATAAAAGCTGAAATAAATCATTCTCTCCACTATTATGACATTTCACATTCTTAAAATGAAGTGGTGATCCTAACTGACCTAAGACAGGACATTTTTACTAGGATTAAATGTCAGGAATTGTGAAAAACTGAGTTTAAATGTATTTGGCTAAGGTGTATGTAAACTTCCGACTTCAACTGTATGTGTCCCTTATTGACAGTCACACAATTAGCCCATGTCAGATAAAATCATTTAGATTGGTAAATTAGTCTAGCCAGTTATCTAAGCTCATGGCCAAATTAATGATCCCCATTGATTTTGTTAGTTACTCTCACTCAGATATCATATTAACATGGCATAAGTCATGGCAAAATGTGTATAATTGCAGGAAATGTGCTTTTAAACTACAAAAATGTCTCCACACCCCATGGCAAAATGTGTAGAATTGCTGGAAATTAGCTGTAAAACTGCAACAACAAAAAAAGTTGTCCTACCAGTGTGATAATGGCTGGGGTAATTTTTGTTGTTCTTCGAATAGTATTTTAGCATTTTTAAATTGTATATTAATACAGTAAATGAGCTTCAACTTTCTTAAAATGTTCCTCTCCGGACCTCGTCTACAGAGCAGGTCTGAGTTTACTGCACTGAATAATTATTGGGAAAAAATTGTGAAATAAACTGTAGCATACTGTATGGTCACTGGTTTCTTGTTAATAATAGATATAGGCTGCATGCTTTTTCTTATGTCAAATAAAAAACTCTCAAACCTTTACCTGAATGTATAATTTCTGCTCCGTGAAGGTGCCATTTTCCCCCCCTCAATATTTCTCACAATTCGAGCTACCTCCAGAGCAGTAAAAGCTGGACTGGGCAAATTGGAAAGCCAGAGGTGAGAGGCATGTAATCGAATGATAAGGGTAGCAATTTCACAATGCAAAGTGATTTTTCCTCCCCAAGAGAAAGTTTCTTACCAACTTTGTAACCTCAAGGCCTCTCTTTTGAGAACAAATTTGATGTGGCAGACACATTTAACCTTCAGGCACTCTCCGTTAGCAAAATAAGTTATGTTGAAGCACTATAGCTAAGTCTGAGAAAGGTTGAAATAAAGAACACTCAAACTTGACAAGCCAGCACCACTGAGGAACCCATAGCCAGCTCCAATGTCCCCTGTCTGATCCTACTGATAAGTTGTAATCAAACAGTCACTCCAAGTCCCAGAAAATCGAAGTTCTGAGGATTTTAAACTGGACAAATGACAAGTGTGATGCAGCTTCTTGTATTAGCCTGGCCACCTCTAAATCTATTTTTATGGGCAGTAAGTCCTCAGATGTTTGAAAAACATACTTGCTTTTTCCCCTAACGGTTCCCAAAACACAGCCTGTAAACGTTTCACCTCAGAGTTCATCCTTGCTACCAAGTCCTTAGTTAGGGAATAACACAGCCTACCTTCAAAAGTCCAGCTGTGCCCATAGATACAATTCTACCATGCCTTCTGATCTACTCCATGCGAAAATCTCATTGAGTGTTTCCTCTTTTATTATTGAGAAAAAATTTTGGAAGATGAAATATGGTCTATAAATATTCACACAATGACTTAAACTCTGAGAATCATAATCCCTTCTCACAGAAAACAAGTCCCAACTGGGGAATTTAACCCATTTGTAACAGCTAAGAGACCACACAATAAGGCCACACTGTTCAAATGGAATGCATGGTAGGTTTAATCAAGTGTTGAGCAGCACTTTGCCAGGGACTGGGCGCACTACCTGAAAAGGTTGAAAACAGCAGTTTGGTGTTTCGAGTTCTGTTTAGTGCAGAATTAGATACACTATATATACAATAGTATGTGGACACCCCTTCAAATTAGTGGATTCGGCTATTTCAGCCACACCCGTTGCTGACAGGTGTATAAAATCGAGCACACAGCCATGCAATCTCCATAGACAAACATTGGAAGTAGAATGGCCTTACTGTAAAGCTCAGTGACTTTCACTGTGGCACCGTCATAGTATGCCACCTTTCCAACAAGTCAGTTCGTCAAATTTCTGCCCTGCTAGAGCTGCCCCGGTCAACTTTAAGTGCTGTTATTGGGAAGTGGAAACTTCTAGGAGCAACAACGGCTCAGCCGTGAAATGGTAGGACACACAACCTCACAGAACGGTACCACGAAGTGCTGAAGCGCGTAGCATGTAAAAATCGTCTGTCCTCAGTTGCAATACTCACTATCTGCAACACTCACTACCGAGTTCCAAACTGCCTCTGGAAGCAACGTCAGCACAAGAACTGTTCGTCAGGAGCTTCATAAAATGAATTTCCTTGGCCGAGCAGCTGCACACAAGCCTAAGATCCCCATGTGCAATGCCAAGCGTCGGCTGGAGTGGTGTAAAGCTCGCCGCCATTGGACTCTGGAGCAGTGGAAATGCATTCTCTAGAGTGATGAATCACGCTTCACCATCTGGCAGTCCGACGGACAAATCTGGGTTTGGCGGATACCAGGAGAACGCTACCTGCCCAAATGCATAGTGCCAACTGTAAAGTTTGGTGGAGGAGGAATAATGGTCTAGGGCTGTTTTTCATGGTTCGGGCTAGGCCCCTAAGTTCCAGTGAAGGGAAATCTTAACGCTACAGCATACAATTACATTCTAGACGATTCTGTGCTTCCAACTTTGTGGCAACAGTTTGGGGAAGGTCCTTTCCTGTTTCAGTATGGCAATGCCGCTGTGCACAAAGCGAGGTCCATACAGAAATGGTTTGTCGAGATCGGTGTGGAAGAACTGCAACTCCATATTAAGAAGGTGTTCCTAATGTTTGGTATACTCAGTGTATGTGGGTTATTGTTGTTTTTTGTCAATTTCAATTCACCCCAGAATAATGTTTTGCTGTGGGATTGAGTGTGTAATGTTCCAATGAAATTTCAATTAAATGTACCATATTACTGCCCCTTAAGTCGGGGGTTTAATTCCCGCTGTGTCTCCTCCTATTTCTAATCTGTCTAAACAAAGCATTTAAAAAATGAAGGTGGAATTCCACAAAAAATAATTTAGGCTATAAACCATTTGCATTTCTTAACCATTTGATTGTATGAGAGACACAGTTTTGGGGGTTTTAACGTTGCCTTTTACATGAACTGAAACCCCTCTTAAAAACACCAATATTCAGATTGATGAACCACTTTGGGTGTTTCAGAGTACTTCTATTCTGTTTTAAAACACTATGTGTATCATAACACTTACATTGGGTTTACATTCAAACACACTCCAAACACCAGATCTCAGGTTAGGTGCATTACTTTCCATGCTTTTAATACACAATGATGGTGTTTTGAGTCTTTCTATTTTTACAGTGCATGTAATCTAATTCAAATCCAAATTAAGCTACCCACTTCTCTTAACATCCATGACACTCTCCTCCAATTGGCAGGTAATGCAGTGTAACATGTCCACGCATCTCTCATCTCTGGATCTACTACGCATTAGTATGCCTGCCGCTATGTGAATACTAATTTAGACCAAGTAGCCCTCTGCTGCTTACTTGGGCATCAGTCATCTCCAAGCATAACATAATCTCCCCGGGGCAAAGTGTATTACATTTCTCTTTAAATGCCTTCTCTCTATTCCTTTTGCTTTTTGTTATTGCCCACAATTTCTGTGATCTCTTTTCTTGTCTTTAGGAGTTGTTGTTATGCAAGCCCAGAGTGGTGGATTGTGGAAGTGGAGGCACCTGATCGCTGTCGCTGTTACCTCCTGGGAAGACCGTTGAGGGATAGTTGGGGTCAGTGGGAGGTCATGGGTCATTCCCACGCATGACGGGCCCATCTGTGACTATATCCCAGACTGCACTTCAAGGACTGTGTGGTTGTTACCTTGAACAAGGGGCTTCATGGTCATTACTTACTTTCACGGTTGTTACTAGGCTACCTGGCCATGCTGGAGATGATAGTAGAAAAGTACAAATGAGAAATAAATACCTTACCCTATATAAAGCACATACAATATAGCTCATTTACTTGCTCAGCAGACTGCAGTTCTGATGTCCATTCCACTGTAGCATGCCTGGGGATTCATTGCATGGCTATTGGATAGTACAGGACTTATTCCTCAAAAATCCAGTGATATTGGAAACTGACCTTCTGAGTCTGCCATTTTCTTCAGCAGCAAATAATTATGTGCCAAAAGACAATATGCTTTGTATTACAGTCCCCTGTAGCTCAGTTGGTAAAGCATGGCGCTTGCAAGGGTTGTTGGTTTGTTTCCCACGGGGGGCCAGTATGAAAATGTATGCACTCACTAACTGTAATTCGCTGTGGATAAGAGCGTCTGCTAAATGACTAAAATGTAAAAATGTAAATGTATTACAGTGGATTTTAGAGTGACCTAACTACAGTTTTACCATAAAAATGCTTCATACTCTGTGTATGGGTAGCGGGTTTCACCTATGAACTGAGCTATGTGGCCTCATCAGGAATGGATCTGCGGTCAACTTCTGATCAAAACTAGTTCCCTGTTCTTAGAAGATATAACTTTTACATCATAAGTAGTATATTTGAATGCAAAGGAAACCTTATTCAAGTCTCTTCTTAAATACATTAAAAGCCACACTTAAGATGAATGACACTGTAAAACCTGTTTGTCACTAAGTGAGTCAAATCTAAGTATCTTAAAATTGCACAGTGCTGTTCAGATTAGTTAAGGATGTTACATAAAGCATATTTTCGTAGTTGGCAGATTTGTTCAAACAAAAGCGATGAGAAAGTCAGCTCCATTATGAACAGAATTGAGTGATTACATTGCAAATGTGTATTCTTTATGCACTGGGCTTTGAAGTAAAATAATTTAGCTGTCAAGTTAGAAATTACAGGGGGGATTTTTTGGGTCAAATGGGCAAATCTCTCAGTGTGTGTCATAGTGTGACCGAAAGCTGGAGTCAGTGAAAAAGCATTGAGGAGAAAGCTAAGATGATCAAAGCAAATCAAATCAAATCAAATTGTATTTGTCACATGCGCCGAATACAACAGGTGTAGACCTTACAGTGAAATGCTTACTTACAAGCCCTTAACCAACAATGCAGTTTTAAGAAAAACAAGTGTTAAGTAAAAAATAGATACAAATAGTCCGGGTAGCCATTTGATTAGCTGTGCAGGAGTCTTATGGCTTGGGGGTAGAAGCTGTTAGAGAGAGAACAAAGGTGAAGATCAGTCTGAATTGAAAAGTTGCAATTAATGGCTTCAAATTAAAAGTAATTTAAGTTTGAGATACAATGCATATTCTGAAAAATGGTTACATTGTGCAGTTATTTAGCATCCACTAATACCGCATTAGCAGCAATTTGTGCAGTTAGAAGTCCTAACAATTATGTGATGGCATGGTCTTTACATTTTCCCTATAAGTTCATTGAGAATCATTAGAAGGCAGGCACTGCTATTAGTCTTCCTTGACTAATGGCTTGGTTCAACTGTCCAACTAAAGGTCGGGTCATATTTCATTTGGGAATGGTCAGTGTTGGTCCCATGAGCTAAAATAAAAGATCCCAGAAATGTTCCATACGCACAAAAGCTTATTTCTCAAAAATGTTGTGCACAAATCTGTTTACATCCATGTTAGTGGGCATTTCTACTTTGCCAAGTTAATCCATCAACATGACAGGTGTGGCATATCAAGAAGCTGATTAAACAGTATGATCATTACACAGGTGCACCTTGTGCTGGTGACAATAAAAGGCCACACTAAAATGTGCAGTTTTGACACAAAACACAATGCCACAGATGTCTCCAACAGAGCTGTTGCCAGATAATTGAATGTTCATTTCTCTAACAACTGAAATTGCATTTTTGTCCCCCCCAGTTTTATCATTGGAATGTGATACAAAATGAGGCAACAGTGTGCTTTAGGACCATGTGGACGCCTCCGAGCGGGTAAGCTGTTTGGAGTGTTTATCCGACTGGATAAATACTTATCCGACTGGATGTCCCCCCACTTCTAAAACCAAAGTTGCGCCCCTGGGCAGGCATAGGCTACGGACAATGAACACAATTACATTTTATCGATGGCAATTTGAATGCACAGAGATACCGTGACGAGATCCTGAGGCCCATTGTCATGTCATTCATCCGCCGCAATCACCTCATGTTTCATCATGATGATGCACGGCCCCATGTCGCAAGGATCTGTACACAATTCCTGGAAGCTGAAAATGTCCCAGTTTTTCCATGGCCTGCATACTCACCAGACATGTCACCCATTGAGCATGTTTGGGATGCTCTGGATCGAAGTGTACGACAGTATGTTCCAGTTCTCGCTAATATTCAGCAACATTTTTCACAGCCATTGAAGAGGAGTGGGACAACATTCCACAGGCCACAATCAACAGCCTGATCAACTCTATGCAAAGGAGATGTGTCGCGCTGCATAAGGCAAATGGTGGTCACACCAGATACTGACTGGTTTTCTGATCCACGCACCTACCTTTTTTTAAAGGTATCTGCGACCAACAGAATGCATATCTGTATTCCCAGTCATGTGAAATCCATAGATTAGGACCTAATTAATTTATTTCAATTGACTGATTTCCATATATGAACTGTAACACCGTAAAATATTTTAAATTGTTGCATGTTGCGTTTATATTTTTGTTCAGTATAGCTGGAGCCACTGGACTTGATCAATCACAAACATTTCCCTTTCTCAGAGTTTGACAGTTTATACGACTATAGCTATAACAGTGTCAACATCGACATCGACTATACAGCATGTCACCCCCCAAGACTTGGTAGCCCTCCTTCCATCCTTTGTCACTTGTGTGTGTGCATGCATGCATGCGAACATGTGTGCGCATGTGTACGTGCATGTTCCATCCATTATTTGACCTTGATGTAGAAATTGGACAAACAGCACATAATATACATGTTGCTTTCAAGGCTAGAAGCATGCATACATCACAACAGGCTTCAGTGCACACAAAGAGAAAAACACAGAGAGATAAGGAACCATATCTGTCACATCTGTTCTTCCTCCGCCCGCCTCACACACAGACTGTTATTATGTGATCCAACCTTTGTAACGGTTCATTGTTTGTCAGTTTTCAAGTACAGTGAGGGGAAAAAAGTATTTGATCCCCTGCTGATTTTGTAGGTTTGCCCACTGACAAAGACATGATCAGTCTATAATTTTAATGGTGGGTTTATTTGAACAGTGAGAGACAGAATAACAAAAAGAAAATCCAGAAAAACACATGTCAAAAATTTTATAAATTGATTTGCATTTTAATGAGGGAAATAAGAATTTGACCCCTCTGCAAAACATGACTTAGTACTTGGTGGCAAAACCATTGTAGGCAATCACAGAGGTCAGACGTTTCTTGTAGTTGGCCACCAGGTTTGCACACATCTCAAGAGGGATTTTGTTCCACTCCTCTTTGCAGATCTTCTCCAAGTCATTAAGGTTTCGAGGCTGACGTTTGGCAACTCGAACCTTCAGCTCCCACCACATATTTTCTATGGGATTAAGGTCTGGAGCCATTCCAGGACCTTAATGTGCTTCTTCTTGAGCGCTCCTTTGTTGCCTTGGCCGTGTGTTTTGGGTCATTGTCATGCTGGAATACCCATCCACAACCCATTTTCAATGCCCTGGCTGAAAAATTTGACGGTACATGGCCCCGTCCATCATCCCTTTGATGCGGTGAAGTTGTCCCGTCCCCTTAGCAGAAAAACACCCCCAAAGCATAAAGTTTCCACCTCCATGTTTGACGGTGGGGATGGTGTTCTTGGGGTCATAGGCAGCATTCTTCCTCCTCCAAACATGGCGAGTTGAGTTGATGCCAAAGAGCTCCATTTTGGTCTCATCTGACCACAACACTTTCACCCAGTTCTCCTCTGAATCATTCAGATGTTCATTGGCAAACTTCAGACTGCCCTGTATATGTGCTTTCTTGAGCAGGGGGACCTTGCGGCGCTGCAGGATTTCAGTCCTTCACGGCGTAGTGTGTTACCAATTGTTTTCTTGGTGACTATGGTCCCAGCTGCCTTGAGATCATTGACAAGATCCTCCCGTGTAGTTCTGGGCTGATTCCTCACCGTTCTCATGATCATTGCAACTCCACGAGGTGAGATCTTGCATGGAGCCCCAGACCGAGGGAGATTGACAGTTCTTTTGTGTTTCTTCCATTTGCGTATAATCGCACCAACTGTTGTCACCTTCTCACCAAGCTGCTTGGCGATGGTCTTGTAGCCCATTCCAGCCTTGTGTAGGTCTACAATCTTGTCCCTGACATCCTTGGAGAGCTCTTTGGTCTTGGCCATGGTGGAGAGTTTGGAATCTGATTGATTGATTGCTTCTGTGGACAGGTGTCTTTTATACAGGTAACAAGCTGAGATTAGGAGCACTCCCTTTAAGAGTGTGCTCCTAATCTCAGCTCCTTACCTGTATAAAAGACACCTGGGAGCCAGAAATCTTTCTGATTGAGAGGGGGTCAAATACTTATTTCCCTCATTAAAATGCAAATCAATTTATAACATTGTTGACATAAGTTTTTCTGGATTTTTGTTGTTGTTATTCTGTCTCTCACTGTTCAAATAAACCTACCATTAAAATTATAGACTGATCATTTCTTTGTCAGTGGGCAAACGTACAAAATCAGCAGGGGATCAAATACTTTTTTCCCTCACTGTAAGGGACATGTACAATTGGGTGTGCAGTTTAAGCATTGAATGTCTCGCAGCGCCATTTTGTAATTGTTCATTGTTTGCCAGTTTCATGTATGTGTGACATTTACCACAATTAAAAACACAATTAAAAGTAGTTTTTTAATTAAAACAATTAAAGGTTATTATTTACATTTCAAAAGTTATACATTTAGCCTACTGTTGAAGCATGGAACATCACATAGGGACATTCAGAACAAGACATATTTTTAACAAGCTTTTATATGCTTAGCACAAACGATTTCATGGAATTGACCTTCGTGTTTTTGTTCTCCAGATGAGATTTGTTTTTCATAATTTAATAAATTCCAGGAGTTTCCCAGCGGCTTTCTGTTTTATGCTTTCTGTAATTGTGAGCCGTTTTGATAAACCCCTTAGGGCAGGGGTAGTCAACTAGATTCAGCCGCGGGACAATTTTTGTCGAAGCGCATGGTCGGGGGCCAGATCATAATTATAATCATTTGTACACTGCAAATTGACCACAACTAAGGCCAACATTTTCTTTTATTTGAAAATTACAATAATTTCATACCTTGATTACATTGAGACACGATCATATCTGTGGGAATAGTTGGGAACAGATTTCCTTTTGCTGAATTCCTGGTGATTTTACAGTCTAAAATTTTCACACACAATGAGGCAGAGGAGAGAGAAACTTGCCGTTTGGCCAGTCTGAGACGAGTGCTAAGGTGAGTTGGCCCAGAGGACAGGGCACTTGTGAAAAACTTTATGAATTTGGAGGATGTTATGAAACACTGTTTCTACAGAGGCAGGATTAGCTAATTTAGTTTGCACTGTTAACATGACATTTAATGCAGTTCTAAACTATATATAGTTCAGTTTCGAAGTACTTTACAGGTCAGAAATTGAGACGTACACTGAGATATAGGCAATCTCTCTGTGTATTTATCTTTGAACATGATATAGGGGAGAGTGGGGTAAGTTGAGTCAAAGGGGTAAGTTGAGCCAACTTTGTTTCTAGGAAATCATTCACAAAATTAATCATTTGGAAGACGCACAAATACAGTGGGGAAAAAAAGTATTTAGTCAGCCACCAATTGTGCAAGTTCTCCCACTTAAAAAGATGAGAGAGGCCTGTAATTTTCATCATAGGTACACATCAACTATGACAGACAAAATTAGAAAAAAATTCCAGAAAATCACATTGTAGGATTTTTAATGAATTTATTTGCAAATTATGGTGGAAAATAAGTATTTGGTTAATAACAAAAGTTTCTCAATACTTTGTTATATACCCTTTGTTGGCAATGACACAGGTCAAACGTTTTCTGTAAGTCTTCACAAGGTTTTCACACACTGTTGCTGGTATTTTGGCCCATTCCTCCATGCAGATCTCCTCTAGAGCAGTGATTGTTTTGGGGCTGTCGCTGGGCAACACGGACTTTCAACTCCCTCCAAAGATTTTCTATGGGGTTGAGATCTGGAGACTGGCTAGGCCACTCCAGGACCTTGAAATGCTTCTTACGAAGCCACTCCTTCGTTGCCCGGGCGGTGTGTTTGGGATCATTGTCATGCTGAAAGACCCAGCCACGTTTCATCTTCAATGCCCTTACTGATGGAAGGAGGTTTTCACTCAAAATCTCACGATACATGGCCCCATTCATTCTTTCCTTTACACGGATCAGTCATCCTGGTCCCTTTGCAGAAAAACAGCCCCAAAGCATGATGTTTCCACCCCCCATGCTTCACAGTAGGTATGGTGTTCTTTGGATGCAACTCAGCATTCTTTGTCCTCCAAACACGACGAGTTGAGTTTTTACCAAAAAGTTATATTTTGGTTTAATCTGACCATATGACATTCTCCCAATCCTCTTCTGGATCATCCAAATGCACTCTAGCAAACTTCAGACGGGCCTGGACATGTACTGGCTTAAGCAGAGGGACACGTCTGGCACTGCAGGATTTGAGTCCCTGGCGGCGTAGTGTGTTACTGATGGTAGGCTTTGTTACTTTGGTCCCAGCTCTCTGCAGGTCATTCACTAGGTCCCCCCGTGTGGTTCTGGGATTTTTGCTCACCGTTCTTGTTGTCATTTTGACCCCACGGGGTGAGATCTTGCGTGGAGCCCCAGATCGAGGGAGATTATCAGTGGTCTTGTATGTCTTCCATTTCCTAATGATTGCTCCCACAGTTGATTTCTTCAAACGAAGCTGCTTACCTATTGCAGATTCAGTCTTCCCAGCCTGGTGCAGGTCTACAATTTTGTTTCTGGTGTCCTTTGACAGCTCTTTGGTCTTGGCCATAGTGGTGTTTGGAGTGTGACTGTTTGAGGTTGTGGACAGGTGTCTTTTATACTGATAACAAGTTCAAACAGGTGCCATTAATACAAGTAACGAGTGGAGGACAGAGGTGCCTCTTAAAGAAGAAGTTACAGGTCTGTGAGAGCCAGAAATCTTGCTTGTTTGTAGGTGACCAAATACTTATTTTCCACCATAATTTGCAAATAAATTCATTAAAAATCCTACAATGGGATTTTCTGCATTTTTTTTTCTCAATTTGTATGTCATAGTTGACGTGTACCTATGATGAAAATTACAGGCCTCTCTCATCTTTTTAAGTGGGAGAACTTGCACAATTGGTGGCTGACTAAATACTTTTTTCCCCCACTGTATCATACCCCAAAGACATGCTAACCTCTCACCATTGCAATAACAGGGGAGGTTAGCATTTTTGGGGGGTATGATATTTGTGCCTCGGTAACTTTCTCACTCATCATTAATCACGATTCAGTCAGGACTATCCATAATCATGGTAGCATCCACAAATTAGAGGCACTCTTCTCAAAGAAACCAGCTGTAAACAAAGTAAAAAATAGGATATAAATAGTTGATAGCACATAATACTGTATATCATTATTATCAAACCAGCGAATGAGGCACTTTACTTTCTGAAATGATAGAAAGAATGGAAGAATAGAAATAAACCTTTGTCCATGTTGTATTTAAGAAATGTTTTTACCTCGGGTAAACGGCTGGGTCGACCCTGCATTAAACTATAAATATCTATTCACACTCCTGTTGCCTGACAGTTATTTAAATGTCAAGGCACATATATTGATTTGTCCAAAGCTGTATTTTTACCCCACCAACAGAAAACTCATACTAAACACTAAATTAAACGTAATAGGTTATCTAAGAACTTGCCATTTGCTTCGAAAACCAGTTGTTTCTGTTCAATTGTTAAGTGGTAATTAGGTCTTGCTAGAATGCTAGAACATGAGTCATTGCATTTCTTTTATTTTATTTTATTTTAATTATTATAAAACATTTTTTTGGGGGGGGGGGTAGATCAGCTTTAATATTGCAGATCGATTGTAACTTCCTGTCAAAAGGGGTGATGTGTATGCGGCGGTGAAGTCAGGCGCAGGACACAGAGGATCAAGATGATTACTTTACTTCAAGTAAATACGCACAAAACAAAAGTCTCCACAACACTGGAGGAGTAACACGCGCTGTGCATAAAAGGCGAACTTAGAATAGCCGAACATCAAACAGGACAAAGACAATAACACACAAAGGCCAAACGTAAAACAAGGGAACTTATATGTTACATAATCAACACAGGATGAGTAACAGGTGTACAAACTAGACAAAACAAGACAAACACAGAAACATCGATCGGCAGTAGCTAGTACTCCGGGGACGACGAACGCCGAAGCCTGCCCGAGCAAGGAGGAGGAGCAGCCTCGGCGGAATCCGTGACACTTCCATTAATTTTAAAATATATTTCCCTTCATTACTTTCCAACCCCACCACCCCTTCCCTAATTGGAGTAAACTAGTGAACAACAATGCTTAGGCCTCTACTTCCAGCTTATACATACTATATACATTCCATGGACTACAATAATTATACTTTGTTTGTTTTTACTAATGAACTTCCTCCAATCATTTTCATGATGTCCATCTGGTTTGCTTCTATGTGCCATATTTTTCTAACTGTGCTCTTTCACAAAAGCTCCCAACCCATAACCTATATACTTATTATGGACACAGTATGCTTTACATTAGTTATCTTGTTGTTATTAGTTGAAGTTATTAGTGCCATCCTTCAGCTCCATTCAACACCTCCCATCTATCTTTTAACACCATCCATACTGGATTTCTATTTGCCATATCTTTTTCAACTGTACTGTGATGTTTTACAAAAGTTCTGAACCTTTCTATTCTCATTGTTTCTACAGATTGTAAATTGAAAATAAACATTTTTGCTAAAAGTATTATTATATTATTGATCGATTGACTATGACTTTTCAGATCACCCAGTAGTGCTATCTGCAGGGTTAGCTCCAGGTAAATATTGCAATCCTTTAGACATTCCTGGACCTGTGTCCAAAAACAAGCTACAAAGCCCTCCTAGAGCTCAGTTAGTAGAGCATGGCGCTTGCAATGCCAGGGTTGTGGGTTTGATTCCCACGGGGGGCCAGTATGAAAAATTTATGCACTCACTAACTGTAAGTCGCTCTGGATAAGAGCGTCTGCTAATGACTAAAATGTAAAATGTACAAATGGACAGTACCAAAACAAATTATCTAATGATTCTGTCTCTTTGCAGCAAAATCTGCAGAGCTGGGAAGATTGTATTCCCCATATAAATAACATTCTATTGGTAGCAAGAATTTTATATAATAATTTAAATAAAAAAATTCTAAGTTTTGAATCCGGCATCGTTTTGTGTATCAGTTCATAAACACTATGCCATGGAATCGGTACGTCAAAAATCTCTTCCCAACTGTTTTGCAATCTATATGGGATGGCTGTCAATCTCTTTGGTCCTTGAATGAAACTGGTATACTTTTTTACTTATCACAATTTCCTTTAACCAATTATGTTCTTTAATGCAAGGCCGACAGACAAGTTCCTTACTTTTTCCCCCTTCCACTTTCCTCTTCCATTTTTGCGGTAATGCTGCAATTATTTGGTTGAAATTTTGGGTAGAGCAGACATTTCCATATGTTTTTGTTAGCTGCATGTGCGACATAACTCCACCAGTCCTACTGATAATATCATTTACGAAGATTATACCTTTTTTAAACATTTTGTCCAAAATAAATGTTTTTTTTATCAATTAGTATATTTGAGTTTAAGCACAATATTTGTTGCAATATTTGTTCTGTCATTTCTGGAGGATTAAATTGAAATTGCAACCAACATTCTATGGCTTGTTTTAGAAATAGTGATATTTGGGAGATGATTTCCTTTTCAAATAACTGAAAGTGAGAGGTTGTAATCTGAATAAAGGGAAAAAGGCCATTCTTGAACATTGGGTGAGACAATCTTACTAATTTGCTAGAGAACCAGTTCGGATTTAAGTATAACTTTTGTATGACTGAAGCTTTTAGTGATAGGTCTTATGCTTTAATATTTAATAATTTCATTATATAAATAGGCCCGTTTAATTTTGTCTGGATTGCCGTTCCAAATCAAATTGAATATTTTTTTCTCATATAATTTAAAAACCTGTTCGCTAGGCGTAGGCAAGACCATAAGCAAATAGGTAAACTGGGATAATACTAAAGAGTTAATCAGGGTGATTTTTCCACAAATTGACAGGTATTTACCTTTCCATGGTAGCAAGATATTATCTATTTTTGCTAACTTTCTATTACCATGTATTGGAGTGAGATCATTTATTTCATTTGGGATATGTATTCCGAGTATATCCACATCACCATCAGACCATTTTATTGGTAAACTACATGGTAATGTAAAATTTTTTATTTTTTAGTGATCCAATACGTAATATAGTACATTTATCATAATTTGGTTGTAATCCAGAGAGGTTAGAAAATGTATCTAGATCCTCTATGAGGCTGTGGAGGGATTCAAGTTGTGGATTTAAAAGAAAACATGAATCATCAGCGTACAATGACACCTTTGTTTTTAAACCCTGGATTTCTAATCCCTTGATATTATTGTTGGATCTGATTTGAATAGCTAACATCTCGATGGCCATAATAAATAGATATGCCGATAGTGGACAACCTTGTTTCACTCCTCTTGACAGTTTTTAAAACTTTCTGAGAAATAGCCATTATTTACTATTTAACACCTAGGGTTACTATACATGATTTTAACCCAATTTATAAGAGATTGTCCAAAATTGAAATGCTCCAGGCATTTATATATAAACCCCAGTCGTACTTTATCAAATGCCTTTTCGAAGTCTGCTATGAATAGCAGGCCTGGTTTCCCAGATTTGTCATAGTGTTCTATTGTTTCCAGTACTTGTCTTATATTATCTCCAATGTATCGCCAATGCATTGTTTACTGACTTACAGCCAGATTCATTTCACCAGTGCACTTGAATCTCACAGAGCTGAATGTGTCGACTATTACTGCAAGTGCAATGTGAGTGCATTACAGAGTCAAGGTAAGAGTGAGGGTAAGAGTTGTATCTGCCACCAAAATGGTATACAGTACTTAGTCACTGATAGAACAAGCTGACCGTGTTTCAAGATGTCAATGACTTAGGGAGGCCAATATCTCAAGTCATGGCTTGTACAGAGAGGTCTGATACTCATTTTTACAATATGTTCATAAGATGAACAGGCCAGGCACCTTTGAAACTGCTGTTCACTTATGAAATGATGATATGTTACCCAGCAAACCAAAATTGGTTCTGTGAAAGTTCCCAGAACATTTGTTAGGTCGTGTCAAATGTTTTCATTACACAAAAACAGTCCAGTCGTGGTGATGATTATATAATGGTTGTATAAAACATTTGCCTGATGTTGCAAGAATGTTCCTAGAACATATTTAATCTGTTCTTTAACGGTTCCCAGAATATTTTATTAGGTTGTGGGAACAGTCGGTAAGAACAATGTGGAGACATCACAAGAGATATGTTCCCAAAACAGATAAACTGTACAGTTGTGTGGATGATTCTACAATGTTTCTATTAGGGTGCAAAAACATTCACCTGACGTTACAAGAACGTTCCCAGAACACTTTTAATCAGTTCTTTAAAGGTTCCCAGAATGTTTCATTCGGTTGTGGGAACAGTCTGGTGGGAACATTGTGGGGACATCACAAAATATATATGTTCCCAAAACACAAAAACTCTCCTGTTGTGCTGGTTATTACAATGTTTATATTAGGTTGCAAAAACTATTTGCCTTATGTTGCAAGAACATTCCCAAAACACATTTTTGTATGTTCGTTAAAAGTTCCTAAAAAAATGTATTTAGGTTGTGGGAACTTTGTGGGGATATGATAAGAGATCGGTTCCCCAAACACCAACTATCCAGTTATAGATACAAATAATGTTTGTATCAGGGTGCACAAAACATTCCTTTGATGTTGGAAGAATGTTGACAGAACAACCTTTCTGAGTTCTTTAAAGGTTCCTAGAAAACTTAATTAGGTTGTTGGAGCAGTGTGGGTACATTACAAGAGATAGGTTCCCAAAACACAAAATATGCTCAGTTGTGATAACATTCATACAATGTTTAAGTTAGGTTGCACAGGACATTCCGTTAATGTTGTAAGAATTAAATAAGTCTGTTTAATTAAACATTCTGGGAACCTTTAAAGAACAGACTAAATGTGTTCATGGGAATGTTTTTGTAACATCAGGTGAATGTTTTTTGGACCCTAAACGAAACATTGTAGAATCATCCGCACAACTGGACAGTTTTTGTGTTTTGGGAACATATCTTTTGTCCTCACAATGTTCCCACCAGACTGTTCCCACAACCTAATGAAACCCAATTAAAGAACAGATTAAATGTGTTCTAGGAACATTCTTGCAATATCAGGTGAATGTTTTATACAAACATTTTATAATCATCACCACGACTGGACAGTTTGTGTTATGAGAACATTTGTGGTGACCTAACTAATGTTCTGGGAACTTTCACAGAACCAATTTTGGTTTTCTGGGAAAACATTACTGGTACACTGTGTTATTACATTTCCTATAAACCTAATGAGAACGTTTGGGGAATGTTCTGTGGTGGTTGTTATAGATGTTGTGCACAACATTTTAGTGAATGTTAGAACATTCCAAGGATATTTCACTGAAAACATTTTTTGAAAAATAAAAACATTTTGTTATCAAAACATTCTCTGAATATTTTTGGGATGTTATCAATGTTAGATAAAACCCTAACTAGAACTTAATGGGAATCTGGGGTTTAGCTAAGGAAATGAGGGTTTAAGATTGAGAAGATATTTGATATATGAAACCCATCCGTTAGGTTAGTTTTGACTAGAAGACACTATGGATCTTGTGCTTTGTTGTGAATATTTTATTTGAACAGTAGATAACTAATGTGGTCAATCATAAAGGAAGTTTCCTTCTAGAAGGACAATTTGTCCAAGCCATGATGCATGTTACATTTTAGTCATTTAGCAGAAGCTCTTATCCTTAGCGACTTACAGTAGTGAGTGCATTAATTTTCATACTTTTTCATACTGGTCCCCGTGGGAATCGAACCCACAACCTTGGCGTTGCAAGCGCCATGCTCTACCAACTGAGCCACACCAACGTAGCCACATGGGACATGACATCACAATATACCATATATCAGACCGTCATATGACTGAAATCAATTGAAATAAATAAAACAATCATTTAAAAAAATACTTTAAAAAAGTCAAAATCCCATGAAGAATAAGCGTTGGGCTTCATAATCAACGCAGTGACGTCATTGATAAGTGATTATATCGCCTCTCGTTTTGCGGACGAGGAGGATGCTCTGCAGCCACTCCAAGGTGCTTGCGCACGACAGTCAAAGCTCAATGTACAAGCTGCGGATTATGATGCGGCTTAAGTGTTAGTCATCACATCCTCTGGGTGGCCAGAAGTAACCTTGTCGAGTTCTGATGACAGCACCTCGCTGACGCTTCGGTTTCATCCTAATTAGCCTACACGTAGCACACTATACCGCAGCAAGTTTGTGAGGAGTTGCAAAGACGAAGGCCGTTAACTGTTAATGTTGTTCTGAGCTTACCTTGAGCCATGGGTACCCATACCTTCAATTTCACCCTAATTAGCCTACATAACTCATAGCACACTATACTGCGGCGAGTTACAAAGACGAAGGTCGTTAACTTATAATGTTGTTCTGTGCCTACCTTGAGCCTTGTTTGCGCCAATAAACAGTATTGAGTGTACCCATTCACATTATTTCTTTATTTTAAGTTTATTAATTCCAGGAAAATCACTTCCATAGTTTTAGCAACAACAACAAAAGCATTCTCATCGAGAGAGAGAGAGAGAGAGAGAGAGAGAGAGAGAGAGAGAGAGAGAGAGAGAGAGAGAGAGAGAGAGAGAGAGAGAGAGAGAGAGAGAGAGAGAGAGAGAGGCTGGCGGAGCAGCAATAACAACAACAACAGAAAGAAAGAGGATAGTATACATTAAAACAACGAGATTAGGACATCTCTCCTCTATAATGCCTCGTGGGTACTGCCTGTAAGAGCTGCTTTCTATGGGACATTAGGGGCTGTAATCGAGTTGCGTTCAACGAGGCCAATGACCAGGGCCCAATGACCAGGATGGAAAGGTCAGTGGCCAAGGTTTATTGGGTTGCCTGGCGTTTGGAAATGTTACCCAGCCCTCCAGGCCTTGACCATTCGCAACAAATCACGTCCGACAGCTAAACTGATAAGCTGCTATTTGTGGAGGCATAGCATTTACTTAGAATCAATGCATGTTGAAGGTTGGAGCGCTAATGTGCGTCAAATACCATTTTTAAACACTTGAAAACCATTTCCAAACACTTATGAGGACGAGCATGACACCTATGAGTTGACATGCTTGACATGATTGCCGTGATAGTCGTGATGCTTACTCACAGAGATGCTTTAGTGGAGGGGGTACATATGAGGTATTTACCATTCTTACATAAGCATAATATGACACTCAACATTAGTACTACATGTCATTTGAATTGACACATTCATTATTTTACTTTCACATTGGATGCAACACATTCAACCGTCAAATGGATGTGTCAAGTGTGTGATGCTTCTGTTTTCCAGTGTGACTGCTTCCTTTCTGCCTTATACATCAAGTACACCGAGCTGCATAAATGACTAAAGAGCAAAACGCAAATAATGACTCGAGCTAAAAATTATTAATGTCGGAAAAAAGTTATTTAGTCAATCGAAAATGATGTTGATCGATAAAGTCAATGGCTAAAATACTTTAGTGGCTAATATATTGTGTCTATTATAACACTCAATATGTACTTCGGGGGATCGGGAATTGACCCTAGTCACAATTTGTAAAGTTGACCCGCACAGTGCCTTCCGGGGGGCCTTTGCCTTTTAAAGGGTTTGTTGGGGAAACTGATTGAGACAGGATGGGGGAAGAGGGGGAAGAGGGAATCTATCACCTGGTTCTAACCATAGAGCTGGTTGTTATGCATTTACTCCTCCAGGGGGTTTCTTTCCATCTGCCCTTCACTCCTCTAGTCAGACAACCCCCTTTTCTCTCTCCTGCACAGAATAATAAAATAAAAACAACAGATAAGGGCGAGATGTTGGTGACCTTAGGGGTGGAATAAGAACAAAAAGGGATGGGAAAAAGGGGAGGATAAGAGGGGAGAAAGGGGAGGGGAAGAGGAGAGAAAGGTCATTGTGTGGTCATGTTGACATGAGAGAACTGACAAGGTGCTATGCTGACTCATTCCAACCACGGCACTATATACTCTGGAAATCTAATATTATCATATTCTCTATGTTATTACTAAAGCTTATTAAACCATGCCCAGGCTCAGCTATTCCTGTGTTGTCCACTCTCTGCGTTTGATGATAAGGTGCAAATAAGCCTCAGTCTCCCTCTGTTGTTGTATTTTTTATTGAATTTGGTGGTTTATTCGTTTTAAGTTGTTCGAAAGACCAGGAATGTAGACTGCTGTAAAGCTGAGTAAGGACTTTCCAGCTGAATTCCACCTGAGTAATTGAGAAGTGTGCAGTTGTTTGAATTTGTTTTTGACGAGGTCTCATTTTCAGGTCGACATAACTCATTAAACAGTTGTAATTTTCTCCGAAGCCGAGAGCTAGAGGTTTTCCAAGATCCCCACAAAAAAAACTCACTGAACTCATCAAGTGCTCTCTCTCATAGGTCAGCTACTTCATTGCGTTCATAGGCACTTCCTACTTGTAGTAGGAACCCTGCTTGGTGAGAGGAGGCTTGAACCAAAGATTCTGGAGATAGTGACAAGATACTGTACATGTCTCTCCACACTAACAATGGGAGTCATTGTCCACAAAGCGGCACAGCAGGCTCTCTAGCTCCCGCCTATCCTTTCTTTGGATGAATGGATACATCGCATCCTTGTAATCCTTTTTTGAATTTCGATGAGGGTCGTTGACGTCAATTGCCTATATTCAATGGAGAGAGATGCTATTCTATTAGCCTCATGCCATGAATATGCATACTGAAGCCATCTCGAGACTACTCCGATATAAAGTCTACTTATATCAGTACACTCGTAACAACTTAAGCGTTACGAAACTACTATTCGATCAAATAAACCTCACGTAGCAAATAAGCCATTCATATTTTTGTTGACCAAATTCTACACTCTCATTGACCTCCATACAAAAGCTCCTTTGCTTGGTGGGCGAAACAACAAAAAAACGCAACCTGCCGGAGGGAGACATATTTTCCCCAGTTGGGCCTCTCTTCCTCACTGCGTGAACATACAGTATTATGCATGGCAATCAAAAGAGGCAGGAACATCCCGTCAAACACACTTGAATGACAGACAGATTTCACTGCACTTGATTGGTCTTACTGTGGGCAGACAGAGCAGTCAGTTGGCATCCTGAGGAAACCTCAGACCCATCTCCCTCTGGCTCGAAGCATCAGATGGGGTGACCTCAACCTTTCCCATTTCAACAACAAATCAATCAAAGTGTTAGTCAAAGTTGAAATAAAACTCCAGTACATTCAGTGATGCGGTTGGCTGAAGGTTAGGCTATATGTATAATATTTCACATCCGGCCAAGATCCCAAGCTTGTGGGTATCTAGGTCTGTGTCTGTCTGTCCATGGGTTGCCATGGTGACCTGGTTTGCCTAAAGCCTACCAAGCCAGTGTTTACAGTAAAACCAGGCTACACAATCTTATGAATCAATTGGGACCATGGAGTTACTTGTGGGATTTACAAACAGCAGAAACTGTGTGAGAGCAAGAAGCATTTCTGCTAAAAGCTTACCAGCTGCCATGTTGGGAGCCTAAAGTGGTGTTGATTGCAGATCTGCTACAACTGGATGATTTGGGGATGAGGCTCAGCTGTGCGGATTTGGTACAACGTTTGCCTTGTCTGTGGTGCTGATTTGGGCCAAGTCATATTGGCTTTGTGGTTTTCTGCCTATGTAGTTGATTCATAATTAACTTGAAGCTCTCTCTCCTCTGTGGTCCCATCGATGTGGATCGGGCGTGTTCTCCCTGCTTCCTGAAGTCGACAATCAACTCCTTTGTTTTGTTGACGTTGAGCAATACGTTTTTGTCCTGGCATCACACTGCCAGGTCTCTGACCTCCTTCCTGTAAGCCGTCTCATCGCTGTTGTTGATCAGGCCTACAACCGTGGTGTCATCAGCAAACTTGATAATGGAGTTGGTGTCGTGTTTCGCCACGCAGTCGTGGGTGAACAAGGAGTAGAGCAGTGGGCTGAGCACACATCCCTGAGGGTCCCCCGTGTTGAGAGCCATTGTGGAGGAGGAGGTGTTGCCAACCCTCACAGCCTGTGGTCTGCCTGTCAGGAAGTCCAGGATCCAGTTGCAGAGGATGGCCCTGAGCTTGGTGACGAGCTTGGAGGGAACAATGGTGTTGAATGCTGAGCTATAGTCAATGAACAGCATTCTCACAGGTGTTCCTCTTGTCCAAGTGTGATGGAGCTGTGTGGATTGAGATGGAAATGGCATCTTGAATGGATATGTTGGATGGGTAAGCAGTCCCAGCCCAGTATCAGCCTAAAAACTTCATCCTGTGACGATTTACAAAAAGATATGCGTCATGAGACATGACGCTTATGTCAGTACATTGCATTCAATGGGAAAATATGAGTGTCACAGTAGTTGATGCTTAGGTCAATACATTGCATTCAATGGGAAAAGGTAGGCGTCACAGTAGTTAATGGTTAGGTTAATGCTACAGACCCCCCTCAGCCCCCAGCTGTGCCCTGGACACCATATGTGAACTGATTGCCCCCCATTTATCCTCAGAGTTCGTACTGCTTGGTGACCTAAATTGGGATATGCTTAACACCCCGGCCATCCTACAATCCAAACTAGATGCCCTCAATCTCACACAAATTATCAACGAACATACCAGGTACAACCCTAAATCCGTAAACATGGGTACCCTCATAGATATCATCCTGACTAACTTACCCACTAAATACACCTCCGCTGTCTTCAACCAGGATCTCAGCGATCACTGCCTTATTGCCTGCGTCCGTAACGGGTCCGCGGTCAAACGACCACCCCTCATCACTGTCAAACGCTCCCTAAAACACTTTAGCGAGCAGGCCTTCCTAATTGACCTGGCCCAGGTATCCTGGATGGATATAGATCTCATTCCGTCAGTAGAGGATGCCTGGTTGTT
The DNA here is from genome assembly GCF_020615455.1 of Coregonus clupeaformis. NCBI lineage: Eukaryota > Metazoa > Chordata > Actinopteri > Salmoniformes > Salmonidae > Coregonus > Coregonus clupeaformis. The sequence goes on along the minus strand of NC_059230.1, from coordinate 17,432,230 downwards.
CTTTAAAAGTAATTTCCTCTCAATCTTAAATAAACATGCCCCATTCAAAAAATACAGAACTAAGAACAGATATAGCCCCTGGTTCTCCTCAGACTTGACTGCCCTTGACCAGCACAAAAACATCCTGTGGCGTACTGCATTAGCATCAAGTAGCCCCCGCAATATGCAACGTTTCAGGGAAGTTAGGAACCAATATACACAAGCAGTTAGGAAAGCAAAGGCTAACTTTTTCAAACAGAAATTTGCATCCTGTAGCACTAACTCCAAAAGGTTTTGGGACACTGTAAAGTCCATGGAGAATAAGAGCACTTCCTCCCAGCTGCCCACTGCACTGAGGCTAGAAAACACTATCACCACCAATAAATCTACAATAATCGAGAATTTCAACAAGCATTTTGCTACGGCTGGCCATGCTTTCCACCTGGCTACCACTACCCCGGCCACCAGCTATGCACCCTCCGCTGCAACTTGCCCATGCCCCCCCCTTTCTCCTTCACACAAATTCAGACAGCTGATGTTCTGAAAGAGCTGCAAAATCTGGACCCCTACAAATCATCTGGGCTAAAATCTGGACCCTTTCTTTCTAAAACTAGCCGCCAAAATTGTTGCAACCCCTATTACTAGCCTGTTCAACCTCTCTTTCGTAACGTCTGAGATCCCCAGAGATTGGAAAGCTGCCGCAGTCATCCCCCTCTTCAAAGGGGGTGACACTCTAGATCCAAACTGTTACAGACCTATATCCATCCTGCCCTGCCTTTCGAACGTTTTTGAAAGCCAAGTTAACAAACAGATCACCGACCATTTCGAATCCCACCGTACCTTCTCCGCTATGCAATCCGGTTTCCGAGCTGGTCATGGGTCCACCTCAGCCACGCTCAAGGTCCTAAACGATATTATAACCGCGATCGATAATAGACAGTACTGTGCAGCCGTCTTCATCGACCTGGCCAAGGCTTTCGACTCTGTCAACCACCGCATTCTTTTGGCAGACTAAATAGCCTTGGTTTCTCAAATGACTGCCTCGCCTGGTTCACCAACTACTTCTCAGATAGAGTTCAATGTGTCAAATCGGAGGGCCTGTTGTCTGGACCTATGGCAGTCTCTATGGGGGTGCCACAGGGTTCAATTCTTGGGCCGACTCTTTTCTCCGTGTATATCAATGATGTCGCTCTTGCTGCTGGTGACTCTCAGATCCACCTCTACGCAGATGACACCATTTTGTATACATTTGGCCTTTCATTGGACACTGTGTTAACAAACATCCAAACGAGCTTCAATGCCATACAACACTCCTTCAGTAGCCTCCAACTGCTCTTAAACACTAGTAAAACTAAATGCATGCTCTTCAATCGAACGCTGCTGGCACCCGCCCACCCGACTAGAATCACTACTCTCGACGGGTCTGACCTAGAGTATGTGGACAACTACAAATACCTAGGTGTCTGGTTAGACTGTAAACTCTCCTTCCAGACACATTAAGAATCTCCAATCCAAAGTTAAATCTAGAATCGGCTTCCTATTTCGCAACAAAGCCTCCTTCACTCATGCTGCCAAACATGCCCTCGTAAAACTGACTATCCTACCGATCCTTGACTTCGGCGATGTCATTTACAAAATAAATTGGATGTAGTCTATCACAGTGCCATCCGTTTTGTCACCAAAGCCCCATATACTACCCACCACTGTGACCTGTACGCTCTTGTTGGCTGGTCCTCACTACATATTCGTCTCCAAACCCACTGGCTCCAGGCCATCTATAAATCACTGCTTGGCAAATCCCCGCCTTATCTTAGCTCATTGGTCACCATAGCAACACCCTCCCGTAGTATGCGCTCCAGCAGGTATATCTCACTGGTCATCCCCAAAGCCAACACCTCCTTTGGCTGCCATTCCTTCCAGTTCTCTGCTGCCAATGACTGGAACGAATTGCAAAAATCTTGTCAGAGCACCTTACCGATCACTGCACCTGTACACAGCCCATCTGAAATTAGCCCACCCAACTACCTCATCCCCATATTGTTATTTATTTTGCTCATTTGCACCCCAGTATCTCTATTTGCACATCATCTCTTGCACATCTATCATTCCAGTGTTAATCCTAATTGTAATTATTTTGCACTATAGTCTATTTATTGCCTTACCTCCATAACTTGCTACATTTGCACACACTGTATATATATTTTCTGTTGTATTTTTGACTTTATGTTTTGTTTTACCCCATATGTAACTCTGTGTTGTTGTTTTTATCACACTGCTTTGCTTTATCTTGGCCAGGTCGCAGTTGTAAATGAGAACTTGTTCTCAACTGGCTTACCTGGTTAAAAAAGGTGAAATAAATAAAATAAAAATAAATAAAAAGCTTTATCACCAACTTCTTTGCTTGAATGCAATGTATTGATCTAAGCATCAACCACTGTGATGTTAATCTTTTCCCATTGAATGCAATGTATTGACCTAAGCATCAACCACTGTGACCCTCATATTTTCCTATGGAATGTAATGTATTGACCTAAGCTTCAACTGCTGTGACCCTCATCTTTTTCCATTGAATGCAATGTAATTACATAAGCATCTTGTGTCATGAATCCTATCTTTTTGCGAAAACGTCACAGGATTACGTTTTTCTAGGACGTCCTGTTGCAGCCCAGCTCCAGTGTGTCTGGCGTGTAATAATGTAATAATGATAATAATAATGATCATAATAATAATAATGATGTGGGCCATGACCAGCCTCTCAAAGAACCATGATGACAAGGGTTAGTGCAATGGGGCGATAGTCATTTAGGCATTTTTAAGGCATTTTTCTAAAGCATCGATTTTGTTTGAGAATGGAAGCCATAAGCTACTCTACTTGGAACATCAGAACATGCATTACATGAAGGCCTGAATGCCTAGAATTCAAGATGTGTTCGCAGGTCACATATCAAGGAAATGTTTGGTCAAATTATTGGTGCACATTTCAGTTTCATGCAATAAAACTATCCGTTTGCAATCCTCGAAGTAGATGTGATGTTCAGGTGCACACAAACACTCGCTACTCTTACGAGAAATACTTTTAGTTTATTTCCATATAGCCTAGTAATGTTTCCTTTGTTTGTAATTGCCGCGTCTTGGAGCTCCATGTCTGTCTGCTTTAAGATACAAATGTAAAATATATGTTAACAATCCTTCCTCCAAAGGGCCATTCTATGGATTAAATGTCGAAGAAATCATGATCTTTGGTATAAAGCTGTCTGTTTATCAGATGTGCTGTGCTTCACTTCTGTTCTAGCTCAGGTATATCAGCTGTGAGGAACAACATGGAAAAACAGTTTACTATAGAATTCTGTGGGAAAGTCTATTATACTGTAGAATACTATACTACACACTGTAGTATCCCTCTAACATCCCTCTACAGTATTATCGGCAAAAAAACACTGTAGTAAATACTACAGTAATGTCTGCAAAAACACTACAGTCCGCAAAAACACTACACTTTTTTAACTATAGTAAATACTACAGTATTTAACTTGTATATACGCTGCCCATTCCCCTCCCCCATAGCCCAATTTGTGCCACCCATAAGTGAGAAACTACATGCCAAGTATAGACAATATATTGTGTTCCCTACAGCTTATAGAAAAGAGCAGAAGCTCTGAACTATCTGTTCAGACCGTAGTCCTACCTACCGGTTTTGGAAAATGTACTCTTTTAGTATTTCTCCAGTAGGTTTCCTCAAGGAGAAAGCTTCAACTTCTATGTCAAAGATAATAAAACAAAAACACTGTAGTAAACACTACAGTAAATACTATAGTATACTACAATCCGCAAAAACCCTACATTAATTACTAAAGTATATATCCTATAGATTAAACAGTATTTACCCTATGGTTAACTGTAAATACTACACTATACTACAGCATACAACAGTATATACTACAGCATTAACTGTACTGTTTTTGCAGACTTAAATCCACAAAAACACTACAGTGAATACTATAGTATTTATGCCATAGTATACTATAGTATTTTTTCATGTGGGGAGGCTGTCACTAGCCTGGTATACTCCAACCTGCTATAGTTGTTTTGGCAGGGTAGGCCTGATTTTGAAGCTTAGGTTTAGATTTTATTCAAACCAGTGTTTTGACAGTATTTGAGAATCTGCCTATTTTGTACATATTTTTGTAGTCCTATGTAAATATCAGTTGGATTGCGTACACTTTTCGCATCTGATTCTGTTGCCTCCTGTTACTTACGGCCCTTAAGGCTGCTCCAGCGTCCAGTGCCTACAACAACCAAAACAATCAACCATTTGGTTTTAAAGGTTGTTTTAAGTACAGTGTAACCATTGGCTTTATGTTCAATGAGGATACAAATTGTTCCATCAGTGAATCAGTGCATAAAGAAATTAACTCACACGTCAAAGCAATGGTTGTTATTTGTTATAAATAAAATGTTCAAAGAAAAGGCTTTTGAAAAAATACAGACATCATTTTTAAAACTCTTAACATTGATCTGTACATATACAGTATCTTCAAATATATAATGTATGGCAGTCCAAGACATCTAGAATAGAAACAGGGAAATGTATTTACAGATACTGGAGAAATATATATTGGTTTTAATACAAATATATTTCTCTCTAGACAAGGTTACATTTGCAGACTAATATAATGAGAACCTCACTAACATCACAAATAAAATAATGACTGATTAAAGTATCAGCAAAAAAACGCATACGTTCAACACACAACAGGGAATACAGACAATAAGCAATTTCTATTCCAATAAGGTTACATTTACATAGGAACTCCTGTCTTAAATTATGTAGCTATTTTTTTTTTAATACACGTTTGCATAATGAGGAACCACAGGCGCTTCTGACAAACATTTCCGGGATATTGTTTTAAATTTTTCCTAGCTGAAGCTATGTCTGTCTGTCCCTCAGCGAAGCCAAGTGAACTGTGAAGTTGAAAAACAAATGGTGAGCTCCCAGAAACTAACGCTACGGATGTGGTCAACAGTGGGCAGTTAGGAACACTCAAGCCAACCAGAACCCAATAATGAGGGCTTAATCGTGTTGGTCTCATCGGTATACATAGACTGCCGCAACGTCTATGCCTACTTTGTCGCATTAGCTTCATAAAGTTCTTTAAAAGTTTGTTGAGCGTCGCTGTATCTTTGACATTCTGAATGAGTAAGACTGCATGTACTGTACAGGATAATGAAATACTGATTATCCATGATCTATCTGGCCCTGTGCTAAACTAGCCTCTATCAAAAGGCCTCAATCAAGGCTTTCATACAAATAAACACTGTAGAATTAGTATAATGTTAATCAGAGAGGAGTTATCGGGGGTGATGCTTTTTTCAACTCCCTCTTCATCTTCCCCAAATGAGATTCTAACCGTATTGTATTAGATTAGGGGTGGCACAGGCGAGGCTGTGAAAAACCCACTGCTCCTCCGGGGGTTTGAGCCTGGGTAATGACTCAATTCCAAGACTGGCACTTTCAGCCCCTCACTCCCCCCCAAGTCTGCCCAGGGCTGTGACAGTGACAGTGATGCCTTCTAATGAGATGTCTGATTCCACAAGGGAAACCTAGATGGAAATGTTCCCTTACATCCATGCAGCAGCTTTTGTCTTTTTCATTCGTTTGTTTTCATGTTGCTTTTTGTGATTGCAGAATGACAGTACTGTCCGAAGACGCCAACAATTGATGTTAGAGAAATCAAATGAGGCAGATCTCCGAGGAGTTTGACATCATGGCAGCTGGAGGTGCCCCAGGAAATCCAAGTTTCTGTTGAATTCTAGAGATTTATACAACAGTCTGGTCTGGGCCAGAGGCCCTGTGGAGGTCAAGATTGGAGGTGTGATGTCACTGTGGTACTCCCCTCCTCCTCTGCTCCAGGGTGTGAAGACCCTCCTCTCGCCCCAGGGCATGCTGGGTACCCGTTTTGTGGGCGGCATCCGTAGCAGTGATGTCAATCTGGGCATATTTTGTGGAACTTTTCCCTGTAGAGAGAAAAAAACAAGAGGCAGTCCATGAGATGAGTAATAACAAGTATTGTTGACCCTCCTTTCAGGGTGTCATAAAAATATAATAAACATGGTAGAGAGGTTTATTCAAAAACATAGTCACCACGCTTGTGTACAATTATCATTCAAATGAGCGAGAACAGCAATATATTCCTGTCCGTGAGCTACAGATGAAGCAATAAGTACCATTGCTTCAGTTATACTTTCTCCAGGCAGTCTCATTAAGTGGAAAAATCAACAAACACACACACACACACAAACACATGAACACAGTCTGGGAAGATGACCCCATTACAGCAAGTGAATTCCCCGCGGTATTCCGAACGCCATACGACCTTTCGTCTCGGCTAAGCTGGCACACTCCTCCTCCAAGTGACAGAAACCGTCAAGATGACATTGGAAATTAACCTTTGTCGCGTCGAGCAAGAGCGTCCCTCATATTCCCGGAGAGTAATGACGTTATTAGACCGCGCTATCACATCCCCGGACCTGATGACAGCAGCTCGGATGTCGCTCGGCAAGATGGGGAGCAATCAACGTGATCGTCACCCTTCTGTCCCTCTTCACCCTTCTGTCCCTCTTTTACCCTTCTGTCCCTCCTAACCCTTCTGTCCCTCTTTGCCATTCTAGTGTGAGCAAGAACCAAGAAATCTGAAAGGCTCAGTGCAGTCAAAAACGTGATTTTCCTGTGATTTATATATCATTCCACACTATGAGGTTGGAATAATACTATGACATTTTTAAAATTATGATAATGCCCTTTTAGTGTAAGAGCTGTTTGAAATGAAATGTCAGCCTGTTTTGGTGGGGATGGAGTTTTAGCCTGCCTGTTGACATCTCGGACAGTAAATTAGTTAAAGGCCCAATGCAGCCATTTTTATATCAATATCAAATCATTTCTGGGTAACAATTAAGTACCTTACTGTTGATTTCACATTGAATTCACGTTAGTTGACATCTCAACCAAATGTAAATCAAAACTAGATGTTGAACTGATGTCTGTTCCCAGTGGGGAGGGGAAAACTGAAAACTAGCGGTTATTGGCTATTATAGGTTTGGAACTCTCTTTCTTACTGGTCTATTAACCAATTTACTGCATGGTGTCACCATGGAAAGCCAAAACTTCCGCCCATGCAAACCTGGTGATTAGATGTTCTGTGTAGATTGTATTTTCAACCAGCAACTATCAGGAAATAACACTGATCAAATTCACACTTTTACAATGTTAGTTTCATCAGCTGTTGTACAACATTATAATATAAAACACAGGAAAAACAGAATTGTTGACTGCACTGGGCCGTTAATAGACCAATAAGAGAGAGAGTTCCAAATCTCTCTGCCAATAACACCTAGTTTTCAGTGTTCCCCTCCCCACTTAAACCACTCCCAGACAGTCCTAGTAAAATTCTTGCTTGAGAAATTGCTCTTTGCTAAGAAGCAATTTTTGTTTCTTTTTTACCATTACATTTAAAACAATCACAGTAAGGTACTTAATTGTTACCTAGAAATGATTTGATATTGATAATTTAAAAAAATGGCTGCATTGGACCTTAAAATACAAATGGTCACATTTGAGTTTGTGGGGCCCTTACTCTGCTCACACAATAAATGTACTGTTTGTCACTTGATATTTTCTTTGACTACAACATCACTTTTGAATATAGTGTACCTGCATGTACACTATTGCACTTCAAGAGGCACATCATGTCAACTGGCTATCGAAAAATTAGTAGCAAGGTCAAAGACATTGGAACCACAGAAGAGCAAACCACCAATGACCCACAAAAGACTGGTTGTTATTGGGGAAATGGGCCCTTACTCTGTCCTGGGAGGTGCTGGCTGGTCCCCCTGACCCCAGTTTGCTCCTGATGCTCCAACTCCATGTAGTTCAGCTGTTTCTTGGACGTGGGGCTGATGGGAATATTGACGTAGGTCACTCCATCACCGCGGGGTCTTTCTGGAGACACCATTTCCTGCGGGAACACAAACATGGCCCCTGCCAATGGAGAAATACCAGGATGTTATTCAACCACAAATCTGTCTGGGGGGCCTAATGAGGCCGATTTATCAGCAGTCACAGGTGAGGCTAGCCAATAATGGACTAAAGGAGCCTAACGTTACTCCTTATAGTCCAAGGACCTTACATGTTCTGTTTAGAGGAAAACAGCCAAATACTCAATCTAAACGTGAATCGATTCTCAATTGCGATACGGTTCTAGAAACATATTACATCAAAATAATTTCACAAATGCAAAATATATACTGTTTTATCAAAGTTGAAGCCGACAGTATTTTTCAGTGACAACACGTTTGTTGCGTCCGTCTTCCATTTACACACAGGTGTTCGGAGACGCAGATCGCTAACTAGCACAGGTACGCCTCTGTCTTCCATCTGTTTGATAGGACCTACAAGCTACAACATGTATTAGCAAATGTGTGTAACTGAACATACTATACATAGTACTACAAAGTACTAGAGTCATAATTTATTGATGAACAGTTGAAATGCTGTGAAAAATACATCGTAAAACAACCAATAGCTGTCTATTATATCCATTTTAACAGGAGAGTATTTCCTGCCAAACACACAAATGAAAGAAATACAGCGAGTCAATGTGTTCAATCCACATGCTTTGAACCAATCCAAAGTGCTTTGTCTATCATAAAGCTGAAAGCCATTTAGGGTAAAGAGAGGAATACATTGATGGGTTGCTGAGTGGCATTGACCTTAATGTCTTATTCATTCAATGGTATAGACCACAGCTAAAATATGTGCATTTTATGAGAAGTGGCTTTTTATCACCTACAGTAGGTGTCAACACTTTTCAGAAGTTTATCCAGTATGGCTTCCGCTGCCTTCAATTTGAATGGATACAACTTTGTATACAACTTTGTGTTGACCTTTTGGATAGCGATGTACAGTGCCTTCAGAAAGTATCATACCCCTTGACTTATTCCACATTTTGTTGTGTTACAGCCTGAATTCAAAATGGATTAAATATATTTTTTCTCATCCATCTACACACACTATCCCATAATGACAAAGTAAAAACATGTTTTTAGAAACTTTAGCACATTTATTGAAAATGAAATACAGAAAAATCTAATAAAGTATTCACACCCCTGAGTCAATACTTTGTAGAAGTCTCTAAGAGCTTTGCACACCTGGATTGTACAATATTTATTTATTCTTCAAGCTCTGTCAAGTTGATTGTTGATCATTGCTATACAGCCATTTTCAAGTCTTGCCATAGATTTTCAAGCCGATTTAAGTCAAAACTTTAACTAGGCCACTCTGGAACATTCAATGTCGTCTTGGTAAGCAACTACAGTGTAGATTTGGCCTTGTGTTCTAGGTTATTATCCTGCTGAAAGGTGAATTCGTCTCCCAGTGTCTGTTGGAAAGCAGACTGAACCAGGTTTCCCTCTAGGATTTTGCCTGTGCTGATAGCTGTATTCCTTTTCTTTTTATCCCCCCAAAAACTCTATAGTCCTTGCCGATGACAAGCATACCCATAACATGATGCAGCCACCACCATGCTTGAAAATATTAAGAGTGGTACTCAGTGATGTATTTTGTTGGATTTTCCCCAAAGATAACGCTTTGTATTCAGGACAAAAAGTATTTATTTGCCACATTTTTTGCAGTATTACTTAAGTGCCTTGTTGCAAACAGGATGCTTGTTTTGGAATATTTGTATTCTGTACAGACTTCCTTCTTTTCACTCTGTCATTTAGTTCAGTATTGTGGAGCAACTACAATGTTGTTGATCCATCCTTAGTTTTCTCATATCACAACCATTAAACTCTAAATGTTTTAAAATCACCATTGGCCTCATGGTGAAATCCCTGAGCAGTTTCCTTCCTCTCCGGCAACTGAGTTAGGAAGGACGCCTGTATCTTTGTAGTGACTGGGTGTATTGATACACCATCCAAAGTGTAATGAATAACTTCACCATGCTCAAAGGGATATTCAGCATCTGCTTTTTTTTTTACACATCTACCAATCGGTGCCCTTCCTTGCAAGGCTTTGAAAACCCTCCCTGGTCTTTGTGGTTGAATCTGTGCTTGAAATTCAACACTCAATTGAGGGAACTTACAGACAATTGTATGTGTGGGGTACAGAGATGGGATAGTCATTCAGAAATCATGTTAAACACTATTATTGAACACGGAATGAGTCCATGCAACTTATTATGCGATTTGTTAAGCCCATTTTCTTTCCTTAACTTATTTAGTAATTGAAAAAAAAATCTACTACCAAAAATCCACTTTCATATTATGGAGTATTGTGTGTAGATTATGGAGTATTGTGTGTAGATCAGCGACACAAGGCTAAATGTAATACATTTAAATTCAGGCTGTAACACAACAAAATGTGGGAAAAGTAAAGGGTTGTGAATACTTTCTGAAGGCACTGTAAATCATTGCTGTTAACGTTACTACATCTGATATTGTAGCCTGCATATCTACTACCACCAATGACAAGATGTAAAACACTGGAAGCAGCTCTTCTTTAGTAAACATGATTAAATCCACACATCAAATTCATCTTTCTAGGTCAGTGTATCTAGCTACTCCCTATAGCCAGGGGCCATTTTGTGGAAGAACAAACACTGCTTTAAAGGCCCTTTCTATACAAAACAGTTATGTTGTGCGTCTGACTGTGAAAACAGTGGGATATCAAAACAGATACATCTCTACACAGACATCTCTAAACAGACCATGGAAGGATTTACATCACTTTCTCCTGCAGTAAAGTCAGCTAGTTTCCTTCAGGATCTAAAAGCACCAAATACAAATGTTTCACAGATACAACTAGGATAAAACCTTCTCCCTACTAGTACACCTACAGTGTTTGACACAAGCCTCTGTTTCGTTTAGCTTCTCTCAAGAGAGTCAAACTACAGTATTCCTCATACCAGTCCCTCCAGGATTTAGCAGATTTTTTAAATATATATCTGCGGGCAAAAATGCTTGATTTTGCTGCGGCAATTCTGACATTTTGCATGGCAATATGCAATGATTTTAATCCAAATTGTCACGAAAATACGTTGACAAGAGAAAAAGTTTGTTGACGTGTGGCTTGCTTGATTTTACCATTATGAGGTACAGTGGGGAAAAAAGTATATAGTCAGCCACCAATTGTGCAAGTTCTCCCACTTAAAAAGATGAGAGAGGCCTGTAATTTTCATCATAGGTACACGTCAACTATGACAGACAAATTGAGAAAAAAAATTTTTTTGCTAATAAATTCATAAAACATCCTACAATGTGATTTTCTGGATTTTTTTCCCTCATTTTGTCTGTCATAGTTGACGTGTAGCTATGATGAAAATTACAGGCCTCTCTCATCTTTTTAAGTGGGAGAACTTGCACAATTGGTGGCTGACTAAATACTTTTTTTCCCCACTGTAAATGTGCGGTGATTGGTTGAAATTGCGAGCCCTCTTCTTGTACTGCGGTGAGGGGTCATTTTTATGCAATAATATTACAATGATTTGACTGTTTTATGCAGGAAATAGTGCAGAGATCGGTCAAATTTGCAAGCCCTCACATAATATGTGAGGAATTTATGATTTTGCAAACAATTTGCGCTCGCAGAATCCTGGAGGGACTGTCATGAATACTAATACAGTAAATAAAACTCTGTTAGTGGACTAGCGTCCTGTCCAGGGGCTGTCCCTGTACATCAAGCTGCCTCATGCTACAGAAACAGTAAATAGGCTCCTGCCCTATTCTGGCTTGGACAAAGCTACTTCTACAGTGATTCCATTCCTTCATTCCATTTTAATTCTTCAAAATGGCGACATGGACCCCCATAATCAGCTGTGCACCAACAGTGACAGGGCAATATTTCTCCACAGTCATTGAGAAGCCATTAGAGACTGCCAGAGTCTCTGCGGGTCTGTGCTTTGGCATCATCTGTGAGGTCTGATGCCTAATTGATCAGACATTAACCGTCCCTCGCAATCACAGCAGGCCATAATGGTTGCCCATTACAACAGTGGGCCTGCCCACAGCTTAGAGCAGGGGCCCTTTAGCCAGCGTTCACACAGAGTGAGCCCAGCAGGGGGCGGCCATTTCGGCAGATGGCTCTTTGTGAAGCAGCACCGCTCTGTGGATTCTCTTTGGAAATGGATGTCACGGAGGTAACCCCTGGCTAAGCTTAGCGACGGGAGCTCAGCACGGTCGGCTGCTCCAGCTTTTAGAACAAAGTGCCAATGGTCGGTGCCAATGCAGTAAGCAGGGGCTCTGTGCTGCTATGCTAGCTTTTTGTTTGGGGACTCTGACAGTGAGGATTTGTTTTATTGAGCCCATGTGAAAGATTATGTTGTCACAGATGTTCTATGACTTTTGAGAAGCAAGGTTGTTTTTAATTAGGAGCTAAAGGTGGCCAGTTTTGAGAAGCTCAAGGAATTGTACGGCACAGGTTGTTGGACATAAAAAAGTACAGTCGCTAGGGAGCTAATGCTTTCGTAAGGTAAACAACACTGTCCCCAGTGCTCATGACCTAAGAGAGTGTTCTGAGTTCTAAATGGAGTTCCTGCACTAATAAATAATATTATGGCTCCAACAGGAGGAGGGTGGGAAGGTGACATGGGATCTAAAGCCAGGTGCGGGAGGCAAATGGGCGGTAGAGTGAGTGATGGATGTGGTGCCAATGTGTGACAGCGGTAAGGAGAGTTCCAGAACTGGTGTGTAAAGTGACCGGCGCTCCCCTGTGTGCGCATGTGTGCGTGTTCTTCTCACAGCAGTAGCACAAGAATGTGTGCTCATTATGCAACATGAGTTACTGAGTTACATAAATACAAAGGCAGAGTGAAGCTCTCAGCAATTTTCAAATGCACAGGTGAGGTGAGCCACTCATAGACATTGAAGCAGACAGAGGCTTTGAAGTGTACAGTCTGTTAACAACAGGACAAAACAAGTTCTGACTCACAATACTTCAATGCACAAAGCTAGCCTGACACACGCACTACTGTGCATTCACCTATTATTGTCCATTCTGTAATGCTATTTACAGATGTTACGTAAGGCACTCTAGGGGCCCGATTCAGATATAGGAAATGTACTCCTTTCCTACGCATACCTTTCCTACTCACTTCTCAGTAGTTGGTATTAAGACTTACCTTATGCAGGTGTATAACGAGCTTTGCAAGCGTAGTTCCCTTGCGTTTGCTGAATACATTTAATTCAACCGCTGAAAACCCTCCCACTTGCTGGCCAACAGATTTTCTTGTGGTTTTCATTCAATAGGGTTTCTGTACATTTTCTAAAGCCATCCCTTTAAATTTGGTGTAACTTTTCATTTGAATTTTATTAGAATTTTCTCGACAGACTCATGCACGAAATATATTGGTGAATAAAAAATACAGGGGTTTGAGTCATTCTGAAAGTTGCCAAATGTAATTGTTTAATCGATGAAATATTGGAAGGTGAGAAAAGTGTACAATAGGGGCTGAACAGTAGTTCTATAAATCGACCCTAATAATCCTTACTAATCATGGAACTGTGATGACAACGGTCCAGTCGTCGTGAACCGTGTGCCAGGCTCCAGGTTTAAACGGTTACATATCGTTTGCATTCCATAATGATTCAAATAGGCTCCATGTCCTAAATGATTGCCCAAATTGTAATACGTTAGCCTAATATGATCCACTATTGCTAGCGATCCACAGGAACAACCACACGAACGTGACAGAGGAAAGAAAGGTAAACGAACTATGTAATGCAATGATGCACAATGTATGTAAAGTAACACTAAAGTGACAGTTGTAAATGTATGTGGGTGTATAACTAACACTGGCTACTGATAGTGTCTAATATTTAACACAATACACATTTTGTAAAAAAATACTGTGAAAAGTCAGGGCATATAATTAAAACATTCTAGAAATCATAAATCAACTCGGTAGGTTTGGCGCTCTACTGTAATTTAAGCATGGCTACAGAAACCTATTGTTTGGGTCTCCAAATTTAATTATTGAAAGTTATAAGGTCAGCATTTCATAAACTTCACTGTGGAAAAGGAGATACTATCAAGGATTACAAAGGGAAACCAGATGCGAGCTGTCCAGTGACGCGAGCCTACCAGACGAGCTAAATACTTTCCATGCACACTTCGAGGCTAGCAACATTGAACTATGCATGAGAGCACCAGCTGTTCCGGACGACTGTGTGATCACGCTTTCCGTAGCCCATGTGAGTAAGACCATTAAACAAGTTAACATTCACAAGGCCGCATGGCCAGACGGATTACCAGGACGCGTACTCAGGGGGGGGATCAATGTAAATAGTCCGGGTGGCCATTTGATTAATTGTTCAGCAGTCTTATGGCTTGGGGATAGAAGCTGTTAAGGAGCCTTTTGGACCTAGACTTGGCGCTCCGGTACCGCTTGCCGTGCGGTAGCAGAGAGAACAGTCTATGACTTGGGTGACTGGAGTGTTTGACAATTTTTTTATCCTTCCTCAGACACCGCCGAGTATATAGGTCCTGGATGGCAAGAAGCTTGGCCCCAATGATGTACTGGGCCGTATGCACTACCCTCTGTAGCGCCTTACGGTCGGATGCCGAGCAGTTGCCATACCAGGCAGTGATGCAACCGGTCAGGATGCTCTCGATGGTGCAGCTGTATAACTTTTTGAGGATCTGGGGACCCATGCCAAATCTTTTCAGTCTCCTGAGGGGGAAAAGGTGTTGTCGTGCCCTCTTCTTGACTGTCTTGGTGTGTTTGGACCACAACAGTTTGTTGGTGATGTGCACACCAAGGAACTTGAGACTCTCGACCTGCTCCACTACAGCCCCATCGATGTGAATGGGGGCGTGTTCGGCCCTCCTTTTCCTGTAGTCCACGATGAGCTCCTTTGTCTTGCTCACGTTGAGGGAGAGGTTGTTGTCCTGGCACCTCACTGCCAGGTCTCTGGCCTCCTCCCTATAGGCTGTCTCATCATTGTCGTTGATCAGGCCTACCACTGTTGTGTCGTCAGCAAACTTAATGATGGTGTTGGAGTCATGCTTGGCCATGCAGTCATGAGTGAACAGGGAGTACAGGAGGAGACTAAGCACGCATCCCTGAGGGGCCCCCGTGTTGAGGATCAGTGTGGCAGATGTGTTGATGCCTACCCTTACCACCTGGGGCGCCCTGTCAGGAAGTCCAGTTGCAGAGGGAGGTGTTTAGTCCCAGGGTCCTTAGCTTAGTGATGAGCTTTGTGGGCACTATGGTGTTGAACGCTGAGCTGTAGTTGCACATGTGACATGCTGGTAGGAATTAGGTAAAACGGATTTAAGTTTGCCTGCATTAAAGTCCCCGGACACTAGGAGCGCCGCTTCTGGATGAGCATTTCTTGTTTGCTTATGGCCTTATACAGCTCGTTGAGTGTTGTCTTAGTGCCAGCATCGGTTTGTGGTGGTAAATAGACAGCTACGAAAAATATAGATGAAAACTCTCTTGGTAGATAGTGTGGTCTACAGCTTATCATGAGGTACTCTACCCCAGGCAAGCAATACCTCGATACTTCCTTAATATTAGACATTGCGCACCAGCTGTTATTGACAAATAGACACACACCCCCACCCCTCGTCTTACCAGACGTAGCTGTTATGTCCTGCCAATTCACGGAAAACCCAGCCAACTGTATATTATCCGTGTCGTCGTTCAGCCACGACTCGGTGAAACATAAGATATTACAGTTTTTAATGTCCCGTTGGTAGGATAGACTTGAACGGGGATCATCCAGTTTATTCTCCAGTGATTGCACGTTGGCCAATAGAACGAATTGTAGAGGCGGGTTACCCACTCGCCGACAAATTCTCACAAGGCACCCCGATCTCCGCCCCCTGTATTTCCGTCTTTTCTTCACGTGAATGGCGGGGATTTGGGCCTGGTCTCGGAGAAGCAGTATATCCTTTGCGTCAGACTTATTAAATAAATAATCTTCGTCCAGTTTGATGTGAATAATCGCTGTTCTGATATCCAGAAGCTCTTTACGGTCTTGGCATCCGACCGCAAGACGCTACAGAGGGTAGTGCGTACCGCCCAGTAGATAACTGGGGCCAAGCTCGCTCCCTGCCATCCAGGACCTCTATACTAGGCGGTGTCAGAGGAACATGGCTGCGGGAAGAGGTTTAGGGGTGGGGGTGCTGAGAAAATGTTTGTAGACTCCAGCCACCCAAGTCATAGACTGTTCTCTTTGCTTCCGCACGGCAAGCGGTACCGATGCCTGGAAGTCTGGAACCAACAGGACCCTGAAGTGCATAAAATTTGTGTAATTATGAGGGAATTAAGTCAGAATACAGCGTATCTGTAGACACACCTCTGCCACACCTTAATTTCTTTGATCTCCAACCCAAACAAATAGCGGGTGAATAGCATGCTATTCTCATGCTTAAGTTCAAGGTCAGAAGACACGTAGAGAGAAAACTGCATAAAAAAAGAATTACGTTCCATTCGTCATCACTTCTGAGACTTCACCATTGCCCTCTCTGACCCCTACATCTGGTGTCTGTATTAATCCACCAGGGGGCTGTCTGTCTGTCTGCCATTCCACACGGTCATGCACACAGAGTAACAGGTGATAGAGGATATGTTGATTCAAGATAAATGACTCATCAAAATGATCCACTTTAATGGAGAGAGAGCACAGGAAGTTGTGCCAGAAAGGGCAAGGGGAAGTTCAGCTGAGACTGACAACTGAGAACTAAGAAGTTGATGGTCTAGGCAAGTTAAGTGCAATCTTTGAAGATGTTTTGATTGGCTCAGCATTCAAACAAAACAAAGACCACAAATAACTATAACATCAATGACAGGCTGGATTATTTTTCTCCCTCCATGCTCATTTCCGGCTATGGTGAGACAGAACACTGGAATAGAGGGCTGCATTCCCACGGGATACCTGTGGGGCCTGACAGAGATCATTACGGCACCGTCTTCATCTTTCATGCTGCGGGCAGGAGCAGGAGCAGGCGGTCAGGCGGACAATTTGAGATGAAAATATGTATTTGTTCCGTAGATTATTTGGAAACTGACGTCTTTCTGCTTTCTATGAGTTAGCCTAGGCCTACCGGTTGTATTGAAAGCACCTTTGTCGCATTATACACACACTCTCAGCAATCCCTGCTTCAAGTTCAGTAGCCTCTCTTCTACTAGTTGGGAGTGCAAGATCAAGTGTGGTCTCAACAGAGGTGGCACCACAGGTTCAAAAGTGGTGTGGCAAAATTCCAATTTGTCTTTTCTGGGGCCTGGAGTTTTTCCAGATCTCATGACCTGGTCAGGTAAAACGGGTCTCAAATGGGTCCCTTTTGTAGGCTATGACAGGGTCCAACGTTAAAGGGATACTTCGGGATTTTGGCAATAAGACCATTTATCTACCCTTTATCTACTTCTCTGTGTGCAGTATGAAGTTAAGAGGTAGTTTTGGTAGCCAATGCTAACTAGCGTTAGCGCAATTACTGGAAGTGTATGGGTATCTGCTAGCAGTTGGCCAAAATTCTACTGGCCCGAACATCATTTCTACTGGCCCGGACATGTGTAGTTTTTAAATGCATTGGGTTCATGCAGGGCCTATAGGTTGGCATGCTTTCTCTCTATATGCAGCGATTAATAGGCTATATTTGGTTATTATGATACGTATTAAACATCTGTTTAATATAATTTAGCAATGTAATTCATTACTCTATTCTTTAGAATTGTATTCATTTTGAGATAAAAAAATGTACATCTCAAAATAGGACGCTGCCCCTTAAGGACAATTGCGTTCCAAAATACAGTAGATATCGACCTGGCTACAGTAGGCTAGCCAAGACAAACGCTAAGGTGTATTTTTGTATCAACAGTAGCCAGCATACTGATAGTATGTTCACAATTGAAGCTTTACTTTTGAAAAATCACTTTCCCTAAAATAAATAAGCTCAGCGAGTAGATTGATGGGCATCTTTTTGCTCAGGACAGCTCACGTGTGCTGTGTGAACGTAGCTATCAATTTCTGTACTGCTCAAGTGCTTGAGAAGATGTGACTCGCGGGAGCGTAGTGGTGCTTGAATGAACGGTCAATCATATTGCTTAAATACGAATAGTATATTTTTCGCGTGTAGTCTTCAATGGTTTTCAATGGTAGACTGCGACAGAGCAGGTAAATGTTGAATTGGAATGCAAAACTGTGCTGAGAAGTTACTGGCCCGGTTGGTGCTGCTGCTTTGAGAGTGGTGTGGCGGCGCAAGATTGAAAAGTACAGGGGAAAATGCTGTCTCGCCACACATTTTCCAGCGGCTCTGGGTCTCAATGAAATAGAGTAGGCCAAGGCCTATGCATGGGCGGAGAATCACGTGGAAGTTGGGCTATCTTTCCAAAGAAATTAACTTAAATATTGTCAAAGTTGCGTCAATTCAAATCTGGCATTAGGAACAAAAGAGGTCAACACGACTTCTAATATATACTAGTTATTTTAATTAATGCAAAAACCTTCAATGGTAAATATGATGTTTCGTATATAGGGGCTCTTTGAAATACCTCGCAGGGCACTTCAGAGAACTAATCCATTGTTCTAGGTTCTTGCTCAAATACTCTGACAGAGAGAGTTTCCCACCTCTCTGCTGGCCAATTAGAGTAGAGACTTGAGCGTGGTTTAGACTTACTCAGCCTATCCGTTGGCGCACAGGCTAGTCCCCTGCCTCTTAGCGCATCCCTGTTTCCAGGCATACGTTCATCATAACAACCTGTCATAGTGAGAAGAGCCAGCTCCCTTAGACACCATTCCTACGTCCAAGGAAGGTTCACAGATCACAAAGAACCAGTATAGTCTAGCATTTGGAGACACAAATCCTTATCTCATTTTACCCCCTAAAACAGCTCTTCACATCAATCACAGCCTGCCAGGTGACACAACCTACATTAGCCCAGTCAAGAATGCATTCTTTCTAAGTTAGTCATCCCATCAATTATAAAAATAATAAATCCCCAATAATATAATTACTCTATAATTTACCACAGTGTCTGTAAATAAATATCGGTTATAGAAAGAAGTGGAGGGCGCTCAACCAACGTGATTTGAGCTGCAATCAAAACATTTTATTATCACTGAAAAGGAAAATGCGCAACGCGCGCATAACATAGCCTTTTCCTATTCAATAAATATTGATAACCTATTTATTTGTCTCTGCCTGCAAATCTTCCCCTCCTAAAATGTAGGCTATATCCTATATGCAATACATAGGTCAAGAGAAAGTACAAGTGTCTGCTCTCATCATTCTTGCTGCATAAAGTTTAGTAGCCTACCTCTCCTCTCCTAGTTGGGCATGCGAGATCAGGTGTGCGTGTGGTCTCAATTAACCTCTAAAAGTGTGTGTGGGGGGGGGAATGCTACGCTACGCTAACATGGAATTGTTTTAAAATGGTCATACCATGGATTATTTAGCTATTTGATTTGGAAATGTAGGACCCCTTTAGGTATCTTTTTTTTTATATATACACCACCGGTCAAAAGTTTTAGAAGACCTACTCATTCAAGGGTATTTCTTTATTTTTACTATTTTCTACATTGTAGAATAATAGTGAAGACATCAAAACTATGAAATAACACATATGGAATCATGTAGTAACCAAAATAGTGTTAAACAAATCAAAATATATTTGAGATTTGAGATTCTTCAAATAGCCACCCTTTGCCTTGATGACAGCTTTGCACATTCTAGGCATTCTCTCAACCAGCTTCATGACGTAGTCACCTGGAATGCATTTCAATTAACAGGTGTGCCTTGATAAAAGTTAATTTGTGGAATTTCTTTCCTTCTTAATGCGTTTGAGCCAATCAGCTGTATTGTGACAAGGTAGGGGGGTTATACAGAAGATAGCCCTATTTGGTAAAAGACCAAGTCCATATTATGGCAAGAACAGCTCAAATAAGCAAAGAGAAACGACAGTCCATCATTACTTTAAGACATGCATGTCAGTCAATACGGAAAATGTCAAGAACTTTGAAAGTTTCTTCAAGTGCAGTCGCAAAAACCATCAAGCGCTATGATGAAACTGGCTCTCATGAGGACCACCACTGGAATGGAAGACCCCAGAGTCACCTCTGCTGCAGAGTATAAGTTCATTAGAGTTACCAGCCTCAGAAATTGCAGCCCAAATAAATGCTTCACAGAGTTCAAGTAACAGATACATCTCAACATCAACTGTTCAGAGGAGACTGTGTGAATCAGGCCTTCATGGTCGAATTGCTGCAAAGAAACCACTACTAAAGGACACCAATAAGAAGAAGAGACTTGCTTGGGCCAAGAAACACGAGCAATGGACATTAGACCGGTGGAAATGTGTCCTTTGGTCTGGAGTCCAAATTTGAGATCTTTGGTTCCAACCGCCGTGTCTTTGTGAGACGCGGTGTGGGTGAACGGATGATCACCGCATGTGTATTTCCCACCGTAAAGCATGGAGGAGGAGGTGTTATGGTGTGGGGGTGCTTCAACAGGACAATGACCCAACACACCTCCAGGCTGTGTAAGGGCTATTTTACCAAGAAGGAGAGTGATGGAGTGCTGCATCAGATTACCTGGCCTCCACAATCCCCCGACCTCAACCAAATTGAGATGGTTTGGGATGAGTCGGACCGCAGAGTGAAGGAAAAGCAGCCAACAAGTGGTCAGCATATGTGGGAACTCCTTCAAGACCGTTGGAAAAGCATTCCAGGTGAAGCTGGTTGAGAGAATGACAAGAGTGTGCAAAGCTGTCATCAAGGCAAAGGGTGGCTATTTGAAGAATCTCAAATCTCAAATATATTTTGATTTGTTTAACACTTTTTTGGTTACTACATGATTCCATATGTGTTATTTCATAGTTTTGATATATTCACTATTATTCTACAATGTAGAAAATAGTAAAAATTAAGAAATACCCTTGAATGAGTAGGTGTTCTAAAACTTTTGACCGGTGGTGTATATATTTTTAGTTTGGCCTTTACTACTACTACTGTGGTCCTCTGTAGCTCAGCTGGTAGAGCACGGCGCTTGTAACGCCAAGGTAGTGGGTTCGATCCCCGGGACCACCCATACACAAAAATGTATGCACGCATGACTGTAAGTTGCTTTGGATAAAAGCGTCTGCTAAATGGCATATTATTATTATTATTATTAATACATTCATAAATGCCAAAAAAAGACAGTCAAGGAAAAAGGTTTGGAAGTGTCTGTCCAATTTGTTTAGGAGATATAAGAAAGCTCAGGAAATATTTTAGTTTTTTGGACACGTACTGTGTTTACCCGTTATTTTTGTTGGCACAAAATTACCTCCATACTTCCATTCGTTTGTATGGGTTACCTTCAAACGAGTCCCGTGACACTTGTGGGGTTCGTAGAGCAAAACAGAGCACACCATCGTGTTCATGAGAGTCTCCCCATAGTGAGGTCATATTAGTTTGTAGCTCAAACGGTTCAGAAACGACAGACAGAAGTTGGCACATCAGTGTTACTGACTTCAGATGAGTCCTGTCACACTTGTGGGGGTCGTAGAGTAGCAAAACAGAGAAAACCATTGTTCGTCTCCCCTTTCCATAGAGTCTAGGCCAAACCGTTTGGACGCTACAGACGTTATCGTGAGAAGACCGATTTTCAGGATGTCTCATGGTCTGACAAACACAGCTGTAGCTCGGCCACCTCCCACCGCAGATGCGGAAGGCCATAGACGGATGTGGTGGATTGAGACTCAGCCCATGCAAAAAAAACGGATATCTCTAGCTTAATCTGACAGAATTTGTTGGGGAATTTATTATTATGTTACATAGATTGACACACAGGTAAATTAAATAGAGTAGGCACAGGGCAGTTATCTTTCCAAGGAAATGTACTTCCTAAATATGATTAGGCTATAGTTTACTACATTGCTTGGAAATAAATATTGATCACCCATATTTGTCTCCGTCTGAAAATCGCCCCACTCCAAAAAGGATATATGTCAAACACAGCTTAAGAGAAAGTGCAAGTGACGGCTCTCTCTCCAACTCCGCTCTCTTCAATCTACCTCTAGCATATTGGCTGATATAGCCCAGTAATACTCATAGCCTAATATAATGGGTCACGTGAGAATCTCTGGTAATTTAACCTATTTCTTAGGATATTTTTAAGTATTTCTAAATTGCCTATAGTGTGCAAAACTTATGGGACCATGGCTGGCAAGCGAGCTGCATCACATACGCCTAAAATAACATTTGCGGGATGCGGTTGGGTTCAGGACCATTTCTTGCGGGAGTCGGACAGAAAGCCAGCGGGAGCGGGCGGGTCTGGTATAAAAACCTGCGAGAGCGGGCAGGAGCGAGATGAAGAAATCAGGCCACACAGACCTCTACACTGGAACATAAAATGCACTCACCTTCAGTCTCATGAAGGAACCGTTGTTGTCCACAACTGCCCATCAGCTCGTACTTGCTTTTCTCCTCTGGCTGAAAGACACAGTAAACAGTAAGTAAGATGCTGGTGTCTAAGTGATGGCTTAGGCTACATCTAACTAAGGTCAAGCCTGAGGCTGGAATTAATTACAAAGATTTCAGTCCAAGTTGAATAAAACAAAATTCAACAGCAGACAAATGCTAATCTCTACTTAACAGTTCACTGGAGGGACTCAAGTTAGATTTAGAATTGACTAATTTGAGTGTACTGAAAGTTCACAGACTTGTCTACTTAAGTTGAAAGAAGCATGTAGCCTGAAGTGTCTCTTGTTCTTATTGAAGCTTATTCATGTCTTTCCGACTGAGTCAAGTGTTCCGGTGGTTTTGCTAGTCTGTGGTGTGAAAAACATGGTGGAAAGGTGCAGCCTCATTGCCCTCTGTCTGACTGAAGAGTGGGATGTGACTGAAAACACTGCTACTCACAGAAAACACTGCTACTCCTACTGCTCTCTCCTCGTCTGACCATGTATTCTTGCATACCCCGAGAGCATCTGGTCAGCGGGGTGGTGGCACAGGAATCCTCATCTCTCCCAAGTGGACATTCTCTCTTTCTCCCCTGACCCATTTGTCTATCTCCTCATTTGAATTCCATGCTGTCACAGTCACTAGCCCATTCAAGCTTAACATCCTTATCATTTATCGCCCTCCAGGTTCCCTTGGAGAGTTCATCAATGAACTTGACGCCTTGATAAGTTCCTTTCCTGAGGATGGCTCACCCCTCACAGTTCTGGGTGACTTTAACCTCCCTACGTCTACCTTTGACTCATTTCTCTCTGCCTCCTTCTTTCCACTCCTCTCCTCTTTTGACCTCACCCTCTCACCGTCCCCCCCTACTCACAAGGCAGGCAATACGCTAGACCTCATCTTTACTAGATGCTGTTCTTCTACTAATCTCACTGCAACTCCCCTCCAAGTCTCCGACCACTACTTTGTATCCTTTTCTCTCTCGCTCTCCTCCAACACTACTCACTCTGCCCCTACTCAGATGGTAATGCGCCGTCGCAACCTTCGCTCTCTCTCTCCCGCTACTCTCTCCTCTTTCATCCTATCATCTCTTCCCTCTGCTCAATCCTTCTCCCTCCAATCTCCTGATTCTGCCTCCTCAACCCTCCTCTCCTCCCTTTCTGCATTCTTTGACTCTCTATGTCCCCTATCCTCCCGGCCAGCTCGGTCCTCCCCTCCTGCTCCGTGGCTTGACGACTCATTGCGAGCTCACAGAACAGGGCTCCAGGTAGCCGAGCGGAAATGGAGGAAAACTAGACTCCCTGCGGACCTGGCATCTTTTCACTCCCTCCTCTCTACATTTTCTTCCTCTGTTTCTGCTGCTAAAGCCACTTTCTACCACTCTAAATTCCAAGCCTCTGCCTCTAACCCTAGGAAGCTCTTTGCCACCTTCTCCTCCCTGCTGAATCCTCCCCCCCCCCTCCTCCCTCACTGTGGATGACTTCGTCAACCATTTTGAAAAGAAGGTTGACGACATCCGATCCTCGTTTGTTAAGTCAAATGACACCGCTGGTCCTGCTCACACTGCCCTACCCTATGCTTTGACTTCTTTCTCCCCTCTCTCTCCAGATAAAATCTTGCGACTTGTGACGGCCGGCCGCCCAACAACCTGCCCCCTTGACCCTATCCCCTCCTCTCTTCTCCAGACCATTTCCGGAGACCTTCTCCCTTACCTCACCTCGCTCATCAACTCATCCTTGACCGCTGGCTATGTCCCTTCCGTCTTCAAGAGAGCGAGAGTTGCACCCCTTCTCAAAAAACCTACACTCGATCCCTCCGATGTCAACTAAAGACCAGTATCCCTTCATTCTTTTCTCTCCAAAACTCTTGAGCGTGCTGTCTTTAGCCAACTCTCTTGCTATCTCTCTCAGAATTACCTTCTTGATCCAAACCAGTCAGGTTTCAAGTCTGGTCATTCAACTGAGACTGCTCTTCTCTGTGTCACAGAGGCTCTCCGCACTGCTAAAGCTAACTCTCTCTCCTCTGCTCTTGTCCTTCTAGACCTATCTGCTGCCTTTGATACTGTGAACCATCAGATCCTCCTCTCCACCCTCTCCGAGTTGGGCATCTCCGGCGCGGCTCACTCTTGGATTGCGTCCTACCTGACAGGTCGCTCCTACCAGGCAGCGTGGCGAGAATCTGTCTCCACACCACGTGCTCTCACCACTGGTGTCCCCCAGGGCTCAGTTCTAGGCCCTCTCCTATTCTCGCTATACACCAAGTCACTTGGCTCTGTCATATCCTCACATGGCCTCTCCTATCATTGCTACGCAGACGACACACAATTCATCTTCTCCTTTCCCCCTTCTGATGACCAGGTGGCGATCGCATCTCTGCATGTCTGGCTGACATATCAGTGTGGATGACGGATCACCACCTCAAGCTGAACATCGGCAAGACGGAGCTGCTCTTCCTCCCGGGGAAGGACTGCCCGTTCCATGATCTCGCCATCACGGTTGACAACTCTGTTGTGTCCTCCTCCCAGAGTGCAAAGAGCCTTGGCGTGACCCTGGACAACACCCTGTTGTTCTCCGCTAACATCAAGGCGGTGACCCGATCCTGTAGGTTCATGCTCTACAACATTCGCAGAGTACGACCCTGCCTTACACAGGAAGCGGCACAGGTCCTAATCCAGGCACTTGTCATCTCCCGTCTGGATTACTGCAACTCGCTGTTGGCTGGGCTCCCTGCCTGTGCCATTAAACCCCTACAACTCATCCAGAACGCCGCAGCCTGTCTGGTGTTCAACCTTCCCAAGTTCTCTCACGTCACCCCGCTCCTCCGCACACTCCACTGGCTTCCAGTTGAAGCTCGCATATGCTACAAGACCATGGTGCTTGCCTACGGAGCTGTGAGGGGAACGGCACCTCCGTACCATCAGGCTCTGATCAGTCCCTACACCCAAACGAGGGCATTGCGTTCATCCACCTCTGGCCTGCTGGCCCCCCTACCTCTGCGGAAGCACAGTTCCCGCTCAGCCCAGTCAAAACTGTTTGCTGCTCTGGCACCCCAATGGTGGAACAAGCTCCCTCACGACGCCAGGACAGCGGAGTCACTCACCACCTTCCGGAGACACTTGAAACCCCACCTCTTTAAGCAATACCTGGAATAGGATAATCCTTCTACACCCCCTTACCCCACCCCCCAAAAAAAGTTTTTAAAAAGTAAAGTGGTTGTCCCACTGGCTATCATAAGGTGAATGCACCAATTTCTCTGGATAAGAGCGTCTGCTAAATGACTAAAATGTAAATGTAAAAAATGACTGAGGTAACACTCTTACACAATGTGTTCTGTCTGTTCTGCCCTACAGTTCCATAACACTGTGTTACACTGACTTCCACAGTCCTCACAAAATTAACTGTAACTTACTTAAGAACATTATAGTCTGAGCATTACTGAAATTAAATTAACATTGTTGACATTTGCCAATGTTTGTTCCACTCATGTTAAATGCCAGAATCACAAGGAAATGGCATATAGCAATTGTCTGGGACAATTATAAAGCAGTATAAACAGCCCTGTCATATCTTGTGTGTAGCTGTTATAAAGGACTTCCATACTGCAGTGTACACCCTCTTAACCATTTCTCTTTTTTTATAGACATTGGCCTCACAGGTATTTCATTATAAGTTTGGACCATAGTAAGAACACAATTCAAATATGTGAGTGTGATGATTTTAAGAGGATTGAGTAATCCCACCTCTGAACTCTTCTCCAATGCCCGGCTCTCCATGATCTCATACTCGACTTTGTGCCTCTCCTCCTTACTCTTCTGCTTCTTGTCTGGTGGCAAGAGGAAAACAAAGTGTGATTGAGATGAGATGTGCAACAATACAACAGACTCCTATTACACTGCAGTAAAACCTGTGAGGATAATATCCCTATATCAAGTTCTCCTTTTCCTCTACTACATGCTGTGAACTAATGCAGCCGAAGTGGCGTCTCTCGGTCCCCAAACACACATAACCTGTTTGATCCAAGGATGGGAAACGACTTGGAAGACAATTGCAGGGGACAAATTAATTATTGTCGTACACAACCGCAACATGTCGGAGGTCAGGATATAGCATTACATTGTCGATGTTGTCTGGAGCGCCCTAGTGTGGTTGGGATAAGTGCTGTATTACTCATGGGGATGGCTCTGTTACGAGCACAGCAGCCAACACAGTGCCCTAATGTCATTTCCTGTACAAATGGAAACCGCCACAAAACCAAATTGTCTAAATAACTGTCAGCGAAGCTCTGGGGTCATGCTGGACAAAAATGACAATTGTCATTTAAGTTTCTAATTTTCTTGTATACCGTCACAGTCGTGTAAAATTCAGTTGATCCTAACCACATTCTGTTTCATCCTGCAGCAGCTGGTTGAGCTTCTCTGCATCTATCCCAACCTTCAAAGCAGCTCAATCACAAAATCAATACAGCATGAAGAGAACATAGAGAGGCATCACCAGCTTGCAGAGGGAGGAGAAATAGTCCAAGAAATACAGAGGAAACAGAGAAGAAAGATTATTTTAAATGATATATTTTTAATTAAAGTCAAAGAAAAGAACGGGGATGGAAACATTAAAAGGAACACAGTTTTAGGAGCGTGGAAGAGAAGGAAGGAAGGAAGGAAGGAAGGAAGGAGGGAGGGAAGAAACCAGGAAGGAAGAGGCTGACTTTGTTTGTTAGCATGTAGTTCAGTCCATGAAGATAGGAGAAGAATAAATCAGAAGGGGGCACTCTCTTACCTTCAATCGATACTGAATGATCTTTCACCTCCACACATGGAAGGTCTCCATCTTGGAGTTTAGGGTCCAGCAGTTGCACTTCAATAGGCTGCTCTTCATTAGATGTCTTTTCACAGCCCACACCGTTCTTCAAGGGCTCAGAGGGTAGTGGCTGTCCAAAACATACACTGTGGTGCATTTGACCAACCTGTAGGACAAAGCTGTTCCGGGGCAATGCTGGTGTCCCCCTAGGGGGCGGATGGCACTCCTCCCCTTTCTTGCACTTGAAGCAGTTTTCGTAAATGATAGTCCCCTTGTCCCCTTGTCTTGCTGAGTTCAGATCACGCAAAGGTCCACAGTTGATAACAGGTTGTTGGGATCTAAGCTCACGTCCCAAAGCAGAAGCCATTGATTCATAAATATTCAGTTTGTTTGTCTTTGTACCTGGCTCTCTGGTTGGGCCGCCGTAGCCTAATAGGTCTGCTAAGAGGTCAGCTAATTTCCCCTTGCCTTTCTTCTGTAGATCTGCTGATCCCTCATTCCTCCTCTTTAGCTTCTCAGAGCTGTGATTGGTCACTGAGGCAGGTGAGGACATGGTCTCTGTAGTTTTCTTCAGTGCGTCAACCTTGATGTATTCTGAGGAGCTGCTGGTGGGTCTGCACGGGCACTTATCAATACTTTCACCTGCTGGATTTTCAAAATGGGAGGTTCTGAGGCAATTGCCAATCCTCAGTCCATAGGTTCTGTCCTTGGAGCTTAACGCATCTCCTTTCTAGTTACACAGATTAGGAAATCTGCACAACGGTTTAATAATTCATGGGATTCATTCATAAGAATAAACTACTTATCTAAACATGCTGCAAAGTAAACACAGGTCTGAAAAATCAATTCATGCTTGGACAGGAATAATGAAGGGATATCATGGCATCGGGTGCGCGCGCACACACACACACACACACACACACACCTAGTGGAGCAGACTAACCTGGTATGGCTGGCATTGCTGAGCCCCCAGTGTAGGAGAGCGGGGTCCCCTGTGAGAAGATGAGGAAAGAGAACATCTTCAATAATTCAGACTAGACGAAACAGTGTCAGCAGGTACAGTTCCTTTCACAATATAATTTTTGTGCCAGAGTCTTTCAATTAGTATTGCTAGGGCATTGACTATTGGTAAAAACACGAGAGCTGCTATGGCTTATTCACATAGAGTTACAATTAGTTATTGGAACCCTTGGGCCCTTAACGGTCTTTGTTTTCCTAGCTGAGAGCTGAGGTTGAGTATTACAACTGTGTTGATAGATTTCCACCCACACAATGCTTTATCCCATAGGACTGGTGCTAGGCAACTAACCGATGAATTGTTGCACTGTAAGGCTGGGGCTTTACATCACTCCATGGGAAATATATTTCAGAGACTGAAGGCTAGACTAAAGACAAGTCAGAGGAAACAACATAAATATAAATTGTTGTTTTCTCTCATATACGGGGTAGAAAAAAACATAAACATCAATTGACGTTGTTTAATCAGAGAGTGAAACAGACCCGCTTTGACCAAAGAAGAGCACTTTGTTTTAAGATGTTTGAAATTCTGATGGTCTGACATTTTATTCATTAATTTGGATGTCTTTTCAATATAATCAAAAGCACTGCTTAATAAGAGGTATATTTTGGATGACTATAAAAAAAAAGGTAAATGACTATAATCAGTTATTTTATTCCACAGAGAATGTTTTATGAATAAATTGGGATCTAATCATGTGTCATACTCCTTATATGAATAAGTCCTCTTTCAAAGTATATGAGTATGAGGCTTTACGTTGTAAATCACTTGTAAACGAGATTCATCTTCAAAGATCAAACGGAAGGGCTATCCTTTCTTGTGGTTCCATAACAAGCCAAGACAGTGGAAAAAAAAGTTTGTAACGAGAAGAAGTTAAAATCAATTCCTTGCACTTGGATGACCTCAGAGAGAGAAGAAGAGTATCAGTTTGAAAAGCCCAAGACAACCCAGACTGATAGTACAATCCCAAAATGGAGGCCCAATTAGAAGAGCAGTAACTATGGTGACACAGATGCTCTTATGAAGACACTTCTTACAGAGATGGGAGTGTTTGAGAGACTATAAGAACAACATCTACGCACAGAAGAGCATTTCCTGACCTGCTTGAGTGAAAGGACAGCTAGAACCTCAAATGGTTAGTAGAGTGCACACCTTGCCAGACAGACAGGCAGCAAGACTGTTAATGTTCCAACACCAATTGCTGTGAGATTTCACAGAAAGGGCCATATTGACAGCAATAGCCGGCAACAGGTGATACCAAGATGACTAAGCCTTACTCGCAGTCATACAAACTGTTATAAAGACTTGTTACACAAGAGGAGCAGTTGGAGTTGGAAGGATATGCTATATGAGAGTGGGAGGGAGCTATGTTTTTGAATGCTAAAATTCAGATACAAACCAAAAAGGAGGCAATTGACATCCATTTTCCTATCAAAAACAGATTTTTTTGTGAATCTGAATGATGAAGTCTAATCGAAAGCTGCTGACAGTATCTTTGTACTTTGGTAGTTGGTACTCATGAGACAAACAAAGCAATTCTGAAGAAATTAAACATTTTGGTGCAAACTGTATCAATTTGATGATGATAAAAGTGAGACGAACCAGTTGAATACAGTCAATTGGATGAAAATAAACAAAGGGTACACTTTTCAACCATAGATTAATAAAAGTAAACAGGGCAGCATCTCAATTGTATTTCCTTAATTCATGTCTATTCTCCTCGCCTCCTTCACAAAACGCATTGGAGGAGAGGATCAAAAGTTCCTCTACTCCAATAGGTTTTGAGAAGAGTCAGGAGAGAGGACACACAACCCAGCTAGCAGATTTGGTTCCTTGGAAGGTGTGGGAACGTACATTTTTGGTTTCTCATTGGTTCTGGGAACGAAACCGTATGTTTTCTGACCAGTAAAACTGAACGTTTTTTAAATGTTCTGAGAACGGAAGTTAACATTTCGCCTGTTCTGGGACCGTTCATTTTGTAGTTGCAGGGTGGTTCTGAGAAAATAAATAATAGGTTATTTGAAGGTAATTAAATAACGTCCTGAGAAAATGTTTTAGTAAGAATGCTAGCTTAACTGTTTTGAACTGCAAGCACAGATAAGACATATGGAAATCAATTTGTTTATTAATTCAAACACATTTCTTTTTTATTGTGGCATGGGGGTCAGTGAGATTTGAACCTATGATCTTCTGTTCTCTATCCATATCTTAAAGCCACTGCCCCACCAGGATGGAGCTAGCATGCCATGTATTTTTTTACTCACACAAAGCTGTTCATTTTAGTCTATTCAAACAGATCACATTTCAAAGAAAACAAGCACTCATTAAGATCAGGTGTGGCCAATTAGTGGGTGTGGCTAACACAGCTGAACAAACTTAATGAGACAGAGGATAGAGAGAGTTTTGTTGACGCTGAGAATGGAATGTATATGTTTTTATAATAATTATTATTTTATTGGAAAGTTTTCTTAATGTTCTGAGAACATGACTTTAAATAGAACCATGAGGAAAAATTCAGAAAACGTTACGCTAAAGTACTGTACATTTGTGGGAAGGTTGTATGCAAAATAACCATAGGACAACCACCCTTTCACCAAGCTCTAAGAAACATATGTTTCTCATAACGTTATGTGCTAGCTGGGAAGGAATTAAGGAAATACAATAACCCCAGCTGTCTGTACCTTGAATCCTCCACAGGTGGAGCAGATGGTTAGGAGGGTTTTGGAGGCAGTGAGTTGGGAACTGCTGCATATCTGATGGGAGTCCGGGTGTTGACTGTCACTAGGCGGCGCCACCCTGCTCTTACTCTCCTCTGAGTGCCCCTGTAGGAGATCAGCCGTTGAGCGCCTGACAAAAGTGTCCGAGCGACCCCCAAGAGGAGCCTCTTTCTCTCCCTGTGTTGACTTACACGATGGGGGTGATTGGGGTGAACAAGCCACGTGGTCCTTAGATGTTGTGGAGGTCTGGTGCCCCCTGGCCCCTCCTGTTCCCCCCTGCAGTAGATTCCGGGGGGTGTCATAGAGGTATCTCAGTGACGTGGGTACCTGGTACTCGTGTCCTGGGGCTGGGGGGCAGGTACAGGGGGCCAGGTCCAGGGCCAGGTGAGGGGGCAGGCTGAGCAGGGAGCCAAAGTCATCCCCCCCAGAGCCAATGTCCAGGCTACCCGCGTAGGAGGAGAAACTCCCAGAGTAGGAGGAGTGGCTTCCTGTGGCGATGCCGCTGTCGGACGAGCTCTGTCGACCAATCTCCTGCAGCTGCCGGGACCGAGGGGGCTTGGCTACTGCACGAGCTCCGCCCACCTGGATGACGGACAGTTTATCCTCGGCCTGTAAGGCCACCTTGGGCCCAGACTGGCCAATGATGGTCTCTGTGGGGGCGGAGCTTGTTGTGACAGGCTCAGTCCAAATGGCCAGCCGGCTGCCGATGCTGGAGTCTGATTGGCTGGTGTCGGAGGTGTCAGAGGAGCCTGATATGCTGCGGTCGTCTCCCGCCACAGACAGACCATACGTGGAGGAGGCTTCCAAAACAACATTAAAAAAAACAGATGATTTATTCTATAACAATTCTATTACTTATACACCTTATCTACACAAGCACATCAATAAAGCATAACTTCAGATTATCCAAAATAGGTCTCCTCACTTTCCTGACTGGTATTCACAGTCATAACTCACAATAAATCAACAACATAAGACACATTTCTATATGACGCTATAGAAACTTACTTTTAGAAAGTTACATTAATGCAACAAGCACCATTACTGGGCAATGTCTAATTTCCCATGGATTAGTCATGAATAATACTAACTCTAATACATGTTCCATATGTTGTCGAAGGTAGATGAATGGTGAGCAGTGGATGCCTTTAAAGGGATAGTTCACTCATAAACTATATTGTAGTATTATGTTCATTAGCCCACTGTTAATACAATCCCCCAAAAACGGTGCATGTCAGCAGTCAAGTTTTCAAGATAGAGCACTTTCAGTACAGCGCAATAACGGTACTGATTTTGCATTGAAGGACAGGCTCTTTGTAATGGCTGGAATAGAATGAATGGTGAGGTAATGTACCTGTGCTGCTCTTGTGAGACAGCATGCTAAGGCGTTTCTCCAGCTCCTGGGCCTCATGGTTTACCCTCTCCTCAGAGTAGGCCTGGTTGGCGGCAGCGTTGGGGTCTGTCGGAGTGAAACACAACAGTATTCATTTTACTTTACCTTTAATTTACCAGCAGTCAACAGTCAACATAGTATCTATACCACACCATAGCAATGATATAGTAATTCCAATAAACTATATTCTACTGCTCTTTGGTCATTTACTACAGTATCCTAAAATAATATATCCGTTTAGGCCCTTGTGAGACATTTCAGTAGAATGGACAAAATTCTGTTTATATCTGTTGATTAATAGTAAAAAGAAATACGTTTATTTTATGCCTGCTGCATTAGGTTAGTATTGAGGTGACACTGGGACAGCTGTGAACATAAATCACCATTGTGCCAATGAATCCTGCACCCGGCCCGCCACAGGAGTCGCTAGTGCGCGATGAGACAAGAACATCCCTGCCGGCCAAACCCTCCCCTAACCTGGACGACGCTGGGACAATTGTGCGCCACCCCATGGGTCTCCCAGCTGCGACAGAGCCTGGACTCGAATCAGGATTGCTAGTGGCACAGCTAGCACTGCGATGCACTGCCTTAGACTACTGCGCCACTCGAGAGGTCCAAGTTGCGCTTTTGTCAAGATTTACACTACCAGTCAAAAGTTTGGACACACCTACTCATTCAAGGGTTTTTCTTTATTTTTACTATTTTTTACATTGTAAAATAATAGTGAAGACATCAAAACTATGAAATAACACATAACAAAAAAGTGTTTAACAAATCAAAATATATTATATTTAGATTATTCAAATAGCCACCCTTTGCCTTGATAACAGCTTTGCACACTCTTGGCATTCTCTCAACCAGCTTCATGAGATAGTCACCTGGAATGCATTTCAATTAACAGATGTGCCTTCTTAAAAGTTAATTTGTGGAATTTCTTTCCTTCTTAATGCGTTTGAGCCAATCAATTGTGTTGTGTCAAGGTAGGGGGGGGTATACAGAAGATAGCCCTATTTGGTAAAAGACCAAGTCCATATTATGGCAAGAACAGCTCAAATAAGCAAAGAGAAACAACAGTCCATCATTACTTTAAGAAATTAAGGTCAGTCAATACGAAAAAGTCCAGTCGCAAAAACCATCAAGCGCTATGATGAAACTGGCTCTCATGAGGACCGCCACAGGAATGGAAGACCCAGAGTTACCTCTGCTGCAAAGGATAAGTTCATTAGAGTTACCAGCCTCAGAAATTGCAGCCCAAATAAATGCTTCACAGAGTTCAAGTAACAGACACATCTCAACATCAACTGTTCAGAGGAGACTGTGACAAATTGGACATTAGACTGGTGGAAATCTGTCCTTTGGTCTGGAGTCCAAATTTGAGATTTTTGGTTCCAACCGCTGTGGCTTTGTGAGACGCGGTGTGGGTGAACGGATGATCTCTGCATGTGTATTTCCCACCGTAAAGCATGGAGGAGGAGGTGTTATGGTGTGGGGGTGCTTTGCTGGTGACACTGTCGTTGATTTATTTAGAATTCAAGGCACGCTTAACCAGCATGCTTACCACAGCATTCTGCAGTGATACGCCATCCCATCTGGTTTGGGCTTAGTGGGACTATCATTTGTTTTTCAACAGGACAATGACCCAACACACTGTGTAGCCCTTACACAGCCCTTATTTGACCAAGAAGGAGAGTGAAGGAGTGCTGCATCAGATGACCTGGCCACCACAATCACTCGACCTCAACCCAATTGAGATGGTTTGGGATGAGTTGGACTGCAGTGAAGGCAAAGCAGCCAACAAGTGCTCAGCATATGTGGGAACTCCTTCAAGACCATTGGAAAAGCATTCCAGGTGAAGCTGGTTGAGAGAATGCCAAGAGTGTGCAAAGCTGTCATCAAGGCAAAGGGTGGCTATTTGAAGAATCTCAAATATAACATTATTTTGATTTGTTTAACACTTTTTTGGTTACTACATGATTCCATATGTGTTATTTCATAGTTTTGATGTCTTCACTATTATTCTACAATGTAGAAAATAGTAAAAATCAAGAAAAACCCTGGAATGAGTAGGTGTGTCCAAACTTTTGACTGGTACTGTATATCATAAGGATGTGGTACTGGAGATGTTAAACACTAATCCAATCGTTGTTGAGATCTGATATCCAGCGCAGCGTAAGGCGAGACGTAGGTCAATGTCATCGTCAACCAATCCCATTTGTCAAATATTTTCGGTCGAAATTCCAGCTAAACTTGGAGAGGACAGTTAAAACAGCATGCTTCTGAGGAAGAGCTACAAAAGTAAGTAAATAGCCGTATTAGACTGAAAATATATATAAGGTGATTAAACTGAAAACATGTAAGGTGATTTTGTCAAACTTGAGAGGCTCTCCATGTTCATTAGTTGCTCACTTAACATATTTGCTGCTACTTCACTCAATCCAGTTTTCAAAGTCTCCCTTCCTAACTGTTTTACATTCCCTGAGGCCAACCAGAAATGTTTCCTTGGCCAAGAATTCCCAGATTTTCATAAAACAGACACACATTTGGTCTCTCGTTTCAGCATGACAAAAATAGCCTATGGGCGCACTACAATTAGCTTGTTTGGGCTTTTTGGGTGGGGGAATAAACATGTATTAATGTTATTTTAAATGTGGTCACTCTAGCTGTGATCAACAGAAGGGTTACTAGTGTATACACAAGTTACATTTTCTCTAGCACACATCTAATAGGGCAGGCAGTATCAGTACAGGGTCCTGTTCAGTAGGAAGAAAACAGATCTTAAACGAAGTCAAACCGAAAAGGTAATACCTGAACGTATCCAATAAGAACACAGATTTTTGTTTTCCTATGCAAAACTTTTCGCTACGGTGTGCCCTACTGAACATGACCCAGTACTGAGAATGAGACGACATCAAGTGCTAGCGTTATCGTTATGCTGTCACGTCGCCCTCTATCTGTGAGGGTGAGAATGCCAGGCCTTTAGCGAGGTAATAGAGAACAGGGTCACACAGGGGTACACCTTGCTGTTTGTGCAACACTACATGTGTTTATTAATAGCACTGCTTGCCACGTGGCCCCTGTGGTACGCGTAATGGAGATGGTGTGGCTACGGATCGTTAGTACTGCGCTGAGGATCTAATGTAAGTTACCTTAGTCCCAACCCAAGGTCAGCTGTTATTGGTAAGTTACATTGATTTCCTGGTCAACCCATATTTTGTCAAGGGTAATTTCCAAGGGTCATTGTCATTTTTATTGTGCAAGTAGAGGGCAAAATGACATACAAATGGCAAAAGACTACCTCGAGAATTTCAAATGGATTGCCATTTATGTGATACCGGCATATCTAACGGTTAATGAAAAGACTGCAATCAACTGGACGTAACAGCTGGCATCTGCTTCAGCGTCTTGTCAACAACCCTGTTCCCTTGCACGAGAAGGGACAGTGGTGTTTACAGGAGAGTAGGGAGGAGAGAGAGAGAGAGAGAGAGAGAGAGAGAGAGAGAGAGAGAGAGAGAGAGAGAGAGAGAGAGAGAGAGAGAGAGAGAGAGAGAGAAATGGGGGGCAAAGCAAGGGGAAAATGTCAAAGAGACAAAGCAAGAGATAGAGAGAGAGAACGAGAGAGAGAGGGGCACTGAGTGTGTGCTGGTGGTGGGGGAGAGCAGGGGACACAGGAATTCTGGGGATGAGGTTACACACATGCCCAGAGTGATTAGAAGGGTTTGGTGCGCTCTGCTTGTGTGAACTGTGACTTTGACCTCCCGCTCTCCCTCTGACATCGTCCCCTGCTATTTATTCTACTACGGACTACAATAATAGGAGATGAGCTCAAGGCCTGATTGGCCGAGGGGATGTGTGAAACCAGGAATACCCAGTGGGACAAGCCACAGCTGCAGCGCCCACACTAACCCCTCTCTCACGACGCAACAGACTATGCAGAGGTGACTGGATTGAATTTGCTGCTATAATTACAGTTAGTACAGTGGTTATCCTATTACATATATATAAGGTGGCCCCGTTGTATACGCTGCTTACGGTACAGTTAGTCCAGTGGTTATCAGATTATATTCACTAATATTATGGTCTGTACCCAGATAATCCAATTATGTATAAAACAGCTGTCAGTCATAATGCTGTTGGATCCAAGTACATTGGATGGAATCCATGGGACTCAGTGTAACAACCTCTGGAAGTGGCTGCATTCCAGAAAGCACATGGTGGGCTACTATTATAGTGAGGATAAATCCCACACAAAGTATCTCTTGAAGAACGCTTAATTTTAATTAAGACAGCAAATGTTCAATTTAAGTGTTTGCCAAGTCAGAAGGCGAAAAGACAATGGATAATATACCTCTACATAACTTACCTCAGAATGACCACAAGGATACATTGAGGCTACATTTCATCCATATTCTCCATTTAAATTGCCCAGAAATGTGATAAAAATACTCCTAACTCCCATATGTCCTGTCCTATAAATTCACCACCCTGGTCTGTATGTACTTGTTTGGGCAAGCCGTATAGCTAGCCGCGACAACGCAGCAGTAAACACCTTTGGTACTGACCTGGCAGGATTGGCCGCAGTCCAAAAGGGCCTCTGGTGGGGGAGATGCCCCTGACGATGCAGTCGAACAGAAAGCTGATCTGCTCGCCCTCCATGGACGATAGGAAGAAGACGCCAGCCCCTGTAGGAAACACACATAGTCCGCCGGCTTAATGTCACATTTCACTCTTTAGATAGAATGTTTTACCACATCCCTCTGGGTCAATTATAACTGGATGGAAGTAGAGTACAGAGATACATCTTTGTACTGGCCAGTTGGCACACAAGCACACCAATAGCTAGCACCCATTCATTTTGTTTACAGACTGAATGGACCACTCTGGATTGTCATCCATCTGCAAATTGACGTCCATTTCAACTTAGCCAGATAGTGAAATAAGAGCAGCCTTGAACTTCTTTAGATATAAAAAAACTGCTGAGTTTAAATTATGTTAACCCACTACATTCCAGAATACAGATGTATGATCTTAATTTGAGCCAGTTTGCTACAGCAGGAAAATAATCCTGCAGCAACAGAAAATAAAAACGCAACATGCAACAATTTAAAAGATTTTACTGAGTTACAGTTCATATTCATTAGGCCCTAATCTATGGATTTCACATGACTGGGAATACAGATATGCATCTGTTGGTCACAGATACATAAAAAAATAAGGTAGGGCCGTGGATCAGAAAACCAGTATCTGGTGTAACCAGATAATTTGCCTCTCCTTCACATAGAGTTGATCAGGCTTGTCCCATTGTGGAATGTTGTCCCACTCCTCTTCAATGGCTGTGCGAATTTGCTGGATATTGGCGGGAATTGGAACATGCTGTCGTCCACATCTATCCAGAGCATCCCAAACATGCTCAATGGGTGACATGTCTGGTGAGTATGCAGACCATGGAAGAACTGGGACATTTTCAGATCCTTGCGACATGGGGCTGTGCATTATCATGCTGAAATATGAGGTCATGGCGCTGGATGAATGGCAAGACAATGGGCCTCAGGATCTCGTCACGGTATCTCTGTGGATTCAAATTGCCATTGCTAAAATGAAATTGTGTTAGTTGTCCGTAGCTTATGCCTGCCCATACCATAACCCCACTGCCACCATGGGGCACTCTGTTCACAACGTTGTCATCAGCAAATCGCTCGGCCACACAACGCGGTTGTGAGGCCAGTTGGACGCACTGCCAAATTCTCTAAAACAATGCTTATGGTAGATAAATTAACATAAAATTATCTGGCAACAGCTCTGGTGGACATTCCTGCAGTCAGCATGCCAATTGCACGCTCCCTCAAAACTTGAGACATTTGTGGCATTGTGTTGTGTGACAAAACTGCACATTTTAGAGTGGCCTTTCATTGTACCCAGCACAAGGTGCACCTGTGTAATGACCATGCTGTTTAATCAGCTTCTTGATATGCCTTAACTGTCAGGTGGATGGATTATCATGGCAAAGGAGAAATGCTCACTAACAGGATATGTAAACAAATTTGTGCACAACATTTGAGAGACATATGTTTTTTGTGCGAATGGAACATTTCTGGGATCTTTTATTTCAGGTCATGAAACATGGAACCAACACTTTACATGTTGTGTTTATATTTTTGTTCCGTGTAGTATGTGGATTTTTGTAGAGCTTGATACATTTTTCGTTAGGGCAAATTAAGTCTTTAGAAGCCTTTTCAAACCTTGAATACTCTACAAGTTTGCATTTCCTGCTGTGATCAAAATAAGATCCTACATCTGTAGGCTAAATAAAGCCTCACACAACACAAATGAACAGTCAAAAATCAAGATCTCTGATATACAGCTCCGGTCACTCAAAATGTCAAATTCAAAGTGTAAAGGTGGTGAAGGGCGCAAGGGTGTGAGGGTTAATGGGTCAGGACCTCTCCTGCCCTCTTGCCCTCCCTGCTAACAGCCAAGGCTGCTAACCATCATTCCCAAGTCCAAGACACACCAGGGGGTGTCACCAAAAGGGTCCTTCTGTCACCTGGTCCTGAGACCACCCACCACAGAGCTACCCCCTGTCACATTCTTTAGATGCCACCGACCCTAAGAAGGGATCAGAGGTTAGCAGCTAAGACCACTCAGATGTTTACACTGAGGGGGACTCAAGACGTATGTTACAACCAGTGGGGTCGGTGCCGTTTAAGAATTTTTTTAATGAGCATGGCCTTATTTCTATTACAGCATATTGGATGACATCCATAGCTTTAGGCTACTACATGATAATCACATTTTCCCTATACCCAGGTTGCTACAACCTAGCCTATGAATTAAAGTTTACAACGTAGGTGCACATGTCGAGAGAAATTTGAAGGTGACAGACACTTACACATTCAATACCGCCTTGCACAATCTTGCCTGCATTAAGCTGATCTAGGGTGTAATCATTAGTCCAACAATTGCAAACGAGAGTTTCTATTGGACAAAACTAGCTGTCCTCTGGCTACACCATGGTGCTACCCTACAGAGTGCTGTTGAGGCTACTGTAGACCTTCATTGCAAAACAGTGTGTTATAATCAATTATTTGGTGACGTGAATATATTTAGTATAGTTTTATCTAAAAAGAATAACTAATGTTTCACTATTTTTATTTCTATGAAATTCACTGAGGAGGATGGTCCTCCCCTTCCTCCAATGAGGAGCCTCCACTGGTTACAACATCTCCTGTCTGCAGTAATCTGTTGTCGTCTATCATCCTGTTCTGAGTAAAATGGCCAATTCAAAAGGTTAGTTAATAATCTCACTTGAGTATCATTTACAGTATGAATGGGTTCAATAGCTGCAATGTCTACTACTGCATCGATTTATTTCAGTACATGAGTGCAAAGTCCTCTGTCATTGAGTGATGCTTTGAATGAATGAGTGGAATGAGTGGTGCTTTGAGGACAACTCAAGGCTCCGGCTACAACAACAACAACAACAACAACAACAAGCAACAGGTGAGATAACTAACTTCCTTAATGATGACATCATGAAAAGGCTTCAACAAAGCTAAGCAGCACACATCACACACTCCCCACCCCCACCCTAACTTAATGGACATCTCCACTTCTACCTTATAAAGTCAGAACCATATGACCAAACCAAGGCGCCGTCATTCGCTGGGGGGACAGGTTTTTAGACAAGCGTGTAAATAAGTTATGCGGCGAAGCAACGAGAGTCAATGTTAGTCCTCTTATTTTTACCCAGGCTCAGTGGCAGTTGACAGTCTTCCAAGCAGCGGCCATTAACTGACACCAGCACCAGGAGATGAAAGCACTGAGTGAGAACTAAGTCATATAACAACACACTTACTACTGTCCATCTGCACTCAGACGGCCCTGTCTCTGCTCCTTAAAAGCATTGTTAAAGCTCTTTATTTCTCAACGGAAATATCCTGGGTTTTGAAGTAGTATCTTTGGTCAGATGTCAAATGCAGGTATCATTATTTTATCCAAGATAAAAGACAGGGTGATTCTACATACTTTGATCAGCTCTATAAAAAACAGATTCTTTCCCCCACCAGTATAGCTTTGTTACCCATCCCTGTTTCCATTGCCATAACATGGCTTTGAAATGTCTCAGTTTTGATATTTGACAACACTGGGAGTTGTTATAGACGGACGCTGAGCCTGGCCTTGAAGAAAGTCTACATGGGAAAGACTGAAGAGGCCAGTTCACCACCAGACACCATGCAGCAACATTACCCCCAAACCAGAGGTCCAGTAACACTGTAGCCCCACTTCTCCTTCTGCTGTAGATAAACTGTGCTGCGACAACGTACACTACATGACAAAAGTATGTGGACACCCCATTCCAAAATCATGGCCATTAATATGGAGTTGGTCCCCCCTTTGCTGCTATCACAGCCTCCACTCTTCTGGGAAGGTTTTCTACTCAGCCACAAGAGCATTAGTGAGGTCGGACACTGATGTTGGACGAATAGGCCTGGCTCGCAGTCGGTGTTCCAATTCAAGATCTTCCACACCGATCTCGACAAACCATTTCTGAATGGACCTTGCTTTGTTGATGGGGGCATTGTCATGCTGAAACAGGAAAAGGCCTTCCCGAAACTATTGCCACAAAGTTGGAAGCACAGAATCGTCTAGAATGTCATTGTTAGCTGTAGCATTAAGATTTCCCTTCACTGGAACTAAGGGGCCTATGTATTCGGGCATATGCCGTTCTCCTGGCATCCGCCAAACCCAAATTTCGTCCGTAGGACTGCCAGATGTTAAAGCGTGATTCATCACTCCAGAGAATGCATTTCCACTGCTCCAGAGTCCAATGGCGGCGAGCTTTACACCACTCCAGCCAACGCTTGGCATTGCGCATGGTGATCTTAGGCTTGTGTGCGGCTGCTCGGCCATGGAAACCCATTTCATGAAGCTCCAGAGGAACATTTATTTAGCTGATGTTGCTTCCAGAAGCAGTTTGGAACTCGGTAGTGAGTGCTGCAACCGAGGACAGGCGATTTTTACGCGCTATGCGCTTCAGCACTCGGCGGTCCCGTTCTGTGAGCTTGTGTGGCCTACCACTCCGCGGCCGAGCTGTTGTTGCTCCTTGACATTTCCACTTCACAATTACAGTACTTACAGTTGACCGGGGCAGCTCTAGCAGCGCAGAAAGTTGATGAACGGTCTTGTTGGAAAGGTAACTGAGCTCTTCAGTAAGGCCATTATACTGCCAATGTTTTTCAATGGAGATTGCATGGCTGTGTGCTTGATTTTATACACCTGTCAGCAATGGGTGTGGCTGAAATAGCCGAATCCACTAATTTGAAGGGGTGTCCACCTACTTTTGTATATATAGTGTATCTCTGGAATGCGTGCCCTTCAAGACACAAACATTCAGATGCGCCCATGTATACAGTGCATTTGGAAAGTATTCAGAACCCTTGACCTTTTCCACATTTTGTTACGTTACAGCCTTTTCTGAAAAAAATTAAAATAAATAATCCTCATCAATATACAGTGCCTTGCAAAGGTATTCATCCCCCTTGGCATTTTTCCTATTTTGTTGCATTACAACCTGTAATTTAAATGGATTTTTATTTGGATTTCATGTAATGGACATACACAAAATAATCAAAATTGGTGAAGTGAAATGAAAAAAATAACTTTCAAAAAATTATAAAGAATAAATAACGGAAAGTGTTGCGTGCATATGTATTCACCCCCTTTGCTATGAAGCCACTAAATAAGATCTGGTGCAACCAATTACCTTCAGAAGTCACATAATTAGTTAAATAAAGTCCACCTGTGTGCAATCTAAGTGTCACATGATCAGTCACATGTTCTGAAAGGCCCCAGAGTCTGCAACACCACTAAGCAAGGGGCACCACCAAGCAAGAGGCACCATGAAGACCAAGGAGCTTTCCACAGGTCAGGGAGAAGTACAGATCAGGGTTGGGGTTATAAAAAAATATCATAAACTTTGAACATCCCATATGGCAATATGGCACCACAACAAACCTGCCAAGAGAGGGCCGCCCACCAAAACTCACGGACCAGGCAAGGAGGGCATTAATCAAAAAGGCAACAAAGAGACCAAAGATAACCCAGAAGGAGCTGCAAAGCTCCACAGCAGATATTGGAGTATCTGTCCATAGTACCACTTTAAGCCGTACACTCCACAGAGCTGGGCTTTACAGAAGAGTGGCCAGAAAAAAAATAAGCAAACATGTTTGGTGTGTGGTGTTCGCCAAAAGGCATGTGGGAGACTCCCCAAACATATGGAAGAAGGTACTCTGGTCAGATGAGACTAAAATTGAGCTTTTTGGCCATGAAGGAAAACGCTATGTCTGGCACAAACCCAACACCTCTCATCACCTCGAGAACACCATCCCCACAGTGAAGCATGGTGGTGGCAGCATCATGCTGTGGGGATGTTTTTCCATCAGTAGGGACTGGGAAACTAGTTAGAATTGAAGGAATGAGGATGGTGCTAAATACAGGAAAATTCTTGAGGGAAACCTGTTTCAGTCTTCCAGAGATTTGTGACTGGGACGGAGGTTCACCTTCCAGCAGGACAATGACCCTAAGCATACTGCTAAAGCAACACTCAAGTGGTTTAAACTCCTGAGTGGCGCAGTGGTCTAAGGCACTGCATCGCAGTGCTAGCTGTGTCACTAGAGATCCTGGTTCGAATCCAGGCTCTGTCGCAGCCGGCCGCGACCGGGAGACTCATGGGCAGCGCACAATTGGCCTAGCGTTGTCCAGGGTAGGGGAGGGAATGGCCGGCAGGGATGTAGCTCAGTTGATAGAGCATGGCGTTTGCAACGCCAGGGTTGTGGGTTCGATTCCCACGGGGGACCAGTATGAAAAAAAAATATGTATTCACTAACTGTAAGTCGCTCTGGATAAGAGCGTCTGCTAAATGACTAAAATGTAAATGTTTAAGGGGAAACATTTTAATATCTTGGAATGGCCTCGTCAAAGCCCAGACCTCAATCCAATTGAGAATCTGTGGTATGACTTAAAGATTGCTGTACACCAGCAGAACCCATCCAACTTGAAGGAGCTGGAGCAGTTTTGCCTTGAAGAATGGGCAAAAATCCCAGTGGCTAGATGTGCCAAGCTTATAGAGACTTGCAGCTGTAATTGCTGCAAAAGATGGCTCTACAAAGTATTGACTTTGGGGGGGGTGGGGGGGGGGTGAATAGTTATGCATGCTCAAGTTCTGTTGTTTTGTCTTATTTCTTGTTTGTTTCACACAAAAAAATATTTTGCATATTCAAAGTGGTAGGCATGTTGTGTAAATCAAATGATACAAAACCCAAAAAAATCATACTTACATAAGTATTCAGACCCTTTGCTATGAGACTCAAAATTGAGCTCAGGAGCATCCTGTTTCCATTGATCATCCTTGAGAAGTTTCTACAACTTCATTGGAGTCCACCTGTGGTAAATTCAATTGAATTGACATGATTTGGAAAGGCACACACCTGTCTATATAAGGTCCCACAGTTCACAGTGCATGTCAGAGCAAAAACCAAGCCATGAGGTTGAAGGAATTGTCCGTAGAGCTCTGAGACAGGATTGTGTCGTGGTACAGATCTGGGGAAGGGTACCAAAACAATTCTGCAGCATTGAAGGTCCCCAAGAACACAGTGGTATCCATCATTCTTAAATTGAAGAAGTTTGGAACCACCTAAACTCTTCCTACAGCCCGGACAAACTGACCAATCGGGGGAGAAGGGCCTTGGTCAGGGAGGTGACCAAAAACCCAATGGTCACTCTGACAGACCTCCAGAGTTCCTCTGTGGAGATAGGAGAACATTCCAGAAGGACAACCATCTCTGCAGCACTCCACCAATCAGACCTTTATGGTAGAGTGGCCAGACGGAAGCCAATCCTCAGTAAAAGGCACATGACAGCCCGCTTGGAGTTTGCCAAAAGGCACCTAAAGGACTCTCAGACCATGAGAAACATGATTCTCAGGTCTGATGAAACCAAGATTGAACTCTTTGACCTGAATGCCAAGCATCACATCTGGAGAAAACCTGGCACCATCCCTACGGTGAAGCAAGGTGGTGGCAGCATCATGCTGTGGGGATGTTTTTCAGCGGCAGGTACTGGGAGACTAGTCAGGAACGAGGGAAAGATGAACGGAGCAAAGTACAGAGAGTTCCATGATGAAAGCCTGCTCCAGAGCACTCAGGACCTCAGACTGGGGCGAAGGTTCACCTTCCAACAGGACAACAACCCTAAGCACACAGCCAAGACAATGCAGGAGTGGCTTCGGGACAAGTCTCTGAATGTCCTTGAGTGGCCCAGCCAGAGCCCGGACTTGAACCC
Organism: Coregonus clupeaformis; assembly: GCF_020615455.1. Taxonomy (NCBI): domain Eukaryota; kingdom Metazoa; phylum Chordata; class Actinopteri; order Salmoniformes; family Salmonidae; genus Coregonus; species Coregonus clupeaformis. Next base: position 17,387,557 of record NC_059230.1, on the reverse strand, counting down.
GATCTAACATCTCTGGAGAGACCTGGAAATAGCTGTGCAACGACACTCCCCATCCAACCTGACAGAGCTTGAGAGGATCTGCAGAGAAGAATGGGAGAAACTCCACAAATACAGGTGTGCCAAGCTTGTAGCGTCATACCCAAGGCAACTCGAGGCTGTAATCGCTGCCAAAGGTGCTTCAACAAAGTACTGAGTAAATGGTCTGAATGCTTATATTTCATGTATATTATTTTGCAAAACAAATTACAAACCTGTCATTATGGGGTATTGTGTGTAGATTGATGAGTGAAAAAAACTATTTTATCCATTTTAGAATAAGGAAAAATGTGGAAAAAGTGAAGGGGTCTGAATACTTTCTGAATGCACTGTAGATCCCATGTACACACAAACATTTTTCCCGTCTTTGAAAAAGGGATGTGCTTTCCTTTTTTTTTTACGACACATGGATTGGAAAACGTTCCCCGATGTGACCTTCACGATATTAAGTTGCGCCTCTAGCAGAAGATTGAATGGAGCTAAATAAATCACGGATCACATACTGGAGTCTCGTGTTTCCAGTGGATCGTGTGTATTAATATTGCTCTGATGTCTTCAGCTATGCGGCGTACTTTGCGTGCCTGTCTGTGTCCACTCCAGGTGTTGACACGCATCCATTCCCCCTCTAACGGTTTTGTGTCTATTCCAGGATGTAAACTGCAAAATACCATACCGCAAATCACATACACATGTTAATGTGAGTTGGACCCAAGGACAGCTACACTGGAGTCAGAAAAATGAAGAAACACCCAGCAACTCTGTTCATCCCTCTAGTCACTAGTTGTAATTCCGACACTAATGTTCTCTATCTGAAAGATGCCAGCTGGCACGCTGTACCAACAGGGTAGAGGACTCAAAGAGTAAAAACCCATGGAAGTGTAATGATTTAAATCCTCCGAATGCCAAATGTGTCTTTCATGCTCTCAATGAAAACACGGTTGAAGTCCCAAAGATGAGATAAATCATAGAAACATGTCAGTTAGACCAACTTGTGGTGTGATACAACAGGCTGAAAGAACATGTCAACATACTCTGCATGTGAATCAGGCATGAAACTGATAGAGAGAAATAAAACTAGACAAATGCTTAGATGTGTAGTTTGAATTAACTTCTGTAACTGTCCACTTTCCTGTCATTAAATCCCCTCATCATCATAGATCAATCAAATGAAGCCTTTAGTCCTTTCAAAGTACCCAAAGGTCATCGGAAATAATAACCATCATATACAGTATGACCTACATGAAATGCCACAATGCCACATTCAACTTGAATTTGAGTCCATCACAGTTTTACTGTGGGGGATGATTTCCTGTTGCCACATACTGTTATGTACTGTATTGGATAGTATTCTTATGACTCGCTCAAGCAAATACATCCTCTTTATTACTTCCATAATACTTCATCAGATCACATAGAGATAGATGTTTGTGTCAGTTCTTAGAAAACAGTCCAAGATTAATCTTATAGGCCATTGGGCTTAGGTTCAAAGGATCCACATGCTGAAGCCAAATGTCAAACTGGAAAGCACCAATGACAACGCCACTCTTCTTTTTCGTGAGACAATAACAGCACAATGGTTAATAGACGTAGCGCAACAACAACAGCGACATCAATCAACTCACAGTAGCCGCAGCGCGTTCCCCCCTCAAAGACGAAGCCATTTGGTACAGGCCCATATCTGCGCAGGTCCGGGAGGTTCCACTGGCCGATGATAACAGGGGGGATGTCCCTGGCCAGAACCAGTAGGTTGTTACACAAGTGAAGAATCGCAGGCCCGCTCTCCAACTTGGTGCCTGGTAAGATGCCAACGCTGAACCTGTGGACTGGACAGAGAAGAACATAAGTTGAAAACCACTTAAATACAAGACAAAAACAAATTAGGTCATTGACTTAATAAAAACATCCCATTATAGACTATGCCTCCCTCGGCTTCAATGGTAGCCAATAACTATAAAGGGATAGAGAAAACTATTTAATTCCAAACATTATTGCTCCAGTATGGCTTTGATTTAACTGCACAATAAAAAGAAGGGGAAACAGTTGAGCGCATTGAGAGTGAGATCAGTAAGCTGAGAGTGAGATCAGTAAACTGAGAGTGAGGTCTGTAAGCTAAGAGTGAGATCAGTAAGCTGAACTAAGAACAGAGTAGAGCTCAGATCTGAAGCCCAAATGTAATCAATCAGAGCCTATCATAAACAACAACGTAATTGAGTTAATCTTTTTGCTAATGAGCAACATAAGAGGAAAGGCAGGCCTGGCCAGGGTAGGAACGTGTGTTGTGTGTCTGTTTATCTATGTTTTAAGTGGTGTGTGTGTGTGTGTGTGTGTGTGTGTGTGTGTGTGTGTGTGTGTGTGTGTGTACCCGCACGTGCGCGTTTGGATTTTAAGTGTTTGAGAAACAGTGAATGAGTATGTGTATAGGTGGGAGTACCTCGATGCTAAACAGTAACTATACTAAAACACATGACTGATACCGGTGAGTAAACTCTGTTAGGTGAGAGATTGATGGCTTCGATGATGAGAAAATGTCGGCCAGTCCCGGCATGTCATCGCTCAGTTTGAGAGAGATTCATGGGGTGACACAACTCACAACAAAAGCACACAGCCACAGGCTGGCAGGTGACATTTCTACGTGCCTGGCCACACTTCACACCAAAGCACGGCAATCACCACACACACACACACACACACACAGTGGAACACACACACAGTGGAGTGGAACAGACACACATTGGTATACACATTGTACACACACACACACACAAATTGGCATAAACTTTGGGGACACACACACAGGGCAGCTGTGATATGTTCGCATGACCATTCCAATTATACTCCACACAATAGATTCATTACCTCTGTGATTTGTGACCTCTTTTACACTCATTTGTTCCACAACACAATTCAGTTGGACTCCGTGGAGACACTGAGATTCCTACAAAATCTCAATTGCCTTATTAAACTTTGAAAACAACATCCGAGCATAGAAAAGTCTAAACACATGTAAATGAATTGGTATTTCCAGGTGCTGACAGGGATATGAGTAGATACAACCCGTAATACCCCTTGTTTCCATACTAAATCAGTTATCAAACGGACATCTAAAACATCTCACTGTAACACATCTAAAACACCTCACTGTAACATTATTTGGTTTGATGCCCATGTTACATAAATCCATATTACACAACACATGGGTCACCCAGAAGAGTATGTAATTGGAGAACACTGTCAACAAGGACCTACGCATCAGACTACCTGTTGCCTAGGCTGTAGCAGATACCGATGTGCCAGGTCAAGTTATACCAAGCTGATTTGATGCAACGCCTCACAGAGTATTACATATTATCTACTACCTACCTGGTGGCATAATACTCTCTTAGCCCCAGGCTTTGTTTTGGCCCCATGTAATTCAACCATAGAAACACAAAAGCATAAGACTTTGGGCCAAACCCTGTTGGGAGTTAAAACTTAAAAGTGGAAAAGACCTATGGTATGGACACCAATTAATCTATTCTTAGGTTGTAAAAACCAAAAGAAAGAAAAAAAAGAAGCCAAATCTAGTGCAGAAACAAAACCCCAAATTAATTTACACTCCCAAAAGTGATGTTTGGTTGTAATCAAGTTTAGAAAAGAAACCATCCCACCTTCTCCCAGACTGTAGCGGACGCGGATGTCCCAGGCCAGCAGAGCCTCCTTGCCGTCGAAGCCCAGCACGGCAACCTGGCTCAGGCAGAGGATGGCCAGTGTGTAGCTCACCCCCTCATAGGAGAGACCTGTCTCCAGACCACAGATATCCTCCAAGGTGATGCTGCCCTTCTCCCGGTGGCCCTGGGCTTTATCCGACTTGTCTTTGTAGACCAGAAGTACCAAACAGTCTAAGAAAATGGGGAGAGAAGAGAGAACATAACAAAAACCTTACGTTTCACAAAGTATTGATGGTCTATAACATTTGTATCCTACAACATACAGGGTCAGTTTCCTGGACACAGACTAAAACTTAAAAGCATGTTCAAAGGAAATCTCCATTGAACATGCTTTTTAGTCCAGGACTAGTCTTAATCTGTGTCCAGGAACCTGGCTCACAGTCTAAAAGCAGTCCTAGTTGTTGGTGAATGTTGAGGCTAAGCATGACAGGAACTTAAATACAACCAGAAAAGTGTGTTATACATTAAGTTATCATAGTATTGAGAAACCTTCCAGGGAATAGGGTGGAGTGAGAATCAATTTGAGCTTTTAAAAAAACAGGTATTCCTGGAACAGTTAGGCTAAAAAGTTAAACTGTGTATTGTATTGTATCATATCGTATCGTATCGTATCGTCCTGTTCTGTATTGTATTGTACTGTACTAAATTGTAGTGCAGTGTATTGTACCGACTGTTCGGATGTGAGAGGATGAGATGCGGGGAAAATGTGAGTTCTTATACCCAGACTTCAGTGCTTCCCTGCTGTCTAGGGAAGAAATACGGCTGAAATAAATGGACCATATTGTCTAGCCTGCTTCTAAAAGATCAAAAGGACTCTGACATCACTATAATATCCTGGAAGGCTACAATCAACACAATAACTCAATAAGCAACTTTTGCACTTTCAGCCAGCCTGTTGACAGCACATGGCTCCTGTAAGACATGGCTAAATCACATAATAGGCCTATGCCATTTAAAATATGCTGATTGTTCTTTAGTCCAGTCTCATCATCACTCAAGGTGATAAAACAATAACAGGCCTACTATAAGTACCAGTACCCCTTGACATAGCATGAAAGTCAGAGGGTAGCCTACAGTTATCTTGGGTGCTTGGCATTTACTGTGGCTGTACAGGCACGATGAAGACAGACAGTAGTCAGTGACAGAGGCCTCCTCACACCTCTCTTTGGCACTTTCGAAGTACAATCACAGTGTCAACTGACAAAACAATACCTTTTATTATCTCTGTCACACGCACGCTGGCGCCAAGCGCGCGCACACACACACACACAGCTCATGCATGACTGTGGACAGCTGAGATAACAGGGACTTCAAAGGGATGAGGAATAGTTGCATCCAACCTCGGCCTAGTCCATTAAACACCTAGGGACGGGCAGAGCCCAGATAGGCAAAGAGAAGGAGGCTTTAGTGTAACACAATATGGCCGCTCCATCTATTTCCACTGCGGTTACATAATCAAAGTGTGGATGAACATGAAAGCCCATATCTTTGTGAGTTAACCCACTTAAAAGCATGAAATGTCAGTCAATGCAAGTCTTCAATGCATGCAAATCATGTCCACTTGAGAATAGTAGGCTACTCATGTGGTGACCCACAATCACAATAACATGCACTGAAGGAAAGTCAACACTTCACCAGAGTGCATTTACTATTATATATGAACATATAATAAATAAACACAATAATAATAATAATAATAATAATAACATAGTAAAGGTAATCACTTCCAATCAGAAGACTAAACTACTATAGTTTAAACTACAGACATTTACATTTAACTATAGGCCTACATTTCCTACATTGTATTTCCAGCTTAATTGACTGATATGCATGGTTATAAACCAGTTATAAACACATGCAGCAGCAGCCTCTAAATGTAGCCTAGTAGCCTACCAGAACACATGAACTTTAATACAGGGGCCACCGGGATAGCCAAAGTTCTGAATGAGCAACCTGAAATTAGAACCTATCGTCAGCACAGTGGCCTATGCATTAGAAAATATTTCATTCCATGGCATTCAGTAATGCAACTATGTTTCCAGTTGCTTTTCATTTGGGATGTTTAGCAAATGACAAGCAGAAAGTTATTTATCGATTTACTAGGGTAGTAAATAGACCACAGCAGTAAACTTTCGAATCGAATGGTTTTAAATTACCACATAAATGTAACGAAGACAAACATTGTAAAGCTGTACGCTGTTATTCCAGAAACGTGTATGTTATTACGCGCTTTGAAATGTAGAACAGAATGAGCGACGTACCTGCTACAGGCGATGGCTTGCGAAGTACGACCCACCTAGTCTTCCACTGAAAGAGATAACGGTACAAAATAGACGCTAGTGTTAAAATGCCGTATAACTTCGAAGCACATGCAAATTCAATGAACTATTTCGTTTTGTAAACACCTTTTTTCCATCTCTGAATTTGACATATCCTTCCACGACAACCGAATCCGTCATCTTCAGTCATGGTTCCAAACAGCTGCAGTGTCGCTGTCCCGTGCCCGAATGAGCGGTCACTTTCAAAATAGCTTTAGACTACTGGTGAGGGGCACACACTCACCCATTGTACACGCGCGTCGTGCACCCCCCTCTGGCACCAACACACAAAACCGCACCCACCCAATTAAGGAATTTTCCAGGATATACTTCAACAGCTGTTTTTTCAACAGGTGATGTTAATCGAAATATAAGTAAAATAAAACCTGCTTGCAATTGACTCTAAGATTAATACCAATTCATAAATGATTCAATAGTTATCATCTGGGGGTGGCTCACTAAGACATAAATAATGTATTGTTACAGGGACCCCATCAAATTAGGAATTTCAAGACAGGTGGACATACACATTTAACAACATTTAAAATGTTTATTCAGTAACTAAATAACATTTCTTTCACAGTTGTGTAAAAATCACTATTCTTCCACAGTATGTACACATAGTACATATAAAAATACCAGCTGTAATGTCCATTCATTTAGACTTGGGCTTGCGCTTGATAATTGTGTTGATCCAGTTCACGTAGTTAACGACTTTGGTGTAGACACCAGGCTTCCCAGTCTTTCCACAGCCATCGCCCCAGCTGATAACTCCATACAGGAAGCTGACATCATCCTTCACACAGGCCAGGGGGCCTCCTGAGTCACCCTGGGGGAACACACATACGCAGACCGGCACGCACGCAGACACACACACACACATGGACAGGCACACACACAAACAACAAACAATGAGTCATCCCCTTGAAACTTTATATTAGACACACCAATATACATAAATTGCACTCCTACCTACACTCAATATTTGTCATTACAACACATAAACAAGGTGAGAAGTTAATCAAAACTTTTCATTAAAGAGAAAGTAACTGAAGGCCGTGCAATTCTTACAGCAGCCTCCATATGCATGTTCTGTGAACCAAAAGCGCCTCTAGCATTTTGGGGGCCCTAAACGAGATTTGGTTGGGGGCCCCCCCACACCCACCTTGAGGGCAAACCATTTTAGTGGCCCCCATTTTGGCGGCGGAGAGAACAATTTCAGCTTTAAAGTTAATGTCCTGCAATTCTACACATTTTTCCATAGAGTGTAGGGGAAAATGCTATTGGTCGGGGGTCCTATGCGCAGCACATTGTCTGCGTATAGGCAGAACCGCTTGTGCTGTAAACCCACTACTAAAACTGAAATTGCCCAGTGGTTCCTCTTTATATTATACTGTATCGCTCAATACACATCCTTATCACATGGCTGGCTGTACAATGTACAAGAAAACATTATCTATATCATTATATTCTAATTTGGGTCCAGAAAGCTTTAGATCTACGCACTCTTACCTGGCAGGCATCCACACATCGGTTGGTCCCAGCACAGACCATGTTGGAGGTCACACGGTTGCCGTAGACTTCAGGCAGGATACACCTCTCAAACGGGACGATCCTCACCCCGGTCTCCTGCAGGTTGGTGTATTTATTCACCTCTTTGGAAAAATAAGACAAATAAATCAGTAATGACTGGGATAGACTCATACACTATAAGCATTGGGTCATATGAAAACAGTGTCATCCATGAGACATTCATGTAAAGACATGAATATGAATGACGGGCCTATATGGGAGTGCACATGATTGGATATGATCCATTGAGATGTTACAGTGTAGTTTTGAAGGTGATATGAAGACATTCAAGATCGTTATGACATATCTGACCAGTAGGCCTACACTAGAGTGAAAGACGCACAATGTAGCAGAGTGTTTTTGATACAACCTTTACTCTCAAGCATGTGGCCCCAGCCAGTGATCTGACAGCAGTAGTAGTCCGGGAAGGTCATGTCTTTATTGGGCAGGCAGATTGGCCGTATAAACTGGCTCTTTTTCACACAGCGGCCATCTTGTTTTTTCAGTTTCACAAGAACTGTTGGAATAGAAACATTCTCATCATAACACAGGGAAATGTGACAAAGAGTCAATAGCAGGTGTTATTTATTGAACCTGTATTTAACCTTTAAGAAGGTAAATTGAGAACCACTGTTCATTTCCTATGATTACGCCCTTGATCGGGTGAGACATCCAAATAAGTTATAGAATGCTGTATGATGTACTGTTATCGTCATTCAAATGTTGAATCATGAAATCACAGAGTGACGGCTGCACTACTGAATAATGTCTGTTTTGCTTTCAGAAAAGAGAAGAAAAGAGAAGAACAAGAGATGAGAGAAGTGTAAGTCCCTTTGGAATGGACGCAGACACTCAGAGACCGTCACACCAAAAATGTGTGTGTCAGTGTGTGTCTTCACATTGGAGCCAGCTGTTCCAAGATGCACAGCTGTGAGTGCAGACAGGCAGACTGGGATGTGTGAGTGTTTGTGTTAGTCTGTGTGTGGGCGAGTGTGGTAGTGTAGGACAATGTGTGTGAGTCAGTGTATGAGTGTGTACTATAAAGTGTTTGCGTGTGTGTTTGATGATAGTCAGTGTGAGTGAATAGGAACGTGACATAATATATTTACCAATGTCATGGAGAGTTGGATTGAAAACAGAGAAATGCTCTGGAAAGATGTACTTCTCCACTCCAAAGGTTTTGGTGTCACGAGTCGTAACGTTGAACTTATGCTGACCCAGAATCACACGAATCTTTGACACAAGGGGACTGAGGACAGACACATCATTCTCTGTCATTAGTAGCACATTGTAGGAGAATTATGTCACATGAATTAAATTGAATACAATGACACTTAATTTGTATGATATTAATACCATGGGGCTGTACGTATTAAGTGTCTCAGAGTAAGAGTGCTGATCTACGGCCAGGTCCCCCCTGTCCATGTAATGTTTGTCATTGTAATCTAAAAGGTGAAACTGATCCTAAGCACTCCTACTGAGATGCTTGATACATACAGTGACTGGACTGAAAAGTTTAAACCTAAAGACCCAAGACCATAGTAACCAGGAAAATCCTCCCCTATTGGCCTACAAAGGGCATTTGAAAACCGAATGTTTTTAAGCTTTTCCTCAAACTGAATATTTGCGTCTAAATATAGTTTGTGTTCATAAAATGGCAATGTTGAGGTCAAAGTCCAGAGTGTAAATAATCTCTGTACTGACCACTAGTGTCTGTGGTGTGCTGTGCCAAAATGTGAGGTTAAAGGTTGAATGTGAAAGTAATCACAAAATGCCCTCCTCTCCACTGCCTTAGGTACCTGTGCAACTATTGGGCAACCATTCCATGCTAACTACTCAGATATTAATACTTATTTATTTAACAAGGCCTATATATGTGCCTGGTCCCTCAAGCAATGTAGGACTAACTCATAGTTGCATACCACACGAACAGGTGACAAAAGAATAAACACAAATGCAGATGTAGTGGCCAGCTGTCTACTCTATATACTCTATTTCTATGGTCAAATAGACTCAATGTTGCATAACACACAAACAGGTGAATAAAATGATAAACACAAATGGATGCTCCAAATAGTGCTGTACAGGTGTAGGATATTCATTTGAGCCAGTTTGCTACAGCAGGAAATGTGAATTATTATGTGGATATTTTTGCAGGGATATGTGGACACCAGCTCGTCAAACATCTCATTCCAAAATCATGGGCATTAATATGGAGTTTGTCCCCCCTTTGCTTCTATAACAGCCTCCACTCTTCTGGGAAGGCTTTTCACTAGATGTTGGAACATTACTGCGGGGACTTGCTTCCATTCAGTCACAATAGCATTAGTGAGGTCGGGCACTGATGTTGGCCGATTAGGCATGGCTCGCAGTCGTCGTTCCAATTCATCCCAAAGGTGTTCGATGGGGTTGAGGTCAGGGCTCTGTGCAGGCCATTCAAGTTCTTCCACACCAATCTCGACAAAACATTTCTGTATGGTCCTTGCTTTGTGCACTGGGGCATTGTCATGGTGAAACAGGAAAGAGCCTTCCCCAAACTGTATCCACAAAGTTGAAGGCACAGAATTGTCTAGAATGTAATTGTATACTGTAGTGTTAAGATTTCCCTTCACTGAAACTAAGGGGCCTAGCCCCAGACCATTATTCCTCCTCCACCAAACTTGTTGGCACTATGCACTATGCATTCGGGCAGGTAGCGTTCTCCTGGCATCCGCCAAACCCAGATTGATCCATCGGATTGCCAGATGGTGAAGCGTGATTCATCACTCCAGAGAACGTGTTTCCACTGCTCCAGAGTCCAATGGCGGCGAGCTTTACACCACTCCAGCCGACGCTTGGCATTGCGCATGGTGATCTTAGGCTTGTGTGCGGCTGCTCGGCCATGGAAACCCATTTCATAGAAGCTCCCGACGAACAGTTCTTGTGCTGATGTTGCTTCCAGAGGCAGTTTGGAACTCGGTAGTGAGTGTTGCAGCTCTAGCAGGGTATACATTTGACAAACTGACCTGTTGGAAAGGTGGTGCCCTATGACGGTGCCACGTTGAAAGTCACTGAGCTCTTCAGTAAGGCCATTCTACTGCCAATGTTTGTCTATGGAGATTGCATGGCGGTGTCCACATACTATTGTATATATAGTGTACATTTTTCATAGGGGAAAATCAAGTCTGACATTACAAAGTGGAAATTACAAACTTCAGAAACCTTTTCAAATCTCAAATAAACTTCCAAGTTTTAAATGTCCTGCATTGCAGGAAAGTTCTCCTGCAACAGGGTGATCAAATTAAGATCCTACATCTGTAGTGTCTATATGCTCTAATTCTACAGTACCTCCGGAAGAAGCAGTGGGCAGCAGAGACCACCCAGCAGGATGAGACCAGGGTGCCCGCACAGAAGTCATCTCCTATGTAGAGGGCTGCCATCCAGGGATGGGTACCGGGCAGGGCAGAGCTGCCACCCAGGATACGACCCCTGGCCACCGATATCCTCTTATTATTCCTCTTTCCGCACACAGGCTTCTTGTCTGGCTTGGTGTGGTTGATTTGGTTGGTGTCAGGGAGGACGTTAGGTAGCGGTGGCAGCTGTGGCAATCGTACCACTCTCTGCAAAGAAGCTGTGTAAAATAATATGGAAGCAGACTTAAGTTTACAAGGGCTTCCTTTCTAATCAGTTCAAATCAGTTCACGTTAACTGAAGAGCATTGACTTCATTGTCAACATGTGATAGGGTAATACTAAATTGTAAACTGCTACTACTAAACTACTACTAGTAGTCTTCTACTACTACTACTACTACTACTACTAGTGCTACTACTACTACTACTACTACTACTACTACTACTACTACTACTACTACTAGGCTTACTACTACTACCTACCAGCCTGCTTCCACAATTGGAGTAACTGGGCTAAATACAGTTAATTGCTACAGCCAAGGCTGCTAAGTATACCTCTTCTTATCATTTTGGACTTTACCAGTGGCTCATTTTCCCCTGAAAAGACAAACAACAAATAGAGCTGTTTTATAGAAAATATAAAAAAAATAATCCCAATAACGCATTGTCAGAAATTCTGAATAGCATACAATTTGCCACCCAACAATTAATATTAAATGAAGCGGTGAAATAGCAGTTGGCCAAAGAATGTGCTTTCTGTGCATACTCATGGCATTATGACATCGATATAACAGAGCCAAGTTGTCCCAGTCACTATAGAAGCATTTGGCAACACTGAGTGACTCTTACTTCCTCTCATCTAACCCATTCTCTTCAAACAGTAGGCTGTGTCAAGTTACTATTCTGACTTTCTATTGAAACAGTACCTATGTAAAGTTAACATTCTCTTCTGGCACAGGGAAGGTAAGTGCAGTACAATTCCAATAAACTTATTTTTATCACTAATGCAGACATTTTTTAATAAAAAAGTTTTAAGCAGAGTGCTTTGAATGTTACAGAGGCGTAGGGTCATGGGTTATGTCATAGTTCTGTTAAAGCGGAGAACAATATTTTTTGGAGGGAATATAAAGAGAGAGGATGTTCTATTCCACTTAAATGAGAAGCAGCTGCTGGTGGGATTCAAAATGCTGTCAAACTCTTCATAGCTCAAAATAATACAGTAAAGGTTTTAAGAGAGAAGAAATTGAAGACTGCCAAATGCATATTTCACCCTTGATAAAAGACAAAGCCCCTCACGGATCTGAGAGACTCGCCGAGCTCTATAATTTGAAGCAGGTTCATTGGAGACATTTAACTCAACTCTATTTTCTAAAGTAAGCTTTATCCACAAAATGTATAATCAATCAATCCTTTAAATGAAGTCCTCGAACAAGGTTATTCATTGTGATATGACAAGACCAGAGTCACAACAATCAGTCTCATTCAATGAATAGCATTTGAAAACCTCAAAGTTTGCACTGTACTTTACTTTACTATTTATATTGTTGACTACTTTTGCTTTTACTTCACTACATTCCTAAAGAAAATAATGTACTTTTTACTCCATACATTTTCCCTGACACCCAAAAGTACTTGTTACATTTTGAATGCTTAGCAGGACAGGAAAATTGTCCATTTCACACACTTATCAAGAGAGCATCCCTGGTCATCCCTACTGCCTCTGATCTGGCGTACTCACTAAACACAAATGCTTCATTTGTAAATGATGTCTAAGTGTTGGAGTGTGTCCCTGGCTTAATATAAGGAATTTGAAATGATTTATACTTTCCTTTTACTTTTCATACTTAAGTATATTTGAGTAATTACATGTACTTTTGATACTATTGTATATTTAAAACCAAATGCTTTTACACTTTTACTCAAGTAGTATTATACTGGGTGACTTTCACTTTTACTTGAGTAATTTTCTATTAAGGTATCTTTACTTTTACTCAAGTAATACAATTGTGTACTTTTTCCCCCACTGCCCACACCCCAACCACTTTTTTAAAAAGTGTCTGAGCAGCATATCCAGTACCCCTTACAGGCCTGCTACACTGGACACGTAACTTTTGCCAAGCTTGAAACATGCCCATTGTTTTCAATATATCCTGGGCGTAAGCAGCGCTGCTCCGCGAGAAGCTTTCTCAGCTCAATCTAAAATTATGCTCTGGTTCTTTTTTCAAGATTTCTACACGCGGCTCACGCCTGAGAACATTTGATTAAGTGGCTTGCTCTCTTTTCACGCAGTGAAAAATTAAGCCTCCAGTGTAGCAGCTAAAAAACCCACTGCTTTCACGACGCCCCATTATAGCACTTACAGGGCCGTAGCTACATATGAGGACACTGAGGTCCGGACCTCTGTAATTTTTTCAAGGAATTAGAATAGTAGAATACACAAGGTGCAATTTTAAAACTTGGTAGTGCATCAGCAGTTTTCCTCTTGTTATGTCACTCACTGACAGTCACTCAATTAGCCCATGTCAGTAAAACATTTTTAGGCTAGTTAGTCTAGCCAGCTATCTAAACTTTTAGTAATCATGGCCGAATGACCGACTGGGCACGCAGGGCACATGCCCAGGGGCCCTGACCTTCAGCAGGCACGCATTGATTTTGTTAGTCACTCTCACTCAGATATCATATTCACATGACATAAGTCAATGTTAAAATGTGTAGAATTGCAGAAAAATTGCTATAACACTGCAATAAAAAAAAGTTAGGTAAAGAAAACGTATTTGTAAAACTTTTGCTAATAAAAACATTTTTTCTGCTAACAGATCTGTACATATTAAATTATAGTTTTTAATCTCAGTGCTGAGTTAATGTGAGTTAATGTGTAGCAGCTAATTGTATAGCTAAAAGGCTATGTGTTTGTAGATCGACTGAGATTAATGAAGCTACAGCAACCAATGTGATAATGGCTGGGGTCATTTCTGCTTGTTTTTGCTGTTGTCCAAATAACATGGACCTCACAAAAATTCTGACCCTGGCTACAGCCCTGAGCACTTATGTTACTCACATAAACTTTTGACACAAGGCAGAACATCACAGTTCTCCCAGGAGATGGCTTCATCACTGAATGTGTAGCACCACGGCATCTTGTCCCCATCTGGGTTTCTGGACACATGTTAACAGTATCCCGGCCTGGACTCCCAAAGAGCAAGCAGAAGCACAGTGCCAAGAAAAAATTCCCAACAAGGAAGAAACCTCAAGAGGAACCAGAGTCAGAGGGAAGGCCCATCCTTTTCTGGCTGTACTGGGTTGAATGATCATATCCCCATCAAGTCCAGACAGACAGGGGAAGGTGAATGATCATATCACCATCAAGTCCAGACAGACAGGGGAAGGTGAATGATCATATCCCCATCAAGGCCAGACAGACAAGGGAAGGTGAATGACCATATCACTATCAAGGCCAGACAGACACGGGGAGGTGAATGATAGTGGTGAGATAGTGCTGGCATGACGGGCATGAAGCATAGACTTCAGCTTCTCTTTTGGGTTGCCAGGTTGGTTGTCAATAAAGAAATAAAGACAACGTAATCACCTCCCGAGTGGCGCAGTGGTCCTGGTTCGAATCCAGGCTCTGTCGTAGCCGGCCGCGACCGGGAGACCCATGGGGCGGCGCACAATTGGCCCAGCGTCGTCCAGGGTAGGGGAGGGAATGGCCGGCAGGGATGTAGCTCAGTTCGTAGAGCATGGCGTTTGCAACGCCAGGGTTGTGGGTTTGTTTCCCACGGGGGGGCAGTATGAAAAAATAACAAAATAAAAAATAAAAAAAATGGTATGCACTCTGGATAAGAGCGTCTGCTATATGACAAAAATGTAATGTAAAAATGTAATGCTGCACACATACATGCAGTAGGAGTGTTCCCCCAAGCCCCTGAGGGGGGCGCTCTCCACGTGGAGTTCATCATGCAGCAGGTCAGAGTTCCACGGCAGACAGCGGGCACCAGAGATGGTGGTGCCCACCATGGCACGGTAGTCTGTGCCCTTGTTGTCATAGCATATGACAACAAGAGATGTGGGAGATGAGACAGTATATCACAGTTTCCTGTGTTTGTTTATGAGAGTTTGTGCGTGTCTATCTGTTGACCTTATTTATATTGGACTATCTAAATGTTTATAGTCTACATGTAGTCACAGAGTAGAATAAACATCATAAAATGTCTTCTCTATCCCAGTGTATGACCTCTGGCTCAGACCAGTAATGCTAAACTAAAGCTATGCTAATCTAGGCTAACCTAGCAATGTAAATCTAACAGTGACTGTGTTAGCATGTAGAGGCTGGACTCACCGATGCTACAGTAGGGTCCACTGTAGCCAGGCCTGCAGGCACACACCTCCTTCCTGGTGGCTGTGATGAGTCGGCACGTACCATCGTTCTCACAGGGGCTCTCACTACAGACTAAAGACAGTTACACACTTCATCAGGTATATTACATTATGACAAACCACAGCACTGGGATCAGTTCCAACCACCCTTATCCTGCCTCCCGCCACTGCATGATAAACACAGGAGCTGGTCTTGCATCAGCGTGTTAACTTTGATCAAAACACACATGAAGCATTAGTCTACCTACGTTTGAGCACTTATGGTTAAGGGTTGCAAAAGTAGAGTGGGAGAAATGCATTCGCAAACACTGGTGTAGGTGTCTGATTTGACATGTATTTCTTGGAGTGTCCATGTGGGGGCAGTATGAGTGGGAAAAGCCTACTTTACATTTTTAGTCATTTAGCAGACGCTCTTATCCAGAGCAACTTACAGGACCAATTAGGGTTAAGGGCCTTGCTCAAGGGCACATCGACAGATTTTTCACCTAGTCGGCTCGGGGATTAGAACCAGCGACCTTTTGGTTACTGGCACAACGCTCTTAACCACTAAGCTACCTGCCGCCCTTACTACTTAACAGGCTGGGAAGGTGGGGGGCACGAAACAGTAGCGCTAAATAAAATGTTTGCAGAACCTTAATCCTTAATACCATGACAAAACAAAACAGATTTGGTCCAAGGGGCTCTCCAGAGTGCCTTTCTCTTTTGTAAGAGTAAATAATTTAAACACGCATAAAACGTCCACCGTAGAGACGAAAGCACCTTCATCGAGATTTGGGTGTATCTCACACATCGCTTCTTACTCATGGTGAGTCATGTAATCTGTCTTTTCATCTACAGCAAGGCTACACTTCTAACCATGGAGAGTAGATTTAAAGAGAAGGCCAACTCTGCTTTTGGTATCTCGTGAGGTGAACGTGAGGCGATTTATCTTTTGGCTGAGAGGTTTCTCTCAAGCGTTCTGAGGGGCCTCAAAAGGAGAGTGGGCTAAAGTAACAAAGGATCAAAGCAAGCATGTCTTTTACCAGTATAGCGGACTCTCTCACAGGAGATCTCCCCATCCACACATGTGCACCATTCCACGTTACGGAGGTAGATCCTTCCCCAGGATTCTCCAATGTCATAATATCTCAGGTGTATGGTTTCATAGCAATTCCCTGACAAAGGGGAGAATAGTGAGATAATAGGTAGTTGGGTGAAACGTGAGAGGAGGAGAAAGTGAACAGGTCAATGAGGAGTTAGAGGGCATGTTTTGTGGTAAATGTTTGGCACTGTGAAGAGCAAGATATGGGTCAATGCACTAAAGGTACTTCTCAAAAGGGAAGGCAGTTTCTCTACCACACCCACACTTTGTCATACCTCAATGAGAAAATAAACTCTGGATATAGAGTAAAACCCCATTGATAATTGACTCTAAACTCAAATGTATAATTGCTTTAGTTTAATTGAAACTGCTTTGAAACACAAGTCCATATAGAAAGTATGATACTGAAAGTTACTCACTCTGATCACAGTGCCTCCCGGTGAAGCTCTCTGGACAGGAGCACTCGAAGGAGTGTCTGTAGGGGACCAGAGTGCAGATGCCGCCATTTTGACATGGATTCACCTGACACGGGTCTGTGAATCTGCGTGATGAGTGGATGAACACTAAAACAACAAAAAACTGAGAACATTAGTGAAAACATTAGAAAGAAACAGCATGTTACCTCAGTAACGTAAGAATAAAGTATTGACCAACTTTGGTGTGTTTCATTTTAACACTGTAAGAGAAGTAGAAGTAGTAAATTAATGCAAAGGAGGAAAATGAGGAAAATACACTAAGATTGAGAGTAACCATGTTTCCATCCACAGTTTTTATGAGAGTAAAGTCAAATCGTATAAAAAAATAGTTTTGGTGTAATTTTATAAATGCCGACAGATCATTTGTTCGTTCGACATGGTGGGATCTTTTTGTGTTGGTAAAATTGATAAGGCGGGAAATGGCGGTGGAAATATTGATATAATAACCATCATATCGAAGTAAATTTGGAGTCACGCGATGATATGGTGTGTGATCCTCCCATTTCGACTGTGGAAACCATGCAGTTTATTAAACTACAGATGAAATAAATGATGATGAACTTCACAGGGTGGTGAAAGTGCACGGTGATGAGTTTGGGGTCACTTAGAAATGTCCTTGTTTTCAAAAGAAAAGCACATTTTTTGTCCATTAAAATAACATCAAATTGATCAGAAATACAGTGTAGACTGTTAATGTTGTAAATGGCTATTGTAGCTGGAAACGGCTGATTTTTTATGGAATATCTACATAGGCGTACAGAGGCCCATTATCAGCAACCATCAGTCCTGTGTTTCAATGGCACGTTGTGTTTGCTAATCCAAGTTTATCATTTTAAAAGGCTAATTGATCATTAGAAAACCATTTTGCAATTATGTTAGCACAGCTGGAAACTGTTGTGCTGATTAAAGAAGCAATAAAACTGGCCTTCTTGAGACTAGTTGAGTATCTGGAGCATCAGCAATTGTGGGTTTGATTAGAGGCTCAAAATGTCCAGAAACAAATAACTTTCTTCTGAAACTCGTCAGTCTATTCTTGTTCTGAGAAATGAAGGCTATTCCATGCGAGAAATTGCCAAGAAACTGAAGATCTCGTACAACGCTGTGTACTACTCCCTTCACAGAACAGCGCAAACTGTCTCTAATCAGAATAGAAAGAGGAGTGGGAGGCCCCGGTGCACAACTGAGCAAGAGGACAAATACATTAGAGTGTCTAGTCAACAGTGAAGAGGCGACTCCGGGATGCTGACCTTCTAGGCAGAGTTGCAAAGAAAAAGCCATATCTCAGACTGCCCATCTTAATCCTTTATTTTTATTGGCCAGTCTGAGATATGGCTTTTTCTTTGTACTATTTAATGAAGCTGCCAGTTGAGGACCTGTGAGGTGTCTGTTTCTCAAACTAGACACTCTAATGTATTTGTCCTCTTGCTCAGTTGTGCACCGGGGCCTCCCACTCCTCTTTCTATTCTGGTTAGAGACAGTTTGCGCTGTTCTGTGAAGGGAGTAGTACAAAGCGTTGTATGAGATCGTCAGTTTCTTGGCAATTTCTCGCATGGAATAGCCTTCATTTCTCAGATCAAGAATAGACTGACGAGTTTCAGAAGAAAGTTATTTGTTTCTGGCCATTTTGAGCCTGTAATCGAATACACAATTGCGATGCTCCAGATACTCAACTAGAATGCCAGTTTTATTGCTTCTTTAATCAGCACAACAGTTTTCAGCTGTGCTAACATAATTGCAAAAGGGTTTTCTAATGATCAATTAGCCTTTTAAAATGATAAACTTGGATTAGCAAACACAACGTGCCATTGGAACACAGGACTGATGGTTGCTGATAATGGGCCTCTGTACGCCTATGTAGATATTCCATAAAAAATCAGCCGTTTCCAGCT
The DNA here is from genome assembly GCF_020615455.1 of Coregonus clupeaformis. Taxonomy (NCBI): domain Eukaryota; kingdom Metazoa; phylum Chordata; class Actinopteri; order Salmoniformes; family Salmonidae; genus Coregonus; species Coregonus clupeaformis. The sequence goes on along the minus strand of NC_059230.1, from coordinate 17,368,713 downwards.
ACAATAGCCATTTAAAACATGAACAATGTCTACACTGTATTTCTGATCAATTTGATGTTATTGTAATGGACAAAAAAAATATTTGCTTTTCTTTCGAAAACAAGGACATTTCTAAGTGACCCCAAACTTTTGAACGGTAGTGTATATATATATATATATATATATATATATATATATATATATATATATATTTTTTAAAATATTAAAACATACAATCTACTTGCAGTGAAGCCGCTCAACATCTACACCACATTCAGTCATCTAACAGACTCCCATCCAGAGCGACCCACAGCAGCAACCAGGGTCAACACCCTGCTCAAGGGCACGTCGACAGATCTCCCACAAGGTCCAAAAACGGGGACCCGAACCAGCGACCTATCAGCCACCGGCCCAAGCTCCCAACCACCAGGTCACCAGCCCTCCAAGATCCCCCCCACAGTTTCCCGAGAGCTGCACCTCAACCATCCGCGGGGTCTTATTCTGATGACATGATGATCGATGCTTGACTGCCGTTTGACAAATACAAATATTCTCGCTCTTATCCATAATAATCTCATCATGTAGACTAGACTGTATCTGCCAGCTGTTGGCTAGAGCGCAGGTGCCAAGACCAGAGTAGGCACATTTGCTATTTAACGCAACAGTTTTTGTGACAAAACTATCGGTAGAGTTGGAAATGTGATGGAAACACATTGAACTTTAGATTTTTATTCGGTACATGAAAACTTAAGCGAAAAGGTACATTTTGTATGCACTACGTCATCACGCACCGATTTTTATCCGCAACAAGTCTATTTGGTGGGAACATTTGCATATTTTCTTTATACGGACTCTATTCACATGAAAATCTGTCGCTAATTGGATGGAAACCTTGCTAGTGATTAAAAAATATGATGTTTATGCATGCCACTACTGTAAATAGCAGCAAATGTGTCTTTAAGATCATATAGATACACAGAGACAACATAGACTTTGTAGACCATGAAGTCTTGTCCACAGATTCTACAAGAATGACCTCTCACCAATGGGTTGAGTGGTCTCAGGTGCACAGTATCCCCAGAGGAAGTCCTGATCAAAGTTGGGCGTCAGAGAACACCTATGATGCAGAAATAAAAACATTCCTGTAGCGCACATGCAACAGTTTCAACCTGGCCTTTGAGATCAAGGAGTCAGATAGCAAATCAACAGCACATTGAACACGATCAGTCACCTGAGTAAGAACCATAAGGATACTCAAACGAACCCTTATTCCTCAGAAACCTGTATTTCTCCAGTAAGTACAGTAAGTGGGTTTGAAACTGATACCATATTTATTGACTGTCTTTCATAATTGTTGAGGAGCACTGCACTTTAATCCTTTTGGTACCAAAGCTGTATTACCAAAATGGGTTAGAAGTTATATTGATTCCCCCACCCATCCATCCACCCACACCCACTAACTAACTACACCCAATACACCAAACCAGAACACTTGGGTTTCAAAATCCAAAATCCCTTGAGAAACTAATGGAGAAACATTGAGATCAAAGTGACTCCCAAGCTGGGATCCCAGTGGCTGAGTTCATAAGCGGATACACACACACGCACGCACACACAGACACACACACACACGCACGCACACACACACACACACACACACACACACAAACACACATACATACACACATACGTACACACACACACACAAACACACATACATACACACACATACCCTCACACACCCTCAAAAACCCTCACAGCTTAAGATGAGCCAGAACTGGGCACTTGCTGTTACTTGGGGAGAGGGCAAGAGCATGATTCATACTGAATTACATCCTAGCTGTTCATACTTGCAGACGCCCACCAGCCCTGTCATAGCCTGAGTGGATTTACTCTGCAGCTGCAGCGCAGTCCCACAGATGATGACTTTACTATAGCACTCCCTATCCAACAGCTCTATGGTTCTGAGACACAGATCTGTTGTCTAGTTGTTTTCACAATACAAGAGTTGAATCAAAACAAGAAGGCAGTGAGGCATCTTGCTGTGTCACAATTTGTGAAAAGTAAATACTTTATACATGTGACAGTCATTAGTATAAACCATTAAACCATTAACTCAATTATAGGTTATAAAACCTGTGTAACCGTGTTATAAACATGTCATTACATGACATAAGCATTTTTGACAGTTTATGGCGAATAAATTCGCAGTGCTGACTAGCGTTGTCATATGAAGCCCTTTAGGATAGCCCAATTAGGTCACATAGTGATTAGCTCATGGAAGTTATTATATTTACTATAGTAATATAGGGAGTTGAGCCAGTCACAGTGCAAATGCATGTCTCAGTTAATGTCTGTTAGTGGTTAGAATGTCTGTTAGTGGTTACGATATCAAATCAATTTGTATTTGTCACATGCTTCATTAACAACAGATGTGGACTAACAGTGAAATGCTTAATTACGGGCCCTTCCCAACAATGCAGAGAAAGAAAATAGAGAAATAATAGAAAAGTAACACGTAATAATAAAAGTAATAATAGATACACATTGAGAAACGATAACTTTCTATTTACAAGGGGCACCAGTACCGAGGCAATGTGCTGGGGTACGAGGTAATTGAGGTAGATATGTACATATAACTAGGAATAAAGTGACTAGGCAACAGGATAGATAATAAACAGTAACAGCAGCGTATTTGATGAGTCAAAGAAGTTAGTGCAAAAAGGGTCAATGCAGATAGTCCGGGTAGCTATTTGGTTAACTATTTAACTAACTATTTAACTAACTATCTTATGACTTGGAGATCGAAGCTGTTCAGGGTCCTGTTGGTTCCAGACTTGGTGCATCGATACCACTTGCCGTGCGGTAGCAGAGAGAACAGTCTATGACTTGGGTGGCTGTCGTGTGCGTGTGTGCGTGGGTGTCACCTCACCAATCTATGACTGGGAAACCCCTTTGTGTGTACAAGAGTGAGGTACACTACTTGACCAAAACTATGTGGACACCTGCTAATCGAACATCTTATTCCAAAATCATGTGGATTAATATGGAGTTGGTCGCAGTCGGCGTTCCGACTGGCTCGCAGTCGGCATTCTAATTAATCCCAAAGGTGTTCGATGTGGTTGAGGTCAGGGCCCTGTGCAGGCCAGTCAAGTTCTTCCACACCGATCTCGACAAACCATTTCTGTATGGAACTCGCTTTGTGCATGGAGGCATTGTCATGCTGAAACAGGAAAGGGCCTTCCCCAAACTGTTGCCACAAAGTTGGAAGCACAGAATCGTCTAGAATGTCATTGTATGCTGTAGCATTAAGATTTCCCTTCACTGGAACTAAGGGGCCTAGCCCAAACCATGAAAAACAGCCCCAGACCATTATTTCTCCTCCACTAACCTTTACAGTTGGCACTATGCACTCGGGCAGGTAGCGTTCTCCTGGCAACTGCCAAATCCAGATTTGGCCGTCGGACTTCCAGATTCATCACTCCAGAGAATGCGTTTCCACTGCTCCAGAGTCCAATGGCGGCGAGCTTTACACCACTCCAGCCGACGCTTGGCATTGCGCATGGTGATCTTAGGCTTGTGTGCAGCTGCTCGGCCATGGAAACCAATTTCATGAAGCTCCCGACAAACAATTATTGTGCTGACGTTGCTTCCAGAAGCAGTTTGGAACTCGGTAGTGAGTGTTGCAACCGAGGACAGATGATTTTCACGCGCTACGCACTTCAGCACTCGGCGGTCCCATTCTGTGAGCTTGTGTGGTCTACCACTTCTTGGCTGAGCCGTTGTTGCTCCTAGACGTTTTCACTTCACAATAACAGCACTTACAATTGACCGGGGCAGGTCTAGCAGGGCAGAAATTTGACGAACTGACTTGTTGGAATGGTGGCATTCTATGACGGTGCCACGTTGAAAGTCACTGAGCTCTTCAGTAAGGCCATTCTATTGCTAATGTTTGTCTATGGAGATTGCATGGCTGTGTGCTCGATTTTATACACCTGTCAGCAACGGGTGTGGCTGAAATAGCCAAAATCTACTAATTTGAAGGGGTGTCCACATACGTTTGTATATATAGTGTATCTCTTTGAGTAATGGAAATGTGTGGCAATGTTATGCTGTATGTGCGTGTGGTGGAAGTGGTTGTTTGTCTCCAAACACTGGATACTAGAGTGACTAACAGACACCCGAAATGGATGGAACTGGACTCACCAAGGTCTGGAGAAGCTGGTGGTGATACAGTGGTGGTGAATGCTTCCTCCCTGAACGAATGGGAATTTACATTCTTTCCCCTCTACTGTAAGGACTGGATCCACAGAAACAGGAGTAGATACATATGGTTATCAGCACAAGTGAACATATTGTATTTTACACATATTCTAGTAATAAATTCCTCATTCTCTGCAGGAAAATGAAAAAAAGTCAGTATTTCATTAAGTTTGCTGCACAAGATCAGTTCAACATCAATATTGAAAGTAAAAACAATATCAACCCTAAAACACTTTGTGGCAGAATGGAGGCCACTTTAAATATGCTATGAGAAAGCAGGTGTTATCGGCTTGGGATCACAGCATATGATAGACAATTAATCCTTTGAGTTTGACAGTGGCTCCAGCCAGGACCCAATCAAGTTATATTACTAGGGAGGCCCATTAGAAGGGATGCATAGATATCAGCACTATATCCTTCCCTTAAGACAGCCTAATCGTTGTTCTGTTATGAAAAGAGATGTGGACCCTTGCCAACACAAGCTGAATAATTCTGGATTCCAACTGTATCGACTAAAGAGGTCATTATCATTGAGTTCTTGACTGGTAAATGGTTGATGGACTGTATTGTACAGTTGTGTAATCATATTATACAAACAACATATTTCAACATTTTATAAACAACATATTGAGACAGGATAGTGAAGATCACGTACAAAACTGTAATCAATTAAACAGGTGGTGTATACTGTTAATGTTAATAGGAATGATTACCTTTATTATTATCTCTGTTCACATTTCCTGAACTAAATGTTTCATATCCTGGGAGTACCATTCGCTGGAATCAAAGTGAAGCAATATTAAAGGAATGCATGGTTAGTTTACTTTGCTGGCAAATTATGCACGCCAAAATATGCCTCTCCAAACGCAAACGGTTCACTTGTTGCGCTCTAGGAGAACTACTATAATTGTAAGAAATAACTTCACTTACCGTCCGTGCACTGAAGACATACAGTAGGAAAAGTAACACAAAGTATAGCATCATAATATTTTGGGTTACTTAGTCTCTGTTATCATGCGCAAAATTATTAGAAGTTAATTTCTTGAATCAAGTCCGTCAGATAATGGTCACGTTATATCTGTCAATTCGAGAGAACTCAGCCTGCTTTTGGTCACGGAGAACGCGTGATAGCCTGCAAGAGCGAGCCTGTCCCCTGCAAACTTTATTGAGTAAATCAAATGCGTCATTAGACCTACTTTTTGGTTATGGCCATCATTCTACACAAAACATCGAATTACAACATATTTCCCTTACGAGACGCCCACGATTAAACATGCAAGATCTTGAAAGAGCTGATCTTTGATGTAATGGAAATTCACTTTTTCGAGGAGGGGGGTGGGTGATGGTGCGTTAATTCTCCTCTCTGAGCTCGTTAACCATTCGTAAACATTCCAACTGCGGCGTGCTGTGGCAAGAATACCCCCTGTCCAATAACCAAGCCTCTAATTTTCAAAGATTGCAGTAATTGAAATCCCTGTTATGGTAAACTACACTCGGGGATATATTATTCTTACTGACATGACATTACTTCCTGACAAGACTGGTTTAAAAGGGGTTTCATTACTTCCTGACAAGACTGGTTTAAAAGGGGTTTATAATGTGTGACTCAAATAATAAATTGTTCACTTATGATTACTAATACTGTTAATAACTGACCACCATTATGACCAATTTAGCAAACAGATTTAAGAAGACAAAACACACTTGGGAGAATTCTGGAATGTGAAAATCGTAAAGACCAATGATAATGGTTTGACAGGTCTATGTTTGGAGCAGGTTGGGTATCAAGGATTTTCATTCTTACAAATAATTTTCATTTCAAGCGAAATTAATAATTAAAGGGGCAATCTTGATTTAGTACATCCATTTTTGGAAGTTTAAATTAATGATATATAGCCAATGATTCTTGAAGAATAGTACTTATAAATGACTCCTGAGCTTCCCACTGGGCACACACTGGTTGAATCAACGCAGTTTCCACGTCATTTCAATGGAATTATGGACCAACGTGGAATAGACGTTGAATTGACATCTGTGCCCAGTGGGTTAGTTCTACTGTCGTACCCCATCAGTTGGGATTGTTTAAATACCAGATTGACCCTTTAATAAAATCCTTCAAAATGACTAACAACAGAGGCTTCCATTCTGGCATTATAAAGGTGGGAATGTTTATTGAGTGGAATTTGAACAGCTAAACATCAAGCCAGACCATAATAGATCAAATGTACAGACATGAAGAGGCATCATATTTTGTTCACCATGAAACAGTGTACACTGAGTGTACAAAACATTAAGAACACCTTCCTAATATTGAGTTGACCATTCTTGATACACACAGAAACCTGGAGCATGAAAACCCCAGCATTGGTGGAGTTCTTGACACAGACCAGTGCACCTGGCACCTACTACCATACCCTGTTCAAAGGCACTTCAATCTTTTGTCTTGCCCATCCACCCTCTGAATGGTACACATACACAATCCATGTCTCAATTGTCTCAAGGCTTAAAAATCCTTATTTAACCTGCATCGTACCCTTCATCTACACTGATTGAAATGTATTGAACAAGTGACATCAATAAGAGATCATAGCATTCACCTGGATTTATCTGGTCAGTCTATGTCATAGAAAGAGCAGGTGTTCATAATGTTTTGTACACTCAGTGTATGACCAGAATAATACAGTAAAATGCACTAGCATTGAAAGGAGTTTCTCTTGTTCCAACAATGTGTGAATCCTATCAACTACCTGAAAGAGGCTTAATTCTATATCCCCTGCTTTACAGTACCCACAGTATTAGCATCCATCTAAAACAAGGTATCCCCTAATAAATTCCCAAACAGTAGTTTATTACCAAATTGTTCATTAATCTGAACTGGCAATTATTTTCCTTTTCATCACTTCATGAAAATGTATATCCGCTAAACAGTACGGCATAGTCAGTAATGATCCATAATACAATATCTATCACCATACAATTATTATACATTCTATCAGTTCTGGAGTGAAAAACGACAGCTTTTTACAGTAAAAGTCCCTTGTTCATCAAGTAAGTTCCTGTTTGAACAGACAGTGAATCAAGCTTGAAAAGTGCTGGTGAGGGTTGCTCAGCCTCAGAGCTCACACGATGGTGGCCTTGTATATGTCAGTCTTGGTGTCTTTGCTCCCTTCTGATTGGTCGTGGGCGTTGAGGGGCACGTGGGAGGTCTTCATTCGGCTCTGGCACTGCCGGAGCTCAGCGGCGTACCCTTGGAAACTGACGCTGAGCTCCGAGTCCTCTCCCTGGGTGATGGTGACTTCCCCCACCTTCTCCTCTTCCTCCGGGCACACTCCCTCCACGTCCATCACCTCCTGCAGTGCTGGCTGAGAGCGGACTGCTCCAAGACAAGGTGCCCTCTTGTGGGAGCGGTCAAGAGCACATGCTCTTTTTCTTCTCTCTGGGTAGAGGGGAGTGATGGGAGAATCAGACACATTTTAACCACAGTGGTCAAACAAGTCAAAAGCCCAGCTACAGTGTATGAAGGATGGGTACCAATCTACCAAAGAAACCCTCCAGAAGAGCTTTTTCCATCTCCATTATGACCCTTGAAATGCAGTATGTCCATTGAACTGATCTCAGAGAAGTGACCCGTGGGTGACAAAGCATCAGGCACAGAGTATTTGGCTTGATGGCTTCTGGCCCAGGATCAGTTCAGAACATTGTGCCCTATGATCTAACAAAATGAAACCATCTCAGCCATCAAAAGCTCTATGCATGCCATTCAGCTTGTCCACTTGCCTTCAAAATAACAAACTGAAACAGTTTAACTGATTGGTTACTCGTTAGATCCACTGTGTACTGTGCTCTACTACTGTCTACACCAGGGCTCTCCAACCCTGTTCCTGGAGAGCTGCCGTCCTGTAGGTTTTCGCTCCAAACCTAATCTAGCGCACCTGATTAGAAAATGTTTGGCTGGTTGATAAACTGAATCAGGTCTGTTAAAACTGGGGTTGGAGTGAAAACCTACAGAAGGGTAGCTCTCCAGGAACAGTGTTGGAGAGCCCTAGTCTAAACTCTTGGGGAAAAAAGGTGCTATCTAGAACCTAAAAGGGTTCTTCGGCTGTCCCCATAGGAGAACCCTTTGAATAACCCTTTTTGGTTCCAGGTAGAACCCTTTTGAGTTCCATGTAGAACCCTTTCCACAGAGGAACCCAAAAGAGTTCTACCTGGAACCAAAAAGGGTTATATATGGATCAAAAAGGGTTCTCCTATGGGGACCGCCAAAGAACCCTTTTGGAACCCTTTTTTCTAAGAGTGTAGACTTGTTGGATGTCAACCAAACGTGGAGCTTGCACACAAACTGAGCAGTGTTGCATTAATATGATGATACACTATGAAACAGGATTACATAATAAAGAACTTTATCAAAGGTGCATTTCTGGATCCAGATTCAAATCTGTAGTCATAATGGAGCTGGATCAGTGCAGTTTTTAGCTGTATTCTTATCTTTGACAAGTGTTTGACAAGTGAATATCGCAGATGGAGAAAGAATATCTGACCTGAAGCCGGTGTACATAATGAGACATCACATGATTAGAGGAAAGGGTTCTAGAGTGCGTTGACTCATACAGTTCCCCCGCAACACTTCTCTATTATATTGAGGGTGCGCGAGTCGAGAGAGGCCAGAGCTAACACTGAGTGATAATTCTCTTCGTCCCTCCTGCACTCAGTGACCCCCAGCTTTTCAACAGGAGTTCTAAGTGATTCATACACAGCACTCCAATACACACACCCTCTGACCTCCTTCGTCTCTGATTCACAGTCAAAGCAGTATTATAAACACAGCCTCCACAACGTTCCCTTGTCACAGCTGAAAACACAAACAGAACCTCTTTGCCAAGTGTAGGCCTACTTAACAAGTTGATGTGCTCAATATTGTCTCATGAAGCAACGGTAACGATTTACTTTGACTACATGTCCATAACGCATTTATTACACATCTACAAGCATGTCATGAACATGTTATAACAGGTCCCAACAGCATTATTAAAGGTTAATAAAATATATCCATAGCATATCTATAGCGTATTCATGTCATGCTATGCAAGAGCTCATAATTAGGTATCTTAATAAATGCAACATTACAGTGACAGCGTAGTGTCATCATTATGGCTGTTCTCAAAAGTGTGCTTCTGCCATACTTGTGTTAGTGAATATGCCAAAAGGCCAAACTATATTTTTTAAATTATGCTGATATGTAGCCTGTACTTGATATTTTGTGTCACTGGCCTACACACAATACCCCATAATGTCAAAATGAAATTATGTTTTTAGACATTTTTACTAATTAATTAAAAACAAAAAGCTGAAAGGTCTTCAGTCAAAAAGTATTGAATCCCTTAGTTATGGCAAGCCTAAATAAGTTCAGGAGTAACAATTTGCTTAACAAATCACATATAAAGTTTCATCGACGCACTCTGTGTGCAATAGTAGTGTTTAACATGATTTTTGAATGACCACCTCATCTCTGTACCCCACACACATAGATCATTGTAAGGTCCCTCAGTTGAGCTGTGAATTTCAAACACAGATTCAACCATAAAGATCAAGGAGGTTTTCTAATGCCTCGCAAAGAGTACCTATTGGTAGATGGGTATAAATAAAAAAGCAGACATTGAATATCCCTTTGAGCATGGTGAAGTTATTAATTACCCTTTGGATGGTGTATCAATACACCCAGTCATTACAAAGATACAGGCGTCCTTCCTAACTCAGTTGCCAGAGAGGAAGGAAAGCGCTCAGGGATTTGAAATGAGGCCAATGGCGACTTTTAAACAGTTACAGAGTTTAATGGCTGTGATAGGAGAAAACTGAGGATGGATCAACAACATTGCAGTTACTCCACAATACTAACCTAATTGACAGAGTGAAAAGAAGGAAGCCTGTACAGAATACAAATATTCCAAAACATGCATCCTGTTTGCAATAAGGCACTAAAGTAAAACTGCAAAAAATGTGGCAAATAAATGAACTTCATGTCCTGAATACAAAGCATTATGTTTGGGGAAAATCCAACACATCACGGAGTACCACTCTTCATATTTTCAAGCATGGTGGTGGCTGCATCATGTTATGGGTATGCTTGTCATCGGCAAGATCCTAGAGAAAAACCTGGTTCAGTCTTTTTTCCAACAGACAATGGGAGACAAATTCACCTTTCAGCAGGACAATAACTTAAAACAGGCCAAATACACACTGGAGTTGCTTAGCAAGACGTCATTGAATGTTCCTGAGTGGCCTAGTTACAGTTTGGGCTTAAACCGGCTTGAAAATCTATGGCAAGACCTGAAAATGGCAGTCTAGCAATGATCAACAACCAGCTTGTTGATTATTTTTAAAAGAATAATGAGCAAATATTGTACAATCCAGGAGTGCAAAGCTCTTAGAGACTTACCCAGAAAGACTCACAGCTGTAATCGCTGCCAAAGGTGATTCTAACATGTATTGAGTCAGGGGTTGAATACTTATCTAATTAAGATATATTTTATTATGTTTTATGAATTTTTTACAAATGTTCACATTTTTCTTCCACTTTGACATTACAGAGTATTTTGTGTAGATCGTTGACAAAAATTAAAATTAAATGAATATTAATTACACTTTGTAACACAACAAAATGTGGAAAAAGTCAAGGGGTGTGAATACTTTCTGAAGGCACGATTGAAGTGGTCTGGAATAAATGTTCTCTCATTACAGTAGGCCTATTTGAGTTGAGAGGTATGATTTCTGTCTTGACACTGTTCATAACATGACCCTGTGCTGGCTGGCTGTCGGGTTCTTGTCCATCAATGGGCCATGGCACCAGACTCGCCCAGACAGACCATTTCTCCACAGGGCCAGTTTGGAACAGAACCAGTTGCACAGCTCACTAAGACTGGCTGAGATCAGCCCCAAGGACCCCTGGTTTCTGCCAGATGGATGATTCAGGGTCAGCTGTAGCCAGCTTTCAGGTGTGTCAGTCAGACAGACGGAGAAGACAGAGGGATTTAAAGTGAGGTTAAAGGATCATTGAGCCACTAGGTCCCTCAAGCAAGAATTCTGAATCAGTGTAAGCTAATTATGTTTATTTTCTATTCTATATTACGATTGTCACATTTTCATTTTGTTGTTAAGAAGTAGCTGCAGTGGGGTGAATACTAAGCCTAGCCCTGTGCCTAAGTAGTCGATTGCATTTGAAAGTATAAAAGCTTTTCTAAATTCCAGATATGGACAAAGATAAATCAGCCCATTTCTGCAAAAGCTTGTGTGGTAGGCCAATGATATCACAAAGCCTTAGAATCAAAACCACTCGCTACTATACAGTGAGGGAAAAAAGTATTTGATCCCCTGCTGATTTTGTTCGTTTGCCCACTGACAAAGACATGATCAGTCTATAATTTTAATGGTAGGTTTATTTGAACAGTGAGAGACAGAATAACAACAACAAAAATCCAGAAAAACGCATGTCAAAAATGTTATAAATTGATTTGCATTTTAATGAGGGAAATAAGTATTTGACCCCTCTGCAAAACATGACTTAGTACTTGGTGGAAAAACCCTTGTTGGCAATCACAGAGGTCAGACGTTTCTTGTAGTTGGCCACCAGGTTTGCACACATCTCAGGAGGGATTTTGTCCCACTCCTCTTTGCAGATCTTCTCCAAGTCATTAAGGTTTCGAGGATGACGTTTGGCAACTCAAACCTTCAGCTCCCTCCACAGATTTTCTATGGGATTAAGGTCTGGAGAATGGCTAGGCCACTCCAGGACCTTAATGTGCTTCTTCTTGAGCCACTCCTTTGTTGCCTTGGCCGTGTGTTTTGGGTCATTGTCATGCTGGAATACCCATCCACAACCCATTTTCAATGCCCTGGCTGAGGGAAGGAGGTTCTCACCCAAGATTTGACGGTACATGGCCCCGTCCATCGTCCCTTTGATGCGGTGAAGTTGTCCTATCCCCTTAGCAGAAAAACACCCCCAAAGCATAATGTTTCCACCTCCATGTTTGACGGTGGGGATGGTGTTCTTGGGGTCATAGGCAGCATTCCTCCTCCTCCAAACACGGCAAGTTGAGTTGATGCCAAAGAGCTCGATTTTGGTCTCATCTGACCACAACACTTTCACCCAGTTCTTCATTGGCAAACTTCAGACGGGCCTGTATATGTGCTTTCTTGAGCAGGGGGACCTTGCGGGCGCTGCAGGATTTCAGTCCTTCACGGCGTAGTGTGTTACCAATTGTTTTCTTGGTGACTATGGTCCCAGCTGCCTTGAGATCATTGACAAGATCCTCCCGTGTAGTTCTGGGCTGATTCCTCACCGTTCTCATGATCATTGCAACTCCACGAGGTGAGATCTTGCATGGAGCCCCATGCCGAGGGAGATTGACAGTTATTTTGTGTTTCTTCCATTTGCAAATAATCGCACCAACTGTTGTCACCTTCTCACCAAGCTGCTTGGCGATGGTCTTGTAGCCCATTCCAGCCTTGTGTAGGTCTACAATCTTGTCCCTGACATCCTTGGAGAGCTCTTTGGTCTTGGCCATGGTGGAGAGTTTGGAATCTGATTGATTGATTGCTTCTGTGGACAGGTGTCTTTTATACAGGTAACAAGCTGAGATTAGGAGAACTCCCTTTAAGAGTGTGCTCCTAATCTCAGCTCGTTACCTGTATAAAAGACACCTGGGAGCCAGAAATCTTTCTGATTGAGAGGGGTCAAATACTTATTTCCCTCATTCAAATGCAAATCAATTTATAACATTTTTGACATGCGTTTTATTTTGTTGTTATTCTGTCTCTCACTGTTCAAATAAACCTACCATTAAAATTATAGACGGGGCCATGTACTGTCAAATCTTGGGTGAGAACCTCCTTCCCTCAGCCAGGGCATTGAAAATGGGTTGTGGATGGGTATTCCAGCATGACAATGACCCAAAACACACGGCCAAGGCAACAAAGGAGTGGCTCAAGAAGAAGCACATTAAGGTCCTGGAGTGGCCTAGCCATTCTCCAGACCCTAATCCCATAGAACATCTGTGGAGGGAGCTGAAGGTTTGAGTTGCCAAACGTCATCCTCGAAACCTTAATGACTTGGAGAAGATCTGCAAAGAGGAGTGGGACAAAATCCCTCCTGAGATGTGTGCAAACCTGGTGGCCAACTACAAGAAACGTCTGACCTCTGTGATTGCCAACAAGGGTTTTTCCACCAAGTACTAAGTCATGTTTTGCAGAGGGGTCAAATACTTATTTCCCTCATTAAAATGCAAATCAATTTATAACATTTTTGACATGCGTTTTATTTGATTTTTGTTGTTGTTATTCTGTCTCTCACTGTTCAAATAAGCCTACCATTAAAATTATAGACTGATCATGTCTTTGTCAGTGGGAAAACGTACAAAATCAGCATGGGATCAAATACTTTTTTCCCTCACTGTACACCTGCACTTCATATGAAAACTACAGTGAAAACACTGGCAACGAGAAATGGGATGATGTCCAATTTTATGTATTTATGTATTGGTTCTTTGCTATGACTAGAAAATGGAACATGTTTGGGTTTATCCTCAAATGCCCTAGTATGGCAGATGAGATTGATGCAATGCATGGCTGTGGAAGAACAGTTTAACTATATACTGTCGCCCTCTAGTGGACTAAATAATTAATTTAAAAGATAACTAGCAATACATGCTTATCTGACCAGATGCACAACCATCATTTGATTTTACACGGAAAGGAAAAACATAATTAAATAGATAACAGATGATATATTTTAGATATTAAAATGGTAAATATATCTCAACACATCACACTCATGAGGTCATACAGATTGTTATTTCACGTCAGGTGGGGTGACCCTAACAGACCAGTGTTTTGTTTTCAACATGAGTTTACATTAATGTATTTGTCAGGGATTGAATTGGGATATCCTATAGGAGCTGACCCCATAACCACTAAGTCTGAGTATCAGTCTGTTGATGCCATCATGCCAACACTCACTGTCATGCAAACATGTTAGGCTTGACTGACAGCAATGGAGTAGGCAAGAGCACAAACAGATCTGGGACCAGACTAAGAATAACTAACTTTTTCATGCTTAACTTAATTAGTTAATTAACCACTAATTCAAGGTTGAGGTGAACTCTGTTCCACACCTATAAGTAAACCCCAGGGAACATAGACCGTAGGCTGCTATTATTTGATGAAACCTTTGGTTTGTGATAATGTTGTTTTCTCTCTGGCTTCTGTTAACCTGTGGGAAACACTTTCACCAGCAGAGGGTGGTAGTATTGACAGTAGCCATAAAGTAACAGAGGAATGATTTCATTTCTACTCATCACAATGATTAAGAAGACTGTAGTTTGATTGACTGAAGTAGGAGATTATGACATTTATATGTAATTGTTGACACAACATCCAATTTTTTGAGTTTATGCAGAAATGTGCCTGAAACACTGCATACAATCATTTCTCTCTGATGCTGTGTCAGTTTGTCCTCTTTAAGGGTCAAAGGTAATTACTTACACAGCCATGATAACGTAAAATGTTGCCTTTCAGATGTAGCGAGAGAGAGCAATAGTTTCTCTGCAGCAAAACAGTCAACTAATGCAAGATGGACCTGTTACCATGGTTCCCAAGGTGGCAGGGACAGGCTGATGCGTTTGCAACCAGAACAGACGAGCAGAGACTCACTGCAAGGCTTATACTAACCTCCCATATCAACTTGTGTACACATATCACCTTACAAATATCTATTGACAGAGCTATTAAGAAAAGGTCAGGGCTAGACATGTTGTGTCCACCTGACTGATGGCCTCTGTATACTTTGAAGTGATCCTTCCTTTGAGCTGCAGGCCTGGGTTCAAATAGAATTTGTTTTCTTTCAAATACTTTCAGCGATTGATTGAGCCTGCCTGGAGTGCTAGATGGACAGGGTTTGCACTTTGGGGACTATTCCATTGGTTCCATTGCTCCAGACAAGTTCAATCAAGCACAAGTATTTTAAACAAAACAAATGCTTTTTGAGACAGTACTTATGAGTCCATGTAAATAAAAGCTTGAATTCTAGCCTTCTCTTAATTCCTTTTTTAGCTGTATAGATCTTCAAACAACACAGCTGGATAAGGCTTCCTTTTAAATTGGGACATCAAAGCGTGTTGTTATTACTCTAATAGGGCTTTTGAACACCAGTGAGACAAGACTGAAGTGAAATCACACAGCTAAACTGGTTGTCTTGTGACAACAATAAATTACGGTTGCAGATCATAATGTTGGTGATTACAATGGATGCCCTGCCCACCACTATCAACTGTTCATTTTGTTTTGACAGACTTACCCACCCCAATAGAGATAGATAGTGAATGATATACAGTTGACTCCAGATAAATGCAACAGCTTGGGACTGTTGCGGCAGAGTGCACTCAATCAAATTTGTAATTTATCGGGAGTTAGTTGACTGCATTCACAAACTTATCAGGCTAACCATGACTATCAACCTGACTTACTACATAGTGGAGAACTAGAAACTGACCAGTTCGTAGGGGGTATAGAAAATGAAATCCATGTGCAGGACTGATACAGCTCTTCACTGCTCATAGAGAAATAATTATGCATTAGCTGAGGTACATTACAGAAAGCAGTAAAAACAAAAGAGTCTAGTGTTGCAAAATTCCCGTAACCTTCTCAAAATTCCCAGGTTTTCCAGAAATCCTGGTTTGAAGATTCCTGGAATCAGGAAGGAATAAACCGGAAAGCTGGGAGTCCTACAACTGGGAGTTCTGGAAAACCTAGAAATTATGGGAAAGTTACAGACATTTTGCAATCCCTTAGAAAGACAGACTAAAGCAAGACAGACAAAACAGGCAGAATTACACACAAACAACACAAACGCCACTGAATGACCTCTCACACAGACACAACAATCAGAACTACACACAAACAAATCAGAATTACTCTGACACAGACGCCACAAGCTTCTCAGAAGCGCATAGACAAAGCAGCTACCATGCAAGCACAGGTCAGGGAGGAGGTGGAAGACAAACTAAATGAAAGAGATGTATGTAGTGTTAGGGAAAGTTGGAGAAGAAGAGGCATGGAGTGATAACTGAATTTGAGATCATAAACGTGTAAAAAGACAGACGATGTGACTCCAGGTCTAACATTTATTAGATCTAATCAAACACAGATACAGAATTAATTGTCATGATTATCTACAACAGGCATCTACAGAGGGATAGGATGATTTCAGACAGAGTGTGACATGCAATTCAACAATGATAACGTTCATTTCAAAAGGACCTCTATCATTACTGTTTTTTCATCAAGGAGTCTATAATTATCAACATCTTGTAAAGAAACTGGTTCAGTTTTCCTTCTATATATTACCAGATAGAGTAAAATCAGAGCAAAAAACCTCTTATTTATTATCTAAATTGTTGAATTGCATTGCATTAGAGGATGGGATGGAAGAAAACACAGCTTTTCGATTAAAATAAGTACAGGCAGTTAAGAACAATCATGATCATCTTTTCAAATAACAATTTCATAACTGCTTACGTTTTATCTTGTCTGTAGCTATGTACTAGGTTTAGGACTTTACTCCAATTATACATTCATAATGCTGGCATTGAGCTTTTATTGACATGAAAGGCTGTGACTCATTGCAATCTATTCCAGGTTCTCTATTTGAATCAATCAATCAAACAATTCACACTTGCATGGTAATTGTAGCTCGCTACAATTGGTTACTGTCAAATTATAGTATGTCTATTTTTCATGGATTGTAATGACAACTGTCATGTTGATTATTACAGCATTACAGTATGTAGGCATTATGAACTGAGTTTTTATTTACCTGGGTCAAATCTGCATCCTCATATCCTCTGTGGTACAACAATATGAAACTTTTTAAGGTTTACTATCACTAAAACCCATCAGTTCAGTGGTGTGCGAATATAAATGTAATTCATTTCAAAATATATACATCACTATTTACAATTGAGCTGAACTTACTATTGAAAGTGACCACATAAACAACGCTATCTATGTTCATTCGAAAATATTCAAAGGAGTAAAAATGACTGGGGTACTACTGAGAGAGAATACATTTTCAGTTGTAAATAAAGTGCATTGAAGTCAGTATAAAAGGAGTTGTCGTTGGAGGTCAGATCACCCTCAGACACACACACGATCACACACTCTCTGTCTCTCACACACACACAAACACATACATACACGCACACACACACCAACACACTAATGCATAGTCACACTGTGGAAATACCTGAGCTGGACTGGCCATTCCCACCACCATCATGGAAGGAGTGGGCGCAGGGCAAAGGAGGGGTGAAGTTGACCTCAGGCAGGCTGCCCTCGTGGGACAGCAGCGCAGGGGCGGGGGCCAACAAGGTGTGGTTGGGGCTGGTGATGTCTCCCTCGCCCACCAGGGTCAGGTCAGCGTGGGTGTCTTCCTCCAGCGCCCTAAGGCCCGGGCCTCTAGACTCCGAGGGGCGAGGGATGGGTGAGATGGCGGCGCTGAAGGGGGGGACGGGGCGGCGGGGCGGGGGCAGTAGCGCTCGGCGCGCCGCAGCGGAGTGGGAGTGTCCGTTGGTGTTGCTGGGGGAGGAGTCCAGGCTCTCAGAGCGCAGGCTGGCGTTGAGGGGGCCGCGGGCAGGGGCACCGCCAACCCCGTTCTCCCTGCCCGCCCTCTGGCCTTGTTTGATGGAGGTGGGGGTGGAGCAGGCCACGTCTAGGGAGAGAGTGGAGGGGGAGCCGGGGATTAACCGCAGGAAGTCAGGTAACTCCAGGTCCTCTTTGTTCAGGAGGCCTCTCTGGTCATTTCTCCGGCTGCTCTGCGCCCGGCTCAGGAGCTCGAAGAATTCTAAAGAGAGAGAAAGCAGTAGAGTTACTTCATATTCCTAAAACTAGGGTTGCAAAATTCCGGTAACTTTCCCCAAAAAAGTTTCCCAGAAAAGAAAGGTACCATCATTTTGCAACCCTATCTAACACCCTCCCAAAGAACAAGAAAATAGGTCAAATAAAAAGGGGATTAGTTAATTTAACGTGCACAGTCCCACGCTGCACTGACAGATAACAATGAAGGTTGAAGGCTTCTTTTACAGTTGGTGTTAGTGATGCGGCGAAGCAAAGCTCAGAGAAGCAACAGCACGTTGGAAATAGAGGGGGATTTACCTTCAGCTTCATCTATATTAATCTTTTTCGGCTTTCTCTTTTCCACAGGGAGCGACGGATCTGGTCCGCTTGCCTTTCCAGACGACCTGTCATCTCCCTGCAGACGCAACAATAACAACGCACTCCGTTAAGGGGGTGAGGGAATAGGGTGTGCATGCCCTGTACCAACACCACTACAACACATCCTGGGCAGACTTACTTAAGTGTTCGCACCTGTGCCCCTGTTATTTTTAGAACTATAGGAAACACAAAAAACAACCATAAAACACGAGCGTGTCGTTTCTTTGATGCTTGTTGTTTATTTGTACGCTTCTTTTATTCTTAGTAAATCAGATGAATGTAATATCCCTAGGAGACAAGGTCGGATCGCAACTACAAAGATGACCTGGAGGCTGAACTACAAAGTGGGAGGTCAGCAAGTCAGCTACAGCAGCAGCATTTAAGCAAGAAACAACTCGACACCAGCCAGGAACAAAGTAGAGTAGAGCACTTGAGCAATTATTATGTGACATTCAATTGTTAAGAAGCAGCATAGCAGGGGAGTTACAGCACATTTAGTTACTTCAAGGAGACTTGAGAAAGTGAAAACAGGGATAAAAGGAGGAGGAAGATGGTGGTTTCCTTACTGTTGCAGAAAGACTCTTGGTGGTCAATGATGGCGGGTGTGCTTTCAAGGAGCCTGACTTGGACTTAGAGTCTATGGAGAGAAAGAAACAACAGTGAGGTAAATAGGAGCCAATTAATCATCCCACATGTCCTCCTAACTCTGATAGCTTTGTTTATCACTGGAAGTCAGTGGGGACGACAAAACAGGACATTGATTACGAGAGCTGTTTGAATTCCTGGAAACAGATGGGCTGAAGTGCAAGGCCAACATTGGAGGAATTGGATTGGATTTCTCCAGCCACTATCTTGGTGGCTGTTTGGGGGGTTTGAGTGTTCATCATGCCAAATCAATGACCATAGGACTTGGCAAGACAAACAGATCTGGTTAGGTCACTGTAGAAGATGGAATGGTGGCTTTCTTCATTATCTGTCTCTCATCTCTGTCTTTGGTGTTCGGTGTGATGGGCAGTCTTACCTTTCCCTGAGGCAACGGGGTCTGCTCTCTCCAATACCACACGCAGGCCGTCCAGGCTGGATATGGGCGCCCCCAGGTCTAGGGGCTCCGTTTCTCCACTCTGTCAAAACACAACACAGCGTTTTAGCAGAGTCATCATGCCCCCTCAGATTTGTCCTGTTATATACATTATATAAACAAAAGTATGTGGACACCCATTCAAATTAGTAGATTTGGCTATTTCAGCCACACCCATTGCTGACAGGTGTATACAATTGAGCACACAGCCATGCAATCTCCATAGACAAACATTGGCAGTAGAATGGCCTTACTGAAGAGCTCAGTGACTTTCAACTTGGCACCGTCATAGGACGCCACCTTTCCAACAAGTCAGTTTGTCAAATTTCTGCCCTGCTAGGTATGCCCTGGTCAACTGTAATTGCTGTTATTGTGAAGTGGAAACGTCTAGGAGCAACAACGGCTCAGTCACGAAGTGGTAGGCCACACAAGCTCACAGAACGGGACTGCCGAGTGCTGAAGCGCGTAGCATGTAAAAATCGTCTGTCCTCGGTTGCAACACTCACTACCGAGTTCCAAACTGCCTCTGGAAGCAACGTCAGCACAATAACTGTTCGTCGGTAGCGTCATGAAATGTGTTTCCATGGCCGACCAGCCACACACAAGCCTAAGATCACCATGCGCAGTACCAAGCGTTGGCTGGAGTGGTGTAAAGCTTGCCGCCATTGGACTCTGGAGCAGTGGAAACGCGTTCTCTGGAGTGATGTATCATGCTTCACAATCTGGCAGTCCGATGGACAAATCTGGGTTTGGCGGATGCCAGGAGAACGCTACCTATAGTATAGTGCCAATCTGTAAAGTTTGGTGGAGGAAGAATAATGGTATGGGGCTGTTTTTCATGGTTCGGGCTAGGCTCCTTAGTTCCAGAGAAGGAAAATCTTACCACTACAGCATACAATCTAGACGATTCTGTGCTTCCAATTTTGTGGCAACAGTTTGTGGAAGGCCCTTTCCTGTTTCAGCATGACAATGCCCCTGTGCATAAAGCGAGGTCCATACATAATAATAAATGGTGTGTCGAGATCGGTGTGGAAGAACTTGACTGGCCTGCACAGAGCCCTGACCTCAACCCCATCAAACACCTTTGGGATGAATTGGAACGCCCACTGCGAGCCAGGCCTAATCGCCCAACATCAGTGACCAACCTCACTATGCTCTTGTGGCTGAATAGAAGCAAGTCCCCGCAGCAATGTTCCAACATCTAGTGGAAAGCCTTCCCAGAAGAGTGAAGGCTGTTATAACAGCAAAGGGTGGACCAACTCCATATTAATGCCCATGATTTTGGAATGAGATGTTCGACGAGCAGGTGTCCACATACGTTTGGTCATGTAGTGTATATTTTTGTTCTTATTCTTTTTTCTCTATAATACTACTAGCCACTTAGCAATTTTATGGAGTTGGCTTTAGCTAGCCCAGATAGGTTGACAATGTCCCAACCTCATAACTAGCTACCAAGAAGCCATTTCAGGCTATCAATCAAGTTAGAGTAGCTAGCTTGTCTAACTATCTTAGCTGGCAAGGTTGGTAGACTTTAGAAAAGCAAGCAATAACTAAATGTACTGAATAAGACTCATATTTTTTACCCAGAAGAACCACCAGTCAGGATGATAGAGACAGCTCAAGAGGTATAATTAGATATGCAGAAAAATATACATATTTTTGACATAGAATTAAGCATAATGATTATGGCTCTAGATTGCAGGAAAAAGCTGTTTCAGGTGTACGGAGGCCCCCTCCGGACTACCCCCCAGCCATCCTGACGTACTTTGTGCCCCCTCAGATTTTTGGGGTGCATGACGCTCCTGTGTTTTAGCATGTTCGTTTGCAAGCATTTTAGCCTATTAGCATGTTTCCCATCGATTTCTTCGCATGACCATGATGCCATATTGACATGCCAGATAGACAAGTTGCTACTTTAGCGTATCGTCACAACTTCTGTGTACTATCATTAACCATGTAAGATATGGAAGCCTTCGCTCCATTTAGAATGTGGCTTTCAGCTTACTGTGTAATACTATGGTAATGCTTGGAAAACCACCACAGGACCGAAATAAACCAACTAACTGCATGTTTTAGGAGTGTCGTCATTCATAATTATAGCCCTCTCTCTTTGCATCTTCAGAGGCCGTTTGAGTCAGAATGAGCCAACTACCCAGTAACATTTGAAGAGGATGCGGTTCCTTCCCCCTTCCAAGCCAATGAGACTCCACCCAGTGACATTGTCATCTTTTACATGCTCTACAGAAGAGCTGGGTTTGGTTGGACACACAGCTGCAAACAGAAAACATTGAGGCGACCCAGCCAGTCACCAACGTACTATTTTGGCCACCAGATCTTTGAGGTGTAGGCCGTATTTCGCCACGACGGGACGGAGGACTTCGGTGACGGGTTTGGTGGGTTTGGCCTTCAAGCCCACGGAGCGATTAATGGGTACCAGGTCCAACCTAAAAATAGAGGGAAAATAAATATGCAGATACTTTCTGTAACACGATTGTATGATTTTTTTCAGATTCTACTGGGAGGAAGAAATAGAGAGAGATATAGAGACATAAAGATATAGGGAGGTACAGATGTATCTTTTACCTGAATAGGGTGCGCTTTTCCATTCTGAGGTCCCGTGCGCTGAGGGTCATGCAGTCTTGGTCCAGCACCAAAGGCTAAAAATAATAAAAAACATGAAAACCTACTCACAAAGCCAGAAGTGATGCCTTACTAAAACAATAATATATGCCATTAAGCAGACGCTTTTATCCAAAGTGACTTTCAAACATGTGTGCATTCATTTTAACGGATGGGTGGCCCCAGCGGGAACTAACCACTTAATACATCAATGAATCTGCATTACATGCATTATTTCACTCTAAATCCACATTGAGATGCACAGTAAGGGAAACAGTTACTGTGCTAGGAACCATCGTGAGTTTCCCTCACCTTCTCTCCTCCCACCAGGAAGAGGTCTACGGCAGCCATGTTGATGCGGAGGCTCTGACAGAGGTCCCGGAGAACCTCCCTGATGGTGGCCCCCGGCCGCAGGGTCACAGAGGAGCACGAGCCGTCCGGCAGGGTCATGCTGCAGACCTTGGAGGAGCACTCCCTTACCCTCTCCCATACCGGCACCGAGTGACGATTGTCCCCCTGCACGGGAATACCATGTCAAACCATAGTCAGAGATGATAGAACTCAATGGAAGCAAGAGAAAAGACCAAGAGCTAAAACTGCAACCACAACAGTGTCTCTATGTTTTGTATGTAGTGTTTGATGTTCGTTCTGCCTGCAAACCAAATTTCCCTATGGGATAATAAAATCTAAATTGAACATCTGAACCTTGAAATGAACCCCCTTCAACTCATGTATTATATAGTATAACACCTGTAACCATCCATACAACGGTATACCCAAATCCCTTGTCAGGCGGAATTTCTGCAAAAATGCCACAAAACTAACAGAGTCATGATCTGTATAACTGATGCTTCTACTACAGAGCTATCTTGGTTCAGTGTTGCCATGGTGACCTAGCCTGGCCGTGCAGCAGGATCTTACCTCGGTCTTGCCCGCTGAACAGGAAGTGGCAAGCTCCAGACTAGCACCCGAGGACAAGGAGCCCTGTGATTCCCTCCGACCGTTGCTGCCCCAGGAGTCTCCTCAACAGAGGAAGGACAGGGAGGCCACAGTTAGGATACAACTCATTTCACATATACACAGAAAACACAATTAATATCCATGCATCATCACACCACAACTACACATAAACCTCAAGCTGCTATCCATGCATCAACTGAAAATAATTGCATAACATCGCCACAGTTAAGATACGACTCACATCACAACTACATAGAAAATACACCAACAATCCATGTATCATCACACCTCAACTACACATAAAACACACTTAATATCCTTGCATGAAAGGAAAACAATTGCATAACATCGCCATTGACATAAATCAGATGAAGCTCAAAACAACATTTAAAAGCAGCTTTAGAAGTTCATCTTTCATCGTAACAAATGTAAAGCACACGATGCAGTGCAGTGTATTGCCTGACCAAAGATCTACCACCATAATGCATGACAGAATGTCTATATTGAAACCATACACAAGAAGTTCCCTCACGGGGGGGATTAACTCCTTGTGACTCATTCTATGACTGAGAGTTGCTCACCGAGGTTGATTTCTCCGATGTCCTTTTTCTTGGGTCCCTTCCCGAAGCTCCGGTTCCGGGACCAAGAGAAGAAGATGCCCCGTTTCTTATGCTCATCGTGCTCTTCTCCGGGGTCCTCGTTCAGTGACCTCCCTGACTTCTGATTCTTGGCCTCCTATTGGACCACAAAACACCCAGTTCAAACAACCTGTCTAACACCTGGGTCGATACATTAGTGCATACCGTAGAAAACCGTTTGGCTATGGAAATTATTTAGCAGCGAAAAATGTTTTCTAATGGAAAACTAGAGTTTCTTATTGGACGAGTTCAGGTAGTCCCTCCCAATTTTGCTCAGTTTTCTTCCGTTTGGTACCTTGTGAATACGACCCTGATGTTTTGAAGATTAACAAACACCTATACTGGCTACAACACAAAATGTGCATCCCACAGGCGAGTTACACAAACAGCTAAGGTGGTTACTAAGACAATAGCAGATACCCTTTTGGCTGTTAAGTGGTGGGTACCTTATTCGGCGTGGAGTGGCCGGAGCTGGCACTGTGCTTGGATGGAGCGGGGCTACAGGGGATCTGGTAAGGGTCGGGTAATGGTCGTCCCTCCACTTCGGCCAGCATGCACTCCTGGTACAGGCCAGACTTCAGGAACCTGGAGTAGCTGTCGAACTTCATCAGGTTGAAGATCTTCAGAAAAAAATGGGGAGAGAAAAGGGTCTGGTCTTATGAAGGGTCACAAACGGTTATGACAGGTGTTGTAACAGCTATGATTCGGTCACATTTGTATCAACATTGTACAGACCTACAACAACAATGTACAGGCCTGAGAGTGTGTGTGTGTGTGTGTGGGGGGGGTATATGCTAGTTTGTGTTTGGCCCTAACGCACAACAGCCCTTTTGGAAACAGGCAGATGGTTGAAAAAAGGACACTGGGCATTAAAACTTGTGTACTGGAAAAATAAATGATGGCATAACAGTAAAAGAACATTCACACATAGCACTGAATCATAACAATGTTCCAGCAGCGCTGCACTGCAGTTGACACTGTGCTGCTCCTAGCTGTGTGTGTGTGTGTGTTTTTGGATTTACTATCCTTGTGGGGACCAGAATTCCTAAAACAAGGAAAATTCTGACAACTGGGAACATTTCGCCGGTCCCCTCAAGGAAAAAGGTTATTTTAGGCTTGGGTTTAGGTTTAGTGTTAGGGGTTACGGTTAGGGTATAACATAACATTTAGTAGGCAGTTGGTCCTCTCACCTGTAACTGCTGAGCCTTGAACATGTTTGGACATGGGGAGGTGAGTACATCGTCGGCCAGTTGGGCCTGACTGTCGATGTTGACCGGCGTGGTGGCCTTACTGGACAGGAAGCTGTTGTAAATCTCCCCCGCCCTCTGGGATAGCTGGGGAGGAGAGGAAGAGGTTTTATAAACACACACAACCATGACATAACCCAATGGTATAAAGGGGAATGGTTTTTAACTTTAAGCCATGATCAACCCTCACAATGGAGGGCTTTTTCTATCCAGTCCATGACATCTAAAACCTATATGGACTTCTGAACTGGACTAGATAGGAAAGTATTGTTTGGTCTTGAGTAAGGGGAATAAGCTTACCTGCTTTTTGTCCGTTGCAGGTACCTGACTGAAGTATTCACAGGCCTGCCAGAACAAGATATTCTCCTCACTGAATTCCTTTTTGAGGAATTCCTGCCGAGACACAAGCCACAGCTTTATCACACCTGCAATAAGCCTGGAGAGTGTTCTGGTCCAGTGTTGATTGGCTATATAGTTAACTATTGCTTCTATTCCACAGAAGATAATGTTTTAATGTCTAGTTAGCTTCGTATCGATTTAATCCAACAGAATGGAGAACGAGAGTTAACTGTAACATTTCGTAACATGCAAACTAAAACTCAATTCCCCAGTTGTTGATTAGTTGTAGTGTACTGCTAATTCTATTCCACAGAACACATTTGGACATCTGAGGTAGACAAGTATTGATTTCATCTAACGAATGGAGAATGAGAGAGATAATGAACTGTTCATTTCGTTGAATTTCAGATCCCATAACTAAACTAAAACTCCCAGTGAACTAAAATGTGTTCTTTACTGTACGTACTGAGAAGTAGCGGACGCCGATGGGGTCCTGGAGCAGGCGCTCGAAGCAGGCGGCCCAGCTGGCCACCCGGCGCTCTGACAGCCTTGTGTGGCTGCCGGCGCCGGGCAGACTGCTGTTGCTATTCAGACTGCTCTGGCTGCAGCAGCCCTGGAGCTGCACACCACCACCATAGTCTGGAGAGACAGAAAAGGGATAGAAAAGTGGTTAGGATGTGTTCCAAACTCACTAAAAGTGGCAATAATAAATCCTCTCCTGAAAAAGCCAAACCTTGACCCGGAACATTTAAAAAACAAATTGGCCTATATCAAATTTCCCATTCCTCTCATTAAAAAAAGAAGCTGCCTTCCTGAAGACATATAATGTATACAAAAAACTCCAGTCTGGTTTTAGACCCCATCATAGTACTGAGACTGCACTCTTGACGGTGGTAAATGTCCTTTTAATGGCATCAGACCAAGGCTCTGCATCTGCCCTCGTGCTCCTAGACCTTAGTGCCGCTTTTTACACCATCAATCACCACATTTTGCTGGAGAGATTGGAAACCCTAATTGGTCTACGCGGACAAGTTCTTGCCTGGTTTAGATCTTATCTGTCAGAAAGATATCAGTTTGTCTCTGTGGATGGTTTGTCTTCTGAGAAATCAATGTTATGTTTCGGTAATCCTCAAGGTTCTGTTTTATTTAGGACCACTATTGTTTTCACTATATATGCTACCTCTTGGTCATCCGGAAACACAATGTCAATTTCTATGCAGACGACACACAGCTAGCTGTACATTTTGATGAAACATGGTGACGCTCCAAAATTGCCTATCCTGGAAGCATGTGTTTCAGACATAAGGAAGTGGATGGGGCAAATGTTTTGCTTTTAAACACGGACAAAACAGAGATGCTAGTTCTAGGTCCCAAGAAACAAAGAAATCTGCTGTTTGATCAGACAATTAATCTCGATGGTTGTACAGTAGACTCAAATAAAACTGAAGGACCTTGACATTACTCTGGACCCTGATCTCTCTGTGATTAACATATAAAAAATATTTCAAGAACAACTTTTTTCCATCTTCGTAACATTGCAAAAAATCAGAAACGTTGTCTAAAAATGATACAGAAAGAACAATCCCTGCTTTTGTCACTTCAAGATCAGACTACTGCAATGCTCTACTCTCTGGCTACCCGGATAAGGCACTAAATAAACTTCAGCTAGTGCTAAATACGGCTGCTAGAATCTTGTCTAGAAGCAGAAAATTATATCATATTACTCCAGTGCTAGCCTCTGACTTCCTGATTTCAAGGTTTTACTGCTAACCTACAAAGCATTACATGGACTTGCTACTGCCTATCTCTCTGATTTGGTCCTGCCGTATATACTTACACGTATGCTACGGTCACAAGACGCAGGCCTTCTTATTGTTCCTAGAATTTCTAAGCTGGAGAAAGGGCCTTCTCCTATAGAGCTACATTTTTATGGAATGGTCTGCCAATCCATCTGAGAGACGCAATCTTTAGGTCTTTACTGCGAAGGTTAACGGTAAGGCATTGGAGTGACGAACCACCCTTGCTGTCTCTGCCTGGTCAACTCCCCTCTCTCCACTGGGATTCTCTGCCTCTGAACCTATTACGGGGGCTAAGTCATTGGCTTGCTAGTGCTCTCCCATGCTGTCCCTAGGAGGGGTGCATCACGTCTTGGCAAAGTGGGTGGGGTTATATCCTGCCTGGTTGGCTCTGTCCGGGGGTATCGTCGGACGGGGCCACAGTGTTCCCCGACCCCCCCAGTATCTATGCTGCAATAGTCTATGTGCGGGAGGGCTAGAGTCAGTTTGTCCTATCTGGTATAATTCTCCTGTCTTATCTGGTGTCCTGTGTGATCTTAAGTATGCTCCCTGTAATTCTCCCATCTCTCTCTTTCCCCTACCGGAGGACCTGAGCTCTAGGACCATGCCTCAGGACTACCTGGTCTGATGACTCCTGGCTGTCCCTATCCCCAGTCCACCTTGTTGTGCTGCTGATCCAGTTTCTGCTGTTCTGCCTGCGACTATGGAACTCTGACCTGTTCAACGGACGTGCTACCTTCTCCCGGAACTGCTGTTTCGACCTTCTCCCTCCCTCTCCCTCTCGCACCTGCTCTCTCGACCTATGAATGCTCGGCTATGAAAAGCCAACTGACATTGACTCCTGAGGTGCTGACCTGTTGCACTGTGATTATTATTTGACCCTGCTGGTCATCTATGAACGTTTGAACATCTCGAAAAACAATCTGGACTTAATGGCCATGTACTCTTATAATCTCCACCGGGCACAGCCAGAAGAGGACTGGCCACCCCTCTGAGCCTGGTTCCTCTCTAGGTTTCTTCCTAGGTTCCTGCTTTTCTAGGGAGTTTTTCCTAGCCACCATGCTTCTACATCTGCATTGCTTGCTGTTTGGGGTTTTAGGCTGGGTTTCTGTATAAGAACTTTGTGACATCTGCTGATATAAAAAGGGCTTTATAAATACATTTGATTGATTGATTGGTTAGGGGAAAAGGGGTTAGTGACAGTGACTGTTCTGACAACAACAGCCCTTATAGTGCTGCAACCCATCACCATTATACTGCACCCTGCCACCATCGTCTACAACAGAGAAGTAATTCAGGGACACACACGGGGAGACATGATCACTATATTCTAAAAGATGGGAAACAAAGCTATGACTCTACATCTCTACAACCACCAAAAAGAAGGGAATAGCTTCGGAGCTGTGGATCTAGACAACTAGGCCAATTTAAACAAGTACTTCTAAGGACTCACAGTTAGTACTTGCTATCATGGCACCAGATGGCAATTTCATGGCTGGAAGTCCCACCAATCAGAGAAAGCACAATAGCAAAAACACAAAAGGAAGACAGCAGGGTTTGTTAGCATCTGCCAATGCTAACAAAATTGAGGAATTTGAATAGCCTCTGTATGTTTTCTGAAAACACTACACTGAGAATAATCTAAGATTAATCCATAGCCTCCAGCACCGAGGTATCTGATCACTGATAAGCATGCAGAAGCACAGGAGGAATTACAAGGAATTACAAATAGATGTAGTTTCAATTGAGGTTTATCAAGCAAAGTTTCTTAATGCTATTGCAAATATTACATGACACCTTGGACACCAAATCATGACTGTTCGTGACTGACTACTTTACAATGCTGTGAGTAATGCCTCGGCATGCAGTCTAACTATAGCATCTCATGCCTTTGTTAGCCAATTCCCCCAGCTGAATCAGTACATGTGCCAGCAGAGTTGTAAAGGCATAAAACTAGCTGATTTTACAGGCCATTCCATCTCCCATTTAAAGACGCAAGAGTCGTATTCCATTTTCTATCATGGCAATCAATTTGTCCCAGACATTTGTTTATATTTTTATTTCAACTCTGCCAATTGACCTTGGCAACATTATATTTGGTTTGGAGTTGACAAGATATTTGGTTTGGAGTTAGCTGTATTAGATTTGGGTGATGGGAATATTGTGTTTGCCAGCAGAGAGCAAATATGGGGTCTGTGTTGCTTTGTTAATGAGATGGTTTTCAGGGTAAATAGCATAGCGTGTCTGCACCACATCCTCAGAAAAGGCAGTAAGCAGTGGCAACGCCGAAGCTCCATTGACCGTGGCATTCGGCAAACATTATTAAACGTCTGTGAAAGGGGGAACAGACAGCAAACACCAAAGCACAAACCCTATCCTAAAACCCCCGCACAAGCGCCTTTTGTTAAAGTCGTAAATTAAATAGGTTGACATCATATTCTGTGAGCCTGTTTTATTCAATAACCTCAGAGTTGCGTGTTGTGGAAAGCGTAATAATGATAAAACTGGAAACAAGAGAAAGCCATATTCAAGACAAATACACACAAAAGTGACCATTATTGTTCTACAAAAAGGTCTACACTCTTAGAAAAAAAGGTGCTATCTAGAACCAAAAAGGGTTCTTCGGCAGTCCCCATAGGAGAACCACTCTTAGTTCCAGGTAGAACCCTTTTGGTCCCAGGTAGAACCCTTTTGGGTTCCATGTAGAACCCTTTCCACAGAGGGTCCTACATGGAACCCAAAATAGTTCTACCTGGAACAAAAAAAGGTTCTACCTGGAACAAAAAAAGGGTTCTCCTATGGAGACAGCCACAGAACCCTTTTGGAACCCTTTTTTCTAAGAGTGTATGGAGGGACAAAATGCCCCATTTGCCCGTGCTTGTTTTGGAACTCTTAGTTGAACTCAACTTAACACTCATTTTGTCAGTTAGTTACAGCTAGTACATACAGGTGCATGCAACAAATCTCTTTGCTGTGTTTTGATATCACAGAAAAAGCAGCTAAATGTCAGAATGAGTGTAATGAAAAGAAAAATAAATGTACTCACCAGCATCTGAGGAAGCAGTCGACTGAAAGAGAACAAAGAGAGAGATGAGTGAGAAGCTGCCCTCATGACCTACTCCTGCTCTGAGACATGGAACAACTGGAGCCTGAGAAACAGTGTCCCTCCAGACATCCCACCAGTGTGAATGTGTGTATGTGCTACTGCAAGGGGAGGGCCCCCTGTTCTCTAATCAGGGCCATTAATGTGGGATGTGGGTGGACCAAGAGCCTCTGCACACACACCGCTGTTCACACCTCAGGATCGTGGCCCGCCCCTCACCACACACACTCACCACCTACAACTCACGTCTTGAACACACAAGAACCTACTCAGAGAAAGAGAGAGAGACACACACACAGACACACACTCTCTTTCTCTCTTTGCTCTTTCACACACACACAAAGACTAAGAAGTAGCACAATCCCTCTCGCTGGTGTCATGATCAGATCAGAAGTAATTATGAGGAGCCACTTAAGCAGCCGTTGCTTGCACTAATGGGCCAATTTTCACATGCTAATTCAGGGGCTGAGTGGGCTATAAAAATCTATACAAGACGATAGGTCACAGAGTGAACAGTCATTCCAACAAGCGTCTTTGGAAAGACTCAACAATTGCATTTCACCAAAGTATTGGTATTTCATAGCTGGCATATTTATTAGCGGAATGCTCTCACACAACCAATGCCTGACTTGATTTTATATATTCACATGGCAAACAGAATTAGAAGACATTGCTGGAAGGAGAATGCCAGAAAGCCAGGGAAACCTGTTAACATGAGTTTAGTTAGGCTATAAAATAAAGATTTAGAGCTAAAAAATAAAAAATATTTTCACATGCCGCAAAGGAAATGAGTGGAGCATCGTTCTTTCCAAGAACACTCTTTAAATCAGTGTGTTGGAGGATTCATTAAGAAAGAGAGATTGCCGACAATCATTCGAGAAGCCACTTAAAATTGTGAATGTGCTGGCATATATGTCTAGACAGGGCACTTCCAGCAAATGCTTGAGATAATTGAAGCCCTGCTTTTGGATTTCAATGGATTTCAACAATATTGTGGAATATAATCAGATCTAGAGACTTTGAAGAGATTTAAAAAGTTGTCATCAATATAACATCAAATGGCTTTAATATATTGCTATGCATAGGCCTAATTAGCAATGTTTTAAGTTAAAGGAGTGATAACAAGAGATCTTTGTTGATCTACTATTGGTCACAGCTGGGAGAAGTAATTTAAGCATCTAAAATTACATTCCTCATTGATCAATAACTTGAGGAATATGACCAGACATATTTTGTACCCGCCCATTCTCAGTCAGCCAGTTGCTGGCTAATGTTGTTTGACAATGGAGGGTAAGGATCACGGTCATGTGCACCCATTGTGGTCCATTCCATTTTGGGAGTGATGGTGACCACATGTAAATGTTGCATCGGGGTTTTCCCCCTCTCACAGAGGCAAAGAGGGGGCAGTCACAAGAACCACAACATTTAGTCTTCCTTCAACAACCACAAGGCTGCTGAACCAACCCCATACAGACTGGACCTCTTCTGTGGTGGCTAGACCACATTGTCAGGAGTCAACGAGAGAGAAGATGAAGAGGTCAATAGAAAACAGAGAGGAAAAAAATTGAGAGAGCACCCACTCAAAACGACGGTTGCTTCAGTAGTAGTAGCAGCTCTGGTGTCTAAAAGTACCTAAACCACCACCCTTAAATACACAGTAGTCTCCAGTAACCATGTTTCATTCTAAACTAGACAGCCATCATCTATGAAATACGTCTTGGCATGTCTGAACTCGTAAAAAGTCCCTACTGAAACCATGAAATTATACAGGGGAGTCACTAGAGTAGTAGCCTGTACAGACCTAGTAGTAGCGTGACATTTCAAGGCCTTGTGTTGTGTTACATTAGTGGTAAAACAGTTGAGATGTCAGCCATATCCTGTTCTCTAGGATGATGAACTCCCTTCCCAACCAATCTTTCATTCATGACGACTCATAGGAGAGCATGTCACAGTAAATCTCATCATGACACACTGCGGATGTTAGCCAACCTAATACCTGCCCACCTAAATTACTATGTGTCATATGAGAAGTATTTCTGATGAATGAAAATGTCAGATCACGTCACAAGTCATGTCAGCTTGCCTTTAACATCATGTAGAATACAGTTCTAGCCACACCTATTAAAGTTGTTACAGTTCTGTTGATTGTAAGTCGCTCTGGATAAGAGCGTCTGCTAAATGACGTAAATGTAAAATGTAATTAACGAAACGGAGTGTGTGTGTGTGTGTGTCTGTGTGTGTGTGAGTGTGTGAGTGTGTGAGTGTGTAGCAGCCTACAGGGGTTACTGAGACCACACACACACCTCAGTGTGTTTTCCAGCTCGTTATTGCTTCCACAGCAGTACAGCTCTGTGAAGAGATCAAGTAATGGCTGCCACTTCTGTTGTCTCAACTGCTCTGCTCTCTTCCTCTGTTCACACCTCCAGTGACGCCCCGCAGACAAGCTCTATCCATGGGTGGCACTAGGCAGGACAAGCCTTGAACATATCATTAGTAGAGTGGTTCAGGTTCACAAACCTCTTCAGCATTGTGAGCCAACAAAGGTCTTGCAAATTCTCACAAATGTTGACACTCCAAAATTGACAAAGCTATGTTTCTATCTACAATCCAGGCTTTAGTGATCCATGAAGGCTGTGATCCATCACCCGTGGGTCAAACTACCTCATCCCCATATTGTTATTTATTTAGCTCATTTGCACCCCAGTATCTCTATTTGCACACCATCTCTTGCACATCTATCATTCCAGTGTTAATACTAATTGTAATTATTTAGCACTATAGCCTATTTATTGCCTTACCTCCATAACTTGCTACATTTGCACACACTGTATATATATTTTCTGTTGTATTTTTGACTTTATGTTTTGTTTTAGCCCATATGTAACTGTGTTGTTGTTTTTATCGCACTGCTTTGCTTTATCTAGGCCAGGTCGCAGTTGTAAATGAGAACTTGTTCTCAACTGGCTTACCTGGTTAAAAAAGGTGAAATATATATATATTTTTAAATGATCCACCATTTGGAAAAGACACAGTTAAAGTGTAATTTACTGAAGTTCTGAGGTTTGTTTTCATATAGCCTAGGTGCTGGTAGAGAGCTCCAGTGGGCATACAGATTATACACAGATTTCTCAGAAGTAATGTAGGCAATATCTGATGAAGATATAAAGATAAAGTGAAGAGAATAACAGCCATGGGGGACGTAAAGAACATATCCGGTGCGACATTGTACAAGCACAATCAGGTTAAGAGAGAAAGAAAATAGACTATTAACATACACTACGGTAGGCACAAGCTATGCATACATTTCCAACACAGATGAGGCTTTGTCCTAAACATTCAACACATTCAAATCACATCACACTTCTTGACTTGTTTAGGCATGCTCGTGTCACCAGAACCGGGTTAAGAGAGATGAACTCTGTCGATCACAACAGTATGGCCAGAGAGAGAAATGCCTTCACAACCTTCATAGTTCTTCTCTCCCAAATCACAACTGTGGAAAGTAATGACTAAAACAGCTGAGTCTTTCACCACCACCAGACAAAAGAGTGAAACTCTCCTACAAAGTTCTCAGAAGTTTACTTACGGTGTTGAAATACCAGGTTTTCTTGAAGGAGAGTCTCTTTTTAAGACTCATTATTCTCAGAGTCTGGTGTATGCTAACAGGCAGACAGATGTGTGTCTGAGCGCATACCAGAACACTCCCCACCCAAACGCTGCCACCATGTCTGTACAAGTCAGAGCGAGCCGGGGAAATTTGACGAGGTACCGGACAGGGGAAGCTCTGTTCCCCTATACTCCTGTGCTTGCTGTTGCCGTGGCAATCCACACGAGCAATACAGTACAGCCTCTGCCACCATAGGGTATTAGGGATTCAGATTAAATAACCCCCCCTCCCTTTGTTTCCAGACACAGTATTCTATATTAATTGCCTCAAGAAGGCTGGAATCACTGCTAAATTGAAACCAGATGAGTGTTCAATCAGAATTAGGATTTATTAAAATCCTTCAATTTCTGCTCCAGTTTATTTATCCTCATCAGGTTGCACCATTCAGCTATAATTTGATCCACCATAACTACCAACTCCAACTACAAAATCAATGGACAATTGCTATACAGTGAGGGAAAAAAGTATTTGATCCCCTGCTGATTTTGTACGTTTGCCCACTGACAAAGAAATTATCAGTCTATAATTTTAATGGTAGGTTTATTTGAACAGTGAGAGACAGAATAACAACAAAAAAATCAAGAAAAACGCATGTCAAAAATGTTATAAATAGATTTGCATTTTAATGAGGGAAATAAGTATTTGACCCCTCTGCAAAACATGACTTAGTACTTGGTGACAAAACCCTTGTTGGCAATCACAGAGGTCAGATGTTTCTTGTAGTTGGCCACCAGGTTTGCACACATCTCAGGAGGGATTTTGTCCCACTCCTCTTTGCAGATCTTCTCCAAGTCATTAAGGTTTTGAGGCTGACGTTTGGCAACTCAAACCTTCAGCTCCCTCCACAGATTTTCTATGGGATTAAGGTCTGGAGACTGGCTAGGCCACTCCAGGGCCTTATAGTGCTTCTTCTTGAGCCACTCCTTTGTGGCCTTGGCCGTGTGTTTTGGGTCATTGTCATGCTGGAATACCCATCCACGACCCATTTTCAATGCCCTGGCTGAGGGAAGGAGGTTCTCACCCAAGATTTGACGGTACATGGCCCTGTCCATCATCCCTTTGATGCGGTGAAGTTGTCCTATCCCCTTAGCAGAAAAACACCCCCAAAGTATAATGTTTCCACCCCCATGTTTGACGTTGGGGATGGTGTTCTTGGGGTCATAGGCAGCATTCCTCCTCCTCCAAACACGGCGAGTTGAGTTGATGCCAAAGAGCTCGATTTTGGTCTCATCTGACCACAACACTTTCACCCAGTTCTCCTCTGAATCATTCAGATGTTCATTGGCAAACTTCAGACGGGCCTGTATATGTGCTTTCTTGAGCAGGGGGACCTTGCGGGCGCTGCAGGATTTCAGTCCTTCACGGCGTAGTGTGTTACCAATTGTTTTCTTGGTGACTATGGTCCCAGCTGCCTTGAGATCATTGACAAGATCCTCCCGTGTAGTTCTGGGCTGATTCCTCACCGTTCTCATGATCATTGCAACTCCACGAGGTGAGATCTTGCATGGAGCCCCAGACCGAGGGAGATTGACAGTTATTTTGTGTTTCTTCCATTTGCGAATAATCGCACCAACTGTTGTCACCTTCTCACCAAGCTGCTTGGCGATGGTCTTGTAGCCCATTCCAGCCTTGTGTAGGTCTACAATCTTGTCCCTGACATCCTTGGAGAGCTCTTTGGTCTTGGCCATGGTGGAGAGTTTGGAATCTGATTGATTGATTGCTTCTGTGGACAGGTGTCTTTTATACAGGTAACAAGCTGAGATTAGGAGCACTCCCTTTAAGAGTGTGCTCCTAATCTCAGCTCGTTACCTGTATAAAAGACACCTGGGAGCCAGAAATCTTTCTGATTGAGAGGGGGTCAAATACTTATTTCCCTCTTTAAAATGCAAATCAATTTATAACATTTTTGACATGCGTTTTTCTGGATTTTTTTGTTGTTATTCTGTCTCTCACTTTTCAAATAAACCTACCATTAAAATTATAGACTGATCATTTCTTTGTCAGTGGGAAAATGTACAAAATCAGCAGGGGATCAAATACTTTTTTCCCTCACTGTAACCAAGAAAACAATGTATGATTTCATGAAAATAATCATGTCAACTATTTGACTGGTTATACTAGCACAACATATAAGGAAACTACGCTTGCAAACCTTTGGCATTGGAGTCGGACTGAGTCGCATTTCTGCTGCTTTTTGGCATTCTCTGGGATCTGTCTGCAGATTGCTTTGGACCCACTCTATTTTCCTTAACATGGGTGGCCCATTCCAAGGTTTTCCCATAGCTAA
Organism: Coregonus clupeaformis; assembly: GCF_020615455.1. Taxonomy (NCBI): domain Eukaryota; kingdom Metazoa; phylum Chordata; class Actinopteri; order Salmoniformes; family Salmonidae; genus Coregonus; species Coregonus clupeaformis. Next base: position 17,332,478 of record NC_059230.1, on the reverse strand, counting down.
TGGACAAGCCTGATTGCAATTAATTCCTCTCTAAACACTCGTTGCCTCATGACCTGAAAGTGCAGCGTAATCGTGCTTTCACATGCAGTACATATTAACATGCTAGATTTTAGGGTGGATTTATTTTCTGTCCTAGTGCATTTAAACATGATCTATTATGGTCTACACATTTTAGTATTGTATTAGGATCCCAATTAGCTGCTGCTGAAGCTACTCTTCCTGGAGTCTATTCATGTTTATCATTCATGGTCTGTTTCAAAAGAGCGAGAGCGAGAGAAGAGGGAAGAGAGAGAGTGTGTGTATAATAATAATCATAATCATAATAGATAACATCTGACAAGCTGTAATTAGAATCTGGTGAAAATAGACAAAATTAGTCAGACCCTAATTGCCACACTTCTTGATTACTTACATTTCCCAAAATGCCTTAGTCTGTCCCAACCATTGTCTATTGGGTCCCAGAGGTTCTAATCATCAAAATGAAGGCATTCTATGATGAGACTCCAAAAGTGGACTTAATGACCCTGAGCCAACATTCCTCACAACCACAGCCAATTCAATTACTCAAATGTTTCCTTTCCTCCCTATATCCTCCCTGTATTCCTATGCGAAAACGAACACTCCAATGTCAACAAGACCCAGGCAGCACTGGTCGAGTTCTTACCAAATCAATCTCAAATTGAAGAAGACAACTAATCTCTCCTTGCTATCTTATGGCAGACTACAAACTATGCCTCTGAAAATAACTACAAGAGAAGGCTTTAGAAGCCACTTCCTTTTGAGGGAGGGAGGGAGAGGGCGCGGCGACTGATAAGATGGAAGAGACATTTCTTCCCCAACAGAGCGAGGAGAAGAGAGAGAAGAGAGACTCCTCTGGCAATATGCGACCAACTGAAGATACCCCCGACAGAGAGACAGCCTTGTGTTGTGTGCTTCAAAGATTATGACTTGTGTCCAAAAATGTTTTCACTGGGAAATCTTGTTGCCACAAAGCCACTGTAGGTCTGATAGACACTGTGTAACATCAGCTCAGATGTGATGATGAGCTCATGAACGATGGTTAGGTGACTGGCACCCCAATGGTGGAACCAGCTTCCCCATTGCTAGGACAGCAGAGTCCCTGCCCATCTTCTGAAAAACGTCTGAAACAACACCTCTTCGAAGAGTATCTTAAATAAGTCTGTCTTAAAAAAATAAATACATGAAGAAAGAATTGCACTCGTCTTTTCTTACTAGCACCGACATTGTATTAACTACGATTGTGATACATGGTTGTCTCAACTAGCTATTTTAAGATGAATGCATGAAAGGCCTTTAACTGTCATTTAAGATCTGTCTGATTTGCATTTAAACGACAGCCATTGTCCCCCTGAGCTGGTGTGTGGGGATGACGTGTGTTTGTGTGTGTGTGTATGTATGTATGCCTTCGTAAAGTATTCAGACCCCTTCACTTTTTCTACATTTTGTTACGTTACAGGCTTATTCTAAAATTGATTAAATAAATGTTTTTCCTCATCAATCTACACACAATACCCCATAATGACAAAGCCAAAACAGGTTTTCAGAAAAAATAAATAAAACAGAAATACCTTTTTTACATAAGTATTCAGACCCTTTGCTATGAGACTCGAAATTGAGCTCAGGTGCATCCTGTTTCCATTGATCATCCTTGAGATGTTTCTAAAACTTGATTGGACTCCACCTGTGGTAAATTCAATTGATTGGAATTGTCCGTAGAGCTCCGAGACAGGATTGTGTCGAGGCACAGATCTGGAGAAGGGTACCAAAACAATTCTGCAGCATTGATGGTCCCCAAGAACACAGTGGCCTCCATCATTCTTAAATGGAAGAAGTTTGGAACCCCCAAGACTCTTCCTAGAGCTGGCCGCACGTCAAAACTGAGCAATCGGGGGAGAAGGGCCTTGGTCAGGGAGGTGACCAAGAACCCGATGGTCACTCTGATAGAGCTCCAGAGTTCCTCTGTGGAAATGGGAGAACCTTCCAGAAGGACAACCATCTCTGCAGCACTCCACCAATCTGGCCTTTATGGTAGAGTGGCTAGACAGAAGCCACTCCTCAGTAAAATCAAATCATATTGTATTTGTCACATGCGCCGAATACAACAGGTGTAGACCTTACAGTGAAATACTTACTTACATGCCCTTAACCAACAATGCCGTTTTAAGAAAGAATACCAAAACAAATCACATAAAAAAATACAATATAAAATAATATGAAATAAAAGTAAAAAATAATTAAAGAGCAGCAGTAAAAATAACAATAGCGAGGTTATATACAGGGGGTACCGGTACCGAGTCAATGTGCGGGGGCACCGGTTAGTCGAGGTAATTGAGGTAACATGTACATGTAGGTAGAGTTATTAAAGTGACTATGCATAGTCTGGGTAGCCATTTGATTAGATGTTCAGGAGTCTTATGACTTGGGGGTAGAAGCTGTTTAGAAGCCTCTTGGACCTAGACTTGACGCTCCGGTACCGCTTGCCGTGCGGTAGCAGAGAGAACAGTCTATGACTAGGGTGGCTGGAGTCTTTGACAATTTTTAGGGCCTGCCTCTGACACCGCCTGGTATAGAGGTCCTGGATGGCAGGAAGCTTGGCCCCAGTGATGTACTGGGCCGTACGCACTACCCTCTGTAGTGCCTTGCGGTCGGAGGCCAAGCAGTTGCCATACCAGGCAGTGATGCAACCAGTCAGGATGCTCTCGATGGTGCAGCTGTAGAACCTTTTGAGGATCTGAGGACCCATGCCAAATCTTTTCAGTCTCCTGAGGGGGAATAGGTTTTGTCGTGCCCTCTTCACGACTGTCTTGGTGTGTTTGGACCATGATAGTTCGTTGGTGATGTGGACACCAAGGAACTTGAAGCTCTCAACCTGTTCCACTACAGCCCCGTCGATGACAATGGGGGCGTGCTCAGTCCTCTTTTTTTTCCTGTAGTCCACAATCATCTCCTTTGTCTTGATCACGTTGAGGGAGAGGTTGTTGTCCTGGCACCACACAGCCAGGTCTCTGACCTCTTCCCTATAGGCTGCCTCGTCATTGTCGGTGATCAGGCCTACCACTGTTGTGTCATCAGCAAACTTAATGATGGTGTTGGAGTCGTGCCTGGCCATGCAGTCATGAGTGAACAGGGAGTACAGGAGGGGACTGAGCACGCACCCCTGAGGGGCCCCCGTGTTGAGGATCAGTGTGGCAGATGTGTTGTTACCTACCCTTACCACCTGGGGGCGGCCCTACAGGAAGTCCAGAATCCAGTTGCAGAGGGAGGTGTTTAGTCCCAGGGTCCTTAGCTTAGTGATGAGCTTTGAGGGCACTATGGTGTTGAACACTGAGCTGTAGTCAATGAATAGATAGACAATTGTAGACAATTGTAGACTGTAGACAATTCTCACATAGGTTTCCTTTTGTCCAGGTGTGAAAGGGCAGTGTGGAGCGCAATAGAGATTGCATCATCTGTGGATCTGTTGGGGCGGTATGCAAATTGGAGTGGGTCTAGGGTTTCTGGGATAATGGTGTTGATGTGAGCCATGACCAGCCTTTCAAAGCACTTCATGGCTACAGACGTGAGTGCCACGGGTCGGTAGTCATTTAGGTAGGTTACCTTAAGTGTTCTTGGGCACAGGGACTATGCTGATCTACTTGAAACATGTTGGTATTACAGACTCAGACAGGGAGAGGTTGAAAATGTCAGTAAAGACACTTGCCAGTTGGTCAGCGCATGCTCGGAGTACACGTCCTGGTAATCCGTCTTAATGTTGACCTGTTTAAAGGTCTTACTCACATCGGCTATGGAGAGCGTGATCACATAGTCGTCTGGAACAGCTGATGCTCTCATGCATGTTTCAGTGTTACTTGCCTTGAAGCAAGCATAGAAGTAATTTAGCTCGTCTGTTAGGCTCGTGTCACTGGGCAGCTCGCGGCTGTGCTTCCCTTTGTAGTCTGTAATAGTTTGCAAGCCCTGCCACATCCGACGAGCGTCGGAGCCAGTGTAGTACGATTCGATCTTAGACCTGTATTGACGCTTTGCCTGTTTGATGGTTCGTCAGAGGGCATAGCGGGATTTCTTATAAGCTTCCGGGTTGGAGTCCCTCTCCTTGAAAGCTGCAGCTCTACCCTTTAGCTCAGTGCGGATGTTGCCTGTAATTCTGGTTGGGGTATGTACATACAGTCACTGTGGGGACAACGTCATCGATGCACTTATTGATGAAGCCAGTGACTGATGTGGTGTACTCCTCAATGCCATCAGAAGAATCCTGGAACATATTCCAGTCTGTGCTAACAAAACAGTCCTGTAGCTTAGCATCTGCTTCATCTGACCACTTTTATATTGACCGAGTCACTGGTGCTTCCTGCTTTAATTTTTGCTTGTAAGCAGGAATCAGGAGGATATAATTATGGTCAGATTTGCCAAATGGAGGGCGAGGGAGAGCTTTGTACACGTCTCTGTGTGTGGAGAAAAGGTGGTCTAGAGTTTTTTTCCCTCTTGTTGCACATTTAACATGCTGGTAGAAATGAGGTCAAACGGATTTAAGTTTCCCTGCATTAAAGTCCCCGCCACTAGGGGTGCCGCCTCTGGATGAGCATTTTCCTGTTTGCTTATGGCCGTATATAGTTCATTGAGTGCGATCTTAGTGCCAGCATCGGTTTGTGGTGGTAAATAGACAGCTACGAAGAATATAGATTAAAACTCTCTTGGTAGATAGTGTGGTCTACAGCTTATCATGAGATACTCTACCTCAGGCGAGCAAAACCTCGAGACTTCCTTAGATATCGTGCACCAGCTTTTGTTTACAAATATACATAGACCGCCACGCCCTCTTACTGGAGGCTGCTGTTCTATCCTGCCGATACAGTGTATAACCCGCCAACTGTATGTTATTCATGTCTTCGTTCAGCCACGACTCGGTGAAACTGGTTGAGAGAATGCAAAGAGTGTGCAAAGCTGTCATCAAGGCAAAGAATTTCTAATATAAAATATATTTTGATTTGTTTAACACGTTTTTGGTTACTACATGATTCCATATGTGTTATTTCATAGTTTTGATGTCTTCACTATTATTCTACAATGTAGAAAATAGTAATAATAAAGAAAAACCCTGGAATGAGTAGGTGTGTCCAAACTTTTGACTGGTACTGCATATATATCAGTGTTAGCCAGGCCATAGTAGGGCAGCCATGACATTGATGCCATGTTAGCAGGGAGTTACTGTGATAGCATTCCTCTCGCTGGAGATGTTTACCTTTCTCATTCCTGCTGCCCTAATTCTTTCAGGGTCAGACACACCAAGCCCGGGCTACATAACAGTCGGAACTGAGTGTTACCTCCTTGTTCTAGAGACCATATCAATTTAACCCCGCGTGACCTTTTGTAAACATACAGTGACCTTTTTTTCTTCTTCCGTGGCATGATGTTCACTCCATTAAGTAATTGCTAGTGTCACTCTGAATGCAGATACGTCAGCCGTAAAAAATGGGTAACTTAATTTGGAATAGATTGGATAACACAGCTGAAATCTCAGACTTTCATAACAGGCCTACTGTACAGTGTATGACGTTCAACGTTGAGCTGCAAACATAATCTTTGTGGTAAATCAGTTGAACATTGAGGAAGACCGAACTGGTCCATGCAAGACAAATATTCAGACACGGGACCCAGGTGACCTCGCAGCCTAGTTGACTATGATGGAGGAGAGGCTCCCCTCCCATGAGCCTCGAGGGATGCCACCACACCCTCGTCCCACTTTCTCCCCCCTTTCACTCCCACACAATTACACAAGAAATGGGTTTTCCAACCTGAAACTTGTAATTATCCCAGATTCTTCCCCCTTAGTCTCCACCAAAATAGTCCCACTACAGAGAGAAAAAGCTTGAAGGGTTGCATGCAGTGTTTTGAAAATCTGGGGTCATCTTGGGAGGTTTTGTTGTAGCCTATAATGATGATCAGAGAACCTTGTAACTTGTGGGCTTGGAGTTTTTCAGTGCATAACAGGAACGGAGAAGGACTGGGCCTTGACATTGAGATAGTCCCGTTCCCTGACTTCCTGAGTGTAATGTTCAATTCCGTGACCTTGTGATCCAGTGCCCGGTTGGTTCTACTGGGAACCTGAGCTGACCGGGGAGAAGAGAAGGGGGGACAGGAGTTTCAGTTAAGTCAGTCCCCTCAGGGGAAAGGCGTAGGAATGCAATCATCTAGTTTGTCCTCATCGGTATTTGGCATGGGGACAAGTTCGGGGCAGCTCTCAGAGGGGCAAAAATAGACGTTTCTGAAGAGAAACGAACAAAGACAAAGTGGATTGCTTTGTTTATGTACAAACTGTTACGGAGACTGAGTGGGTTAGAGGAGAGAGAGTTATGTGGCTTGCTGTATAGAAATGCACTGAAATACTACAATAAACTGGTGCCATCTAATCTAACTTAGATTCAGTAGTGTAAAGTACTTAAGTAGTACTTTATAGTATTTTTACTTAAGTAGTTTTTGGGGGGTATCTGTACTTTACTTTACTATTTATATTTTTGACAACTTTTGCGTCACTACATTCCTAAAGAAAATAATGTACTTTTTACATTTTCCCTGACATCCAAAAGTACTCATTACATTTTGAATGGTCAAATTCACACACTTATCAAGAGAACATCCCTGGTCATCCCTACTGCCTCTTATCTGGCGGACTCACTAAACACACATGCTTATTTTTTTTATGTTTTATTTAACCTTTATTTAATTAGGCAAGTCAGTTAAGAACAAATTCTTATTTACAATGACGGCCTACCTCGGCCAAACCCGGACGATGCTGGGCCAATTGTGCGCCGCCCTATGGGACTCCCAATCACAGCCGGTTGTGGTACAGCCTGGAACCAAACCAGGGTCTGTAGTGACGCCTCTAGCACTGAGATGCAGTGCCTTAGACCGCCGCTCCACTCGGGAGCCAAGTTTGTAAATGATGTCTGAATGTTGGAGTGTGCCCCTGGCTAGCCGTCTGGTTTGCTTAATATGAGCAACTTGATATGATTTATACTTTTACTTTTGACAGTTAAGTATATTTTTGCAATTACATTTACTTTTGATACTTAAGTATATTTAAAACCAAATACTTTTAGACTATTACTCAAGTAGTATTTTACTGGGTGACTTTCACGTTTACTTTTGTCATTTTCTACTAAGGTATCTTTACTTTTACTCGCATGAAAATGTGGTACTTTTTCCACCACTGCTTAGATTCCACACTATCCACATGCAGAGCTATCCATCCTTTGAACCACCCACTCATCTTCCTTCTAGTGGCCCACTGTATAAAACTGCAATGAAATATATCTAACATACTGGTGCTAAGTAATCCAAGCATTCATTTCTATATGCATCCTTTATCCACCCACCTATCCTTGCAATGTGTTCTGCCTTTGGTAGGTATAGAATGTTAGATCAGTGCTGATCTCAGGCCGTTCTCAGGTCTCTTTTCCCTTAACCTGCTATGGGGAACGGGGTAGGGTAAGCTGATCCCATTTTAGGGGCAACATCCACCTCCAGCACCTCTGGAAATATCATGACCACATTCCATGTGCTGCACGTTACAGCACAAACCACAGGTGTTGCTACTTTGATAAACAGAAAGCAACTGGGTCACACAATAGACAACTACATACACTATATATACAGAAAAGTATGTGGACACCCCTTCAAATAACAAAAATTGAGCACACAGCCATGCAATCTCCATAGACAAACATTGGCAGTAGAATGGCCTTACTGAAGAGCTCAGTGACTTTCAACGTAGCACCGTCATAGGATGCCACCTTTCCAACAAGTCAGTCTGTCAAATTTCTGCCCTTCTAGAGCTGCCCCGAACAACTGTAAAAGTGCTGTTATTGTGAAGTGGAAACTTCTAGAAGCAACAACGGCTCAGCCACGAAGTGGTAGGCCACACAAGCTCACAGAACAGGACCACCGAGTGCTGAAGCGCGTAGCGTGTAAAAATCGTCTGTCCTCGTTTGCAACACTCACTACTGACTTCCTAACTGCCTCTGGAAGCAACGTCAGCACAATAACTGTTCGTCGGGAGCCATATCTCAGACTGCCCATCTTAATCTTTTCTTTTTATTGGCCAGTCTGAGATATGGCTTTTTCTTTGCAACTCTGCCTTGAAGGTCAGCATCCCTGAGTCGCCTCTTCACTGTTGACGTTGAGACTGGTGTTTTGCGGGTACTATTTAATGAAGCTGCCAGTTAAGGACCTGTGAGGCATCTGTTTCTCAAACTAGACACTCTAATGTATTTGTCCTCTTGCTCAGTTGTGCACCGGGGCCTCCCACCCCTCTTTCTATTCTGGTTAGAGACAGTTTGAGCTGTTCTGTGAAGGGAGTAGTACACAGCGTTGTACGAGATCTTCAGTTTCTTGGCAATTTCTCGCATGGAATATCCTTAATTTCTCAGAACAAGAATAGACTGGCGAGTTTCAGAAGAAAGTTATTTGTTTCTGGCCATTTTGAGCCTGTAATCGAACCCACAATTGCTGATGCTCCAGATACTCAACTAGTCTCAAGAAGGCCAGTTTTATTGCTTCTTTAATCAGCACAACAGTTTTCAGCTGTGCTAACATAATTGCAAAAGGGTTTTCTAATGATCAATTAGCCTTTTAAAATGATAAACTTGGATTAGCAAACACAATGTGCCATTGGAACACAGAACAGATGGTTGCTGATAATGGGCCTCTGTATTCCTATGTAGATATTCCATTAATAATCTGCTGTTTCCAGCTACAATAGCCATTTACAACATTAACAATGTCTACACTGTATTTCTGATCAATTTGATGTTATTTTAATGGACAATTTTTTTTTGCTTTTCTATCGAAAACAAGGACATTTCTAAGTAACCCCGAACTTTTGAACGGTAGTGTAACTCCACCGTTTCTATTTATTATATCATTAATAAATATAATACCAATTTTAAACCTTTTTTCCATAAAGAATGGTTTTTAATTAATCAGTATATTTGAGTTTAACCATAACGTTTGTTGTAATATCTGTTCAATCTTTTCTGGAGGATAAAACTGAAATTGTAACCAGGTTTGTATGGCTTGTTTAAGAAAAGGCGATACTTTAAACAAAACTTCATTTACAATTAGTCGTAAATGAGAAGTTGTAATCTGTAAAAAGGCAAAAAGGCCATTTTTTAACAAAGCATGAGCCTTTCTTAATAATCTACTGGAGAACCATTTTGGGTTTAAGTATAACTTATGTATGAGTGAAGCTTTTAGTGAGAGGTTCTTGAATAAGTACCTCCAATTCTTTTAGTTTTTCCTCTAACCTATGTTGTGCCTCTATAGTACAGTTTCCATGGCCATCTACCTGCGCTGTTATTTCCTCTATTTCCGTTATTAGTCTAATCTCTTTTGACCTAAACTGCTTTTGTTTTAATGATTGTATTGTATTGAATGGCCTCTAAAAGTACATTTAAAAGTGTCCCATACAATAAGGTGATCTGCTGTACCTATGTTGTGCAGTAAAAAGTCAATTATGAATTATTTTGTCTTAGTTAAGAACAAATTGTCATCCAATAGGCTTTTATTGCATTTCCAATATCCCCGTCCACGTGGAAATTCTGTAAGAGTTATATGGAGGCCAATTAGATGGTGGTCCGATCGCATTCGGTCTCCTATTAATACTTTTTTTAAACTTTTGATGCCAGCAAGAATGAGACCAGGAAGTAATCAAGACGACTAGCTTGATTAAGCCTCCTCCATGTATATCTCACTAGGTCAGGGTTTTTCAGCCTCCATATATCCACTAGTTCTAATGTATCCATGATATTCGTGATCTCCTTAAGGGTGATAGTTTGTAGTGTGATTTCCTTTACGATCCATTGAGGTACTTACAATTTACATTTTTAGCAGACGCTCTTATCCAGAGCGACTTACAGTTAGTGAGTGCATACATTTTTCATACTGGCCCCCCGTGGGAATCGAACCCACAACCCTGGCGTTGCAAGCGCCATGCTCTACCAATTGAGCTACAGGAGGCCTGTACTTAAAACCATATTATAATCTCCCACCATAATAATAGATTCATTCGTTGCTTGAGAGCTCAATAGATTATTATATATATTTTCGAAGAAGTGTGAATCATCATTATTTGGCCCATATAGATTAATTAGATCTGTTTTTGGTCCAATAACATATTTAAAAGAATCCATCTTCCTTGAGGATCTGTTGGCACAGTTTGCACCATAATGATACCCAAGTTTCAATTATACTTACCACAGTGAAGGGAAATCTTAACGCTACAGCATACAGTGACATTCTAGACGATTCTGTGCTTCCAACTTTTTGGCAACAGTTTGGGGAAGGCCCTTTACTGTTTCAGCATGACAATGCCCCCGTGCACAAAGCGGGGTCCATAGAGAAATGGTTTGTCGAGATTGGTGTGGAAGAACTTGACTGTCCTGCACAGAGCCCTGACCTCAACCCCATCGAACACCTTTGGGATGAATTGGAACGCCCACTGCGAGCCAGGCCTAATCGCCTCACTAATGCTATTGTGGCTGAATGGAAGCAAGTCCCTGCAGCAATGTTCCAACATCAAGTGGAAAGCCTTCCCAGAAGAGTGGAGGCTGAGCACGGTGCTTGTAACAACAGGGTTGTGGGTTTGAAAAAGTATGTATGCAGTACTGTAAGTCGCTTTGGATAAAAGCGTCTGCTAAAAGGCAAACATTATATAACCCTACATATTATATTTCAGTCCATTGATATGGGTTGACAAGTTTTTTAAATATCTCCCGAGAAGGAAAGTTAGTATTTGGCTTGCCAAAGCAAATCCTTAGCAAAGCTCTCAAAATAGCATCGGAGAGAAACTGGTCTAACAACAATCTGTGTTTATTACATCCACGGTGTTAAGGAGACAGGACCTTGGCACCGTTTCTCTACCTTCTCTGCCAACACAAGGCCAAAGATACCAACAAACGCATTCATTCCCTGCATCGTTGAACAACCATATTCTCTCTTCCCACACTAGTTCAAACATGACACCACCTCTTACCCAATGTCAGGGATGAACGGGAAACATGCCCGTACAATACAGGCACAGGTGGAAGAAAAAAAAAAAAAGGTGTGCTAGTTTCTCTCTCTGATACGTCCAAACTGTTTCCTTTGATGATAAACAGAGTCCTAATTCCATGGTTTTCCTTCATTGAGTAACTTCCACACCCTTGGCAAGGGATGTACTGCAAACAAAACAGTATGAAGGAAAGTGTAAACAGCGTAGATGGCCTTGGAGCTGAATCATACTGCTTCATTCCCAGAGCCTTCCTGAATCCCTGATAGGAGGTTGTCCAACACAGACAGATAGATGGGACAACAACGCGCTGACTGTTGCAAACTAATTCAATACATTTCGACGACAAACTTTGGTACTTGTAGTGACAGCTAAGGGCTTCATGCCCTCTAACACTCTTCTCGGTTTCCGGTTGAGGTTTTGGGTTGGGCAACAAAGGATAAGGGTCGGGGGCATTGTAGTTCACCGTTTCTTGTTGTACTCAGCTTGACTTTATTAAAACAAACTTTATTTGGTTTAAAAGATGTACAGAAATAAAGATATATAGGATAGGATTCAAATCCAATTTAGAGGAAGGGTTTAGGTTTGGGGGAGGGGATAAACAACTTTATTATAAATAGAAAGAAAAGATTTGGACAACTCTGCTCTTCTAGATGCTGAGGGAGGGATTGCTTCAATACATACAGAGACACTAGACACTGGGCCTGATTGGACAGCTCAGAGCATTTGCTATTTTTTCTCCATATAAACACATGGATGGGTGGGAGAAGCAAGGCAGGCAAGGAGCAAGGAAGGAGGTTGTGGTAAAAGCAAGGCATCCACCCAGCCTAAATGGATTTAAAGGTTCGGTTGATAAAACAATTGACTATATGTTCAACTATTGTTCTTTCTTTCTTTCCTGACATGATTTTATTTTAAACAAACTTTATTAGGATATAAGATAAAAGCACGTACCTACGAGGGGGGGATGTATGATTGGAGTCAGTTGTGCATGGCAATGTTGGGGATAGGGGGATATGTTGGGTCAGTTTCAGTCTTGTAGAATGTTGGACATGAGTGTGTCTGTGGTCTAGTTGGCCTCTTCCACAGCTTCCTTCAATGATGGGTTATGGATGGCTCTGTTAATGAACTTCTGACCAATGATCAAATGTCTCTTTGATTGATGTGTGTCCAGATATGCTGTGGGTGAAATTATTACTGACGTAACTTGGTAGTCTGTAGGCCATTTTTATTGCTATTTTTTGGATTGTCTGTAGCCGATTCATCTGCTGTGGTGAGGCTGTTATCCAGGCTGGTAGGGCGTATTCAAAGAGAGATCGGATGTAGCTGATACAGACTTTCAACACTGTCTGAGGTGGGGCTCCATATTTTCTTCCGCACAGGGTTTTTAAGTGGTTGAGTCGATTTCGTCCATCTCGCTTTATATTCGCTATATGTGTTGTCCAGTGCATGTTCTTCTGAAAGGTGACGCCAAGAAACTTAGCCTCTTTTTCAACTTTTATTATTTTGCAATAAAGCTTGAGGTCTATGGGTTTCTTTGTTTTTTGGCTGGTGCTTCTTGTAAAGAGGACACATTGCGTCTTTTGTGGGTTCAACTTTACGCGCCACATGTTAAACCATGTCTATCTCTTGAATAGACTGCTGGAGCTGGACAAGTAGCAGAGGTCGTCGGCAAACTGTGAGACTTGACCTATGGTGGGTGGGGTGGTAATAGATGTCTGATATATATAGCAGGAAGAGTAGTGGGCTTAGGACTGCTTCAGGGGTAAATGGTGGGGATATTGCTGTGGAGACCTTTACTTTAATTGTGCGGTTGTGGAGGAAGCTGGTGATGATGTTTCTGATGGAAGGTGGTAGTTTAAGATTGGAGTCTGCAAGTTGATAGCACAGCCCATTATGCCACATCTTCTCGAATGCCTTTTCTATATCAAAGAAGACGACCAGGGTAAGTTATCTTTTCTTGACATTTCGGAGAATATCTTCTGAAAGTCTTAGAATGTAATCTGTGGTTGATCTTGTTTTTCTGAAGCCAGCCTGATGGACTCCAAGAAGGCCCATTTCCTCAGTGTGGCTGCTCAGTCTTTGGATGAGTACTCTCACAAACAGCTTTACAACATGGCTGCGGAAGCTGATTGTTCCGTAGCTTGTGACGTTGTATGGGTCTTTACCGGGTTTGTGAATCATTATAGTAACTGCAGATTGCCAAGGTAGGGGGTAGTGGCCGTGGGTGAGACATGAGGTGAAGAGGTTGGAAAGGAGGTGCAAGTATTCTTCGGGTGCTGTCAACGTTGTCTTCCCCAGATGCATTGTTTTTCATTTTTTTCAGATGGATCTTAGTTTCTTCGATAGTGACGGATCGGGTGAGGGGATAGTCTACTGGTGTCAGGAGAGAGGTTTGTTTTTCCTTTCTTGGACAAAGAGAGGGCCATTAGGGCAAGAGTGGGCATTTTGTAGGTGGTTTCTGAATATTATTGCTTTTGCTTTGTTATCTTCTATGAGTTGGTCTTGGGACTTCAACACAGGTATGATATTGTTGGTTTTGTTTCCGTTAATGCTTTAGATTTTTTGCCAGGTCTGGGGGTTGGTGTCTGTATCTAGCTGGTGGTAAAAGGCAGTCCACTGTTTCTGTTTATAAAGGATGAGTTGATGTCTAATATGATTCTGTAGCCAGTTAAACTTCTGTTTTCAAGTTTGGTGCTCTTGTTCTGATAAAATATCTCCGGACCTTTCTCTTCTGCTTGATAAGGCTGAGGATGTGTGGTGGGAGTTGTTGTTGTGGTGGTAAGATAAATAGTCTCTTCCCGGGCCTGGATGAGGACACTCCCGAGCCTCTCAGCCAGCTGGTCCAGCTCCTTGGCATTCTGTGTTGCTGCTGCAATGTTTGTTATGCATTTTCTGTATTTTTCTTGTAGTTGTATCTTTGTTTTGCAGGTGATTGTTAAAGTTGGAGGGAAAAGGAGGCAAGGACAGGAAGGTGGTCACTTCCCACGTCATGACTGACAGAGAAGCTGAGGATTTTAGCAGCCAGATCCGGGGAGCAGAGGACAAGGTCAAGGATGTCTGCAGTGGAGGTGGAGGAGTGGATGTGTGTGGGCCCATCAGTGTTGAGCATGGTCAGGTTTGTGTTGTCGAAGATGTGCCTTAGTACTCTTCCCGAGTGGTTTATGGTGTTACAGTTCAAATCGGTGTGTTTGGCATTAAAATCTCCCATGATGATGGTATGGCCTTTGTTGTCTGTGAGAGCAGTGCCCAAGGACACATTTCGTTCCACCCACACTCCGATGCTGGTGCCCTGTGATGTCAGCGAGATAAAAGGATGTGGTGCTCTTCCCTCGACTGCTAATCCCCCCCAAGAACACACTATTTCTGCACCGCCTTTCAAGTCACAACATCAACATCATACACTGAAGAAAAATATAAATGGAACATGCAACAATTTCAAAGATTTTACTGAGTTACAGTTCATATAGTGGTCCTCTGTAGCTCAGCTGGTAGAGCACGGCGCTTGTAACGCCAAGGTAGTGGGTTCGATCCCCGGGACCACCCATACACAAAAAATGTATGCACGCATGACTGTAAGTCGCTTTGGATAAAAGCGTCTGCTAAATGGCATATTATTATTATTATATAAGAATAACAGTCAATTGAAAAAACAATCATTTAGGCCCTAATCTATGGATTTCACATTACTAGGAATAAAGAATACAGTATCTCTGTGCATTCAAATTTCCAACAATAGAATGCAATGGTGTTCATTGTCCATAGATTATGCCTGCCCATACCATAACCCTACCGCCACCATGGGGCACTCTGTTCACAACGTCGACATCAGCAAACCGCTCGGCCACACAACCCATTCCTACAGTCAGCCATCTGCCCGGTACAGGTGAAACATTTGCCCACTGAAAAAGTTGGTTATGACGCCGAACTGCAGTCAGGTCAAGACCCTGGTGAGGACGACGAGCACGCAGACGAGCTTCCCTGAGATGGTTTCTGACAGTTTGTGTAGAAATTATTGGGTTGTGTAAACCGTTTCATCAGCTGTCCGTGTGGCTGGTCTCCGACCAGCCCGCAGGTGAAGAAGTCAGATGTGGAGGTCCTGGACTTCCTGACGGGCCACCCCCAGGTGGTAAGGGTAGGTAACAACACATCTGCCACGCTGATCCTCAACACAGGGGCCCCTCAGGGGTGCGTGCTCAGTCCCCTCCTGTACTCCCTGTTCACCCATGACTGCATGGCCAGGCACGACTCCAACACCATCATTAAGTTTGCCGACGACACCACAGTGGTAGGCCTGATCACCGACAATGATGAGACAGCCTATAGGGAGGAGGTCAGAGACCTGGCCGTGTGGTGCCAGGATAACAACCTCTCCCTCAACGTGATCAAGACAAAGGAGATGATTGTGGACTACAGGAAAAAAAAGAGGACTGAGCACGCCCCCATTCTCATCGACAGGGCTGTAGTGGAACAGGTTGAGAGCTTCAAGTTCCTTGGTGTCCACATCACCAACGAACTATCATGGTCCAAACACACCAAGACAGTCGTGAAGAGGGCACGACAAAACCTATTCCCCCTCAGGAGATTGAAAATATTTGGCATGGGTCCTCAGATCCTCAAAAGGTTCTACAGCTGCACCATCGAGAGCATCCTGACTGGTTGCATCACCGCCTGGTATGGCAACTGCTCGGCCTCCGACCGCAAGGCACTACAGAGGGTAGTGCGTACGGCCCAGTACATCACTGGGGCCAAGCTTCCTGCCATACAGGACCTCTATACCAGGCGGTGTCAGAAAAATTGTCAAAGACTCAAGCCACCCTAGTCATAGACTGTTCTCTCTGCTACCGCACGGCAAGCGGTACCGGAGCGCCAAGTCTAGGTCCAAAAGGCTTCTCAACAGCTTCTACCCCCAAGCCATAAGACTCCTGACTAATCATGGCTAACCGGACTATTTGCACTGCCCCCCACCCCACCCCACCCCCTCTTTTATGCTGCTGCTACTCTGTTTACTATTTATACATAGTCACTTTAACTCTACCCACATGTACATAAGACCTCAATTACCTCGACTAGCCGGTGCCCCCACACATTGACTCTGTACCGGTACCCCCCTGTATATAGCCTCCCTACTGTTATTTTATTTTACTGCTGCTCTTTAGCTATTTGCTTTTATTTTCTATTTTTCTTTAATTAACACTTTATTTTTAGGGGGTAGATCAGCTTTAATATTGCAGATAGATTGTAACTTCCATCAATGCAATTGTCTGCATCACTTCCAATCTCCCATATGTTTTTTTTGTTTTTTTCTCGCATATATATATATAACCCTACCGCCACCACACACACACACACATACATACACATACATATACGCATATTCATACATATATATATCCTTTAAATATATATATATATTTCCCTTTATTACTTTCCAACCACACCATCCCTTCCCCAACCGGAGAAAACCAGTGAACAACAATGCCCAGGCCCCCACCCCTTGCCCACACACACTATATACATTTCATGGACACAGTCAATAATTATACTTTGTTTGTTTTTACTCCTGAACTTCCTCCGATCATTTTCATGATGTCCATCTGGTATGCTTCTATATGCCATATCTTTCTAACTGTGCTCTTTCACAAAAGCTCACAATATATAACCTATATACTTACTATGGACACAGCATGTCTTACACTAGTTATCTTGTTGTTATTAGTTGTTGTTATTAGTCCCATCCTTCAGCTCCATTCAACACCTCCCATCTATCTCAACATCATCCATATTGGATTTCTATTTGCCATATCTTTTTCAACTGTACTGTGATGTTTTACAAAAGTTATGAACCTTTCTATTCTCATTGTTTCTACAGTTTGTGAATTGAAAATAAACATTTTTGCTAAAAGTATTATTATATTATTGATCGATTGACTATGACTTTTCAGATCACCCAGTAGTGCTATCTGCAGGGTCAGCTCCATGCAAATATTGCAATCCTTCAGCCATTCCTGGACCTGTGTCCAGAAACAAGCTACAAATGGACAGTACCAAAACAAATGATCTAATGATTCTGTCTCTTCACAGCCAAATCTGCAGAGCTGGGAAGATTGTATCCCCCATACAAATAACATTCTATTGGTAGCAAGAATTTTATATAATAATTTAAATATTCAAAGTTTTGAATCCGGCGTCGTTTTGCGTATCAGTTCATAAAACCCTATGCCATGGAATCGGTACGTCAAAGATCTCTTCCCAACTATTTTGCAATCTATATGGGATGGCTGTCAATCTTTTGGTCCTTAAATGAAACTGGTAAACTTTTTTATTTATCACAATTTTCTTTAACCAATTATTAACATTTTACATTTTAGTCATTTAGCAGACGCTCTTATCCAGAGCGACTTACAGTTAGTGAATACATATTCTTTTATTTTTTTTATACTGGCCCCCCGTGGGAATCGAACCCACAACCCTGGCATTGCAAACGCCATGCTCTATTAACTGAGCTACATCCCTGCCGGCCATTCCCTCCCCTACCCTGGACGACGCTGGGCCAATTGTGCGCCGCCCATGAGTCTCCCGGTCGCGGCCGGCTGCGACAGAGCCTGGATTATGTTCTTTAATGCAAGGCCGACAGACAAGTTCCTTACTTTTTCCTCCTTCCACTTTCCTTCCACTTTTCCTCTTGTAATTTTGGGTAGAGCAGACATTTCCATATGTTTTTGTTAGCTGCATGTGCAACATAACTCCACCATTCCTACCGATAATATCATTTACGAAGATTATACCTTTTTTTTTTTTTCTCAAAAAAGAACGGTTTTTTATCAATTAGTATATTTGAGTTTAACCACAATATTTGTTGCAATATTTGTTCTGTCATTTCTGGAGGATTAAATTGTTTTAGAAATAGTGATATTTGGGAGATGATTTCCTTTTCCAATACCTGAAAGTGAGGGGTTGTGATCTGAATAAAGGGAAAAAGTCCCTTCTTGAACATTGGGTGAGACAATCTTACTAGTTTGCTAGAGAACCAGTTCGGATTTAAGTATAATTTTTGTATGACTGAAGCTTTTAGTGATAGGTCTAATGCTTTAATATATAATCATTTCTGTCATCCTAATTCATATTCATTATATAAATAGGCCCGTTTAATTTTGTCTGGCATGCCGTTCCAAATAAAATGGAATCTTTTTTTCTCATATAATTTAAAAATAGTTAATCAGGGTGATTTTTCCACAAATTGACAGGTATTTACCTTTCCATGGTAGCAAGATCTTATCTATTTTTGCAAAATTTCTATAAAAAAATTTGGGAGTGAGATCATTTATTTCATTTGGGATATGTATTCCGAGTATATCCACATCACCATCAGACCATTTTATTGGTAAACTACATGGTAATGTAACATTTTTATTTTTTAGTGATCCAATACGTAATATAGTACATTTGTCATAATTTGGTTGTAATCCAGAGAGGATAGAAAATGTATCTAGATCCTCTATGAGGCTGTGGAGGGATTCAAGTTGTGGATTTAAAAGAAAACATGAATCATCAGCGTACAATGACACCTTTGTTTTTAAGCCCTGGATTTCTAATCCCTTGATATTATTGTTGGATCTGATTTTAATAGCTAACATCTCGATGGCAATAATAAATAGATATGCCGATAGTGGACAACCTTGTTTCACTCCTCTTGACAGTTTAAAACTTTCTGAGAAATAGCCATTATTTACAACTAGGGTTACTATACATGATTTTAAACTTTTTTATTTTACATGTATTTTTTTTTAAACTGCATTGTTGGTTAAGGGCTTGTAAGTAAGCATTTCACTGTAATGTCTACACCTGCTGTATTCCGCGCATGTGGCAAATACATTTTGATTTGATTTGATTTGGGCTGGCGTGGTTACACGTGGTCTGCGGTTGTGAGGCCGGTTGGATGTACTGCCAAATTCTCTAAAATGACGTGTGAGGCGGTTTATGGTAGAGAAATTAACATTTAATTCTCTGACAACAGCTCTGGTGGACATTCCTACAGTCAGCATGCCAATTGCACTCTCCCTCAAAACTTGAGACATCTGTGGCATTGTGTTGTGTGGCAAAACTACACATTTTTGAGTGGCCTTTTATTGTCCCCAGCACAAGGTGCACCTGTGTAATGATCATGCGGTTTAATCAGCTTCTTGATATTCCACACCTGTCAGGTGGATGGATGATTTTGGCAAAGGAGAAATGCTCACAAACAGGGATGTAAACAAATTTGTACACAACATTTGAGAGAAATAAGCTTTTAGTGCGTATGGAACATCTCTGGGATCTTTTATTTCAGCTCATGAAACACGGGACCAACACTTTACATGTTATATTTTTGTTCAATATGCCAAACAGAATCCAGTTGTATACTATACATACTAGGCATTTTCTATATATGGCTCTGGTAGATCCCATACATTTAGATTCGAATAGAACATCTAGCCCAACAACATAGCCTACATGTTCATAAAGGTTGCTTTAAGACAAAAATAGACCAGAGAGAACATATACGAAAAACACATGTGCCACCACTGCCATTAGTAACGTTAACAAAGGTTCCTTTAAGACAAAACGGGCAGTGTCTAAGAGTAGGGGGTGAATCACAGTAAACTGTTATAGGAAACAGAGGGGCAGGGCAAAACCACATACAACCACATCAAGTTCAAACTCAACTCAAGTGGCTATGGGCAACCCTAAAAATGTTAATGTTCTCCACGTAGGCTGGGTCTGATTTTGGGTTGACAACAACACCTCCAACTCTAATTCCTTCTCACCAGCACTCTGCTTCACTCCTCCAAATGACACTAATTCATTTGAAATGGGTCACTAGCCAAGAGACCCCAAACACAGCGCTGCTCAGTCAACAGTTCATAATGAACGCTTGATGAGAATCAACGACGAGAAAAATCGCTCATCACTTCACAAAACCCTTTTAGTATGATGCCTGATTTAAATTCAGTTTGTGTCTCCGGTCCCAGTATTCAGGAAGTGGGACAGTATCTTTGTATACAACGACACAGTGTGTCCCATAGCCACAGCCACACATGTGAGCTCCGTTGGACGCTGGAGCTGACCAAAACATTCCTCTGAAGGAGCACACAAGCTAACCACTGTGAGCCACTTAAACACTCAAATATGAGAGAAAGAGCCCAAAGAAGGCATGAAAGCTGTCAGGGAGATGCAGGTAGACTTCAAAAAGAAAAGGAAAGCCGCACACTCTAGGAGCTCAGATGAAGACAGCCTGTCTGTCGATACGTTGGTTATTTAGATATTAAATTATTGCATCTGAGCTCCTAGTGTGCAGCTTTCCTTTTCTTTTTGAAGTGTTTTACGCCGTCAGCCAGCACCTCGCCTAAATAGGTGTGCGTTTCTTTTGCCTTTATCTTAAGATGCAGGAAGACACCACAGCACAGCACAGGGATGGCAGCATTCCTGTTCAATAAGCATGAACTATGAAAGCAAAAGGATGAGAGAGGGATAGATAGCGAAGAGAGAACAATTAGATATACACACGCTCAATGAGGAAGAAGACTTACAGAGTTGAGAGTTAAAGTTTGCTCCATGTATAGGGCTGTGTGCAGCGTGTGTTTGGCTTGTCTTCAGCGCTGCTGCAGCTCCACACGCCCGGTGTGTGTAAACAAGTCCATCCGCAAGTGCGCTCCGCTGTGTGTTTGTGTGTTCGCTTGCAGCCACGCAGAGCTCAACTCAGGGGCAGTGCAGGAACGCCCAAGATCCTGACAGCTACTGAGAGTTCAAACGATCCCTCTTTCTGCTGCTGCTGTGCCTTGCTTCCTCTTCCCTCCTTCCCGCTCTCTCTACCCTCCCTCCCTTTGCCTCTCTATTTCTCTGTGACTCCCTCTCTCTCTCTCTCTCCTCTGTCTTAATTCCTCCTCACCGTTCCTGCTACGCCCACAAAGTAGATGTCAGAACTGCGCTATCCAGCCTATGATATGAGGGGGAAACGCAAAACTCAAGCCTCACAGATATGGGAGCACCTTCAACTCTTGGCACACACAAGTCATATGTAACAAAATAGCATACACTCACAATCATTCCTTCACACCATTTGCAATGCATTCGTACACAGACCACAGAAATGCAGACACTCCAAACACACACCCACAGAAACCTGTTCCATGTCATCTCAGAAGTTTGTGAACTGTGTTGTGCTTGCCTTCCATCATCTACTTAGTGTGCAAAGTGTCTGATTTTAGTCAGAAGTGAAAGCCTGAGCTGAGGAAGGAATCAGCTCGGGTGCAACGGGGGGTGCCGGCTGGGCTTTGACAAGTGTGCAGAACTTTTTTTAGAAGAGATACAAAGCGCCACATTCTTCAACATGCCCAAACATAAAGGGGGTTTGGCAAAGCCCCAGTGCGCAGTGAGCCGCTCCTATCGCTCAATCTCCACACACACACACACAACCCACACACACAAAATACAGTGCCTTCAGAAAGTATTCACACCCCTTGACTTTTTTGTGTTACAGCCTGAATTTAAAATGGATTACATTTTGATTTTTGTATCACTGGCCTACACACAATACACCCCATAACGGCAAAGTGGAATTATGTTTGTAGAAATGTTTACTAATTAATATTAAATGAAAATCTGAAATGTCTTGAGTCAATAAATATTCAACTCGTTTGTTGTGGCAAGTGTAAATATATTTAGGAGTAATTTGATTAACAAGTAACATAATACGTTTCATGGACTAACTCTGTGTGCAACAATGGTGTTTAACATGATTTTTGAATGACAACCTCATCTCTGTACCCCACACATACAATAATCTGTAAGGTCCCTCAGTCGTGAATTTCAAACATAGATCCAACCTCAAAGACCAGAGGTTTTCCAATGCCTCACAAAGAATGTCACCTATTGGTGAAAAAATTAAATAAAAAGCAGACATTGAATGTCCCTTTGAGCATGGTGGTTATTAACTACACTTTGGATGGTGTATCAATACACCCATTTACTACAAAGATACAGGTGTCATTCCTAACTCAGTTGCCAGAGAGGAAGGAAACTGCTCAGGGATTTCACCATGAGGCCAATGGTGACTTTAAAACAGTAACAGAGTTATTTAAAACTGAGGATGGATCAACAACATTGTAGTTACTCCACAATACTAACCTAAATGACATTAACCTAAATGACATAGTGAAAAGAAGGAAGCCTGTAAAGAATATAAATATTTGAAAACATGCATCCTGTTTCAAATAAGTCACTAAAGTAAAACTGCTGAAAATGTGGGAAAGAAATTAACTTTATGTCCTGAATACAAAATGTTATGTTTGGGGCAAATCCAACACAACACATCACAGAGTATCACTCTTCATATTTTCAAGCATGGTGGTGGCTGCATCATGTTATGGGTATGCTTGTCATTGGCAAGGACTAGGGAGCTAAGCACAGGAAAAATCCTAGAGGAAGACCTGGTTCAGTCTGCTTTCCAACAGACACTGGGAGACAAATTCACCTTTCAGCAGGACAATAACCTAAAACACAAGGCCAAGCATACACTGGAGTTGTTTACCAAGACGACGTTGAATGTTCCTGAGTGGCCTAGTTACAGTTTTGACTTAAATTGGCTTGAAAGAGCCTCCCGAGTGGCGCAGTGTTCTAAGGCACTGCATCGCAGTGCGTGCTTGAGGCGTCACTACAAACCCGGGTTCGATCCCAGGCTGTATCACAACCGGCCGTGACCGGGAGTCCAATAGGGCGGTGCACAATTGGTTGTCCGGGTTAGGGAAGGGTTTGGCCGGTGGGGCTTTACTTGGCTCATCGCTTTCTAGCGACTTCTTGTGGTGGGCTGGGCGCCTGCAGGCTGACTTCGGTCGTCAGTTGAACGGTGTTTCCACCAACACATTGGTGCAGCTGGCTTCTGGGTTAAGCGGGCAGGTGTTAAGAAGCGTGGTTTGGCAGGTCATGTTTCGGAGCACGCATGATTCGACCTTCAACTCTCCCGAGCCCGTTGGGGAGTTGCAGCGATGAGACAAGATCAAAATTGGGGAGAAAATTAAGACAAAAATAATAACATTGCCTTGAAAATCTTTGGCAAGACTTTAAAATGGGTGTCTAGCTATGATCAACAACCAACTTAAAGTTGCACTATGCAGAAATCGCTCCACCATTTCCTGGTTGCTAAAACACTAATAAATTAGTTAGCCTAATTTCAGTTTATGTGACAAAATAAGATAGTATAGTGTAGAGTATCATTGTACCATCTTAACTGCTGTGAAATATATTTTCCACAACCAAAAATATTGTTGTTTCTGCTGCTGTACAAAACCCAAAGTAAAAGACGCAAAAACTTCTTAGACTTGCTTTCAAGTAGCATGATAGATCTATAACTCACATTTCTCCCAAAAAGTTCCATATGGCCACTAAGAGAGCTTGAAGAATATTGTACAATCCTGGTGTGCAAAGCTCTTAAATCATGTTCACATTAGCCATTTTGAAGTGACTCAAATCCTATTTATTTGCATATCCGATTGAAAAATCTGTTATTTTTCCTGCAGTCTGAACAGCCAAAAAGCACATGGAATCGGATATTTCAAGCCACATTTCAAACCACCGTTGTAGGTGGTTTGAAGTCAGATACAAATTTGATTCCTTGCCAAGTGGTTTTTAGTTGTTATTCGGCATATTTTGTTGCTTGCTAGCTACTCTATTGACAGTTTGACAAGAGAATGTGGTAGCTAACTAGCTTGTTACTGTTTACAAACAAATTAGTGAATGTGATAGAAAGCTAAACGGCTACCTAGCTAGCTAGTTGACTGCTGTGGCTAGCCAAAAAGGACTCATTTTGAAAGTTGGATCATCTTATCCTTTGAGGCTCTAAAAAGTGTTCTTACCCTATGATTTTGAACATTCAAAACAACTGGGAAACGTCCGTGGCAGGCATTGTTGTCACCTTAGCCTGCTACATAAGCACAAGCACCACCACCAATCAGCCTACACCACTGCACACACACCCGTCGTTACTATGACATTTTACATTTTAGTCATTTAGCAGACGCTCTTATCCAGAGCGACTTACAGTTAGTGAGTGCATACATTTTCCATGACAAATAGTATAGCCATGTCAGCAAATTACTGCTGTCTGAACACACACAAATCCGATTTGGTCACTTGTAACTTGCGGTTTGGACAGTCAGTAGTCCAAACCGGATTTGAAAAACAAAACTGATTTGAGCATTGAGGCCTGCAGCATGAACAAGGCTTTAGAGACTTACCCAGAAAGACTCACAGCTTTAATCGCTGCCAAAGGTGATTCTAACATGTATTGACTCAGGGGTGTGAAGACTTATGTAAATGAGATATTTCTGTAATTTTGAATTCAGGCTTTAACACAACTAAATATGGAATAAGTCAAGGGGTATGAATACTTTCTGAAGGCACTGTACATCAACCACTGATCATCACAGTCCTCTGCTGAGACCAAACGGCAACCAGGAAAAACACCAGATTAGGCTAGCCGACAGTACAGTCTGGGGTAGCTACGTGTCAGAGGCTCTGTGATGTTCGGAAAATATAACAGCGTTTACCGATTCCTGACTCCTGATGCCATGGCTCTGACGCACACGACTGACCACGGAAAAAGAAACAAGGCCCCGGCTTCCTGAGCATCAAACGGCAAGAGGTTATCCACAGGCAGGGGTCTCGCCACAGCGCCGCTGGAAGGGTCTCCCAGGGTCCCACGTTGTCCGCTTATCACATTTTGGATTCGCACAGCGTGAGAAAAGGGCTCAATAACATCCTAAGGAGCTGAGGAAGGGACTTTAGGAGTCAGTCGTAGGAAAAGCTCCCCAAAAAAACACCTTCCAATCCCTGTGTAATGGGATATTCCAATGTGATGCACACTACATAATAAACATGTGTGTTCACCTTTGCTTCTGGAGAGGCTGAGACATGATGACACTTGCTATTTATATGGTGACAAACAACTAACAACATAGGAAATCTTACATTTTGGGTGTAAAACTCTTTTGATGTAGCTTGTACTTCATGCCCCAGTTTGTCATTCCATATTTTTTCTTTACGGAATGCCTGCCAAAGGGAGGCTCTCACTTTCTTTATCATAAAATCGCAGATTACTTATCTATTGCTGTCATTTTTCATCTTCTCTAGCATTGAATACAGTAGCTGATCATGTTACCAGGCAGGATAATAGACATGGAGGTTCCATTACAGGGTGTGGTATTACAGGGCTTATGACACTGAATCAATGGTTCATGGAATCCGACACAGTGCAAATACGGAGAAAATTAACAACCTAACCTCTGCATATAGATGACCTATTATCTCAGCATAGTTTATAATCATATTCCTTATGGTTGAGATCTGCTAGCGCTGAGCCTTCAGGAGTGACTCATTGATCTTTGACTGATAATCCTGTGAAGCTGCTATAAGCTGGTTAAACCAGACTGAATTAAACAATGGTGTCTGCAGCATTCAGTCTAGTTTAGCCAGGCTGGTGACGCTGAGCCCTCGAGGAATTGAGCCCTTGACGTGGAAACCAGAGGTGGGCGATAGCCATAGGTGAGGATCTAATTGCATTTGTCCGCCATTAGAAGAAAACCTCAAACATGGTATACATTTCAGGTAATTACTATCAGCATGCGTAAATTTCACTCATTGCACTCATTTCGTCATGGTTCCAGGGTGGCTGAAATGGTGACTGCACAAGGAACATTTTGAAAAGTTATTATCTGACCACAGACCTGCCTTTTTTGCAACAACAAAAAAATCCCTGAGGACCAGCAACTCCTAAGAAACCCTTAAATATGAACTCCACAGTTTCATAACATGAAAACGCTATACTGTAAAGGCAGACTCCCTTGGCCGTACTGTGTTCAAATTCACTTAGCCCCACTTAGCTAAGTGGGCAGCCGCCCGCTGACCAAAATGCAATTTGGCTCATTGAATACACCCAAGTCTTATTATTCCAGGAAACACTTTAGGGAATCGTACTACTCTTACTTACTGTTCCCCATTTGAACTGGGGATTCCCATTCAGTCTGCGGCCACCCAAAAAGAGCATTTTTTGCTTGACAAGTAGCTAGGCCAAAGCTATTTCTGCTGTACGTTCAAGATAAAATTACAGTTTGCGTCATATAGAGGATCAGCTACTACCCTGAAATTATTATTTACCCCTTTTTCGTGGTATCCAATTGGTAGTTACAGTCTTGTCCCATCGCTGCAACTCCCATACGGACTCAGGAGAGGCGAAGGTTGAGAGCCGTGTGTCCTCCGAAACACAACCTTTACACAATGCCTGCGTAACCCGGAAGCCAGCCGCACCAATGTGTCAGAGGAAACACTGTACACCTGGTGACAGGAGCCACTAGTGCGCGATGGGACAAGAATACCCCTGCCAGCCAAACCCTCCCCTAACCTGGACGACACTAGGCCAATTGTGCTCCGCCCCATGGGTCTCCCGGTCGCGGTAGGCTGCGACAGAGCCTGGACTCGAACCAGGATCTCTAGTGGCACAGCTAGCACTGCGATGCAGTGCCTTAGACCACTGCGCCACTCGGGAGGCCCTGAAAGCCCAATTATAAAAGATGAGCCAGGCCTAGTTATTATTTTAATCAATACATGCTTACGTTAGAAAACCCAATGCTAATTCTTCTCTATACAGTATATTACTCCTACATGTGAAATTAAATGCTCTTGATGACAAAGTATTCCTAGTATTGCAATATTTGTTTAATATCTATAAATGTAATTTGTGTGAAGCCCAAGGCAAATGTCCTCGTCGTGTAGACAATACCATGTTGTATCCATTTAATTCTATTGTATTAGAGCTATAAGTGGTTAATCTGTAGGTAGCAGGCTTTTTAATGTAGGCCTATAGCAGACCCTTTTCTATTGATTCCTATTATAGGTGTATAATTATGTGTATAATACAGTTGTTTACATGCCAGCCTGTACAGTTAGCATGTGAGGGTTGGCTCTGTAGAAGAGATCAAAGCTAATGCTAACATATGGAAGCCTGTGTGCTCTCCTTACTGACGTCACAGACGGTTTCAACACTTCAAACACCCCATCTCTCTCCCTAGCCGTCACAGTAGCTGTTGACCCTGAAGAGGCTGCAAGGCCAGAGTGTACTTGGCTCCTCGCAACCAGAAGAATTCCAGATGGCCTACACCAATGACATCATCGCTGTAGCATAAGCAAATGGTGAACTGGAGCAAATCTTTATATAGTTCCCGGTTCAGGGTTCACACACTGACTGACAATACCATTATCTTCTCTTCACTCCTCTGCAGTGCCATTGACTCAGAAATCACTCAGATAGAATGAGCAGAAACCGTTAGTCATGACATCCTATTGCTGTGTAGTAAAGAATGTGCAGCCGTGTTGACATAAGAAAGCAAATCAGCCGTTGTGCTGACAGATGGCTTTGAGGTTGAGTCGTTCGCACACTCGTTCGACGACAAACGCAAAAATGAGCTAAACTAAATGTCAAAGCCTATTAGGTCAGACATAAGAAATGTCCTTTACATTGTGTGAGACTGTTCAGTACAGGTTTATGTTCAAGAGAGGCTTGTTGAAGACCCTATGGAACTTAAACAGTGAACAAGAGGCCGCAAGTTTCTGACACTACTGTTTAGAGTTGGGGTGAGTGACAGGGTGTGTGTGTATGCAGTAGGGTATGTGTGAAAGCAGGAGCCAGTAGAATCCCAGAGCAGCGCAAATAGGGGAGAAATGTGGGCACGTCGTTCAGTCATTCAGCAGCGCTGCTCATTAGCAAGGCCAAACCAACAGGGCCCATGCCTCGGATCCACACAAAGACCACTTTGTGAGCCACCCTCGCCGCAAGTGTGGCACCAAACACGAGAAGGGAACAGAAATGAAAGGTTAAGAAAGAGCTGAAACTGGAGCAGAACGGAAGGGGGAGGGAGGTTTGGCTGAATGTCCAAATTAGTCAAGCTGACCAGCTCCTCTGCATAGAGGCGAATGGCATGATGGAAAAATGCCGTTCCCATAAAAGATGGGTACACAGCATAACAGGGCCATTGTACAATGCTTTAATATAAAGGCATTGGTACGATAAGCCGGAACAGAGTTGTATTGAATTAAGTCGATTTAATTGCACCAGATATTTTACTCTCATTCAAATAACTATAATTCCAGAACCTCCAATGGGTTAATACCAGGCAACCCCCTGAGTAGGATGGAGCTAGGTTTACATTAACATTTACATTAATGACTGGACTGGAACTGTATTGGGTCTACCTCCAGGTCATCCAGTGATCGTGCAAGGCTGAGCTTCTTGGAGTGTCCAAATGAGCGACGGCCAGAGAAGCGACGGCCAGAGGAGCGTCCCACACCGATGCCCCAGAACTTGGAGCCCTGTCAAGGGGAGAAGAGAGATCATAAGCATTAATGACTGTCTGCCAAAACATCACACTATTACATGGACACAATTGATCTTATCGTGGTTTTTGTCATGCTTAGTTATTGGTCATGAGCCTACATAACACCATCTTAAACACGACAAAAACATGACATAACACCTTATTAGGTAAGCATTAGGGATTAGTATCAACGATCAGCTTAACATGATCATTCCTCTGTCTGGAATACACTTCCGTACAAAATAGACAAGGCTTAAACAAGCTTGCAGTTTTTGGAGAACATTGGAGAGGGTGATAAGGAACTATCTCACTGGGCAATTTAACCAAGATGATGTAAACCAACCAAGATGACAGATGTTCTTCCTGCCTTGACCTTAAGGCCATATGCTGTGTCCTTATATAACAGGGGTCATGACACGCAACTAACTCCTTCTGCCCGACAACATAACTCATCATGGCAAATGTGATTGGATCACAGATTGTATAAAAATAACGGACTGGCCACACAAGACTTACAGTGAGCCCCATGTCAAACATGGTCAAGCCCATTAGTCTCAGTTCGGTTTCACAGACACCAATTGGGCTGAGGAAGTGCTTTATCTCAAAAGCCTCCATCAAACTCAACTCCTCCCCTTTCATCTGCACCTTAATCTCACCGTTTAACTGCTATATGCTAAACGAGCATGAGAAACGCATTTCGCCAGCAGCCCTGCTATTATAATGATGGGTGAGAGCCCAGCCTGTTTGAGCTGGAATAAAGAATTGCAGGTAATTACCATGGTATCACATGGGTTCTACCCTGTCATTTTCCTTCGCTTCCTGTGCAAAATTGTCTTCTTTTTCAGAACAGAGACAGACACGCGATTCATCCCGGCATATACACACAGGACAATAACTCAATGATAAACAGCGCACATATTTTCCCCTATCATCAGACTCTGGGAATCTGCTCTCTGCACTGGAAAGATGAGCAGAAGCAAAAACACATCAGATGGTGGAGGAGGATTCTCTCCATTTCTTACCAGATTCTGCTTAAATATGCCACTCTGTCAAAGCAAAGATTCTGTTTTGCCAAATGCCTGCATTTCCATGGAACACATCCATATTTTTCTACACTCAGAGATGCAATAGTGCAGCCACAGGAGAAACATATTATAAAAGGTAAACTTTCTGTATTGGCTATTAAAAGATCTTTCAGATGTTTTTAGGATTTTTACCAAAATATCACAAGTTTGGAATGCACATTTCCTTGTGTCAACTAAAAAACATCAATAAGTAGCAAAGTACTTCTTCCACAGGGAAAGTAATTCCCTAGATAGTGAAACCGGGACAGGAAAACAACTAAAAGCCTGTTTGGAACTAAATCTTGGATGTGGATTTATGAAAATTAGATAATTGAGGTATAAGTTAACAGGTGTTTTTATTTTTAATTTTTAAATGGTGTATTATATTAGGTGTGAGAGTGAATGGGCTGTCCACCCTCACAGTGCCTGGCAACTCGACTCCTGCAAACCATGTATTACCTCCTGTGGAATAAAGTTGAACAAAAAGCTAATAGAAACACAAAAACGTTCATGCTACATACACATCGCAACTGCTGCTACAATACTATTATTATGATTGCTAAATACTGCACAATTTAAAACACTTGCTCCCCAATCCGCCCTTCCCCAAAGCATGTGTAAATATTGGACTATAAATTGTGACTTCCTGTATTATACTTACACTAAAATGTTTATTCTACTGAACCGTTTACTTTATGGTCATATTCTTATATTTTATTATTTCTTATTGTTGTTGCATTGTCGAGAAGGAACCTGCACTAAATCATTTTGTTGGATAGTGTATGCCATGAGTGTCCCGTACATACAACTAATAAAACTTGAAACTGCCTGTGGAATAAAGAAACAAAACCAGATGTAAAAAGGAAGGGACCATGCAAAGGTATTTTTGTTCATCCTTTGCACAATCTCCTATCTTAACTTTGGGTTAGGGAACACCCTGGAAAAAACAAACTCTGGCCTATACATTATGTAAACACACACACATCACAGAATCATCAACACAACAACATTCTCTCTTCTTATCTCACCTTGGTATTGTCATCTCTCCTGGGCTTTCCATTTAGCAGCTCTCCAGATTCTGCTCTCCAGAGTCGTTTGGCCCACTCCTGCCTCTGGGGCAGCAGCGTCATGGCCTCCGCTGCCTGGTACCTGTCTGGTGGGATCTGGCTTATGGGGAGTGGCAGGGCGTTGGTGCAACCCACCGTGGCTGGTCCTGACCAGCTGTTAGTGGCCGGTGTTGCCTGGGAATCAGGCTCTCCACTGTGGCCCCTAGGCCACCTCTGCTTGACGCTCATAGAGAACCGGCGTTGACTGCTTCTGAAGGGGCCTCCTCCTTCTGTTAGGTTCTGGTTCTTACCCACAGGGTAAGGCGGTGGCGGGGGCTTGAACTGAAACTCTAACCTGGGAGGAGGGCCTCCGGATGGCCCGGTTAACAACGCTGGGCCCGGTCGAGATTCGGAAAGGGAATGTGTGCTTCCCGGATTAGGATGGCCGTTTAAGTTTAGGCGGCTATTTTGGTGAGCTACTATTTGGGTGAGGTTTTCTTCGGCCTGGGGGTAATCCTCCCATGGACAGCTGGGGAGGTTGCCCCCGGGGTCACTTCCGTGGGCGATTGGGAAATCCCTGTCCGCTCTCTCCTCAGGGGGGGAGGCGTTTCCGATCCCGCTGTCTCTGTTGCTGCTGGCACTGCCATTCTTGCAGGCTCTGCTGCTGTTCTGTTGAGTGTGGAGGTGGTGGGCAGACTCTCTGTCCAGCCTGGTTCTAAACCTCTCCACCGCCTCCCCCATGTCACAGTATAAGACAGACACAAACTGAAGGACGGAGGGGGGAGTGAGGGGGAACTCCTGGCAGCCCTGGGTGTCTGGGTCGGGGATACAGTCAAAGCCGAAGCGCCCGGCGATGCCCAGGTGGTCACTGTGGTGGCACAGCTCGGGGTCGATGAAAAAGACATGGCAGGAGGACCTCAGGGGACCGTTCTTTCCCACATGGCCACCAGAGACGTGTGCAGTGGTGACCAGGCAAAAGAAGCGCCTGTCCTCGGAACACACAACTCCCACGACAAGGTTCTCAGCAGGGAAGGCTGCCAGGACGGCTCCGGCGTCGTCACAGAGGCGGACGCAGTCGAACATGATCTTCATCATCACCAGCGTGTGGGTCTCCTGCTCAGTGCCCATATGTCTAATACACCTGCGGATCACCTGTAGGCAGTCGTCCTCTGAGCTGGGGCAGGACAAGGCCAAGATCAGTTCAGTAGAGCCCAAGTAGCCCACCACCATGGCTGTGTTCAGCATTCTCCAGTCTGGATTCACATAATTCTCCTGGTCATTTAAAACAGAGTCAATGTCTGCCACTCTGGCGGTTTCCTCCTCAGACAGGAAGCCAGGTTGGGTTTTGGAGTTCCACGGTTGGGTCCAGTGGGACATGTCCGGTTCTGACAAAGGCCTTGGCTGAAATGGAGTGGCGTTTACTGAGTTACATGACGAGTTGCCAGAGTGGTCCACCGTGGGCCAGGTCCCGACAAGCACCACCAACCGCAAGGGTCCTTTACAGGTGCCAATCAACTGCACCACAGCCTCGTGGGAAGCCTTTGCCACATCGATTCCGTTTACGCTCACTATACAATCCCCCTGCTTTAGTCCCACCAGGTCTGCAGGGCTCCCCTCCAATATACCACTCAAGAGGCACGGGCCTCGTCCTGATAAGGTGAACCCGTATCCTACACGTCCTCGAACAACCTCAACCCCTCTGACTTCCTGAGGGGCGGTCAAATCCAGACACCTTCGTGCCCTGTCGTTCTGTCCCGGCATCCTCATTCTGAATGTGGACATTTTCAAATGGAGAGTGTGGGAACTGAATGTCACACTGGAATGTTATATGTTTAGTGCCAACACTGAAGTGTTTTTGTCATCCTGCATAAACACTAAAAGTAGACAAGAGAGAGACACAGAGAGAGAGAGAGAGAGAGAGAGAGAGAGAGAGAGAGAGAGAGAGAGAGAGCAAAGATAAGTGATTTACAGTGTATCAAATATTGATTAAGCATAGGCCTCCAGAATCCTTTTTTTTTTTTTAAACAGCAACTGTAACACTTATCCTGTGATAATATTATGTTACAACATATTTGTTACACAATGTTACAAAATAATAATGATTGCATCAAATGCTTTCCCCCTTCAATTTAGAAAAATAAACTTCAAAAATATGTTATCCTGCACACAATAACAATCTCCATATTTTGGGACAAAAATATATTGAGTTATTATAGTTTAACCAGACAAGTGTGGGCTGTTAGACAATTACCCTGGGTCCCAAGTGAGCGTGCGAATTAACCGTCTACTAGAGCAAACAGCGCCAGCTGGCCCCCTTCTCAAGAACAGTTCAATCAAAGCACGAGCTTTTAAACGAGACAAACCTGCTCGAGCGCCTTGATTTGGTTTCGTTGGACATCACATCCTTTTTTACTCTACCTCCCTTGGTTAAATGTTTACAAAACAGCACAGCAGTTAGGCCTCATCTGGCAAAATACAGCAAACCCAAAAATATTTTCTAAAACGTTTGCTTGAGTTTTAGATTTAAAGTAGACCAGCCTATCCCGACGACGTTTAGGCGCAAATACAATGTTGCCAGTGACACTGAAATTACCGTTTCAAAACTTAATGAAGTCAGTTCAAAGATTGCATAATACCAAACGTCAAAAAAGTGTTACAAATCTACACGTGTGTAGTTTCCGCAACATAATCATTTATGTTTTCAAAAATGTCCCTCCCGTATTCCGTATTCCATATGCCGGTGACAAACACCACTCGCCTACATTCATTGTTGGGGACAAAGCGTCTTTCATCGTAACCATGACACCGTACCGTTTTCAGAGCACGTGATTTCTTTAGTTCGCCAATGAGGGGGCTCGATTAATCTTGCCCGTGTAGGCGTGTTTTGTATCGGCTGAAAGTTGATTGCATTCGATTTGGGACCCGGCTGCCTCCCGGGCTCGAGCCAGGTGCCCAGTTCAAAGCCCACTGAGAAGTCCGCTCAAAACAAAAGTGGCATAATTAAGCACGTGTAGTAGGATTCTGTGTTATCCCATGTACAAGTGATTGCTTTTGATAACAACGCTTTATCTGCCTTACCAATTAATTGTTTTTGAAAATGCAAACATGTATTTTATGTAAAAGAGATGTATGTTTCTGGACGATGCACCATGCTGCCTTGTCAAAATGACCGAGCGGCACAGATTACTGTTCAATTTGAGAATGGCGCACCTCCCTTCCCGCTTTCGCCCGATAATGTGACGAGCCTTTGCCGGGTGTTCATTGCCGGTGGCCCAACATAATCGAATCCGCCCAATCTCTCGTGTTGAATATTCAAATATTTGTGGTATGATCCTATTGGTTCTGATCATCGAACAATGATAGGCTAAATATAAACATTCTTACCGATATTTAAACTACAATTCACACACATAGCAGTACCTAAATGCACTTTTAAGCATTTCACACAGATTAACTATGCACGTTTAAATCAAAGCTATGAGATGAAAATGTAATGCGACACCACTGCACAATTAATAATGGATTTATTACAAGCTAATTAACATAACAGCGTAATTACCTTACATTCAATCTTAACTGGATGTATTAACCACACAGCTCGAGAGGTGATACTTTGTGGCATCCTACCACGCACGACTAAACAAACTGCATTGTGGTCAAAGTTCTGCAACGGTCGCAAGGGCAAGTCACGTTGTCCTATTACACATGTACTGTACACACCACAGTCAAATAGACAATAGACACTCAGCAGTGAGTCAATCAATGGAAACATAGTGCAAGCCAAAAAGTAGATGTTTACTAATGTTTAGGCCTACTAAAACCCTGGATAAAAAAAAACCTTAGGCCTAGTAGGCTAGTGAAGTGAAAGACAGTCATTTAATTAGAATAAGCAGACTATTATTATTATTACTCCGTATATTGATTAATAAAAAATTAAACATTACATTTGAGCTGTTTTCACAAATGTAAAATGCTAAACCTATAGGTGGTAAAGCTACATTCAACTCCCTTCTATTTAATCCCATGGTTTCCCCTAATCCTCTCAGAGAACAGTTAATTATTCAAAACAGTGCTGTTTAAAGTGAGTTAATGTAACTGTCCTCTCACATTACACACAACACTGAGGGCAAACCCTTCCTGGATTTGCCAGTCTAGCACTTTCAATCGTTTAATGTGGTGATATCCTTTCTCTCTAAACCAGTACAGCCACTACCATGCAAGAGAAGCAGATACTGTGTTATTGTTACACATTATTATTATATATATTTTTTTTGTTCACCTTTATTTAACCAGGTAAGCCAGTTGAGAACAAGTTCTCATTTACAACTGCGACCTGGCCACGATAAAGCAAAGCAGTGCGATACAAACAACAACACAGAGTTACATATGGGGTAAACAAAACATAAAGTCAAAAATACAACAGAAAATATATATACAGTGTGTGCAAATGTAGAAGTTATGGAGGTAAGGCAATAAATAGGCTATAGTGCTAAATAATTACTATTTAGTATTAACACTGGAATGATAGATGTGCAAGAGATTATGTGCAAATAGAGATAGTGGGGTGCAAATGAGCAAAATAAATAATAATATGGGGATGAGGTAGTTGGGTGGGCTAATTTCAGATGGGCTGTGTACAGGTGCAGTGATCGGTAAGGTGCTCTGACAACTGATGCTTAAAGTTAGTGAGGGAGATAAGAGTCTCCAGCTTCAGAGATTTTTGCAATTCGTTCCAGTCATTGGCAGCAGAGAACTGGAAGGAATGGCGGCCAAAGGAGGTGTTGGCTTTGGGGATGACCAGTGAGATATACCTGCTGGAGCGCAGACTACGGGTGGGTGTTGCTATGGTGACCAATGAGCTAAGATAAGGCAGGGATTTGCCTAGCAGTGATTTATAGATGACTTGGAGCCAGTGGGTTTGGCGACGAATATGTAGTGAGGACCAGCCAACAAGAGCGTACAGGTCACAGTGGTGGGTAGTATATGGGGCTTTGGTGACAAAACGGATGGCACTGTGATAGACTACATCCAATTTGCTGAGTAGAGTGTTGGAGGCTATTTTGTAAATTACATCGCAGAAGTCAAGGATCGGTAGGATAGTCCGTTTTACGAGGGCATGTTTGGCAGCATGAGTGAAGGAGGCTTTGTTGCGAAATAGTAAGCCGATTCTAGATTTCACTTTGGATTGGAGATGCTTAATGTGAGTCTGGAAGGAGAGTTTACAGTCTAACCAGACACCTAGGTATTTGTAGTTGTCCACATACTCTAGGTCAGACCCGCCGAGAGTAGTGATTCTAGTCGGGTGGGCGTGTGCCAGCAGCGTTCGATTGAAGAGCATGCATTTAGTTTTACTAGTGTTTAAGAGCAGTTGGAGGCTACAGAAGGAGTGTTGTATGGCATTGAAGCTCGTTTGGAGGTTTGTTAACACAGTGTCCAATGAAGGGCCAGATGTATACAAAATGGTGTCGTCTGCGTAGAGGTGGATCTGAGAGTCACCAGCAGCAAGAGCGACATCATTGATATACACAGAGAAAAGAGTTGTCCCGAGAATTGAACCCTGTGGCACCCCCATAAAGACGGCCATAGGTCCAGACAACAGGCTCTCCGATTTGACACATTGAACTCTATCTGACAAGTAGTTGGTGAACCAGGCAAGGCAGTCATTTGAGAAAGCAAGGCTATTTAGTCTGCCAATAAGAATGCAGTGGTTGACAGAAAGCCTTGGCCAGGTCGATGAAGACGGCTGCACAGTACTGTCTATTATCAATCGCGGTTAATTATATCATATCATATTTTGTGTTTTATTGTATAAAGATCCTATTACATTCATTTACATTTTAGTCATTTAGCAGACGCTCTTATCCAGAGCAACTTACAGTTAGTGCATACATTATTTTATTTTTAATACTGGCCCCCCGTGGGAATCGAACCCACAACCTTTGCGTTGCAAACGCCATGCTCTACAAACTGAGCTACATCCCTGCCGGTCATTCCCTCCCCTACCCTGGACGACGCTGGCCCAATTGTGCGCCGCCCCATGGGTCTCCCGGTCGCGGCCGGCTACGACAGAGCCTGGATACGAACCAGGATCTCTAGTGGCACAGCTAACACTGCGATGCAGTGCCTTAGACCACTGCGCCACTCTGGAGTGTGAATGCTGACTTTGTCTGCGTTTACACAGGCATCCCAATTCTGATATTTGTTCCACTTTTTTCCACCTTTTCACATCAGATCTTTTTCAGAGCTGATCTGATTTGTCAAAAATCCAATTAGTGAAAAAAATATCAGAATTGGACTGCCTGTGTAAACGCAGCATATGAAGGCTACATTATAGCAATATCTAGGATGAAAGGGAGACTTGATGGTACCAGGAATAGTTGAAAGATGATGACAGAACATATGTTTTTATTTCAGTCATACATTTCAAACAAGTAGGCTATGCTAGTTGGAAGATGCATACACCATAGCAGGACAGACATTATAATATCATTGATACAATATCAAATGCACATGACTTTTATCATCAAGATATAGAATTTGTGGACATACATTGTCTTTTGTCGATGTGAATAAGTATTTTGGTAGCTTGTAGATATCTCTCAAATCGAAATGGTGGAACTTGTCTAAAAACTAGCCTCAGCCATAGACCTCGGAACCCTCACCCCTGACCTCTCACTCTCTCACAGCAACCACAAGATGGCCATTCTAGAAAGGACAAAACCAGCTATATATCCTCTCAGTACTGTTGAGCAAGTTGATAACCTTTTCCCTCTCTCTGGGGGTTGAGCGTCCAGGTTAGAGGTAAGGGTGAGATTGACAATTACAGTCAGTATTCACTCTCAATCAGTTGTTAAAAAGTGCCTTTCTAGCATAGCCATATGGGGATCACCTAGCATAGCCTTATAGCATTTTGTCATATATATCATTTATTTTCTAGAATAGCAATATAGCGACCACCCCCACTCTCCTTGACCCCTCACCCTTGACCCTTCATCCCTGCCCTGGCCCGTTGACCCCGGGCTGGGCAGCAGCGCCCAAGGTGTGTGTGGGGGCAGCGGGTGGCTGAATCATCTTCTCCAGCAGGTTCATCATGCGCTCCTGGAGCTGTAGGCTCTGCACCTGGAGGAAGTTCTGCTGGTGCATGACGCGGCGCACCTCACGGCACGTCTCCTCCACCGCCCGGCTCACCTTCCGCTGCTCCTGCAGCATGGCCTCCATCACCTTCAGCTTCCGCCGCTTCAGGGAGAGGTGCTGGTGCACTTTTTTCCTCTTGGCCGGCGCCGGTTGGGAACTGGACAGAAAGGGGTTTTGTTAGTCAAAGTAATGGTAATGACACAATTTATATTGAGTTTTATGCAAGTACTCAAGAGTTTTCATAGATATGTTTTTCTTTTGATATGTAGGAACCTTTCTGGGATAAGCCAAGAACTAAAGAAGAGGTTGAAATTAAAGTAAACTCACTGTATGAGTACTTTCATGTACTTTCATGCTAATTAACTATCATCACAATTCATTGTGATGTTTATCACTTAGAGAGCCTTGTGGAAACTCTTTATCACCCTCCTGGCAAGGGTGGGCAGTTTAGCTTGACACCTCTTTCTCTCTCTCTCTCTCTCTCTCTCTCTCTCTCTCTCTCTCTCTCTCTCTCTCTCTCTCTCTCTCTCTCTCTCTCTCTCTCTCTCTCTCTCTCTCTCTCTCTCTCTCTCTCTCTCTCTCTCTCTCTCTCTCTCTCTCTCTCTCTCTCTCTCTCTCTCTCTCTCTCTCTCTCTATTCAATTTCAATTTAAGGGCTTTATTGGCATGGGAAACGTATGTTAACATTGCCAAACCAAATTAAGTAGATAGTAAACAAAAGTGAAATAAACAATAAATATTAACAGTAAACATTACACTCAGAAGTTCCAAAAGAATAAAGACATTTAAAATGTCATATTATGTATATATACAGTGTTGTAACAATGTGCAAATAGTTAAAGTACAAATGGGAAAATACATTTACAATGGTGTTTGTTCTTCACTGGTTGCCCTTTTCTTGTGGCAACAGGTCACAAATCTCGCTGTTGTGATGGCACACTGTGGTTTTTCACCCAGTAGATAAGGGAGTTTATCCAAATTGGGTTTGTTTTTTCGAATTCTTTGTGGATCTCTGTAATCTGAGGGAAATATGTGTCTCTAATATGGTCATACATTTGGCAGGAGGTTAGGAAGTGCAGCTCAGTTTCCACCTCATTTTGTGGGCAGTGTGTACATAGCCTGTCTTCTCTTGAGAGCCAGGTCTGCCTACGGCAGCCTTTCTCAATAGCAAGGCTATGCTCACTGAGTCTGTACATAGTCAAAGCTTTCCTTAAGTTTGGGTCAGTCACAGTGGTCAGGTATTCTGCCACTGTGTACTCTCTGTTTAGGGCCAAATAGCATTTTAGTTTGCTCTGTTTTTTTGTTAATTCTTTCCAATGTGTCAAGTAATTCTCTTTTTTTTTCTCATGATTTGGTTGGGTCTAATTGTGTTGTCGTTGTTGTCCTGGGGCTCTGTGGGGTCTGTTTGTGTTCGTGAACAGAGCCCCAGGACCAGCTTACTTAGGGGACTCTTCTCCAAGTTAATCTCTCTGTAGGTGATGGCTTTGCTATGGAAGGTTTGGGAATCGCTTCCTTTTAAGTGGTTATAGAATTTATTGTATCTTTTCTGGATTTTGATAATTAGCGGGTATCGGCCTAATTCTGCTCTGCATGCATTATTTGGTGTTTTTCGTTGCACACAGGATATTTTTGCAGAATTCTGCATGCAGAATCTCAATTAGGTTTTTGTCCCATTTTGTGTATTCTTGGTTGGTGAGCGGACACCAGACCTCACAACCATAAAAGTCAATGGGTTCTATAACTGATTCAAGTATTTTTAGTCAGATCCCGTTGCACACTGAGGATATTTTTGCAGAATTCTGCATGCAGAATCTCAATTTGGTGTTTGTCCCATTTTGTGTATTCTTGGTTGGTGAGCGGACACCAGACCTCACAACCATAAAAGGCAATGGGTTCTATAACTGATTCAAGTATTTTTAGTCAGATCCTAATTGGTATGTCGAATTTTATGTTCCTTTTGATGGCATAGAAGGCCCTTCTTGCCTTGTCTCTAAGATCGTTCACAGCTTTGTGGAAGTTACCTGTGGCGCTGATGTTTAGGCAGAGGTAAAGTGGTTTGTAAAGTGGTTATCCCACTGGCTATAGGGTGAACGCACCAATTTGTGAGTCGCTCTGGCTAAGAGCGTCTGCTAAATGACGTTAATGTGCCCTTGAGCAAGGCACTTAACCCTAATTGCTCCTGTAAGTCGCTCTGGATAAGAGCGTCTGCTAAATGACTAAAATGTAAATGTAAATGTAAGTATGTATCGTTTTTTGTGTGCTCTAGGGCAACGGTGTCTAGATGGAATTTGTATTTGTGGTCCTGGCAACTGGACCTTTTTTGGAACACCATTATTTTTGTCTTACTGAGATTTACTGTCAGGGCCCAGGTCTCTCTCTCTCTCTCTCTGTGCTCCCTCATTTGAAGACCAATATGTAAACATGGCCTTACTCAGGACAGGGAAGCCCGGAATGCAGACTGCCAGAGCTCTCCGATCCATCCAGGTCCTTCCTCATCTCCATCTCATCAGAGGAGCCTGTGTACTCCGGAAGGAAGCCCATGGGGAGGCCCTCCGCATGGGACATCGAGGCCTCCGTGGAGGTGGAGGGGCCAGAAGACTGGAGCTCAAATGGGTTCATAGTCCCATTATTGGCAGTCTTGGTGAGGATCTTCTCTATGGCTTTGTAGTACGGCCAGTCCGGGGTACCTCCACTCCCATTGGTCGTGCACTTCATTTTCCTGTCATAGAAGGAGAGGAGTTAAGGATGGTATATATTGCTTTGGATCAAGTAGGGGACATAAGAAGTCTGGGTTTCTAGGTATCATGGCTGCCTGTATTGAGTTCTAGGTATGCAGGATGCTTTGACACCCGTGGGAGAGAACAGAACGAGAGAGAGAAAGAGTCATCTCGTCGTCGGGTAAGCTTGGCGTCGGGTAAGTTTGGCTTTATACATAGCTTGGGCTTTGTCGAGTAAGGCTTAAACTATGTATTTAGATTGTAGTTAGGTATTGTAGGTAGGTATCGTGGGTTGTTGTAGGTAGTTGTTGTATGTAATTATTGTAGGTTAGTATTGTATTCGGTGGTGCCGGGTGTAGTACGAAGCTAGCTAGCTAGCTAACTCACCACCTGGACTAGCTGGCGAGTAGCTATTAGCAACGGTATAGTTGTTTCACGCCTGAGAGTGCCTGTAATTACGCCAGCTGGCTGCCTACAATAATTACATACAATAACTGCCTACCATTCAGCTGTTTTCTAACCTAATTGTCTGAACCGTTAACGTTAGGTAGCAAGTGGCTACTGTGCTTGAAAATTAGCAAGCTTGTTGCAACCTGGATAGCTACTTGTAAACAATAGCTGGAACGACCGAGCGAACAGACACGAACTGGCTGAGTCAATTCAGTGGCTAGCTTTGCACTTGGCTAGCTAACAGTAGCTCCTAGGGGTAAGTCATAACCTACACTTTTTTTTACATATTGATAGCCCGAGTCGCTCAAGGAATTCGGGACATGGGTGACTAGTTAACGTTAGTTTGGCTCTCTCTGTGTGTTCGTGCCGTGAAAGGAGGGGTTCTTCTTTGTCTGAAAGCAATGGCTAGCTAGTTTGCTAACTATTCTAGCTAACTAACTGGCTGAATAAGTTGACGACGGACTCGCTCAAGCTGTCGGGACTAACCCACAACGTTAGACACGGACACGAACGATCTGCTTGTGTGTTGATACACTGGTGGTTGTTGTGGCTGAGTATTGGCGCTAAACCCTGCTGCTGGAGACCGGCATGCTAGCTGGCTGTGGCGTCTTATGACGAGGTGCCCGGACGTTTTTCACGGAATAATACTGCACCTAGTTAGCTAGCTGAATAAACTAGGTTAGTCTATTCCTAGAAAACATTGAACCGCTGTAGTTTACAACAATTATAGTTTCTGAGGTGGAAGTTGGGAGAGTTATATTTGGGAGTTGTGGTGAGGGGAGGCCCCGCTCTCTCCTTTCCCAGATGTTTAGTTCATTTTATTCCGATCTCCTCTGCATTATTGTAGCCATCTGCTGCAGCCTGTCAACTATGCCTCTGCCTATCCCTGTTCTCTCCTCTCCGCACAGGCTACACAAACGCCTCACACCGCGTGGCTGCTGCCTCTCTAACCTGGTGGTCCCTGCACGCACGACCCACGTGGAGTTCCAGGTCTCAGGCAGCCTCTGGAACTGCCGTTCTGCTGCCAACAAGGCAGACTTCATCCCAGCCTATGCTACCCTCCAGTCCCTCGACTTCTTGGCGCTGACGGAAACATGGATTACCACTGAAAACACTGCTACTCCTGCTGCTCTCTCCTCGTCTGACCATGTGTTCTCGCATACCCCGAGAGCATCTGGTCAGCGGGGTGGTGGCACAGGAATCCTCATCTCTTCCAAGTGGACATTCTCAATTTTTCCCCTGACCCATCTGTCTATCTCCTCATTTGAATTCCATGCTGTCACAGTCACTTGCCCATTTAAGCTTAATATCCTTGTCATCTATCGCCCTCCAGGTTCCCTTGGAGAGTTCATCAATGAGCTTGACGCCTTGATAAGTTCCTTTCCTGAGGATGGCTCACCCCTCACAGTTCTGGGGGATTTCAACCTCCCTACGTCTACATTTGACTCATTTCTCTCTGCCTCCTTCTTTCCACTCCTCTCCTCTTTTGACCTCACCCTCTCACAGTCCCCCCCTACTCACAAGGCAGGCAATACGCTTGACCTCATCTTTACTAGATGCTGTTCTTCTACTAATCTCACTGCAACTCCCCTCCAAGTCTCCGACCACTACTTTGTATCCTTTTCTCTCTCCCTCTCCTCCAACACTACTCACTCTGCCCCTACACAGATGGTAATGCGCCCGTCGCAACCTTCGCTCTCTCTCTCCCGCTACTCTCTCCTCTTCCATCCTATCATCTCTTCCCTCTGCTCAATCCTTCTCCCTCCAATCTCCTGATTCTGCCTCCTCAACCCTCCTCTCCTCCCTTTCTGCATCCTTTGACTCTCTATGTCCCCTATCCTCCCGGCCGGCTCGGTCCTCCCCTCCAGCTCCGTGGCTTGATGACTCATTGCGAGCTCACAGAACAGAGCTCCGGGCAGCTGAGCGGAAATGGAAGAAAACTAGACTCCCTGCAGACCTGGCATCTTTTCACTCCCTCCTCTCTGCATTGTCTTCATCTGTTTCTGCTGCTAAGGCCACTTTCTACCACTCTAAATTCCAAGCATCCGCCTCTAACCCTAGGAAGCTCTTTGCCACATTCTCCTCCCTGCTGAATCCCCCCCCTCCTCCCTCTCTGTGGATGACTTCGTCAACCATTTTGAAAAGAAGGTTGACGACATCCGATCCTCGTTTGTTAAGTCAAATGACACTGCTGGTCCTGCTCACACTGCCCTACCCTATGCTTTGACTTCTTTCTCCCCTCTCTTTCCAGATAAAATCTTGCGACTTGTGACGGCAGGCCGTCCAACAACCTGCCCGCTTGACCCTATCCCCTCCTCTCTTCTCCAGACCATCTCCGGTGACCTTCTCCCTTACCTCACCTCGCTGATCAACTCATCCTTGACCGCTGGCTATGTCCCTTCCGTCTTCAAGAGAGCGAGAGTTGCACCCCTTCTCAAAAAACCAACACTCAATCCCTCCGATGTCAACAACTACAGACCAGTATCCCTTCTTTCTTTTCTCTCCAAAACTATTGAGCGTGCCGTCTTTAGCCAACTCTCTTGCTATCTCTCTCAGAATGACCTTCTTGATCCAAACCAGTCAGGTTTCAAGACTGGTCATTCAACTGAGACTGCTCTTCTCTGTGTCACAGAGGCTCTCCGCACTGCTAAAGCTAACTCTCTCTCCTCTGCTCTTGTCCTTCTAGACCTGTCTGCTGCCTTTGATACTGTGAACCATCAGATCCTCCTCTCCACCCTCTCCGAGCTGGGCATCTCCGGCGTGGCTCACTCTTGGATTGCGTCCTACCTGACCGGTCGCTCCTACCAAGTGGCGTGGCGAGAAGCTGTCTCCGCACCACGTGCTCTCACCACTGGTGTCCCCCAGGGCTCAGTTCTAGGCCCTCTCCTATTCTCGCTATACACCAAGTCACTTGGCTCTGTCATATCCTCACATGGCCTCTCCTATCATTGCTACGCTGACGACACACAACTAATCTTCTCCTTTCCCCCTTCTGATAACCAGGTGGCGAATCGCATCTCTGCATGTCTGGCAGACATATCAGTATGGATGACGGATCACCACCTCAAGCTGAACCTCGGCAAGACGGAGCTGCTCTTCCTCCCGGGAAGGACTGCCCGTTCCATGATCTCACCATCACGGTTGACAACTCCGTTGTGTCCTCCTCCCAGAGTGCGAAGAGCCTTGGCGTGACCCTGGACAACACCCTGTCGTTCTCCGCTAACATCAAGGCGGTGACCCGATCCTGTAGGTTCATGCTCTACAACATTCGGAGAGTACGACCCTGCCTAACACAGGAAGCGGCACAGGTCCTAATCCAGGCACTTGTCATCTCCCGTCTGGATTACTGCAACTCGCTGTTGGCTGGCCTCCCTGTCTGTGCCATTAAACCCCTACAACTCATCCAGAATGCCGCAGCCCGTCTGGTGTTCAACCTTCCCAAGTTCTCTCACGTCACCCCGCTCCTCCGCACACTCCACTGGCTTCCAGTTGAAGCTCGCATCTGCTACAAGACCATGGTGCTTGCCTACGGAGCTGTGAGGGGAACGGCACCTCCGTACCTTCAGGCTCTGATCAGTCCCTACACCCAAACGAGGGCACTGCGTTCATCCACCTCTGGCCTGCTGGCTCCCCTACCTCTGCGGAAGCATAGTTCCCGCTCAGCCCAGTCAAAACTGTTCGCTGCTC
This sequence comes from Coregonus clupeaformis, assembly GCF_020615455.1. Classification (NCBI taxonomy): domain Eukaryota; kingdom Metazoa; phylum Chordata; class Actinopteri; order Salmoniformes; family Salmonidae; genus Coregonus; species Coregonus clupeaformis. Next base: position 17,287,917 of record NC_059230.1, on the reverse strand, counting down.
TGGCACCCCAATGGTGGAACAAGCTCCCTCACGACGCCAGGACAGCGGAGTCACTCACCACCTTCCGGAGACATTTGAAACCCCACCTCTTTAAGGAATACCTGGGATAGGATAAAGTAATCCTTCTACCACCCCCCTTTACTCCAAATCCCCCCAAAAGAAAACAACAAAAAACAACAACAAAAACATTGTAAAGTGGTTATCCCACTGGCTATAAGGTGAATGCACCTATTTGTAATCGCTCTGGATAAGAGCGTCTGCTAAATGACGTAAATGTATGTAAATGTTAAATTCTAAAGAAATAGCCCACTTCAGTTTGTCTACTCTCTCTGTGGATATTTAAGTAAGTTCATACAAGATATTCATGGATTTATGTTGCCACCTTTTCCCATCCAAACAAAAAAAATCCAGTGTATTTCTTACACTTGCCTGTACTGAAAAGACAAGTTGGTGATTTTCATCTTGATCTCCTCCCGGTGGCGCTGTTCTCCCGTGAGTTCGAAGAACCTCTGGGCCATCTTCTCATAGATCTTGGCGTTCCTCTTGCATTTCTTCAGCTCGGCGACGTTCTGTTCCCATACGTACAGGAGCGCCTTCATCTCCGCATCGGTCCAGTTTCGGGCCCTCCTGTGCTTCTCGCTGTGGCCCGAGATAAGGTAACTGAAATTGTCCTTGGTGGCCATTTTGAAAGCCCTCTCGAAAGCCCTCTATTCCTGTTTTGGTTTTGTAAACAAAAATAGGCATCCAAAACGGTTTCGTTTGAAAGCCCTTTTCTGCTCTAAGGTGTTTCTAGCAGTCTAGCAGTTGTCAGTGGAATGTGGTTGCAAACAGCCACACACCGCTCTGCTTTGCCGGTGCCTTTCCCCCGAGTTTAGCTGAAAGAGGACTCAAAATGGGGCCTAGGGCAGGAGAGGGATCCGGTTAAAAGCTTTTAAATGGAGGAAATCGTCACTGTGATGTCAAGTTTCCCTGGCAACTAGGAGGCCCCTCTTTCTCCTCCCCCCCAGCTCTCTTAACCACTCCCTGTCTCTCATGTCCTTTCTCGCTCTCTCACTCCAATGCCACAACAAAAAGATTTTAGCTGAAACGCATTGAGGTAGGCCAGAGATTACAGGGAAAACAGATTTGAAATATGAGTCTCGGGGGAGGGAGGGAGGGAGTAGAGTGAGAGAGCGGGTTTAATTTGTTTCCTTGGCAACAAGCCTTTGGTCTGGGCAGGCAGCCAAGATGTTGCTGCATTTAAAAGCTTTTAATAACATACACTTGGGAGTGCAGGGACTGGCTTTTTTTTTTGCAGCGAAGGTGGTGAAAACAGGAGGACACTACTTTTCACCTAAGGAAAAGACACCTAATAAATGTAATCAAAAGCAACATACTCTGGCAGTGTGTGGATACTGTTCTCAATGCACTATGAAATTATATGCAAATGATATGGTAAATCGCTCTGGATAAGAGCGTCTGCTAAATGACGTAAATGTAAATGTAAATATGAAAGTGCAGGGGGAAAAACATTCAGGGGGGAGGGGTTCAGTGTATTATAATTAAACCAAGACAATGGGAGTCCTGTCGGTAGGTCAGTTTATGCGTGGACACTTGAACCCCTCCCCCACTCCTCACCACAATATGGCCCTTGGCCTGCAAGGGTGGGGTCAGCATGTCATCTCTCTCTCTCGCTCTCTCTCTTTCAATACTAGAGTACATAAAGCACTCTGGAGACAATGTGAACATAATAGTGTCTGTGAAAACACCCCCAGCCAATCTCCACATTTCCAAGAAGGGGCCACATTGAAGTTGGAAGAAATTATACTGCCAGTGCCACTAATAGCCGGATCCATCTGTGACTTACCATTACTTTGTCTTTATTTGTGACACTTTGCTGTCACTCTGTCTTAACACAGTTTTTCCCTTATTAGAGCTCGTGGTCCATCTGCTCCATAGAAATTGACAGACGTTCCAACATGCCATAACACTGGCAGCTCTTCCCAATCCATCACGTCTGTCACTTACCTATAGAAGTACCTCCTCCATTGAAATGGACAAGAGAACTAGAGATTTATGTTAAGCCACTTACTAGAAACTTTAACCAAAGCAACTTACAGTAAATTGAGTGCATTCATTTTTAGTATGTGATCCCTGCGGGAATTGAACCCATGACCTTTGTGTTGCTAAGCCACACAGGACCACAAAACACCACATATTGTTTTTAAATATCTGTCCTGAAGTGGCAGAAGATAGTAAAAGAGCAAACATTGCAGTTCTATATAATTCATATCATATCAAACTTGTATAATGTTTGATGAGACCCTTCTTGGGGTTGTAAGGATTATCTTTCTAGTAGTTTAGTGGTGCCAGGGCCATGTTCTCACTTGATTCACCAAATCATCCCTGTACAATAATAAAATAAGGGGTTGTTATGTCATATACAAAAAAATATATCTGAAGAAGGGAACTCCATGACTTCAAACAATGGGCAAGCCTCATAGAATCCATATGAATTTGGAGTGTATTCCAACAATAGCCATTTCACAGACACGGGCTATGTTAATCTACTTATACCTCTTGACCGTCTGCATGTCTGCAACTGTATTCAAGCAGCTCAAGCCTGTCAAATAGATCAAAACCTAATCAGAAATTTGACTTAATTGTCCAGAACTGGCACTTTGTGGCACAAAAGCCCTCTCATAACCACACACAATGATATAGAAATCGGCTGCCCAATGCCAGTTAGTGTCTTGGCTACTGTGCTACACATTAGCCTAGTAACTAAAAGAAGGGCAGAAATTAAAGTCATTGTTTAATCTAATAGGCTATTCTTAAATAGTTATCTTACTACCTTTTCTCATTCGTTAAAGTGGACATAATCCAGACTACTAATCCAGAGCCCAGACTAATCTAGAGATAAACTGTCCCTCGTGGTTTCGCATGGTTAGACTGACCCTGCCATGTCAACAGAGTGTGAATGATCTGGGGAGGAACCTTAGCGCACTAATAGAATTACTGTATTCTGAAAGACATTTGCCCATCGGGCAAATCAGGAGTATATTTATGGTCACTTGCCATAAATATTTACACGCAGAAATGCCATAAATTGGCCGTATTTCACTTAAACGATGGGGAGGAACCAGAAAGTTTAGGGTTTGGCTACTGGAATTCTTGCAGTTTGGTTGTTTCAGTAAAGAAAACTGCCCACCTTGCCCAACTGCTCAGTTTACTTGCCCTGGCCAATACGGAAACCCATAATGTCAATCCCTGCATAATGGGTACATACACACACCCACACGAAAAGACACAAACACCGTAATCATAATACTAATGTTATTTTAATTGTCCCACTGTTCCATTAAATGCAAGTCTTTTGTAGTTTTATGCGTTCCTACTTTCTCTGCCATCAACGTCATTCGTTCTCGCCATTACAACTTTTACAAAGGTTTTATTAACAGTTTTTTTTATTTTTACAAAGTGGTCATGAACCTTCAACCATTGTTTTATTCCCATTGACGGACATGTAGTCAGACTGTGCCTGGGAAAGGAAATTAGATGTACAAAACTGAGCAGTGCAAGAACTGAATAGACATAAAACATGACTACATAAAGTCCTGCATAACACATCCAAAATGGGGGGGCTACAAGGTCACATGACATGTGCCAAATGCAGTACCCCTACCCGCAAAGTAGAATACAGCCGTCATGTGATGGGTATGTAGACTTCATGTAGTCACACAGCAGTAAAATGTGGCTAAACTATACATCAAAGTAAAACATTGTGGTTTTGATATGCCACTTATAAGAAAAACATAATTCGATACAAATTATAAAAAAATTGAGTACAATAAATAAAATAGGAATTAAGTGTATGTACAGTTACGTTATAATCGTACCGTAAAAAAATGTTTCTCATAAAGTTGTGTACATAGACATATACAGAAAGTATATAAACTATAAATGTTGGCCTAACATTTGCATGTTAACACATACTCATATATACATATTGTCAATAGTACCGCTTTACAAGCAGGTCCGTCATGGACCTAACACAAACCGACTGGACCGTTTGACCACAGGTTAGATCGACGACAGAGCAAATCTTTCAAAGTGTACCTCCTTATGGCAAAAACAACAGAAGGTTTGCTTTTCTCAGAGACGAATGAGGCTGGTGTCCAAAACAAAGAAAATAAAATGAAACCCAAAGTAGTTTTAACTGTTAGATATAACTTAAGGTCAAGCCTAACTTTCCATGTTTCGTTTTGACTGAAGGAAAAAATAAAGTTGATGCTCTGTGCAGTGCAAATCTGACCTCTGGTGGCAGGTCCAATCATAGCTTTATATCTGATTTAATTCCTTCTGGGGTACATCTCAATAGTCTTGTGGCCTTTCTCACCCTCCCACACCCCCACAATCCCTGTTCATTCATCTGCATTGATGTGAAAGAATTTTAGAGGAAGCTATGTAAGACTATTGAGATGCACCCATGGTCTGAAGAGGACTTTCATTTTGTGCGTTTAGGCTCACCCACCACATCGAGAGGGTTCCCAAATCATTAATACTGAAAGTGATTGGCATCGGATGAGTCTTAAATCGTCTGAGTTAAAAGCTCAGATATTAAACACACCCACAGAGGCTTGTAATATTTAGGAGCCCTCTCGAGAAGACTCAAGCTTGACTCATTTCCTTACAATGTCATATATAAACTCAACCGAGCCAATATATAACAACTATTTAAAATGTACAACAATGCATTTTCAAAATGATACAGCAATTAATAAAATACAGAAGAAAACCTATATAGGCAAAGGGAATGTATTTTTCGATAAGTACCAGAAAAGGGCATTACATACTCATGCTCACACGTCCAGTCATAAACATGAACTTTTTTTAACGTTCTCAGTAACGTTTTCTGTAATGAGAGATTTGTTACTATGCTGCCAGTGGTCTAATACTTTTTGCCCTCTACCATTCATTAGCCTATCTATCATATCCCCACTAATACACTTTTTTAGCGCTGATCCTACCACTTACAGCAGCTCTGGTAAACTTGGTGCACCACTGAATTCAATTGGACCAATACAAATTCCGTACATTCTTGTCGAACTCTCACAGTATAAACGACAGCTTCTGTCCAACACTGAATTGTATGTGCACTGTTGCCTCAAACGTCTCACTGAATGACATTTTGTGACACCACCATTAACGTAGCAGAAATAAACTAAACCATTCCATCATACAAGCGACCCATGCAGCCGAGCCACAGCTCACCTGTTCAGTGGGTGTCAAAATGTTGTACCTCAGTCAGCGTCGCGAGAAACTAGAGCCAGACAGTCCATTTGTCTGTTTCTCTATTTGTTTAATGCCCCGTTGGTTATTTTTCTTGGCTCATCTGTTCACCGGTTCAGTCATTCTGTTTCTGTTGCTGTCACAGTTGCACTGTCTGTTCATTTCTGTGTCTCTTTATTTTTTTAAAAATTAATTTGTCTATTTCTCCTCGTCTCCGTTCCATTGTGTCTCTGAGTCTGTATGTTCATTGTTTAAGCTCTGTCTCAAGTCTCCAGAGTCAGACAAGTCTCTGTGTTGCTGTTTCCCCATTGACCCTTCTTTAGCTCAGTCTCTGGGTAGGCACTCCTCCTCTGTGATCCCCTGGGCCTTAAGCTCCTCCAGCACGTTGTCCAGGTGGCCGGGGTCGGGGTAGCCATGGCCTGTCAGGTTGGAGCCAAACTCAGTCTTATGGTGCACTTCGTTCCAGATGACCGTGTCCGACTCGCCCGTGGTGCTGGACGTGCCCACCGAGAAGATGAGTCGGCGGTCCCACGCCACTAGCAGCAGCTTCAGTACCTAGAAAAAAAGAGAGAAAGAAAGAATGAAAGAAAGGTATGGAAAGAGAGAGAGAGGGAGAGAGAAAGAGACCTAGTTAGCTACACAACCCAGTCATTTCATCTACAGCAAACCAGTACAAACTAGTAAACAGGAAGTCAGCTGGTGTTTACCTTACGTCCCTTCTCGCTATCAGGGAGGTAGCAGTGTCGGGGGAATCCCCGGGCGGTGAATGGCTTGCCTGGGTTCGGGTGCTCAGGCCCCTTGGAAAGGGTGAAAGGGATTTGTATATGAATAATCATGCACAGTCAATGGGAGAATTCTAACTATGTACGAAGGAGTGAATTAATAAGAATGCCCATCATCTTGTATTTACAGTACATCAGATGTGTGTAGTATGTGGATGGGCAGTAAGGCTGTTACCTGGATGCCGGGGGGGATGTTGTAGATGATGCGGATGGTCTTGCAGTCAGGGTGGCCGGGCAGCGAGTGGGGGATGATGTGGTACTCCATCTTGCCGGGTGGCTGGTTGCCCGTCTTCACGCCGTAGATGGTCTTGCAGGTAGGGCACTGTAGGCTGCCATCCTTGTTGCCGTTGTTGTACATGGCCACCAAGCACTGCAGGTGGTACTGGTGCCCACACTGGGCCAGGCGACCAACCGACTCTGCCCGCTGGATGCCCCCAACTCCGGGACCCTTGTAGCCCGAGGGCCCAGCCAGGGCCTCCATGCAGATAGTGCAGTCCTCCTCTGGGGGGTTGCGGACCTTCTGAAGGTACCTCTTCACTACTTCCTCAGGGGTCTTGCCTGAGAGAAAGGGACAAAAGAGACAAGTGTTAGTGAATGAATCACTGTGACCCAAATGTCCTATGCTGGGGTGTGTGTGTAAGCGCTACACCCACCTTTGCGGGCCTGCTTCTTGGTGGTCTTGCGGCAGCAGTGGCCGAGGCCGGGGACAGGCTTTATGTCACTCTTGCTGACGGGCGGGGGGTGGAGCACCAGCTTGGGAGGGCGGGTCAGACAGACAGGAAGTCCTGCGGCGCTCATCAGGATCCCTGTAATACCTAGAGACAACCAGCAGAGGGCTCAATGAGACTCCTTCACCATCACTGTCTATTGAGCTTAACACAGGTAGACACTGGCCCATCATAAACTACACTCATTCTCCATATAAGGGTCACATTAATTAACAAATTAAGCCTGATTCTCTGTAACACTGTCTTTCATTATTAGATAAAGTGATGTTGATGGCTAATTGATCAAAATAGGCCTAGTAAATGGAGAGTGAAAATGGCTTCAGACACTGGTACAAAGTTCCCTAATAGCTCAACTAGGAAACATTGCTTCCCAGCAGCTTCAAGCTTCTTGTTTTGATAGTAAGACTTAATGGTTGTTGTTACCTGCCAATGCAGGGTGGACAGGGCTAGATCCATTGAGGTTCTTCACAGGAACCGTTGGTACACTGAAACATAAAAAACACACTTCAGAACACACACACCTAGCAAACACAAAACACACCACACAATCACATCATATGTGTGTCATAGGTAAACTTCAGGTGGCAAAAGCACAGGTGACCAATGACCACAGTGTCTGGTGTTTTCTGTGTCAAGGGTCACACCATGTTAGCGGGTCAAAGAGCTTTTGCTGAGTCACGTTGTAGACATGAGGGCTAAGTGACACACAGACCAGTATAGCACTAATTTTTGTATAGTTTTTATTTGTTCAGTATAGCACCATGTTGACAGGTCGCTGTGCCATCCAGGACTCCCCTAGTTGTCTGAGCCATGGTTTTAGAAGTGGGGGGGACATTATTTATTTTATTTTTTGCCAGTCGGATAAACACTGCAAACAGTCTACCCGACCTCTCGGAGGCGTCCGCATGGTCCTAAAGCACACCGTTGCCTCATTTTGTATCACATTCCAATGATAAAACTGGGGAGGGACAAAAATGCAATTTCAGAATGTGGGGGGGACATGTCCCCCCGTCCCCAGTGAAAGTTGCGCCCCTGACTGAAGACAACAACCCTTGAGCCAACACTGCTTTGAGAAAATCATGAGTGCATAGGTTGTTAAACTTCAGAATATTTGTTAGCCAGTTGGTCAATTTCATCTTAATTCCGATCAACTCAGGAATGGAATACCACTCCGATAGAACAATTCCTTGCCCAATATAACTGACAGGAATTGAAACAGAATTCAACAGCCAGCATTGAAATAACTCATAATTCCCTACAGTCTTCTCTATACTAAAGTTATTCACATCCAACATAGTCCCACTGTCAGACAACTGAAAGAAAGAGTGCTGTATCATTGTAAGCATTTGTCATGAGCCTCTACGTTATTCACAATATGATCCAAACAAAAACCGTACTCACTCTGTGTTGAATTTGATTATTGTCATCTTGACTTTGATTGTGGGGTTTATTTCCCAGCTGAATCTGCAAACCCCTCAGGTACCAATTAAAATCGTATCCCAAAGACGCTTTTCACTATCGCTTCTCCAAACTTTAATCTTTCTCAATCCTCTCTTCCTTCTCCTTTCCAAATCTCAAGAATAAATCCTTGTTGAGTATGTATATCCTCAGATACGCTGTATCTCCCTGCTCCAGCCTCCCTCTCCTCTCTCAGTCAGTCAGTAGGTGTATGAATGTCTCATATTCCTCTGGCTCTAATAGGGATAATCCACCTGTTTCCATCTGTTGACGTCACCACACCGAGATTACCTGTCAATTAGCACGTCACAGTGCAAGGCTGCCATACGGCAGACAGACACCAGCGCATACTGGAGTAACGGCATTAGCTGGGGTCACCCCCCTCTAGCCCTCTAGGCCTAGACGCTGTGAGGGAATGCTGTGGGTTTCCACTGAGGCATAGTCCTAGTCCATGACGTAAAGCAGAGGCGGGGATTGGTATTGGGTGATTAACTGAAAGTACTTAGGTAGAGAATATTACTTGTGACGTTTAACCCCGCACACATAATACCTAACATGGGAATGTTCTAGAGAATACATTTAGTCCAATGATTCATCCACATTATGCACATTCTTTCAAATAGGTACTGAAAAATACTGTTAGCCCATCACCAACTTGGATATTTATTAGCAGCTTTCTATTGTTGAAGACAACACAGCACTGAACAACTGTGGATCATTCGTTGAGTATAGCGTGCTGTCATACCATTCATCGGTTCCCAAGGTCTATTCCCCAACAGAGGTATGCCTCATCTGCACATTTCAGATCAGTTATACCAGTCCCTCTTTGAACATTTTGGTAACACTTTATTTGGAAAGCCCCTTACCCCTACAGATGATCTAGTATAGATGTTCAGTAAGTACAATTGGTTTCATTTATCAAGTTTATCAGCTGCAACATATTACAACACATTTGAAAGCTTGAGTGGCTGAGGATAGTAAACTAACTATTATATGCCAACAGTTGTAGTTCATTTCTAATTCATTTTATGACAATAGTTGTTTGATCATTTGAGCATCTGTAGGGGACTATCCAAATAAAGCGGGACCAACGTTGTCTTTCAACCTTACACTTTCCAAACACTCAATTCAAATTGTAGACCATAGCGCTTTGAACTTTATCCCAAGTAACCAACCAAGGCTAAACCCCAAAATGAACCCTGTTCCACCGCAGGACGTGGCTGGTGGCATCCCTAACTTGGCTCACTGTTAAAGAAACAGCATGCAGTTCATTGGGTTACCAGCCTTATGTGTGGTAAACAAGTGACTGCCTGGGTGCTCTAGCCCAGTGTTCTCTCACAGATATGAAGATGTTGACGAATGAAAACCTTGTGAACTGGAGAAGACGGCATAAATACATTGGAAAGGTGTGCGATACGGAAGGATGGAGGGTGGAGGAGAGAGGAAAAGAGTGAAGAAGGGGGGAGGGAGAGCAAAAAAGTGGGGAGGACTTCGGAGTTAACTATGCGGTTTAGTCACGTTTGTTTGATCCCTGGCTAATCTAGAAGCTTTAGTGCACTTTCCAGCTGATCCACAGAGAAAGGCTGGATCATTCAAGAGGCTGCTATGGTGTTATAGGACATGAATAGTCACACACAACCATAGGAAACATACAAACCTACAAGCTCTAAAATCACATGTTGTGGGTCAGATCCTAAAGCAACTTTGTCTGGTTCACAGATACCTGGCAATACAAACACAAAGTACCAGGACCACTGTGCCTGGACCACTGATGCAAACACACACACACACACGTGACGGGGAGAAGGGGTTTGACCCTGTAACATCATCGGTTAATCTCTTGACGTGGTTGACCATGCCCAGGAAAATAAAATTCACTCATTGGTCATCGTCCCACCCACTCACTTCATGTCTTCCAAACAAACATGAACAGAGTTTACAACTATGTTATGAAGTGTTGAGTGAGGCTGAATTAATTAATCAATTCAACGTATTGGGCCGGTTTTCCTGGACACAGATTAAACCTAGTCCTGGAAGAACTTTGAATGGAGATTGGGGAATCTGTCCTGGAAACTAGTCCAATATGTTTCTCCTACGTAATAAAAGTGTATGTTTGGATGAGCTTATAAAGGGGAGGGTGGGGGTCAAGTCCATTGTAGCAGAGCCAATTGAAGATTGAAATGGAATTATATAAGAATACCCACTTTTTATTTTTTATTTTTATTGTGGCGCTGAGGTTTCTTAACTCTATTTTTGAGGAAAGCGACAGCTGGTTTATGTGAATCTTCTGCTCCATGAGGTGGTCAACGTTAGAGATTAAGCAATGACGTTACACAGGTGTTTATTTTTTTCCTTTACACACCTGTTCGACCCCCCTTTCACCCCTCTTTGTGTGTCAGTGAACCTGGCATGGTAACTGTTACAGTGTGTGTGGGTCAGTGGAGGGTGTGTGGGTCAGTGGAGGGAGTATGGCTTTGGACTGTGGGTCAGTGGAGGGAGTATGGCTTTGGACTGTGGGTCAGTGGAGGGAGTATGGCTTTGGACTGTGGGTCAGTGTCCTAGTCTAAAGTGGTTTGTCTGCTGTGCATTACTAGAAATTCTTGGGTTATGTGGTTATGGCACATTCCTTAGGTGAATGCACTTATTATATGTTACTCTGGGTACGTTCGTCGGCTAAATTATTTATAATATGAATAATTAAAATCATAATAAAATAACATGTATAAAATATATATAAAATAACAACATAATTCTAAACAATAACATGAATACTCAAATAATGTGGCAGAGAATGCCCCCATTTTTTGAGGAGTATGCACTGGCAACAAAATACTAATTCAACCCCCTGATTAGTTGGCATGATATCTGGAAACCCAACAATTTTACATTCACAGATGACAGTTATACACTCATGAATACAAACTTTCTGGGAGTGAATGGGGATCATTTAAATGCAGGGGTTGTGGTAAATGGCGATTACACTAAAGCAAAACAGAAGGAGCAAGGGGAGGAGAGGACAGGAAGAAGACGTCGGTCTGTGACTTTGCTCCTCCACCCTTCAGCACGACACTAAGCGCTCTCACCTGGTTATTGAAGTTTTATGGGGATGCCACACAGTTTATATGGATGCTTGGTTCACAAAAAATCTTTCAGGTTGCTTTGGAGTTACTTGAGCTACATTTTGGGGCTTTTTAGAGCATACGAAGTAGTCCTACTGCCCCCCATTGATAAGGCTCTTAGTTCTCCTCTGGGAAGCTAATACTAGGCAACTAAATACCAAATATGCACTTTAAAACTATCTTGCTCGGTCGACAACGGTCTAGGTAAGTGAAACATTTTATAAATTCAGATTTTTGGTGAACCGTCACTTTATATCCTAACAATGGAGGTGTAGTGTTTCACATTGACATCTTATTCAACTGATAGGGAAGTTGATTCAATCTTCCTCCTCACCAAAAGTTTTGGCACTGGGAGTACATCTACAAAGTGTCTTCCTACCTAAGAAGTTTTCCTTGCCACTGTCACCCCAGTTTGCTGTTTTACGGGTTTTCGCCCAAATCCTAATGTAAGAGCCCATGAGGTCGAGTTTTCATGTAAATCTTCAATTGACATCAATGCATGACTGGGTTACAGCTTAGCACGTACAACTCAAGTTAGGATTTGGCCCTACTAAAACTTGATTGAACTTCTGAGACAAACGAAACCGAGAGAAACAATCGAAGATAATTTCTTCAAGTGAATTCTTCTGGAAGCCACAAAATAGGCCTAAAACTAAAACTGTATCACTTGACCAAAAATTATCATTGAAAAGTAATTAATAAGCAAGTTATCAGCGATTCCTGTCCCCAAACAAGCTAGTCGTCCACAAATAGCTGACCCTCCACGAATACATCTCTGATACCAGCAAAGTCATCAGCGATTGGATCATCTTTAACCAGAGTATCAAAGCCAATGACAAACTTTCAAAACGCTGCTTTACCCATGTGTGTTCTGTCTCTGGCCCAACCCATCGGTTTCTGGGACAAATCAGACGGTCTAGAATGTATTTATATTCTAGAAATCGTCAGGGAGGTACTCTGATCCGGATTCATTGCAGAGAAGAAACTAACGTCCGTGGGCGTGGCGTAGTGTTTGGCCGGAGCAAGGCGTTTGGGTAGACAGGCAACAAGTCCTTAACTCTTCACAGTGAGTTGGTCACTTGGAGAACAATGCCCTCTAGTGTTAAGAGGAGATCATTGCTAGACTCATTCACTATTCACACAATAACACATTACTCACACAGAGCCAGTAACTATGTCAATATTGATACTCGCCCTGCGAGCATATCCTCAAGTGGCAACTCATCTATATGCATGTGTGGATTACCTAAGTAACTGCTACATTGCTTTAAAAACTCTACCTCTGTTGTCCTTTGCCAGGACCCCATTCCACACAGTCTCTTGCACCCAATCCCCCCTATGCACAGATGTGAAAACATTAGACAGGAGATATGGCGCTATTATCATATTTCTTAAACCCATCTCTCCTATCCTTTCCGATCTACACAAGTGCTTGGGTAGTGGCTCAGAATGGCATCACCCCAAGTCCCTAACCCTAGACACTTCTCAATGGCCCCTCTGAAAGGATAGGGTTGGTGAAATCAATATGGTAGTTGTCTAAACCGAGTCCCCCAGGCACTGGGCACACATCTCAAACTGAGACGCTGCTTTGTGTCTACAAGACTGGAGACGTCTGCCTCTAACAACCTCCATCCCCTCTTCCCCCTTCCCAATCCCTCCTCAACCAAACTTCCCCTGTCAACAAGTCTCATGTCTCCAAATCACCCCCAGTCCCACCCCCATATCAATGTCACATTCATTCTCAGGGCCAACTCCCCAACAAACAGTCCCATAGGACATAGTCACGCAGCTTCGGCTTCTCAGGGTAACAAATGGGACAGCAGTCACTATAGCGTTGAGTTCCCCTCATACCCCCAGCCCTGAGAGCCCCCCGCCTCTGTCCATGCCCCAGCATTGTTTTGGAAATGGGAACCAGGCCTCGGCTGTGCCCACAATGGTTGCCACGGAGACCGCACCCTGACACACACACTAGCGGGGGCAGAGGGGCCTCTAGGAATGAGAATAGGCCTGGGAACTGAGTGTGTAGGCAAGATGTCAGTATTACGACAGTAGTACTAAGCATGTCATGAGAGTACTGGGGGGGGTCAATCTATACATGTTCTAAGAGTACTATGCTGACCCCAAGCCCCCCACCCCCACCCCCATCCCCATCCACCCTCCTGACTCTCAAACTGGGTGAATCAAATCTGAGTGGCACTCGTGAAAATGCGGCGTATTTGATATGAATGCGTTATGGAATTTCACATAGAAATGAACAGGCTGACAGAATTTGTCATAAGGATTAAAGGTTTATGAATGCTAATGGGGTGTTTATGTCAGATATGGGGAGTGATTATGGAGGAATGTCTACGCCAGTGGAAACGCTTCAGATCAAAATGTTTAAATTCCTTGTGTATCCTTGTTTTTCATACCTTGTGTCGTGTTTATCTGCGAGAGACACGTCCCTATGTCGGGTGTAGTCCACCGTGTTTTTGTGGTGGGATTACCCATTGCATAGGCTTCATAACATCACTAAATCTCTTTCTCAACACTGAAATTCCCTTGTCTTCAGAAAGAAAACTGTCCAGTACCAGCCAAAAGTTTGGACAAACCAACTCATTCAAGGGTTTTTCTTTATTTGTACTATTTTCTACATTGTTGAATAATAGTGAAGAAATCAAAACTATGAAATAACACATATGGAATCATGTAGTAACCCAAAAAGTGTTAAACAAATCAAAATATATATGAGATTAATCAAATAGCCACCCTTTGCCTTGATGACAGCTTTGCACACTCTTGGCATTCTCTCAACCAGCTTCACCTGGAATGCTTTTCCAACAGTCTTGAAGGAGTTCTCACATATGCTGAGCACATAATCTGATGCAGCACTCCATCACTTTCCTTCTTGGTCAAATAGCCCTTACACAGGCTGGTGTGTTGGGTCATTGTCCTGTTGAAAAACAAATGATAGTCCCACTAAGCCCAAACCAGATGGGATGGTGTATCGCTGCAGAATGCTGTGGTAGCCATGCTGGTTAAGTGTGCCTTGAATTCTAAATCACAGACAGTGTCACCAGCAAAGCACCCCCACACCATAACACCTCCTCCTCCTCCTCCATGCTTTATGGTGGGAACTACACATGCAGAGATCATCCGTTCACCCACACCGCGTCTCACAAAGACACGGCGGTTGGAACCAAAAATCTCAAATTTGGACTCCAGACCAAAGGACAAATTTCCACCGGTCTAATGTCCATTGCTTGTGTTTCTTTGCCCAAGCAGGTCTCTTCTTCTTATTGGTGTCCTTTAGTAGTGGTTTCTTTGCAGCAATTCAACCATGAAGGCCTGATTCACACAGTCCCCTCTGAACAGTTGATGTTGAGATGTGTCTGTGACTTCAACTCTGTGAAGCATTTATTTGGCCTGCAATTTCTGAGGCTGGTAACTCTAACGAACTTATCCTCTGCAGCAGAGGTAACTCTGGGTCTTCCATTCCTGTGGCGGTCCTCATGAGAGCCAGTTTCATCATAGCGCTTGATGGTTCTTCAAGAAATTTTCCGTATTGACTGTCGTTTCTCTTTGCTTATTTGAGCTGTTCTTGCCATAATATGGACTTGGTCTTTTACCAAATAGGGCGATCTTCTGTATACCCCCTACCTTGTCACAACACAACTGATTGGCTCAAAACGCATTAAGAAGGAAAGAAATTCCACAAATTAAACTTTTAACAAGGCACACCTGTTAATTGAAATGCATTCCAGGTGACTACCTCATAAAGCTGGTTGAGAGAATGCCAAGAGTGTGCAAAGCTGTCATCAAGGCAAAGGGTGGCTACTTTGAAGAATCTCAAATCTCAAATATATTTTGATTTGTTTAACCCTTTTTTGGTTACTACATGATTCCATATGTGTTATTTCATAGTTTTGATGTCTTCACTATTATTCTACAATGTAGAAAATA
Source organism: Coregonus clupeaformis (assembly GCF_020615455.1). Classification (NCBI taxonomy): domain Eukaryota; kingdom Metazoa; phylum Chordata; class Actinopteri; order Salmoniformes; family Salmonidae; genus Coregonus; species Coregonus clupeaformis. Next base: position 17,272,617 of record NC_059230.1, on the reverse strand, counting down.
GTACAAATAAAGAAAAACCCTGGAATGAGTATGCGTGTCCAAACATTTGACTGGTACTGTATGTTCAATGGAGATTCTCAGAAGATACATAACTATGTATTAACAACATAAACAGGGCTCATAGTCCATCCATCTTCTTGTCCATTTTGCAGGTCGTATAGATCAATGTTTGGGTGGTCACAACTTACTTGTTTTGGGTTATGGCAAGAGACTGGACTGTAAAAGTAGACAGACAATTCTAAAAGCTTTTGGTGGGGTCACTCACAGCACAAATACCTTTCAAAATCACTAGACGTGCGTTATATTGAGTGTGCTTTGTTGTGGCATAGGGATAGCGATAGACAGAAATACTTCATAAAGAGATACACAGATGTGTAATTTTTGTGAACTGTAGTGACATAACAACAGCTGGAAGAGTGACTCACCCGGAGGCGATGAGGGCTCTGGACTGGGCCATGGCGATGCGCTGCAGGGCGGGTCGGCTCAGCCCGGCCAGGCTGGCACGAGGTGGCAGGGGGGCTGCACAGGCCGCCGCTGCTGAAGACACAGGCCCCAGGACACGGGCGGAGGGCGAGGGGGTGCAGGAGGAGGCTGCCGTGGAGATGAGAAGAGGAGGGGCCGGCGCGGGCATCGACGGAAGGGCGGAGGACGCCATGGAGAAGGAAGAGGAGGGGGGAAGAATGGCACTGGAAGCGAGGGAGGAGGGCGGAGGCGGAAGGGGGGGTAGAGGCGGGGGAGGGGGCCGGGTGGAGGTGAGGGAGAGTGCGGCGGTGGCCGAACCCAGGAGGGAGAGCGAGTGGGCAAAGCCGCCGCCCCCACCGACCCCCACACCACCGCTAGCCCCACCCGCTGACGTCCTGTGGGGGGACAAGGACCTGGCCATGGAGGAGGGGGGGCGGGGGAGAGTCAGCGAGTACGACCCCCCCATGGCCGAGTAACCACCCCCTAGTTTGGGGCTGGGTGGCTTGTTCTGAGGTGGCCTCCTGCCCAGGGTGTGAGCCGTCGCAATGGTGCCTGCCTTGATGCTCAGGACCAGCATGCATTGCTGACAGGCGCAGGGCTGGCCCAGCGATGTGATGGCGGAGGCCGGCAGGGCGCCGCTGGGGTAGGCGCTACCGTTCCCATTCCCCATGCCCACTCCGGAAACCCCCACCCCCAGCAGTCCTCCAGGGCCGGGCCCCCAGGCATGGTGTGACTTGGGAAGGGGCCCCGACACCAGAGGGTAGGCCAGGTCGGAGCGGCGCTGGATGCGGCGGCAGCGCTGCGTCTGCCCGTTGATCTGGGTCATGCTCTGGAAGTCGATGAGGTAGCAGAAGCCCAGTTGCGCCAGGTCCAGCCAGGGCTGCTGACGGTCGCGTGCCGCCTGGATGGCGATGCCCACCTCAGTGTCGTAGGCCGTCCACGAGCCTGTGTCGTTCTCCCACTCCCACAGCCAGCCCTGGCCCGGTGCCGACGTGGGGTCGTAGAAGCTGCGACGCACCGGTCGGAGGGTACCTGGGGTAACGGTAGAGAGACGAGGGTCACGCCACAGAACTACAGAGAGGGGAACACAAGAAGGACCTGTTCCAGAAGACCTTTCAACTAACCACATTTGTTCACAACACTGATGACATTTGTAGCACAGTTCAGTAATATACATATATTGACACAAATGACTATTGATATGACCTGTTCAAGTGAAAGAAAACTAAAGCATGAATAAAAAGGTATGTTTTTTAATTAGGCTTGGTTGACTGAGACCAACAGAAAAGGTGCCATCTAGAACCAAAAAGGGTTATTCAGCTGTCCCCATAGGAGAACCCCTTTTGGTTACAGATAGAACCCTTTTGGGTTCCATGTAGAACCCTTTCCACAGAGGGTTCTACCTGGAACCAAAAAGGGTTCTTTCTACCTGGAACCAAAAAGGGTTATTTTTTACCTGGAACCAAAAAGGGTTATTTCTACCTGGAACCAAAAAGTGTTCTACCTGGAACCAAAAAGTGTTATCCTATGGGGAAAGCCACAGAACCCTTTTGGAACACTTTTTTCTAAGAGTGCAGATGAGCTAAATGTTCTCTAGGCCCTGCTGTAATAATTGTTGTAGACAAGCAGATTACACCACCACCAAATTTGACAAATCGGGTGTGTGTTCGCTAAGAATTTGGGCAAACAGGCTAACAGGTTGCCCCTGGTAACAGCACACCCTGTTCTGGATTGTGATTGGTTGCTGGCCTTGGTCGGGCTCAGAGCTGGTCATGTTTGCTTTCCCAGTCCAGAGACTTAAATCCACGAATGTTCAATAAAGTCCATATCAACTGTCCTCCTATTACCTGGGATTCAACAAATTTCTAATCCTGGGTTTAACTCATTTATACTCCCAAAAAGTCTTATTAAAGTGAGCATGACTGGCAGACAATGAATGACGGTTGCTTGTTTTAACGAAGAACACGTTTTGAGAGAATAAATCCAGAGAGTGCTTGAGAAGCCAAGCTGGAATAGAAAAATAAAGCTTCAAATAAAATGACATAACCCAATATAAATGTATCTAGAAACACCGTTTTCTGTTCAAAACAATAAGGTTTGCATGTAAAATATACTTGAAAAACATACATGAATATACTTAGTCTTGTCTGTAATAGACATTTGTAATACACACAACATTGCCTGGAATACAACAGAGTAATTCTTTCATCGTATCTGAACTCAACCCAACTACCCCCTTTTCTCTCAATGACCTCAGACTTCTGCAATTCATCTCAACCCCTCCTTCTCATTTCCCTCCCTCTGGTTTTGGGACTGGGGCACCCTACCCCCTCTCTCCCCACAGCTATCCCGGTCTGGGAAGCACTCAGACTGCACCAAAGTTTTTGTCAGCCAAAGTGTAGAGGAGGGTGGCAGAGTCAAAGTTAAGGCGTCTGACAATTCTTCCCTTTGTGTTGTCGCATACTTTCCTCACTTCATTGTGTGAAGACGTCTCTCTGTCTGGAGGGCTGGATACAATCAGTACCATGCTACAGAATAGCACTAACAGCCTTAATAAGAAGCACATAAGGGAGAGTTTTGGGGTGAAGTAGGGTTAAGATAGCATTTCACCTACATTCTCTCTATTCAGATAGCCAGTCATAGGTGAGAGTAAATACAGTAGTTCTAATTTGGATATTTGCTGCTCACGAGAAAGCATGTGAGATTTGCAGTTGCACTGTGAATGTGAACCAAATCCAGGATTGCAGGCATTTGTATGCATGATTTGGGTATGTGTCATGAAAGAGTGTGAGATAAAGTAGTGTGTAGGCTACCCTCTGCTTCCACCAAAACACAAATTATTTGATGTTCTACTTACTGATCAATGCGGAATAACGCCAAAAACAATGTTCTTGAGATCAAAGGGGGAACAAACTAAAATCGATGCCAATTTCCCCTCAACCTTCTCATCTTTATTCATGATCATGTTTTGCATAATAACTCATAATGAGAACAGCTCATCCATAACTGTGCCCTACATATACTGTAGATGTCCACTCACACACTACAACCACCCAGCTAGCACATTTGGTACCTTGGAAGTTGTGGGCATGTATGTTTTTGGTTTCACATTGGTTGTGGGAACGAAGCCATACGTTTCCTGACCGGCAAATGTAGAACCCTCTGTGGAAAGGGTTTTACATGGAACCCAAAAGGGTTACCCTATGGGGACATCCAAAGAACCCTTTTGGAACCCATTTTTCTAAGAGTGTGCCATGACATCATGCACTACACTGGAGCATGCTGGTATCGGAAAATAAATATATGGAAATATCTGGAAAGCAACTGAATTGGGCCTGGAAAACTGCGCTTAAGCGTGCTCAAACAGTTTTCACTTATCAGGGGCCATATGTATCAAGCGTCTCAGAGTAGGGGTGCTGATCTAGGATCAGGTCCCCCCTGTCCATGCAATCTTTTTTTATTGTGATCTAAAAGGAAAACTGATCCTAAATCAGCACTCTTATACTGGGACACTTGATACATACGGCCTCTGGAGTCTACCGTATATTGAATACATACAGTAAGACTGGAAGGTGGTTCGTCTTCTGTGCTCACTACCTCAAGGGCTGTGAGTGTACAGTGTGGCAATACTCAGCAGTGAGTCACTGCCCAGCTAGCACATAATGTTCTGAGAACCATATGTTTCTTAGAGTTTGGTGAGAGTGTGGTTGTCCTATGATTATTTTGCATACAACTTTCCCACAACTTTCTGGGAATGGTGCAGGATAGTTGCTTGGCTTTGGAACATTCTCAGCACTTTTAAGGATCTTGACAATTTTGTATTCATTTTGTTGGTATTTTCTTATGGGGACAGCCGAAGAACCCTTTTAGGTTCTAGATAGCACCTTTTTTTCTAAGAGTGCATATCCCAAGCCTTTGCGGACCACACTTGCAAGAGGCTGAGAGAGGGGGCACAAAATCAGCTACTAGCAACAAGGAAGTGATGCAGGATACTTAGGGTTCTCGTCCCCCTCCAATTTGACTTCCTCTCTCTATCTCATATATATATATATATATGCTACACTTCCACCCCTACCCCATGTTATGCAGATCCAAAATCGAAAAATGATAACAGTGATGATGCTGAAAGAATCTTGTGAAATTCAAAACACATGATCATGAGAAAAACATAAAATAAGCTCTTTGTTTGGGATAATGGAGGCAGTTAACAAACAAGACCTTGAAAAATATCTGTGAACAACAACAGTCCACAATTGTACATGCACACATAGGCTAGTCTGCATAAGATGTGGTAGCCTATCAAACAATAACATAAAGGCGTTTATTAAACCATATTATTTTGGTTCTATGCGGTAACTGGATAGTGCAGGCTATTGCAGTGATATGTTGTAGGCCTATGCTACATCATCGGTTTCACTGCGGTAATAACACTGTAATAGCATAGGGCCTATATTCACATTCCCTCAATACACATTTGTCATGGTCATCAATCACATTAATCTTACCTGTATCTTGTCGGAACTGGTGCATGGAATGCAAGTCAATGATGTAGGGCGAGAGGCGAGTGTCCACCTGGCCTAAGACAACACTACCACCCCTTGGGTCGTTGCGGATGACTGCCTCGATGTGGTGAGAGACGGCCGGGCTGTAAGGCCGCCAGCGCCCGTGCTCGTTCAGCCATTCCCATACCACCACGGCCGACGCTAGTAACATCCTACGCCTGCAAAATAAAATAGCACAAATGCATTTTTAGGTGTTTTTCTTTTGAAGATGTCCTATGTTACGTACATATCAGTGCGCCGCTGCATCCATCTTGAGCCATTTGCAAGCTAGGATAGGCTATCGAGATATAATTAGTCTATAATAACAATGTTGCTCTGTCCAACTGTACGTGGAGCCTACCTTCCATGTTGATATCCTGTACAGGTACATCAATATTTCGTTCCTTTGTTCAAGCGAATCAATAAATCATTAGAATCGTTTAGCATAGGCGGGAACAAGCAGGTTCCTTGCATTTTAGTCTGTATTCAGAAAAAATGGCGTGTAGGTTAGGCTACTGAAATCATTTATATGGCACAATCAGTTTGGGTGTGTGAAGATGCTGTGGTGGTGCGCTGAAGTGATAAGATGGATAGGCTACATCATACATCGATAAAGTGGGTTACTGTAACAAGTGGTTTCATTTTGCGACAATGTAGCCTATCTGAATTTCTCATGGCGTTATTTTAATACAATGTAACGTTAACAGATACGCAGTGAGCGTCCACTGGTCACTGGAAAAACAAAAAATCCACTAACTGTCGAGAGTTCCACGGCTTTATTCCACTGTATATCCTTCACATTTTAGGCCTATTGGTTTATTTGTAGGTAGGCTATAGCCTAAAGTAAATCAATATAGACATATTTACCAATGCCGGGTACTTTTAGTTCGCCTTCCGTAGGCTACCTTCAATCAAAGCCAATCCAGTGTAGGCTAGGGTATTGTTGGTTTAGCGATTATCCATCTCGTTATGTTAGAAAATATTGCCTAAAGTATTGCAAACCCAAGGCTGTTGTTGCGAGAAAATGTGTTTAGGCTATTTGTTTGAATCTCTACGAAAGCCTGCATAGCCATGTCGTGCAATTGGTCCATGATGTGTCTTGGTTTTATGAGTGGGTTGCATTTAAATGCGAGGGACAACTGGAAATAATTCCGTGAGCCGTCCCCGGGCCAAAAAATATTTCTCACAAAATGTTGACAAGCATTTCACCCAGTGATTTCACCCAGCCCTATCTATCTATCAGCAAGAGGTAACGTAGCCAATCAAATTCCAGAAGCAAGGCCCAAAGCTCCGCCCATGACTGAGCGGATAATGAAGCACATAATTAACTGTTTTCATGTGGTAGAATGAGTTTAACTCCGAATCATCACTTAGTATTGTAATTAATAATTCATTGTTGGTTAGACAATAGGTATAAGGTAACATTTTCAGTAAATAAAAATGTGGAGATGCCGGGGATTGAACCCGGGGCCTCATACATGCGAAGCATGCGCTCTACCACTGAGCTACATCCCCATTTCCTGTAAAAGGGTCTTCAAAAAGTGAATATAAAAATTGCAACAGGTCAATTTCAGCTAGACTAGGTGATCTGAAATTATATTTATGATTTAAAAACTTGAAAGTATTACACACGAATTATTGTATGTGATTCTTTTATAAAAACACTGAAGTAATCATTTGAATTAGGCCCTTTATTGCAATACAAGCACACTTTTATATTTTACGTTTTATCGGATAATAATCAGAGTATGAACGTGTAGTCCTAAATTAATGTAAATTAACGTTAATTGGAGTTTGGGTGGGTGACTGAAAAGTTCGGCCCATGGCTCTCTGGCAGGCAGGACAGGCTCCAATTCACTATTTTCTATCGAAATAATCACGCTCAACAGACATTGAACATATTATGGCACAAAGTAAGGCGTTACCTAAATAGCTATTCATAAAATATACAAAACACAAATGTATACATTACAAATAATCCCACAGCAACAAGACTAATGCAGAAAACAGTTGCACCCAAAACATGTTCTTTATCATATGAAACCCTTAAAAAAGCTTTTTATATCTCAAATACATTCATATTGTTTCATGTATTCATGCTGCAATTGTTGCTCTTGTCAGTCACTTTATTCACTTTGATGTATTCTTTCACACACTTTTGTCTCTGTTGCTCTTTGCTCTGATTGTTGTAATCTGGTTGTAACACTGGTTTGTAAGGTTTACAATTGACAATTATGATTATGATGATGACAAAGCCTACTGTCAAGCACTATTGCTGTACAAAGATGAACATTGTAAAGTGGTTGTCCCACTGGCTATAAGGTGAATGCACCAATTTGTAAGTCGCTCTGGATAAGAGCGTCTGCTAAATGACGTAAATGCAAATGTAAATGGAAAGAAATATGGAACAATTTTCCCTCTCTGATCCTTCCCTCACAATGCAGTCACATTATCCTTGTCTCTGCCTCCCTCACTCCTATCTTCAGACCAGATGGCACTACCAGATAACTGATTCAGGTCTATCAGCAAACCTCCTCCTCTACTTTCTTCTCCTCCCACTGCTCTCTCATCACTCTCTCCATCCTCTTTGCTTTCCCACTTTTCCTCCATATTCTCCTCTCTCTTCCCCTCACGCTCTCTCATCTCTTCCTTCTCGTGCGTGAGCTTCGCTCTCTCCCTCAGGTCACAGCCCTCCATGCTGGAGTAGTCATCCGACGAGTCATCCCCTCCGCATTCCCTCTCATCCCCCTCCTCCTCCCCCTCACTTTCCCTTCCCTCGTTCCCTCTCTCCACATCCCTCTCTTCGTTTCTGTCTTCCTCCTCTCCTACAGCCTCCTCATCCTCGCCGAGAGGCCACAGCCGGCGCCCAAGCCGCACTTCCAGGATTCTGACCCAACCCATGATATGGTCCCTGGCCCCATCCTCCTTATAGACCAGTTGGCGGACTGTGTACTGGCCATTAGTCTGGCGGTTCAGCCACTTGTACAGGCAGACCAGGAGGCAAACAAGGAAGACCAGGATGAAGAAGACGGTCAAGACGTTGCTGGTGGATGTGGTTTTGTCTTCTATCCCTGTCATCCTAAAATGGAAGAGTAAGATTGGAAAGACTGTTTAGACTGACATTTGACAGGGACATTTGGTTGGGATCAGATCACAAAGTAATCTGGATCTAAGGGGGTTTACACTGTCTGTCTGATTCGGATCCTGAAGTGTTTGCTTGGCCTGATCTGCACTATAACAATTACATTTCAATTGTCAAACTGAATTGAAATGGAATTGACCCTACCTTGACGGTCACAAAATACAAGTATCTTATTCTAAAGCTGTTCAAGTCCAGTCATGCTTGGCCTCTTATTAGAACAAAATAAATCCTCTCAGAATTTCATAACCATAATTATTGGGGTGAACGGGTTCAGATAGATTTGATGTCGCAACATACCTCTTCAAATAATTCTCAGAAAAGTTGAAGGAATCCAAGGCCAAACTCTGCCGTGAAGGAGATCCAGTTTACTGGGGGGAAAAAATCAATTGGAGCTGATCCATACAGAGACTTATTACTGGATCTGTAAATAAAGCATATGGAACATTAGTTTCGTACTGCCCAAAAAATGTCAATATCCATGCAGCAAAATCTTTAATACAGATAATTACACCTTAAAGAAATATATGTGGCGGAAATGTAGATTATTAAAAATAAATAATGTTTTACAAGATAAAGTGAGGCTGGTTTTGAATGCAGCCTGAAACATAATAAAATAAATGTGTCATGACACCACCGAGGTGTATAGTTAGGTGTCACGATGACTGATTCTGAATGGTTCTGACAAGTGTCATTTCATGGTAGTTGATGTGCCATGTCATTGTTATATTGTGCTGTACAGTGTACTGTCACTGTAGATGCAGCATCCCACACATTCAGACACAGGAAATGTCTGTGAGGCCATGATTCTGCCTGAGTGACTCACTAACAGGAAGCCATCATATGCTCTCTCTCTCTCCGTCTTGCTCACTTCCTGTTGAATAATTATAACAGTTACTTGTACAGGATAAAGTTAGGATTTTTTTTCTCCAGGAGAATCTACATTTTCGCCACATATATTTCCATCTACCATAGCACCCTTCGCTTTATCACAGGTGACGGTTTTAATATGCATCACTGCATCCTGTATCAAAAGGTTGGCTGATCCTCATTAAAGTCCCGTAGATCACTTCATTACTCCCTTTTTATTTACAAAGCTCTACTACCCAAGCTTCCAACCTACCTCACTTCACTGTTAAAAAAAATAATATGAGACATCAAACCCGTTCACAGGGATGGTTACCTCTCGAGGTTCCACTAGTACATATTGATCTAGGTAAATCCACCTTCAGTTTTAGTGGCCCCCATTTTTGGAATAGCCTACAAAACTCTTGTGCCTCTATGGCAGTTTAGGACTTTATTGTTGAATGAATTTAATGTGAATTGCAACTGTTTGGATTCAATGTAAATAATTGTATTTGTGGTGTTTGAAGTTGTAGTGGTGAATCTGTGAATTGTAGTTTATTTTATTTTTATTGATCGTTTTGAATTTGTTGTATTGTTGTCCTCAGGGCACCATTGTAAACAACTTTTTTTCTTTGGGGGGAACTATTATATACAGTACCAGTCAAAAGTTTGGACACACCTAATCATTCCAGGGTTTTTCTTTATTTTTACTATTTTCTACATTGTAGAATAATAGTGACGACATCAACATTATGAAATAACACATATGGAATCATGTAGTAAACAAAAAAGTGTTAAACAAATCAAAATATATTTTATATTTGAGATTCTTCAAATAGCCACCCTTTGCCTTGATGACAGCTTTGCACACTCGTGGCATTCTCTCAAACAGCTTCAGCTGGAATGCTTTTCCAACAGTCTTGAAGGAGTTCCCACATATGCTGAGCACTTGTTGGCTGCTTTTCCTTCACTCTGCGGTCCGACTCATCCCAAACCATCTCAATTGTGTTGAGGTTGGGGGATTGTGGAGACCAGGTAATCTGATGCAGCACTCCATCACTCTTCTTCTTGGTAAAATAGCCCTTACACAGCCTGGAGGTGTGTTGGGTCATTGTCCTGTTGAAAAACAAATGATAGTCCCATTAAGCGCAAACCAGATGGGATGGCATATCGCTTCAGAATGCTGTGGTAGCCATGCTGGTTAAGTGTGCCTTGAATTCTAAATAAATCACAGACAGTGTCACCAGCAAAGCACCCCCACACCATAACACCTCCTCCTCCATGCGTTATGGTGGGATCTACACATGCGTAGATCATCCGTTCACCCACACCACGTCTCACAAAAACACGGCAGTTGGAACCAAAAATCTCCAATTTGGACTCCAGACCAAAGGACACATTTCCACCTGTTTAATGTCCATTGCTCGTGTTTCTTGGCCCAAACAGGTCTCTTCTTATTATTGGTGTCCTTTAGTAGTGGTTTCTTTGCAGCAATTCGACCATGAAGGCCTGATTCACACAGTCCCCTCTGAACAGTTGATGTTGAGATGTGTCTGTGACTTAAACTCTGTGAAGCATTTATTTGGGATGCAATTTCTGAGGCTGGTAACTCTAATGAACATATCCTCTGCAGCAGAGGTAACACTGGGTCTTCCATTCCTGTGGCAGTCCTCATGAGAGCCAGTTTCATCACAGTGCTTGATGGTTTTTGCGACTGCACTTGAAGAAACTTTCAAAGTTCTTGACATTTTCCGGATTGACTGACCTTCATGTCTTAAAGTAATGATGGACTGTCGTTTCTTTTTGCTTATTTGAGCTGTTCTTGCCATAATATGGACTTGGTCTTTTACCAAATAGGGCTATCTTCTGTATACCCCCCTACCTTGTAACAACACAACTGATTGGCTCAAACCTTTAAGAAGGCACACCTGTTAATTGAAATGCATTCCAATGCCAAGAGTGTGCAAAGCTGTCATCAAGGCAAAGGGTGGCTATTTGAAGAATCTCAAATATATTTTGATTTGTTTAACACTTTTTTGTATACTACATGATTCCATATGTGTTATTTCATAGTTTTGATGTCTTCACTATTATTCTACAATGTAAAATTTTTTAAAAAATAAAGAAAAATCCTTGAATAAGTAGGTATGTCCAAACGTTTGACAGGTAGTGTACATAGGTATGGATGTCTGTCAGAATCAACAAATTATTAAAAAATGTACGTTTTGCAATAAGTGCACCTGTTCTCCCCCCCTGGCCTGTGTGGATAGCTGACACATTGAACACTAATTTAATATAATAAATAAAGACTAATCAATATTTATAGTTCATACATGAATGCAATGGGATTCATGTAGTGGACTTGTTGTTTCATATGGCGTACAAATGTGACATTCTGCTCATTTTATGAAAGTTATCAACAAAGCACAGCTAATCCCAACTAGATTACCAATTAGATTATGCAAAATATGATAGTCAATCATTTCTCTCTCTTTCTACATCCTACAATGCCTTTACATTTATGCATATGACAAACCAGCCAGTAAGCCTAAAGGCATATTTTGAACATTTACCCTTACATGTTTTCACATGGCATAGGCAGTCATGGTACAGTATTGGCACAGAGCATAGATTAATAAAGATCCCACTGTGCAATGTGCAGTTAACATACTCCATCTGTTTATATGTCTATTACTTCTGCACCATTAATTAGTACAGATAATGTAAACGTTTAAATCAAATGCCCACTTGATATGGAAGTATTAACTACACCCTTTAGACCCAAATGCAGATTCTTACTCACAGTTCTGAAAGTAAATACAATAAAAAGGGACACAGACAAAGATTTGGTGTGACAGAGAAAATAAAGACAACATGGAAGGAGAGAAACAGTGGTGGTAGGGAAGTGAGGAGGAGATGTGGAAAGAGATCAGGAGGAGAGTGTGAAGCTGAAGGATGGACATAGAGAGAGTGGAAAGATAAGACAAATCTCAGATACAAAATAGGAAATTTGAATTATGGTCAATAGATTAAAAAAATAAATACAACTCACCAATGTCTTGCTTTAAATGAACATGCTTTAGGATGGTTTTGAAAAAGACTAACAGACACCCAAAGCGGAAGCAAGAACACAGGCGTGTCTGTGGTGGAACTTCTTTTAAGAGAGGGGGATGCATACATTTATAGAAGGGCCTGTAAAAAATTGAGCGGGAGGGGGATATAATGTGGGTGGAGAGAGAGAGAGACAGAGAGAGAGAGTAATGCGCAGAGATTAGCAAATGTGCACCCAAATATAGAAAGAGGAAGGTGCAGTGCTTTCATGTATGACAGAAGGTGTGGCAGTTGGTGTGCAGGGTAAGGTTATCCAATATCTAGGGAATTAACAGCTGCAAAGGAACCCACCTACAGTATGAACATACTGTACCTGCAAAGTTCAAAGTTCACAGATGCATAGGGTCTAATGAACCCATAGAGTGGATTAAACTAACTGGACCTACCTAAATGCAGCCTGAACAAGTGAGCTGTGAGATGTATTTGAGTTGCATCAGGTCCCATTTTGTTCTATCCATACTTACACAAATACGATTTATACATATGTTCTTTTTTTTCCACAGTGAATACATGGTTAGAGTTGGGTTTATGCAGAACCACTCAGCTGACACTGCAGAGCCCAGAAGCAGGAAATGAATGGTGGAACACAGGCAGGTTCAAAAGAGATGCACAGAGCTGATGCACTTTCAGTCTTGAACCACATCCTGTTATGTGCTCCACTGGCTAGTACAAACACAACACCATAAACTACTGGGGAACCATACAGATTCTGTATGCTTAAAACCTACTAACAAATGCGCTGTCTGACCTCTTAATTTATTTTAATTTAATTTCAGCAATAATGTTGTGGGAGGACTACACTTGATAGTCCATTTGTAATGCAGAATTTCATTGAGTTCTTTCCAAAGAAGCCCTTTTCTCTGAGCTGAGGAACCAATCAGAATAGCTTCAGTAGCACGCTTGCTTTACCCTGTATGATAACACAAGATAACCACTGGGTTACACAGTGTATCATAAACATTCATGATCTGTGTTTATTATGAAATGAAATAATTGTACTACTGGTTGTATACACAGAGTCCAAAACATTAGGAACACCTTCCTTTTGCCCTCAGAACAGCCTCAATTTGTCAGGGCATGGACTCTACAAGGTGTCGAAAGCGTTCCACAGGGATGCTGGCTCATGTTGACTCCAATGCTTCCCACAGTTGTGTCAAGTTGGCTGGATGTCCTTTGGGTGGTGGACCATTCTTGATACACTCGGGAAACTGTTGAGAGTGAGAAACCCAGCAGCATTGCAGTTCTTGACACAGTCAAACCGGTGCGCCTGGCACTTACTACCATACCCCGTTCAAAGGGACTTAAATATTTTGTCTTTCCCATTCACCCTCTAAATGGCACAAATTCACAATACATGTCTCAAGTCTTAAAAATCCTTCTTTAACCTGTCTCCTCCCTTCATCTAAACTGATTGAAGTGACATCAATAAAGGATCATAGAGTTCACCTCGTCAGTCTATGTCATGGAAATGTTTTGTATACTCACTTTTCTATTTTTGGTGTGTCAATACACTGGCTTATGAAGTAATTTCATTTACAGCGATGACTTCCTGTCATGTGACCTGAGAGGGTTAATAAGTGGCCATTCTACAACCGCAAAAGGAGGACTGTTTATTGGAATATTCACACAGTGGAGTGTCATTTTCATCCCCTATTGGTTCACAACCACACACAAAACATGGTGTGTAGTATGACAGTGCATAAATAAATATTAATCAAGTAAATCAATTAATCATGTGAAGAGCCTGATGTGAACTAGCCTGGTGCCAGACCTGTTTGTGCCGTCTCGCCTACTCCTGTGGTCACTGTCGACAATACAGCCTAAAGCAGATCTGGGATCAGGCTAGATGTGAACTGTACCAGAGGCTGCAAAAGGGTGAAGTATAAACTGCTTATAAATGCAAAAAAATCAAAATGTAACACAGTGAATTATTTTTCTGTTCCATCTAACAGCGGAGCATTTTATGCCCTTTCTTTCCTATCTTCAAATACAACAGCTGGTGCTATATTGGTCTAAGACAGTGGGGTATTCAAAGTCTGTGTCGAACTGCAGTGGGGTCGCCACATTTTTGGGGGTAAGATTACAGATTATTGTATGGGACAATTTACAAACGTTTTTGAGAACGATAACTTGAAAATACAATTTTATTGAGTAAATGTATTGTGGATGGTTGTGGATGTAAAAATCATAATGTACAGATTTTAAGGTTGTCATTGGTTTTGGGGTGGGGTTGTGAGAAATTATTGTGGAAAAAATGGGATCCCCGCTGAACAAAATTGAATACCACTGGTCTAAGACAATTCTATTTCGTTCTACTGACTTGGATTACATCATTCAAACAATAAATACAACTATTTTTTAGTTCTGTGCCTCATGACACTCATAGAACTGCTATGATTTAAATGGTGTGACGTTAAGTACGTTCTACTCAGAACACATTTTCTTAGGTAACACTTTACTTGAACTCTCTGTTATAAGCTTATAACACCTTGTGAAAAATTATACTGCATGTTGCTCGTCCGTCTGCTTTTGGCTTCACCAAAGGGGGATCATTCACCCAAGACAACTTAAGTTGGGGAGCACAAATGTAGTGTTACCTTCTCTTCGAAAAAAACAAAAACAAATCACACAAGAGACTAACATACATGATAGCAATCATTTAAGCTACCTCCAACTCAAGTCCTTCACATAATTTGTAAGAAAAAGCACTTCATATCAAAATCAACATTATTTGGATATTGACCAATGTTTTTTCTTTATATGTCAATATAGTCGCCATCCAGCACAGTTTAATACAACTTATCCAATCGCAATTAACCAGTGCAGTTTTGTAAACAGTATAGCGATTTTAGCATACAGGATTATATTGATAATACCAATGGTCTGACTTCATCTCTTCAGCTAATCTAGGTTAATAGATTCCTATGACGGAATGGAAATAATGTATAGATGCATACATGTACAAATGTATAAGTATGAATAATAAAATGTTGTATGGCGTTTGATATGCATCACGATTAGCAGCTCTAACTACCCGATTAAACAATCCCTAATGGATTCACACTGAGTGCTTAAATGAGCGCAGGAACTGTAAATCTGCCTATCTACTTGATATCACTTATTGAGGGTGTATTCATATAAAACAAAATAATGTATACAGATGTGCCATTTTGTAAATGTGCCAAATTAACATAGACCTTTGTGCCAGTTGTCATACTGTATGGCATAAGGATTCGTGAGTAGGCTACAATTGAATCCTCATGTCTTAAGTTTTGTAGTGATACACATAATTGGATACTTAAATGTATACACCTTCAACTAGTGTCACCATCAATGCTCCTCAATAAAAACCGGTAACATATCTTACTGCAGTATGGAAGTCCTATGGAGATTATCCCCCTTCATCCTATATCTCCAACTGAAGCAGCATCTAAAGAGTTGTAGGGTGCATCTCAATTGTATTTCCTTGTGTCCTCCTCGCTCCCTTCTCAAAACGCATTGGAGGAGAAGGTCCGAGGGTAGGAACCTCTGACATTCTCCTCCAATGCCTCCTTCCAATGCGTTTTGAGGAGGAGAGAGGACACGAGGAAACAAGGAAATACAATTGAGATTCACCCACAGAATCCAATTGGTCTCTGTACACCTTCACTATAATAGTTCACCATATTCTCGACCCCTCTGTGATTCACACAGTTTAGTAACTGAGCTACACTTCACTACATCCTCCCACTCCCACACAGCTTAAGGTACTGTTGTTGATTCTAGTAAGGCTATGGTCTATGGAGTTTTAGTAAGAACGCCCTTTGGGTGTAGTGGTGACGCCCCTCGGCCAATCAGACGTCCCCGTCCTCAATGCGGACCAGCTGCCTCTCCAGCATCTCGATCCTTTGGCCCTGGGCCAAGACCACTGAACGCAGGGCCTTCACCTCCGCTAGCACCTCGCTCAGCACCTCCTCCTGGAGCGGGGGGGAGGGATGGATGGATGGATGGATGGGGCGAGACGGAGGTTAAGAGGGAGAATGTAGTCACATACATGTTAACATCCTAAATCCACAAGGCACTACATAAGTCTACTCAACACTTTTCTGGCACTTCTATGTCCGTACTCATACCTACTTCTCTAACCTCTTATTCATACCAAAACTGAAGAAAACAGACCAAAACACGGAGGGACAACCTGAACTTGACCAATAAGAAACTCTCGTTCTTGTCGCAAAACGTTTTCTGTTACAAAACGTTTTGCACTAGTGAATACACCCCTGCTATGCCTACTGCTATACCCTCTTTTACCCAAACTCCATTCTCACCTCTCTTTTCACCCTATCGGGTGCTCCTTCTCCTTGAGTGACCCTCTGCTGCACCACCCCCACCCCCTCGCTTTCCGGCTCCCTGGTTGTTGCGGTGGGCATTGCGGCCTGCCAGGGGACTGGGGGAGAGTCCGTCCCGGAGCCCTGCGGCGACAGCTTAGGCTTGTTCCGGAGGGTGTCCCTGTTCTTGGAGGGGGCACCCACGTAGCCCCCGCTCAGAGAGACCAGCAGGGGCGGGGCGTCCTGCCCGGCAATCCAGTCCTCAGCCAGAAGGGAGGGCTCCACGCTGGCCGTGTCCGGGTACAGGTCCCCCTGGAACAGGTCTGACTGAGGGGGCAAGAGAGGGAGGGGGGTCACAGGGAGATCGTTTTGAGACAAACTTGTTCAAGCGTGACTGGTTCCAATATCCACATTAGCATGCCACTTAGTGTAAAGCAATGTTTTGGGCATGCTAGTAAGTGGTGTGCTAGTATGGCCATTTGAACATAGTCATAAATGAGGAAGGCCTCGTTTCAAATTGTGTGCAAGGCAGCTTACCTTCCGTGGTACTGTCATAGAAATGGGCTCTACTTTCCTTTCGTGCAG
Source organism: Coregonus clupeaformis (assembly GCF_020615455.1). NCBI lineage: Eukaryota > Metazoa > Chordata > Actinopteri > Salmoniformes > Salmonidae > Coregonus > Coregonus clupeaformis. Next base: position 17,255,626 of record NC_059230.1, on the reverse strand, counting down.
TTTGTAGAACCTGCAATGAGAGAGAGAGAGAAAGAGAGAGAGAAAGAGAGAGAAAGAGAATGAAAGAAAGACAAGAGAGATGATTTACAGTGGGAGGGCATGAAAGAGGGAACGTATGAGGGGGAAAGGAGGGGTGACAAAGAGAGCAAATACACTGAGAAACAATTCAAGTAATTCACCTGGCAATCTCACACTTGTTGACATCCACGCCCCTCTTGCTGAGAAAGCCTGCTCCTCGCTGGGGCTCTTTACTGCTGTACAGGCTGAGGAAGTGGACATAGGGCGATTCGTCCGTCACCTCAAAGTACCGGATGGTGCAGTCCCCCTGAGAGTGATCAACAGATAAACGGGGCTAAACCAAACATCCGGTGGGGGAGATCTGATCATATGCCGCCAGCTGAATTTGTTCTTGAAAATGTTGTCGGAAATGGGTTTACTGTACCTTTCCACACAGGTAGACCATGTTGGTGTCAGGGTCATAGTAAGGGAGGAGAACCCCATTACTGGTGTCCATCTCCTGCACTGCCATTGGCTCAGACATATCCCTCTGCAACACACAGATCCAATCATTAGAACATCTGGTCAGTGTGTGTAGCGAACCCCTCAGTGCTGCGTCAAGGGAAAATAAACAGGGTTGACCTGACCTGTACTGTCATGATCCCTTAGCTCAACACTCTCCTCTACCACACAGTCAGAGCATAGGTTCTGAGGCGTCAATGTCCCATACACTCCCATAGGACTCTGCAAAGTCCTGTTTATGAAATGTATCCATCTATCCGCCATACCGTATCCCACAAGGCCAGCTGCCTCTCGCTCATGCGGCTGAATCCTGTGGTCAGGATCTTCCCGTCGGAGAGGAACACGGCCCTCATGGGCCGGGTGCCGTCATGGACCTTCTCTTTCACCTGAGACACACACAGCAACATCACAGGTGTTATAAGGGAAGGTAGAGTCAATGTCAATAAGTAATTCTATGTACAGCCAGTAGACTGTAGTTCATGTAGACATATCAAATATGCTGTATTTACAAGTGCTGATTAGCTGCATCCAATTTAGCACGGCAAAGGTCGCTTTCTTTCATAGGAAGGACATTATGTGAACAAGGTGGTGCTTATTTGCTTTGGCCTGCTGTGTGTTCTTGAATTTCTCCTTGAAGGATAATAAGGGACATTTTATGGTATTTGGTACTATTCATTTTACTTATTTCAATTCATTTGCATGCGTGTCATACATGGGATAGACAAGATGTACCTTGAGGACGGTCCCCCGTCGCGGGTCGATGACACGCAGCGCCTTGTCCTTGCACACGGTGCAGATGGCACTGCCCTCCCGGTTCCAGCTCACGCTGTAGATCAGGTCTGGGTGGGCATCGGCTATCTGGTACACCAGCTCCCCCGTGCCCACGTCCCACACGCACACCAGGTTGTCACAGCCTGAGAGCGAGAGAGAGTTGCATCAGTCAAAAACAGTCGTAAACACAGAATCTGGGAAAGCACAGACAAAACTAAGTTCACAGAAGAGGGTTAACACGCACGCTACCAAGCTTATTTTACCAAAACGTCGATCTCAATAAATGTGAAGTGGTCAAATCATGTGTGCAGGAGTTGTCCTTTACTTTTGATTTGATTTTTAAGAGTTCACAGATATTAAAAACGCAACATCGTTGTATGGACCAAAATAAATATGTATATGCAAAACATTCAAATAATCAAAAGGATACACAGAGACGTAACATATAAAAATGCAGACAAACATACAACTACTGGCACAGACGAAACGTATAGACATACAGACATACCATTCTAAGTAACACAGACACATACAGTTGAAGTCGGAAGTTTACATACACTTAGATTGGAGTCATTAAAACTTGTTTTTCAACCACTCCACACATTTCTTGTTAACAAACTATAGTTTTGGCAAGTCGGTTAGGACATCTACTTTGTGCATGACATATGTAATTTTTCCAACAATTGTTTACAGACAGATTATTTCACTTATAATTAACTGTGTCACAATTCCAGTGGGTCAGAAGTTTACATACACTTAGTTGACTGTGCCTTTAAACAGCTTGGAAAATTAGAGAAAATGATGTCATGGCTTTAGAAGCTTCTGATAGGCTAATTGACATCATTTGAGTCAATTGGAGGTGTACCTGTGGATGTATTTCAAGGCCTACCTTCAAACTCAGTGCCTCTTTGCTTGATATCATGGGAAAATCAAAAGAAATCAGCCAAGAACTCCGAAAAAAGATCTCAGGAAGGAGACGCGTTCTGTCTCCTAGAGATGAATGTACTTTGGTGCGAAAAGTGCAAATCAATCCCAGAACAGCAGCAAAGGAACTTGTGAAGATGCTGGAGGAAACAGGTACAAAAGTATCTATATCCACAGTAAAACGAGTCCTATATCGACATAACCTGAAAGGCCGCTCAGCAAGGAAGAAGCCACTGCTACAAAACCGCCATAAAAAAGCCAGACCACGGTTTGCAACTGCACATGGGGACAAAGATCGTACTTTTTTGAGAAATGTCCTCTGGTCTGATGAAACAAAAATAGAACTGTTTGACCATAATGACCATCGTTATGTTTGGAGGAAAAAGGGGGTTGCTTGCAAGCCGAAGAACACCATCCCAACCGTGAAGCACGGGGGTGGCAGCATCATGCTGTGGGGGTGCTTTGCTGCAGGAGGGACTGGTACACTTCACAAAATAGATGGCATCATGAGGAAGGAAAATTATGTGGATATATTGAAGCAACATCTCAAGATATCAGTCAGGAAGTTAAAGCTTTGATGCAAATGGGTCTTCCAAATGGACAATGACCCCAAGCATACTTCCAAAGTTGTGGCAAAATGGCTTAAGGACAACAAAGTCAAGGTATTGGAGTGGCCTTCAGAAAGCCCTGACCTCAATCCTATAGAAAATTTGTGGGCAGAACTGAAAAAGCGTGTGCGAGCAAGGAGACCTACAAACCTGACTCAGTTACACCAGCTCTGTCAGGAGGAATGGGCCAAAATTCTCCCAACTTATTGTGGGAAGCTTGTGGAAGGCTACCCAAAACATTTGACCCAAGTTAAACAATTTAAAGGCAATGCTACCAAATACTAATTGAGTGTATGTAAACTTCTGACCCACTGGGAATGTGATTAAAGAAATAAAAGCTGAAATAAATCATTCTCTCTACTATTATTCTGACATATTAAAGTGGTGATCCTAACTGACCTAAGACAGGGAATTTTTACTAGGATTAAATGTCAGGAATTGTGAAAAACTGAGTTTAAATTTATTTGGCTAAGGTGTATGTAAACTTCCGACTTCAACTGTACATAGACAAATCAATTGCTTTGAAATGTTGAAACCTTCTGATGCCCTCTTGAAGGATACTCAGTTTCACGTTAACCTTAACCACATTCTCCTTTAAACGTGCAGCACATGCTGTTAATTGCAAGGCAGGAAAACACGGTCTGTCATGGAACACCTCTCCAGTATGTTTAAAACTGTCCTTCAACTCTCACCGTTTACTGACTACTACATACTAGCTTTCTCTGGAGGTCCAATGTTCAACACGCGTGACTAGTACTACATGCTACCCTGACTCGTTGCCAAGCTATGTCCCAACACTATCAGCATGTCTATTTACAGTTGTGACTACATGCAACACCTCCCCCCCAAAAAACTAATGTCCTCTTTCTCAGACTACGGAGCTATTATACATCAAAATAAAAGTCCTTGCATAAGCAGTCTCACATTATCATGACTGGTGGTGACCAAAGTGTGTCACACTACTATCAATATGTCTAGTCTACCTTTCTTTGCAGCTTAAACCACACACATTCATTGACATAGGAGGCATTGCTTGTGAATAGTGGCCTGGATAGTCCAAACTGGCAGGCAGACATACACTGTTTAAGGTGCAGACATTGTCCTCTGCCATGCGTTGCCAACAACGCTCTGACGTACGACAATGAGGTGCAGATAGATTAAGTTACCTGCAGTTAGGAGGACATTGAAAGCTGTCGGGTGCCAGGCTAGGATTCCCACCCGTTTACTGTGGCCCTCCAGTGTCACCACGGGCTCTGTCATTGGTCCAGTCAGCCCTCCATCAGGGATCTGCCACACCTTTAATAGACAACACAGCCAATAACAACACTTTGTTACAGGGGTAGAGCATACAGATGACCCTCCCTTCCGTCAGCATGCATCTGCTGATCTGCAGCATTTTCAACACAGATATACCCTCTTGATAGTAGTGTATTTATCATAACGCAATCTTAATAGTATCATATAATAGCGCATCTGTTATTTCCCCTTTTTAAACACTTATGACTATTCATTCAGCTTTATGCCTCAATCAACGCAAAGGTCTGGACAAGGGTTGAACCTTTGATCATAAATAATAGTGAGCCGCTTAGGGTTGCAAAGCTACTGGTAATTTAGCAGTTACCGGAATCTTCATTAATTTTGGTAATTAACAGGTAATCTATGGTAACTTTAGTCATTTATACTATAATAACTTTTTTTATTTTTATGTTTTCATATATAGTACACTGCTCAAAAAAATAAAGGGAACACTTAAACAACACAATGTAACTCCAAGTCAATGACACTTCTGTGAAATCAAACTGTCCACTTAGGAAGCAACACTGATTGACAAAAAATGTCACATGCTGTTGTGCAAATGGAATAGACAACAGGTGGAAATTATAGGCAATTAGCAAGACACCCCCAATAAAGGACTGGTTTTGCAGGTGGTGACCACAGACCACTTCTCAGTTCCTATGCTTCCTGGCTGATGTTTTGGTCACTTTTGAATGCTGGCGGTGCTTTCACTCTAGTGGTAGCATGAGACGGAGTCTGCAACCCACACAAGTGGCTCAGGTAGTGCAGTTCATCCAGGATGGCACAACAATGCGAGCTGTGGCAAGAAGGTTTGCTGTGTCTGTCAGCGTAGTGTCCAGAGCATGGAGGCGCTACCAGGAGACAGGCCAGTACATCAGGAGACGTGGAGGAGGCCATAGGAGGGCAACAACCCAGCAGCAGGACTGCTACCTCCGCCTTTGTGCAAGGAGGAGCAGGAGGAGCACTGCCAGAGCCCTGCAAAATGACCTCCAGCAGACCACAAATGTGCATGTGTCTGCTCAAACGGTCAGAAACAGACTCAGACATGAGGGTGGTATGAGGGCCCGACGTCCACAGGTGGGGGTTGTGCTTACAGCCCAACACCGTGCAGGACGTTTGGCATTTGCCAGAGAACACCAAGATTGGCAAATTCGCCACTGGTGCCCTGTGCTCTTCACAGATGAAAGCAGGTTCACACTGAGCACATGTGACAGACGTGACAGAGTCTGGAGACGCCGTGGAGAACGTTCTGCTGCCTGCAACATCCTCCAGCATGACCGGTTTGGCGGTGGGTCAGTCATGGTGTGTGGTGGCATTTCTTTGGGGGGCCGCACAGCCCTCCATGTGCTTGCCAGAGGTAGCCTGACTGCCATTAGGTACCGAGATGAGATCCTCTGACCCCTTGTGAGACCATATGCTGTTGCGGTTGGCCCTGGGTTCCTCCTAATGCAAGACAATGCTAGACCTCATGTGGCTGGAGTGTGTCAGCAGTTCCTGCAAGAGGAAGGCATTGATGCTATGGACTGGCCCGCCCGTTCCCCAGACCTGAATCCAATTGAGCACATCTGGGACATCATGTCTTGCTCCATCCACCAACGCCACGTTGCACCACAGACTGTCCAGGAGTTGGCGGATGCTTTAGTCCAGGTCTGGGAGGAGATCCCTCAGGAGACCATCCGCCACCTCATCAGGAGCATGCCCAGGCGTTGTAGGGAGGTCATACAGGCACGTGGAGGCCACACACACTACTGAGCCTCATTTTGACTTGTTTTAAGGACATTACATCAAAGTTGGATCAGCCTGTAGTGTGGTTTTCCACTTTAATTTTGAGGGTGACTCCAAATCCAGACCTCCATGGGTTGATAAATTTGATTTCCATTGATAATTGTTGTGTGATTTTGTTGTCAGCACATTCAACTATGTAAAGAAAAAAGTATTTAATACGATTATTTCATTCATTCAGATCTAGGATGTGTTATTTTAGTGTTCCCTTTATTTTTTTGAGCAGTGTATATATGTCCATATTGTCCATGGATTTCTAGTGGATAGACCATATGTTTCAAAAGAAAATAGCCTAATTAATGAAAAAAATAAAACCTAATCAACAATGGCATTATTTTCAAATACTATTATTTTATTTTTTTACAACTGCCACTAGTTTGGCACCAAAAAATTTACAACGAAGACATATTGACATAGTAAAATAAATAAAAGTATGTAAACAAATATATAAAGGATGCCAATGGTATTTAATATGTTGATGGTTCATATTTAGGATAATGTTCTACAGCTTTGTCATTCTATTTTTGATCTTGTTGATTATTTTGTATATTTTACGTGATAAGGCCACACAGAGGGACAGAGATAATTACAGACGCCTGAGATAATCTGAAGTATCCAAAAAGGCCACTAGATGTCATCTGATACAATTCCCCAAAACACTTTAAAGTTACCATAAATTCTGGTAGTTTACTGCTAAACTTTGAAAGTTTCCAGTAATATACCCTCCCTTTGCAACCCTATAACTGCTTATGTTTCCTTTTTAGAGGGCAGCTACCTTCACATCACCACCTACCTTTACAGTGCAGTCCTCCGAGGCACTGGCGATGACGTTGTCGTCATGGGGACACCACTGGACATCCAGCACTGGAGCTGCGTGTCCACACACTGTGGGTGTGGCCTGGTCAATTCTGCCACTCTGTGGGAAAGAAGCAGGTGGGCATGGTTATCATCATCATCTGATTAGTACAAAACCCTAGGTCAGTGGTTTTCAAATGGTGGTCCTTTATTAGAAAAAAATTACAGTTGGGAGTATCAATGGTGTTATATGCAATTGTACATTACTTTTCACAATGCAAATAGTTTATTATAATAATAGGCCTTTAATCAGTTACATTTGTGATACAATTGCAGGAATAAGATATCAAGATAGGTGGGCACTTTTAGGGTATTGATCCTTATCTTCCATCTGAGAGAGGTTTGATGCCGTGGAGTAGTGGAGGGTATACGCAGGTATATACCATATACCCACTTATTTTTCAGTGGGCATTGCATATACTCACTTCTTAATCCCCACAATGCGTATCAAAGTAGTGTAGTAGAGGTATACACTGTATCAATTAATAAGGCTGATGGAACAAATCAGAATGTTTAGCTTAAAATGTTGATAAACTATTATTTCTTCACACTTTAGGCGCAGCAATGTGCACAAGGCAGCAGGCCTACACGTGAATGTTCCAAAATGTAATGTGCGGGAAAACAGCATTCTAAAATGCACACTGCACATGCGAGCGGTTTCATGGACAAAGATGGAAATATCCGTTCGAAATGTAGAAAGAGGGGAGATCTAAAGATGCAACAACTATCATGGGTTGCTAATATGACCAGGATAATGCCTTTGGCTGCTACACAATGAAAGAAAGTTGAAAGAAAACCAATAGAACAGGAGAACACATGAGGAAACTCCATCTCATGAGCTACAGAAACACTACTAAACAAGCAACAGTGCTAGGTGCCTGTGCACTTGAATTAAAGGGTAACTACAACCAAAAATCTACATTTCTTAGATTTTTCCAAGACATCAAAAGTGGTCTCCTAATGTGGGTTTGTTATGGACTTTGAGAGCAATAAAAATATTAAAGCTGGCTATGGGATTTATCATTTTAGGTCATTCAGAGTGTATGTGACTGTTTCTCATATCATTTTCACAGGGCACCTTTCCTTTCGCCGGGTGGGCCGTTTGCAAAATTTGGGGAACAATTTGAGTGTACCCACTTCTCCAGGCACCACTGGGTGGATGCTTAACGGGGCTAGCACAAACCTTGTTGAGTGGCATAACTAGGAAGGCCCCTCCTCCGCCTGATTCGATGACGACTGCGGTGAATTTGGGGTTCACAGCGCAGAGGGGCCCGTCCCATGTGACACGGGACACTCGGACGTCATCGATGCAGTGCTCTGCCTTCCAAGCCTGGGCGAAGACGTGCCTGAACTTGCTCTGTCTGACCACGCCTCTTCGGAACGACATGACTGTGAAGAGAGAGATATTGGGAGCGTTCGAGCAGATCACTTTTGTCAATTCGGTGACCATTGTTGGTCACTGCCTTTCAAAGCATCTTGCATTATGGGGATAAAAACGGTCAGACTTTAACATATATTATCGACAGCATGAATTTAACAAAAAGTATGTGATCAAAGGTCATGAACGTGACCAAAGACTGACTGAAACAAACTTTGCCCACAATTCATGTATACAGTGGATATGTATAAATGAATGTGATATGTTTGGCTCCCTCTATCTTACCAATTGATTGTACAATATACACATTTTCAGTTTGTGAGTGTGTGATATAGGGGATGGAGACACATTTATTTCAACATTATAAATTATTAGTTACCCATAATGCACCCTAAGCAATAACGTGACAAATCTGTTATCCTCTACTAACTATGCAGCCCCATCTCACCTGATAAATGTATCATGCTTCCAAGACATCTACCTCATCAAATGTACACTGAGTATAGAAAACATTAGCAACACCTGCTCTTTCCATGACATAGACTGACCAGGTGAAAGTTATGATCGCTTATTGATGTCACTTAAATCCACTTCAATCAGTGTAGATGAAGGGGAGGAGACAGGTTAAAGAAGGATTTTTAAGCCTTAAGACGGATTGTGTGTGTGCCATTCAGAGGGTGAATGGGCAAGACAAAATATTTAAGTGCCTTTGAACGGGGTATGGTAGTAGGTACCACGTACACCGGTTTGACTGTCAAGAACTGCAACGCTGCTGGGTTTTTCACGCTCAACAGTTTCCCTTGTGTATCAAGAATGGTCCACCACCCAAAGGACATCCAGCCAACTTTGATAACTGTGGGAAGCATTGGAGTCAACATGGGCTAGCATCCCTGTGGAACGCTTTCGACATCTTGTAGAGTCCATGCCCTGACGAATTGAGGCTGTTCTGAGAGCAAAAGGGGGGGTGCAACTCAATATTAGGAAGGTGTTCCTAATGTTTGGTATACTCCGTGTATATTGAGATAGTCACATGGAAGTGGTGGTTAGAATTCATTAGAATTCTGGTGGGGCTAGTTTTACTTCTTGCAAGTCAGAACTAGGCAAGTGGTAGGCCAATGAGTTCCTAAACTGAGCCATGTTCTTTTAAGAACAACCTTAAGCAGGCTACAATGTCAAGAGTCAAGCTTATAAACAAACAGTATTTTTCAGCGAAACCCCTATCAGCTCAAAGTACACGATATGGCACTGACTAACAAAAACGTGTTTATTCAGTTAGTCAGTAACATTTAATGAATGTTCATGCTGGGGATAAGGAAGCAAGTAAACAACCAAATTCCCCCATACTGTGAGTCAGTCAGTTCTAAAATGAACAGTCAAGGCTGGCTGGACAAGAGGGCATGATCTAACACAGGGAAGGGGAGTAGTGTGTGTGTGGGGGGGGGGGGCTAATTCTATAGGCCTATGCAGGGTGATACCCAATTCTTTACAGTTGACGCTACAGTATAATCTAATCAAGGGTGTTAACATATGTTACATTCCAAAGTAACGGATTGATTGTAAATTATAATAACATGACGAAACGTTGGCTTGCATCCTAATCATTTGAACGTAGGAATGTCTGTGGGAGTGGTAGGTGTAGTTTGCAAATAGATTATCTGCACAATGCACATTATCATCAGCGTCAACATGAATTGAAAAGAGGGGTCGGAAAATATCCATATAAGGACACAAAATACAACTAAGGGAATGAATGTCACAGACGACAAATTACCTAAGTAGTCTACATGATCGAGAAGAGGGTCGACAATGTGTGGTTAAGAGATTAGGCAAGGTAAATACAATAGCAAGATGTTTTACAAAGAGAAGGACATATTTTTTCCATTACTGTACCTCGATTTCAGACAACCTCTTAATTGGAAAAGATAAAAAGGCCAAAACTAGACCGTGACAAGAGGAAGCCAATACAATAATCCGCCACCAGCAGTAACTTAATCCTTTGCTATGTTGGAGAGACGGCTACACAGCCGACCTACCACGATGGCAGGAAATAATTGTTGTAGATGATTAAACACAGCCAGGTGATTGATGATTTGCGCTCAACAAAAACAAACACGCGCAGCGCACAATCCTGATGCAAAATTATTGCCCACCCGGTTGCTTCAAAATTGCGTATCTGTGATGCAATATTTAACTTGAGCAAGCATGTCAAAAGATTCGTAAATGAAACTGTAGACGAAGACAAGGGAATGGTCACCGCGAATGATGGGCGTGCGACGGAAAAGATGCTGATACTACGCACTCCGTGTTGGAATGATTAATGTTTGGAACAGAAATTCTGACTTCCGCCCCTGGCAGGATATAGTGGATGTAGCCAGAGAGGAAGAGGCGAAGCGAGAGAGTTTACACCGCTCAAAATCTGTCCACGAAATAAGACCACGAAGTGAGGATGTTTTTAATGGAGGTCAATGAGAGAGTGTCGAATTTGGTCAACATAGTTTTGTATTGCTAATTTGCTACGTGAGGCTTATTTAATGGAATAAAAGTTTCGTAATGTTTAGGTTGTTACAAATGCACTGATATAATTGGACGCACTTGACATTTCGTCAACAAAAAATACAATAAAATAAACTTTATATCGGAGTTTTGCCTGTACGTATCTGCCCTCTCATTGGCTAGAATGGTCCCATCTGATCTCGCCCCCCCCCTTATCTATTTATCACCCCTATAAATATGATTGTAATTTCATGCTCATGTCCCACAAAGAGAAATGCGCTACATAAAATGACTGTAAGTCGCTTTGGATAAAAGCATCTGCTAAATGGCATATAATTAATTATAATATAAAATAAAATAACTTTGGGCAAAAGGGAGTGCGTGGGATGCTAGCACATAAAACAATGAGACAGATATTTCACCGGATGTATAAATGTGAACCATCAACTTGGCGTTTCCACTCACTACAAAATATGGACTATAGAAGCCCAGTGGCCGGTAGTGGGAGAAGATGGAACGAGATGGATTTTGGACGACATTCTACACATCTTCTCATCGATTAAGCATTTGATATCAATACAGATTTCGGTCCCCAAAACTAAAATCTGTTATGAACAGAGTGGACTAAGTTTTGTAGACTTACCCTTTGCCAAAGTTTTAAAAAATCGCGTTGTTTAGAAGGAGTGCAAACAAGAATTGCGTTATTGCACACGCGCACTTTACAGAGTATATATGCAAATATTTTATAGAACGCGCCAATAGGATCTCTCTAGCTTGTGCTTGGCTCTGCCCATCTCCTTGCTTGTTCTGCCCACAATGACTAATTTGTTCCCAATGTTAACGACAGGCAGTGGTCTATCTTGGGTTAGTTGTAAAACTCTTCGATGCTAGTAGTAATTTTATCGCGTGCACCGGTCAGTAAAGGAAAAGGTGGGGCGTATGAATGTAATCTCCCGTGTAGCTCAGTTGGTAGAGCATGGTGCTTGCAGTGCTAAGGTTGTTGGTTCGATTCCTACGGGGGGGAAAATGAAATCTATGCGTTCACCATTGTAAATCGATCTGGATGACAAGCATTTTAGTGAGAGGCCGTTGTGTGGAATAGATTATTATTTGAGTGTCACATTGTGGATGAAATAGGCTGTGTTTTGTGGAGGAAACGGTAGAGCATGTATTGATATTTTGTGAACTGTATGACATAGATAGGGAGAGTGTGTGAAAGGGTTAAAAAGGCTGGACGGGGTTGAGGTTTGGGTGGTGTAGTGGGGGGAGGGAAGTGGTGTCAATGCTCTATTTCACTTTCTTAGAGGAACAGGACTAATGAAGATCATTTAATGTAGGTAGGCAATGGCTGGCCTCACACTCCAGTACAATAGGTGGCGGTGTATACGATCCGCCAACCCAATCTCAAAGAAGAAGAACAACAACTTGTTTGCTGTAGGCCGCCGTAGATCATCCAAACACGCTTGCTGCTAAGGAAGGAACAAATGGTTTTTGAGAAGAAGTCTTCGGGTGAGTTTAACCCTCTTTTCTTATAAATAGTTGCTTCTGGTTATAATAGCCTAACTATATCCAGTACATAACTTAAGTACAAGTCACAAAGACATGACAAGTAGTAAGACTAAACAACCGTAGAATTTCGTTTGTCACTTGAGCTTGCTAACTGGCTAGCTAGCTAAGTGGCTAACCGGCGGTGATGTGTCGGTAGTTAGTATGTTTGACATGCTATACTGAAACATTATAGAGCATCTCTGATTGACAGCCTAAAGCAGACGAAATAAGTGAGAGGAAGTACATGACAACAGAAAGTCACTTTCAGTACTTTTCCAACAGCAAGGTGTATTTGAGCAGGGCTAAAACAAAAGCCTGCACACCCAGTAACGGTCCAGGAGGGTTTAGGCTACTGTTACTATTGCCTTTAAAACATGACACCAGTGTTGACAAAAATGACTTAATCCATAAAACTACAGATATTGGATGTTTTATAGAAAATGTACCCCCTCCCCTCCCCCAGCCCGTGTTGCAGAGGCAGGACAGAGGCGTGTGTTAGATGATGCAACACGCCAGCGGAGGTTAAATCGCCAGCTGGATGCTTTAGAGAAGGACAACTTCCAGGATGACCCTCTCTCCTCACTGCCTCCCACCGGTCCTACCGCCCGCCTACCTGCCTTTAGCGAAGGCGACGAACCTGGTGTGTTTGAATGTGACTGTGTGTGAGGAACACCTTTTAGACCTGCCCAGGGCTACTGTGAGGAGTTGGTTGAGAGCTTTACATACATTTTCCCATGTATACTTCCCCCTTCTCTCCATTTTTTTTCTCTCTCGCTCATTTTCTCCTGCCTCTCTCTTCCTCCTCCTTCCGTCATTCTTCCTGTCTCTAGGTAAGAAGAAGAGGAAAACTAGAGGCGATCACTTCAAACAGAGATTCCGCAAAAACTTCCAGACTCTACTAGAAGAGGAGGTAGATAATAGAACTAGGACACCTCAAAGGTATCCTTGCGGTGGCAAGCGCAGAAGTGTACCCGCTACACCCCATTTGAATCAGCTGTTAAAAAAAGAAAGAAATGCCACTTATCCTTTTATCTATAAAATGTCTTATACAACTAGCTAAATTTGTTTTATCACTTTACACATTTTATTTGGGTATTCCACCCCTGTAAACATAATTTGTCTGACTCGCTAGTGGAGAAGGAGTCTCATTACAAGCGCATTTTCATCCACATTCCCTCTCCTCGCCGCCTCTCCTCGATTACCTTAGGACGTTTTTCAAAAGGAGGCGAGAGACGACGCAGGATTGAGCAAAACCAAATGAGATTCTCCCCATCTTTGCTGAGTCTAACCCTAACCTGGCCCTGCTGTGTTGTGATTGGCAGAACGTGTCTGAGAGGGAGGAGCCTAACTACCTGTCGGCTGCAGCCCCTCCTTCCTCGCTCCCCCCTCGTCTGTTCTGCTCAGTCTGTGGATTTCCCTCGCCCTACACCTGCTGCTCCTGTGGGGGGCGCTACTGTTCCACACGCTGCCTCACAACCCACAGAGAGACCAGGTAACTCACACTACACACATACTGTTCCACACACTGTATACACACACGCACTGTTACACACGTTGTCCACACACAGAGAGACCAGGTAACATGCATGCATCATGTGCAGACACACATTGAAAACAACACACACATCTACACACACAGTATTGTGTATCAGCCTCACATCTTTCTCTCTCTATCAGGTGTCTGAAGATGACTCTGTAGCTGCTAATCTGATCATATTTGGTCATGCTCACAGAATTTGGATGGTAAACTCATCCACCTGTAGCTATCTAGAATGTTACAACAATACAGGAACGGCACCACGGAGAATTACTAGTGTACCCGAACATTGCTACAATGTCTCCCCAGAGATGCTATGGAGAGAAGGCTACCAGAGAACGATGGGGAACACTGCTAGAACGTTACAGCATGCACACAGTGGCATAGCACTGTGAAGTTAGTGTTGTGGAGTAAGACCTGAAGGGGGGGGGGGACAGGAAGGAGAGGGATGGGTTTGTGTCGGATGGTGTGTAGTAAGGGGGTATCTTGGGCCCATGCATATGTCTCTGTCTGTCTGTCTGTCCTGCTGTGATGATTCATTAAACATGTTTAGATATGACTCTGTCTGCTGTCCTTTATGCTTTAGCTTAGCCTCCTGTATTTTGTCGTTTGTGTGTGTGTGTGCGGGCGGCTGTGTGTCTGCGCGGAGCATGTTTGTGACTGGTGGGTGTACCCTAGTCCAGGTTTGTATACAGATGTTTGTTTTTGGGAGGAGTGTTCCTAGAGGGAACAACAGGTTTTACGCTTATTCACTTCCAGGAGGATGAATAAAAGAACTGTATTTTCTGAAACCATTGCACAAACACACACACATAACCTTCTGCATAACTGACTAAAGTCTAGCAGTGGTTGAATATATGTTAATGTTTTGCATGTACTGGATAGGCTATACAATTATAGGTGGGGGTGGGGGGGTCAAGTGGTAACCAAGGGCAACAACCCCTGAACCTCGAGCTGTAAAGGACGTCAATTATTAATGTGCGCGGATGGAGGAGAAAGAGAGCGTGAAGGGTAGCGCTGAATTTGGCACAGACAGGACGTCGGAGTGTGTGTTTTGGTGTGTTTGTTGTAGCCTATTGACAGCACTTGGGAGTGTCAACGAGTGAAAGCTGCGCGTGCATCGTGCGTTGTGTGGATGACTGGGCTAGGCTCGGTATAATAATCGGTTACCTGTTCGCACAGCAGACTTTGCCCGGTGAGGGAGTGTGTACGGAAATTTAGTAACAGGCAGCTGGCAAGCGAATCTAGCAGCGGATCGGGGACGCCTCGAGCTGTAAAGCGCGAGCCGATCGCTGAAGCGCACCAGGTGAGTAGGATGTAATGAATGGGTGTAGCCTATGGGTCGTCCTTTTTAACACAGATCTAGGATCAGATTACCATACCCAAACCCTAAACCACTGGGGGGATGGCAGAGACCGCGGGCAGATTAATCCTTCTGATCCTAGGATCAATGGCTCGTTGATCAATACGCACAATAAACTATAGGCTACCGCTGTCTTTCATTTCCGCCGGGTATAGCCAAATAACGCAGTTTTCACCGAGCTCTGAGAAGAGAAGCATAATTTGCGTGTTTATTTTCGATTTTTTTTTTTATTTGACGCTGAAAATCTCCTTCAACGGTGGCAATAGGCAACGCTGTGATTGGCCAAGCTGTGTTCTCTGAGGAGCGCAAGGCTCGTATTGGGTAAGAGGTGTGTGCACTGCACAGATTGTGTGAATATGTTTTGTGTGTGTGTGTTTCTGTGTGCAGGGTAATAGGCTAGATTCCCACTGATACTGCTGCTGCCATGGAGAGGAGGGAGGTAAGATATCGGAATATTTGATTGTGATGCACAATTAAACAGCATCCATTGCAGAACGTCTGCTCTTACCCCAAACCGCCTCTCTCTCTACCTCTATTTCCTTCTCTCCTCTATCTCTCTCGCTCTCTTCTTGTTCTTCAGTATCCAGTCGGAGAAGTCCTCATCATTCCGATGACATTGTCGACGTCACCTTCGCCCCAGGACTCAGTTCGACCCCAAACCCTTCCCCTCCAGCCCTCTTCCCCTCCTCCCCCCGTCTCCTCCCCTCCTCCTCCTCCACTTTCTCTCTCCAGTCCCCAGCTCCAGGCTGAGTTTCTGAGGAGAGCTCCCAAAGCTGCCTCCCCCGACAACGACTTTGCTAGACCCCAAATCCTTCCCCTCCAGCCTTCTCCCCCCGTCTCCACCTCTGTAGCCTCCCTTCCTCCCCCTCTTTCCTCCACTCCTCCACCCCTCCGTCTGTCCAGTCCCCAGCTCCAGGCGGAGTTTCTGAGGAGAGCTAGCCGTGGTCTCAGAACTGTCTCCTGCGACACCGACGATGTCCTCACTTCCCCCAGCTCCCCCCTGGTCTCACCCTTTACCTCCACCACCACCTCCCCCCTTACCTCCCCACCTCAGCCTCTCTCCCCCACCTCCCCCTTTAACTCTCCACCACAGCCCCTCTCCCCCTCCACGCCCACTACAGAGGGTGAGTGTACGTTTTCGAACAGTGTCATGGTGTAGTACTGATTAGTATAGTCTGAGTAATGTGTTGCTAGTCTCTCTCCACTTCTCAGCTACTGGGTATAGCTAATGTAGTAGCAGTCGTAGTAGTAGCAGCAGCGTTGTTGTTGTAGTAGTAGCAGCATTGTTGTTGTAGTAGTAGTAGTAGTAGTATAATAATACAGTAGTAATGTGTGTATGTGTCTCTCCAGTAAAGTGCTGCTGTGTGTAGTGTAGTGGTGTACAATAATATTTGTGTGTGTGTGTGCAGGTCGCGCTACTCGCCTTTCTCTCTCCAGTCCTGAGCTGCTGACGGAGCTGCGTCGGTCTCAGTCCCGTCCTATGAAGCACGTCTCCATCTCTAAAGGACTCACCACTGTCTTCTGTGGACGGGGCAGGGGTGTAACGGTAAGGTGTGTGTGTGTGTCTCACACCACTGTCTTCTCTGGCAGGGGTGAGGACAGAAAGTATTGGGGGATGATGTGAGAACTTACCTACTGTGGTAAATATAAACCGCTCCCCCCTCTCTCGCTCTCTGTGCACCAGACTCCTAGCTCTGCCCCTGCCTCAGGAGCAACCAACCAGACACTCCGCTCAGACTCCACGGCCAATGGGAGAAGACAGGCGGGTCCCAGGCTGTCCAATGGGACATTGCGTTAGACTAAGTTAAAGTGCCTCTGAGGAAACCATCTGCTGTATAGTGTCAATGTTATTGATATTCATGAAAACCAGTACTGTGGCCCTCCAGGGCCTGGAGTTGAAAACTGAATATGATACATGATCTATACTGCCATGTGCCAACAATAAACATGTTACACATTAACATCATAGACACAATGCAAACTAACCGACAGACTTACACACACTGTAACTCTTCATGTAAGACATGGAGAGCAATGTGTTGAGCTGAAGTATGCCTCTCTCTGGAATAAATAAAATGTATCATAACACACTTGTTTGTCTCAGTATTGTGGGTGGGTGTGGGTGGGTGTGTGTGGGTGTCACATCCCTGATAAGTTCCAACTCATAGCCAGAGTCCAGAGACATCATGAGATACAGGGACATCATAACCTTACCTGCTCGTGTGTGTGTTGGCTGACAGGTGATGTAACAGGGGTTGAGATAAAAGCCAAAGGTTATAGGTCAAGTTCAGTGTTCCAGGGGGTGTGGCTTAAATAGGAAGCGTATGTTTACTGTGTTACATTTAGAAAGAGCGGGAAAGGAAAACAGTACTAAGAAAGAGTGTAAGAGGCATAGAGAGTACAGGAAGAATGAGAAATGACAGAGAGACAGCAGAGGGAGAAAAAGAGAGGGAGAGATGAGCTATAGGTAGAGAAATACAGAGTAGGCGATAGCCGTTTACTACCAGTTAGATTTGCTCACCATCCGAATTTGTCTCGGTAGCGATTAACCTGGGGACGAGGTTAACTACCGGTAAGCTATGTGAAGGGTGGTGTTCATCAGGACAGTACCTGTCTGTGTAGACAAGATGGGACTCTATTAGCGACTGCAACACTACCTGCTGCTGGCCTCCATCATGGCTCTGCTGCTCTTCCTCAGCTCCTTCTGGCTCCCTGAGTTTCCACTTTAACCATAGTGTTTAGCTGAAACTGTTCTCCGTGAGGCTCTTTCTCGCTGCTCAGGTTGGAATGTGTGATTCTGAGACCTCCTGGCACCCCAGTCTAAGTTTCCATTTCTACCGTCCAAAGGTGAGTAACACACACACACACACACACACATACACACACGTGATATTTAGTCTGTAGGAAAATGTATTAATAATGTAGTTATATTAGTTATATTTGAAAATCATTAGTGCAATTGATATTCTAGTGTAAAACAAAGTGAAATATTTTATTATACAACTGTGAAGATACATAGGAAAAATGATGTGATACCTCTTTTTTTTTTTGTGCATTCCTCTTCTCCGCCTCTCTCCTCTTCTAGCCGGAAACCCCTGTTATTCCAGATGCAGGAGAGGTGCAGAGTGGGGGACAACAGGGTGACAGGGGTGTAGTGTTGGGTTCCGTGCCCCCTCTCCAGGTGTGTCCAGGTCAACAGTTCCGGGTGTGGTGTCTCATGTTCCACCTGACCTCTTCCATGGCGCACACTCTGACAACGTTCTGCTGGAGCACCACCTCTACAGCGGGGACGAACTCATCAAGTACGACGAGTGTGTGTTTGTGTGTGCGAGAGAGAGAGAGTTTTTATAAGGGGAACACCTTTTAAACTTGCCATGAATGATATAGTGAGGACTTGTTAGGTAAAGGGCAGATACCTGCTCTCTCACTCATATACACACACACACATACACACTAACCCTAACCTTGCCCCTGTTCCCTAGGGATGCGTACACCATGGCCCTGGCCCACCGTTGATCAGCAGGGCGGCTGAGTTGGTGTTTGTAGCGCTGCCAGACAGAAGACTGTTCCTCAACATAGTGTGTGTGAGCAAAGAGGAGGAGGCTGGGCAGGTGCTCAACATTGTTATGAGAGAAGTACACACATGCACACAGAGCGTACTGGAACAACACAACATGATGGAGCTGCCCTAGACAGACACGGACAGACCGAGACAGAGACACAAGACATAACCTGCACAAACTACACTGAGTCTACAAAACATTAGGAACATTAGGAGCTCTTTCCATGACATAGACTGACCAGGTGAATCCAGGTGAAAGCTATGATCCCTTATTGATGTCACTTGTTAAATCCACTTCAATCAGTGTAGATGAAGGGGAGGAGACAGGTTAAATAAGGATTTTTAAGCCTTGAGACAATTGAGACATGGATTGTGTATACTGTATGTGCCAGAGGGTGAATGGGCAAGACAAAATATTTAAGTGCCTTTGAACAGGGTATGGTAGTAGGTGCCAGGTGCACCGGTTTGAGTGTGTCAAGAACTGCAACGCTGCTGTGTTTTTCACACTCAACATTTTCCCGTGTGTATCAAGAATGGTCCACCACCCAAAGGACATCCAGCCAACTTGACACAAATGGAATGCTTTCGACACCTTGTAGAGTCCATGCCCCAACGAATTGAGGCTGTTCTGAGGGCAAAAGGGGGTACAACTCAATATTAGGAAGGTGTCCTTAATGTTTGGTATCCTCTGTGTATACTGTAGAGACACACAGCAACTCAGTTAGTTAAGCCTACCGTATAAGCATGTTTACAACTGTATATGTAGAACAGCCCTTCTATACTATTCTATCCCCAGAATTCCTGTTTTATGTCAGTGAAGTAAAAGGAGTGAATGAACATGTTATTTATTCACAATTGTCTGTACAGATGTAGGATCTTAATTTTAGCCAGTTTGCTACAGCAGGAAAAGAATCCTGCAGCAACAGGAAATGTGAATTATTATGTGGATTATAATTAATTGACATTTTTGTAGGGGTTGATACATTTTTCGTTAGGGCAAATCAAGTCTGCAATTTCTAAATGGAAATTACAAACTTGAGAAGCTCTTAAACTCACTAAAAAATACACTACAAGTTTGGATTTCCTGCTGTGCAGGAAAATTCTCAACAACAAAAGTGTGATCAAATTAAGATCTGTATGTTGCACTAAAAAGTGACTGTTTCCTGTATATTCTTTTTTTTATATCCTAGATATCTCAAATGCATGATGTTACAGGTTCCTTGCATGTCCTTATTTTTTAAAAATAAAAATAAAAATAAAAAATCAATTTAGCAGACGCTCTTATCCAGAGCGACTTACAGGAGCAATTAGGGTTAAGTGCCTTGCTCAAGGGCACATCGACAGATTTTTTACCTAGTCGGCTCGGGGATTAGAACCAGCGATTGCTGGCACAACACTCTTAACCACTAAGCTACCTGCCGCCACTTATAATTTCAATAGTTTTCCCAATAAACTGCAGTAAGAAGTTTTCTGGGACCCCATTTACACAGAATATTGATAATGCTGAACAAAATGAAAACGGATTAAAAACAAACAGCTTATTTGTTGAACACCTGATTATTAGTGAACTACTTTAAAAGTCTTTGTCACGCCCTGGCCTATAGAACTCTAGTTAGTTTGGTCAGGGTGTGAATATCATGTGTGTGTTGATTCTATGTTTGTATTTCTATGTTTGGCCGAGTGTGGTTCCCAATCAGAGGCAGCTGTCGCTCGTTGTCTCTGATTGGGGATCATACTTAGGCAGACAGTTTTCCTGCCTGTGTTGTGGGATCTTGTTTTGTGTTCGGTGAGTTTGGCTGGTGTGTATAGCCTTCCGACGTCACGTTTCGTTGCCTGTTGTTGTTTTGTACGTTTATTCGGTTTAATAAACATGGATGCATTTCACGCTGCGCCTTGGTCTGACCCGTCCTTCAACGACCGTGACAGTCTGAGCCTGCTAATGGTCTAGTGACAATCAATGGTTAGTGTAATCCAACCAGGGTTCCATCTCAAGCAGTATGCATACTCTGTTTCGAAATACATTTAACCAAGTGAGTTATGTTTCATTTTACAGTGACTTTTTGTTAAATAAGACATGAAAAGATTACAATGGAAATTAACTGAATGCAATTAAGTGTTGTTACTTGTTGTAAAAAAATAAAATACTTATTGGATGAAGGTTTGAAGGTGTTGCGAAGGCATTTGTTGATGGCCGAGAACATCCTGACAAAGATGAAGGGTTTGTGTTTCTTCTCCTCGGGTTTGGAAGTTGTAGGAAGACTCTTCTCTAGTGGAGTTGTGACAGCCTTGGCACTATGCGAGGTGCTAGAGACAGCAGAGAAAGTTGACATGAACTTCAGTCTACAAGCCTACATATACTTTAAGTTTTAAACAGATTTTGTGCTATTCAAACATTTTTCATGTTGCTAATGTTGTGGGACTGGGAAATATGTGATGAAATAATTATTAGCGGTAAGACTTACGTATGCAATGCTACTCCTCATGGGGAAACTTAACCTGGTCCTGTGCTTCCTCTGAGGGCTGGACCTCCTTTTTGTTGCTTAGCTTGAAGAGCTAATGGTTTCAATATAAAAATGGTCTTAATGAATGTAATTCTTAAAACGCCATTATTTAGACAGCAGCAATTCACAGGGTTACTAATTGAAAACAAGACAAGTATAAAGTAATACCATTAAGTAATAAACACCAAATAATTACAACAATATTCAATGATATCATTTAAATTAGAACCATTTCTGGTGTACCTTGAGGTTGATTCTGAACTTAGAGATCTTTGGGAGGAATCTGAACCTCCCTTTGCCTTGTTTCACAGCCTGGATAGAACTGGAATCATTGTGGGCCTGCTCCTAAGACCCAGTGGCTATGACTGATAACTCTCTGTCATGGATGTTGTCATCCATTGTGGGACTAGAGGCCCCAGACACGTTGTCCATCACTTGGTAACAGATTGCCCTTGTGAACAGATTCATTGTGTCATCGTAAAGCTGGGAGGAACTGCCATTAAGTTCTGTCACTCGGGAAGTAGTGGAACTTGAGCTACGGTGACTAGACGCTCTTGATGGAACATTGTGAAAGGAGGCTTCCTGATCCACCCCCATGATGAAGGAGGAAAGATCAACTGAAGCAGCAAATCGCAAATCTTGTCCTTTGAGAAGTTCTTCCAGCCTTGTTAGATCAGACTCTGGAGAAGTGATCTGCTGCAGCACTTCAGGACCAAGATTTTCAATGATGAGGCTCACCACATCGTTCATGTTTTTTTCTTGGGCCACTCAATGAGGTCTCCGACGCAGTATCATTCCTTGAATCAATACATGTGCTTCTAACGATAGGGAAGCTATTGTCCAGCATCTCAGTTGACATTGGAGTTCGTGGGAGTAGTGTCAAATCTCTGAGACCTTGAGGCTTTTGACGCAGTAGATAAAGAAGATGAAGTCCTTAGAGGCTCTTGCCACTCCTGGTCTTTATCGCCCTTACTGCAAACTGTCTCCACACTCTCCAGCATTGTTCCCACCATGTCATGGAGTCGCACCAGCTCCACTGAGGTCATCAATTCCTCTGATCTGATCAGGTCCTCTTGGATGGCAACCAAGATTTATTTGACTGATGCTTTTCTTGGCTTGCAGCATGGTTGCATCTGTGGTGTTCACATCTGGTTGATAATGCAGAGTGAAAAACTCTCTCAGGTTTTTCTGCAGGTGCTGATAAGTAGTCTGTGCTGTAGTCCACATTTTTTATTCAGAAATGGCAACACCACTTTGCCAGCTCTTTGTTGAAGCAGAAGAACTTGAGGTACCCTGTAGAAGGGCAAAATCAGTTGGCTGTAAATCCATGCTCATAAAATAAGTTAGAGAGAAATCCTGTCAAATGCCAAAATCTGGTTGACCGACCTGACTAGTGCGGGACTCTGATCGGCTGGAACTTCCCAAATTAGAAAAGCATCTGACAGATTTCAATAGGACTCGTTTCACTTGTTTAGCTGCCTTTGTTTTAAACGTTTCACCTGAGAGTTCGCAAATTACTTCATTGGGAGCAACGCACAAACTTTCTGATGAAGAAGTTGTGGAACTTGCGGCAGAGATGTCCTCTAACCAAGCCATGACGTTGTCCACAAACTCAATAGCCAAAAGAGACGTATCCGATGACATCTCTTTAGCTGAACATGTCAATTCCTCCTCAGGAACCTCTGGCTTGTAAAATGTCACAATTGTGCTCATAACCTCCTTGGTGGTACAGTCGAGGTGAAGCTGAATGATCTGAGGGCTAAGAGCTATCATAGGTCTGGAGCTTATGCTCTGACCTCTACGAAGAGCCACTTCTTCTGATGACATGACCCCTAGAAGCAAAGCCCCATTCTTACTGGAGCTAATGTAATTTTGGATCA
Source organism: Coregonus clupeaformis (assembly GCF_020615455.1). NCBI lineage: Eukaryota > Metazoa > Chordata > Actinopteri > Salmoniformes > Salmonidae > Coregonus > Coregonus clupeaformis. The sequence goes on along the minus strand of NC_059230.1, from coordinate 17,232,609 downwards.
AAGTAGGAGCAGAAATGTTTTTAGTTTGCTCTAGTTTCTCCTCTTTGTCTCGATCTGAACTTTTAAGGGCCAAAAGTCGAGAATCCAATAAAAAGCATGAGCTGGCGCACACCCAGAGAACATTATTTAGTGGAGGTGCTGACTAATGGAGAATAAACTGTAAGCTATAAAAACAAATAGAGTCACACACACTATGAAACCACCTTTGGTTTCATACCCAATAAATTACTGGGAGTTTATACATAGAGTGTGCGACTCTCTTTATTTGTTTTTATAGCCAAAGGTCAAGAGTAAAATCCCCTCAGCATATTCTGCAACCTTTTAGTAAGCCTAAGAGCCACAGGTAGAGCTTTCACGTTTGTCAAATCTGATTGTACGATACACTTCATGTAGCTCACAAAGGAATCCATTATTTCAGAGGCCTCAGAGCCTAATGGTTGTAGTTAAATGTTTTTCTGGCAGATTTGTTTCACTGGCCAGATTACTTGAAGGCTCAGGTCTGCCAGCAGACATTTGTGCAGATAGACTTCTGCTAGACCTAATGAGCATCTCTCTAATAGCTTCAGTGGCTTCTGACTTCAGTTCAACACTGAAGAAATTGTCAATGGTTTACATTTTGTCAGGGTGAAAGTATGAGCATGTTTTGACTCACCAAGCTGCCAAAGGATACAGTCTCTTTCAGAATTGTTTTTCTCCACTAGGTAGTCTTCCTGAAGACCACCAACACAATCCTTTGAAGCACATTTTTTAAAACTTTGTGTGCAATTTCTCGAGGCGCATCCATTTTTCCTTGCTCTTCTTCCTGGCATTCTCCGGATTTGACAATGACAGCCATGACCTCTCCTGTCAACGGTGCAAGGGAGGCCTCGATGTCTATATTCTCCATAGATGGATTGGTCTTGGCTTGAGGCGCAGCCTGTCCAGTGACTCCAAACCGCCGCAGCTTGGCAGAGATAACAGACACCCTCTTCTTGGCAGCCTGGATGCCATACCGCCTCCCAGTTCACACAACACTGGGCTTGATTTACCTGAGCTGGAACAGGAGATGATCAGTGAGATGTCAGAGTTAACCTGACCACTGATCTGGTCAATCCAAGTGAGCAAGCAGAGCAGGATTGACCTCTCAGAACCTGAAGAATTGTGTCCTCTGTGATCCCAAAGAGAGCATTAAGAGGATCTGTCAGTTGAGCCTCTCCTCCATGTGCCCTCTGCAACAAGATTTTATAAATCTTGTCTAATGTTTACATATTGATGATCTTTATAAATTGTTTATTTGAATTAACCAATAGTTAATTATCTAACCAATATGTAAAATGTAGTTCTATGAAGCGTTTTTATGTGGTGTCTGTTATTTTACCCCAAAAAATGTAGTTTCTTAGCTTTGTATTCTAAGAACAGTCAAATGTTGTGTAATGTGTGAAAAAGTTAACCTGAATTGAGTATGTACCGTATACGGTGATATGATAAGTTGGGTCAGGCATGCAGTTGAGGTTGGTGAACATGTGGTTGATGAAGATACCTTCCAGAAGAAGAACGTGGAGTGGGTGTGCTGGAGTTGTAATAATGTGTACCACTTCCTCAATTCTCTGTTGTGGTAACTGTTTTCATGCATCAACTCCAGCCTCTGTTCAAATTCAGTGGATGAGGGGTAGGGAGTCTTGACCTGTTGACTACACAGAGACATTCCACCGCTAGACCTTGTGGGTAGATCTGTCATTAAACATCACCATGTGTGACTGCTTAAAATCAGTGGCGGAGGGGTATGGAATCTTGACATGTTGGCTGCACAGACTTTTTAAATTTAATTTCTTCACCCCCTTTTTCTCTAGATTTTGATATACAATTGCGATCTTGTCTCATCGCTGCAACTCCCCAACGGGCTCGGGAGAGGCGAAGGTCGAGTCTTGAGTCCTCCGAAACATGACCCACCAAGCCGCGCTACTTCGTAACAACTGCTTGCTTAACCCGGAAGCCAGCTGCACCAATGTGTCGGAGGAAACACAGTTCAACTGACGATCGAGGTCAGCTTGCAGGCACCCGGCCCGCCACAAGGAATCACTAGAGCGCGATGAGCCCAAGTAAAGCCCCTCGGCCAAACCCTCCCCTAACCCGGACAACGCTGGGCCAATTGTGCGCCGCCCTATGGGACTCCCGGTCAAGGTCGGTTGTGACACACCCTGGGATCGAACCCCAGGTTGTAGTGATGCCACAACACTGCGATGCAGTGCCTTAGACCGCTGCGCCACTCGGGAGGCACACTGAGACTTTCCACTGCCAGGCATCTTGGGTAGACCTTCTTCATTAAACCTCAAAACACATTCCTGGATGCTTGCAATGTTGGAGCACTCCAGTCAGCGAGGGGGAGGAGCTAGCTTCCCTGGCAGCATCAAGTTTTTTTCCTCATCAATCTACACACAATACCCCATAATGACAAAGCAAAAACAGGTTTTTAGAAAAAATAATGAAATATGACATTTACATAAGTATTCAGACGCTTTACTCAGCAGACATTTTTTGATACCCTTCCCCAGATCTGTGCCTCGACACAATCCTGTCTCGGAGCTCTATGGACAATTCCTTCAACCTCATGGCTTGGTTTTTGCTCTGACATGCACTGTCACTGGACCTTATATAGACAGGTGTGTGCCTTTCCAAATCATGTCAAATCAATTGAATTTACCACAGGTGGACTCCAATCAAGTTGTAGAAACATCTCAAGGATGATCAATGGAAACAGGATGCACCTGAGCTCAATTTCGAGTCTCATAGCAAAGGGCCTGAATACTTATTTAAATAAGGTATTTTATTTTTAATACATTTGCACACATTTTTTAAAACCTGTTTTCTCTTTTTGTCATTATGGGGTATTTTGTGTAGATTAATGACGGGGAAGATAATTTAGTCCATTTTAAAATAAGGCTTTAACGTAACCAAATGTGGAAAAAGTGAAGGGGTCTGAATACTTTCCGAATGCACTGGACCTATCAGTGAGATTACTCATGAAATTGGTGAGGATAGGGAAGCAGATGTCCTCTTCCATTCCTGAGGGGTGAAGTAGACTATTGAGAAGTTCCTCCTGTAAGAGTTGAATTACTGCTGCCCTGTTTTGGTATTTATCCGAAGAGAATGCCACAGAGGGACCTAAAGGACAAAAATGTATACGTTAGTAAGGGCACACTAACCAAACAGTACATGTACTGGGAAAAGTCATGTTTTAATATCCAAAACCTCGAACCTGCTTCAGTATCACGGTCGGCTGAGGTCTTCTTGGCACTTGATTTCCATTTGGCCTTCAAGAAAACAGATTTCAAATCCCACATTAGTATGCATAATGTGAAACATCAAGTCAAAGCAGCCCATTATTTAGCCAATACATAGACAGATACATTAAAAGCTAGCAAAGAGCCCAAATGACCAGAGGACCTATCTTACTGTTCTCGCTTCCTTTAGCTGAGCAACTGGCTCTTCTTCCTTTACCTTCTCCATCCCTTTCTCCTGATGACTGTCTTCCAAGTCCTGTTCAGCAAAATGAAAGTAATTAGTTTTTTAATCTGAAGAGATTCTATAAACGTTTTGTTGAAACGACTATAACAGAAAGTGGCCAAAATAGACATACCTCCTTTTGTCTGACATTGAATCAAGTTCGTAAAACTAAACCAGATAGATTAGGCTATACCTATCAAAGAAACCAAATGACCAGAGGACCAATCTTACCGTTCTCTCTTCCTTTACTTGAGCAACTGGCTCTTCTTCTTTTGAGTCCTCCTCCATCCATTTCTCTTGGTGACTATCTTCCAAGTACTGTTATATACACGTGTTGTTAACGTTATTATCATCATATCATATACCGTTTTCATCAAATTACGCTTGTTAACCTATCTGTTTGGTGAAAAGAGTCTAACACAAATCTGCCAAAATGGCTTTATGGTCACTAGAGGCCTCTATCGTTCTTTATGGTATTTCCCTCCTTTTTTTTTTGATTCGCACAGACGAAACGTCATCAACAAGAGACAAAATAGGTTGGCAGAAAGCCTGGTTAGAGAAATACCATCTTATTTAGCGTTTGGTACTAGAGCCTGTGTTGAGCTTATTTCCTCTAATATGTATCATGACATGTGGAATTTGGGTGTACATTTTGCTAAATTATAGTGTGTTTACCAACTAATTATTCGTCAAGAAAGGTTGTGCGTGACTTTCTCAGTGTGAGGACCGAACAGTTGGCGAAAACAAAACAAACGCCAGTAGCGTCTAGAATGAAGTCTGAAAGATAATTTAGCTAGCTAACGTATTACTTTTTGCCGCAGAGAATAAGGTAATGTCTTCTGTTAGATTTGCTACCTTTCCTTCTAAAATATGTTTGGGGGGAGGAGTCCCCTTGCTATACCCATGGCTACACCCCCCCCCATCTCAGTGCCAACTCCCTCTCAAGCTAGCTAACTAAATACATATAATCATGCACATTAGCTACATAACATTAACATTTGACTCAGTGATCTCACTTAGTAGAATTCAAAACACTAGTTAGCTTATGATGAATTAATGCCAATAGCTACCTTCAGTGTAATTTTACACATGACATGTACCACTCACTCAGGTGTAAACACATCATGGTTGACACTGAGAAAAGAGCAGTGGGATGTGGTGCCACATCCACCATAGACCTCAGCGGAAAGAACAAAGAGAATGAGAAGAAAAAGAGGTCTCGTGTGAAACAGGTGATGGCAGATGTGAAGAAACAGGTGGACTTCTGGTTCGGGGATGTCAACCTTCACAAGGACAGGTTTCTGAGACAACTCATTGAGGAGTCACGAGATGGATGTAAGTCATTGCAATAAGCAGCACTGGTGTCGTAGCTGGCTAGTTTACTTTCCCTGTAAATTCCTTTCATTTGAAGCGAGTTGAGCTGCTACTGTCAAGTGGTTTTATTTTCTACAGATGTTGAGATATCAGTGTTGACGTCCTTCAACCGAATGAAAAATCTGACAACTGATTGCAAGTTGATTGCTAGAGCGCTGAAAAATGCATCTGTCGTTGAGGTAAAGTACTACTGTGCATATTCAGTTTTTCAGTTGCATGCTGGTTGGAGTTTTGTATTGAATCCATAGATTTATGGTGTTCACTGTGACCTGTTTTGGTCCTTTAGGTCAACCTAGAGGGAACTAAAGTGCGACGGCAGCGTCCAATAGGAGAGGATCCAAAAGATGTAGACAAGCGCACAGTCTATGTGGTAAATACCAGTTACATTCATGTTTGTCAATTCATGACGTGGTCCTTTGGTTATTATAAAATACAGCTTCCCCCCAGGAACTTCTGCCCAAGAAAGTAACCCACGACTGGCTAGAGCGAGTGTTCACCAAATGTGGAAATGTGGTTTACGTCAGCGTGCCAAGATACAAAACCACGGGCCACTCCAAAGGGTTCGCCTTCGTTGAGTTTGAGACGGAAGAGGAAGCACAGAAAGCCATAGAGGTGAGATATCATAAAGATTTCTCTGTAATTCATTTCATGATTGAATTGATGTGTTCTATCTAGTAACAAACTGGTAGAGAACTAACCATGTTCTCCTTGTCCAGATGCTAAACAACCCTCCAGAGGACGCCCGCAGGAAGCCTGGCATCTTTCCCAAGACCAAGAACAGGAAGCCTATCCCTGATCCACCCTCCCTGAACACCACACAAGGTGGGTATTGGGAAAAATGTAGCATCACTGGTTAACTCCAGAGTGACTACACACAATAAGAACAAATGCGTATGTTGGCCACTTTTGAGTAAAGTGGCAACGCTTCAAGTGTCAAGTTAACACCCTTTACCATCTGTGAATCTACTGTGTGTGTGTGTGTGTGTGTGTGTGTGTGTGTGTGTGTGTGTGTGTGTGTGTGTGTGTGTGTGTGTGTGTGTGTGTGTGTCTTTGCAGACGAGGAAGAGGAGGAGAAGAGGAAGAAGAAGTCCAGGGGGAGCGCCAAAGAGGACGCCCTGTCACAGACGGAGACGACAGTGGGCGGGGGCAAACAGGAAATAGAATCTGAGTCTAAACCCTCTGACAGGAAGAGAAAACACACGGCCGAGGGTGCAGAGGGCGTAGTACCTGCGGAGGGCACAAGGAAACCCCCATCCAAAAAGCTAGAGAAGAAGAGACGGCGGTCCCAGACAGGGGAGAGCTCAGAGAGTGACGCCCAGGGAGACATGCCATCCAAGCTGAGGAAGACGAGTGAGGGGAAGGATGACAAGGTGAAGGAGAGCGATGGGAAAGGTAAGGCCCTTCATTATATTGAACTCGCATCACATTGCTTGTAGGGCTGGGAATTACCAGGTACCTCACGATACAATATCACGATACTTAGGTGCCGATTCTATATGTATTGTGATTCAATACTGTGATTTTATTGCGATGTTCCAAACATATTGCTCACCATATGTCTGCTGCAGAGAGACAAGAGAGCCATGAGAATGAGTTTTGATCAGTCATGGAAATAAAAGTGATGAAAACAAATTGGCTCCCTATTTAAAACGATGGAGAACAAGCTGTGAAGGAGTTTTGGTGCAACTAGCACACAAATAATTTTGCGATATTGTCAAAACGATACAATATATCGTGAAACAATATCCCGATATGTAACTATTGACCCCCACCACCACCATCACTAATTGCTTGTGAACAGATAAAATCACACAAAATGGTTTTGCATACAAGAAAATACTGGGTAGACTCCTCTCATTCACAGGTAGATGCTCCTAGTTCAGAATAACACGTGGGCAGGTTTGACTAAATCCTGCTCTAAGGATGGTCTCCCGGTCTGACACTATAGTGAGATGGTCAGCAGTGACAAATTAAGCCTAATAATAATCTTGTGTTCTTCAGACCTGCCTGTCAAGGCTAAGGAGGAGAAAGAGGAAGAGGAGGAGAAGATGGACGACTCTCTGCTAAAAGCCAAGAGGAAAAGGAAGAAGAAGCACAAGGAGAGGGGGAAGATCGGGGAAGAGGTTATTCCTCTCCGGGTTCTCTCCAAGTAAGCACTATCATGCATCTTTATCACTACTAGCTTACTCTTAGTCAATCAGACCAACAGCATTGACATAATCCCTAAATAACTTAGTCTAAAGCATAGCATCTTTATTGAACAATCCAATACCCTAGTGTTAGACAAGATATTATTTAGAATGAAGAGCTTGCTCTTTCTTTTGTTCTCTCTCTCCTTTCTCTACCTCTCCCTCTCCATCCTCTCCTTCTGGCTCTGGATGGAAGGAAAGACTGGCTGAAGCTGAAGCAGGAGTATCTGACCCTGCAGAAGAGGAGCATGGGAGCTCTGAAGACGTGCTTGACCAAGTTCCACCACAAGGGGGCAGGAGCAGGAGGGAAGATGGAAATGGACACCTGTCTGCAACAGACATGTAAGTACCTATACTGAACAAAAATATAAACGCAACATGTAAAGTGTTGGTCCCAACATATATGACATTTCATGAACTGAAATAAAAGATCCCAGAAATGTTCCATGCGCACAAAAAGCTTATTTCTCCAGGGTCTTGAACTGACTGCAGTTTGGCATTGTAACCGACTTCAGTGTACAAATGCTCACCTTCGATGGCCACTGGCACGCTGGAGAAGTGTGCTTTTCACAGATTAATCCCAGTTTCAACTGTACCGGACAGATGGCAGACCACGTGTATGGCGTCGTGTGGGTGAGTGGTTTGCTGATGTCAACGTTGTGAACAGAGTGCTCCATGGTAGCAGTGGGGTTTTGGTATGAGCAGGCATAAGCTACGGACAATGAACACGATTGCATTTTATCGATGGCAATTTGAATGCACAGAGATACCGTGCCATTCATCCGCCGCCATCACCTCATGTTTCAGCATGATAATGCATGGCCCCATTTCGCAAGGATCTGTACATAATTCCAGGAAGCTGAAAATGTCCCAGTTCTTCCATGGCCTACATACTCACCAGACATGTCACCCATTGAGCATGTTTGGGAAGCTCTGGATCGACTTGTACGACGGTGTGCTCCAGTTTCCGCCAATATCCAGCAACTTCACACAGCCATTGAAGAGGAGTGGGACACCATTCCACAGGTCAGAATCAACAGCCTGATCAACTCTATGCGAAGGAGATGCATGAGGCAAATGGTGGTCACACCAGATACTGACTGTTTTCTGATCCACGCCCCTACTTTTTTGTTTAAAGGTATCTATGACCAACAGATGTATATCTGTATTCCCAGTCATGTGAAATCCATAGATTAGGGCCTAATGAATTTATTTCAATTGACTGATTTCCTTATAAAAATGTTGAGACTGTTGCATGTTGCGTTTATATTTTTGTTCAGTGTAGTTATTGCCTAATATTTACCCACTACTTACCTATCTGTCAGTAGTACAACTTCTGCATAATTAAATCCCTTAGTACTCTTATAAACACCCCAAATATTGAACATATCGAGTCAAATGTTAGTTTACTGTCCACATATTACATTAGAATAAATGCGTAAAATCTTTTGAAACTGGTTCCCTTTAAATGGACAATTTCTGAACACAATATTATGTCTTCATGTATTTTTGTCTCTCTTTCTTTCCAAAGCTGAGGAGAGTAAAGCAGGTGAAAAGGAGACTCCCCCCGGGCCTCAGTTTGAGAGTGGCTGCATCGTCAAGATCACACACACCAAACCCTTACCTGGGAGAAAAGTAATCAAGGTAGAGATGTGCTTTTAACTCTTCTTTTACCATGTAAAAATGATTAGAGCCATGTATTCTTCTAACCAAAAATGTGTGTGCACGTGTGTGTCTAGGATGCTCTCTCAGAGGTTTCCCCAGTGGTGTATGTGGACACCCTTGAGGGTGACGCTGAGGGTTACGTCCGCTTCAAGAGTCCAGTAGAGGCCAAGGCCATCATTGACGCTCGCACCGACCTGCAGAACAAACACAGCTGGCAGCTAGAGATCCTCTCTGGTATGCTGACTCTCCCATTACTTCTCAGTGGTTCCTCAAGGGCCCTGTTCAAATCATCTTTCATTGCATCCTTCCTTCCTCCCTATCTTGAGGTAATCGCTGACATGACTAGTGACAGCAACACAGAGGTAGCCTTGCTCATATTAGATCAGTGATTTCTTCAAGGATGGGAGGAAGGAGGGATGTATTTGGGAGAATTCAAACAGGGCCTTAAACAATTTACTACATCTGAACAGAGGCAATGGAGATGTAAGATAATGGTCAATTAACAGTTGGGGGTTCTCTGTAGCTCAGTTGGTAGAGTATGGCACTTGCAACGGCAGGATAATGGGTTCGATTCCCGGGACCACCCGTATGTAAAATGTATGCACGCATGACTAAGTCGGTTTGGATAAAAGTGTCTGCTAAATGGCTATTATTCTTATTATTATTATTATAATATATTAACAGTTGTTTTTCAATTCCTCTTACAGCGTCATCATTAGAGGATCAAGAAAGCATATTCATGAATGAATGTCTTTTACCAAAAGATGTTTGATTAATTTGGCTTCATTTGCTCATTAAGAGAAAAATGTGGCTGAATTATGTCACAATTGCTCATTTGTTCATTAATTTGTACTTTTAGGCGACCATGAACAAAGGTACTGGCAGAAGATCCTGGTGGACCGCCAAGCTAAGCTGAACCGACCCAGAGACAAGAAACGGGGCACAGAGAAAGTAGGCTTCCCCTCCATTTTAATTTTCTATGGATTATTTACTAGGATCTCTAGCAGCACCCAACCATTTTAATTAGGGAGAAAAAAACACATTATGAGCATGTTGTTCACTCATTTTATCTATTTTTCTGCCCCAGCTCATTTCCAAAGCCGAGAAAATCATCATAGCCAGGGCCAAGGAGGCCACTAAGCACATCCGTTTCATGGAGGACTGATCAAAACTGTCAAGTTCTACTGTGTGTCCTTTCTTTTCTGAATAATTTTCTTCCTTAAGAGTTTATTGAAATGTTGGCCTTTTTGTCATTTCTACATTGGATGATGTTTTTGTGAAGCATTTTTTATTTTTCCTATTCTTGAGAATGTTACAAGCAGAGAGAAGCCATGGTTTTAAAAGGGATGTCATGGTTTTAAAAGGGATACATAATAACCTTCCACTGACGGGAAGGTTATTATGTATGGAGACTGTTCTACAAGTAGAAAGCTGCTAGATTATTTAAATTGGGAAATAGATTTGCGCACTACTCAATTTTTTTCTAAATTATGTTGAAGTGAGAGGTGCCTAAATGTCAGTAATGAAATGTGAATGTGTATATACTGTAAATATGATTTCAAAACGTGCCCAGACAAGCTTTGTTCAAGAACGGTTTTCGCTAACATGGCATGGCAACAATAACCTTTTGTTTTTGAAGGAATTTTACTATTTTCTAAATAATAAATATACATTTTGGTGCTTAGTAATGGACTTGTGGCTTTTTTATTCAGCCCATGAACAAAAGCCTCATGCATTATATTGCTCACACACATCATGCATGCAGCATTAGGTGCATTACCATGCTAAATTATATTTTACATTCGTGTCCACATTGTTAACTTATGTAACATTAGATAGAAAACAGCTTAACAATTACACAATATTCAAAGTAAGAATTGTTATGAATTCTTGGTATAAAAAAAAACACATGCACAATCAGGATTATGCTTTTTTTTATGTAAGTGATCATACAAAATACCTGAGGTGCTCATTAATGTGATTATTTCATCTAAATTGTCAATTAATATATTTGAATATAAATCTAAGACACCCCCCTAGCTAGCTGTGTGTGCAGGTCAGTGGTCGGGACTCTACGGCGCCCTCTTGGCTCGGCTGGGGACCCTACAGCTCTTCCTGCTGTGGGAGTAAGAGGGCTTATCGGACGTTGCAGCGGCCAGCCCCGTTTCCTGTACCGAGGTGGTCCGGTACAGCCTGTGTCCACCAGCCCCCATGGAGCTGTACTCAAAGCCAGGAGGACAGCCATCCCGGGCTGGGCAAGGTGGGATCTCCTTGGGTGTGTAGGTGGAGCGATAGATGGATTCCTCATCCATGGCCTTGGGACTCAGCAGCTTCTGGGTGGGCTTAAAGCTGGTGGCGCGCTGGGCCGTCTTGGGCGTGTATGCTGAGCGGAAGGTGGTGGTGTTGGCGAAAGCCCCCTTGGGTTTCTCTAGCTCATCTGCGTAGACCATGGGGGGGGGGGGGACCACGTCCCAGGTCCGGTAGTCCTCCTTCATGGTTGACCTGGTCTGGAGGGGCTCCCTGGCCTCCTTCACCCAGGCCTCGACCGGGGGACGGGCGGACTGGGGCCGCTGCTGGCACTCGTGGTCGACATAGTCAGCATGAGCTGTGGACAGACCGACCATAGTGCCCTCGGGTGGGCAGTACTTCTCAGCCTGGTGCTGGTGCTTGGGCTGCAGGGGCCAGACCTTGTACTGGTCGCGGAACTCACTGGTCCCCTGGAATACAGCCGGGCTGCTCTCCCAGGCCACCTTTGCCCTAAAGGGCTTGGCGGGCTCGGCTGGCAGGCCCCGGTAGTCCTGCCTGTAGGTGGAGACCCCATTGAGGGGGGCGCTGGTGGGCCTGTAGACAGCCTTCCCTTTGGGCTGCGTGGGCTGGACCGGGTGGGGGACATACTGCGTGTGGTAGTTGGTGGCGCCGTCGAAGGGCAGGGTCTCCCGGGTGTCGGCGGCCGGTTTGAAGCTCTCCCTGGCCTCGGTCGGGCCCTTGTAGCAGTAGTCGTCTTGGAAGGTGGTGGTCACCTCGAACTTGCTGTCGTTCAGCTTCAGGTTGTCACACGTCCTGTAGGGTTGGACTTTCTGGTTGTGCCATGCTCGGAATTCCCCTGGAAATAATAGAGAGAGGACTACGTTTCATGTCAAATCCATGGTTTCATTTCATCTCTGACCATTAAAAACATCTACAAATTCTACAAATTCAATGTTAACGCCAAGATGTATTCATTTCATTTGAACAATTATTGTTGATTTGATTATAATTGATTTATTAATCTTTCGAATACTGAGTAGCCTACATCTTAAGCTATTCCCCTACTAAAGACACAGAATATGTACCTTTGTATAAGGACTGAGCAACCATCTTTGCTGTGGGTGGATGATACACCTCTGGCTTGGTCACGATGTGCTTCTGAACCGGGTGGGTTGGGTAGTCCCTGGTGTAGGTACTGCTGTGTCTCATTCTCCCGTCAGGTGGCTCATACACCTTGGTGACCTTTGGTGGCCTCTGGGTCACTTCATGAGCCACGTAGTCTGACCTGAAAGACATTACCCTCATGGCTTGCAACGTGCAGACTGAATAAACTACGCAAACTATTAAATTGTTAATCTTGTCATTCACTCTTTTTCTACCAGAATATCATATCTTATTTGATTAATTATGTGTCTCTCACTTGAAAGTGGTCATGTTGGATATCCTTCCCTCCAGTGGCTGATACTCATTATTCAGCTTCTTGGCTGCCCGAACGACAGTGGTGCAGTAGGCAGGGTACTTTTCCTGGTATTCCGAGACCATGCAGCCTGGGATCAGGACACATGGTTCCTCTGGATGGGATCCTTGTGAGCAGTGGTGATGCCTGCCAAGAGAAAGGGATTAAGTGTTGGGATTGGTTGGAATGGCCCAAGAGTGTGTTGTTGAGAATCGGCTGTTGGTCAAAGTGGTGTTCTGGTTGGTGGCACCTTAATTGGGGAGGACAGGCTCGTGGTAATGGCTGGAGCTGAATAGGTGGAATGGTATCAAATACGTCAAACACATGGTTTAAATGTGTTTGATGCCATTCCATTCGCTCAGTTCCAGCCATTATAATGAGCCGTCCTTCCCTCAGCAGCCTCCACTGTTCTGAACAGAAATGGAATGTAGTTCTTATCAGAACAATTTTGAAATTATATTGCGCTCAGATTAGTTTGTCGCTCTTCTCTCAGATAAGCTACATTAAAAAACATATAATTTGGTCTCACACAGAATGCAAAAATAATTATACAGCATTTTAACTTGTAAATGTAATTAGAAAATGAACGATAACACTAGCATGATGTATAATGATAATGTGGTTTCATCGGGTCACAGTCAATATATTTGCATTCTGTTGGTACGGGCGTAACCTACCCTGCCTTCAGGTAAACATGTACTGCAACCCACAGCCATATCCTCTCTCCATCACCAGAATATAACTCACACTCCATGCACGATCCGAGGTATTTAACGACCCCAAAGTTAAAACATGAATGATCTTACCTCATTGGCAAAGGTGGGCATCTCCAAATTCCGGATATAGCTTGAAACATCACACTATGGGATAGGCCTGCGCGTCTTTACGCTGTGCGCTCGGGTGTTGTGTTCCAATCCATCGAACCAAACGCGTTTAAATTATTGACCAGAAGAACATGGGCTGTGTTGTAGTAGGCTACATGAAGTGCGTAGCGACTGAGAGAGCTTCTAAAAATAAATGCCCGTGGATTATTCACTCTCTCTACTCTCACTCTCTCAAGCCCTGTTTATACCTGGTGCTAACATGGGTCCTTTATCCTGATCTTCTCTACATTCTGATTGTGCCTACATTTCCAGAAATATGTCTACACACCATGCGTCTGTTATCCGTCCACTATGTCTGCATTGTGACCAGATTTCCTGGTCCCTTCCTTTATGCAAATTATTTCACAGCTATTCTTTCATAATTATATTTATGTATTTATTGTAAGACACATATTGATGTAATCAGTCAATGGTGCCACCTGTCAATGATTTTAGAGGGCGGAATAATTATGATTTAAATTGTTTCTCTGTCCAGAACTGTCTACACTTGTAAGATATCCAGACACAATACGTGTCTGACTACCTCTGAGGGTGGGCGGGATGATCTAATCATAATCAGATCACAATGTGTCTTTTGATTGTCACACCTGTCTAACAATGTGGGCACAATCAGAATGTGGACACGATCAGGTCAAAGGACGTAAGTTAGAACCAGGTATAAACTGGGCTTCAGTTTCTCTTCCAGCTCTGCTTCGCTCGAGGATGAGGACGCGGCTATGCTTATGCTCTATGTAGAGGGTTATTTCCAGGGTTTTCGTTGGGGAAATGGATTACATAAATTCCCGCTACTTTAAGTAAACAAAATACAAAATACTAATACTAACATATTGGTCATCCCATGTCCACTCCAGTTACGAAATTGGAGTGGAAATGAGTGATAGACATCCATGAGAATAGGCTCTGAGACATTATGATTTTGAGTCAGTGTGACCTCGTAGGCTGTGTCGTAGTTACAGCTCTCCATCTGTTACCTTTTCTTAGCCAAAAAAAACACTAGACTACATACACTACAGCTGAAATCGCTGTGTGAGTGCACCGTCGGTTGGGATATTGGTACCTACCCGCAGGTGCATATCTGGCACAAACATTGGATTGTCATGGTGTCTGTCTGTTGACTATACACTCCACTCCTGCTGTCAGATTAAACTTTTAACATACTTTTGTGGTTTACAATAATGATTCCAAAATTGGAATTTAATATTCGAGAATGTGTTGTTTGTGTCATAATGAAGGCTCGTTCCACAGGTGTGATCATATAATTGGAACATATTCTTTGAATGTGACAAACTTTATGACATATACAGTGGGGGAAAAAAGTATTTAGTCAGCCACCAATTGTGCAAGTTCTCTCACTTAAAAAGATGAGAGAGGCCTGTAATTTTCATCATAGGTATACGTCAACTATGACAGACAAATTGAGAAAATTTTTCTCCAGAAAATCACATTGTGGGATTTTTTATGAATTTATTTGCAAATTATGGTGGGAAATAAGTATTTGGTCATCTACAAACAAGCAAGATTTCTGGCTCTCACAGACCTGTAACTTCTTCTTTAAGAGGCTCCTCTGTCCTCCACTCGTTACCTGTATTAATGGCACCTGTTTGAACTTGTTATCGGTATAAAAGACACCTGTCCACAACCTCAAAAAGTCACACTCCAAACTCCACTATGGCCAAGACCAAAGAGCTGTCAAAGGACACCAGAAACACAATTGTAGACCTGCACCAGGCTGGGAAGACTGAATCTGCAATAGGTAAGCAGCTTGGTTTGAAGAAATCAACTGTGGGAGCAATTATTAGGAAATGGAAGACATACAAGACCACTGATAATCTCCCTCGATCTGGGGCTCCACGCAAGATCTCACCCCGTGGGGTCAAAATGATCACAAGAACGGTGAGCAAAAATCCCAGAACCACACGGGGGGACCTAGTGAATGACCTGCAGAGAGCTGGGACCAAAGTAACAAAGCCTACCATCAGTAACACACTACGCCGTCAGGGACTCAAATCCTGCAGTGCCAGACGTGTCCCCCTGCTTAAGCCAGTACATGTCCAGGGCCGTCTGAAGTTTGCTAGAGTGCATTTGGATGATCCAGAAGAGGATTGGGAGAATGTCATATGGTCAGATGAAACCAAAATAGAACTTTTTGGTAAAAACTCAACTCGTCGTGTTTGGAGGACAAAGAATGCTGAGTTGCATCCAAAGAACACCATACCTACTGTGAAGCATGGGGGTGGAAACATCATGCTTTCGGGCTGTTTTTCTGCAAAGGGACCAGGACGACTGATCCGTGTAAAGGAAAGAATGAATGGGGCCATGTATCGTGAGATTTTGAGTGAAAACCTCCTTCCATCAGCAAGGGCATTGAAGATGAAACGTGGCTGGGTCTTTCAGCATGACAATGATCCCAAACACACCGCCCGGGCAATGAAGGAGTGGCTTCGTAAGAAGCATTTCAAGGTCCTAGAGTGGCCTAGCCAGTCTCCTGATCTCAACCCCATAGAAAATCTTTGGAGGGAGTTGAAAGACTGTGTTGCCCAGCGACAGCCCCAAAACATCACTGCTCTAGAGGAGATCTGCATGGAGGAATGGGCCAAAATACCAGCAACAGTGTGTGAAAACCTTGTGAAGACTTACAGAAAACGTTTGACCTGTGTCATTGCCAACAAAGGGTATATAACAAAGTATTGAGAAACTTTTGTTATTGACCAAATACTTATTTTCCACCATAATTTGCTAATAAATTCATTAAAAATCCTACAATGTGATTTTCTGGATTTGTTTTTCTCATTTTGTCTGTCATAGTTGACATGTACCTATGATGAAAATTACAGGCCTCTCATCTTTTTAAGTGGGAGAACTTGCACAATTGGTGGCTGACTAAATACTTTTTTCCCCACTGTACATATATATATTTGGGGTGTTCTCAATATTTTTGTATGTATTTGTCATACTGACCTCAACCTGTTATTGGCCTATAATCAATTTACTCCATTATGCCATGAATACACTGCTGGGCATAGCGGTCCCAATCCAAAAAGGATATCCAATCTTAACCTGCAATGTATCAAAGAGTCCACACAGGGGCAGCTATACCCTGTCTTTTAAAGTATCACCACATAATGAAAATTATACTACCCGCTTGGTGGCATATAATTTAATATTGATGGAGGGAGACAAAGAGAGAGAGAGAGAGACACACAGAGAGAGAGAGAGACACACACAGAGAGAGAGAGAGACCCAGTGGCATGTATTCATGGATGCCAAGGGAAGCATAGCCACGGGAAGTAGGGGTGCTGACGGTGCTGCAGCACCCCCTGAAAAATCAGAATCCAATAATTTTTTTATTACAAAACATACGTGTTTTTTTAAAATGTTTTTGGTTTTCACAAAAGTAGTGCACTGGGCCTTTACTAGTATTAGGGAACCAATATAGAGGTCTGTAGCATGGACAAAAACATATTTTCAGCATCTCCACTGACAAAAAAAGGTAGTTGTATAATTAAGAACAGTATATTGCAGGATTCAATAGTTGGAATTGTAAGAGTTGTTGCCCTGTCCCTTTCTCTGCGATTGTCATTCTAATTGAATCCAGAAAGAACAAAACCCTGTCCTCAAACATTTACATCAAAAGGTGCAAAGTTATGAACAAAAACATCCTCATCAAATTATATATTTTTCTTGATCAAATAACATGGAAAACAACCACTTCTTGTGCAGTGTTAATTTACCATCCTTACGAACCACTTAATGTAGCAGCTGCTGCCTATTGAAATCACTGGCCACTTAAGAAATAGAACACTAGTCACTTTAATAATGTTTACATATCTTGTATTACTCATCTCATATGTATTTACTCTATTCTATAATATTCTACTGTATCTTAGTCCATATATGTATATACAGTGGGGAAAAAAAGTATTTAGTCAGCCACCAATTGTGCAAGTTCTCCCACTTAAAAAGATGAGAGAGGCCTGTAATTTTCAACATAGGTACACGTCAACTATGACAGACAAAATGAGATTTTTTTTCTCCAGAAAATCACATTGTAGGATTTTTAATGAATTTATTTGCAAATTATGGTGGAAAATAAGTATTTGGTCAATAACAAAAGTTTCTCAATACTTTGTTATATACCCTTTGTTGGCAATGACACAGGTCAAACGTTTTCTGTAAGTCTTCACAAGGTTTTCACACACTGTTGCTGGTATTTTGGCCCATTCCTCCATGCAGATCTCCTCTAGAGCAGTGATGTTTTGGGGCTGTCGCTGGGCAACACAGTCTTTCAACTCCCTCCAAAGATTTTCTATGGGGTTGAGATCAGGAGACTGGCTAGGCCACTCTAGGACCTTGAAATGCTTCTTACGAAGCCACTCCTTCATTGCCCGGGCGGTGTGTTTGGGATCATTGTCATGCTGAAAGACCCAGCCACGTTTCATCTTCAATGCCCTTGCTGATGGAAGGAGGTTTTCACTCAAAATCTCACGATACATGGCCCCATTCATTCGTTCCTTTACACGGATCAGTCGTCCTGGTCCCTTTGCAGAAAAACAGCCCCAAAGCATGATGTTTCCACCCCCATACTTCACAGTAGGTATGGTGTTCTTTGGATGCAACTCAGCATTCTTTGTCCTCCAAACACGACTGAGGTTGAGTTTTTACCAAAAAGTTATATTTTGGTTTCATCTGACCATATGACATTCTCCCAATCCTCTTCTGGATCATCCAAATGCACTCTAGCAAACTTCAGACGGCCCTGGACATGTACTGGCTTAAGCAGGGGGACACGTCTGGCACTGCAGGATTTGAGTCCCTGACGGCGTAGTGTGTTACTGATGGTAGGCTTTGTTACTTTGGTCCCAGCTCTCTGCAGGTCATTCACTAGGTCCCCCCGTGTGGTTCTGGGATTTTTGCTCACCGTTCTTGTGATCATTTTGACCCTACGGGGTGAGATCTTGCGTGGAGCCCCAGATCGAGGGAGATTATCAGTGGTCTTGTATGTCTTCCATTTCCTAATAATTGCTCCCACAGTTGATTTCTTCAAACCAAGCTGCTTACCTATTGCAGATTCAGTCTTCCCAGCCTGGTGCAGGTCTACAATTTTGTTTCTGGTGTCCTTTGTCAGCTCTTTGGTCTTGGCCATAGTGGAGTTTGGAGTGTGACTGTTTGAGGTTGTGGACAGGTGTCTTTTATACTGATAACAAGTTCAAACAGATGCCATTAATACAGGTAACGAGTGGAGGACAGAGGAGCCTCTTCAAGAAGAAGTTACAGGTCTGTGAGAGCCAGAAATCTTGCTTGTTTGTAGGTGACCAAATACTTATTTTCCACCATAATTTGCAAATAAATTCATAAAAAATCCTACAATGTGATTTTCTGGATTTTTTTCCCTCAATTTGTCTTTCATAGTTGATGTGTACCTATGATGAAAATTACAGGCCTCTCTCATCTTTTTAAGTGGGAGAACTTGCACAAATAGTGGCTGACTAAATACTTTTTTCCCCCACTGTATTCTTAAATTCCATTCCTTACTTAGATTTGTGTGTATTGGGTATATGTTGTGAAATTGTTAGATATTACTTGTTAGATATTACTGCACTGTCGGAGCTAGAAGCACAAGCATTTCGCTACACCTGCAATAACATCTGCTAAACACGTGTATGTGACAAATACAATTTGATTTGATTTTAAATGTACATTACTGTATTGTACATAGGCTGGTCATCTAGGTTTGTACCTGTAGACTTTCCATCACCATGAAGGAAAACAATGCACAATACAGTAATTCAGTATATTGATACATCAAGTGGTTTGTGATGATGTGATGTGATGGTGAGGCTCAGTTGGTTGAGCATGGTGCTTGCAATGCTAGGGTTGTGGGTTTGATTCCCACAGGGGACCAGTAGGAAAATGTATGCACTCACTACTGTAAGTTGCTCTAGATAAGAGTGTCTACTAACATGGAAAATAAATGAATAGACCATTTCAGTTTTCATAGAAATAAGTTGCATTTGCAAAGTACATCAAGCAAGTATTTTTTATATTTCACAAGTATTATCAGATTAACTGTTTTGTACAGATAATTGTCAGACTCAAGTTACAAATGCTGGTAAACACTCAAATAGATTTAGTTTTTAAAAAATCACAAAGGTAGTGCACTGGGCCTTTAATAGTCCTGTATTAGTGGACCGATATAGATGTCTCTGAAATTATAAAGCTGTCGCATGACTCAGATGCGTCAGGGAAGTCAAATAAGGACAATGAACTTTGATCACACTCAACAGGCCATTGGAGCTGCTTTCACTAGTTGCAACATTAAGTAAACATTTATATAAAGTTGGATTACAAAACCTTCCACATCCTGTACAAATACACTACCGGTCAAAAGTTTGGACACACTTACTTATTCAAGGGGTTTTCTTTATTTTTACATTGTAGAATAATAGTGAAGACATCAAAACTATGACATAACACTTATGGAATCATGTAGTAACCATGTGGGAACTCCTTCAAGACTGTTGGAAAAGCATTCCAGGTGAAGCTGGTTGAGAGAATGCCAAGAGTGTGCAAAGCTGTCATCAAGGCAAAGGGTGTCTACTTTGAAGAATCTCAAATCTCAAATATATTTTTATTTGTTTAACACTTTTTTGGTTACTAGATGATTCCATATGTTATTTCATAGTTTTGATGTCTTCACTAGTATTATATAATGTAGAAAATAGTAAAAATAAAGAAAAACCCTTGAATGAGTAGGTGTCCAAACTTTTGACTGGTACTGTACGTCATCTTGTCAGTTTCTCATGTCACATGCAAGACATAGCCTAGGCCAAGCGGCAAAAACCAATGTGACAAAAATACAAAGCTAGACATTTATCATGTGCTTCTAGACAACTGCAACTTGTCCATGCTATGTAGGCCTACTGATTCTGTACAGTTGATGGTGACATCACAAAGTGCATCAATAAAGTGACGACATTCATTGTTCATGGTCCACAGGTTGTACTTTGCTTGACATCACATCAGGCCAGTCAAATAAAATTGTATGATGGACACTTCTGGATTGTAATACACTATGTAATCGGATGATAGTCCAGACCAGTACAGAGTAGTAATCACAAACGTCACTTAGTCATTGGAAGGGTCAGTTCTAGCCTACTACAACTTATAACCAGTGACGTAGTGGAGGGTAAACTTTGTTTTTACCCACCTTTCTATTAACCTAGATAATTTCTTTCCATTTTCATTAGCATTTGCCCACCTATTTACCCACGGTGCTCAGGTTTAACCTACTTTACCACTACTTCCATGCATATAAATATACAAGTCAAAGGAAAGGGGGTTCAGTTATGTAGAAAAGTATATCTTAGTCCAATATCTCTTTAATCCAGACTTTAAGCAACGTCAAAAATAATGGCCAACTGGGGAATAGATCATTGAGTAATACTGTATGATTCATAGTCTAAGGATGGCATGATGATTCAAGCCATTGTAATGCTAGTGTAACACACAGAGTCATGTCACACAGCCTAAATGGTTTGATAAAAGTATCTGTTCTTCTGACACCCCTCACTGTAAAGATTCTGGTACTGTAAAACCCAGGTTCAAAAGCGGGTCAGTCCATGGAATTCAATGACTTTTTGGCTAGGGATGTATTCTGAAATGGCCACCACCTACTTTAAGGGACCATTATTAAAAGGGAATCTCTGAATGAATGTGGAATAGACTCCAAACAGCAGTAAATTGTATTATCGGATACATATAACATCTATGGGATATCCACTATAGAGGTTGTTAGTGTAAGAAGTTATCACATGCAATATGTTAAATGTCTGACATCGTTTATCCTCAAGTGATGCAGGACTGTGTCAGGCCATTCATTTATCTAGGAAATCCCCTGCCCTTTTCACACTCGTTACCTTTGCCCTAGAATTGTTAGCGGCGATTACGTCAAGTTATGAGCAATATCTCGCGAGAAGCAGAGACTATAAATACGGGCGCTGTTCGTTCACAATCAAATCTGATACGGAATAAGTTATTACACTGCTGGGATCATCATCATCATTATTTACCAAAATTAACCAACATACGTGGTAGGTAATCTTGTTAAACTTTTTCATGATCATACTTTTATGTGTTTATTTAATTTACTTATCAACCAATTTGGTGGATATTTGTCTGAACGCGAGAGTTCCTCTTTCGAATTTGACAGCGATACAGTAACGTTTGCTGCTACACTTTATCAATCAATATCGCCTTCCCTGTTGTTGTTTGGGTAGATCATTGAGTTGACATAATGATGTAGAAAAACAATGCTGATAATTTTTTTTCCTTCCGAGTTGGTCAAAGCAATTTAGCAGAAAATAACCTGTTTTTATATTGTTGGAAGAAATTAAATGTTCATAACATTAATTTGTCTTCCTCCTCTTGTTTAGGTTTGCAGACATGGAAGTCGTTGAAGTCGTCAATAACCAGGTGTGTGTCTTTTGGGGAGTGAAACGGATCAAAGTAGTGAGTGCCAGCAGATAATAAAACAGGACAGAAGTGAATATACAGAACATGATCGAAAGTAGGCTACAACTCCTCAGATAGTTGACATTCAGTTGGCATGGTTATAGGTTTGTCTTTATTTTTGATTGTGTGTTTACAAGTCCAATGTTATGATAAAGGATAGCAAGTTACAAAGTTTCATACTACAGTAGCCAACTTTAGTCAGGAGCTGCTAGGCATGGATCCTTTTGACCTCAGGTGGGTTAGGTTGCTCATCCTAAATCTGAAGAAGGAAAAACACTATAAATTCAGAAGCCAAAAGCATACTTAGGGCTTCTACTTGTAGCATTGCTGACATTACTCTTGAGATATTGTAACACGCAGTGTTCTAACATCCATTTTCAACTCATTTCTCACCAGAATGTGGTTGAGAGGGTGGCCAGCCTCCCCTTGGTGAGCTCCACCTATGACATGGTGTCCAGTGCCTACTGCACCACCAAGGATAACCACCCCTACCTCAAGTCCATGTGTGAGGTGGCCGAGCAGGGGGTTAGGACCCTCACCACTGCAGCGCTCACCGGTGCAGCACCCATCATCGGCAAGCTGGAGCCACAAAGTAAGAATATGTAGCCATCTCCAAATCAATAGCCACCTGGTATATTTGCACTAATGTAGACCTACATATTGAGTTTAATCAATTTGATTAATTGCCTATGTGTTGGTAAAATCTGGAAAGCTGAAAATGGAAAAGCAAGCGCTTTGCCAGAATGGAATTTCTAGTATAAGATTTTAAACACATGCTTATTACAAAAATACTGTGCTTTTCTAGGTCAGTTCGGTTTCGATTATAAAAAAATAATCCGGGTTTTTCAGTACAAACACAAGGCGGGGTGCTGAGAATACCCCCTTGGTACAGAAGGCTATATCGGTCCGCTAATACAGGACTAGTAAAGACCCAGTGAACTACTTTCGTAACAAATAAAACAACTTTTTCCAAAATGTTTTTAATATTTTATTTTATTTATTATTCTATTACTTAGCACCCCAATTTAGCTAGGCCAGCTGCAGAGCTGTCTGACAAACTAATAGTACTAGTTCTTCAAAGATAAGGCATACTTTTACGAACTGTCTCTATCCCTTTCTCTCGTCCTTGTGTACATTCTTCTCTCATGCGGTCTATGCAGTGTTTGTATCTAACCTAACGTAGCAGCAGTGGCGTAAAGTACTTAAGTAAAAATACTTTAAAGTACTACTTAAGTAGTTTTTTTGGGGTATCTGTACTTTACTTTACTATTTATATTTCTGACTACTTTTACTTCACTACATTCCTAAAGAAAATAATTTACTTTTTACTCTAAACATTTTCCTTGACCCCCAAAAGTATTGTTACATTTTGAATGCTTAGCAGGACAGGAAAATTGACAAATTCACGCATTTATCAAGAGAACATTCCTTGTCATCCCTACTGCCTCTGATCTGGCGGACTCACTAAACACAAATGCTTAGTTTGTAAAGATGTCGGAGTGTTGGAGTGTGCCCCCGGCTATCCGTAAATAAGAACAAGAAAATAGTGCCCTCTGGGTTGCTTAATATAAGGATTTTGAAATGATTTATACTTTTACTTTTGATACTTAAGTATATTTAAAACCAAATACTTTTAGACTTTTACTCAATTAGTATTTTACTGGGTAACTTTCACTTTTACTTGAGTCATTTTCTATTAAGGTATCTTTACTTTTACTCAAGTATGACAATTAGGTACTTTTTCCAACACAAAAAAAAACTGGCGCAATGGATTATGGTCATTGTCGTTAATTACCACATTTCTGCACTAAACTAGGTTGAATATTTGCTTAATGAAAACTACAACTCCCTTTAGCCCAGCGTCCCACATAGTTCTTCAGTTTATTGCTCTCGTGAATGATTAGAATTTTCTCTAGAGAAATAGCGCGTTGGGCTCACAAAACCCCCCGAATGTAAATGGAATTCAAGTAATTGAACCGACATTGGTCAATTAGTTGTTTAATAACCGAACCCCCCCACCCCCTCCCAAAATGTTGGTTAATCGCTCAGCACTAGATCATGAGAAGATTGAGTTAGACTTCCTAATTGTGTAAGGAGCAGGAAGTCTGGCAAGTCATCTGAGCTGTTGCTCAACAACATAACCTTTTACCTAGTAATCACGTCTTTGGCCTTGTCTTGAACCAGTAACACTTTTTTAGTATTCCTGTGTAGTGCTACAATTTGACTCTCCCTTCCCAACCTTGAATGTGATACATTTTGCTTATAATGTTATGCCCTCTTTTTCTGCCACCAGTTGCCATGGCCAATGACTTGGCCTGTAAAGGTCTGGATAAGATTGAGAAGACCTTGCCAATCCTGCACCAGCCTTCTGAGCAGGTACATGACTCTCACTGGCCAGTTATTACTTGGTACCGAATGACACAACGCAACACCGCATTTCACAATGAGTCAAGTGGATGCCAGTCAGGTTGGCCAACCGTAGAGGGATGAGCAATGACTCATACCCTGGGTTTCAAAATCAGTGACGCATCACCTATTTGGACATGGCTCTCCCTCTGTCGTAAGCAAGTGTCTAGTCAGTCAGCAGTCATCCAAAGGCCAGGGTTCACTCGCTTCAAAAATGAGCTCAATCTCAATGTGACTTTCCTGGTTAAATGAAAAACAACTTTTTTTTTCTCCCCATCCCATTCTTCCTGTCTAGATTGTCGCCAACGCCAAGTATGCAGTGACCGGTGCCAAAGACGTGATGTCAGTCACCGTCACAGGGGCCAAGGACAGTGTGTCCCACACCTTGACCAATGCGGTGGACCGGACCAGGGGTGCCGTGCAGGACGGAGTGGAGATTACCCGTGCTGCGGTCCAGGATGGTATGCAGATGACCCGGGCAGCGGTCAACGGCAGTGTGAATACGGTGATGGAGAGCCGTGTGGCCCAGATGGTCAGCAGCGGAATGGACACGGCACTCACCACCTCCGAGAGCCTGGTGGACCAGTACCTGCCTCGCACTGAGGACGAGTTGGGTGAGTGAGAGCTAGGCTTATAACCTAACATAGCCTCTTACAATGGATTCTCAGTGATTACTCTGGAGAATGGGACTGGGGCTAGCAACAACACCAAAGAGCATTAGGATCAGTTATTGTTACTATTTAGCTATGCTGTTGATGTGGCTATTCATCCACATTCCAGAGAAACTGCAGCAAATCGGCTTCGGTTGACATTCTCAGAAACTAAGCTTATTCAGACATGACCCATGTTTTCTAATGACCAAAAGATAACATTTCTGATTGTTTTGGGCTAAATATCTTGGTTTAGAGTACAGAGATGAATAAAGAGGAATAATCCTGTACACAATGTTTCGTACAACACTTCCAAAACATATGTTGTCAATAGACTGTGTTAGGAAGTGAACTACTCATTTACTCATAATGCTATGTTTTTTACATTTTAGTCATTTTAGCAGACGCTCTTATTCAGAGCGACTTACAGTTAGTGAGTGCATACTTTTTTTTCATACTGGCCCCCCATGGGAATCGAACCCACAACCCTGGCGTTGCAAGCGCCATGCTCTACCAACTGAGCTACACGGGGCCACGTGTGATTAGATTAACGAAGCTTGCTCACTTAAACCCATACAATGTCAGCAAGCATTTACATTACATTTACAATGATTCTTTGTATTTATTATGGATCCCCATTAGCTGCTGTCAAGGCAGCAGCTACTCTTCCTGGGGTCCAGCAAAATTAAGGCAGTTATACATTACAATACATTCATAACAGATTTCACAACATATTAAGTGTGTGCCCTCAGGCCTCTACTCGACTACCACATATCTATAACACAATCTGTGTGTACATGTGCGTATTTTATCATGTGTTTGTATGTAGGTGTCTGTTTTTGTTGCTTCACAGTCCCCGCTGTTCCATAAGGTGTATTTCTATCTGTTTTTTTAAATCTAATTTTACTGCTGGCATGAGTTACTTGATGTGGAATAGAGTTCCATGTAGTCATAGCTCTATGTAGTACTGTGCGCCTCCCATAGTCTGTTCTTGACTTATAAACTGTGAAGAGACCTCTGGTGGCATGTCTTGTGGGGTATGCTGGGTGTCCGAGCTGTGTGCCAGTAGTTCAGACAGACAGCTCGGTGCATTCAACATGTCAATACCTCTCACAAATACAAATAGTTGCTACATCCATTTTTGGACTTATAAATGAATGATATGCACCCATTGATTCTTGAAGAATATAACTTACAAATGCCTCATGAGCTTAGTTCAATTGTCGTACCCCATCAGAACCTAAAATATAAGCTTGTTCTAATCCAATGTTTGTAAACAAAGTAAATGTAAACAATCACTGTATAGCCCGAAAACATGGTTAAAACTATAATTTTGATATCATGGATGGTCATTCCTTGAATCCATAGCTCGGTCTTTGAATTTGAGTGGTTACATTTCTCCAGGCCCATTCCCCCCGCTTTTTACCGAAACAGTGGTGGGGAGAACGATTAGTTATTGTTTCAACTCCTGATTGCCGCTTTAATTTCATGTTCCTCTTTTCATCGTGACAGAAATGGAGGCTGAAATGGTCAAAGGATTCGACGTGGCCAAGGATGCACCTAGCTACTATGTCCGACTGGGCTCTCTGTCTACCAAGTTGCGTAAGAGGGCATACCACAAGGCCCTGGCTCAGGTCAAAGACGCCAAGCAGCGCAGCCAGGAGTCCATCTCACAACTCAACCACACTGTGGACCTAGTGAGTGTTGACATCAAATGATTGAAATCGAAGTGGAAATGGGAACATTATTCTCTATAGAAAGTGTACATTTTGCAGATAAATTATTTTAACTCTTTCATAAGATTTTTCAAGATCTCATGAGGTTCCCTTGCACTGAATTCATTTCATTTATGTGGGAATGAGATGTTCGTTAAGTCTATCATTTCATTTTCAACACTTTTAGATTGAATACGCCAGAAAGAATATTGACGGAGCTAACCAGAAGGTGAAAGGGAAACTGAGCTCCCTGATTGAGTGGAAGTCTAATGAGGAAAAAGATGGCAACGAGGCCGAGGTAATGACCATACTAAAGAGCACTCATCATAAAATACAATTTTAGCCACATCATATTGTACATGGAGCACCAAGTCTAGGTCCAAAAGGCTTCTTAACAGCTTCTACCCCCAAGCCATAAGACTACTGAACAGCTAATCATGGCTACCCAGACTATTTACATTAACCCCCCTTTTATGCTGCTGCTACTCTGTTTATTATTTATGCATTGTCACTTTAACTCTACCCACATGTACATATTACCTCAACTAACCGGTGCCCCCGCACATTGACTCTGTACTGGTGCCCCCCTGTATATAGCCTCCCTACTGTTCTTTTATTTTACTGCTGCTCTTGAATAAGTTGCAATTTTTTTATTAATCAATTTTTTACTTAACACTTTTTTTTCTTTTCTTAACTGCATTGTTGGTTAAGGGCTTGTAAGTAACCATTTCACTGTAAGGTCTACACCTGTTGTATTCGGTGCATGTGGCAAATAACATTTGATTTGATCCACTCTTGCAGTTTTGAGTCCAAATTCCATATTTAAGTTATTACTACTCCTTGGGGAAAAATCTACTTTATTGTATGTGAAGATGCAGGTGAATTAAATGGTCTTCATCATTTATCCCCCAGAACATAGAGTCGAGGACCCTGACCATAGCGCGCTCCCTCACCCAGCAGCTACAGACAACGTGCCAGGTTCTGGTGTCTGGCCTGCAGGGCCTTCCCCAGAACATCCAGAAGGAGGCGCTGTTCCTCAGCCGCTCAGCCTCCCAGGTCTACTCCAGCTTCAGCAAAGCGGCGGCGTTTGGGGACCTGTCGGATGGCGTGCTGGCCAGCAGCAAGGCCCAGCTGGGCAAGATGAAGGAGTCGCTGGATGACGTCATGGACTACCTGATTAACAACACACCCCTCAACTGGCTGGTAGGTCCCTTTTACCCCCGGCTGGCCCCACCCCCCACCGTCACGTCCTCCCAGTCCCAGAAGACACCAGCCCCCGCAGAGGTGGAGATGAAATCAATAGACTAACTAGCTGCCTGTTTAACGACTATCACATCTCATATTATTCATCCATCAAATATCCTTGATAGTCACACAGCCTGCATTTATTCAGCATGTTGATGAATACATGTTGACATACTGTTTGAATGTTGCTCAGTGTGTGCTCAATAATCTAGCTTCATTTCCACATGCATTTTCTTATGCAGCACATTGCTTTTGATGCTACTGTTGTTTTTGACATCACTTTATATCCTGTTGTAATCATAACCTGCCATATAGTAGATCCAGCATTGTGTTAATACATTACCTTGTATGCTGCCATCTTTGTACAACAATTCTAATAAAGAAGTTAAAAATGTAATCTGTCTTGCTGCCTTAAATGACCAACCAGTGTGAAAGCATTTGAGAATGGAATTGGATGTTTTATACACTACTGAAACCCATTGGCTTCAGTGAATTCAGTGTCCGTAATACATTGAGATAGCTTGGATATTACGTTTGTCTGTGTGGTTCAACTAACTAAACTGTAGTTGTATGGTTTTCCAGGACTAGTTTTGGCAATGATGTAACCCTCCCTGTATTAATTCTTAATACCTAGTAGTCCAAAGGTCATACAGTAAGGCAGGTTCTTGTGCTTAGTTGTGTTTTCCATTTACAGGTACCAGACTTCACCTTGTCCGACCTGGCCTCGGAACCTGACCTCTCCTCAGTTGAGGACGATGAAATGGCAGATGAGACTAGCACCAACGAACCCCTATCAGCTCCCCTTGCCCACCAATAACCTGCATTGTCAGCTAAATAACACTTATCTGTCTAATATAATGGTTAGTTATTGAAAATAGTATTTTTCAAAATACTTTTAAATACTTCAAATAGAAGTAGTTGACTTGGCCAGTGTATTTGAAATTATAAATACTCATGTATTTCAACTGTCTGTGGATTGAAACATTTTTGTATTCGCTAAGTGACCGCCTCTTCCATATCCAGTCCCATACAGTTTTGAATCGGATTCAAGATTATATCATAAAATTCATAACGCGGTCATTTAAGATATAATACAATTGGTGTTTGTGGATTAATTTACTTATACTCTATGCCTTTTTATGAAGATGTTCGATTGGGTTTTCATTCAAAAAGTTAAACTACAAGGCGGTCACTTTCCCAGCGTATTTTCATGGCAGGTGTGTGAGCATTTAAACATTGCAGCTATAGTTTCCTTTACTGAATATAATGTGAAGTAAGTGGGATACAGACTGAGGCCTCCAGAATAGGAATGCTATTTCTCATAGTTGCAGGGGATTTAGGAGTAAATGTAACCAGTGTGTTCTAATTAGCAGTTATTTAAGTAAATAGACCCTCCCAAAAGATCTGCCCCATTATATAAAGCTTGGAATACTTGAGCGGATGGTCGGGGGCCGGAATATAATAAATAAACAAATTATACTGCAAATTGACCGCAAGAAGCTTAAACATATATTTGACTAAAATGACTCCCGAGAGGCGCAGTGGTCTAAGGCACTGCATCACAGTGCTAGCTGTGCCACTAGAGATCCTGGTTCGATTTCAGGCTCTGTCGCAACCGGGAGACCCATGGGCGGCGCACAATTGGTCCAGCGTCGTCCAAGGTAGGGGAGGGTTTGGCCTGCAGGGATGTGGGTTAGTTTCCCACGGGGGCCAGTATGATTTTTTTTTATTTAAATACATGTATGCATTCACTAACTGTAAGCTGCTCTGGATAAGAGCGTCTGCTAAATATGTAAAATGTAAAATAATCATTTCAAACCTTGATTACATTTGGGAATATTGTCCTGCGTAGGTTGCCATCTTTTGGATGGAATGTTAAAATGGGTGTCCTGACTGTGGTCATTCAAAATCCCATGGCGCTTATTGTAAGAGTAGGGGTGTTCACCCCAGTGTCATGGCTAAATTCCCAACCTGGCCACATTCCATCATGGCCACCGAATCATCCCCCTCATTCCTAATTGGCATATATCACTCCTCATCGCCAGTTGGGGAACCCTGCTGTACAGAGCACAACGTCCCTCAATAACTTTCGGACAACTTTTTCTCAATGAACTCGCTGGTGTATTTTCAGGTTGCCGCTTTCAGTGAATCTCTTACCACACCTTATACACTGATAAGGTTTCTCCCCTGTATGAGTCCTCATGTGTTTTCTAATGCAGCTGCTGGAGGCGAAACGTTTGTCACACAGTGTGCAGGGGTAAGGCCGCTCGCCTGTGTGACTCCGCAGATGCACGGTGAGTTGTGACGATATGTTGAACCTCTTCCCACAATGTTCACAACTGTAGGGCCGCTCACCTGTGTGTGTTCTCATGTGTACCCTTAAGTGACCTGAGGTGCATAAGGCCATTCCACAAACGCTACATAAAAATGGTTTCTCCCCTCTGTGCATCCGGAGGTGTTCAGTCAGGCCATTCGACTGTATAAATCCCTTCCCACAGATAGAACAGATATAAGGTCGCTCCCCGGTGTGAGTGCGTTCATGTGACTTTAAGATGTCTGATTTCCTAAAGCCCCTGCCACAATGTGAGCAAACATATGCCCTTTCTCCAGTGCGAATTGTCTGGTGAACTTTCTGGTGCCGTTTTAGATATACCTTCGTTTTGTATCTCTTCTCACACTGGTCACAATGGAACGGCCTGGCTTCAGAGTGAACACTTTCATGTCGTCTCAGGTCACAGTGGTTTCTGAAACCTTTCCAACACTGGGAGCAGGTGTACCTGTTGATTTGATAGAACAAGATATATGTTAAGGTGGTTTAGTCAAGGAACTTACCACAGTCACAAACTATAGAACTACCAAGCATCACTATCTTCACCACCGTAGTCCCGTACAGAGCTCAAACTCATTTTTTTCGGGGGCCACAGGATACAGTTAATGTTTGTGTGATTACCTAGTATCCGGTGTCGAAAAGCTACTACTTACAGAAACAAAGTAACCAATTACCTAATTATTACAAGAAAAATCCTATTACATGGTCATTAAATAGCCAATTATCTTGCTTCTATGAGAAAGAAGATGTTATTACAACGCAAATCAATCAATAACTTATTATAAAATAACAATCCTCGTTATAATGGGAATCATAACGTTGTTCCAATATAATGCGTGTTCTTAGAACATGGATAGACTGTGGTTACTGCAACTCATGTCCAACGAGGAGAGGTGGAACATTGTCTTTCTTTCTTTCTTTCCTTCTTGCCGCACTTGGTGATTTGTGGTGGGCCGTACTGATATTACACACTGAAACCCGTACATTTGTGGCTGTTCCCCGATGAACCCGCTGGTGTACTTTCAGGTTGCCGCTTTCAGTGAATCTCCTATCGCACATTTTACACTGGTAAGGTTTCTCTCCTGTATGGATTCGCATGTGTCTGCTAAGGTCGCTGTGGGAAGTGAAGCATTTGTCGCACAGTGTGCAGGAGAACGGCCGCTCACCAGTGTGGATCCGCCCATGTATTGTGAGATCGCAACCTCTTCCCACAATGCTCACAGCTTTTGGGGCGTTCATCCGTGTGTGTACCAACAAGACACCTGAGGTACTAAAATTATTTCCACAAACGGTACATTAGAATGGTTTTTCCCCTCTGTGCCAGCGGAGGTGACCGATCAGTATTTGATGTTGAATAAATCCCTTCCCACAAATAGAACAGACAAAAGGTCTCTCCCCAGTGTGAGTGCGTACATGGGATTGTAAAGTTCCTGCAGACCTAAAGCCTCTGCCACAATGTGAGCAAACATATGGCCTTTCTCCAGTGTCATTCAGCAGATGCACTGTGAGATTTCCAGGAAAGTTTAATCTCTTCCCACAATGTTCACAGCTGTAGGGCTGTTCACCTGTGTGTGTTTTCATATGTACCCTCAAGTGACTTGACGTGCAACAGGCCATTCCACAAACGCTACATAAGAACGCCTTCTCCCCTCTGTGCATCCTAAGGTTCTGTTTTAGAGCCACCTTCGTTTTGTATCTCTTCTCACACGGGTCACAATGGAAGGGCTTCACCTCAGAGTGAACTGTTTCGTGTCGTCTCAGTTCATATGAACATTTGTAACCCTTCCCACACTGGGAGCAGATGTACCTGTTCGTCCTGGTCTTCTTGGCTGAGGAGCTTTCCGTCTCACTGACAGGCAGGGCGATGTTCTCAGATCCAGCTTCTCCAGAGCCCAGGATCCCACTGTCCTCCTTTGGATGGTTCTTCTTGATGTGCTCCTGGTGGGTGAGCCATATCCTGTTGGAGAACTGGCACTGTGAGCAGGAGAAGCCCTGGGACTGGGGGGGCTTGGCTTTAGCTTGTCCTGCAGGTAGAAAACACAGGAGAGTGGAATAAGGGCCACTGGGCAAAGGAAAAGTTTCAAGTTAAACATGCACTGATCACGTCATATGACAATTCTAGTTGTTGTTTTTGTTGTCGTTGAGTTACTTTATGTAATTTCTGTTTATGTATTTTTGTAGTTTGTCAGGGTAATTGTTTATGTGTGGGATAGATTTTTTCCCCCTTGTTTGTTTTCTTTTGTGTGTCCACCACACTGGGGTAGTGGGCTAAGAGGGTGGGGTGTTCTGGGGGAGGTGTGGATCAGTAGTCTAGGGGACCATGAACCTTTAGATCCCAAATCCCTATCGTGGGATGTTTATTTGTAATAGCTGTCAATTGTATTACATGCTTATGATCAAAAATACCAATAAAAAAAGGAAAGGACCAAAAAAGAAAAGAGCCTCCTTGTAAAAATAATGATATATACAGTGGGGAGAACAAGTATTTGATACACTGCCGATTTTGCAGGTTTTCCTACTTACAAAGCATCTAAAGGTCTGTAATTTTTATCATAGGTACACTTCATCTAAAACAAAAATCCAGAAAATCACATGGTATGATTTTAAGTAATTAATTTGCATTTTATTGCATGACATAAGTATTTGATCACCTACCAACCAGTAAGTATTCCGGCTCTCACAGACCTGTTAGTTTTTCTTTAAGAAGCCCTCCTGTTCTCCACTCATTACCTGTATTAACTGCACCTGTTTGAACTCGTTACCTGTATAAAAGACACCTGTCCACACACTCAATCAAACAGACTCCAACCTCTCCACAATGGCCAAGACCAGAGAGCTGTGTAAGGACATCAGGGATAAAATTGTAGACCTGCACAAGGCTGGGATGGGCTACAGGACAATAGGCAAGCAGCTTGGTGAGAAGGCAACAACTGTTGGCGCAATTATTAGAAAATTGAAGAAGTTCAAGATGACAGTCAATCACCCTCGGTCTGGGGCTCCATGCAAGATCTCACCTCATGGGGCATCAATGATCATGAGGAAGGTGAGGGATCAGCCCAGAACTACACGGCAGGACCTGGTCAATGACCTGAAGAGAGCTGGGACCACATTCTCAAAGAAAACCACTAGTAACACACTACGCCGTCATGGATTAAAATCCTGCAGCGCACGCAAGGTCCCCCTGCTCAAGCCAGCGCATGTCCAGGCCCGTCTGAAGTTTGCCAATGACCATCTGGATGATCCAGAGGAGGAATGGGAGAAGGTAATGTGGTCTGATGAGACAAAAATTGAGCTTTTTGGTCTAAACTCCACTCGCCGTGTTTGGAGGAAGAAGAAGGATGAGTACAACCCCAAGAACACCATCCCAACCGTGAAGCATGGAGGTGGAAACATCATTATTTAGGGATGCTTTTCTGCAAAGGGGACAGGACGACTACACCGTAGAGGGGAGGATGGATGGGGCCATGTATCGCGAGATCTTGGCCAACAACCTCCTTCCCTTAGTAAGAGCATTGAAGATGGGTCGTGGCTGGGTCTTCCAGCATGACAACGACCTGAAACACACAGCCAGGGCAACTAAGGAGTGGCTCCGTAAGAAGCATCTCAAGGTCCTGGAGTGGCCTAGCCAGTCTCCAGACCTGAACCCAATAGAAAATCTTTGGATGGAGCTGAAAGTCCGTATTGCCCAGCGACAGCCCCAAAACCTGAAGGATCTGGAGAAGGTCTGTATGGAGGAGTGGGCCAAAATCCCTGCTGCAGTGTGTGCAAACCTGGTCAAGACCTACAGGAAACGTATGATCTCTGTAATTGCAAACAAAGGTTTCTGTACCAAATATTAAGTTCTGCTTTTCTGATGTATCAAATACTTATGTCATGCAATAAAATGCAAATTAATTACTTAAAAATCATACAATGTGATTTTCTGGATTTTTGTTTTAGATTCCGTCTCTCACAGTTGAAGTGTACCTATGATAAATATTACAGACCTCTACATGCTTTGTAAGTAGGAAAACCTGCAAAATCGGCAGTGTATCAAATACTTGTTCTCCCCACTGTGTGTGTATATATATATATATATAACCAAAAATAAACATTTAATAATAAAGGAAAAAATGTGTTTAAACAAAAATAGTTTATTACTTCCAAAAGTGAGGGGGGAGGTGGGTTCAAAAATAAATAAGGCCCACTGAGTTCACCCCATTTCAGATTGCCTTCAGTAGCTGATGAGGCGATAATAAATATTTTTTAAAAATTGAAAGTCCATGCAGGTTGTGCAATAATAAAATCTGTGCACTAAATTGATCTAAACTACATTCAAATTCAACAACAACGTGTTCTTATGTTAAAATACGTTTCACTAACAACCAGACTCTGCTACTGGAAAAAGTAATCAAACTTCACCAACTCAGTTTGCCAGTGTATGGATGTATGCAATGTATTCCACCCTGAATTTCCTTACCATTGATGGCCACTAATGATGGCTGTTTCTGCTGCCCTGAGTTCCCAGAGGATTCCCCAGCCTCTTCCAGTCTTTCAGTGCCCTCATCACTTTCCTCATTGGCGTCTTCGTCCTCCCCACTGACTTCTTGCTGTCTCTCCTTGCCACTCTCCTGTTCTTTCAGCCCTTCAGGCTTTTCCTTCTCTCCGTTTCTCCTCACATCGCTCTCGTTCTTCACCGTGCCTTTTTCTCTGCCTCTTTTGGTCTGTTCAGACTTCAGTGAGGGAGCGAGGAGGGACAACGTGGACAGGATGGTATCAGAGTCATAGAAGAAAAGATCTTGAAAAGAGAGAGAATCCAAATAACTCCAAATTCTCTTTCAGGAGAATCCCCCACAAGCATTGACCCCAGAGGTTAACACAAGTTCAAATAGATCACCTGAGGGATCCTAACCTTTTTTTAGGTGCCCCAGATTTCTATGATGCTGCAGCAGTGTCTTCAGATGCTCAGGGTCAGAGACAGACTGCTGACACTCCTCCAGGTCAGCAGGGGTCAGTTTGAGAATGGATGCTGTCTGAGGGAGAGAATAAGCAGAACAGAGAAAAGCACAGTCCAATCCCACATGACCCCTAGACCCTACCCCATTGACACGTATTGATGTTTATTCATTCATGGAAGGAGGTCATTTAAACATTTTTAAAAATCCTACATTTCAAGCAAGTCTTACAAATGAATGTCAACATTAGATGATCTAATAGGATGGAGATGGTACCTGTGTAAAGCTGGGCACTGGCAGCATCTCCTCCAGTCTGTCGAAGAACTGCCACACCAGTATCTGCAGTGCTGTGTCGTACCTAGTGCTGTACTGCACAGGGAACACCTCCTTCAGCACAGAGAAGGAAAGGGAGAGTCATGTGGTTTTAGCCAAGGCATATGTAGTAATTTAATCATATTCAATATTCACCTTGAGGTTATTCAAGTCTAGGGATGGGCAACTTTAATGGGGGTGGGGGCCACAAAAAATCTGAACTCATCAGGGGCCGCAGTTGCTCGCGAGTCTGCGTACCCATATGTGCATATCTCCCCACCACCACATTTTAGCCCTCTTGACAGAAGGGAGAAACATTTTGTTTTAGATTAAATTTTGTGCAATTCTACACATTTTGCCATGGAGCGTTAAGAAAATGTTGCAGTTTTAAAGCAAGTTTGCTGCAATTCTACACATTTTGCCATAGGGTGGAGAGAAATGTTTGCAGTTTTTAATATGATATCTGAGTGAGACTAACACAATCAATGGGGGCCCCCCAGCTGGTAATTCAACCATTATTACCAAGTTTAGATAGCTGGCCGCTAGACTCATTTATCAATCTAAAATGTTTTAACTGAAATGGGCAAATTGTTATTATTATATTTTTTTGTTTTACCCCTTTTTCATGATATCCAATTGGTAGTTACAGTCTTGTCCCATCGCTGCAACTCCCGTATGGACTCGGGAGAGGCGAAGGTCGAGAGCCATGCGTCCACCGCAACACGACCCTGCCAAGCCGCACTGCTTCTTGACACACTGCTCGCTTAACCCGGAAGCCAGCCGCACCAATGTGTGCGGAGGAAACACAGTACAACTGGCGACTGTCAGCGTGCATGCGCACAGCCCACCACAGGAGTCGCTAGAGCGCGATAGGACAAGGACATCCCGGCCGACCAAACCCTACCCTAATCCGGACGACGCTGTGCGTCGCCTCATGGGTCTCCCAGTCGCGGCCGGCTGCGACACAGCCCGGGATTGAATCCGGATCTGTAGTGATGCCTCAAGCACTGCAGTGCCTTAAACCACTGCGCCACTCGGGGGCCGACATGGGCTAATTGAGTGACTATCAGTGACTGACGTAAGACAAAAACTGTTATTGAACAAACCAATTTCGAAATTGCACCTCGTGTATTCTACTATTCTAACTCGCAACAGTAAGTTGAAACCCCGACTGAGTTGACAAAAAATTATAATTGAGTTGGCCATCCCTGTTCTAGTCCTTTGAAGGTGGGATTCGTAACATCTAGATGTTAGATATTATCTCACCTGAAAAAAGTGTTCCCTCTTCGTTGCGTCGTCTAGCAGAGTTTGGACCAGCTCCACAAAGTTATCCTTTGAGGCCTCCACTTCTTTGTCTTTGCTCTGAATATGTAAATCACACACACAAAACAACTGTAAACAACTACAATGAGAACTAGGTAAAGCAGACTTGCCATTAACAGACTGATGTGTGTTACACACCCTTACCCCTTTACGTGTTGTGCATGAATGGATTCTGTCCAGGTGGGGCTGGGTTGTTTTGTAGCCAGCTGGGTTAGACTACACACCACGACACAATTCAAGAACCAGCTGAAACAGGAGGCGTATACTGTTGTAGCTATGAACAAATTATTACTGAACAAAAATAAACACAACATGTAAAGTGTTGGTCCCATGTTTCATGAGCAGAAATAAAAGATCCCACAAATTTTCCACACGCACAAAAAGCTTATTTTTCTCAAATGTGTTTATATCCTGTTAGTGAGCATTTCTCCTTTGCCAAGATAATCCATCCACCTGACAGGTGTGCATATCAAGAAGCTGATTAAACAGCATGATCATTACAAAAGGTGCACCTTGTGCTGGGAAAATAAAAGGCCACCAAAATGTGCTGTTTTGTCACACAACACAATGCCACAGATGTCTCAAGTTGAGGGAGCGTGCAATTGGCATGCTGATTGCAGGAATGTCCACCAGAGCTGTTGCCAGAAAATGGAATGTTCATCTCTCTACCATAAGCCGCCTCTGAAGTCATTTTAGAGAGTTTTGCAGTACGTACAACCGGTCTCGTAACCGCAGACCACGTATAACCACGCCAGCCCAGGACCTCCATATCTGGCTTCTTCACCCGCGGGATCGTCTGAGCCCAGCCACCCGGACAGCTGATGAAACTGTGGGTTTGCACAACCAAAGCATTTCTGCACTAACTGTCAGAAAGAGTCTCAGGGAAGCTCATATGTGTGCTCTGCATCCTCACCAGGGTCTTGACCTGACTGCAGTTCGGCATCATACCCGACTTCAGTGTGCAAACACTCATCTTCGATGGCCACTGGCACGCTGGAGAATTGTGCTCTTCACGGATTAATCCCAGTTTCAACTGTACCGGGCAGATGGCAGACAGCGGGAATGGCGTTGTGTGGGAGAGTGGTTTGCTGATGTCAATGTTGTGAACAGAGTGCCCCATGGTGGCGGTGGAGATATGGTATGAGCAGGCATAAGCTATGGACAAAGAACACAATTGCATTTTATCGATGGCAATTTGAATGC
This sequence comes from Coregonus clupeaformis, assembly GCF_020615455.1. Lineage (NCBI taxonomy): Eukaryota > Metazoa > Chordata > Actinopteri > Salmoniformes > Salmonidae > Coregonus > Coregonus clupeaformis. The sequence continues at coordinate 17,194,683 of NC_059230.1, read as the reverse complement.
ACAGAGATACCATGACGAGATCCTGAGGCCCATTGTTGTGTCATTCATCCACCGCCATCACCCTCATGTTTCAGCATGATAATGCACGGCCACATGTCGTAAGGATCAGTACACAATTCCTGGAAGCTGAAAATGTCCTATTTCTTCCATGGCCTGCATACTCACCAGACATGTCACCTATTGAGCATGTTTGGGATGCTCTAGATCGACGTGTACGACAGCGTGTTCCAGTTCCCGCCAATATCCAGCAACTTCGTACAGCCATTGAAGAGGAGCGGGACAACATTCCACAGGCCACAATCAACAGCCTGATCAACTCTATGCGAAGGAGATGTGGCGCTGCATGAGGCAAATCGTAGTCACACCAGATACTGAGTCAAATATGTAACTGATAATGAGTGTAACTGATAAGTGTGACATCCAGGGGCTTGGGGTGAACAAAGGTCTGAATCTCACCAAATGGCTCACATTATACTTTAGTGGTAGACATTTCTCAAATTATTTCCCCAACCCTACACCATTCCCAACCCTCAACACTTCCACCTGTCTCACCCTCACTCTCAGTCCCAGGATGAGTTGGACCCTTTGCCTGAACGTCAGGAGCTCCGGAACCATCTCTGTCACCAGAGTCACAAACTCCTCCAGCTTCCCATACTGCATCACGTTACGCTGCTGAGCCACTTGCCACATGGATGCAGACATCAGACGTAGTGGTGGCACCAGGAGACGTAGGGAGGATAGAGGGAGATGGGGACCTGTCACCAGAGGAGGAAGTTAGACAGTTCATGTCAGTACACTCCACTGTTTTTGTGTGGCATTTGAGTCTTTGTAAACAATTATGCTATATGTTTGAAATGTCAGTCTCATGAGCAGCGTTTAGAGACAGGTAGCCCAATTCTGGTCTTTTGACCAATCACATGAGATCTTTTTCAGAGCTGATATGACTGGTCAAAACACCAATTAGTGAAAAAAGATCAGAATTGGGCTGCCTGTCTAAACGCAGCCATGGACTGCCAGTCCTTGCACCCATTAGCTCTTTAGCTAGCTATTTGTATTTCCCCAGCCCTTACCTTACCAAAGTAGCAGTGTCAGGCTTGTTAACATTACAATGAAAATCATTAACACAATTCAACAAACCTGAAAATGTTGATGTAGGGTCCATTTCCCCACTCACTTGGGGAAACTTTCCCCAAATGTGTTTGTCCTTGTTAGATCTAAAGTACTATTTTCTCATTCTATAAGGTTGAGGAGTGCCCAGAGTGTTAACTCTACGATAACAAGAAAATGCTGGCCCCTGTGATGCATCTTATCGAAGTTAGACAGGCATGGTCCGTCATGGGCATCGATCTCATAGGCCCTTTTGAGGAGAAAACCGCAGCTGGTAACCAGTATGCCCTTACCATGACTGACCTCTTCCGCAAATGGGTGATTGCTGAACCCTTGGAAGGCAAATCGGGACCAGAGATCGCTTCGATAGTCACCAACAAACTTCTTGATTTTGGACTTGTTGACAAAATCATCACTGACCGGGGAGGGGAGTTTGCAAACGATGTACGTAGTGTTACTGTCACTGTCAAACATTGGTCATGAAAAGTCTAACACTTTCGAATCACAACTATGCAAGTGCTATGTTTGTCACTTTTTGTTTTTCAGCTCAACAGAACCATCTTTGAGAAGTTTGGAATCGAACACTGTGTCTCGTCTGCCTACTATCCTCAGACAAATGGACAAGACGAGAGGACGAACCAAACCGTCAAAAGGACTCTGGCGAAATACTGTGAAGACCATCCGGAAGAATGGGATCTCCATTTGAAGGGTGTTGCTTACGCCATCAACACTTCATCCCAGGCATCCACAAAGCACTCTCCGTACTTTGTGCTTTTTCACTGGCACCCAAATATGCCAGAGGCACTGAATGCATGTCCCATGGGTGATGACATTGTCATCGGAGATCCAGCTAAGGACATGGAAGAGAAGATTGAGACAGTTACAGCCCTACATGCAGAGGTTTTGGCAAACATTCAGAAGGCCCTGGCAAAGCAGAAGATCCAATACGAGTCAAAAAATAGGAAACGTGGGAGGTCCTTTGTGATAAAGGATAGAGACGAAATCCTGAAGCGTGACACAATGCAAGACGCCAAAGAGGGGCCATTTCATTATAAAAGAGGTCTCTGAAAAAGGTGTTGCTACTCTGGAAAATGAGCGGGGCATTCAGAAGACAAACGTTGGTGACCTGAAGCCATACAGTCGAAGAGTCCCTGCTTTCCCGAAAGTGTCTGCCCACTTTAAGTAGATATAAAAGTTGTTATTCATATGTTTTCTTTAGTTATTTTTTAAGCATTAGGGACAGTTTAGGGTTGATCCTTTACAGTACAAAAGGTAGAATACAGTGCATTCGTAAAGTATTCAGACCCCTTCACCTTTTCCACATTTTGTTACGGTACAGCCTCAAATTCATTAAATCGTTTTTTTTCTCTCATCAATCTACACAAAAAATTGAAATATTACATTTACATAAGTATTCAGACCCTTTACTCAGTACTTTGTTGAAGCACCTTGGCAGCGATTACAGCCTCAAGTCTTCTTGGGTATGACACTACAAGCTTGGCACACCTGTATTTGGGGAGTTTCTCCCATTCTTCTCTGCATATCCTCTCAAGCTCTGTCAGGTTGGATGGGGAGCGTCGCTGCACAGCTATTTTCAGAGATGTTCGATCGGGTTCAAGTCCGGGCTCTGGCTGGGCCACTCAAGCACATTCAGAGACTTGTCCCAAAGCCACTCCTGCGTTGTCTTGGCTGTGTGCTTAGGGTCGTTGTCCTGTTGGAAGGTGAACCATCACCCCAGTCTGAGGTCCTGAGTGCTCTGGAGCATGTTTTCATCAAGGATCGCTCTGTACTTTGCTCCGTTCATCTTTCCCGACTAGTCTCCCAGTCCTTGCCGCTGAAAAACATCCCCACAGCATGATGCTGCCACCACCATGCTTCACTGTAGGGATGGTATTGGCCAGGTGATGAGCGGTGCCTGGTTTCCTCCAGATTTGACGCTTGGCACTCAGGCCAAAGTGTTCAATCTTGGTGTAGCCAGGTGGTAAAAGCGCATAGCTGTATTAATTTATATCCACTAGATGGCACTGTCCCTTTAAGAGATCCATAAATGAGGTGTGCAAGTGGTTATGGGATGGTGCATGCGCAGTGTGTAATAGTGAGTGCAAGCAATTACACTGGAGAGCTGTTGAAATCCATTGTGGGTCCAACGTTACTTTAGATTGACATGAGGATATTAGCTTCTTGCTAGCTGAATACCAGTGCTCTCAGAACCACGTTGTGGAGTTGATGATAACATTATTTGAAGCTGCTGTTTGGGTGAGATGAGGATCTACTGTTCCATGTGGGGTTAGGGTATCACGTGGACAGCGTGTTTACCGCAGAGCCACTACCGGTTATGCATTTCACTTTGTACTCTGATTGTTTTATGCACTTCAATAACTGATTTCACTTGTTTGTGATTTAGACTGAACTTTACTTGATGGTGACTTCATCTTGTGGTGATTTCCCTTCTACATGATCCTATTTTAAATTTAAGCTTCGGCAGAATAAACAACCCCAAATTATTTCAATCTTGGTTTCATCAGACCAGAGAATCTTGTTCAGGTTCTTGGTCACCTCCCTTACCAAGGCCCTTCTCCCCATATTGCTCAGTTTGGTCTGGAAGCCAAGCTCTAGGAAGAGTCTTGGTGGTTCCAAACCTCTTCCATTTAAGAATGACGGAGGCCACTGTGTTCTTGGGGACCTTCAATGTTGCAGAAATGGGTTGGTACCCTTCCCCAGATCTGTGTCTCGTCTCGGAGCTCTACAGACTATTCCGTCGACCTCATGGCTTGGTTTTTGCTCTGACTTACACTGTCAACTGTGGGACCTTATATAGACAGGTGTGTGTGAGCCATCCCAAATCATGTCCAATCAATTGAATTTACCACAGGTGGACTCCAATCAAGTTGTAGAAACATCAAGGATGATCAATGGAAACAGGATGCACCTGAGCTCAATTTCGAGTTTCATAGCAAAGGGTCTGAATTCTTATGTACATAAGGTATTTCTGTTTTTTTATTTTCAATACATTTGCAAACATTTCTAAAAACCTGTTTTCGCTTTGTCATTATGGGGTATTGTGTGTATATTGATGAGGGGGATTAAAAAAAATCCATTTTAGAATAAGGCTGTAACATAACAAAATGTGTTAAGAGTGAAGTTATCTGAATACTTTCCGAATGCACTGTATATGTTCTAATATGGTTGACAGATTTCAGACAACCCTGGCTACAGTGCTAACAGTCAGAGTGAGGCAGAGACAGATCAGACTGCAGATCAGGTTGTAGTTGAGGGAAGTGGCACAACTGACAATGGTATGATATGCCTTATATCACTTATTTTTATTCAAGCGATACTAGCAAGAGCTGTGTGGGTTTCTTTATTTTGAAGTTATCACATTGTTCCCATGCACCTGCAACAAGTTCTCGTGTTTTTGTTTTTGAAATGATGTATTCAATAGAGAAATTATTGAAAGTTGCTAGAACACTAATCAACTTTGAAATAATAACAACAGGACCGACCAGATTCTCGACGGAGGAGTTTCAGATTCTGATTTCAGATATCGGCAAGGTAAAGAAGTAAAATAGTTCAAGTTTAAATCATGTGAACCCTTTCCTGTGATAATATTTGATAATTTTGCTGTTTGGTTTTTATCTCCAGCGCGCCCTTTCCAGGATCTATAGAGGCAGGATCTATAAAGAGGAAACCAATGAGCAGAGTATAATCCTCAGAATCGGAAATGCACTTACCACTCTGGAGGACTTCAAGAGACTCTGGCCGACAAAGAGGAGTTTCCCTTGGGTGTCTGAGGGTGTGAGTACAATTGTAATACGTGATATCTTGCTCAACATGTAGCAGTTTTACAGTAACACTAGTATCACTGTCTTGGTTTCACATTTTGATGCTCACTGTCTTCTAATTATCTACAGTCTATAGACACAAGGTTATCCCAGCTAGTAGCAGAAGCGGAGCTAGTAGCAGAAACGGAGACCAAGTATGTGAGTATACAAATGTATTAGAAGTGTAGTAATTAATGTAATGTCTAACGCAAACATCTCCCCTCATACAGTGTAACGATTTCTTTCAATAGGTGAAAGCACTTCCCCTATGTGTATTCATATCCTGGTTGCGCAGATGGACTAACAGCAGACATATCCATGAACGTGTCCTTTCTTGTTACCTGAAGGTATGAAATGCAGACTGACTTAACTGAATTACTTTACCACCTTTTGAAATGACTGCACTCTCCTGATTCATATTTAGTAATTTATTTGAGAAGGTATTTAAATTCTTAAACTCTAAACCCAAACAGGATGTTCAGACAAACAGCAAGGTCCTTCTTCCTCTGTGTGTGGGAGCTGATCCTGAGAAAGGGGACCATTACATCCTTTGGTGCGTGTCCACTTAATGATATACAGTACCAGTCAAAAGTTTGGACACACCTACTCATTTAAGTTTTTTGTTTTTTTTACTATTTTCTACATTGTAGAATAATAGTGAAGACATCAAAACTATGAAATAACACATATGGAATCATGTAGTAACAAAAAAAAAGTGTTAAACAAATCAAAATATATATTTTATGAGATTCTTCAAATAGCCCCCCTTTGCCTTGATGACCGCTTTGCACAAGCTTAGCATTCTCTCAACCAGCTTCATGAGGTAGTCACCTGGAATGCAGGTCTCATGAGATATGCATGTATTTAATATATTTGACAGGTCTTTGATGGCAAGTCCAAGCAGATCTGAGTGTACGACTCAAAGGGCTCCCGCCAAGGCAATGGATCAGAGGATCTGGAATTGCTGAGGTACCTCTAGAGACAAACTTGTAAGACACTCACAACGCAGTCCAGTCTTCCGTTCCACAGGTAACTCAAGTATTTGGTAGTAGTGTTGACAGTTGATTTGGCTTTACCACTAATTAGCATTATATTTATTTGCAGTGCTGCCATTTACTTTCGACACAAGGATTGCTCCAGCAGAGGCTACCACGTTCCTGTTGGTTTTGGGTAACGTGAGAGACGGTAAGTAAAGTTAAATTAGCTAGTTGTGCTAGCTAGTGTATTACGGAATGGCAGATATCTAGCTCAATACATTTGGTTATCAAAATAACATATTTGAACATTGTCAGGGTAACTAGTGGAGATGTGAAACAGTTGTCTATACTTTGGCTAAAACCTAGGTTTTATATTAGTTTATTTCGCAAGCTTGGTGAGAAAAACATCCGCAATATGACGTCACAACAATCAGAACGATTGGGAACTATTTCATGCTGGGAAGATTTTTACATGATCCCGCCCAATTCTGATATTTTTTTCAACTAATTGACAAATTTAATCAGATCTTTTCACCTCAGAACTTTTTTTAGAGCTGAACTGATTGGTCAAAAGACCAATTAGTTAAATATCAGAATTGGGCTGCCTATCTAAACGCAGCCATGGACTGCCAGTCCTTACCAAAGAAGTGGCAGTGTCATGCTTGTACGACGTTAAACAACAAAAAGCATGAACATAACAATTCAACAAACCTGAAAATGTTAACGTAGGGTCCATTTCCCCACTCACTTGGGGCAACTTTCCAATTTGTTAGCAGGTGTTGCACCGCGGCAAAAAGTGGTTTTAAATGTTAGCTAGCTAGCGATGCATTGCCAACAAAACATAATGTAAAGCTTGCCTGACTAGTAAACAATATTTCGCCCTAAGATAGGTTTTTACTATTTTCTGAACTACTAAGCATAACTTGTCACCACCATTTAACTAGCTAAGTACTTTTTTGTCTGCTACCAGAAATGTTTTGAAACGAGTCTGCGGTTTTTCTTCACCACGCCAGAGAGGACCTCTGTAGCTCAGCTGGTAGAGCACGGCGCTTGTAACGCCAAGGTAGTGGGTTCGATCCCCGGGACCACCCATACACAAAAATGTATGCACGCACGACTGTAAGTCGCTTTGGATAAAAGCGTCTGCTAAATGGCATATTATTATTATTGTAATGACCTGACTAGAACATAAAAGAACAACTGTCCAGACAGAGGATTGAGTTTACGAATGGACGGTTTATTAAACCAACTTTACACAGGCTACTGTTTGGCCGTAGCCCACGCCAAATAAATGAAAGATAACCCACAAGCCAATCGTGACCTTATCTTGTGAAGCCCAGACGTAAAGAGAGAGAACAAAGGCTAAACCTGGTCTTAACTTCCAATGCTCCAGCCCCCTGCCCAACCCCCCTCCACGCCACTCCGCCAACCGCCAGGATGCCCGGCATCAGAACATTCCAGGCATTCCCGTGATTGGCAGATAGCAGGTTGATTGACATGTCGGACCCCGCGAACACTGGGTACTGTTAGGTACAACACAACCATCTACTAGCCTAACACATAACACACAGCTGTCTGTGCGGGTCGCTACATTATTATTAGGACCGGTCAACTACAGAGGCCCAACTCGGCAGAAAATATGTCTCCCTCCAGCAGCAGGCGGCGTTGTTTCGCCCACCAGGCAAGGAGTTTTTGTATTGAGGTCAATAAGTGTCGAATTTGGTAAACATCAAAATGTATGGTTTATTTTCTACGTGAGGTTTATTGATAAAATATAAGTTTCGTAATGCGTAAGTTATGAGTGTACTGATATAAGTAGGACACGTGACATTCAGAAAAAACACTATCGGAGTTCATATGGTATGAGGCTAGTAGCATAGCAGCTCTCTACATTGAATACAGGCGGTAAACGTCAACATCCCTCATCAAATATTCAAAAAAGGATTACAAGAATGAGATGTATCCACCAATCCAAAGAAAGGATATGCGGGAGCTAGACAGCCCGCCATGCCACTTTGTGGACAATAGCTGTGTTCGAATACCCATACTGTATGTACTATAAGTTCATTTTAGTATACTGTAAACGAACGGTATCCTTTCAGTTGAGCGTCCTAGCGATTCACCTGTCTACCGGAAGTTGATGCTGTTGCTATGCAACCTCTTGCTAGCGTAACAAATTACTAGCTAGACATTTTACGATTTAGGGTGTGTTCGTAAATTCAATCTGGAGTGCCAGAGTGCGCTCTTAAATTCAGAGTGTTGTCAGATTGTCCGTTTGTAAATTCAGAGCTCTAGGAGCGTTCAGGAGGAGTGTAGGGCTGATCAGAACGTTCTGACCTCACAACGGCAGTCAAGCACCCAAGCTAACTAGCTAGCTACTTCCAGACACAAATGAGAGAACGCCTCACTCTAACCATTTTACTCGCCCTAGCAGAGCTGATCAGGCTGTTTTCATGTTATCCATTGCGTTGGTGACTAACTGTGCTGCTGGCAACAATTTAATTGTGCCTTTTTGCCGACGTTTACTGACACCGGCCATATTCAACGGGTGTTGAGCGTTCGTAAATCCATCAGGTATTCTGCGCTCTGGCACACTCAGACGAGTGTTCTGAAATCGGAGTAGACAGAATTAACAATGTCCATTGAGAACGCACAACGACTATACCACTTACCTAAGCGAAGAATGACGTGAATAATCAAGTCAATAAACGTTGGGTAGTTAGTTAGCATATAGTTAATATACTGGCAAGCTAGCTAACATACCGCTACATACTGCTGTAATGATATGCGGTTCGTAAGGATAGCGTAGCTGAGAAATTGTCAGTTAACGTGTTGAAAAGTCATGACTTTATTACATTGCTTAACATTTGTCATTAGTTAAAGCAATACATTTGTATCCGCTCAATTCGGCTACATATTTTCCGCCATTTTCTTCAAATCTGAAAACGTTATGAAGCCACGCCAATTTTCTGAAGAATTGCATTATGGGCCCTAAACGAACGGAAATAGTGTCCACCGCTTGTATACTTCGTATTTGGGCTAATTTAGTACGACATCCGGAAAATTTTGGCATTCTAACTTTATCCATACTATGACCAATAAGCATACTACATACTCAATTTACGTCTCAATAGTACGGTTAGTATGAGTATAAAAGCACAGCTAATGACTCCCATTGGTAAGGCTGAGAGGCATGTATCTCATCAGTATAGCTATCCATAATCTTTGACCACGCTCAATTTCTTGCGCGTTATGGGAGTCACGTGGTATGCAGCAGAGCCTCCCATTGGCCTTTTGCTCAATGAATTGATGTGACCCCCAACAAGGTGTATCATGTAAAGTAAACCACTGGAGGGAGGCAGACACCTATTGGAAAAACGGGGGTAAATCTCAATAGTTTATCATGAATTCCTCTCTTTAGCTTCTTGCCTTGATTTTATCGTGTGAAGTTAGGTCATGTGGATATTTGTTTTTCATTTGTTTGTTTTTTAACACCAGCAAACCATTCCTGTAGATGCTTAGGGCAAAAACTTTCCCATACAAAAAAAGATTGCAGTTTTGAAACTGCAGTAAAAGTGCAGTAAATGCAGTTGACTGTGGTATTTTGGAAGCAGTAATTGCAGAATAGTGTACTGAAATTGAACTGCAGTTATACTGCACTGTAACTGCAGTTACACTGCAAAATTACTGCAGTGAAAAACACTTATTTGATGCAGTATTTTCAGCATACTGCAGTTATACTGCACTCTGACTGCAATCTTTTTTCGTAAGGGTTATTATAGAATAGGTAGCATTTTTTGAACATCATCAAAATATTGAATAATAATAAGGGATAATCAACAAGGGGCTATGCGCTCTCTGGAAAATAATGAACAACGTGGAAGGTGTGTCTCAGGACGAACTAGCCTCCTTCCACGGAGTTGTATTATTTTCCAGAGAAAGCATAGAGCCCCAAGGTGATTGTTCCTTTTATACCATGGCTATAATTTAACACATTTGCTGGTAGAAATGTGTTCAACATCCACTGAAGTAGCTATCAAGTTGACTAGATAGCAACAATAGTTGCCTTGGTAAGCAAACAGACTTGCTAGTTTAGCTAACCAAAGCATCAGTCCTAGCTTGCTAATATAAAAATCGAATTCAACAATGCTAATGTTTTCAATTAGAATTTTGTTTTCAAAAGCAGCTCAAACATAGAACATGTAAGAATGAACTATAGCCCCTGAATTCTACCGTGGATATATACTGTGCATTATAGGGAAATAATGCACGCTCTAGAATGCCCTTCAAGCAGTGGTGTAAAGTACTTAAGTAAAAATACTTTAAAGTACTACTTATGTAGTTTTTTGGGGTATCTGTACTTTACAATATATATTTTTGCCAACTTTTACTTTACTAAATTTCTAAAGAAAATAATGACACTCAAAAGTACTCGTTACATTTTGACAGGAAAATGGTCCAATTCACACACTTATCAAGAGAACATCCCTGGTCATCCCTACTGCCTCTGATCTGGCGGACTCACTAAACACAAATGCTTTGTTTGTAAATTATGTCTGAGTGTTGGAGTGTGCCCCTGGTATCGTCAATAAAAAATTAAAAACTAGAAAATTGTGCTGGCTGGTTTTCTTAATATAAGGAATTTGAAATGATTTATACTTTTACTTTTGATACTTAAGTATATTTAAAACCAAATACTTTTAGACCTTTACTCAAGTAGTATTTTACTGGGTGACTTTCACTCAAGTCATTTTCTATTAAGGTATCTTTACTTTTACTCAAGTATGACAATTGAGTACTTTTTCCACCACTGCCTTCAAGCCAATCAGAAATGAGTATTCAACAAGCCCACGATATAATGCCAGAGAAGCCGGTGTTTGGAGCATATATAGGCACAGAATTTATTCATACCGTTTTCATCCTTTCACAAGATGTAGTCCTGACACAAATGTAGGGTTGCTACCCAAGCCGGCTGGTCGTTCATTCTATCGGTTCGGTTGCCAGAGACGTGACCCAGTCATTAAGTATTTTTGTTCTGTATCTATGGACACGACCCAGTCGTTCGTTCTAAATGTTCTATTGCCATACTAGCTGGCAAAGTTCTCATCCCTTGCTTGCTAGCTAGCCAACTACGGCTAACTTAGTCACGTCAAACAGTGCAGCCTGACTAACAGCAAAGTAGCTGCATTTGCATTTGTTTAAGCGGTTTTCTAGTGACATTTATTTATTAAGAATGAGCTAATGATGCGTGATTTAACCTGGCATAGAAAATGTGCTCTCTTGTCAAGACACTGTTGTCCAGAGGAGCTAGCCAACAACACAGCTAACACAATCACTTCAAACTGAAGCTGGAAAGACTGCAAACTAGCTGTATATCGTTTTACCTGTTTTCTATTGACATATCCATACAAATTATGCTGATTCATGATTGACTGGCTGAGAAAAGCTGCCTGCCTGTCTCATCCTGACTCCCACACATGCCAAACCTGTTATCATTTAACAAGTGTCGTATCAATTTGAGGTTTGTCAATGTCAGTAAGGAAAAGATGAGTCTGTTCTACTCATGATATACAGTGCATTCGGAAAGTATTCAGACCCCTTCACTTTTTCCACATTTTGTTATGTTACAGCCTTATTCTAAAATGGATTCAATAAAAAGAAAATCCTCAATCTACACACAATAGCCCATAATGACAAAGCGAAAACAGGTTTATACATTTTTGCAAATGTATATAGAAATACAATTTAAAAAGTACCTTATTTACATAAGTATTCAGACCCTTTGCTATGAGACTCGAAATTGAGCTCAGGTGCATCCTGTTCCCGTTGATCATCCTTGAGATGTTTCTACAACTTGATTGGAGTCCACCTGTGGTAAATTCAATTGATTGGACATGATTTGGAAAGGCACACACCTGTCTATATAAAGGTCCCACAGTTGACGGTGCATGTCAGAGCAAAAACCAAGCCATGAGGTCGAAGGAATTGTCCGTAGAGCTCCGAGACAGGATTGTGTCGAGGCACAGATCTGGGGAAGGTTATCAAAACATTTCTGCAGCATTGAAGGTCCTCAAGAACACAGTGGCCTCCATCATTCTTAAATGGAAGAAGTTTGGAACCACCAAGACTCTTCCTAGAGCTGGCCGCCCGGCCAAACTGAGCAATTGGTGGAGAAGGGCCTTGGTCAGGGAGGTGACCAAGAACCCGATGGTCACTCTGACAGAGCTCCAGAGTTCCTCTGTGGAGATGGGAGAACCTTCCAGAAGGACAACCATCTCTGCAGCACTCCACCAATCAGGCCTTTATGGTAGAGTGGCCAGACGGAAGCCACTCCTCAGTAAAAGGCACATGACAGTCCGCTTGGAGTTTGCCAAAAGGCACCTAAAGGACTCTGACCATGAGAAACAAGAATCTCTGGTCTGATGAAACCAAGATTGAACTCCTTGGCCTGAATGCCAAGCGTCACGTCTGGAGGAAACCTGGCACCATCCCTATGGTGAAGCATGGTGGTGGCAGCATCATGCTGTGGGGATGTTTTTCAACGGCAGGGACTGGGAGACAAGTCAGGTTTTAGGGAAAGATGAACGGCGCAAAGTAGAGAGAGATCCTTGATGAAAACCTGCACCAGAGCGCTCAGGACCTAAGACTGGGGCAAAGGTTGCCCTTAAATGCATTCGCAAAAATTTCTCAAAACCTGTTTTCGCTTTGTCATTATGGGGTATTTTGTGTAGATTGGGAAACATTTGATTTGATCAATTTTAGAATAAGGCTGTAAAGTAACACAATGTGGAGAAAGTGAAGGGGTCTGAATACTTTCCGAATGCACTGTACATACTATACCACTCAGTGGTTTTGAATTCAACACTAATTCTTTCCAAATTCCATCTGCTTATTGCTCTGCTTGTATGGTTTCGGATTGTATGTTTTCCTCGTATATTGTAGGCAAACTTTTGAAGGGATCTGAACAGTGTGTTTTCATAGACTTGTCTGAGGATTAAAGGTCAGGTGAGCATTGGTGTCATTTAGAATTAACCATGGATAGGTTTTGCAGCACCAATTAAGAAACATATAACAGGAACAGATTTATATATATTCTTTATTTATTTTAAATAAATCAAATGTATATATATATTTATTTTATTTGATCATGCTGTTTAATATGCCCAAATTCTTTTAGGGAAATTTCCCCTTACATAATGTTGGCTCAGTCTTTCCAAATGTGTGGGTGCATAAAAAAAATTAAGGGACATTTGAGAACCAATCTGAACAATAAATGGACCCAAACCTCTATAAATGTGTAGTTCATTCAAAATACATTTGAGGGTGCATGCCCCACAGCTCATATAGGCTGTGATCACAGAATGTTTCATACTCCGCAGATACTGTGACATTCTGTGGGTCTAATCGAGACCAATATGTAATGTAATGAAATCACATTGCTGTGATGTGTTGTGGAGGTAGGAAGATGACCAAATGCGGTGGTAATGTTATTACTTTAAGATTACGTAGCCACAATGTTGTGAGAAGGTAATGTCATGACATTACCAATCCATTATGTCAGGGTTGGTCGTGGTTACGTAACGTGTTTGCTGGTTCATTACTATGGGACAGCTGCAGATCGAATTTCAATATTGAAACAATGTTGCAAATGTCAGACAGACTGCACGGTTTATACAAATCTCCGCTATTGAAAACCACTTGCTAGCTTAACAGAAATGGGAGATAATGTCTAGATGCCATTTACAGTGCAGATCAAGTTTAGAAATTGTCTGGCTGGGCTGATGAAACTGTGGATTGCGCAGTGAGATGGAACAGAGTAAATAGGCATTTCAACGTCATAGCTTTAGACAGTGGTAACTTGTGGAATAGAGACAGGCTGGAATGCGGTTTTAAACAATCAGTGTCCAGGACAAGCAGCGTTCCAAGCCGTGTTGTATTGGCTTTCACATACACACCTCTATGCCTGCTAACAATTCCATCTGAAAATTATCACTGTGCCTCCATAAGAATATAATGTTCATGTTGCTGTCCGAATCAGCTCTTGTATTTATCTCAACTCGCACATTATTTCCCCTTGCTTCCAGCCTAGCATTTAGTTTGGTACAGCGGGGGTTAATTAAGCAATAAGGCCCGAGGGGGTGTGGTATATGGCCAATATACCATGGCTAAGGGCTGTTCTTACGTATGACGCAACGCAGAGTGCCTGGATACGGCCCTTAGCCGTGGTATATTGGCCATATACCACAAACCCCAGAGGTGCCTTATTGCTATTATAAACTTGTTACCAACGTAATTAGAGCAGTAAAAATAAATGTTTTGTCATACACGTGGTATACTTAAGCAATAACGCCCAAGGGGGTGTGGTACAGGGAGGGGAAAAAAGTATTTGATCCCCTGCTGATTTTGTACATTTGCCCACTGACAAAGACATGATCAGTCTATAATTTTAATGGTAGGTTTATTTGAACAGTGAGAGACAGAATAACAACAAAAAAATCCAGAAAAACGCATGTCAAAAATGTTATCAATTGATTTGCATTTTAATGAGGGAAATAGGTATTTGACCCCTCTACAAAACATGACTTAGTACTTGGTGGCAAAACCCTTGTTGGCAATCACAGAGGTCAGACGTTTCTTGTAGTTGGCCACCAGGTTTGCACACATCTCAGGAGGGATTTTGTCCCACTCCTCTTTGCAGATCTTCTCCAAGTCATTAAGGTTTCGAGGCTGACGTTTGGCAACTCAAACCTTTAGATCCTTCCACAGATTTTCTATGGGATTAAGGTCTGGAGACTGGCTAGGCCACTCCAGGACCTTAATGTGCTTCTTCTTGAGCCACTCCTTTGTTGCCTTGGCCATGTGTTTTGGGTCATTGTCATGCTGGAATACCCATTTTCAATGCCCTGGCTGAGGGAAGGAGGTTCTCACCCAAGATTTGACGGTACATGGCCCCGTCCATCGTCCCTTTGATGCGGTGAAGTTGTCCTGTCCCCTTAGCAGAAAAACACCCACAAAGCATAATGTTTCCACATCCATGTTTGACGGTGGGGATGGTGTTCTTGGGGTCATAGGCAACATTCCTCCTCCTCCAAACACGGCGAGTTGAGTTGATGCCAAAGAGCTCGATTTTGGTCTCATCTGACCACAACATTTTCACCCAGTTCTCCTCTGAATCATTCAGATGTTAATTGGCAAACTTCAGACGGGCCTGTATACGTGCTTTCTTGAGCAGGGGGACATTGCGGGCGCTGCAGGATGTCAGTCCTTCACGGCGTAGTGTGTTACCAATTGTTTTCTTGGTGACTATGGTCCCAGCTGCCTTGAGATCATTGACAAGATCCTCCTGTGTAGTTCTGGGCTGATTCCTCTCCGTTCTCATGATCATTGCAACTCCACGAGGTGAGATCTTGCATGGAGCCCCATGCCGAGGGAGATTGACAGTTATTTTGTGTTTCTTCCATTTGCCAATAATAGCACCAACTGTTGTCACCTTCTCACCAAGCTGCTTGGCGACGGTCTTGTAGCCCATTCCAGCCTTGTGTAGGTCTACAATCTTGTCCCTGACATCCTTGGAGAGCTCTTTGGTCTTGGCCATGGTGGAGAGTTTGGAATCTGATTGATTGATTGCTTCTGTGGACAGGTGTCTTTTATACAGGTAACAAGCTGAGATTAGGAGCACTCCCTTTAAGAGTGTGCTCCTAATCTCAGCTCGTTACCTGTATAAAAGACACCTGGAAGCCAGAAATCTTTCTGATTGAGAGGGGGTCATATACTTATTTCCCTCATTAAAATGCAAATGTATTTATAACATTTATGACATGCGTTTTTCTGGATTACTTTGTTATTCTGTCTCTCACTGTTCAAATAAACCAAACATTAAAATTATAGACTGATCATTTCTTTGTCAGTGGGCAAACGTACAAAATCAGCAGGGGATCAAATACTTTTTCCCCCTCACTGTATATGGCCAATATATTCCCCGGCTAAGGACTGTTCTTATGTATGACGCAATGCGGAGTGCCTGGACACAGCCCTTAGCTGTGGTATATTGGCCAATGATCAAAACCCCCGAGGTGCCTTGTTGCTATCATTACTGCTCTAATAACATTGGTTACCAGTTTATAATAGTAATAAGGCACCTCGGGGGTTTGTGGTATATGGCCAATATACCAGCCTGCATAGAAACCATTTAGTTTAGAACTGATAAACAGTCCTTTTGCATAGCAACTATGCAAAAATAATTAATGACTGGTGTCCGTCTGTAGCAACATGACCAAAAGAACTAACAACCAGATTTTTCCGGACTATATCTTCTGGTGAAAGAATGAAATTGTATGAATTGACTTATCAAATAACAATGAAAATATTGTATGTAATTCATTGTTAAGTTTTCTAAAAGCAATAAGGCACACAAGCCAGTGCTGTATCACGAATACAGTCACCAGGTAAATAACGCAATTGTACACGAGGGCGTGCAAAACAACTTTTTTGGCAATACTTTTTTAGCACGGCTGTTCTGCGGTCATAGGTAGGAGGTGGAGCCGAGTACCGTAGATCAGCACAGCCGTACTAAAAATAAGTTGTGTTGCACAACCGAGTGTACAATTCCTTTTCTACAACGGGTTACCAATTAAATAAAACGTTATTTTAATAAATGTATTCATAGGCTACCATTTCATCCCTCGGCAAAAATATAGGCCTAGTCCCGACACATCTATGGTTGCTAGCCAAGCCGACTGGCCGTTCATTCTATCGGTTACCAGAGCCGCTACCCAGTCGTGAAGTCTTTTTGTTCTATATCTATGGACACGACCCAGTCGTTCGTTATAAATGTCCCGCTGGCTGGCAACGCTCATTCCTTGCTTGCTAGCTAGGCAACAACGGCTAACACAATCACGTCAAACCGTGCAGCTAGAATAACAGTGTAGTGTCTGAAAAAGTTATGACTTTGCTGACGTCTGCAAATGGTGTTAGAGGATGTTGACTCAGCTTGAGGAAGCATCTGGGGAGCATTTCTATAGGGGCACCCTAAAACAGAGGAAGTCTGTTAGGTGGAGTCCTGGGATTGGTCTGTAGGGGAAAACACCCATATCAGGTTACATAGGATATATATACTATGGTTTGGGACAAAGGAGGGGAGAATAACATATTAGAGATTGGGGCCGGTTATTCTCCAGATGTCTGCAGAAGTCTGTAAATTGGCGCTGAGATCTTCAAATGTAATAAATAATTATAATCGAGGACAGTGTCAGCGGATTTCTTGTTCTCACAGCATCTCAGCATCGTTTTCTCGACACTACAACAGCAAAGTAGCTGCATTTCATTTTGTTTGACCTGTTTATCGATTGACATTTCTTTCTATATATCGATAAAAATGATACTAATTCATGATTTTGACTGGATGAGAAAGATGTCCGTCTCATCCTGACACGATAATTCTCAATAGGACAGTGGAGATCGATTTTCAATATTGAAACAATGTTGCCCTTATGAAAAAATATTGCAGTTAAAGTGCAGTCTAACTGCGGTATGCTGCGTCCAAAATAACTTTTCTTTCTTACTACAGTCGACTGCAGTTACAAAACTGCAATCTTTTTTTGTAAGGGTGCAAATCGTCAAGAGACAGATAGCAACATTTGTACAAACCTACGTTGTTGCAAACCAAATGTTAGGCTAGAATCAAGGGGAAATAATGTCTAGATGCTATTTACAGTGGCGATCAAGCTAATGAATTGGCTGGCTGGGCTGATGGATTAGTGGATGCACAGGGATTTCTCAGATGGAACAGAAAACAAGATGCCCATTTTTTTTGCATCATAGGCCATGCAAAACTTTTTTTTTTGTATGGTTTAGAACACATCTCAACCAATTACAATTCTTGTTTTGACCAACCTGTTGTAGAATGGGTTGACTGGCACTCCACTATCGAACAATGTCATTTACCGGTGACTGTATTCATGATACAGCACTGCCATTTGTGCCTTATTGCTTAATGATCAAACCCCACATTATCATTTATTGTAGATTCATAAAAAGATAGCCCAAGTATAAAAATGTACAGATTTAGAGCTATATACCTTAGCGTTCATATATATATACCTTAGCGTTCATATACAGTGGGGAGAAAAAGTATTTGATACACTGCCGATTTTGCAAGTTTTCCTACTTACAAAGCATGTAGAGGTCTGTAATTTTTATCATAGGTACACTTCAACTGTGAGAGACGGAATCTAAAACAAAAATCCAGAAAATCACATTGTATGATTTTAAAGTAATTAATTTGCATTTTATTGCATGACATAAGTATTTGATACATCAGAAAAGCAGAACTTAATATTTGGTACAGAAACATTTGTTTGCAATTACAGAGATCATACGTTTCCTGTAGGTCTTGACCAGGTTTGCACACACTGCAGCAGGGATTTTGGCCCACTCCTCCATACAGACCTTCTCCAGATCCTTCAGGTTTCGGGGCGGTCGTTGGGCAATACGGACTTTCAGCTCCCTCCAAAGATTTTCTATTGGGTTTAGGTCTGGAGACTGGCTAGGCCATTCCAGGACCTTGAGATGCTTCTTACGGAGCCACTCCTTAGTTGCCCTGGCTGTGTGTTTTGGGTCGTTGTCATGCTGGAAGACCCAGCCACGACCCATCTTCAATGCTCTTACTGAGGGAAGGAGGTTGTTGGCCAAGATCTCACGATACATAGCCCCATCCATCCTCCCCTCAATACGGTGCAGTCGTCCTGTCCCCTTTGCAGAAAAGCATCTCCAAAGAATGATATTTCCACCTCCATGCTTCACGGTTGGGATGGTGTTCTTTGGGTTGTACTCATCCTTCTTCTTCCTCCAAACACGGCGAGTGGAGTTTAGACCAAAAAGCTCAATTTTTGTCTCATCAGACCACATGACCTTCTCCCATTCCTCCTCTGGATCATCCAGATGGTCATTGGCAAACTTCAGACGGGCCTGGACATGCGCTGGCTTGAGCAGGGGGACCTTGCGTGCGCTGCAGGATTTTAATCCATGATGGCGTAGTGTGTTACTAATGGTTTTCTTTGAGACTGTGGTCCCAGCTCTCTTCAGGTCATTGACCAGGTCCTGCCGTGTAGTTCTGGGCTGATCCCTCACCTTCCTCATGATCATTGATGCCCCACGAGGTGAGATCTTGCATGGAGCCCCAGACCGAGGGTGATTGACCGTCATCTTGAACTTCTTCCATTTTCTAATAATTGTGCCAACAGTTGTTGCCTTCTCACCAAGCTGCTTGCCTATTGTCCTGTAGCCCATCCCAGCCTTGTGCAGGTCTACCATTTTATCCCTGATGTCCTTACACAGCTCTCTGGTCTTGGCCATTGTGGAGAGGTTGGAGTCTGTTTGATTGAGTGTGTGGACAGGTGTCTTTTATACAGGTAACGAGTTCAAACAGGTGCAGTTAATACAGGTAATGAGTGGAGAACAGGAGGGCTTCTTAAAGAAAAAACGAACAGGTCTGTGAGAGCCGGAATTCTTACTGGTTGGTAGGTGATCAAATACTTATGTCATGCAATAAAATGCAAATTAATTACTTAAAAATCATACAATGTGATTTTCTGGATTTTTGTTTTAGATTCCGTCTCTCACAGTTGAAGTGTACATATGATAAAAATTACAGACCTCTACATGTTTTGTAAGTAGGAAAAATGCAAAATCGGCAGTGTATCAAATACTTGTTCTCCCCACTGTATATATATATATATATATATATATATATATATATATATATATATATATATACATACATACACACACACAGTTGAAGTCGGAAGTTAACATACACTTAAGCCAAATACATTTAAACTCTGTTTTTCACAATTCCCGACATTTAATCCTAGTACAAATTCCCTGTCAGATCAGTTAGGATTACCACTTTATTTTAAGAATGTGAAATGTCAGAATAATAATGCTTCACAGAGTTCAAGTCACAGACACATCTCAACATCAACTGTTCAGAGGGGGCTGTGTGAATCAGGCCTTCATGGTCAAATTGCTGCAAAAAAAAAAAAAAAACTACTAAAGGACACCAATAAGAAGAGTCATTATGGCCAAACAGTTATATTTTTGTTTCATCAGACCAGAGGACATTTCTCCAAAAAGTAAGACCTTTGTCCCCATGTGCAGTTACAAACCGTAGTGGCGGTTTTGGAGCAGTGGCTTCTTCCTTGCTGAGTGGTCTTTCAGGTTATGTCGATATAGGACTTGTTTTACTGTGGATATAGATACTTTTGTACCGGTTTCCTCCAGCATCTTCACAAGGTCCTTTGCTGTTGTTCTGGGATTTATTTGCACTTTTCGCACCAAAGTACGTTCATCTCTAGGAGACAGAACGCGTCTCCTTCCTGAGCGGTATGACGGCTGCGTGGTCCCATGGTGTTTATACTTGCGTACTATTGTTTGTACAGATGAACGTGGTCCCTTCAGGCGTTTGGAAATTGCTCCCAAGGATGAACCAGACTTGTGGAGGTCTACCATTTTTTTTCTGAGGTCTTGGCTGATTTTCATTTTCCCATGATGTCAAGCAAAGAGGCACTGAGTTTGAAGGGAGGCCTTGAAATACATCCACAGGTACACCTCCAATTGTCTCAAATGATGTCAATTGGCTTCAGAAGCTTCTGATAGGCTATGACATCATTTTCTGGAATTTTCCAAGCTGTTTAAAGGCACAGTCAACTTAGTGTATGTAAACTTCTGACCCACTGGAATAGTGATACAGTGAATTATAAGTGAAATAATCTGTCTGTAAACAATTGTTGGAAAAATGACTTGTGCCATGCACAAAGTAGATGTCCTAACCGACTTGCCAAAACTATAGTTTGTTAACAAGAAATGTGTGGTGTGGTTGAAAAACGAGTTTTAATTACTCCAACCTAAGTGTATGTAAACTACCGACTTCAACTGTATATGAACGCTAAGGTATATAGCGTTCAGTGGGCACGTCATTGTTTTGTTGCCCACGTTTTCATGAAGCTACAATCCTTAATTCAGCCAAACGTTACTGCAGACACGCCACCTTTTTTGCTTTAACTGAGGGATGGGACTGCACGTGACTGAGACTGCCGCTGTCCACCGCACTGTGTTGCTGAACGGCAGATCACAGTATTTTGATTCAGTCACTGTCCACTAGAGCAGGGTTTACCAAACTCGGTCCTGTCCGGTCCTGGCCCATATTAAGATGGGCAGTCTGAGATATGGCTTTTTCTTTGCAACTCTGCCTAGAAGGTCAGCATCCCGGAGTCGCCTCTTCACTGTTGACGTTGAAACTGATAATGGGCCTCTGTACGCCTATGTAGATATTCCATAAAAAAATAGCAGTTTCCAGCTACAATAGCCATTTACAACATTAAATGTCTACACTGTATTTCTGATCAATTTGATGTTCTTTTAATGGACAAACAAATTGCTTTTCTTTAGAAAACAAGGACATTTCTAAGTGACCCCAAACGTTTGAACGGTAGTGTAAGTTTTCAGACCCTTTGCTATGAGACTCGAAATTGAGCTCAGGTGCACCCTGTTTCAATTGCTCCTCCTTGAGATGTTTCTACAACTTGGAGTCCACCTGTGGTCAATTCTATTGATTGGACATGATTTGGAAAGGCACATACCTGTCTATATAAGGTCCCACAGTTGACCGTGCATGTCAGAGCAAAAACCAAGCCATGAGGTCGAAGGAATTGTCCGTAGAGCTCCGAGACAGGATTGTGTCGGGGCACAGATCTGGGGAAGGGTACCAAAACATTTCTGTAGCATTGAAGGTCCCCAAGAACACAGTGGCCTCCATTCTTAAATGGAAGAAGATTGGAATCACCAAGACTCTTCCTAGAACTGGCCTCCTGGCCAAACTGAGCAATCGGGGGAGAAGGGCCTTGATCAGGGAGGTGACCAAGAACCCGATGGTCACTCTGACAGAGCTCTAGAGTTCCTCTGTGGAGGAGATGGGAGAACCTTCCAGAAGGACAACCATCTCTATAGCACTCCACCAATCAGGCCTTTATGGTAGAGTGACCAGACGGAAGCCACTCCTCAGTAAAAGGCACAACAGCCAGCTTGGAGTTTCCCAAAAGGCACCTAAAGACTCTCAGACCATGAGAAACAAGATTCTCTGGTCTGATGAAACCAAGATTGAACTCTTTGGCCTGAATGCCAAGCGTCACGTCTGGAGGAAACCTGGCACCATCCTTACGGTGAAGCATGTTGATGGCAGCATCATGCTGTGGGGATGTTTTTCAGCGGCAGGGACTGGGAGACTAGTCAGGATCGAGGCAAAGATGAACGGAGCAATGTACAGAGAGATCCTTGATGAAAACCTCCTCCAGAGCGCTCAGGACCTCAGACTGGGGTGAGGGTTCACCTTACTACAGGACAACGACCCTAAGCACACAGCCAACACAACGCAGGAGTGGCTTTGGGAGAATGTCCTTGAGTGGCCCAGCCAGAGCCCGGACTTGAACCCGATCGAACATCTCTGGAGAGACCTGAAAATAGCTGTGCAGCGACGCTCCCCATCCAACCTGACAGAGCTTGAGAGGATCTGCAGCGAAGAATGGGAGAAACTCCCCAAAACAGGTTTGCCAAGCTTGTAGCATCATACCCAAAAAGATTCCAGACTGTAATCGGTGCCAAAGGTGCTTCAACAAAGTACTGAGTAAAGGGTCTGAATACTTATGGAAATGTGATGTTTCAGTTTATTTATTATTATATTTATAAAAAACAGTTTTTGCTTTGTCATTATGGGG
Organism: Coregonus clupeaformis; assembly: GCF_020615455.1. Classification (NCBI taxonomy): domain Eukaryota; kingdom Metazoa; phylum Chordata; class Actinopteri; order Salmoniformes; family Salmonidae; genus Coregonus; species Coregonus clupeaformis. The sequence continues at coordinate 17,172,009 of NC_059230.1, read as the reverse complement.
TATTTTGTGTAGATTGATTGTGTGTAGAACAATTTAATACATTTTAGAATAAGGCTGTACCCTAACAAAATGTGTAAAAAGTCAAGGGGTCTGAATACTTTCCGAAGGCATTGTATTAGTAGATGGGTAAAAATAAAGAAAGCAGACATTGAATATCTCTTTGAGCATGGTGAAGTTATTATTTACACTTTCGATGGTGTATCAATACACCCAGTCACTGCAAAGATACAGGCGTCCATCCTAACTCAGTTGCCGGAGAGGAAGGAAACTGCTCAGGGATTTCACCATGAGGCCAATGGTGACTTTAAAACCATTACAGAGTTTAATGGCTGTGATAGGAGAAAACTGAGGATGGATCAACAACATTGTAGTTACTCCACAATACTAACCTAAATGACAGAATGAAAAGGAAGCCTGTACAGAATAAAAGGTACTGTCCACAATAGGCTGAGAGAGGCTGGATTGAGGGCTTGTAGGCCCGTTGTAAGGCAGGTCCTCACCAGACATCACCGGCAACAACGTCGCCTATGGGCACAAACCCACCGTCGCTGGACCAGACAGGACTGGCAAAAAGTGCTCTTCACTGACGAGTCGCGGTTTTGTCTCACCAGGGGTGATGGTCGGATTCGCGTTTATCGTCGAAGGAATGAGCTTTACACTGAGGCCTGTACTCTGGAGCGGGATCGATTTGGAGGTGGAGGGTCTGTCATGGTCTGGAGCGGTGTGTCACAGCATCATCAGACTGAGCTTGTCATTGCAGGCAATCTCAACGCTGTGCGTTACAGGGAAGACATCCTCCTCCCTCATGTGGAGGGTCTGTCATGGTCTGGAGCGGTGTGTCACAGCATCATCAGACTGAGCTTGTCATTGCAGGCAATCTCAACGCTGTGCGTTACAGGGAAGACATCCTCCTCCCTCATGTGGTACCCTTCCTGCAGGCTCATCCTGACATGACCCTCCAGCATGACAATGCTACCAGCCATACTGCTCATTCTGTGCGTGATTTCCTGCAAGACAGGAATGTCAGTGTTCTGCCATGGCCAGCGAAGAGCCCGGATCTCAATCCCATTGAGCACGTCTGGGACCTGTTGGATCGGAGGGTGAGAGCTAGGGCCATTCCCCCCAGATATGTCTGGGAACTTACAGATGCCTTGGTGGAAGAGTGGGGTAACATATCACGGCAAGAACTGGCAAATCTGGTGCAGTCCATGAGGAGGAGATGCACTGCAGTACTTTATGCAGCTGGTGGCCACCCCAGATACAGACTGCTACTTTTGATTTTAACCCCCCCTTTGTTCAGGGACACATTATTCAATTTCTGTTAGTCACATGTCTGTGGAACTTGTTCAGTTTATGTGTCAGTTGTTGAATCTTGTTATGTTCATACCAATATTTACACATGTTAAGTTTGCTGAAAATAAACACAGTTGACAGTGAGAGGACATTTCTTTTTTTTGCTGAGTATATACAGTTGAAGTCGGAAGTTTACATACACTTAGGTTGGAGTCACTAAAACTCGCTTTTCAACCACTCCACAAATTTCTTGTTAACAAACTATAGTTTTGGCAAGTCGGTTAGGACATCTACTTTGTGCATGACACAAGTAATTTTTCCAACAATTGTTTACAGACAGATTATTTTACTTATAATTCACTGTCTCACAATTCCAGTGGGTCAGAAGTTTACATACACTAAGTTGACTGTGCCTTTAAACAACTTGGAAAATTCCAGAAAATGATGTCATGGCTTTAGAAGCTTCTGATAGGCTAATTGACATCATTTGAGTCAATTGGAGGTGTACCTGTGGATGTATTTCAAGGCCTACCTTCAAACTCAGTGCCTCTTTGCTTGACATCATGGGAAAATCAAAAGAAATCAGCCAAGACCTCAGAAAAATAATGGTAGACCTCCACAAGTCTGGTTCATCCTTGGAGCAATTTCCAAATGCCTGAAGGTACCACGTTCATCTGTACAAACACCATTGGACCACGCAGCCGTCATACCGCTCAGGAAGGAGACACGTTCTGTCTCCTAGAGATGAACGTACTTTGGTGCGAAAAGTGCAAATCAATCCCAGAACAACAGCAAAAGGACCTTGTGAAGATGCTGGAGGAAACAGGTACAAAAGTATCTATATCCACAGTAAAACCAGTCCTATATCAACATAACCTGAAAGGACGCTCAGCAAGGAAGAAGCCACTGCTCCAAAAACGCCACTACGGTTTGCAACTGCACATGGGGACAAAGATCGTACTTTTTGGAGAAATGTTGTTTGGTCTGATGAAACAAAAATAGAACTGTTTGGCCATAATGACCATCGTTATGTTTGGAGGAAAAAGGGGAAGGCTTGCAAGCCGAAGAACACCATCCCAACCGTGAAGCACGGGGTGGCAGCATCATGCTGTGGGGGTGCTTTGCTGCAGGAGGGACTGGTGCACTTCACAAAATAGATGGCATCATGATGAAGGAAAATTATGTGGATATATTGAAGCAACATCTCAAGACATCAGTCAGGAAGTTAAAGCTTGGTTGCAAATGGGTCTTCCAAATGGACAATGACCCCAAGCATACTTCCAAAGTTGTGGCAAAATGGCTTAAGGACAACAAAGTAAAGGTATTGGAGTGGCCATCACAAAGCCCTGACCTCAAGCCTTTAGAACACATATGTCAGAGTCAAGGCCCCAGCACATCCCGCCCGCGAAAGGTTTTTTAGCGGCCCCTGGGATGATCTTGATTTATTATTAGAACCGGCCCGCAGACCGCACCAAGCCGGCAGCCCGCAGATCTTTTACGCACCAATACACTACATTTCCCACAATGCAACGGTGACGCGCCGAGCAGTAGGCTGCCTCCACTTCATATTTATATTTTGTGGACAGCCATCATCACAGTAAAATTAACTTTCAGATACCCATCAAAAATGGCAAACAAGGAAGGTGGACACTGAGAACCGGGGTTTCAAACAAGGTGGGAGTCGGAGTATATGTTCACGGAGGTAGCTGGAAAACCTGTGTGTCTTCTGTGTGGAGAAAGTGTGGCGGTACTGAAAGAGTATAATCTGAGACGACATTGTGAAACCGAAACACGCGGACAAAAACAAGAATATGGACATGGAACAAAGGCTACAAAAGGCAGAGGAATTAAAACGCAGGCCTCAAATCTCGACAGGCTCTGTTCAAAAAAGCCAAATCACAAGGCCAGGCTGCTGTCAAGGCCAGTTTTATTTTGGCAGAAGAGATCGCTAAATCAGCCCGGCCATTTACGGAGGGGGATTTCATCAAAAACGTTTCCTCCCGACACAATGCCCCAGCTGCGCATCCAGGCTGCTCAAACGTTGTCTATGTTTGGCAGCACATACCTGTGTGAACAACTGTTTTCTTTGATGGACCTGAACAAAACATCACACAGAAGTCGACTTACTGCTGAACACCTCCACTCAATTCTGAGGATTTCCTCAGCTCAGAGCCTTACCCGAACATTGATGAACTTGTGGAAAAGATGGGACACCACCAAGTATCACCCTCAACCTCAAACAAGTGAACATTACTGTGCAATCACATATTTAGAGTTTTTACTCAGTTCAAGTTTAAAAGTTAAAGTTTAATATTTGTTTTCACTGCATGTTACTTCTCCTTAAACAAAGTGTTGTTTTTGATTAATAGATTTTTGCACTTTATTTTATTGTATTTCAATCCAATTATATTTTAAAAATATTTCAGTTGAGTGGATGATAGAAAATTGCTATTATTGTTTTTTTCTTTGAAGTAAATTTAGCCCACTTTTGCTAAAATAGAAAATATAGGCTACTGATGGTGCCTTGAATACCGTTTTCTTTCATTTAATGTTCATGTTATGGGGATTTTTATATAAAGGAAATTTGTCTTTTGTGTCTGTTGAAAATTAAAGATTACTGACAGAGCCATAAGAAAATATTGCTTTATTTATCTGATCATATTGGAATATATTTGTTAGGTTTTCAGTAGGTTCAATTAGGTTCACTAGACTATATGCGTCATTTAAAAAATTTTCAATGAACATTCGAACAGTCCTTTCGGCTTGTAGCTAAATTTTTTATTTGGCCCTCCGTCCATTTGACTTTGACACCCCTGCTTTAGAAAATGTGTGGGCAGAACTGAAAAAGCATATGCGAGCAAGGAGGCCTACAAACCTGACTCAGTTACACCGGCTCTATCAGGAGGAATGGGCCAAAATTCACCCAACTTATTGTGGGAAGCTTGTGGAAGGCTACCCGAAACGTTTGACCCAAGTTAAACAATTTAAAGGCAATGCTACCAAATACTAATTGAGTGTATGTAAACTTCTGACCCACTGGGAATGTGATGAAATAAATAAAAGCTGAAATAAATCACTCTACAATTATTCTGACATTTCACAATTTTAAAATAAAGTGGTGATCCTAACTGACCTAAGACAGGGAATTGTTACAAGGATTAAATGTCAGGAATTGTGAAAAATTGAGTTTAAATGTATTTGGCTAAGGTGTATGTAAACTTCCGACTTCAACTGTGTGTATATATATACACATTGGGGAAAAAAGGTATTTAGTCAGCCACCAATTGTGCAACTTCTCCCACTTAAAAAGATGAGAGGCCTGTAATTTTCATCATAGGTACATGTCAACTATGACAGACAAATTGAGAAAAAAAAATTCTCCAGAAAATCACATTGTAGGATTTTTAATGAATTTATTTGCAAATTATGGTAGAAAATAAGTATTTGGTCACCTACAAACAAGCAAGATTTCTGGCTCTCACAGACCTGTAACTTCTTCTTTAAGAGGCTCCTCTGTCCTCCACTCGTTACCTGTATTAATGGCACCTGTTTGAACTTGTTATCAGTATAAAAGACACCTGTCCACAACCTCAAACAGTCACACTCCAAACTCCACACTCCACTATGGCCAAGACCAAAGAGCTGTCAAAGGACACCAGAAACAAAATTGTAGACCTGCACCAGGCTGGGAAGACTGAATCTGCAATAGGTAAGCAGCTTGGTTTGAAGAAATCAACTGTGGGAGCAATTATTAGGAAATGGAAGACATACAAGACCACTGATAATCTCCCTCGATCTGGGGCTCCACGCAAGATCTCACCCCGTAGGGTCAAAATGATCACAAGAACGGTGAGCAAAAATCCCAGAACCACACGGGGGGACCTAGTGAATGACCTGCAGAGAGCTGGGACCAAAGTAACAAAGCCTACCATCAGTAACACACTACGCCGCCAGGGACTCAAATCCTGCAGTGACAGACGTGTCCCCCTGCTTAAGCCAGTACATGTCCAGGCCCGTCTGAAGTTTGCTAGAGTGCATTTGGATGATTCAGAAGAGGATTGGGAGAATGTCATATGGTCAGTTGAAACCAAAATATAACTTTTTGGTAACAACTCAACTCGTCGTGTTTGGAGGACAAAGAATGCTGAGTTGCATCCAAAGAACACCATACCTACTGTGAAGCATGGGGGTGGAAACATCATGCTTTGGGGCTGTTTTTCTGCAAAGGGACCAGGACGACTGATCTGTGTAAAGGAAAGAATGAATGGGGCCATGTATCGTGAGATTTTGAGTGAAAACCTCCTTCCATCAGCAAGGGCATTGAAAATGAAATGTGGCTGGGTCTTTCAGCGTGACAATGATCCCAAACACACCGCCCGGGCAACGAAGGAGTGGCTTCGTAAGAAGCATTTCAAGGTCCTGGAGTGGCCTAGCCAGTCTCCAGATCTCAACCCCATAGAAAATCTTTGGAGGGAGTTGAAAGTCCGTGTTGCCCAGCGACAGCCCCAAAACATCACTGCTCTAGAGGAGATCTGCATGGAGGAATGGGCCAAAATACCAGCAACAGTGTGTGAAAACCTTGTGAAGACTTACAGAAAACGTTTGACCTGACCTGTGTCATTGCCAACAAAGGGTATATAACAAAGTATTGAGAAACTTTTGTTATTGACCAAATACTTATTTTCCACCATAATTTGCAAATAAATTCATAAAAAATCCTACAATGTGATTTTCTGGATTTCTTTTTCTCAATTTGTCTGTCATAGTTGACGTGTACCTATGATGAAAATTACAGGCCTCTCTCATCTTTTTAAAAGTGGGAGAACTTGCACAATTGGTGGCTGACTAAATAATTTTTTCCCCCACTGTATAGATATATATATATATATATATATATTTATTTATTTAGGAAAGACACCAAGAGACTATTTACACGCTATTCATATATACATATTCATCTCTACACAGTTAAATTAGATATTTAGAAAGAGGAGAAGCGCTGTGAAATAGCTTAACTGGTGGCAGAGCATTCCACGATAACATGGCTCTATCCATAACTGAGCGATGCATTAAATCTGTTTTTGGTTTGGTTTCTCCTTAACCCTCAACCATAAACGACTATCATGCATGTTGTTGATGTTATTTGTGTGTGTGCAGTTAAGGGCAAGGCGTGCTGCTTTGTTTTGAGCCAGCTGCAGCTTTGCTAGGTCTTTCTTTGCTGCACCTGACCATATTACCAGACAGTAATCAAGATGGGCCAACTTAACAACTAGTACAGTTGATCTTTGTGTCAAAAATGCAGAACATCTTCACAACAACACTGTCAATATGACTTGACCATGATAACTGACCATCCAATGTTACTCCTAGGAGTTCAGCTTCCTCAACTTGTTAAATGGTCACACCCTTTATGCACAACTCCAGTTGAGGTTTAGGTCTAAGAGAAAGCTTTGAACCAAATACAATGCTTTTGGTTTAGATGTATTTAAGACCAGTTTATTGTTAATGACCCAATCTGACACTGACTAACTCCTTGCTAAGACTCTTAGCGAGCTCACTGGCTGTAGGTGCTGATGTGTAGAGTGTGCAATCATCAGCATACATAATTTTAGTTTCTTGTAAGACGCGGCAAATCATTTGTAAAAATAGAGACGAGTAACAGCCCAAGGCAACTGCCCTGAGGGATACCTCACTGTACATATCTGATGTTAGAGAAGCGTCCATTGAAGAATACTCTGAGTTCTATTGGATAGATAAGTAACTCTCCAATCATGTGATGGCAGGTGATGTAAATCCATAAAAAGTGAGTTTTTTCAATAACAAATTATGATCAATAACATCAAAGGCTGCACTGAAATCTAACAATACAGCTCCAACTACCATCTTATTATCAATTTATTTTAGCCTATCATCAGTCATCTGAGTCAGTTCAGTACAAGTTGAGTGCCCTTCCCTATATGTACACTGAAAGTCAGTAATTAGCTTGTTCTTTAAAAAAAATAACCATTGTATTTGTTCAATGACACAAATGAAGTAAAATGATAGAGGACATTGCTCATGATACGCACCCCTCAAAATGATACAAATGTAACAACAGCCTGAGTGCACTGGACTTGAAACAAAGATACAGATGTAACCATGTGCCATTTAATGTACACTACCAGTCAAAAGTTTGGACACACCTACTCATTTAAGGGTTTTTCTTAATTTTTACTGTTTTTTTAATAATAGTGAACACATCCAAACAATGAAATAACACTTATGGAATTATTTAGTAAACAAAAAAGGGTTAAGTATATTTTATATTTGAGAATCTTCAAATAGCCACCCTTTGCCTTGATGACAGCTTTGCACACTCTTGGAATTATCTCAACCAGCTTCACCTGGAATGATTTTCCAACAGTCTTGAAGGAGTTCCCACATATGCTGAGCACTAGTTGGATGATTTTCCTTCACTCTGCGGTCCGACTCATCCCAAACCATCTCAATTGGGTTGAGGTCGGGGGATTGTGGAGTCCAGGTCATCTGATGCAGAACTCCATCACTCTCCTTCTTGGTAAAATAGCCCTTACACAGCCTGGAGGTGTGTTGGGTCATTGTCCTGTTGAAAAACAAATGATAGTCCCACTAAGCCCAAACCAGATGGGTTGGCGTATCGCTGTAGAATGCTGTGGAGCCATGCTGGTTAAGTATGCCTTGGATTCAAAATAAATCACAGACAGTGTCACCAGCAAAGCACCCACACACCATAACACCTCCTCCTCCATGCTTTACGGTGGGAAATACACATGCAGAGAACATCCCTTCACCCACACCGTGTCTCACAAAGACACGGCGGTTGGAACCAAAAATCTCAAAGGACACATTTCCACCGGTGTAACGTCCATTTCTCGTGTTTCTTGGCCCAAGCAGGTCTCTTCTTCTTATTGGTATCCTTTAGTAGTGGTTTCTTTGCAGCAATTCGACCACGAAGGCATGATTCACACAGTCCCCTCTGAACAGTTGTCCCAAACCATCGCCAGTTGATGTTGAGATGTGTCTGTTACTTGAACTCTGAAGCATTTATTTGGGCTGCAATTTCTGAGGCTGGTAACTCTAATGAACTTATCCTCTGCAGCATAGTTAACTCTGGGTCTTCCATTCCTGTCGCGGTCCTCATGAGAGCCAGTTTGAAGGTTTTTGCGACTGCACTTGAAGAAACTTCCAAAGTTCTTGAAATGTTCCGGATTGACTGACCTTCATGTCTTAAAGTAATGATGGACTGTCGTTTCTTTTTGCTTATTTGAGCTGTTCTTGCCATAATATGGACTTGGTCTTTTACCAAATAGGGCTATCTTCTGTATAACCCCCCTACCTTGTCACAACACAACTGATTGGCTCAAACGCATTAAGGAAATAAATTCCACAAATTAACTTTTAAGAAGGCACAGCTGTTAATTGAAATGCATTCCAAGCGACTACCTCATGAAGCTGGTTGAGAGAATGCCAAGAGTGTGCAAAGCTGTCATCAAGGCAAAGGGTGGCTATTTGAAGAATCTCAAATATAAAATATATTTTGATTTGTTTAACACTTTTTTGGTTACTACATGATTCCATATGTGTTATTTCATAGTTGTGATGTCTTCACTATTATTCTACAATGTAACAAATAGTACAAATAAAGAAAAACCCTTGAATGAGTAGGTGTGTCCAAACTTTTGACTGGTAGTGTATTATCTGACCAGCACTAGTGCTCCCAAGTCAAAATTCCATGTGCATTCTACAGGTCACGTTTATAGGTGAGTGTTCAAAAAATTATAATATCAAGATTAGGAAAAGTATCGCGGCACACCTGAGAACTCCTAAAGACAAATCAGTGTGCCGGTTGGGAACCACTGGTTTAACCAAGTCACCATAGTCACAAACTATAGATCTACCGAGCGTCACCATCTTCACCAAAATAGTGCTGTACAGAGCTCAATGTCCCTCAAGACCAGGTGTATCAAACTCATTTTCTTCAGGGGCCACATTCTCTCTTCGCTGAGGTCCAGAGGGCCGCACTGCAAATGTAATATTACCTTGCAGTCTAATTCCACAAAAACAGTACTCCTGTATCAATGAAATGTTTGACCCTGACTGACTAGCTTTCATTTCAGTGACTGAGTGGGCAGGATACAGTGAATATGTTTGTGTGATTACCTAATATACGGTGTTGAAAAGCTACCACCTAGAGAAACAAAGTAACCAATTACCTCATTATTATAAGAAATCATATTACGCTTTCATTAAATGCCTCGCTATCACAAAATAGCCAATTATCTTGCTACTATGAGAAAGAAGTTATTACGACGTAAGTAAACTTATTATAAAATAAAAAATATCATTATAATGGCCCGGGAATCATAACGTTGTTCCAATATAATGCGTGTTCTTAGAACATGGATAGACTGTGGTTACTGCAACTCATGTCCAACGAGGAGAGGTGGAACATTGTCTTTCTTTCTTTCTTTCCTTCTTGCCGCACTTGGTGATTTGTGGTGGGCCGTACTGATATTACACACTGAAACCCGTACATTTGTGGCTGTTCCCCGATGAACCCGCTGGTGTACTTTCAGGTTGCCGCTTTCAGTGAATCTCTTATCGCACATTTTACACTGGTAAGGTTTCTCTCCTGTATGGATTCGCATGTGTCTGCTAAGGTCGCTGTGGGAGGTAAAGCATTTGTTGCACTGTGTGCAGGAGAACGGCCGCTCACCAGTGTGGATCCGCCGATGTATGGTGAGATCGTAACATCTTCTAAACCTCTTCCCGCAATGCTCACAGCTTTTTGGGCGTTCATCCGTGTGTGTTCGTGAGTGTACCAACAAGGCACCTGAGGTACTAAAATTCTTTCCACAAACGGTACATAAGAACGGTTTTTCCCCTCTGTGCCAGCGGAGGTGACCGATCAGTATTTGATGTTGAATAAATCCCTTCCCACAAATAGAACAGACAAAAGGTCGCTCCCCAGTGTGAGTGCGTACATGGGATTGTAAAGTTCCTGCAGACCTAAAGCCTCTGCCACAATGTGAGCAAACATATGGCCTTTCTCCAGTGTGAACTCGATGGTGCTGTTTTAGAGCCACCTTCGTTTTGTATCTCTTCTCACACTGATCACAATGGAAGGGCTTCGCCTCAGAGTGAACCGTTTCGTGTCGTCTCAGTTCATATGAACATTTGTGACCCTTCCCACACTGGGAGCAGATGTACCGGTTCTTCCTGGTCTTCTTGGCTGAGGAGATTTCTCTCTCACTGACAGGCAGGGCGTTGTTCTCAGATCCAGCTTCTCCAGAGCCCAGGATCTCCTTTGGATGTTTCTTCTTGATGTGCTCCTGGAGGGTGAGCCATCTCCTGTTGGAGAACTGGCACTGTGAGCAGGAGAAGCCCTGGGACTGTGGGGGCTTGGCTTTAGCTTGTCCTGCAGGTAGAAAACACAGGAGTGTGAAATAAGGGCTGCTGAGTTCAAAGTTCCATTGCAGATTGTTGTCAGTAGCTGATGTTTTTTTATTATCCATGCAGAAATTTGTTCAGCAATTATAGAATCTGTGTACTAAATCGTTATAAACTAGTGGAGTAAGAAATGTTGTTACTTTAAAATAAAAAAGTTTGACTACCGACCCCACTCTGCTACTGGAAAAAGTAATCAAACTTCACCAACTCAGTTCGCCAGTGTATGGATGTATGCAATGTATTCCACCCTGAATTTCCTTACCATTGATGGCCACTAATGATGGCTGTTTCTGCTGCCCTGAGTTCCCAGAGGATTCCCCAGCCTCTTCCAGTCTTTCAGTGCCCTCATCACTTTCCTCATTGGCGTCTTCGTCCTCCCCACTGACTTCTTGCTGTCTCTCCTTGCCACTCTCCTGTTCTTTCAGCCCTTCAGGCTTTTCCTTCTCTCCGTTTCTCCTCACATCGCTCTCGTTCTTCACCGTGCCTTTTTCTCTGCCTCTTTTGGTCTGTTCAGACTTCAGTGAGGGAGCGAGGAGGGACAACGTGGACAGGATGGTATCAGAGTCATAGAACAAAAAATCTGGAAGAGAAACCACGTTTACATCCACAGTTTTTATGCAAGTAAAGTCATACCGTATATACAGTGGGGGAAAAAAAGTATTTAGTCAGCCACCAATTGTGCAAGTTCTCCCACTTAAAAAGATGAGAGAGGCCTGTAATTTTCATCATAGGTACACGTCAACTATGACAGACAAAATGAGGAAAAAAACCCCCAGAAAAATCACATTGTAGGATTTTTAATGAATTTATTTGCAAATTATGGTGGAAAATAAGTATTTGGTCAATAACAAAAGTTTCTCAATACTTTGTTATATACCCTTTGTTGGCAATGACTCAGGTCAAACGTTTTCTGTAAGTCTTCACAAGGTTTTCACACACTGTTGCTGGTATTTTGGCCCATTCCTCCATGCAGATCTCCTCTAGAGCAGTGATGTTTTGGGGCTGTCGCTGGGCAACACAGACTTTCAACTCCCGCCAAAGATTTTCTATGGGGTTGAGATCTGGAGACTGGCTAGGCCACTCCAGGACCTTGAAATGCTTCTTACGAAGCCACTCCTTTGTTGCCCGGGCGGTGTGTTTGGGATCATTGTCATGCTGAAAGACCCAGCCACGTTTCATCTTCAATGCCCTTGCTGATGGAAGGAGGTTTTCACTCAAAATCTCACGATACATGGCCCCATTCATTCTTTCCTTTACACAGATCAGTCGTCCTGGTCCCTTTGCAGAAAAACAGCCCCAAAGCATGATGTTTCCACCCCCATGCTTCACAGTAGGTATGGTGTTCTTTGGATGCAACTCAGCATTCTTTGTCCTCCAAACACGACGAGTTGAGTTGTTACCAAAAAGTTCTATTTTGGTTTCATCTGACCATATGACATTCTCCCAATCCTCTTCTGGATCATCCAAATGCACTCTAGCAAACTTCAGACGGGCCTGGACATGTACTGGCTTAAACAGGGGGACACGTCTGGCACTGCAGGATTTGAGTCCCTGGCGGCGTAGTGTGTTACTGATGGTAGGCTTTGTTACTTTGGTCCCAGCTCTCTGCAGGTCATTCACTAGGTCCCCCTGTGTGGTTCTGGGATTTTTTCTCACCGTTCTTGTGATCATTTTGACCCCACGGGGTGAGATCTTGCGTGGAGCCCCAGATCGAGGGAGATTATCAGTGGTCTTGTATGTCTTCCATTTCCTAATAATTGCTCCCACAGTTGATTTCTTCAAACCAAGCTGCTTACCTATTGCAGATTCAGTCTTCCCAGCCTGGTGCAGGTCTACAATTTTGTTTCTGGTGTCCTTTGACAGCTCTTTGGTCTTGGCCATAGTGGAGTTTGGAGTGTGACTGTTTGAGGTTGTGGACAGGTGTCTTTTATACTGATAACAAGTTCAAACAGGTGCCATTAATACAGGTAACGAGTGGAGGACAGAGGAGCCTCTTAAAGAAGAAGTTACAGGTCTGTGAGAGCCAGAAATCTTGCTTGTTTGTAGGTGACCAAATACTTATTTTCCACCATAATTTGCAAATAAATAAATTAAAAATCCTACAATGTGATTTTCTGGAAAATGTTTTCTCAATTTGTCTGTCATAGTTGACGTGTACCTATGATGAAAATTACAGGCCTCTCATCTTTTTAAGTGGGAGAACTTGCACAATTGGTGGCTGACTAAATACGTTTTTCCCCCACTGTATATATAAAATAAAATAAAATCAGGACAGCTCTTTTTTTTTTTTAAATAAATGCAAACAGATAATTTGTTAGTTTGACATTGTGGGATTCTTTGGTGCACGAAAATGTATTATAGGAGAAATGGAGGTGGAAACGCCTTCATGCGCAAATATTGATATAGTAACCACCATATCGAAGTAAACTTGGCCACGTGATGATATGGTGTGTTGTCTTCCCACTACAACTCGGGAAACCATGCAGCTTATTAAGATACAGATGAAATAAATGATGAACTTCACAGGGTGGTGAAAGTGCACGGTGATGAGCTTGATGCTCCTTTCCAATAAATATTGAGGGTCTTATTGTGGTGACATGATGGTCGATGCTCGACTGCCGTTAGACAAATACTCCTCTCTCTTATGCATAATATTCTCATGTAAACTAGCCTACCTGCACTGTATCTGTGAGCTGTTGGCTAGCACTTTTGTGACAACTATCAGTGAAGTTGAAAATGCGATGGAAACACATTGAACTTTAGATTTTTATTCGGTATATGAAAACTTAAGCAAAAAAGTACAGTGTGTGTGCACTACATCATCACGCACTGATTTGTATCCGCATTAACTCCATTTGGTGGAAACACACCACTGGTGGGAAAATGCGCACTTTTTCTTTAAGCGGATTTTTGAATATTCGCATGAAAATCTGTTGCCAATTGGATGGAAACCTAGCCAGAGAGAGAATCCAAATAACTCCAAATTCTCTTTCAGGAGAATCCCCCACAGGCATTTAACCCAGAGGTTAACACAAGGTCAAATAGATCACCTGAGGGATCCTAACCTTTTTTTAGGTGCCCCAGATTTCTATGATGCTGCAGCAGTGTCTTCAGATGCTCAGGGTCAGAGACAGAATGCTGACACTCCTCCAGGTCAGCAGGGGTCAGTTTGAGAATGGATGCTGTCTGAGGGAGAGAATAAGCATGTCTGCAGAACAGAGAAAAGCACAGTCCAATCCCACATGACCCCTAGACCCTACCCCTTTGACACTTACTGATGTTTATTCATTCACGGAAGGGGGTCATTTATTTATTCATATTTTTTATCCTACATTTCAAGCATGTGTACAAATGAATGTCAACATGTTTTAGATGATCTAATAGGATGGAGTAGGTACCTGTGTAAAGCTGGGCACTGGCAGCATCTCCTCTAGTCTGTCGAAGAACTGCCACACCAGTATCTGCAGCGCTGTGTCGTACCTAGTGCTGTACTGCACAGGGAACACCTCCTTCAGCACAGAGATAGAAAGGGAGAGTCGTGGTTTTAGTCAAGGCATATGTAGACATTTTATCGTATTCAATATTCGCCATGAGGTCATACTAGTCCTTTGAAAGAGGGATTTATGACATCTAGATGTTAGATATCTCACCTGAAAAAAGTGTTCCCTCTTCGCTGAGTCTTCTAGCAGAGTTTGGACCAGCTCCACAAAGTTATCCTTTGAGGCCTCCACTTCTTTGTCTTTGCTCTGAATATGTAATCACACACAAAACAACTGTAACCATCTACAATGAGAAAGTAAAGCAGACTTGCCATTAACAGACTGATGTGTGTTACAAATATTACAGGTTACTTACCCCTTCACGTGTTGTGCATGACTGGATTCTGTCCAGGTGGGGCTGGATGGTTTTGTAGTCAGCTGGGCTAGACTCCACACCTCGACACAATTCAAGAACCAGCTGAAACAGAAGATGTATGCATTAATAACGGCTGCCTGAACAATTTATACACTGAGGAAACAAATTGAGGAGTCAAATATGTAACTGATAATGAGTGAACAGAAGTTGTCGAGGAAATTGTGATGAGAGCGATCTTCTGTCAGCATCCCTTGTCTGTGAGATCCAGGGGCTTGGGATGAACGAAGGTCTGAATCTCACCCCACATTATACTTTAGTGGTAGACATTTTATACATTTTTCTCCTGACCCCCTACAGTGTACACCATTCCTAACCCTCAACACTTCCACCTGTCTCACCCTCACTCTCAGTCCCAGGATGAGTTGGACCCTTTGCCTGAACGTCAGGAGCTCCGGAACCATCTCTGTCACCAGAGTCACAAACTCCTCCAGCTTCCCATACTGCATCACGTTACGCTGCTGAGCCACTTGCCACATGGATGCAGACATCAGACGTAGTGGTGGCACCAGGAGACGCAGGGAGGATAGAGGGAGATGCATTTCTTTCACCAGAGGAGGAAGTTAGACAGCTCATGTTAGTACACACCATTGTTTTCGTGTGGCACTTGTGTCTTTGTAAAAAATGTGGCTATATGTTTGAAAGTACAATGTGAATGTCAAGTCTCATGGGCAGCGTTCAGACAGGAAGCCTAATTCTGATCTTATGACCAATCACATCAGATCTTTTCACATTAAACATTTTTCAGAGCTCATCTGATTGGTCAAAACACCAATTAATGAAAAAAGATCAGAATTGGGCTGCCTGTCTAAACGCAGCCATGGAATTGGACTGCATGTCTAAACGCAGCCATGGACTGCCAGTCCTTGCACCCATTAGCTCTTTAGCTAGCTATTTCTATTTCCCCAGCCGTTTGCTTACCAAAGTGGTAGGGTCAGGCTTGTCGACGTTAGACAATGAATACCATTAACATAACAATTCAACAAACCTGAAAATGTTGATGTAGGGTCCATTTCCCCATTCATTTGGGGAAACTTTCCAATTAGCTAGCAGGTGCGGCAAAACGTGGTTTAAAATGTTAGCTAGCTATGCATTGCCAACAAAACATCATCAACAGCTGGCCTGGCTAGTAAACAATATTTCTCCCTAAGACAGGGTTTTACTATTTTCTGAACTACTATGCTCACCTTGTCATAATCGTTTAACTAGCTAAGTACTCTTTTTTTCTGCCCCCAGAAATATTTTGAAACGAGTCTCTGCAGCTTTTCTTCAACAAGCTCAATTTCTTCCGCATTATGTGAGTCACGTGGTATGCAGCAGAGCCTTTCATTTGCATGTTGCGCCAGTGACCCCAACAAGGTGTATCATGTAAAGTAAACCACTGGAGGGAGGCAGAAACCTATCAAAGGAAAAACGGGGGTACGTCTCTATAGGTTATCGTGACTTCCTCACTTTAGCTTCTTGCCTTGCTTTTATCGTGTGAAGTTAGGTCATGTGGATATTTGTTTGCCATTCATGTTATTTTTTAACACCAGCAAACCATTCGTGTAGATAGATGCTTAGGGCACAACTGTATTATTGAGGGGGCGATATAGAATAGGTAGCATTTTTGGGGCCTCATCAAAAGATCACACACGTCTATGATGCCATGTACAACATACATAACGTGTTAATATGTCCAGGACGAGTTTGGTTTCCTACCATTCATCATAATCTATTTACATCCAACCACAGAAAGTCGCATTAGCGTTTCAACACAAATATGGATGAAGAAAAGGTAAGTGACTTCAACACATTTAATTAACTGAAACTGTATGGCTATTGATCAAAATCTATTGCAATAGTTATAAGAATCACAATTATATACACACAAAAATAAATCATATTTTTTCTCTCTGTTTCATAATTTTCCTATAATTCGCAAGAGGCTGAATGTATCTCACCCGAGAAAGCATGCGAGCGAGCGAAACAGCGCCCCTCTGTCTCTGTATGTGTAGCCCATCTATCAGATGTTGTCTGGTCAAAAAGAGTATGACATTATTGCCGCCCATAGCATTGAATGTAAGGGAAACAAGGGGGCAATAATAATAATAGCCAATCAACGTTGAGCTAAACTGAGTGAGCTCATTTGTGAATGGTCCTAGCGCACCAAAAAAAAATTGTCAAGGGAAGCCAATTTGGAGTTGGCTTCACAAAAATCACATCACATCAAAAGTAAAACGTCATTGACAGAAAACAATGTGAGTTGTTGCATCTCGTTGTGTTGTTGTCCTCCGGTGGCTAGCTAGCTATCTAAAATTGGCCTTTCCTAAATTAGCCATGGATGGAGATAGGAATTTGGACTTGTGGTTTTACTTCATTCTCTGTACTGGCCAATGATTATAACGGCAATTCTGATCCAACCATAAATTCCTATATTGTGCCCCTGGCCTGAGAGGATGGAAGTTCAATATGTAGCTAGATGTAGTAGCCTAATGTTAACTAGCTGGCTCATCGTTGCCCATGAAAGGAAGTTAGGCTAGCGAGCAAGCATTTTAGCCAGGTAGCCTAGGACAACAAAAACTAAAAGCGTGTACTTTATGACAGAGTCATAGACCTTTTCGGCAACATGAAAGAGAGGAGGATGGCATTGGCGTTTCTCTACAAGTAGGGTGAGTCAACATGTTCTTTCCACACACACACACACACACACACACACACACACACAGAAACACGTACACGTACACAAAATCAGTACCATGGACAGCCACATGATATTTAGCTTACGTTGATTGGACTAAATAGTTTTGGGGATCTTTTAGTTGTCAGTGTATTAGACCAAGCATAGGTGATTTGGTGATGTTGTAGTTGAAATGGTGCTGGAACAGTGGAGGCAGCTCCTGTTTTCTTTGCGACTTGCAGTAACTGTCCGGTGTTGAAACTGGTTGAAACCTATTGTATTTTGCTCTGTGACTCAACTTTTCATAAGGCATCAAGGTAACGATATCTACCTTTCTCTTAAATGTCATTTGGACTACATTTAGGCCCAATACAACAAAGGGTGGGAATGGGGGGTGGGAATGCTAGCAACTGCTTCTAAACAGCCAGCAGGCCAACTTTTACAAACCACTTAATTTGAAATAGAAGTGACTGGCGAGATAGTTGATGTATAGGCTTTGTCCTTTTTGCTAACACCAGCTGTGGATTGCTTGGCTTTTGCTAGCTTGTGTGCACTCTGAGCCTGTGTCTCCCCTCCTCTTCCCCGCCGGTGAATTTAGAAAAAAATGAAAAAGCTGCTTGACATTCAACCAATCACAGACAGGCCTGTTTCTACCAAGGAGGATGATGTCATCTTTCAAGCTAATTTCAATATATTTTTTTAACGGTTTGTTTCAAAACCAAGTTTGGGATAGGGTTTTACTGAGTGGTTTTTCGCTAATTTATGGCCACAACTAAAAGTAAAGGATGAGTCAACAACATTATTTGGGTATGAGCAAATAGAATAGGAGGTTTTAAAAATTTGATTTTCACTGGACAGTTACCATAAAGGCAATTTTCCTGAAGCTTTCAGAGATTGCATTTGCAGTAAATGCTGCGGATGTTGGCTTAAGTGCAAATTACCTTTAAAAGTCCACTTGTCGACAATGCGCCTTTGATTGAATCCCAGTCAAAGTCGTCTTGTGTTCAGTTCTTGTGGGTTCTGGGTTTGTTGCGTTCAGGTCTTCTTGTTTTCAGGTCATCCTGCGTTCAGGTCTTGTTGGTTCTGAATTTCTTGTGTTCAGGGTGCGTCTCAAGTGGCACCATATACCCTACATAGTTTACTAGAGGGAATAGCATTTGGGACGCAACCAAGATCGCCTTGTGTTCAGGGCTCATATCCACAAAATGTTCTGCTCTACACTCTTGAACCTTAAAGGGTTTTTCAGAATAACCTTACCCAAATAAACTTTTTTTGTTCCATGTAGAAACCTTTTGGATTCCATGTAGTTCTACATGGACAGTTCTACATGGAACCTAAAAGGTTTCTAACAGGAATCGAAAAGGGTTTTCCTATCGGGACAGCTGAATAACCCTTTCTGGAAAAAAAATGTCTAAGAGTTTAGGATATGTCCATATAATCTTATTCACTAAAAGGCAGAACTGATCCTAGATCAGCACTTCTACTCTGGCGCTTTGTGGATATGGCCCCAGGTCTTGTTGCTTTTGGGGTTGTTGTATTCAGGTCTTCTTGTGTTCAGGTCTTGTTGTTGGTTGTGGTCTTCTTGGTTCTGGTTGTGTTGACAGTGCTATAGACCACAGAGAGGTCCTCCTCAGCTGCTTGTGCCGGAGGTCTGATGAGAGACGCAACATATCATCACTTCTGGGGTCTCATTTTCTGTCATGATTAATTGATTGAAGCCAAGATCAAATTCAAAGCGCAGCACGCTGGACAGTCATGTTAAATGCTGGTCATGTTGTCTCAATTGGAAATTACCTTTAAATGTCAAGTGCATTAAAACTCGGATCGGATTGAATCCCGGCCTCAGATTATTTGACGATTTAAAGAATACATTTACAGACAGTACGTTAATTTTAATGTTACAGCATTTAAACCAAACAAGAGCTGTTCTGTTGGACATATAAGAGTTGTATGAACTATTAACAGTCAAACAAAAGTACAGTACCTTCCAGTTTCGAGATTATCTGTGATGTTTTAAAGGCAGGATTTACTCACCGGATGGCAGCAATGGGGTGGTTGAATTTCACAGCTGCATACTGGACATCCTCGTCCTGCTTCTGCGGTTGAGGCAGTTGGACAATGGGGTACAGAGGCACTTCCTGATTTTTGGAGCGAGAGAGGTCGGCACTGGCGAAGTGAACGTCATTCTGCACACCTGTAGCCACTGTCTGTGATGCGGTAGGGGTCATGGCCATCCCTGAGATATTGTCATGAACAAGGCTTGAGTTTACCTGATGGGGAGAGAAGACAGAGAATATAAGCAGACCTGGGGACTATTCATTGGTTTCGTTGTGCCAGGCAAGATTAATCAAACACATTATCTGAAAGAAAACAAACACTATTTGATCTCAAGTCAACTCACCTGTCCATTCCCTGCTGTGTCCCTTGTGTCAGAGGTGGATTTGGAGGCCTTCTTCCTGTTTTTTACATGAATAAATGAATTTAATTATGTATTAACAAACTAATGGATGAATCAATCATTGAATAACAATCAAGTTAGTAACAAATCAAAATGAAAAAGTGAAATATCAGTCTTAGAAAGATACTCACCTGAACCACATGAAGCCAGAGAGACAGAGTATGAGAATCAGAACAACAACTATGATTCCTACAGATGCATTCTTCACAGAAGCTTGCTTCCCTAAAGCATAAAGAATGATATGAATGTTATCGTATAGTGTAGCTTGAAATAAAATAGATACATCTTACCGGCTACAATGATCAATTGAGGTGTAGATTTCTGGGCTCCAACTTCAGATACATGTTTTAAATATAAAAACCACATTTTACCTGAGACTGTAATCAATCGAGTTGTAGATTTCTGGGCTCCGATTCTATTCTCAGCCTCACAGTAGTATTGTCCACTGTCCTCAGAGCTGATGTTAGTGATGCTGTAACTCTGTCCTGATGATTTTGGTGAGGTTACGTTCTTCTTGTACCAGGTGTATTTGTCCACAGGTGGGTTTGCATCACTGCTGCAGGTCAGAGTCACTGAACTGCCCCCCACTATTTTACCAGAGGGACTGACTGATACTGACACTCTCTTTGGGCCATCTATTGTTGGGAATGACAGAAAAGTGAGTACACACAGTGTACACAAAGTATAATACCAGAATGAAGTTATAAATACTTACATGTGACAGTGAGAGTCTCTTCAGGAGAGTGGCGATCCTCATGGCCGTTTACAGCACAGGAGTATCTGCCTGTATCCTCACTGCTGACTGGATCTAGGTACAGGTAGTTATTTTTGGTCTTCGGGTTGGTGAGACGTTGTCCGTTCTTGTACCAGATGTAGATGGGGTTGGGGTTGTCAGTCAGAGTACAGGTGGTGCTACAGGTCAGTGTCACACTCTGTCCCTCTGTCACTGTAGTTTGAACATTTGCCTTCAGGCCTGGGATTAAAAACAAACATTATAACCTTATCAACTTAGCCGACAACCATTGTAATCAAATGACCCAAAACATCCATATTACATACAGACGTTCATTCCTAATGTATGAGGTGAAATTAAGATATATTTCCAAAGACTTGAATGTGACTGATAAAGCATTACAAACTAGTGTACCTGTGACAGACAGCCTGACTCCAGAATGGCCAGAATATCTCTCACTTCTCACACTTTGAAAGACATGACCTTGTATGATCTGAGTCTTGAATGTGAACCAGTACTCAGCTGAGTCGCTCTCTCTCAGGTCTGTGATTCTCAGGGTGCAGACATTCACTCTATCCCCACAGTACTCCACACGATCATCATTCTGAGGTTTCACACCAGACCATCTATAGAACCATGATGTCTCTGTGACTGTATGACCTTTGGGATATGTGTAAGAGCAGGACAGATCCACTGTTGACCCCTTCAAGGCACAGATATTATGAGGGGTGGAAGTCACCCTCCAGCCATTCTGACCCAGTACCACTGCAACACAGTCACACATCATAAGGAAATGAAAGAAACCCGTGGCCCACACCCAATTTGCTCCACAGTTGCTGAGAGATGTGTGAATGGAAACCACAAGCATATACTGTATGTGAGGAGTGAAGAGCAAATCTAAATATGAACAAGGAAATGACCAATGCACACCAAATGAACATTGAGAAGCAACTTATTGTGAATTGTTTAGAAATGTCTATAGATTGAATAGCAATGGATAGGAAAAATATGGTTACTGAAAGGTTATGAATGAGACCATACCTGCCACAGACAAGAGAAAGACCACCAACACACTTCCTGCTGTTCTCAAGGCCATTTTTGCATCTCCCTCCCTGCAGTCTTACAAACAGAAAGGTAGACAACAAAAACACCGTTTATAACTGGTGAACACCTGATACTTAGCACACAACATTATTATTTATGTATTGATCTAAATCAATTGTATTCCCTAATTCTGACTATAGCGTTGAGGCCAAAGGCCCTATCATTATCAGAATATATGGATTATTACTAAAAACATCAAATGAAACACAATATTATAAGATATTGCAACACATACTTACAGAGTGAAGAGAAAAGGTCTTGTACAGTAAATCAACTTACTAGCAGTGTGTGGAAACAGGAACTAAGTGTGTGGAAACAGGAACTAAGTGTGTGGTTGACACATATTGAAAGTAGCTGATACAGAACTGTCCTTCCACTTTAGACATTAACATGCATGATGCATTCTACTTAATAATAATAATAATAATTACAATCATCATCATAATTATGATAATTATAATAATCGGAACACCACAAGGACCCAAAGACAACTAATGATGTCACATAGGTCTACAGATCTGTTAGTTAACAGAGCAGATTGAATAGAACATGACATAATAAATATGGTTACTATGATGTAGAATAGATTACACCTGATACTGCAATTAAGAGGTATCAGGCAATGAAATACTTTAATATTGTAATACATGCTAGTACATAACACATAAGGAAACAGAAATGCAAAACAAAACGTTGTTTTGCAGACATCAATTCTGCTGAACAAATCATCAAATATAGTACAATCGTATGGTATAAGCTATTATCAAGTGTACCTACACTGCGAAAATGAAGCAAGCCTAAATATCCTTTATTGAGTGATAATTCAGTTTCTTTTTTTTTCTCTTTTTTTTTTTAAATTAAGCTAAAAGCTATTTTAAAATAAAATAATTTAGCTTGATAAGAAAAAACAAAAAGGAAAAAAATAATATATATACACTACCGTTCAAAAGTTTGGGTTCACTTAGAAATGTCCTTGTTTTCGAAAGAAAAGCAATTTTTTTGTCCATTAAAATAACATATGTCACGCCCTGACATAGAGTTGGCTAGTTGGTGAGTCAGGGTGTGAATATTTTGTGTGGGAATTTCTATGTGGACATTATAGTATTTGTATTTCTGTGTTTGGCCGGGTGTGGTTCCCAATCAGAGGCAGCTGTCGCTTGTTGTCTCTGATTGGGGATCATACTTAGGCAGACAGTTTTCCTGCCTGGGTTGTGGGATCTTGTTTATGTTCCGTGTTAGGCTTGTATGTGTATAGCCTGAGGACTTCACGTTACGTTGTTTCTTGTTTTGTTGAACGTTTATTGAGTTTAATAAACATGTACGCTTTTCACGCTGCACCTTGGTCTGACCCGTCTCTCAACGATCGTGACAGAAGATCCCACCAAAAACGGACCAAGCAGCGTGCCCAGGAGCAGCAGACACCCTGGACACAGGTGGGGAAGTCATTTTGGACTTGGGAGGAGATATTGGCAGGTAAAGGACCCTGAGCGAAGGAGGAAGCCCAGGCAGGAGAAGATCAACGGCGACATCAACGGTGCCGGCCGAAGAGGAAGCCCGAGAAGCAGCCCCAATATTTTTTTTTGGGGGGGGCTCACGGGGTGGACGACGAGGCAGCAGGAGGCCGGGAAAGGGCTGACTAGAGAGGAGGAGGCCGCTATTCTAGAGGTCCTCCAAGACCTGTGGATCGAGAGTCTGAGAGAGGAGGCCACCACGTTACGGGGGCTGTTAGATCAGAGGGAGCAGGAGGTATCCGTTCAGAGGGAGGCGCTACAGGAGGCTCAAAGGGAGAAGGAAGTAGTGGAGGCAAGGAGAGAGGAGCTGGTCAGGCAACAGAAGGAGCGTGTGTTCATAGAGGAACCTAAGTATGCGGAGATACGCACTGTCTCGCCAGTGCGCATGCACAGCCCAGTGCGTCCTGTGCCAGCGCCCCGCACGTGTCGTGCGAAAGTGGGCATCCAGCCAGGACGGGTTGTGCCGGCTCAATGCTCCTGGTCTCCAGTGCGCCTTCACGGTCCAGTATATCCTGCGCCAGTCCCACGCACTGTGTCGCCAGTGTGCGTTCACAGCCCATTGCGTCCTGTGCCTGCGTCCTGTGCCAGCGCCCCGCACATGTCGTGCGAGAGTGGGCATCCAGCCAGTATAGGTTGGGCCAGCTGTACACTCCAGACCTCCAGTACGCCTCCACGGTCCAGTATATCCTGCTCCGGTTCTACGCACTGGGTGACCAGTGCGCCTCACCAGCCCGGTAAGCCCCGTACCTGCTCCCCGCACCAAACCAGTGGTGCGTGTATCCAGTACAGTTCGGCCCGTACCTGCTCCCCGCACCAAGCCAGTGGTGCGTGTATCCAGTCCGGCACGGCCCGTGCCTGCTCCTCGCACCAAACCAGTGGTGCCTGTCACCAGCCCGGTACGCCCCGTACCTGCTCCCCGCACCAAGCCAGTGGTGCGTGTCGCCAGCCCGGTACGCCCCGTACCCGCTCCCCGCACCAAACCAGTGGTGCGTGTATCCAGTCCAGTACGGCCCGTACCTGCTCCCCGCACCAAGACAGTGGTGCGTGTATCCAGTCCGGCATGGCCCGTGCCTGCTCCTCGCACCAAACCAGTGGTGCCTGTCACCAGCCCGGTACGCCCCGTACCTGCTCCCCGCACCAAACCAGTGGTGCGTGTATCCAGTCCAGTACGGCCCGTACCTGCTCCCCGCACCAAGCCAGTGGTGCGTGTATCCAGTCCGGCACGGCCCGTGCCTGCTCCTCGCACCAAACCAGTGGTGCCTGTCGCCATCCCGGTACGCCCCGTACCTGCTCCCCGCACCAAACCAGTGGTGCGTGTATCCAGTCCAGTACGGCCCATACCTGCTCCCCGCACCAAGACAGTGGTGCGTGTATCCAGTCCGGCATGGCCCGTGCCTGCTCCTCGCACCAAACCAGTGGTGCGTGTATCCAGTCCAGTACGGCCCGTACCTGCTCCCCGCACCAAACCAGTGGTGCGTGTATCCAGTCCAGTACGGCCCGTACCTGCTCCCCGCACCAAGCCAGTGGTGCGTGTATCCAGTCCGGTACGGCCCGTACCTGCTCTCCGCACCAAACTAGTGGTGCGTGTCGCCAGCCCGGTACGCCCCGTACCTGCTACCCGCACCAAGCCAGTGGTGCGTGTATCCAGTCCAGTACGGCCCGGCCAGTGGTCCAGAGCCAGAGCAATCCACTCCACCGGTGCCTGATCCAGCTCCGGTTGGTTGCTCCACTCCGGAGCCAGAGCTGTCCGCTCCACCGGGGTCTAGTCCTGCTCCGGTCAGCGTCTCCACTCCGGAGCCAGAGCATTCCGCTCCACCGGTGCCCAGTCCAGCTCCGGTCAGCGGCTCCACTCCGGAGTCAGAGCAGTCCACTCCACCGGGGTCTAGTCCAGCTCCGGTCAGCGGCTCCACTCCGGAGTCAGAGCAGTCCGCTCCACCAGGGTCCAGTTCAGCTCCGGTCAGTGGCTCCATTCCGGAGTCAGAGCAGTCCGCACCACCGGTGCCCAGTCCAGCTCCGGTCAGCGGTTCCACTCCGGGGGCAGAGCAGTCCGCTCCACCGGGGTCCAGTTCAGCTCCGGTCAGCGGTTCCATTCCGGAGCCAAACGTCAGCCCCTCTCCAGGTTCGGGGTCTTCCACACCAGGGTCCAGACAGGGCTTGGTGCATCGTGGGGGGATTGCCGATCCAGGCCCAGACGTCAGCCCCTCTCCAGGTTCGGGGTCTCCCACACCAGGGTCCAGACAGGGCTTGGTGCATCGCAGGAGGATTGCCGACCCAGGCCCAGACGTCAGCCCCTCTACAGGTTCGGGGTCTCCCACACCAGGGTCCAGACAGGGCTTGGTGCATCGTGGGAAGAAGGAGAGGGGAAGCATCGCGTCGAGGTCCAGACCAGACCAGGGGTGCAACGGGGAGGCAGAGAGGAAGAGGTCGTCACGCCCGGAGCCGGATCCACCTCCGAGGCTTAAAGCCCACCCGGACCCTCCCCTAATGAGTCAGGTTGGTGCAGCCGGAGTACGCACCTTTGGGGGGTACTGTCATAGAGTTGGCTAGTTGGTGAGTCAGGTTGTGAATATTTTGTGTGGGAATTTCTATGTGGACATTCTAGTATTTGTATTTCTATGTTTGGCCGGGTGTGGTTCCCAATCAGAGGCAGCTGTCGCTCGTTGTCTCTGATTGGGGATCATACTTAGGCAGCCAGTTTTCCTACCTGGGTTGTGGGATCTTGTTTATGTTCCGTTTGTATGTGTATAGCCTGAGGACTTCTTGTTTTGTTGAATGTTTATTGAGTTTAATAAACATGTACGCTTTCCACACACCTTGGTCAATCGTGACAACATCAAAATGATCAGAAATACAGTGTAGACATTGTTAATGTTGTAAATGGCTATTGTAGCTGGAAACAGCTGATTTTTAATGGAATATCTACATAGGCGCACAGAAGCCCATTATCAGCAACCATCAGTCCTGTGTTCCAATGGCACGTTGTGTTTGCTAATCCAAGTTTATCATTTTAAAAGGCTAATTGATCATTAGAAAACCCTTTTGCAATTATGTTAGCACAGCTGAAAACTGTTGTGCTGATGAAAGAAGCAATAAAACTGGCCTTCTTGTGACTAGTTGAGTATCTGGCGCATCAGCAATTGTGGGTTCGATTACAGGCTCAAAATGGCCAGAAACAAATAACTTTCTTCAGAAACTCGTCAGTCTATTCTTGTTCTGAGAAATGAAGGCTATTTCATGCGAGAAATTGCCAAGAAACTGAAGATCTCGTACAACGCTGTGTACTACTCCCTTCACAGAACAGCGCAAACTGTCTCTAACCAGAATAGAAAGAGGAGTGGGAGGCCCCGGTGCACAACTGAGCAAGAGGACAAATACATTAGAGTGTCTAGTTTGAGAAACAGGCGCCGCACAGGTCCTCAACTGGCAACTTCATTAAATAGTACCCGCAAAACACCAGTCTCAATGTCAACAGTGAAGAGGCGACTCCGGGATGCTGACCTTCTAGGCAGAGTTTCTTGGCAATTTCTCGCATGGAATAGCCTTAATTTCTCAGAAACAAGAATAGACTGACGAGTTTCAGAAGAAAGTTATTTTTTTCTGGCACTCCATCACTCTCCCTCATGAAGCTGGTTGAGAGAATGCCAAGAGTGTGCAAAGCTGTCATCAAGGCAAAGGGTGGCTATTTGAAGAATCTCAAATATAAAGTATTTTGATTTGTTTAACACTTTTTGGGTTACTACATGATTCCATATGTGTTATTTCATAGTTTTTATGTCTTCACTATTATTCTACAATGTAGAAAATAGTACAAATTAAGAAAAAACCTTGAATGAGTAGGTGTTCTAAAAACTTTTGCCCGGTAGTGTATATAAGATACTTAGGCTTAAAGTGAAGAGAGATAAGGTAGGGGACCTTACGTAATGTGCACTGAAAATGGTGCCGACAGAGATGGCGGCCTCGCGACTAGCTCTTAAGAAACTTTGCGGTATTTTGTTTTTTTATGTATTATTTTTTACATTATTAGCTCAGGAAATGTTTTGTGTCATTACATACAGCCGGGAAGAACTATTGGATATCAGAGCGGCGGTAACTCACCAGAACTACCAGCATTACGACCAGGAATATGACTTCCCCGAAGCAGATCCTTTGTTCGCTCTCCCCAGAGCAATTGAACTGATTCCAGAGGCCGACCCAAAACATCGCCGGCGGAGGAGAGGCACTCGGCGCACACCACCCATCGCTTCCGAGAATATTACTCGCTAATATTCAGTCTTTGTATAACAAAGTTGACGAGCTCAGGGCAAGGATTTCTTTCCAGAGAGACACCAGGGCCTGTAACATACCTTGTTTCACGGAAACATGGCTCTCTCGGGATACTCTGTCGAAATCGGTCCAGCCAGAGGGATTCTCAGTTCATCTTTGCAGACAGGAATAAATATCTCTCCGGGAAGTGTCGTGGATAATTATCACTATACTCAAAATCAAAACAACTATGATTGTTGTTCCAGAGTTCTTCCAGAGTTTTTGTTGAATGAAAATATACTTTTATTACACGAAGCAACGAAAGCCAAAATGATCTGCAGAACATGTTTTCCCTGACTCGGAGCTCTACTTTTATACAGACACAAATGCACAGTCATGCTTATACAACCTACACAGTTACTCCATTATATGTACATGATTAACATCCTTCGGTGTCACATGTTGTTTACTCACGAGGGCTACGTGTGCTTCTCTGAATGGGGCCTCTGTCACTTATCTCATTATATTGGTGGCGTGACTCAAATAATTATATACACTGCTCAAAAAAATGTAAGGGAACACTTAAACAACACAATGTAACTCCAAGTCAATCACACTTCTGTGAAATCAAACTGTCCACTTAGGAAGCAACACTGATTGACAATAAATGTCACATGCTGTTGTGCAAATGGAATAGACAACAGGTGGAAATTATAGGCAATTAGCAAGACACCCCCAATAAAGGACTGGTTTTGCAGTTGGTGACCATTGACCACTTCTCAGTTCCTATGCTTCCTGGCTGATGTTTTGGTAACTTTTGAATGCTGGCGGTGCTTTCACTCTAGTGGTAGCATGAGACGGAGTCTACAACCCACACAAGTGGCTCAGGTAGTGCAGCTCATCCAGGATGGCACATCAATGCGAGCTGTGGCAAGAAGGTTTGCTGTGTCTGTCAGCGTAGTGTCCAGAGCATGGAGGCGCTACCAGGAGACAGGCCAGTACATCAGGAGACGTGGAGGAGGCCGTAGGAGGGCAACAACCCAGCAGCAGGATCGCTACCTCCGCCTTTGTGCAAGGAGGAGTAGGAGGAGCACTGCCAGAGCCCTGCAAAATGACCTCCAGAAGGCCACAAATGTGCATGTGTCTGCTCAAATGGTCAGAAACAGACTCCATGAGGGTGGTATGAGGGCCCGACGTCCACAGGTGGGGGTTGTGCTTACAGCCCAACACCGTGCAGGACGTTTGGCATTTGCCAGAGAACACCAAGATTGGCAAATTCGCCACTGGCGCCCTGTGCTCTTCACAGATGAAGGCAGGTTCACACTGAGCACATGTGACAGACGTGACAGAGTCTGGAGACGCCGTGGAGAACGTTCTGCTGCCTGCAACATCCTCCAGCATGACCGGTTTGGCGGTGGGTCAGTCATGGTGTGGGGTAGCATTTCTTTGGGGGGCCGCACAGCCCTCCATGTGCTCGCCAGAGGTAGCCTGACTGCCATTAGGTACCGAGATGAGATCCTCAGACCCCTTGTGAGACCATATGCTGGTGCGGTTGGCCCTGGGTTCCTCCTAATGCAAGACAATGCTAGACCTCCTGTGGCTGGAGTGTGTCAGCAGTTCCTGCAAGAGGAAGGCATTGATGCTATGGACCGCCCGTTCCCCAGACCTGAATCCAATTGATACATCTGGGACATCATGTCTCGCTCCATCCACCAACGCCATGTTGCACCACAGACTGTCCAGGAGTTGGCGGATGCTTTAGTCCAGGTCTGGGAGGAGATCCCTCAGGAGACCATCCGCCACCTCATCAGGAGCATGCCCAGGCATTGTAGGGAGGTCATACAGGCACGTGGAGGCCACACACACTACTGAGCCTCATTTTGACTTGTTTTAAGGACATTACATCAAAGTTGGATCAGCCTGTAGTGTGGTTTTCCACTTTAATTTTGAGGGTGACTCCAAATCCAGACCTCCATGGGTTGATACATTTGATTTCCATTGATCATTTTTGTGTGATTTTGTTGTCAGCACATTCAACTATGTAAAGAAAATAGTATTTAATAAGATTATTTCATTCATTCAGATCTAGGATGTGTTGTTTAAGTGTTCCCTTTATTTTTTTGAGCAGTGTACATATGTACGTTAAAGAACAATCACACTCTGTATTGACTATATTCACTATCCAGGCATGCATCTGGAGTACAAAGTATCAATCAAGTTCATTCTGTTTTACCCTTATCATTTCATAACACATTATAAAACATATCAATCAATACTTAAACATGGTTTAAGCATGTCATGTCCATCACCCATTCTCAACCACATACATTTAAGCCTGTCCCAACAGCCATCCTCCCTGGACCTTAAGCCACTATGGTTTTTCCTTGTGACTATGTGCATGTGACTATGTGTTTCTGATCATAAGAACAAACAAGTGACAACACTAGTTCCATTGTTACTCCTATCTCCACACAGCTACAACGATAAGTTTTATCTACATCACATGTCATTGACATACCCAGACCAGCTGCAGGGAGTTAGAGGGAATCATCCATTATCAGAAGCACAGCGTTTGCACTAAAGAAATGTCTCTGCTCTGTTTTAACCCTTTAATTGGTTCTTAATCCATAAGCATTTAAGGCATATAGGCGTTTCATTCTACAACATATGTACTAGACAATCATCCATATATTCCCCCCTTTGGGACTTTCTAAGTCCCAACCAATAAAGCAAAAGTTAACATAAAATGAGTGTAAGCATGTGCATATACTTATTCTTACCCTTGCCATCTGTGGTTACATTTTATAAGAATATATAGTCAGACCAATGTATCTTCCTCATTGTCTGACCCATCACGAGGAGGACAAGGAGCCCATTCAGGTACTGGGTACAAATCCGGAAGGTTTCCCTCTAAGCTATCCTCCAATTGTTGCTGTTGAGCTTTGTAACCATGACAGGCCCATACACCCCCTGCCACTACCCCATATAGACAATCTAGGTTGCCATAAGGGCAGTCAAGTGGTCCTCAATGTTGTGATAATGACCATCTGCTTCTGGGCCTCTACTCCGGGCCGGCGTTAGTCCCTTTCGCTCAGGACCTTCTTCCGTCACTAGAGTCTCAGCATCCTCAACTTCCTCATCTCTCGGTCGTCGGTTTAGATGATACCAGGTCGAGCTCCCCTCAACCCTTACAGCAGTTGGTGTAACCTGGATGAAGGCGTAGGGTACCACATGTCTCTGTTCGTTCTACTTCCTTCTGAAGACCCTGACGTAGACCTTCTCCCCCGGGACCACTGATCGTGGTGGATTCGCCTCTGGTTTTAAAACTCTGCTTCTCTCCTGTTGGTATATACAGTGGGGGAAAAAAGTATTTAGTCAGCCACCAATTGTGCAAGTTCTCCCACTTAAAAAGATGAGAGAGGCCTGTAATTTTCATCATAGGTACACGTCAACTATGACAGACAAAATGAGAAAAAATAATCCAGAAAATCACATGAATGAATTTATTTGCAAATTATGGTGGAAAATAAGTATTTGGTCAATAACAAAAGTTTCTCAATACTTTGTTATATACCCTTTGTTGGCAATGACACAGGTCAAACGTTTTCTGTAAGTCTTCACAAGGTTTTCACACACTGTTGCTGGTATTTTTGCCCATTCCTCCATGCAGATCTCTAGAGCAGTGATGTTTTGGGGCTGTCGCTGGGCAACACGGACTTTCAACTCCCTCCAAAGATTTTCTATGGGGTTGAGATCTGGAGACTGGCTAGGCCACTCCAGGACCTTGAAATGCTTCTTACGAAGCCACTCCTTCATTGCCCGGGCGGTGTGTTTGGGATCATTGTCATGCTGAAAGACCCAGCCACGTTTCATCTTCAATGCCCTTGCTGATGGAAGGAGGTTTTCACTCAAAATCTCACCATACATGGCCCCATTCATTCTTTCCTTTACACGGATCAGTCGTCCTGGTCCCTTTGCAGAAAAACAGCCCCAAAGCATGATGTTTCCACCCCATGCTTCACAGTAGGTATGGTGTTCTTTGGATGCAACTCAGCATTCTTTGTCCTCCAAACACGACGAGTTGAGTTTTTACCAAAAAGTTCTATTTTGGTTTCATCTGACCATATGACATTCTCCCAATCCTCTTCTGGATCATCCAAATGCACTCTAGCAAACTTCAGATGGGCCTGGACATGTACTGGCTTAAGCAGGGGGACACGTCTGGCACTGCAGGATTTGAGTCCCTGGCGGCGTAGTGTGTTACTGATGGTAGGCTTTGTTACTTTGGTCCCAGCTCTCTGCAGGTCATTCACTAGGTCCCCCCGTGTGGTTCTGGGATTTTTGCTCACCGTTCTTGTGATCATTTTGACCCCACGGGGTGAGATCTTGCGTGGAGCCCCAGATCGAGGGAGATTATCAGTGGTCTTGTAACAGTTGATTTCTTCAAACCAATCTGCTTACCTATTGCAGATTCAATCTTCCCAGCCTGGTGCAGGTCTACAATTTTGTTTCTGGTGTCCTTTGACAGCTCTTTGGTCTTGGCCATAGTGGAGTTTGGAGTGTGACTGTTTGAGGTTGTGGACAGGTGTCTTTTATACTGATAACAAGTTGAAACAGGTGCCATTAATACAGGTAACGAGTGGAGGACAGAGGAGCCTCTTAAAGAAGAAGTTACAGGTCTGTGAGAGCCAGAAATCTTGCTTGTTTGTAGGTGACCAAATACTTATTTTCCACCATAATTTGCAAATAAATTCATTAAAAATCCTACAATGTGATTTTCTGGATTTTTTTTTCTCAATTTGTCTGTCATAGTTGACGTGTACCTAAGATGAAAACTACAGGCCTCTCTCATCTTTTTAAGTGGGAGAACATGCACAATTGGTGGCTGACTAAATACTTTTTTTCCCCACTGTAACTTCATATATGACAGTTAGTTACCTGATATACCCTTCCAATTCCCTTTCCATGTGCACTAGAGGCGGACCCTCGTATGGTCCCTTAAGCACCGGCACAGGCATGTCAACCTGTAAGCATTTCATGCAGTGTTAGATGCGTATTTCTGTTAGCTTGCATGCAATAACTAATTAGTGCCAGAGGTAAGGCCCCAAAAAACAAAACAACACTGTCTGTTAAACCAAAACACCAAATCAAATTAGAATAATAACCCTTGATAGCACCTTAACTTACTTGTATCTCATAAGGCCATTCAAGGAATAGTAAAATGTATTGGCGACAGGTGTCCCTCATTCAGGGCTAGTTCTCTTTCTCTATCCTTGTTATGGTATGAATCATACATAGGCCTATTGCTAAATTATAAGCTTCTTCCTAATTATTAGTGTTTTCACACTACATATAAATCTCACACAATGTCTCTAGCTTTCTAGGGAGGGTCCCACCAGAAAGTCAGAACAAAGGCCAGAGTTCAGTCAACCCCATGTAAGTGAATGTCTCTTTCCATTTCCTTCCCCTTTATCTAAGATATTATTTAACGATATTTTAAACATTTTTCGTGCTAAGTTTACATTGGGTTTTTTCAGTACATTTCTTATCAGGAGAATTTACATGTAAAACTCTGGCAATAGAAACTTCCAAAAATGTACTTTATGTGCCCTTTAAGGTGTATTATTTCTACCCTATGAAACCAAAAATAAAACCCTACCTAACTACAAATATTAATAATAGGTGGGTTGTGTGTGCTGGTGAAACATAGGGCAAAAACAAACAAATGGCTAGGCCTTATTTAATTTGGTAGCTCCCTCTTACGGCCTAATTACAAAATTGCTGAGTTTTACTAACTGCTCTCCTCAGCTCACAGTCGCAGGAAACATTCCAAAGAGAGATATTGAAACTCCCATTCTCCTGGAAAAGAAAATGTACATTTCGTTAACATTTACTATAGTACATCTTAATCAGCCACCCAAACGTTTTAACTATAAACAAACATGAAAATAATTCCACTGTACTCCATCAAATTAGTAATCGTTTGTTTCAATCTAATTCCTCCATTAAATTAGTAATCGTTTGTTTTCAATCTAATTCCTCGTTTATATAAATTGCTGTCCTTTGTAAGTAAATGCAAACAAGTGTCTACTTTCTCATGCCAAGGGTACACAAAAAAATGCTCCACATAAGTCTATTACTGAGAACCATTTTGCCTCTGGTGGAACATTTGTTAACAGTGTGTGTGGATTAGGCACCTTCTGCTTTATCCTGAACTACTTAATTTACTGCTCTCAGGTCATGAACCAATCTCTACTTCTGTTTGTCTGCCTTTAGTACTGGTGGCCTGTACTGATTCACATCGTGATTCATGCGTTCAAAAAAGTAAACAACAACATTGGCTCTGTTATCCCTTGGCCACTAAAAGTGTTATGAACCAGGTCTGTATGATATCAGATCCTAGAGCATCTTGTGCTTCCATTGGTGACCCTTGTTTTCCTATTACAAAATATTGCGATCTCATGGAAGCTGGTTTACCTCATGCCTTCCTTAACCATAGTTGTTCTAGCAAATTATTTTGATATGAATCATATTGCAGTGTACAAAGATAGCCTGATTTTGGTACTCTCATTTCTTGATACATTTTCCCCACTTCTTTAATACCTCTTGTATTGGTGATTCTATGTTCCCTATCCAGTATACATTTGCTGTTTTGTCTGTAGCCATCATCATCTGTGGACATACCCCTTCCTGAACTATTATTAGTCCCTCTGATGTGCATTTAATTTGGACCCCCATTCTACACAGTGCATCTCTTCCTACTAGATTAACTGGAGTTTGTTCTGATACTAATATAGGTATACATGGTTTTACTGGAACTGTCATATGTATTAACTGCATTTGTCATGAACATTCTACTGTCTTTGCATATTTGCCTTATATGGGGAGGTGAGAGGCATAATTTTGACTTACACATGAGTAAGTTGCTCCAGTATCTATCATCATTGGTGTGCCTCTATTATTCACCTGAACCTGCAGCATAGGTTCTTCAACAGCCTGCATAGTTACTGCCACTAGCTGACCCTCCCCTTTAGGATTCCCTGGGCATCCCTAGTATCCATGATTTAGTCCTTCCTACGGGTTCACTGGGCCCTGTGGAGCCTGTGTCTGAGACTGCTGCCATTCAGCTAAACTGGGCCCATTTCCTTGCCTATTACCCTGTTGTGGTTACCTAGGCCACCACGGCTTGGTAGGACAATTCCTTCTTGTATGTCCTGATTGATTGCACCTCCAGCAGACACCTTGTCTTCTTGGTCCACCATGCTGCTGTGGTCGGTACCATTGTTTCCTTGGTCTGTTTTTATTATTTTTGTTTAGCCACTGTCTAGGGGATTGGTGTGTGTACACATTCACTACTGGTAAGGCAGGAGGTCTTTGGCCTTGCTGCTGAGGCGGTGTTTGTTGACCTCCCTGGATGACAGGTGCCATGGTGCCCTCTACCGGCGGCGCTGGAGCGATCACTGGAGCTTGTGTTTTATTTTTGTCCTTTCTTGTCAGCTCTTCCAGCTGCATCCGTGTCAGTTTTCTCTGAATATCTCTCCCCTGCTATTTCCGTTTCTGTTCGTCCTTCCTTTATTTTTCCACTGCGTGAATAACATGGTCACAGAACTCTTTGTGTGACTTTGATGTTAGTCCCACCACATCTTCCAGTTTGCTTCTGACAGGCATTGGCATTGCTTCCATCAATGATGTCCTGAACAGTGTTGTTATCAGTCGATCCCCCTCTGGATCTTTTTCTGTTTCTTGTCGCCACCTTTTGAGCTGGTCCTTCAGGTAACCTGCCGGGTTTTCTTTATCCCCCAATGGCTCCCCTCTCAGTGCCTTAAGGTCTATCTTGGCCACCGCAGTGAGGCTTCGGTGTATGCACCGGGAGATCGGGTCTGGCTCTCGACCCGAAACCTGCCCCTTCGTCTGCCCTGCCGGAAGCTGGGTCGGCGGTTTGTGGGGCCATTTAAAGTCCTGAGGAGATTGAACGAGGTATGTTATAGGTTACAACTGCCCATTAATTACCGCATTAACCCCTCGTTCCATGTGTCTCTCCTCAGGCCGGTAGTAGCTGGTCCACTCCAGGAGAGTGAGGTACGAGAGGCTCCTCCGCCCCCGCTGGACATCGAGGGGGCTCCGGCGTACTCAGTCCGTTCCATCTTGGATTCGAGGCGTCGGATGGGGGGCCTGCAGTATCTCGTGGAGTGGGAGGGGTACGGTCCGGAGGAACGGTGCTGGGTCCCTAGGAGGGACATCCTAGATCCCTCCATGTTGAGAGATTTCCACCGGAGTCATCCGACTCGCCCTGCTCCGCGTCCTCCTGGCCGTCCCCGAGGTCGGGGTCGGCGCACGGCTGGAGCCGCGCGTCAAGGGGGGGGTACTGTCACGGATTCAGCCGAGGCTGCTCCTCCTCCTTGCTCGGGCAGGCTTCGGCGTTCGTCGTCCCCGGAGTACTAGCTGCTGCCGATCGATGTTTCGGTGTTTGTCTTGTTTGGTCTTTATTGTTTACACCCGTTTCCCATTATGTTTTATTGTGTTCCCTTTATAACCCTCTGTTTCTCATTGTGTATTGTGCGTTATTGTTTTGGTCTTCGCGGCAGTTGCCTATGTGTGCGGGTCTTGTTATTTCCCTCGCTGTTCGAGGTTGCCAGTGTACTTTGTTTTGTTGCACTGAATCCAGTAAAGTTTCTGCCAGTAGCTCTGTGTCCTGCTCTTGACTTCGCCTACCGCATACACGTCGCTCTGACACGGAGGTGTGTGTTTCATGATTAACGACTCATGGTGTAATTGTAGTAACATACAGGAACTCAAGTCCTTTTGTTCACCCAACCTAGAATACCTCACAATCAAATGTCGACCGTATTATCTCCCAAGAGAATTTTCCTCCGTTATAGCCACGGCCGTTTATATCCCCCCTCAAGCCGATACTACGACGGCCCTCAAAGAACTTCACTGGACTTTATGCAAACTGGAAACCACATATCCTGAGGCTGTATTTATTGTAGCTGGGGATTTTAACAAAGCAAATTTGAGGACTAGGCTGCCGAAGTTCTATCAACATATCGACTGTAGTACCCACACTGCTAAAACACTCGACCGCTGTTATTCAAATCTGACCACAACTTCATTTTGCTTCTCCCTTCCTATAGGCAGAAACTCAAACAGGAAGTACCCATGCTAAGGACTATCCAACGCTGGTCTGACCAATCGGAATCCACGCTTCAGGATTGTTTTGATCACGCAGACTGGGATATGTTCCGGGTAGCTTGCAAAAATAATTTAGACGAATACACTGATACGGTAACTGAGTTTATCAGGACGTGTATAGGAGATGTCTTACCCACTGTGACTATTAAAAGCTACCCTAACCAGAAACCGTGGATAGATGGCAGCATTCACGCGTAACTGAAAGCGCGAACCACCGCATTTAACCATTGCAAGTTGACTAGGAATATGGCAGAATACAAACAGTGTAGTTATTCACTCCGCAAGCCAATCAAACAAGCAAAACGTTAGTATAGAGACAAAGTGTCGCAATTCAACGGCTCAGACACAAGATGTATGTGGCAGGGTCTACAGACAATCACAGACAACAAAAGAAAAACCAGCCACGTCGCCGAAACCGACGTCTTGCTTCCAGACAAGCTAAACACCTTCTTCGCCCGCTTTGAGGATAACACAGTGCCACCGACGTGGCCCACTACCAAGGACTGTGGGCTCTCCTTCTCCGTTAACCCTCGCAAGGCTGCCAGCCCAGATGGCATCCCTAGCCACATCCTCAGAGCATGTGCAGACCAGCTGGCTGGTGTGTTTACGGGTATATTCAATCTTCCCTATCCCAGTCTGCTGTCCCCACATGCTTCAAGATGGCCACCATTGTTCCTGTACCCAAGCAAGCAAAGGTAACTGAACTAAATGACTATCGCCCCGTAGCACTCACCTCTGTCATCATGAAGTGCTTTGAGAGACTAGTTAAGGATCATATCACCTCTACCTTACCTGCCACCCTAGACCCACTTCAATTTGCTTACCGCCCCAATAGATCCACAGATGATGCAATCGCCATCACTCTGCACACTGCCCTATCCCATCTGGACAAGAGGAATCCCTATGTAAGAATGCTGTTCATTGACTATGGCTCAGCATTCAACACCATAGTACATTTTCTATGAAAATGATGTTAAAGGTCATTATGATGCAACTATGATGGTGATACGATATGGATTACAATTATCATCCTGAATAGTAAGGCTATACTCACTTATTAAGGCTATACTCACTTCATGTTACACACAGACACTCAACCATGCAAATTGTCTGGGTTATTATTTATTTGGACGTCACACATTATAGTCTTACTCTTATCCAGACATTATACACACTGTCACTAAATCACATCCAATATCACACACATCAACCTACTCAGATTTACTACACACATAATATCTTGACTAAATTTTCATTGGCAAACAGGCAAGGGAATAAAACAAATATTGCTAGAACCTGTTTCTTGAATTCTAAAAACCTCTTATGGCAGTAACTTTACAAGCACTAATTATGATCAATTTAGACTGAGAATAGTATCTAGTTATGGTAAGGGTTGAAATAAGTATAGCCAGTTATAATTGTAACGGTTTAGCAGATTATAAAAAAAGATACGTCTTTACCAGTGGCGGCTCCTGAAAAAATTCTCAGGAGGGGCAATTTTTCTGATGATTTAGGTGACCTACACACATTTAAAAAAAGATATGTCCAGCAACAATATGAAGACAGGGGCAGCATATAAGTCAATACCAGAAGCATTTATTGACTGATCTCAAAAGTGTTGGCTTACCAGGGTTGGTGGAGCCCTCAGTTTCATCTTTGCCTCGCAAAGCTAACTCAAACACTCCGCAAAACTTCACACACTGGATTAGCCGGCTGAGGATGTGGCGGTTCTTGCTAATGTCGTAGTAAATATATTTGTTATAGTGAATATGGAATATGATATGTTGAGTAAAATGTTGTGCTAAGATCTATTTAGGTCAGGAGCTGGTTATAAGTTCTGTTCCTATCCAATAACAATGGACAAAAGGGTCCTATCTTGTCAGCCTTGTCAGCAGGTGGCCAAGGACAACACCCACGCCATAGGCCTCTCAGTTCTTCCAACTCACGAGTTCTTGCTCTGAGGACACACACACACACAAACACACACACACACACATCATCACTGTTAAACACACACACACACACACACATCATCACTGTTAAACACACACACACACACACACACAAAAAATCCCCTCTCTTAGGCTGAACATTTGAAGACAGAGAACCCGACTCAGAGCCAATGCAACAGTGACAGTAGCCTGCAGGGGACCTCGCCCAACTCATCAGGACCAATCAGAAGATCAGAACTACTAGATTGAACCTACTTCATTTATTGCATAAAATGTCTGCACACAATGTTTCGGGGCTCTCTTCAGATAATAATAATAATAATAATAATAATAATATGCCATTTAGCAGACGCTTTTATCCAAAGCGACTTACAGTCATGCGTGCATACATTTTTGTGTATGGGTGGTCCCGGGGATCGAACCCACTACCTTGGCATTACAAGCACCATGCTCTACCAGCTGAGCTACAGAAAGTGGATACTCATGGATGCGCATTGCAATTGTAAAATGTCAACACAATTGGAGACACCACGTCATTTTTGGAGACATGTTATTGACAGTAAACTATTGTAGATGCGACTGCTAACTAAATAAAACATTTTAGCTGGCTAGCTAATCATCTTAGCTAAATGTGGGGCAAACAATTCAGTTATTTACCGTTAATTTGAGGGATTGGGGTGAAAGAAATCGAGTTACATAGTGATACTTTACGATATACTGTATTGACAATATCGCAATATTTTAGCGCTAGTTGGCTGTACCTGCACCAAAACACCATTATTGTTCCTTCATAGCTTGTTCTCAATCTTTTCACATTGGGAGCAAATTTGTTTTCAGCACTTTTATTTCCATGACTGATCAAAACTTCGTTCTCATGGCTTTCTGATCCCTCTGCAACAGACATATGGTGCGCAATAAAATCACAGTATCGAATCGCAATACGTATAGAATCATGAGACTCGCAATGCTGATGCATATATCTTATCGTGAGGTTCCTGGCAATTCCCAGCCCAAGTTCATTTGCCACAACAAATCTCTTCGCTAGCAAACGCGATGTCTTCTCCAAAACGGCAATGTGTCTCCAGCAATGTTTACTTTTTTGACGTTCTATGGCATCTCCACTTTCCAAGCATATATGACCACATGTAATATTTTGGTAAGTGATGCAAATAGTGAACTATGTAGGGCCAGGATGTAAAATATATGTAGCTGCAGCAATTTCTCTTATCTGATATGGTAAGTAATGGGGCTTAATTTATAGCTCCCTAAGAGTTTGACGAACGGGTCCGTGAACGCGATTCCAGATATATTTACCTCTGAATAAACTGCCTTTATTACACCATATCCACATCCAGTAAACTTGTGATTATCAACACTAACCTCATCGTTGTGGCGGCGGACAGCTAGCCTGTATCCCTCGTCATCCAGTTGAGTGAGTGGCAATGTCTTTTTTCGTTCAGTACCAATTTTCGGAAAATCCTCGGGTGTAGGACTTTCCGCCTTTAGTAGAAACCTGTTGAATTATTAAATTTGGTCTGGGAGGTCCTAATTGTTTCGTTGCCAATTTATCTCCATTTGTTCGCCGACAAAAAGGAACTTCTTTCAAACAATCCACTCTTTTCTCAGTTACGTTCATGGTTACGTAACGTATGACGAAAGCGTAAGTGCAAGCCCACAGACACCCATTGAGATTGTATTGAAGGCTCTGAAATTTGAAAAAAATTGATTTTACATGGGAGTCTATTACAGACTTCTGGGCGATTTTCAACCTGACTGAAATCGCCCCAAAAGGGGGGGGAGCCATTTGAAGCACGACTTTAGCCTGATTCGACATTTAGTGGCAGTGTGGCACTGTGGCAGATCAGACGTATAGATTACAACACTGATAACTACTGTTGCCGTGATATAATTGATTAGAAAAAAAATCCCTTCCTTTTCCCGTTTGGCAGTGCGTCGCCCATATCGCCCTATTGAACAGGCCGCCCCTGGTCTTTACGTGGCTAAAAGAAAAGGAATATAACGTATACTGTTTACAGGAAACTCACTACATCCTTAGATTAAGTTGCGTGGAAAAAGGAATGGGGTGTTGAAATAATTTTCTGTCATGGACAAAGGAACTCAAAAGGTGTGATGATATTAATTAACAAAAATGTCGATCTGAATGTGCAAATCGTCAGGAATGATTCGCAAGGAAGGTGGATCTTTTTTAATATGAAAGTGGATGAAAAACAGATTTGGCTTATTAATCTATATGGTCCAAATCAGGATGATCCCCATACTTCTTCGAAAATATTTATACCAATTTATTGAACTTACAGGCAACAAATGATCAAATCGTTATGGTGGGAGACTATAACACAGTGTTAAGTACCTTAATGGACTGTAAAGGGAATCACTCTACAAACTATCATCAACCTGCCTGTCACGAGAATTTTGTTATCTCAATGGTTGAAGTCAAACACTTCTTAAATCTTTGAATAATTCCCAGAGGTGTAAATCTCTAGTTTAAATAAATTAAACAAAGACCCCTTTTTTGCAATGGTCAGCCTGTTTATTCATGAGAGCGCTCTGCCACACAATGGACGTACAATATTTTTTATACACGTCAGAGGAAAAATCCCACCCCGCTTTATGCGGGCTGTATTTTTCCACTGTACACATCTTGTAAACTCACACCTGGGTTTAGCTCATGTGGTTATCCTCTGCTCTCCTGACCATCAGGTCACACATACACACACACACACACACACACTATGTTCTTATCATAGTCTACTCCTTGCTCGGGCAGGCTGCATTTTTTCTCTATTCCCATACATAGTTATCTCACAATATCCTGCAAGCCTTTCACTCCCCTTCCCTGTGTGTTTTTGGAACCAGTCTCCTGTTATTGGTTTCAATCGTTTTGCACTTCTGCTTGCCTAATTACAAGACACAAATACTCTGTTGCTGGGCAAATATGCATCTTATATAAACACATTTGATTAACTCTCTAAGCTCTAGTCTACTAATAGTCATACATTATTAGTTTAACTGAGGGTGTGACATTTTAGTAATATCTTACTCACACATTTCTTTATCAATCCACCCTTTGACTAAATTTCACACACACATTTAAAATACATTCTTATAAAATGAAACACATAAGGCATACAACTTGTTTTGCATATAAAATGAATCACTCGTATGAATCACACAATAAGAATACAATTTGTCTTGCATGCTACCAAATTTTACTTCCAACCATAACTCACTCTCCTTGTTAGATTTTCACTATAACTTTCATTGAAAAGATAGTATACTAAACATAAAAAATTGTCTCATTCAATTCAGGTTCATCAGGTTTGAAATCGTCTGCATCCTCCATCAGAGTGGGAGGCATGTAGCATTCATTCCATTGGTCTGAGTCGGGAATGGGCCCATACCTCACCATCTGCTGGGTCACTGCTTTCTCCAGAGACCTGAACACAAGACCTCTCACACACGGGATTAGGCAACATCCACATAACACTAGCATGAACATTCCAGCCAAAGCCCCCCCCTAATAAAGTTGCAACAATAGCTTTCCATTTTCCAAACATGTTATCAAACCAACCGGTTAGTGAGTTATCAATACCGGAGTTCTCAGCCAGTTCGTTCGCCAGCGTGGTGAGTCCCTGAAGAGCCTTGGTCACTGACCCATCAGGTGCTGTATTATTGGGGATGAAAGTACAGCACATAGATCCAAACACAACACAAACTGCTGTCTGCTCAGCCAATCCCTTTATCGCGTCACGAGTGTGGTTAATAAATCTCTGCTGGTTGTAGTAAATGTAATTTAAAAGACTTGACTCAAACCCAAACCTATTCCCCCTCAGGAGACTAAAAAGATTTGGCATGGGTCCTCAGATCCTCAAAAAATTCTACAGCTGCACCATCGAGAGCATCCTGACTGGTTGCATCACCGCCTGGTATGGCAACTGCTTGGCCTCCGACCGCAAGGCACTACAGAGGTGTCACACCCTGGCTCTGGGACTCATTATGTGGAGCCAGGGTGTGTTCATTCTATGTGTTTATTTCTATGTTGGTAGTTCTGTTGTGTTTATTTCTAGGTTGGTCTGAGTGACTCCCAATCAGAGGTAACGAGTGTCAGCTGTTTGCTGGTTGTCTCTGATTGGGAGCCATATTTAACTGTCTGTGTTTCACTTTGGGTTTGTGGGTTTTTGTTCCTTATCGGTCAGTGTCACCGTGGACTTCACGAGTCGTGTTTTGTTTGTATTTAGAAACTTTTACTAATTAAAGTCATGTTTGTTTCTCACGCTGCGCCTTGGTCTACTCACTCATACGACGATCGTGACAGAAAAACCCACCATACCAAGACCAAGCAGCGTGTCCAGGAGCAGGCAGCCTGGACGTGGGAGCAGATCTTGGACGGGCAGGGGTCCTGGACCTGGGAGGAAATCCTGGCCGGGATGGATCGCCGGCCATGGATTGAGACGGTGGAGGCGCGCCGTAGAGAGGAGCTACGGCGTGATCAGGGTCGTCGTCGGACGGTCGTGAGGCAACCCCAGAAAATTTTTAGGGGGTCACACGGCATGGACGACGGGGCTGACGGAGGAGAAAAGGGGGCGGATCCAGAAGGCCACCAGGCCAGGGTACACCGCCCTGTACGTCCTGTGCGGATGCCTCACACAGAGTGTGTGAGGGTAGGCATTCAGCCAGGACGGGTGGTGGCCGCTATTCACTCCAGGCCTCCTATCCGCCTCCACAGCCCGGTTCGGCCTGTCCCTGCTCCACGCACCAAGCCTACGGTGTGCGTCGCCAGCCCAGTCCGGCCTGTCCCTGCTCCACGCACCAAGCCTACGGTGTGCGTCGACAGCCCAGCCCGGCCTGTCCCTGCTCCACGCACCAAGCCTACGGTGTGCGTCGACAGCCCAGCCCGGCCTGTCCCTGCTCCACGCACTAAACCTACGGTGCGCTGCCGCCAGCCCGGTCCGGCCTGTTCCTGCCACCCGCACCAAGTCTACGGTGCGCGGCCGCCAGCCCGACCCGGCCTGTTCCTGCCACCCGCACCAAGCCTACGGTGTGCGCCGACAGCCCAGCCCGGCCTGTCCCTGCTCCACGCACCAAGCCTACTGTGTGCGTCGACAGCCCAGCCCGGCCTGTCCCTGCTCCACGCACTAAACCTACGGTGCGCGTCGCCAGCCCGACCCGGCCTGTTCCTGCCACCCGCACCAAGCCTACGGTGTGCGTCGACAGCCCAGCCCGGCCTGTCCCTGCTCCACGCACCAAGCCTACTGTGTGCGTCGACAGCCCAGCCCGGCCTGTCCCTGCTCCACGCACTAAACCTACGGTGCGCGTCGCCAGCCCGGTCCGGCCTGTTCCTGCCACTCGCACCAAACCTACGGTGCGCGCGTCGCCAGCCCGACCCGGCCTGTTCCTGCCACTCGCACCAAACCTACGGTGCGCGTCGCCAGCCCGGTCCGGCCTGTTCCTGCCACTCGCACTAAGCCAGGGGTGCGAGAAGTCAGCCTGGTAAGGCCCGTTCCTCCTCCACGCACCAAGCCAGGGGTGCGAGTCGACAGACTGGACCAGGGGCACTATGGGGGGGTGTTTGGAGGGTGGTGGTCAAGGCCGGAGCCAGAACCGCCG
This sequence comes from Coregonus clupeaformis, assembly GCF_020615455.1. Taxonomy (NCBI): domain Eukaryota; kingdom Metazoa; phylum Chordata; class Actinopteri; order Salmoniformes; family Salmonidae; genus Coregonus; species Coregonus clupeaformis. Next base: position 17,127,857 of record NC_059230.1, on the reverse strand, counting down.
CCGAGGAGGTATGCCCGCCCAGCCCTCCCCTGTTTTGTTTAGTTGAGGCGCGGTCGCAGTCCGCGCCTTTAGGGGGGGGTACTGTCACACCCTGGCTCTGGGACTCATTATGTGGAGCCAGGGTGTGTTCATTCTATGTGTTTATTTCTATGTTGGTAGTTCTGTTGTGTTTATTTCTAGGTTGGTCTGAGTGACTCCCAATCAGAGGCAACGAGTGTCAGCTGTTTGCTGGTTGTCTCTGATTGGGAGCCATATTTAACTGTCTGTGTTTCACTTTGGGTTTGTGGGTTTTTGTTCCTTATCGGTCAGTGTCACCGTGGACTTCACGAGTCGTGTTTTGTTTGTATTTAGAAACTTTTACTAATTAAAGTCATGTTTGTTTCTCACGCTGCGCCTTGGTCTACTCACTCATACGACGATCGTGACAGAGGGTAGTGCGTACGGCCCAGTACATCACTGGGGCAAAGCTTCCTGCCATCCAGGACCTCTATACCAGGCGGTGTCAGAGGAAGGCCCTCAAAATTGTCAAAGACTCCAGCCACCCTAGTCATAGACTGTTCTCTCTGCTACCGCACGGCAAGCGGTACCGGAGTGCCAAGTCTAGGTCCAAAAGACATCTCAACAGCTTCTACCCCCAAGCCATAAGACTCCTGAACAGCTAATCATGGCTACCTGGACTATTTGCACTGCCCCCCCACCCCATCCTTTTTACGCTGCTGCTACTCTGTTAAGTATTTATGCATAGTCACTTTAACTCTACCCACATGTACATATTACCTCAACTACCTCAACTAGCCGGTGCCCCCGCACATTGACTCTGCAACGGTACCCCCTGTATATATAGCCTCCCTACTGTCACTTTATTTTACTTCTGCTCTTTTTTTTCTCAACACTTTTTTTGTTGTTGTTTTATTTTTACCTTTTTTGTTTAAAATAAATGCACTGTTGGTTAAGGGCTGTAAGTAAGCATTTCACTGTAATGTCTGCACCTGTTGTATTCGGCGCATGTGACCAATAAAATTTGATTTGATTTGATTTGATCTGATTCCTAGCTTTGAATTATTCTGGAACCCCTCAAGGTACTCCTATCCCATCGATATATATCCTCTCATCAAAGGATCCCGGAAGGAGGTCTCGCTTTTTACGCGACAACCCATCAGTCTCTGACATGTTAGATCATTTGATGAGGGTGAAAGGCATTACCAGCTGAGCTAACGCACAGGTTCCACTCCAATTCGCATGTAGTCTGGGCCACAGTCTGCCACCACCACACAACCACCAGATGTCAGCGCTGGCCTGGTTTTGATCCCTAAAATCCTCTGGCTGCAACAAAGAGGAGAGATTAGTCATGGTGTCTTTGGTCGTGACATTCTCTGTGTGGGAGCAAGAGCTAAGATGCCCTACCTCGTACCCCATCTTGTCCATCCTAGAAAAGCAATAATACGCCTCCACTGATACTTCAAAAGGGGGTAATCTAGGTCTAGGAGACTTTGATATTGGGGAAACAGATAGTGCAAGTTAACACAAGACTCATTCACCACATTCCCAAGTGGTTTGAACAATTGAACCAAGCAGGATAAACCTGACGGAGTGTTAAAGCCCGTCAAAGGGAACGGAGTAGTGGTTAACCCAGGTTTAGCTGTTCCACAGGTGTAACAGTCCTCCTTGGACATAGTTCTTGCCGTATACTGCCAAACATAGATTTGGGTCCTTATAACCAGTCTCCACCTCTAATACCTCCTTCAGGTCTATAGTTTGCACTATCTTCACCACGGCCCCAGTCTCACTCCCTCCCTCAGAAATGTTTACTCTATAGGGTGCCCCAGTTGAAGAGGATATTTCATCTGTCGGGACTGTGTATGGAGATTCACATATCCCCCCCTCTCGGTATGAGCAACTACATGGTCCCAGGATGTACATGGTGACATACATATATATATCTCTCGTCCTTTATAACACTACCAGCCAGCCTTGGCTCGAGAGACCCCAACTGGTCCGCGAAGACCTCAATGGTAATGTCCTTTCCTACAGTCACTAGTACTTCCCCTTTCCCTACGTCAAGCTGTCTTTTCTGCCTGCTTTTGCTTTCCCTGGGCATGTTCTTACTAACTTGAGTTAGGTTAACTACTACTTCTGGCGGGTCAGGCGGATTTGGGTGTGCTAGGAATATGGCTCCCACAATCAGACAGCCACCTACCGTCAGGAAACATGTAAATCCCCACCCACGTCCTGCGAACATGTCAGACGCCAGAGGCCAACCCATTGCTTTACCTTCTACCGAACTCACACAGGGATGATCAGACAGGGTAAGGGAATCTTCGTTAAGGAGCCAACCCCCGAGCCCTAGTGGTGATCGGTTCTTTCTCCTAACTCTGTGTTTGTTCGTCATGTGTGGCTGGGTTTACCTTATGCAGTGTGTGACATGCACCCAGGTGGATCTTTCCGCAATTCTTACAGCGAAGGCCGTCACCAGTAGGACCTGATATGGACCTTCCCAACGGGGCTGCTTCCAGTCTTTCTTCTTTAAGGATTGGATCCACACCCAGTCACCTGGTTGGATAGAGTGGGTTACCTTCTCCTTTAGTTCTCCTGTGGGGCACAAAACCTTTGACATACGGGTGTGGTTAATAAACAACCTTCTCATGTGTTCGGCTAGGGTGTTCTCAGTTTTTATCTCTGCCTGCTCTGGTCCGCCTAACTCAGGCATTCTGTATGGTCTCCCGAATACCTTCTCGAAGGGGGATAACCCATCTTTATACGTTGTACCCAATTTCTTCCCATCACTCCGTGATAATTCTATAAAGTCCATTTCCAATTGCTGGATATTTTGCCAGGGGATATTCCCCCTGGGGTGCTCTCTCTACCTTGGTGATTATTCTGTGCACAGATGACACATCTGGAACAATTTTTTTTTTTTTTGTAGTTCGTTATACCATAGGCCACAAAGTGTTTCCTAACCTGCTCTACTATTCCCCCTGTTGACACATGATTTTACCCATGTGTCAATATTTCTGCATATCAAAAAGGTGACTTTAATCAAATTCATAATTTATCCTTATGCCAGACATTATCTTGTAGGATTGCCCCTTTCTTTTACCACATGTTCAATTCTTTATCCTGTCTTCTTTACAGTATGAAAATGTATGCACTCACTAACTACAAGTCGCTCCGGATAAGAGCGTCTGCCAAATGACTAAAATGCAAAATGTAATCAAGAACATAGGAAATATCTGTTTCCCCGTATATTTTTCCTGTCACCCTTCTTAATGTCATATTTCACTCATTTGCCAATATAATCCCTTACTTCGTGTAAGTAAGCAGTGATATTTTGTTCCCAGGCATCTATTAAAAAAATTGTTTGATACGTTGTCTCCTACTGTCCCTTAACATATACTGTAGGGGATTTCCCTCAATCCTGGGAAAAAATAAAAAAAACTCCCCCTTAGAACACATCGGATAACTCCACGTTTCATTAAATTCACTAAACCTATAAATAACAAACCCATAACCACTTTCCGGTAATCTACTGATTTAAACCTGTTGCATTAATTTATTAAAATATAAACCTATTGTTTAATAAATCCAGAACCTTCGAAAAATGTTTACTACGCCATCAGCCTAATAGTAAAAACTATCTCCCATTGTTCAACGTGAACTGTCTGCATAACTCACTGTTGTATAAACAAACTATTCAGACATCCACTTCACATTACCCTCTGCTTCGTTTACTAAATCCTCGCATTAGTAAATTCTATCCACACACCACCAAAAACAAATACAACTTGCATACACATAACTAGAAAGCATGAATGTAATACCATTCTTGCTTAAACAATGCAATTCAACATTTCTCATCATCCAATTTCTATTTTTTTTTAAATTATGCAGGAAACCCTGTACAATCTCTATCCTCTACCGCTGTCTTTCCATCTAACATTACTTTTGCAGGTAACCAATTATTTTTAAGTTATAGTCAAAACAAACAAAATATCTATTCCCAGAGATGCAACTTAAACTACTATGTTATACTATCCACCATGTGTTGCTAGGACAATCTCTTTCGTATAAACTTATCAATTAGACCAGTCAGTCGATGTTATCTTACATACTCTGCTTCCTTCCAACACTGCTTCATTATTCTTAGTGTTTGTTTAATAATCCTATTATTCTCTGAGTTCCCTTACTTCACTTGCCATGAATATAAGACATTCACTTCTCTAGGCGTCGTAAACTACATCCTATTACCTCTATTATCAACTAAAATTACAGCCACCTCTTATGAAACCCCCAATCCATCATTGTTTAGAATACAGCAGATCTAGGCAACTGTCCTTTCTATGTAGGCTACAAGTAACACCGAACGCTTACTGTATTTTACCATCATATATTGAATTCATGTCCATATTATCAATATCCAATTTATTTATAGACATTACTCTAGCAAACCCTTAGGCAACGAAATACATAAATAAATAAATGACTACCACGCAAAATTTCAAACCTTCACTTATACATCCCCAAACCAGATACTCTGTAGTATCCGTTCCAGCAACACATACCAGCAGATCATTTACACTCATAAAGATAGATTTATTCACTCTATGTGATTAAAATGACAAATAAATCCCACTACTATCACAATGGTTTGTCGTCTTACCATCTGATACAAAATGACGTTCCTTAATGGAAACCCTAAATTGGCTTTGTACAATATTATAACTTACGTCTTTAACCACATTACTTATGGTCAGTTTATTCAGAAAACCCATATTAATTATGTCTCATCCATGACGTATGTCTACGTTTGGGTGAGCAAGTTAATATATAATTATCATTCCAATTATTATTTTATAAAAATCTCTGGCCTCTCATTCAACACAAATCCCCTTCATTAAATATACTCCCAGCAGAATTGACAAAAACTAAAACACAGACTGTGATTTCCAGGACACTACACCTTTGTTCTGGCCTCCTATCTCCCCGATAGTTGGCATTCCCTTCAGGTCTCTCTTACTCCTCTTTTCTCTCCCGTTCTGCTCTTGGTAAACTGCATACCTTTTAACCTCAATCAGTGTTTCTGTGCCCCAGCCAATCAGGGTCTTTTTTATTGTTTGAGAAATTCCAGGCCTCATTTCGCTTAAAAAGGCTATTTATGATTGTTGATGATACGGGCCATCTGCTACCTGTTTGCACTCATGGATTTTAGAAAAATCAGCATGTCTATGGTAGTAATCTGTGAGATTGTTACATAGTTGATTAAGTTTATCTCGATACTCTCCGTCTACGGCCCACTGTAAAATAACTCTGTCCCCCCCTTTCTCTCTCTAATTTCTGCAATTCCAATTAGGTTTGCTGCTGTTGTTCCAAAAGTTTCTTAAGAACCTCAACTGTACTTTCTTCCTTTTCTTTATCCTCACCTCCTCCCTGTCCTCCCTCAGCTTCCCCTTGGTTCTGGTAAGGGGGTGGAGGCTCCAAAGCGGCAGCCTGCTGTGGCACCCTTCCCCTCACCACCACTGCTTCATCGTCTGGATTTTCCCTCCAGGCCTGATCTGCCAAGGAGGGGTATAATCTGGATCCCCTTCCACTCGCTCTCTCTCTGCTCTGCCTTTACACACCTTGTGCATCTGTTTTACCATGGATTTGAGTTTGTCTGCATCCAGACATCCCTCAAAACCATACCTCTCTCTCCACCTGGTCACATAATGGAGGTTTCTTCTATCCCTGGACTCCACAAATCTTGTAATAATTCACTCAATAATTATTCTCCTTTGGACTTAATATTAGGTGCGACTTTTGAGCAAATGTTATCATCAACTTTTGTAATTAACCATTTAAATTATTCAACCCGTAACCCAGAGTGTTTTAAGACCCCAGTTTCATGAAACGGATGGGACAACCATTCTTTCTCACGCGACCTATTTTAGTCCCTTTTTCTGGAATTATTCATAGATGTGACTTTTGAGCAAATATTACGTCTCAAACATATACAGTGGGGAAAAAAAGTATTTAGTCAGAAACCAATTGTGCAAGTTCTCCCACTTAAAAAGATGAGAGAGGCCTGTAATTTTCATCATAGGTACACGTCAACTATGACAGACAAATTGAGAAAAAAAAATCCAGAAAATCACATTGTAGGATTTTTAATGAATTTATTTGCAAATTATGGTGGAAAATAAGTATTTGGTCACCTACAAACAAGCAAGATTTCTGGCTCTCACAGACCTGTAACTTCTTCTTTAAGAGGCTCCTCTGTCCTCCACTCGTTACCTGTATTAATGGCACTTGTTTGAACTTGTTATCAGTATAAAAGACACCTGTCCACAACCTCAAACAGTCACACTCCAAACTCCACTATGGCCAAGACCAAAGAGCTGTCAAAGGACACCAGAAACAAAATTGTAGACCTGCACCAGGCTGGGAAGACTGAATCTGCAATAGGTAAGCAGCTTGGTTTGAAGAAATCAACTGTGGGAGCAATTATTAGGAAATGGAAGACATACAAGACCACTGATAATCTCCCTCGATCTGGGGCTCCACGCAAGATCTCACCCCGTGGGGTCAAATTGATCACAAGAACGGTGAGCAAAAATCCCAGAACCACACGGGGGGGACCTAGTGAATGACCTGCAGAGAGCTGGGACCAAAGTAACAAAGCCTACCATCAGTAACACACTACGCCGCCAGGGACTCAAATCCTGCAGTGCAAGACGTGTCCCCCTGCTTAAGCCAGTACATGTCCAGGCCCGTCTGAAGTTTGCTAGAGTGCATTTGGATGATCCAGAAGAGGATTGGGAGAATGTCATATGGTCAGATGAAACCAAAATATAACTTTTTGGTAAAAACTCAACTCATCGTGTTTGGAGGACAAAGAATGCTGAGTTGCATCCAAAGAACACCATACCTACTGTGAAGCATGGGGGTGGAAACATCATGCTTTGGGGCTGTTTTTCTGCAAAGGGACCAGGACGACTGATCCGTGTAAAGGAAAGAATGAATGGGGCCATGTATCGTGAGATTTTGAGTGAAAACCTCCTTCCATCAGCAAGGGCATTGAAGATGAAACGTGGCTGGGTCTTTCAGCATGACAATGATCCCAAACACACCGCCCGGGCAACGAAGGAGTGGCTTCGTAAGAAGCATTTCAAGGTCCTGGAGTGGCCTAGCCAGTCTCCAGATCTCAACCCCCATAGAAAATCTTTGGAGGGGAGTTGAAAGTCCGTGTTGCCCAGCGACAGCCCCAAAACATCACTGCTCTAGAGGAGATCTGCATGGAGGAATGGGCCAAAATACCAGCAACAGTGTGTGAAAACCTTGTGAAGACTTACAGAAAACGTTTGACCTGTGTCATTGCCAACAAAGGGTATATAACAAAGTATTGACAAAACTTTTGTTATTGACCAAATACTTATTTTCCACCATAATTTGCAAATAAATTCATTAAAAATCCTATAATGTGATTTTCTGGAAAATTTTTTCTCATTTTGTCTTTCATAGTTGACGTGTACCTATGATGAAAATTACAGGCCTCTCTCATCTTTTTAAGTGGGAGAACTTGCACAATTGGTGGCTGACTAAATACTTTTTTGCCCCACTGTACAACCTTACATGATTATTGGTTAACACTATCGGTAACCCGTAGTTTGTAAGGCTCCAGTTTCATGAAACGGATAGAGTTACGGCAAAATCTACAGTTGTTTGTGACTTTTGACTTTACTAATATTCTATTTCTCACACATGCTATTTAAATTCCCTGGTTATATTGTAAAGACTGTATCTTGTACAATCTCAATATTATCTAGTTTATATTGGTATTGGCCTATTATTGGCCTATTACCTTGAGTCAATTGCGGACCCACTTCCTTCCTTCCTGTTTATATTGTAAAGACTGTATCTTGTACAATCTCAATATTAACTAGTTTATATTGGTATTGACCTATTACCTGGAGTCAATTTCGGACCCCCTTCCTTCCTGTGCTATACCACTTGCATCTTATATTTATCTAGAATACTGGCGCGGGGTTTTCTCTAGATAAACGTCTAAAAACGCGATGGCAAGTCTTACTGGATTTTGGTAATCATTCTCTGTCCTTTACAAGAATTACAACAGTATTTCTATGTTATTGCAAGTTCAGAACACTTCCCCCCAAAAATCCATGAATAAAGACTACTGACCTTATCTTGCAGCTGGGACTCAATTTTGGTTAGATATCGTCACCGTTTCTGTCGTTTCCAGTTTGTCACCGGCCTGCATTGAACCCCTAATCTCAGAGGGCAGGTCTTTGTCTATACGGATGTATCATCCGCCCGTGCATGTTTTTTTTGGTGTCCCCCGGAACGACAGAAGACGGGTATTGATATCCGGCTCGAAGGACCAAGTTGTCACGAGAATTTTGTTATCTCAATGGTTGTCAAACACTTCTTAAATCTTTGAACAATTCCCAGAGGTGTAAATCTCTAGTTTAAATAAATTAAACAAAGACCCCTTTTTTTGCAATGGTCAGCCTGTTTATTCATGAGAACGCTCTGCCACACAATGGACGTACAATATTTTTATACACACACGTCAGAGGAAAAATCCCACCCCGCTTTATGCGGGCTGTATTTTTCCACTGTACACATCTTGTAAACTCACACCTGGGTTTAGCTCATGTGGTTATCCTCTGCTCTCCTGACCATCAGGTCACACATACACACACATATGTTCTTATCATAGTCTACTCCTTGCTCGGGCAGGCTGCATTTTTTCTCTATTCCCATACATAGTTATCTCACAATATCCTGCAAGCCTTTCACTCCTCTTCCCTGTGTTTTTGGAACCAGTCTCCTGTTATTGGTTTCAATCGTTTTGCACTTCTGCTTGCCTAATTACAAGACACAAATACTCTGTTGCTGGGCAAATATGCATCTTATATAAACACATTTGATTAACTCTCTAAGCTCTAGTCTACTAATAGTCATACATTATTAGTTTAACTGAGGGTGTTTAACTGAACTCAGTGCCCTTAAGGAAATCACAAATATTATGGACACATTAGAAATAGTGGATATTTGGAGACTAAAAAACCCAGACCTAGTGAGATATACATGGAGGAGAGTTAATCAAGCTAGTCGTCTTGACTACTTTCTTGTCTCTTTTTCTCTTGAATCAAAGGTTTAAAAGTTTTAATAGGAGACAGAATGTGATAGGATCATCATCTAATTGGCCATCACATAACTCTTATAGAATTTCCACATGGACGGGGATATTGTAAATTTAATCAAAGTTTGGGTTTTGAATTTTTCCAGTACAATATAGGTTCAGCAAATTCCCTTATTGTTTGGGATAGCTTTAAATGTACCTTCAGAGGTCATTCAATTCAATATTCATCAATAATAAAAAAAGACGTTTCTGGCTAAAGAGACAAGACTAATAAGGGAAATACATGAACTAAAAGTACAGGTAGATAGCAATAAAAACGATTCTACAGACTGTCACGGTTTCGGCCGAGGCTGCCTCTCTTCCTTGTTCGGGCAGGCTTCGGCGTTCGTTGTCTCCGGAATACTAGCTGCCACCGTTGTATGTTTCATGTTCGTTTGCTTTTGTCTGTTTGTTGTGACACCTGTTCTCGTTTAGCGTAATTAGTGTCCTATAAGTTTCTCGTTGTGTTTGTCTAGTGTTGTGTGTGATTGATTTATGTCTGTCGTGTGTTGTGCTTGTATATTGCTTATTCGCTCGGTTGAGCTTTACTCCACTGTGTTGGAGCGTTTACGCACATGTTTAGTGCGCCTTTAGTTTTGTCGCCTTCGTGCGTAGTTTCGCCTTCGGGCAAGTTTGTTCGATTGTTCCTTGTTGGAAATTGCACTAAAGTCTTTTGGACTATACTTCGGTGTCCTGCGCTTGATTCCACCACTACACCCACCTACAGCATTCCTGACAGAATCACACACCTTCAAGAATGGAATCAGCAGGAGCCGCAGCAGCCCCGGCGACGCTGGAGGACAAGGTCCGTGAACAGAGTGACCAGATCCTGCAGATGGGGTCCGCACTGCAGGAGGTGATCACCACCATCCGAGGCTGGGGGACTCCTCCACCGCCATCCTCTCTGCCAGCACCATCGGCCAGTCAGCCCATTCCCGCTCCGGAACCCAGAGGAGTTCGACTCTCGCTCCCGAGGGCCTACGATGGGACCGCGGCCGGGTGTCAGGGATTCCTTCTCCAGGTGGAGCTGTACCTGGCCACCGTGCACCCGGCGCCCTCGGGACATGAGAGCGTGTCCGCCCTTATCTCCTGCCTTTCCCGGGAAGGCGTTGGAATGGGCCAACGCGGAGTGGAGGAGGATCGACGCGGACACCATCACCTACGACGAGTTCTCCCGCCGCTTCAGGGCGGTGTTTGACCATCCCCCGGAGGGGAAAGCGGCGGGGGAGCGTCTGGTCTTCCTCCGGCAGGGGAAGAGGAGTGCCCAGGAGTTCGCCCTAGAATTCCGTACTCTAGCGGCGGATGCAGGGTGGAATGAGCGGGCTCTCATCGATCACTACAGATGTAGTCTACGCGAGGACGTCCGTCGGGAGCTGGCCTGTAGGGACACCAGCCTCTCGTTCGACCAGTTGGTCGACATGTCCATCAGGCTGGATAACCTGCTAGCTACCCGCGGACGTTCCGAGGGGGGTCCGTCCATTTCACCCTCCAGCGCCTCCGAGCCGTGCCCCATGGAGCTCGGGGGGGCGCTGGCGCTAGAGAGAGGAGGGGTCGGCTTACGAGGGGGTCCATCTCCTGCACCAACTGTGGTCGGGGAGGACACACCGCGGCTAGGTGCTGGGGATGGCCTCCTAGGGGAGAGGACGACAGGTCCCGCACTGGGGATTCCTTCCAGGTGAGTAGGCGCCCCACTCACCCAGAGCTCTCTGTTGCACATTTCTGTATACCTGTACGTTTTCCACAGGTAGCACCTCATTCCCAGCATAAGGCGCTAGTAGATTCAGGCGCGGCTGGGAATTTTGTTGATAAGAAGTTTTGTTTAGCCTAAGGGATTCCCCTTCTCCCTGTTGATGTCCCTTTCCCCGTTCATGCCCTAGATAGCCGTCCGTTGGGTGCGGGCTTGATCAGGGAGGTCACTGCGCCACTTAGGATGTGTGCGCAGGGGGGTCATCAGGAGATGATTCAGCTATTTCTGATTGACTCGCCTGCGTATCCGTTGGTGCTGGGCATGCCCTGGTTGAGTACCCATAACCCATCTATTTCGTGGCAGGAGAGGGCTCTGATGGAGTGGTCTGCCCAGTGTGTGGGGTCGATGTTTGGGCGTTTCCGTAGGGGGCTACCTCGGTGGAGAGTCCAAACCAGGTGCCCGCATTGCACGTTCCCCCTGAGTATGGGGATTTGGCTATTGCGTTTAGTAAGTCGAGGGCGACACAGTTGCCGCCCCATAGGCAGGGAGATTGTGCGATAGACCTCCAGGCAGGAGCTGCGCTCCCACGGAGCCATGTGTATCCTCTGTCTCAGGAGGAGAAGAAAGCTATGGAGACTTACATAGACGAATCTCTGAGACAAGGATACATACGGCCTTCCACTTCCCCTGCGTCCTCGAGTTTCTTTTTTGTGAAGAAAAAGGATGGTGGTTTACGCCCGTGCATCGATTACCGTGGTCTCAATCAGATCACGGTGAAGTACAGTTATCCACTCCCGCTGATTGCGACCATGACTGAGTCATTGCATGGGGCGCGTTTCTTCACTAAATTAGATCTCAGGAGCGCGTACAACTTGGTGCGCATCAGGGAGGGCGATGAATGGAAGACAGCCTTTAGTACCACCTCGGGCCATTACGAGTATCTTGTCATGCCATACGGGTTGATGAACACTCCGTCAGTTTTCCAATCATTCGTGGATGAGATCTTCAGGGACATGCAGGGGCAGGGGGTGGTTGTGTACATAGATGACATTCTCGTGTACTCGCCTACCCGTGTCGAGCATGTGGCCCTGGTGCGCAGAGTGTTGCGGAGGCTGGTGGAGCATGACCTGTATGTTAAGGCAGAGAAGTGTCTGTTTTTCCAGGAGTCGGTCTCCTTTTTGGGGTATCAGTTGTCTGCGTCAGGGGTGAAGATGGAGGTAGACCGGGTGTCAGCCGTGAGTAATTGGCAAACACCAACCACTGTGAAGGAGGTGCAGCAGTTTTTGGGGTTTGCGAATTACTACCGGAGGTTTATCCGGGGTTTTGGACAGGTGGCAGCTCCCATCACGTCTCTTTTGAAGGGGGTCCGGTGCGTCTGCAGTGGTCTGCCGAGGCGGACAGGGCGTTTGGGAGGCTGAAGGACCTGTTTACCTCGGCCCCGGTGCTGGCGCATCCGGATCCCTCTTTGCCATTTCAGGTAGAGGTGGACGCGTCTGAGGCCGGTATAGGAGCCGTGCTTTCACAACGGTCAGGCGCGCCACTAAACTCCGCCCCTGTGCTTTTTTATTCCAAGAAGCTCAGTCCGGCGGAGCGAAACTATGACGTAGGGGACAGGGAGCTGTTAGCCGTGGTACAGGCCCTAAAGGTGTGGAGGCACTGGCTTGAGGGGGCTCAACACCCTTTCCTCATTTTGACGGACCACCGTAACCTGGAGTACATCCGGGCAGCGAGGAGGCTGAACCCTCGCCAGGCAAGATGGAATATGTTTTTGACCCGGTTTACATTTAAGATCACGTACATCCCTGGGTCACAGAACGGTAAGGCAGATGCACTGTCTCGGCGGTATGACACGGAGGAGAGGTCCGTGGAGCCCACTCCCCATACTGCCGGAGTCGTGTCTGGTGGCACCGGTAGTGTGGGAGGTCAATGCTGAGCTCGAGCGGGCGTTACGCACCGACCCTAGTCCACCGCAATTCCCGGAGGGTCGGAAGTACGTTCCGCTCGAGGTTCGGGATCGATTGATCTATTGGGCTCACACGTCACCCTCCTCTGGACACCCTGGTATCGGCCGGACAGTGCACTGTCTTAGTGCCAAGTACTGGTGGCCCACGTTGGCAAGGGATGTGAGGGTTTATGTTTCCTCCTGCTCGGTGTGCGCCCAGTGTAAGGCGCCTAGACATCTGCCTAGGGGTAAGTTACTACCCCTGCCCGTTCCACAACGACCATGGTCTCACCTCTCGGTGGATTTCCTTACTGACCTTCCTCCTTCACAGGGGAATACCACTATACTGGTCGTTGTGGACCGGTTTTCTAAGGCCTGTCGTTTGCTCCCCATGCCGGGCCTTCCTACCGCCCTGCAAACTGCCGAAGCACTATTCACCCATGTGTTCCGGCACTACGGGGTACCCGAGGATATTGTGTCTGATCGAGGTCCCCAATTTACCTCCAGGGTCTGGAGAGCCTTTATGGAGCGGTTGGGGGTCTCGGTGAGCCTCACCTCGGGTTACCACCCGGAGAGTAATGGGCAGGTGGAACGCGTGAACCAGGATGTGGGTAGGTTTCTTAGAACATACTGCCAGGACCGGCCGGAGGAGTGGGCAAGGTACGTTCCCTGGGCCGAGATGGCCCAGAATTCCCTACGCCATTCCTCCACTAACCTAACCCCTTTCCAATGTGTGTTAGGTTACCAGCCGGTTCTGGCACCTTGGCAGCAGAGCCAGATCGAGGCTCCTGCGGTGGATGAGTGGGCGCGGCGCTCGGAGGAGACATGGAACGCTGCACACGTCCACCTGCAGCGGGCCCTCCGACGTCATAATGGCGAGCGCCGATCTCCACCGCAGTGAGGGACCGGTGTACGCACCTGGTGATCGAGTCTGGCTCTCTACCAGAAACCTGCCCCTCCGCCTGCCCTGTCGGAAACTGGGTCGGCGGTTTGTAGGGCCATTTAAAGTCCTGAGAAGGTTGAACGAGGTGTGTTACAAATTACAACTACCTGTTGAATATAAAAGTATTAACCCCTCGTTCCATGTGTCCCTTCTCAGGCCGGTGGTAGCTGGCCCACTCCAAGAAAGTGAGATCAGGGAGACTCCTCCGCCCCCATTGGACATCGAGGGGGCACCGGTGTACTCCGTGAGGTCCATCTTGGATTTGAGACGTCGGATGGGGGGTCTCCAATATCTAGTGGAGTGGGAGGGGTACGGTCCGGAGGAACGGTGCTGGGTGCCGAGGAGAGACATTTTGGACCCGTCTCTCCTGACGGAATTCCATCGTGGGCACCCGACACACCCTGCTCCGCGTCCTCCAGGTCGTCCCCGAGGCCGGAGTCGGCGCACGTCTGGAGCCGCGCGTCAAGGGGGGGGTACTGTCACGGTTTCGGCCGAGGCTGCCTCTCTCCCTTGTTCGGGCAGGCTTCGGCGTTCGTTGTCTCCGGAATACTAGCTGCCACCGTTGTATGTTTCATGTTCGTTTGCTTTTGTCTGTTTGTTGTGACACCTGTTCTCGTTTAGCGTAATTAGTGTCCTATAAGTTTCTCGTTGTGTTTGTCTAGTGTTGTGTGTGATTGATTTATGTCTGTCGTGTGTTGTGCTTGTATATTGCTTATTCGCTCGGTTGAGCTTTACTCCACTGTGTTGGAGCGTTTACGCACATGTTTAGTGCGCCTTTAGTTTTGTCGCCTTCGTGCGTAGTTTCGCCTTCGGGCAAGTTTGTTCGATTGTTCCTTGTTGGAAATTGCACTAAAGTCTTTTGGACTATACTTCGGTGTCCTGCGCTTGATTCCACCACTACACCCACCTACAGCATTCCTGACACAGACATACAAAATAAGTTAGAGGAAAAACAAAAAGAACTGGAGGAACTTATTCAAGAACGATCTAATGTAATCTATTAGAAAAATAAAGGAAACTGGATGGAATATGGAGAAAAATGCACCAAATTCTTTCTGAATCTCCAACACAGGAACGCTAATACAAATCATTTGCAGAAAGTCGTTACTGAAGACGGAGTCATCTAGGATTCTCCGAATTATATTTTAAAAGAGGAAGCTAAATATTTTAAGCAGATGTTCTCTTTTCCGTCTCATCCTCACCCACTGAATGGAATTATTTCCAACTAATAAATAAATGGAAAATTAACAAATGTACAGAAAAATCAGTGCGAAGGCCAAATTACAGAGGAATAATTTAAAGGCTATTAAATCCATTCAGTGTGGAAAAACCCCAGGGCTTGATGGCATACCGGTAGAGGTATATCAAGCCTTTTCTGATATACTCAAAGCTCCATTGTTAGCTTGTTTTAACTACTCCTATAGAAATGGTAGTCTGTCAGGTACTCAGCAGGAAGGTCTGATTTCACTATTATTAAAACAAGACCCAGATGGCAAATATAAAGATCCAGTCTATCTTAAAAACTGGAGGCCTCTTACACTTCAATGTTGTGATGCAGAAATACTAGCAAAATGCATAGCACTCAGAATTAAAAAGGTTTTACCAGGTATTGTTCATCCTGATCAGACAGTTTGTTTTACATGGACGATACATTGGAGATAATATATGACAACTACTAGAAATAATAGTACATCATGAAACATCTAAGAAGCCAGGCCTGGTATTTATAGCGGATTTTGAAAAGGCCTTTGATAAAGTAAGACTGGATTTTATTTATAAATGCCTAGATTTTTTCAATTTCGGTGATTCTCTTATAAAATGGTTAAAAGCAATGTATAGCAACCCCAGGTGTAAAATAGTAAATAGCGGCTACTTCTGGTGTTGGTTATCTCTGCCAAGCTGCGGAGGTTTGGAGTCACTGGACAGGCCACACCTCAAGCCAAGACAAATCCATCTATGGAGAATATGGACATTGAGGCTTCCCTTGCACCGTTAACATGAGAGGTAATGGCTGTTATGGCCGACTCCATGGACTCCGGAAAATGCCAGCAAGAATCAATGGATGTGTTTAGAATATGTTGCACACAAAGTACATATTTAAGCATCAATGGATTGTGTTAGTGGTCTTAATCTGGAACAATCCGCATCAGAGAAACAATCTCTTGAAGAGACTGTATCCTCTGGCTGCATGAATAAAAAAAAGCTGCAGAAATGCAATGTCAACCATTGAGAAACTCTATAGTGTTGACTTGAAGTCTGAAGCAAGTGAAGCTATTATCGAAGTGCTCATTAGGTCTAGCAGAAGTCTATCTGCACAAACGTCTGCTTGCATACCCGAGTCTATGCCAAAATAACATTTAACTACTACAGTTCATGTGAGTTCTGAGGCCTCTGAAATTATGGAGTCGTTTGTGTGAAACACTTCATATCACTCACAATCAGATTTGACAAAAGTGAAAGCTGTCCCTGTGGCTCGTTGCAGAATATGCTGTGGGGGTTTTACTCTCAACTTTTGGCCCCTAAAAGCTCAGATTGAGACAAAGAGGAGAATCTAGAGCAAGCTAAAAACGTTTCTTCAAAAGTATTTTTTATCCAGCAAGAGTGAGCCTATGCTTCCAGGAGCCATCTCACCAGAAGTAGCTCTTCGTATAGGTCAGAGCGAAAGCTCCAGACCTATGATGGCTCTTAGTCCTCAGATCATTCAGCTTCACCTAGACTCTACCACTAAGGAGGTTATGAGCACAATTGTGTAATTTTACAAGCCAGAGGTTCCTGAGAATATGTCCCTTTTGGCTATTGAGTTTGTGGACAATGTCATGGCTTGGTTAAAGGACATCTCTGCCACAAGATCCTCAACTTCTTCATCTGAGAGTTTGTGCGTTGCTTACAGTGCAGTATTTTGCGAACTCTTAAGTGAAACGTTTCAGACAAAGGCAGCTAAACGATTGAAACAAGTCCTACACTCAACAAAAATATAAACGCAGCATGTAAAGTGTTGGTCCCATGTTTCATGAGCTGAAAAAAAAGATCCCAGATATTTTCCATACGCACAAAAAGCTTATTTCTCTCAAGTTTTGTGCACAAATTTGTTTACATCCCTGTTAGTGAGCATCCCTCCTTTGCCAAGATAATCCATCCACCCGATAGGTGTGGAATATCAAGAAGCTGATTAAACAGCATGATCATTACACAGGTGCACCTTGTGATGGGTACAATAAAAAGCCACTCTAAAATGTGCAGTTTTATCACACAACACAATGCCACTGATGTCTCAAATTTTGAGGGAGCGTGCAATTGGCATGCTGACTGCAGGAATGTCCACCAAAGCTGTTGCCAGAGAATTGAATGTTAATTTCTCTACCATAATCCACCTCCAACGTCGCGTATGGGCGAGCGGTTTGCCGATGTCAACGTTGTGAACAGAGTGCCCCATGGTGGTGGTGGGGTTATGGTATGGGCAGGAATAAGCTACAGGCAATGAACACAATTGCTTTTTATCGATGGCAATTTTAATGCACTGACATACCGTGACGAGATCCTGAGGCCCATTGTCGTACCATTCATCTGCTTCAGCATGATAATGCACGGCCCCATGTCGCAAGGATCTGTACACAATTCCCAGTTCTTCCATGGCCTGCATACTCACCAGCCATGTCACCCATTGAGCATGTTTGGGATGCTCTGGATCTACGTGTATGACAGTGTGTTCCAGTTCCGCCAATATCCAGCAACTTCGCACAGCCATTGAAGAGGAGGCCACAATCAACAGCCACATCAACTCTATGCGAAGGAGATGTGTTGCGCTGCATGAGACAAATTGTGGTTACACCAGATACTGACTGGTTTTCTGATCCATCCCCCTAACTTTTTTTTAAGGTATCTGTGACCAACAGATGCATATCTGTATTCCCAGTCATGTGAAATCCATAGATTAGGGCCTAATAAATTTATTTCAATTGACAGATTTCCTTATATGAACTGCAACTCTGTAAAATCTTTGAAATTGTTCCATGTTGCATTCATGTTTTTGCTCAGTATAATTAAATCTGTCGGATGCTTCTCCAACTTGGGTAGTTCCATATGATCTGAGTTCCGCACCAGTCCCTTCAGTCAATCAGATTTTGGCATTCTACAGGATTCCTCCTCAACCTCCGTGGACTCATCTGCTTTTGGTGTTGTTGCAACTGTTGTGACATACATGGAAAGCCTGTTCCAGACCACCAAATCAACTGATAGTCTACAGTCAACTGATTCTACCCTTCTAGAGGGTACCTAATGAGGTTCTTCTGATACTTCAAACAACAGCTGGCAAAGTGGTTTTGCCATATCTGTATTTAAACTTTGGTTTACAGCACAGGCTATTTATCAGCACCTGCGGAAAAACCTGAGAGAGTTCTTCAGTCGGCATCATCAACCAGATGTGATGCAACCATGGTGCAAGCCAAGAAAAGCATTAGCCAAATATTGGTTGCCATCAAAGAGGACATGACCAGATCAGAGGAATTGATGACCTCAGTGGAGCTGGTGCGACTCCATGACATAGTGGGAACAATGCTGGAGAGTGTGGAGACAGTTTGCAGTAAGGGCGATAAAGACCAGGAGTGGCAAGAGCCTCTAAGGACTTCATCTTCTTTATCTACTGCGTCAAAAGCCTCAAGGTCTCAGAGATTTGACAATACTCCCACACTCCCAGGAACTCCAACTTCAACTGAGTTGCTGGACAATAGCTTCCCTATTGTTAGAAGCACATGTATTGATGCAAGGAATGATACTGCGTCGGAGGCCTCATTGAGTGGCCCAAGAAAAAAACATGAACAATGTGGTGAGCCTCATCATTGAAAATCTTGATCCTGAAGTACTGCAGCATATCACTTCTCCAGAGTCTGATCTAACAAGGCTGGAAGAACTTATCTCAAAGGACAAGATTTGCTCATTGTGCCATGACCTTGTGGATCAACTTGAAAGCCTCATTCGGGAGTAGAACAGCATCCCACAAATTAAATTGGTGGCAGTCGGTAAGTGTGTCTGACACGGTTCTGCTTAACCGTGCAAGGAGAGAAAACCAAGCGGGGAAACCGTTCTCCTCTACATGTTGCCTGAGGAGTCACTGAAGCGATTGCTGCTTCCTTTGATCTTCCCTCCTTCATAGTGGGGCTTAGATCAGGAAGCCTCCCTTCACGATGTGCCATCAATAGCATCAAGTTTCCGCAGCTCAAGTTCCACTACTTCTCGATTGACTGATGGTAGTAGCTGTCTGGTGTCTGGCAGTTCCTCACAGATTTACAATGATACTGTGAATCTGTTCACAAGGGTGACCTGTCACCAAATGATGTACATCGTGTCTGGGGCCTCTAGTCCCACAATGGAGACGGAACAACGTGGAATACTCACTCCTCCAGTTGGCATCATCCATGACAGAGAGGCATCTGTCATAGCCACTGGGTCTGAGGAGCAGGCCCGGAGTGATTCCAGGCTGTGAAACAAGGCAAAGGGAGGTTCAGATTTCTCCAAAGATCGCCAAGTTCATAATTAACCTCAAGGGATACCAGAAATTGTCCTGGTTTAAATGTCATTGAGTATTGTTGTAAGTATTTGGTATTTATAGGTAGGCCTATGTGTTATTTTGCTACACAGAATGGAACTTATCAATGGTATTGCTTTATACTTGTCTAGTTTTCAATGAACAATCCTGTGAATTGCAGTTGTTAAAGTTATGGCGTTTTAAGATTTCCATTTGTGATTAATTTCCATTCCGCTTCAAGTGGAACAACAAAAAGGAGGACAAGCCCTCAAGAGGAAGCACAGGACCAGATTAAGGTTCCCCATTGGGAGGAGCATTGCATACTTAAGTCTATCTGCTAATCAATAATGTTATTTCTAATCAATAACTTTTATACTTTTCCAGTGCCACCACATTAGCAACATGTTCATGTAAGAAAAAATGTTTGATGACCACAAAACCTGACCAAGTACCTGACTACTTTCCCTCCAGTCTCTAGCACCCTGCATAGTGCCAAAGGCTGTCACGGCTCCACTTCAGGAGAGTCGTCCCTCCACTTCTCAACCCGAGGAGAAGAAACAAAAGGCCTCCATCGTTTTCAGGATTTTCTCGGCAATCAACAAAGACATTCGCAACACCTTCAAACGTTCATCTAAAATGTAATAATTGTTACAACATGTAACAATACTTAATTCATTCAATATATACTGTTAGATTCAATTCATTTCCATTGTATTTTTTTTTCATCTCATTTGGTTAAATGTAATTCCAAACAGAGTGTTCATGCTGCTTGAGATGGAGTCCTGGATGGGATATTACACTCTGATCATCACTTGAGCATTAGAAGGTTCTGAATATTAAAGAAGTAGTTCACTAAATCAGAAGTTCAACAAATAAGCTGTTTATTTATCAGTTTGCATTTGGTTCAGCATTGTCAATATTGAGTGAACACTATAAATACAGGTTCAGTAAACTACTTACGTCAGTTGATTGAAAAACAATTGATACAATATGGACCTGCAGGGGACCTGTAACATGATGTATTTGAGAGTTCTAGGACAAACAGAAATACAATATGCAGGAAAAAAACATTCATGTGTACACAGTAGCCTACATAAAAATTGCCAACGTCTCTGGCATAGAACACGTAACACACAGCCAGGACAAGTTGAGAGATCATTCTGGAAACAATGTATTTCCTGCCCTACTACATGCTGCCTTCAGAGGTAAAATCTCAACAGAGATATGGATTGTCTGACTAGCGAGAAAATTACATTAGATGAACTTTATTCCTAAAATTTGGGGGAAAATAACCTCAAATTATATCTAGACTAGAGAGCTCAATCTGTGAAAGTCAATCCTCTGAGATTCATAGAAGGAAATGTTTATCTCTGATAAACAATTCGGAGTAGTAGGGCATGGTAAAGCATCACGCTGACAGGGGCCTCTACTCTAACTCACATAGCTCAGCAGTGGTCTTAAAACAATGAAGCCAAAACCCAGGATAGAGGGGCTGAGTGAAGTTTGTCTGGACTCTGTGCAGGAGGGTCATTTTGTCTGAGACACTGTAGAAGGACAGAGTGCCCGCCTGGTGATCCAGATAGACTCCTACCCTGGAGGACTGAGGGCGTGCCACTTCAGTCTTGACATTATTATGTCGGAAAAAGTAACCATTACTACAGCATTCTAAACTCCAGGACTTGTCATTGTGTCCGAATTGACAATCGTCCGCAGGCCCTGATCGGCTGATGTCTTTATATGAGACGCCTGCATAAATCTTCCACCCACTCCACTCCACCTCCCAGTAACAGCGCCCAGACAGACCTTCCCTGCACAGCACCTGACACAACTGAGTGAATCTGTCTGGACGGCTGGGGTAGGAGTAGCCTTTGCGCTTCAGTTTCACCTTTCTGTTCAGCTCAGACAGAAAGAGTTGTCTGTATAATGTGTGTGGGTCCAGGGTGAGCCGACAGGAATCTGATGGAAGAGAAATTAAGAAATACAAATATGAAATGAGTGTGGGTGAGTATCATTGGAGATATGACTGTTAGCAAATTCAGGATAAAGGGACTCACATTGTAAGAATTCAGCTCTGGTCTTGGGCTCGGGAAGGTGTAGAACATCCACTAGATTCACTGAAACACACATTCACGAACAGTAAAAGACTAACGATTAGACCATACAAATGAAGTGAAGACAAACTGAAATCCCATCAAAGTATGCAGATGAAACTCTCATTTCTAACCTACCTCTGGTGGAAATTCTGCACCATTCTCTCTTCAAGATGCCCTCTAGTTTCTCTCTCAGGTTAGACACAGCCTCACTCACATCCTCAAAGTACAGAAGAGGACGGACAGCGATGGTGGGTAAATCTGAAAATACACTAGGACTGGCGAGAGACTGATAACTCTGCAGAGGGAGAAAGAGCGCATAGCCACGAGAAAATGATTAAACAGTCAATCTTCTATGCGTGAACTAATAAATTCCTCAAATGAAGCACTTTGCTTTTCTACGAGAGGCATGAGTTTAAGTTGGCTAGCTTGAGAAATAACATACTACTTTAGCTAGCTACAAAGGCTTTGGGAAACCCACCCCAGAATAACGAGTTCCCTTTGCAATAACAGAAGGATAGTCCCTCAGTGTAGCTACCTCCAGGAAATGGATGTGATCCTCTGTGTGTGCGAGCTTCTCCAGCTCAACCCCTTTCATCTTCAGCTCAGCGATCTCCTGCTCCAAACACTCCATGAGGCCTTCAGCTTGACTCACAGCTGTATTCTCCTGGGCTACAATCAGCTCCTTCACCTCAGAGCGCCTTCTCTCAATGGAGTCAATAAATTCTGTGAAGATCCTCTCACTTTCCTCCACTGCTGCCTGTGCAGAGTGCTGTTATAAGACAGACAAAGACAAGAGAAGGGTTCATATTAAAAAGTATATTATCTCTCTAACTTAGAGCCCAGTGGGATTGGAGTGGCCTCTAACTGGCTGACTGGGAAAAAACAGTGAAATGGGTCGTGTTCCAGGTTTTCTTTGTTGCAATTATACTGTGCATCTTAGAATATTGCTATATCATACCAATGTGGTTCCTGAGATATCAAACACTTCTCCAGGCAGTGTGGGATCTGATAATCTGTGCAACTCTATTGCAACAAAAACAACATGGTTAATCTACTCAGATCAATACTCACACTGAGCGACTCCACAGCCTGTTGCAGTTCCTTCAACTCCTTCTCCCTCTCCTGGACTTTCTGCTTGACCTTTTGCTGACTCAGCCCTATCTGCTTCTGTGGACAAAAACATACTTGATTTATTTGACATTTTGCAGGATGAAATCTCTTGAGATGCACCATCTCATTTTCAAGTGTCCAAATGAAAAAAATTAAACAAAAAATACTTAGAAACAAGAATAATAATGTCTAATAATAATGATAATAATTAAAAACGTACATTAACAGCATAAAAATAAAAATGTAGTTCAACAACTACTAATAGGCCTACAACTAATAAAAACTACTGCTACAACTACTATACAACTAATGAAACTAAGTATAATATATACATACACATTTACTAATATCTCCACATGGTGATGTTTCTAATAGTTAAAAACACAAACAGTTTGTTCTTGACATTTTATAAAAATGGCTTTCTTAAATTCACTGTGTGATTTTAATGCCCTGATTTCTATAGGTACAGTCAATTATTCCAGTCAGTTGGGACTTTATATCGAAAAGATCTTACTCCAACCTCATGATGTACCCTTGGAATTTGTAATTGCTGCTGAGTCTTGTATAGTGTCTTGTAAAGTTAGATGTTCCTTAATATATACAGGGAAATCTAAGTTGATACATTTACAAATAAATTGGTACCAATGCAGTTGTCTTCTAGTTGGGAGTGACAGTCAATTTAGTGATTCATACATTGTGCAATGATGTGTCTTATAGTGTCATCCAAGAATAAATTAGCAAATATTGTTAGAAATTACATCTAATTCGCAAAGTAAGGTCTTGGTTGTGTTTTGGTAGATGATGTCACCATAGTCTAGGATAGGAAGCAGCAGTTGGGTTACTAAGGTCTTTCTAATGGATACAGTAAAACAATTCTAAGATCTGTATAGAAAACCAAGCTTGTAGTTAATTGTTTTTCTAATATAAACAATATGCTTTCGAAAAGATAATTCAGAATCAATCCTCAAACCCAGATATTTCAAACAATCAACACTTTGAAGCATTGTGCAATTATGTGCATCAATTTTGAAATTGCCAGCTGTGGCGTTTATTATTTGCCATGTACCAAACAGCATGATATAGGACTTTGTTTGATTTAAAACCAAATTATCAGCTAGAAACCATTTTTGTAACGTGTTAAAATCATCTTCGAGAGTTGCTTGTATCTGCAAAATATTTGAACCTGATGAATAGAGCAGGACTCTTCAACCTTTTCTTGCAGAGGAACCCCCCTCCCAGGCAAACCGGCGACCCAGGTTTATGTTAGCAAAAAAATGGTTTTTTCCACGTCTTGTCTTATCATCAGGTGAATGATAATGGCAAGGAGAAGTATTCATCATTTTAAAATGAATAGATTTGGTAGAACGTTGTTCATTATTTTCACCTTCCCGCATTATAATTGGAAGAGGAAGTGTAAACTCTAACATAGCCTATTAGCTAGAAAGGTAACTCCAAACACATTTTTGCTTAGACGTGTTGGCAAAAATGTATGGCCAAGTCAAGAAAGTTTACCAGCAGCACCTGCCACACTGGTAGCCTATTCGCGGTTGCTTTTTCAAAGCCTATGTCAGATACTCCAAAGAGTGTAATTGACTCCAATGAGTGTAATTTGCTCAATATTAGGAGTTGAGAAAATATTTTCCGCCCACTTTTTTTAAATATATATTTTCGCTGACACCCTGCAGTACCTAGGATCCCAGGTTGAATACCCCTGGTATAGAGGACTGTATCATTAGCGTATAAGTGAACGTGAATTCTGACAAATTAGAGGCAATTCATTTATGAATATAGAGCAAAGAAGGGGGCCAATACTAAGCCTTGAGGTACTCCTCTACTGAGTGAAAGGAGTTCTGATTTGTGTTCTATGAAAACACATTGTTTTCTATTGCTAAGATAGGCATGGAACCAGTTTAGTGATCTGTTAGTGAAACCAATGTTTTTAAGTTTTCCTAGTAAGATAGAATGAATGATAAACTAAATCAAATAAAGATGCCACCATTTAGTTTGCCTTGGTCAGATGAAGAATGTATATATCATAGTAAGTTTCAGTAATACAGTAGTAGTAGTAGTAGAATGGTTGGGTCTAAAGCCAGATTGAAAGGGTAACATTTTATTTATCTAGGTATATCTGATATATTTGGGAATGTAATAATTTCTCACCGATTTTTGCTATTGAACAGATTACTATAGGTCTATAGTTATTTGGGTCTAAAGAGTTTCCACCTTTATGAAGAGGGGTCTTTACTTTAATGAGCTACATTGTATTGATGTGATGTGGCAATGGAAATCTGTCTCATATGCCTATCTCAATATAATGCTTTTGCTGTGTTGTTTGGATAACAATAACTGTAAGATTAGCTCTGATTCTCACCTGTTTCTCAGTCTTTTCAGCTGTGATTGAGACTGTATCATGGCCTTTGTGTTCATCCATGGTACACAGATAACAGATACACTGCTGATCGGTCCGGCAGAAAATCTCCAGCAGTTTGTCATGATGAGAGCAGATATTGTCCTGCAATTGTGTGGTGGCTTTGATCAGCTTGTGCTTCATCAATGGAGCTATATTATAATGAGGCTGGAGATGAGTCTCGCAGTAAGAGGCTAGACACACCAGACATGACTTGAGAGCTTTATGCTTTCTCCCATTGCAGAAATCACATTCCACATCTCCAGGTCCAGCAAAGCACATAGCAGGAGGAGTAGGCTGGAGTCCTGTCTTCTTCATGTTCCCAACCACCATGGCTAGCAGGCTATTCTTCATCAGAGCAGGCCGAGGAGAGAAAGTCTGTCTGCACTGGGGACAGTTGTAGACCCCCTTTGGATCATCCTTATCCCAGCAGTCCTCAATACAATTGCTACAGTAACTGTGTCCACAGTTGATAGTGACCGGCTCCTTCAGTAAATCCAGACAGATAGAGCAGCAGAACTGGTCCTGGTCCAGGAGAACTCCCTGCTCAGCCATTTTAGTTATCACTCACAAATACCAATAGCTGTATATGAAGACAAAGACACACCCCGGCAGAAATGAATGAATCTAGGTAGACGTATAACATATCTCCCAGTCCCGCAGTTGAACTAGTCTAATTGTAATTAAATAATTTCATTTTTACCAGTCGTGATTTCAATATAAGATATCACAATTCAAATGTAATTGTTGATAACCGACTAGCAGCGAGAGATCGATTCGGGGATCGAAAGGGGGACATCATTATGCGCGACACAGGAAGTATGCACACTAACATCCGGCTGATCTAATTATTCTACTTGTTGAAATATTTGGCGGTTTGGGGAAGACGTTCTTAAAAGTTGTCCTGAGTAATGAAGAGAACTACATATTTATTGTGTTCATGATTATTATTTTTTATGTCGTTAACTATATTTGTATCATTTGTTGAATTTCGACGACGGTAAGGATAGTTACTAACTATCTAGCTATGTTCGCTTTCTGCCCAGCTAGCTAACGTTAGCTAGCTAGCCAACGCGTTAGCTTACCTCGTATCTGTAACGTTATCAGTGTTCTGCTAACTAGCAGCTAGTTTTGCGATCTAGAAGTTTGCAGCTCGCTGGAAGAATGTCGAACATTCAGAGAACGAATGGCAAATATCTGTGGTGGTCTCTTTTGGGTCTTGGATTTCAACCTGAAGTCGCAGCATCATCAGGGGCCAGCAAAGCCAATGTCAAACACATCATTCTTGGACCGTAAGTGTTGATTGTTGTGGTAACAGCTAACGTTAACAGTTAAAGTTAACAGTATCAACATCAGTCGTGTAACCCTGTTTCAATCCAGTGAGACAAACTGGCGATGGCATGACAATTAAAATAAACTAATAGGCAGAGACAGACGGACTATTCTCTCAGGTCAGTCAAAAGCCTGTTTTGACACCAGTTTCTTTCTCTCACCAACAGCAATATGTTTGACAAACCAAACAAGGATGCTTTCTACATAGTTACCCATTTCCTGTTAGAGAAACTCAACCCCACACGCTCCCACGATGCATACAGGTATGGTGACGGTCCCATTCCCGGCTTGTTGTTTTTCTTCACACTTTTGTAATTTTCTGCAATTATGTACATTAATATGCTGGGTCTTGTATGTAGGCATTGCTGGCCAGTGTTGGACCATAAAGCAGATGCTGAATTCCGTAAGGTGACCTGTGCTTGGCTGCGAGATCTAATGGTAAGGATTTGGCATGTCTTTCAGGTGTACAGGATTTGACATACTTGTTGTAGCATGGCTGTTAAACAGGTCTAAAGCATTTGAACATGATCTGTGCTTTCAGGATGAGCAGGGCAGCACAGTTCCCAAAGTGGTGGCGTCACTGTTCCTCTCGCCTGGTGGTCCCAAGTTCGTCAACCTGATGCTCCATCTAGCCAATTATATTGAGTTGCAGGAGATGAAGACATTTTCTACAGGTAGGAAGGCCAGAGAGGAAGAGGCGACGTGAGAAGGTTGACTCCGCCCAAAATATGTCCACGAAAATAAGTAAATAATAAATAATTTTTGTATGGAGGTCAATGAGTGTCGAATTTGCTACGTGAGGCTTATTTTATCAAATATAAGTTTTGTAATGATGAGGTTTCTACGAATGCACTGATAAGGATGCATGTGGTATTTCAGCAACTTTGGAAAAAAATACTATCGGAGTTGTGCCTGTTGTTCACACGCATATCTGCCCTCTCATTGGCTAGAATGCTCCCACCTGATCTCGCCTGCCTTCCATCTTTAGGGACATGTATTTCCATTGTTAGAGCAGTCACTCTACTATCTTGTCAATATAATAGATCATCTTTGGGAAGGCCTGTGTATAACTAATGTTTGGACTTAAAGGCGTACTCCATTGATTTTCTTCTGCCTGTGAATTGCAAGAGTCTGTCTAGTTGTTTTACAATGTGTGTTATTAGATGGCACGTGGGTCCCAGAGGCGGCGGCAGCCCCTGCCTCTTCTGTGCAAATGGCGCTGAAGCGGTTTCAGCTGGTCAAAACCAGATTCCTGAGGGGAGCTGTGGAGCAGGACCGGATGCTGCAGGAGTACCAGAGGCAGGCCCAGTAAGTCACATGGCAACTGCACAAACCACAAGCATTGGATATGTTTCAGATACAGTTATTTTCCTTATATTTACAATGCCTAGAAAAGTGTCCCATTTTTGTTGACAATTTCAGTTGGATAAAAAAAAATCTGTCCTTTCATTGGCTAGGTATCATGTGAGTCTGACTAATTAGCACAGGTGCAAATGATGAGCAGGCAATCAAGCCTCATTATAAAACAAGGTGGTCACAGTGGTTAAGAGTTTGTATGCTCTGAATGTCTTGCTTTTGTCAGTCAACTGGGCTGCGTTTACACAAGCAGCTAATTCTAATTATTTTCACTAATTTATACTTTGACCAATCAGGTGAAAAGATGAGAATTGGGTTGCCTGTGTAAACACAGCCCTGTTGGTTATTTTCTAATGTGCCTGGTTTTGCCATTCTACATCAGTGTCCTTCTCTTGTAGATCTCAAGTGAAGTCTTTGCGGGATTTGAGGGCTGAAGATGCAAAGTATGATGATTTGCTCAAGTATGTATGAGTATTCCATCTATCCTTTTAAATAATTGTTTGGGTTGTAGTTGATCTGTTTTCAGTTCACTTTCGGCATAAAACATTATGCTCAAAGTACCAATAAACAATGGCAGCTGGTTAAATTCTTATTTCCCCCGCACAGGTGTCGCAAGAAAGAAGCTGACAAGGAGGAAACTCCTCAAGCTGAGAAGATTCAAAAGGTTTTTCCTTAATTTCATAACTGATGTCTACTTTGTAAAACATCACTAGAAACTGACATTCATTACATTTCTATCTGCAATGTTCTGACCCTTTCACATCTGAACAAACCCCAGGTGCGCTCCCTGTGGTCATCCATGGACAGAGTGCTGTCCACCCTGGAGGAGGAGCGGCGCGTGGTGGAGTGTGTCATCAGGGGAGATGTGGTCCAGTACACCCTGGACGGGACGGGCCTGGCCCTCAAAATCCCCCGGGTTCTGCTGGAGCGGATAGAGCAGTTATCCCACCTGGTGAGAAGCACAATTATAGCATTGCCTTTTTAGGTTAGTGGGTGACGGTGCATTTGGAACCCAGTCCATATTTCAGTGAAATGTTTCCCAAATCTCTCCTCGAGTACTCCCAGATGTTCCACGTTTGATATGTTCTAGAACTAGCGCAACTGATTAAACTAAGTAATAGTGATTAGTTGACCAATTGAATCTGGTATGCTAGTGCTGGAAATTCATAAAATAAGTGGAACTTGAAGGGGGTACTGCTGTAGTCTGTGTTTATCACTAAGCTGTGTGTGTGTGTGTGTGTCAGTCGGGTGTGGGCAGTGTGTACGAGGCAGGCCAGCTGAACCTCCTCAGCATGCTGGAGCTGCTCCACCAGGCCCTAGGCCTCCTGGGGGAGGAGAGGGCCAAGATAGCAGGACACACCCCCATTGCTCAGCTCCACCCCCTGCTCCTGCAGGAGAGAAACCTGCAGATGGCCCGCGCCCTGGATGACCTCCGACTCATGAGGTGGGTTACAAACTGTGCTATCGCAAGCCTGCTTGTTGGAAATAGTCTTCCCCTGCTACCCAGTTTGTATGTATATCTGTTTGAATTGCGTAGCAGCATGTCATTAATTTATTTGAAAACAAGACATGGCAGCAGCCATTTAAATCTCATCTTGAACTGTAGTAATAAAGCTATTTTAAACTTTGTTGCTCCTTTCATCCCACTGTCTCGCTCTTATTCCAGGAAGAGGATTTCAAAGGAGGAAATTCCAGAGGTAAAGAGCGTCATCAGGAAGTTGGAGATGGAGTGGGACCAGAAGTGGGCAGACTGTCTGAAATGCACGCCGCTGACCTCGTTTCTCAACGAGGATCCTGTAAGTACCTCTTAGGGTTTATAATAATAATTGGTCATTTAGCAGACGCTCTTATCCAGAGCGATTTACAGGAGCAATTAGGGTTAAGTGCCTTGCTCAAGGGCACGTCGACAGATTTTTCACCTAGTCGGCTCGGGGATTAGCACCTGCGACCTT
Organism: Coregonus clupeaformis; assembly: GCF_020615455.1. NCBI lineage: Eukaryota > Metazoa > Chordata > Actinopteri > Salmoniformes > Salmonidae > Coregonus > Coregonus clupeaformis. The sequence continues at coordinate 17,098,336 of NC_059230.1, read as the reverse complement.
TCGGTTACTGGCACAACGCTCTTAACCACTAAGCTACCTGCCGCCGGTTTGTGACCTGGATGTATTAAATGGACGCTCTGTCCAGATATAACCAGTAGCCCCTACCCCCTAGGCCAGTGCTATTCAACTACGACAGCTGTAATCTTTAACTTTACTGACTTTATTGTCCCCATGGGGAAATGTTGTTGCAGTGTCATGTACACATTTAAAGTGGCATTTAAATACAATACAACATTCATAACAGTTACATACCAATAAAAAGAGACTAGCCTGCTGGCCTTACTGGGTCGATAGGAACATTAGCCTGCTGGCCTTACTGGGTCGATAGGAACATTAGCCTGCTGGCCTTACTGGGTCGATGGGAACATTAGCCTGCTGGCCTTACTGGGTCGATGGGAACATTAGCCTGCTGGCCTTACTGGGTCGATAGGAACATTAGCCTGCTGGCCTTACTGGGTCGATGGGAACATTAGCCTGCTGGCCTTACTGGGTCGATAGGAACATTAGCCTGCTGGCCTTACTGGGTCGATAGGAACAATAGCCTGCTGGCCTTACTGGGTCGATAGGAACAATAGCCTGCTGGCCTTACTGGGTCGATAGGAACATTAGCCTGCTGGCCTTACTGGGTCGATGGGAACATTAGCCTGCTGGCCTTACTGGGTCGATGGGAACATTAGCCTGCTGGCCTTACTGGGTCGATAGGAACAATAGCCTGCTGGCCTTACTGGGTCGATAGGAACAATAGCCTGCTGGCCTTACTGGGTCGATAGGAACAATAGCCTGCTGGCCTTACTGGGTCGATAGGAACAATAGCCTGCTGGCCTTACTGGGTCGATGGGAACAATAGCCTGCTGGCCTTACTGGGTCGATGGGAACAATAGCCTGCTGGCCTTACTGGGTCGACGGAACATTAGCCTGCTGGCCTTACTGGGTCGATAGGAACAATAGCCTGCTGGCCTTACTGGGTCGATGGGAACATTATCCTGCTGGCCTTACTGGGTCGATGGGAACATTAGCCTGCTGGCCTTACTGGGTCGATGGGAACATTAGCCTGCTGGCCTTACTGGGTCGATAGGAACAATAGCCTGCTGGCCTTACTGGGTCGATAGGAACAATAGCCTGCTGGCCTTACTGGGTCGATAGGAACAATAGCCTGCTGGCCTTACTGGGTCGATAGGAACAATAGCCTGCTGGCCTTACTGGGTCGATGGGAACAATAGCCTGCTGGCCTTACTGGGTCGATAGGAACAATAGCCTGCTGGCCTTACTGGGTCGATGGGAACAATAGCCTGAGCTATTTAGGAGGGATGTCACACCTTGCACAAATGATTGTCTAGTTGTGTTTTTCCTGCCGAGGGGTGCCCTATACCTGCATCCAGAGGGGAGTAGTTCAAAGTCCGGGTACGGGGGGTGGCTTGGGTCTAAAATGATTTTGTGAGCTTTGCGGCGGGCTCTGACCTTAAAGATCTCATCCAGGCCTGTCTGTTTGACTCCAAGTACCTTACTTGCTGTGGTGATAATCCTTCTCAGCATATTTCTCTGGTTGACAGTGGCATTGCCAAACCAACAAACAATACAAAAAGTTGTAGATGTCTATAGACCATTTTGAGGAGAATGGCTTCATCAACTCCTCTGCTGGGCTGATAGAAACTGAAACGGGTCGAGGAGCTTCTGGGTGGCGCTGAGGATGACCTTTCACAATTTTCTCAAAGCATTTCATTACTAAGGATGTCAAGGCAACAGGGCGGTAGTCATTCAGCACAGAGGGATTAGATGCTTTAGGAATGGGTATAATTATTGAGTTTTTCCACAATACTGGCACGTGTTGCTGGTCGAGCAAGGATGGGAAAATGTCTAAAAACACCAGCCAATTGTTCATCACAGTGCTTTAACACATGTCCACTTATTTTGTCTGGGCTTTTGTGTGTGTTACATCCCCTGAACAACTTCAAAACATCAACCTGTTTTAAAAGCAACCCTCTCAAACATTTGTAATGATGCTTCCATTTGTTTTACCTCTGACACAAAGTCATCCGATTCAAATCTTGAGAAGAAAACATTCAGTTCATTAGCCATGTTCTGGTCCTCATGTCTCCCAAGGTCAGCATTGGTTTTTCCCCTGCCTGTGTGGGAGGGCACTAGCCATGGATTTAATCCCTTGCCAGGCCACCCTTGAGTTTGCTGAGGAGAGGGTCCTCTCCACCCATTGCTTTATGCCTCCTTGTCCACCAGTATCTGTCTTTTGATCTCATGCTGTACATCTCTTAAAGCCTGTCTTTTACCCTCAGCATAAACTGCCTTCTTCCTATTAAGTAGGGATTTTGTTAGGGAAGATTGTACAGGTTTTAGTAGGCACAACTGACTCAACACAGAAGTTGACATAGTCTGAAACAACATCTGTGAGTTCCTTAAGATCAGAGCTTCTGTCCTCATATACCTCCCACATAGTCCAGTCAAAACACCCTTGGAGACAAGTGATACTGTTGTCGTTCCAGATCTGGACAGTTTTAACTGTAGGTTTCTCCCTCTCCAGGAGCCGACAGTAGGTTGGCCGGAGGTAGACAACATTGTGGTCGGATGTCCCCGGGGGAGGTCTGGTGGTGGCAGAGAAAGCATTTGGTATTGTCCTATAGCACAAATCAAGAGTCGTGTTTTTCCTAGTGTGACATTTCACATACTGGTGGTACGTGCGCAGGACCTTGTGCAAAGTACAGTTGTTAAAATCCCCTAAAATAAATGTGGGTGCGTCGGGGAGATGGATTCCAGTTTCTGTGACAGATTATAAATAATTTATGATGCCTTTGCGATATTAGCTTTTGGTTGAATGTACACAATGGTAACAAACAATTGGGGGAACTCACGGGGCAGATAGAAGGGTCGCAGTGACACAGAAAGCAGTTAAATGTCAGGGGTACAGAGTCTCTCTCTTACCAGGATCGATTTACACCACTGCTCCCTGACAAGCAGGCAGACGTCCCTGCCGTGATGTTTCTCTGTGACGGTCAGATCACGGTCTGCTCTGACCAGTGTGAAGCCGGCCAGCTCCACTTCCCTGTCCGGGACTCTGTCATCCAGCCAAGTCTTAGTAAACGCCAGCAAACAGGCCTCCAGGTATTCGTGTTGGAAGCGCAGATTCGCTGACAGCTCATCCACTTTCCCCCTCAGTGACTGGGCATTGATCAGCAAGGTGGTGGGTAAGGGAAGTTTGTTCTTTAATTCTTGAAGTCTGTCTGATTCCCCTGCGTTTTCCACGTTTGCAAATAGGGTTTGTAATCTACTCGCAGACAATCGGGGATTAGATGGGCCATTGGAATATCCATCGCATTCGTGTTTGAGTTGCATTGTAGTAGGAACTCTCTGCTATATTGGATTCCGCTGCCAGCAGCATTTTCATAATGTAGTCTGTTTGTAGCGGGTCTGTACACGATCAACAAGATCAGTCCAACACCCCACCTCTGTAAAGCCATCGTTGACAGATGGTTTACAAACAGTGTACAAATTAAAAACATTTACACTACCAGTCAAAAGTTTGGACACACCTACTAATTCAAGGATTTTTCTTTATTTTTACTATTTTTTACATTGTACAAATAAGCAAAGAGAAACGACTGTCCATTACTTTAAGACACTTTGAAAGTTTCTTCAAGTGCAGTCGCAAAAACCATCAAGCGCTATGATGAAACTGGCTCTCATGAGGACCGCCTCAGGAATGGAAGACCCAGAGTTACCTCTGCTGCAGAGGATAAGTTCATTAGAGTTACCAGTCTCAGAAATTGCAGCCCAAATAAATGCTCCACAGAGTTAGTCACAGACACATTTCAACATCAACTGTTCAGAGGAGACTGCTTGAATCAGGCCTTCATGGTTGAATTGCTGCAAAGAAACCACTACTAAAGGACACCAGTAAGAAGAGATCTGCTTGGGCCAAGAAACATGAGCGCAATGGACATTAAACCGGTGGAAATGTGTCCTTTGGTCTGGAGTCCAAATTTGAGATTTTTGGTTCCAACCGCCGTGTCTTTGTGAGATGCGGTGTGGGTGAACGGATTATCTCCGCATGTGTAGTTCCCAACGTAAAGCATGAAGGTGTTATGGTGTGGGGGTGCTTTGCTGGTGACACGGTCTGTGATTTATTTAGAATTCAAGGCACACTTAACCAGCATGGCTACCACAGCATTCTGCAGCGATACGCCATCCCATCTGGTTTGGGCTTAGTGGGACTATCATTTGTTTTTCAACAGGACAATGACCCAACACACCTCCAGGCTGTGTAAGGGCTATTTGACCAAGAAGGAGAGTGATGGAGTGCTGCATCAGATGACTTGGCCTCCACAATCCCCCGACCTCAACCCAATTGAGATGGTTTGGGATGAGTCGGACCGCAGAGTGAAGGAAAAGCAGCCAACAAGTGCTCAGCATATGTGGGAACTCCTCCAAGACAGTTGGAAAAGCATTCCAGGTGAAGCTGGTTGAGAGAATGCCAAGAGTGTGCAAAGCTGTCATCAAGGCAAAGGGTGTCTATTTTGAAGAATCTCAAATATAAAATATTTTGATTTGTTTAAAACTTTTTTGATTCCATGCATGTTATTTCATAGTTTGGATGTCTTCAGTATTATTCTACAATGTAGAAAATAGTAAAAATAAAGAAAAACCCTTGAATGTGTAGGTATGTCCAAACTTTTGACTGGTGCTGTATGTTAAAAGCATAAAAGAACGCCACACCAAACGTCACACACACACTGCGCGATGCAACAGAACCGCGCCCCCTCAGTAATCTCCCTCTCTCTCCCTTCAGGCCCTTGATTTTCTGTGCCCCATGGCTCCTCTGTCCTTTGAGCCGGCCACAGAAGCCAGCTTTAAATCCAGCGTTTTCTCCCAGTATCCGGCGAAGCTGCCCAGTGAGTATAGGGAAACAAAATATTTCCTCTTCCAAGTTGCTTTATTGTTTAACTGCATATTTGAACAATTGTTACCTTGTGTTTTTTGTTCTTCTTTACTTAGAATTTTCTGAGGAGAAGCTTGCGGAGACTGACTCCATTCCAATGGAGACGGTTACCAAAATGGATTCTGCCCTCAAACGGTATATGAATACTCAGCATGCCTTGTTTACGTTGCTAATAGGCAACTATTAGTCTGATTCCTCTGTATTGTGTTTTTGATGGGAGGCAGATACCTGGGCAGTCCTGAGCTGTGCTCTGTCTGTCACTAGTCCTCCCTATAGCATACCTGTTCTCTGATGACCGGGGCGAGTTGAGTGAAATCGCAACGGACAGATACGGAGCAGACAACAATTATCCAATTATCAACTTTTTTTTTTAGCTCCATCAACCTCATTTTATCCACAGAGGTCTTTATAAGATGTCTCTTTTTGAACAGCCTTTGCCCTCCAGCTGTTGAGAGGGTTGCATCTCTTCTTCCTAGTGTGGTCTCTTCCCCACTGATGACTCCCCTCCGTGTACTTTGTGAAACTCCTCTGGCTGTCCCTGTCAAAGCTCCCTCACCAAGCCCCCTGCCGGTAGGTGATGTGCACCAAGCATCCTATTCCTTGTTCAGTTCAGACCCGTGGAGGCTGCTGAGGGGAGAATGGCTCATAATAATGGCCGGAACGAAGCAAATGGAATGGCATCAAACACCTGGAAACCATGTGTTTGACGTATTTGATATGATTCCGCTCCCGTTATTACCATGCGCCCATTCTCCACAATTAAGATGCCACCAACCTCCTGTCGTTCAAACTCAGTAGGAAGGCTTTTTTTGTTTTGTTTTAGCTGGTTCAATATTTTAATACTGCTTTTTGGTTTTAAAGGCTTTTGGCCTTTGTCACTCCTGCACACCAAAATGTCCCCAATTCATGTTTAATCACCTGTGACCAAATCTTTCCTTATAGGCCAGTGTAAGGAAGACGCCTTGTGCATCCCCAAAGGTGTCTGCAGTGAAGAAAAAGGCTCAGATCCTGGACTCTGAGTTTGACAACTTGGCAAATCAGGTACACTTTCCATACATTTCCTCACTCGAAGCAAAATGCACAATGGGGGCTGACCCTTCTAGTCATTATTTTGGTAGTTATTGGGAGGCAGATACCTGGGCAGTCCTGAGCTGTGCTCTGTCTGTCACTAGCCCTCCCTATAGCATACCTGCTCTCTGATGACCGGGGCGAGTTGAGTGAAATCGCAACGGACAGATACGGAGCAGACAACAATTATCTGCATAGACATGACTGATTTGAGTCACAGAAGAAGGTAGTCTATATACCATGCTGCTTAACATGCCAGGCATGCCTGGAGCATATTTTCAATTGCCTTAGTAAGTGTGTGTTAGTTTGCAGAGGCTGTGACCACCAGCCCTGGCAACAGAAGTTTACGAGGACTTGCGCTAGGAGACTTACTCAGCACTCTTGGCACAGACCCTTTCTCCACCAGGAAGCAGATTCCACGGACCCCAGAGAGTTTGAGTGCGTATTGGACTTTATTTGATGTACTTTGAAAGGCAGAATGCTCTTTCACCAGTTTTGCTTTTTGTTGGGCAGAGGAGTAATGTTTTTTTTTATTTTCATCAGTTCTGGATGTGAAGAGTTCCTGGCGAAGGGCGGTGGAGGAAGGAGAGGCTCAGAAGGCCCGTCTGTCTGGTAAGTTTGACGGTGACTGCATCCTCCGGCACCTCACGCCCCTCTGCGAGGTACAGGAGACCTCCCTCAGCCCTGACGTGCACTCCCTGAGCAAGAGCCTGGATACTGCCACCAACGTTTACAGTATTGCAGCTCCCCAGCAGGCATCGCTCATGTCCACCCTGCCCTGGGACTCCTCCAACATGGAGGCTCTCCATAGCCTGAGCAGTAGCGACGTAGTCCAGTTCAGCATTGACCAAGAGGCATTCCCAGAGCAGTTCAGTATAGATCAGGAGACTCTCCCTGAGCTGCCTGCCAATGACAGCAGCTTCCTGAGCTCCAGTGACTCCAGGGACACATCCAACGCAGAGGAGGAAGAGCTGCTCCTTCCCACAGAGACTGAGCCAGCCCTACTGGTCGCACACAGGCGTCTGGACAAGATCCAGCAAGCCTTTAGAGAGGCCTCCTTCATGGACCGACACCAGGGGGTGCAAGAGCCCTTTCCCCCACAGCATGACGAGAGGAGCCTGGATTCCAGAGACTGGCTGATGGCAACGTCACTGGAGACTGCAGCCACAGTTGAAGTAACGGACAAGGTATTTTCTCTGGATCTGGACAGTCTAGAGAGCCCTTCACCACCAAGAAAAGAGCAGTTTAGCCTCTCGCAACTGTTAACATTCTCCCCCATAGATGACCTGTAGTGCCTCCAGAAGATTTATATAACTACAACTACTGTTCAAAAGTTTGGGGTCACTTTGAAATGTCCTTGTTTTTGAAAGAAAAGCAAATGTTTTGTCTATTACAATAACATCAAATTGATCAGAAATACAGTGTAGACATTGTTAATGTTGTAAATGGCTATTGTAGCTGGAAACTGCAGATTTTTAATGGAATATATACATAGGCGTACAGAGGCCCATTATCAGCAACCATCAGTCCTGTGTTCCAATGGCACGTTGTGTTTGCTAATCCAAGTTTATCATTTTAAAAGGCTAATTGATCATTAGAAAACCCTTTTGCAATTATGTTAGCACAGCTGAAAACTTGTGCTGATTAAAGAAGCAATAAAACTGGCCTTCTTGAGACTAGTTGAGTATCTGGAGCATCAGCAATTGTGAGTTCGATTACAGGCTCAAAATGACATTTTTCTGAAATTCGTCAGTCTATTCTTGTTCTGAGAAATGAAGGCTATTCTATGTGAGAAATTGTCAAGAAACTGAAGATCTCGTACAACGCTGTGTACTACTCCCTTCACAGAACAGCGCAAACTGGCTCTAACCAGAATAGAAAGAGGAGTGGGAGGCCCTGGTGCACAACTGAGCAAGAGGACAAATACATTAGCCATATCTCAGACTGGCCAATAAAAGAAAAGATTAAGATGGGCAGTCTGAGATATGGCTTTTTCTTTGGAACTCTGCCTAGGTTGTCAGCATCCCGGAGTCGCCTCTTCACCGTTGACGTTGAGACTGGTGTTTTGTGGGTACTATTTCATGAAGCTGCCAGTTGAGGACCTGTGAGGCGCCTGTTTCTCAAACTAGACACTAATGTATTTGTCCTCTTGCTCAGTTGTGCACCGGGGCCTCCCACTCCTCTTTCTATTCTGGTTAGAGACAGTTTGCGCTGTTCTGTGAAGGGAGTAGTACATAACGTTGTACGAGATCTTCAGTTTCTTGGCAATTTCTCGCATTGAATAGCCTTCATTTCTCAGAACAAGAATAGACTGACGAGTTTCAGAAGAAAGTTATTTGTTTCTAGCCATTTTGAGCCTGTAATCGAACCCACAATTGCTGATACTCAATTAGTCTCAAGAAGGCCAGTTTTATTGCTTCTTTAATCAGCACAACAGTTTTCAGCTGTGCAACATAATTGCAAAAGGGTTTTCTAATGATCAATTAGCCTTTTAAAATGATAAACTTGGATTAGCAAACACAACGTGCCATTGGAACACAGGACTGATGGTTGCTCATAATAAGCCTCTGGACGCCTATGTAGATATTCCATAAAAAATCAGCCGTTTCCAGCTACAATAGCCATTTTCAACATTAACAATGTCTACACTGTATTTCTGATCAATTTGATGTTATTTTAATGGGCAAAAAAGTAGATTTTCTTTTTGTGGGAAAAATGACATTTCTAAGTGACCCCAAACTTTTGAACGTGTGTGTGTGTGTATATATATATATATAGACGACCTGAACCATCTTCTAATTTCTCACTTTTTCACAATTTAAGTCTAACCAACTTCAGTGCACACTGCACATGCAATTAAAATATTTGTACATATGTGTGCCATTCTTGTGTTCCAATCTAACATGGTCTATTTTCCTACGAAACTGACATGAATTGTAAAATATTGTTAATAAATGGTCAATCTGTTTAATCATAATTTTTTTATGTGTGCATTTCCTGGGCTTGTAAAGGCCTTGTTTACACTTGCATGAAGTTATTCGGGCTGTAATCATTCAAATTCAGTACTTATTTTTATTTTTCTTGTTAGATGTAAAATATACAATTTTCTGATGGTCATTGGACTTTTCAATTGATGAAATGTCTACTTGATTTTAAAAAAAGTATTGCTTATAAATGCAGTAGTCCTAGGCTATAGAAGACACCCAAACTGTTGGTGGCTTGTAGATAAAATATTTCAATAAATACAGTAGCACTTCTATTAACCTGTAAAATACTATAGCAATCATATATACTGAACAAAAATATAAACGCAACATGCTAAGTGTTTTCATGAGCTGGAATAAAAGATCCCAGAAATGTTTCATACGCACAAAAAGCTTATTTCTCTCAAATGTTGTGCACAAATTTGTATTTCATCCCTGTTAGTGAGCGATTCTCCTTTGCCAAGATAATCCAGCCACCTGACAGATGTGGCATATCAAGAAGCTGATTAAACAGCATGATCATTACACAGGTGCACCTTGTGCTGGGGACAGAACTATCTGGACTTTACTATACTATTTATATTTTTGACAACTTTTAAACTTCACTACATTCCTAAAGAAAATCATGTACTTTTTACGCTGTATATTTTCCCTGACACCCAAAAATACGTGTTACATTTTGAGTGCTCACTAACAGGGATGTAAACAAATTTGTGCACAACATTTGAGAGAGATACGTTTTTAGTCTGTGTGGAAAATTTCTGCGAATTTATTTAAGCTCATGAAACATGGGACTTTACATGTTAATAATAATAATATGCCATTTAGCAGACGCTTTTATCCAAAGCGACTTAGTCATGTGTGCATACATTTTTACGTATGGGTGGTCCCGGGGATCGAACCCACTACCCTGGCATTACAAGCGCCATGCTCTACCAATTGAGCTACAGAGGACCACTGTTGCGTTTGTGTTGAGTGTGTGTGTATGTACGTACATGCATACAGTACCAGTTCAAAGTTTGGACACACCTACTCATTCAAAGGTTTTTCTTTATTTTTACTATTTTCTACATTGTAGAATAATAGTAAAGACATCAACTATGAAATAACACACATGGAATCATGTAGTAACCAAAAAAGTGTTAAACAATCCAAATATATTTTGTATTTGAGATTCTTCAAAGTAGCCACCCTTTGCCTTGATGACTGCTTTACACACTCTTGGCATTCTCTCAACCAGCTTCATGAGGTAGTCAACTGGAATCTCTTTCCTTCTTAATGCGTTTGAGCCAATCAGTTGTGTTGTGACAAGGTAGGGGTGGTATACAGAAGATAGCCCTATTTGGTAAAAGACCAAGTCCATATTATGGCAAGAACAGCTCAAATAAGCAAAGAGAAATGACACTCCATCATTACTTTAAGACATGAAGGTCAGTCAATACTGAAAATTTCAACAACTTTGAAAGTTTCTACAAGTGCAGTTGCAAAAACCATCAAGCTCTGTGATGAAACTGGCTCTCATGAGGACCGCCACAGGAAAGGAAGACCCAGAGTTACCTATGCTGCAGAGGATAAGTTCATTAGAGTTACCAGCCTCAGATATTGCAGCCCGAATAAATGCTTCACAGAGTTCAAGTAACACCCACATCTCAACATCAACTGTTCAGAGGAGACTGCGTGAATCAGGCCTTCATGGTCGAATTGCTGCAAAGAAACCACTACTAAAGGACACCAATAAGAAGAAGAGATTTGCTTGGGCCAAGAAACACGAGCAATGGACAATAGACCGATGGAAATCTGTCCTTTGGTCTGATGAGTCCAAATTTGAGATTTTTGGTTCCAACCGCCGTGTCTTTGTGAGACGCAGAGTAGGTGAACGGATGATCTCTGCATGTGTGTTTCCCACCGTGAAGCATGGAGGTGTCATGGTGTGGGGGTGCTTTGCTGGTGACACTGTCTGTGATTTATTTAGAATTCAAGGCATACTTAACCAGCATGGCTACCACAGCATTCTGCAGTGATACGCCATCCCATCTGGTTTGGGCTTAGTGGGACTATCATTTGTTTTTCAACAGGACAATGACCCAACACACCTCCAGGCTGTATAAGGGCTATTTGACCAAGAAGGAGACTGATGGAGTGCTGCATCAGATGACCTGGCCTCCACAATCACCTGACCTCAACCCAATTGAGAAGTTTTGGGATGAGTTGGACCACAGAGTGAAGGAAAAGCAGCCAAACAAGTGCTCAGCATATGTGGGAACTCCTTCAAGACTGTTGAAAAAGCATTCCAGGTGAAGCTGGTTGAGAGAATGCCAAGAGTGTGCAAAGCTGTCATCAAGGCAAAGGGTGTCTACTTTGAAGAATCTCAAATATAAAATATATTTTGATTTGTTTAACACTTTTTGGGGTACTACATGATTCCATATGTGTTATTTCATTGTTTTGATGTCTTCACTATTATTCAACAATGTAGAAAATAGTTTTTCTTTTTTAAATAAAGAAAACCCTTGAATGAGTAGGTGTGTCCAAACTTTTGACTGGTACTGTATATATATATACAGTGAGCTCCATAATTCACTGGACAGTGACCATTCTTTTGTTATTTTGGTTCTGTACTCTAGCACTTTGAGTTTGAAAGGATACAATGACAATGAGGGTGAAGTGCAGACTGTCAGCTTTAATTTGAGGGTATTTTCATACATATCGGATTAACCGTTTACGAATTATAGAAGCTTTTGTACATAGTCCCCCCCATTTTCGGGCATCAAAAAACATTGGACAGTTTAACATAATGTAGAATAAAGTAATCATTGTTAATATTTGGTCGCATATCCTTTGCATGCAATGACTGCTTGAAGTCTGCAGATGCATCGCCATCACCAGACGCTGGGTATCTTCCCTGGTGATGCTCTGCCAGGCCTGTACTGCAGCCATCTTCAGTTCCTGCTTGTTTCGGGGACTTATTGCCTTAAGTCTCCTCTTCAGCATGTAAAATGCATGTTCAATTGGATTCAGATCTGGTGATTGACTCCGGCCAGTCAAGGATTTTCCACTTTTTGGCCATCAAAAACCCATTTGTTGCTCTAGCAGTATGTTTAGGGTCATTGTCTTGTTGCATGATTAAGTGCCGTCCAATGAGTTTGGAGGCATTTGGTTTTATCTGAGCAGATAAAATATTTCTGTAGACTTCAGAATTCATTGTTCTACTTCTGTCTGCAGTCACATCATCGATGAAGACAAGTGAGCCTGTTCCACTGGCAGCCATACAGGCCCTAGCCATAACACCCCCTCCACCATGTTTCATGGATGAGGTGGTATGCTTTGGATCATGGGCATTTCTTTTTTTTCTCCACACTTTTGTCTTTCCATCACTCTGGTACATGTTAATCTTTGTCTCATCTGTCCACAATACTTTTTTCCAGAACTCTTGGGGCTCTTTTATGTGCTTTTTAGCAAACTGTAATCTTGCCTTTCTGTTCTTCAGGCTTATCAGTGGTTTGCATCTTGTAGTGTACCCTCTGTAGTCCTGCTGGTGTAGTCTTCTGCGTATGGTAGACTTTGACACATCTACACCTGCATCCAGGAGAGTGTTTTTGATCTGTTGGGCTGTTATCAGGGGGTTTTTTCTTCACCATAGAGAGTATTCTCCGGTCATCCACTACAGTGGTCTTCCTCTGTCTACCGTGTCTTTTGACATAATTGAGTTCACCGGTTGTTTTTTTTCTTGTTAATGATGAACAAAACTGTTGACTTGGGCATGGCCAGGGTTTTTGCAATGTTCCTGAATGATTGATTTTCATTTCTGAGCCTTATGACGGCCAACTTCATTTGCATCGACACTGCTGTCTTCCTCGTGTTGTCACACCCCAATAACAACCTCCAAAGGCAATAGCAACGTCTAGAATCATTACTATTCATCAACAGCTCTCCTGCATTCACTAATGACACAAATGAATACACCTGCCTAACGACACACATCTGTGAAGCCAATTTAACAAATACTTGTAGTACCTTAAAATGGGGGGACCATGTACAAAAGGTGCTGTCATTTCTAAACGGTTCATCCGATATGTATGAAAATACCCTCAAATTAAAGCTGACAGTCTGCACTTCACGCTCATTGTCATTGTATCCTTTCAAACTCAAAGTGCTAGAGTACAGAACCAAAATAACAAAACAATGGTCACTGTCCAATGAATTATGGAGCTCACTGTAATTTAGGTAGCTTAGTGGTTAAGAGCGTTGTGCCAGTAACCGAAAGGTCGCTGGTTCTAATCCCCGAGCCGACTAGGTGAAAAATCTGTCGATGTGCCCTTGAGCAAGGCACTTAACCCTAATTGCTCCTGTAAGTCGCTCTGGATAAGAGCGTCTGCTAAATGACTAAAATGTAAATGTATATGTTGCATCTGTAGTCTACTACTAGTGCGTAAAGATAATGCACTACATTACAGATAGGGGGCATAAGAGGCCCATGGAAAAGGAGGAAGAGCCTCCTCATCTGAGCGCCATTACCGTTGTCCTAGCAGCAGGATATTATGCTGGCAGCACCATCGTGGATGTTTCCCCAAAGTTTAGCAAAGACATGCTAAACTTTGGGAATATCGATTGTTTATAAGTGTTTTTGTATTGGTGCAGTACAAGTGTTTTTCACATAATTGCAACCACCTTTGAAAAAATTAATGGAAAATTTGACGTATTGTATTATTTATACCAGCATTTCTTTTGAAATTTTTCAAAAATACTGGTATGTTGAAAGCTATTGTGTAGGCTATATTGAAAGAAATACACTTAATCAAATACATATGCTATTGGAATTATTCTGAGTCTGAAAAACGTAAATGGGTCTCTTGTGCTGGGCAACAGGTTTAATACAGAGTACTGGTGACTCCTTACTCCATTCACTGCAATCAGTGGTGTAAAGTACTTAAGTAAACATACTTGAAAGTACTACTTAAGTGATTTTTCGGGGTATCTGTGCTTTACTATTTATATTTTTGACAACTTTTACTTTTACTTCACTACATTCCTAAAGAACATAATGTACTTTTTACCCCATACACCCAAAAGTAATCGTTACATTTTGAATGCTTAGCAGGACAGGAAAATGGTCCGATTCACGCACTTATCAAGAGAATATCCCTGGTCATCCTACTGCTACTGTCTCTGATCTGTCGGACTCACTAAACACACATGCTTTGTTTGTAAATTATGTCTGAGTGTTGGAGTGTGCCACTGGCTATCCGTACATTAAAATAACAAGAAAAAGGTGCCGTCTGGTTTGCTTAATATAAGGAATTTGAAATTATTCATACTTTTACTTTTGATACTTAAGTATATTTTTAGCAATTACATTTACTTTTGATTCTTAAGTATATTTAAAACCAAATACTTTTAGACTTTTACTCAAGTAGTATTTTACTGGGTGACTTTCACTTTTCCTTGAGTTATTTTCTATTAAGGTATCTTTACTTTTACTCAAGTATGACAATCCACCACTGACTGCAATGCAATACACGGTATATGGGGTCTACTAACCAAATATGGTTATTTTGGGAGGGGGATTGTGTCGAACACACCCAGCGGCACTTCGTTCAGACTGCAATTTTGAGAGTATAAACTGTGAATTTGGATGAGATCATTGGCTAAGACATTTTCAGGTAGAATTTCCTTCACAAACGATTCTATAATGTCACACATATCGCTGTTTTGAAGCCTGTGTTGAAGCAGTGGTTGTGTAGTCTGTCCTGTTTTCACTGCATCCAACTGTGAAATGACTGCTGAATTGCTGATTTTGACTCATATTGTTTGCTTTAAGTAATCTTTTGTGACATTCTTTGAAAGCGGATGTTTTCTTCAGAAATGTCAGAACAGGAAAGGCTTTACCCTCAAAATAATTAGGGAAATAACATCAATATCTGAATCTGACTCACAGGATTGTACTTGCTCACTATCAGATATTCTGTGAAAATGTATAACTCCTGCTGTGTCCTCAATGTTTGTAGAGTCTATAGAGATAATCTATATAGAGATTATTTTAAATTTAAGAGTCAAATATAAGATAGGCCCAGTAGTGTCCTTTTTTGTCGTTTAACCCTGAATGACAGATTACTGAGCTCAATCAGTAGGCCAACCTCTCATTGCCAACTGCTGGAAGATCAATAAAGCGAGATGGGGATTTTGAATTACAGAGGTGACTTTTGACCTTACACAAGAAACATAAAGTACAAGAATATCTGGAGTGCTGGTCCAAATTGTTTGTCTACGGAGTACTACTGCACATTTACTGAATGTGTGTGGTGATTCTCCCTTTGTCATAATTTGATTGAAAATAATGTCAAGCGCACCTTTTATGTTTGGAAGTGGAATGCTACAAATTTAAGTTTCTAATAAAGGCCAAGTAATAATCTTCTCACAAATTACAATTTGGAGAGATGGGCTATGATCCATGAATCAGTCCAAAACCCATTTCCAAGAGGCAAACCTTTGGATTGATTGCGACCAAGGTGGGTTTAAGAAAATTGTTGGAAGGCGATGCATAATTGGGTGATGTAAACCTATAGCAACATGATTTTACTAGGATACTACCTCAAAAATATTTTATTTGTCTGGCCAAGCGATTGACCTGAAGCTTTTTTTGGCACATGTCAAGGCTGGCCTTGGGCTGATTTAAATGTGTAAAGGTGCATCTATTACCATCACCATTAGGTTAATCTAGGTCATTAACAGGTATGCCAGTCCATCATTGTTTACATTGTGTCTTTGTTTACATTTTATTTCACACTGGAAGCAAACAAGAGTGTTAAAGTGTTTAAGTGTTACAACTGATATTCAACACAACAACAGTACGTTAAGTTATTGTTTTGGAATTAATATAACATGCAGGACTACATGCATATGTCTATAACACAGTGCCCCTTCAAAACTAAACATATTTGGTTAGTAGAGTCCCCACTGAGTATTTCCCACCCCACTTTAGCTGAGACAGGTAGAAATGTTTTCTCTCTACAGCCCAATAGTCACAACATACCAGTGTCAACATTGTATTTTTTCATTATTGGTCTTAAACAATGTTTTTAAAACTATATGTTTAATTTGTTTTCATAAATTACTAATAGCATTTTCTTGTTGACACAATAAAAGTGGCCACTGATTAAAATGCAATATAATTTGAATGAGTTATCCACATTTTAATGTTTTGAAATGCAGGCTTTTATTTTGAAGGTTGTATCATTACCATAAGAAAATGACGTCATTGTTTGTGCTTCTGGCAGAATACTCGTCTGAGCGCAAGTCACTATTGTCTGGGCGGTTCCATTCTGCCTTAAGCAGCGGTCTAAACAAACCAAGACTAGCTCACCAAAGTATCTGACAAAACACAAACATGGCGCCTACTTGCACCGACAGCTACCGATAAAAGAGTGTCGCGAACAAGTGGGAAACAAAGTTTTCAGATATTATCGAAGTGCACCCACTTTGTGTCTTCAGTGGTGGATTTGGTAATGTAAAACACGAACGGAATAGCTCGAGCTGGTGAAAGCTGCAAGTTGCCTACATGTCAACATTGTCTCTTGTAGTGTTGTAAAGAGCTGGTAAGTAATGCTGCCTGCCTCTTTTGGTTGGGGAACAAGTCACGTTTGTTTTTGTTAGTTTAGGCGCTTTAAGTTTGTATCAATACACGCGGATGAAATGTTACTTTGTCATGACGCAGTTTAACGATATGATACAACGTTTCAACATTTCAAATTGCAAGTACTTTACGTGAATATATTGCTAGAGCCGGTGTTGGAATAGTTGTTTTTACTGCGCAGCAGAAAGACGGGCAGCGTAATTGTATTTCCCTACGCAAAATAACTAATGTTGAGTCTCTTATTGAGAGTGAAATGCTTTGTTTTCAGACGCTGTCTTGAGTGATCGAAAGTTGAAGTACTTCTAAACCGCAGGCATAGCTGCAACAGTTGGAACATAATACTTCCCCCGACCCCTCTAGTCTAGACCCCATATACTGTGAGGCATCGGTTCTCCTGTACTCTTTTTATCAAACGCTGCAGGTGCCTTGGGTGTGTTAACACTCTCGGTAGACTATTTATTGTCAGGCAAAACCAGCGTTGTTATTTTTAAATATCTGCCCATTGCTTTCACAGCAAGAAAGTATTTATCTCAAAAATCAAGTCCAACAGTCTACTAGCAAACGAAATAATCGTCGTTCAGACTGACTTGTAACCAACCCAGGGAATTCCCTTGTTATTTTTCCACTAATAATTCTATATTCTCGACTGGAAATCTGACTGGGAAAATAATATTTATTTTTCATGCCGTAATGGAACTAAAAAACAAACATGCAGAGCATTTGTAGTAGCCTAGTAATTCCAGAACAGTCCTCTACTACATGTTATTCAACGTGTGGACCTCAGTTTAAGATACAAGCCTTAGTGGATTTACCCCAGTGACATTTAACGGAATGATTTAGTAGACCTATATCCCCAATGACCTTTGTGACTGAATGTGCAATGTCTGCATTGTGTGGCCCTGACTCCATGCCAAGGACGTGTTGTCACTAGTTACCACAGCCACAAAGTCATAAACCCGCCTATTTCTATAATTTTTCTAATTAAAATCTGATTTTAAACCTAACCTTAGATTAACCTTAACCACACTGCTAATCTTGTGCCTAATTGAATGTCTGTCTGACGCGCTGTATAGGTTCCTGCCTATGTGCACTGTCTGTCACTGAGTGCAAGCCAAGGTGCTCACATATCTGTGGCTCAGCACTTGACTGATTGCCAGCAAGCAACTGAGGCACTGCACTGACAATCTGAATGAGTGCCATTCCTTACTTCCCACCTCCATGCGTCCCTCCGTGTGTGAGTGTGTGTTTGCCATGGCACCTCTGTGCTAGTCTGTGGCATGGGTCCCAGCATGGCAAAGAGGATGGTATGACCCCACTGGTACTGTAGCCACATTTAGGTTTCCATTAGGGTAGCAAATAGCAATGCAGTTTGACACAGTATTCCCTCATTCTCGTGAGGGAGGAAAATGATCTGACTTGTCTCCGAGCATGGGAAACAATGAACTATGCAACAATGATTCAATCTATTCAGATTTGTAGCTTGCACCTCTTTTCAACCCAACCCCTGGAATACACTGAAATGTGGCTTTGTGTAGCAAGTGGCACCCTAGTACTAACTATGTGTCTGTTGTGAGAACTTGTGAGTGAGGGGGTTGGAATACATTTTTCCCCTTTTCAGTGTTCTACCATGCCTAAACTGGGTCATGGCCCCAGGTGTGTGTCTGTGTGTCTTTGGCTGCGTTTACACAGGCAGCCCAATTCTGTTTTTTCCCCCTACCAATTATTGGCAAAATATCAATAATTGTGCAAAATATCAGAATTGTGCTGCCTGTGTAAACATAGCCAGTGTCTTTGTGCATGTGTTTATTTTACTTGTACTTGTGTGCCACAACAAGGTGTCAGGTATGTGACAGGAGAAATATGGAAGTAAGCGAACAGCAACTGACTGGGCTCAACGGTTACCGGGCACCAGTACTAGGCATTGTGGGTAGAAGAAAAAGTAATAGTTCATTGGTACTGCAGGTAGTTAGGTAGGACTTCTCATGTGAAAGAGAAATATGACACCTTTTATTTGCGTCACTTGCGCATGCGGTTTAGGTCCATAGTGTGAACAGGGGCAGAGTGCATTTTGCCATTTCATATGTGCCACAGAGGAAATTGTGGCTCGTTATGTGTGAAGCAGATGAGAAGTACAGTATGAATGACTTCAGTCTCTTAATTGACTTATAGCAAGTGTTCATATGAGGGTATTTCGTTTTTAAAACAAGACGTCACACACAGTCAGGAAGTAGTTTATAAATGGAGATAGTTCTACAACTTTGCTAAAGCATAATTGAAAGAATCAGGTGACCTATTCATTTCCTTTATGACTCTGATGTCTCTGTACTGTAGTCTATCGTCCTGAACTTTCAATGGATCTGGGACCTTTTTGTCTATCACTGTAGTTAGCGAGGGCTGTGAATTTTTCCCCACTCCCTCCACTTCCCTGTGGAAAGAATGCTTTTTGTCTGGCCGCCCGTCACGCTTGAGGAAGGAGGCAGTGAGTCTTGTGACATTTCAGCTGAGCTTTCCTTCACCCCTCAGCTACCTCTTTGTCTGATTCCAAGGCGCTGCACTTTATCTGTCAAGGACCACCACACTTATTATAATGGCACCAGAGCCAATATATAATAAATATTGCAATCAAGCTTTTCCCAAGTATATTTCAGCCTTTCTTTCTCTCTCTTTTTCTCAGTCTC
This sequence comes from Coregonus clupeaformis, assembly GCF_020615455.1. Classification (NCBI taxonomy): domain Eukaryota; kingdom Metazoa; phylum Chordata; class Actinopteri; order Salmoniformes; family Salmonidae; genus Coregonus; species Coregonus clupeaformis. Next base: position 17,079,031 of record NC_059230.1, on the reverse strand, counting down.
TCACTCTCTCCTGCTGATAGTCATCATAAGTCAGACAGATGGTCAAGATGGTCTATTTTTTTTCTCTCTCTCTCTACCTCCCTCGTCTATCTGCTTATAGTCATATGTCAGGCAGATGGTCAATAGGGCTAGCCTTGAATGTATTCTGTAGCTCCTACAGCCAACACACAGCCCTCACGGGCAGTAGATGACTTCACACCCCACAGTGCAAATCTTTTATCAGACTTGTATGTAAAGCGTGTCTGCTGTTGGATATGTAGGCGGTAAGTGGCGGTACTATATTTCACAGTGCTAGTCTTTCAGTTCTAAACAAAGCTGTCTTAGAATGGCACACTGAGAGCAAGGACCTCCTTTTAGTTGATGACTGATGAGTGAGAAGAGAGGCAGAAATATGAGTGGAAATTTCCACTCTATTATATTGACAACATCTCTCATTACAAGACTCTTTTTAGAGATATTTGAATGTCTTAGCCTCAGGTGGCTACAAGGATGAGAAATGTTTTACGAGCTTTTATGTCTGATATCTTTGATACGATCTGTGTTTCTTCACAAAACCAGCGTTTGAATGTGTGGCTGCAGAGAGAAGGGTTTGCGTTAACTCAAATAGAGGATCATATTAGATTATAAGAGGAATTGACATACCATGTAATGTACACTGAACAAAAATATAAACATCCCATGTTTCATAAACTGAAATAAAAGATCCCAGACATTTTCCATGCGCACAAAAAGCTTATCTCAAATTTTGTGCCCACATTTGTTTTCATCTCTGTTAGTGAGCATTTCTCCTTTGCCAAGAAAATCCATCCACCTGACAGGTGTGGCATATCAGGCTGATTAAACAGCATAATCATTACACAGCTACACCTTGGGCTGGGGACAATAAAAGGCCACTCTAAAATGTGCAGTTTTGTCACATAACACAATGCCACAGATGTCTCAAGTTTTGAGGGAATGTGCAATTGGCAACATACGATCCCTCAGGTGAAGAAGCCGGATGTGGAGGTCCTGGGCTGGTGTGGTTACACGTGGTCTGCGGTTGTGAGGCTGGTTGGACGTACTGCCAAATATTCTAAAACGACGTAGGAGGCGGCTTATGGTAGAGAAATGAACATTAAATTCTCTGGCAACAGCTCTGGTGGACATTCCTGCAGTCAGCATGCCAATTGCACGCTCCCTCAAAACCTTATACATCTGTGGCCTTTTATTGTCCCACGCACAAGGTGCACCTGTGTAATGATCATGCTGTTTAATCAGCTTCTTGATATGCCACACCTGTCAGGTGGAGAAATGCTCACAAAGAGGGATAAAAAAGAATGTTTTGCTGAAAATTTGTCCATATGGAACATTTCTGGGATCTTTTATTTCAGCTCATGAAACATGGGGCCGACACTTTATATGTTGCGTTCATATTTTTGTTAAGTGTAATTTGATCTCGTGAGAAATTAAGCAAATTGATTGCACGCAAATTGGCAATTTTAATGTATAGGATTCATATAATATTCAATAAATATTCTAGTCGATCGCCAAACATATCTGTAAAAAACCCAACGATTAAGCATTGTGTTTCTATTTTTATTTTATTTGTTTCGCACTGTTGACGGTAGGTGCACCTGATTCAGCTGCTCTGCGCTCCGGGTAGGCAAAGTGTTCCGATTTTGAACCTTTTCACGTGTCTGAAGGTACAAACTCTGCCTTCCCCTCAGGCCCGGAGAACAAATCAAGTGCACTATTGGCCTGCCGCTGGCCAATCAGATGGCTCAGGTTACTGTGTCTGCTGTAACGTAGCAGGCATAAAAGAAAGCTATGGCAAAGTTGATACAGCATTGAAGGTACCCAAGAACACAGTGGCCTCCATCATTCTTAAATGGAAGGAGTTTGGAACCACCAAGACTCTTCCTAGAACTGGCGGCCCGTCCAAACTGAGCAATCGGGGAAGAAGGGCCTTGGTCAAGGAGGTGACCAAGAACCCGATGGTCACTCTGACAGAGCTCCAGAGTTCCTCTGTGGAGATGGGAGAACCTTCCAGAAGGACAACCATCTCTGCAGCACTCCACCAATCAGGCATTTATGGTAGAGTGGCCAGATGGAAGCCACTCCTCAGTAAACGGCACATGACAGCCTGCTTGGAGTTTGCCAAAGCACACAGCCAAGACAAAGCAGGAGTGGCTTCGGGACAAGTTTATGAATGTCCTTGAGTGGCCCAGCCAGAGCCCGCAGTTGAACTCGATCAAACATCTCTGGAGAGATCTAAAAATAGCTGTGCAGCGACGCTCCCCATCCAACCTGACAGAGCTTGAGAAGATCTGCAGAGAAGAATGGGAGAAACTCCCCAAATACAGGTGTGCCAAGCTTGTAGCGTCGTGGTCCTCTGTAGCTCAGCTGGTAGAGCACGGCGCTTGTAACGCTAAGGTAGTGGGTTCGATCCCCGGGACCACAAAAATGTATGCACGCACGACTGTAAGTCGCTTTGGATAAAAGCGTCTGCTAAATGGCATATTATATGCAGCCTTGAGTCTTCTTGGGTATGACGCTGCCAAAGGCGCTTCAACAAAGTACTGAGTAAAGGGTCTGAATACTTTATGTAAATGTAATATTTCAGTTTTACAAACATTTCTACAAACCTGTTTTTGCTTTGTCATTATGGGGTATTGTGTGTAGCTTGATGAGGGGGAAAAAACGATTTAATCCATTTTAGAATAAGGCTGTAACGTAACAATGTGGAAAAAGGGGGACTGAATACTTTCAGAATGCACTGTATAAGCCATAAAATGCACGTTCTTCCTACTTCCAATCGCGCTGCAACCAACACTGCAGCTGTAATGAATGAGCAGGAAAGTGTATCGATAGGCTTGCGTGGTTATTATTAGCGTTTGTTTTTAATAAATGTTTTATATCAATAAATATTTCACTTTCTCTGTTCATAGGAGTAACAACATGAATTTGTGTGTGAGGCAGAAGTAATGTGGTGCAACTGGAGTTTTGCCATCAGCTGGAAGACGGTGTCCCTTTTTGGTCAGTGGAGGAAAGGGAGAGCGGAGGGGCAGTGGGAGCCGGACCGTCAGTCTGCTGCTCTCTCCCTCCGCTGAGACTGACCATCAGATGCAGGCACCATCAGCCCAGTAAAATACAAATAAAAAGCAAATTATTTAAATGTATGCTCACTCAGCTGTGCCTCACAAGTAATACAACAACGGATCTATTACCTGTGTGATCATATAGCCTACCTCAAATGTTTTTATAAAATTAAAATAAATGTTTGAACAACAATGCATTGGCAGGGCAATTCAAGCAAAATCATCCTAAAGTATAAAACATTTTATTGTGCAACTCAGTGATGTTACTTATAGATGATTTGGATATGAAGCGTGAAAATGCTAATATAGGTACTGTTGACTTGCATTTGATTTGTGCCACAAATGGTAAAAAGTTGCCATTTTGAAACATTGGCCAGGTAAACAAAACCAAAGCATGGGTTGCTGTCATACCTTGTTCATAAACTGAAAACCAATATGTAATTTGGATGAACGATCCCTTTAGTTCTTAAAATAAGTAATTACCTAAGAGCAGGAACAGCACCATCTAGTGGTCAGAACCGGGTAATATCAGGATGTAGAATTAGACATAAACTGAACTTCGATGACTAATTTCTCTGAACAGGAAAAAATTAAAGCATCGCCAAATTCACTGAGAATACATTACATAGGATGAAGAAACAATACTCAGAGCCGCAGCTTCATACTACTTGTCAGACATGGGGTGGGATTGGGGTCCTTTAATTCGTCGGGGCATGGACTCTACAAGGTGTCAAGTGTTCCACAGGGATGCTGGCCCATTTTGACTCCAATGCTTCCCATAGTTGTGTCAAGTTGACTGGATGTCCTTTGGGTGGTGGACCATTCTTGATACACACGGGAAACTGTTGAGCGTGAAAAACCCAGCAATGTTGCAGTTCTTGACACGCTCAAACCGGTGCGCTTGGCACCTACTACCATACCCCGTTCAAAGGCACTTCAATCTTTTGTCTTGCCCATTCACCCTCTGAATGGTACACATACACAATCCATATCAATTGGATCAAGGCTTAATAATCCTTCTTTAACCCCTTCATCTACAAGTGGATTTAACAAGTGACATCAATAAGGGATCATAGCTTTCACCTGGATTCGCCTGGTCAGTCTATTCAAATGGCCAATTTGGGTGCATTTAATTAGCTTAATTTCTGAGATCAAATTATATTTCAACAAAAGAATGTTGCAGGAATGCTAATTGTATCTGTTTCTAACTACAAAAATGATTTCAGAATTTTGTAAAATTTTATTTAGCCTTTATTTAACTAGGCAAGTCAGTTAAGAATAAATTCTTATTTACAATGACAGCCTACCAAAAGGCAAAAGGCCTCCTGCGGGGACGGGGGCTGGGATAAAAAAAAAAATAGGACAAAACACATATCACGACAAGAGACACCACAACACTACATGGAGACCTTAGACTACAACATAGCATGGCAGCAACACATGACAACACAGCTTGGTAGCAACACAACATGACAACAGCATGGTAGCAACACGAAACATGGTACAAACATTATTAGGCACAGGCAACCGCACAAAGGGCAAGAAGGTAGAGACAACAATACATCAAGCGAAGCAGCCACAACTGTCAGGAAGAGTGTCCATGATTGAGTCTTTGAATCAAGACGTTCCAGTCGCTTGCTGCAGCGAACTGAAAAGGGGAGCGGCCCAGGGATGTGTGTGCTTTGGGGACCTTTAACAGAATGTGACTGGCAGAACGGGTGTTGTATGTAGAGGATGAGGGCTGCAGTAGGTATCTCAGATAGGGGGGAGTGAGGCCTAAGAGGGTTTTATAAATATGCATCAACCAGTGGGTCTTGCGACAGGTATACAGAGATGACCAGTTTACAGAGGAGTATAGAGTGCATTGATGTGTCCTATAAGGAGCATTGGAGGCAAATCTAATGGCCGAATGGTAAAGAACATCTAGCCGCTCGAGAGCACCCTTACCTGCCAATGTATAAATGATGTCTCTGTAATCTAGCATGGGTAGGATGGTCATCTGAATCAGGGTTAGTTTGGCAGCTGGGGTGAAAGATGAGCGATTATGATAGAAGAAACCAAGTCTAGATTTAACCTTAGCCTGCAGCTTTGATATGTGCTGAGAGAAGGACAGTGTACCGTCTAGCCATACTCCCAAGTACTTGTATGAGGTGACTACCTAAAGCACGAAACCCTCAGAGGTAGTAATCACAGCGGTGGGGAGAGGGACATTCTTCTTAACAAACCACATGACCTTTGTTTTGGACGTGTTCAGAACAAGGGTAAAGGCAGAGAAAGCTTGTTGGACACTAAGAAAGCATTGTTGTAGAGCGTTTAACACAAAATCCAGGGAGTGGCCAGCTGAGTATAAGACTGTATCATCTGCATATAAATGGATGAGTGAGCTTCCTACTGCCTGAGCTATGTTGTTGATGTAAATTGAGAAGAGCGTGGGGCCTAGGATCACGCCTTGGGGTACTCCCTTGGTGACAGGCAGTGGCTGAGACAGCAGATGTTCTGACTTTATACACTGCACTTTGTGAGAGGTAGTTAGCAAACCAGGCCAAAGACTCTCTCAGAGACACCAATACTCCTTGCCGGCCCACAAGAATGGAATGATCTACCGTATCAAAAGCTTTGGCTAAGTCATTAAAAATAGCAGCACAACATTGCTTAGAATCAAGGGCAATGGTGACATCATTTAGGACCTTTAAGGTTGCAGTGACTCATCCATAACCTGAGCGGAAACCAGATTGCATACCAGAGAGAATACTATAGACATCAAAAAAGCCAGTCAGTTGATTATTGACAAGTTTTCCCCAACACTTTTGATAAACAGGGCAAAATAGAAATTGGCCTATAACAGTTAGGATCAGCTTGATCTCCCCCTTTAAATAAAGGACGCACAGGGGCTGCTTTCCAAGCTATGGGAACCTCCCCAGAGAGGAGAGACAGGCTTGGCGATGATAGGGGCAGCAACCTTAAAGAAGAAAGGGTCTAAACCATCTGACCCAGATGGTTTTTTGGGGTCAAGTTTAAGGAGTTCCTTTAGCACCTCAGACTCAGTGACCGCCTGCAGGGAGAAACTTTGTAGCGGGTTAGGGGAAAAAGAGGGAGGAGCATTGGGGCTAGTCGTATTAGAAGGGGTGTGCCATGTGCTCCTTGTCAGTAACAACCACATCATCAACATTAAGGGACATGGGCAGCTGTGAGGAGGAGGGTTTATTCTCCAGGTCTTTAACTGTTTTCCAGAACTTCTTGGGGTTAGATCCACAGAGGGAGAACTGCTCCTTAAAGTAACTAACTTTGGCCTTCCGGATAGCCAGAGTGCACTTATTTCTCATTTGCCTGAACGAGAGCCAGTCAGCCTGAGTATGCGTGTGCTGAGCCTTTCGCCAAATGGAATTCTTGAGGTGGATTAACTCTGCCAGATCACGGTCGAACCAGGGGCTGAAAATGTTTTTAATTCTAATTTTCTTTATGGGGGTGTGTTTGTTAACAATACCACTGAAAATATCAAAAAAGAAGGTCCAAGCTTCTTTGACAGAGGGGATCAGGCTGATTCTAAACCAATTTACAGAGGCCAGGTCATGAAGGAAGACTTGCTCATTAAAGTTTTTTTAGCAAGTGTCTATGACAAATCAGGACAGGTCGTTTCACTGAGCAGCCATTACGGACACTGGCTGTAAAACAGTGATCATTAAGGTCATTACAGAAAACACCAGACTGATACCTATCAGGATTATTTGTGAGGATAACATCAAGGAGAGTAGCCTTTTCTTGGTGTTTGGAGTCATACTTTGTGGATTTGGTAATAATCTGAGAAAGATTTAGGGAGTCCCTCAGAACAATCTGAGATGGTGGGTGTCATGGCTTGATGAAATGACATTGAACGACACACTGGTGTCATTCAAATGACCCTCAGTCAGTGGACCAACCCCACGTGTCACTCAGTTTAAAGGACCCCGGTCACAAAGTCCTTTTGACTCCAACTGGCTGACTTGCATGTCACCTCTTTCTATTCGCTGGTAGTGAAGGGAGAACTCCACTTGGAAAGCCACAAATATGCGTTGAGATATTGTGCTCTTGCATATTAATTTGTGCACTGTATTGTAGTCTATTGTATTGAACTTGTGCTGATGATTTGTGTTATTGTGCTCTTATGCCTGCCTGAGATGCAATATGAAATTGCCTTGGAAAAACTAATCACTTTTGACACAGCTTTTCATAGAATTGGTGCGTGGGAGGTTTACAACTTGTGGTGCATAGAATTGATTTTTCTGCCGCCCTCTCTCTCGACATTTGCACATACTCTGTTTGTCTGTCAGATGATGCTCCGACGTGAAATCGTACAATTACTAGGACCTGTAACATTGCCTGTTTCTTGAGTGAAGATTTAGCAATATGACATAATCATACACAGAAATCAACAACAGCTGTTGTAGGCCTATGTGCACTGTGTGTTCGCGAATTACAGTATTACAGCAGAAGACTGTCTTTTATCATCATTGTTCATGTCAGGAGTAGGTTACAGGCCATGTTTTTAGACTGAATTACCTATTTCGCTGCAGCTCTTTTGATTTGCTTTGTCTCTCACATGTCAGAAATATTGACTGTTGACCCATCCGACTGATAAGAAAAGGTGTCTGTTTGTCAGTCGTTGTGGGAAAGTTCTGTCATATTTTCCCTCTCTGTTAAGAGCTAGAAAGACGTGAACCACTCGTAATTCAGTGATGACTATGCTTATTTTCCAGGTTGGCTTGGCTAATGCGTTAGGCCAAGCCGATTGAGCTGTGTAATGAATTAGTCTTGATGTCTGGCTGCCCTTGGTTACCCAGAGCAGGGAAAACATCAGGAGTTGAATCAGAGTTCTGTCAACAGGTTGCTTGCACTAAAGAACAGGTGGCCCATGACTAGTTTAATAGCTCTTTGGCCCTGTCATGTGGATTTTCACTTGTCTTGTTTGCCTATTCTGCTGGATGGCCGCATCATTTCCTCCATCTACGTAGACAGGTTGGTTTTCCATTTTGCTGCACATTGCAGATGATGAGGCCTTGTGCCTTTGGCAAAAAGTTATAATAAGCTAATGGTTATTTTCCTCTAACTGTGCACATCGTGATATTTTGCTGATTGCTGCCTAATGTCTCTGGGAAAGGATTTGCAGTTCAGGGGGGATCTGTGTTTTTGTAATCATGACCTTCTTTGTGAGTTCTCAGTTCTGATTGACAAGTAAAGACTTGGTAAACAACATACATTGCTGATTGACTCATTGGCTGGCATGAGTAGGCTCGGGGATAGGCCTCAGTGTTGTTAGCCTAGCTCTCACTGAATGGGGAATGCCTTGTGCATACTGAAATCTCTCAATGCATGTCTCTTCTTCTTCTCTCCCCCAACCCCACCCTGTTATTTTCTTTACTCTTAACCCAAAACTGATGTAGTGAGATACTTACAACCTTTCCTATGCCGTAGAGGACGTCTTCTCACAACACATTGTTTTGATTAATTAACAACACATTGTTTTGGTAATTACAAACCACAGTTGGCATTCCAACACACACACACACACACACACACACATCTCTGCCTCTTGTCTGCTGGAATAATTGAGGCCTGTCTGAACAGACTCAAGGTTGTCTGCTGTCCATGACCACACGCACATGTTCGTACGCACACAAGCATGGACTTACACACACACGCACACACCAGGGTTTCTGTTCGCTGGTAATAGCCGGCTTTTGGCCCCCCCAAAAAGAATGAAAAGCTGATAAATAAAACTGCCGTTGGCCAATTGTCCGGGAGAAAGAAAAAAAATCCATTACAAATTTATTATTTTTAGCCTATTCATTGATAGAAATACCAGTCGATGGAAATGCATTTGACCTGTCATGCTTATCGGTCTATAGGTTAATTTGCAGAATTTATTGGAATTAAATTGGCGCGTGTGTATTAGTCATTATGTTTGTCAAACTTGCACAGCATACATATACAGAGGCAGTGAGTGGAAAATTGGTCAGACAGTGCAAAGCTGCTGCTCAAACAGCTCATTCGTTGCTTCTAGCGTGAAACGTGCTTTTATAAGCCCAATCATTGCATAAAAATTAAAAAATGCAATCGCATGTTAAAACAGTTTTGAATGGCCACAATTTATAAAAGAGATACTATTTTTATTAATTGAAGTGCGTTTCCCATTCACCATTCAAGTGCATATAGACAACTGTAGGCAGTCTTCAGCACATCACACACCACTTTGCAATGAGCTGGAGGCAGTATCCATTTTGAAAACATACTTAATTGTTTGAAACCTAAACATTTTAATTCATATTATGAGACATGTCTTACCTTGCTTCAAAGTAAAATCCGACCATAGAAACTTGGAGGCAATTATTTTATAAAGACTTCCATATGCCAATAAAACCAGTAGCCTATTTCTCTCATGCTCTATTGGTTTTCAATTCAACTTTATTTCATTGTCCAGCAGCCAAAGGCATAATCCTAGTCATGTTAGCAACCCCATGCTAGTTGTATCTTTAGATCTCTCCTATTTCTAACGGATATTTTCATCTCTGTCACATGAAACCGCTCGCGTGTGCGGTGTGCTTTTGACTACGGTGGTTTCCCGTTAATTGCATTATGGAACAAACATTTGAGCGTAGCCTGCTGCCTTGTGCACATTGCTGCACTTATAATGTGAAGAAATAATCGTTTATCAACATTTTGTAAGCTAAAAGTTCTGATCTGTTTCATCAGCCTCATTGCTTTTTAAAGTTTTTTTTAAAAAGTAGCTTAGTTGTACTGGTTGTATCAATTTGGGATCCATCGTCCCACAACTGTCCCAGAGTTTGGAATAGGCTATTTCTTTCTCACACAGAACGACAAGCTGACCAGTAGAATAGGTTAACCTTTCTACTATGGGGGATATTAGTTTGACATAAGCTAGTGATTTTGCCATCCATTACTCATCTCGTTGGCTGAGGAAAAGTAAATATGGCAGTAATTCCAACAAGAGGGTGCCGATAGACATGGTCGCCCACAGGAATAAAGAACTCTCTGGGGAAAAAGAAAGGCGGAGGTGTATGTTTCATGATTAACAACTCATGGTGTGATTGTGGTAACGAACAGGAACTCAAGTATTTTTGTTCACCTGACCTAGAATACCTCACAATCAAATGCAGACAGCATTACCTCCCGAGAAAATTATCTTCGGTCATTGTCACAGCCGTGTATATTCCCCCTCAAGCCGATACCAAGACGGCTCTCAAGGAACTACACTGGACTTTGTGCAAACTGGAAACCACATATCTTGAGACCGCATTTATTGTAACTGGGGACTTAAAGCAAATCTGAGTAGAACGCTACTAAAGTTTTACCACACATTGCCTGCGCTACTCGTGCATCAAAAACTCTCGACCATTGCTACTCTCCCTTCCTGGATGGCTACAAGGCACTCCCCCGCCCTACCTTCGGCAAGTCAGATCATGCCTCCATTCTGCTCCTCCCTTCCTATAGGCAGAAACTCAAACAGGAAGTACCCGGGGTAAGGTCTGTTTGGGCAGCGCTGGTCTGACCAATCGGAATCCATGCTTCAAGATTGTTTTGATCACGCGGACTGGGATATGTTCCGGGTTGCCTTTGACAATAACATTGATGTATACATTGACGCTGTGACTGAGTTCATCAGGAAGTTTATAGGGGATGTTGTTCCCACAGTGATGCTGATCCTCAACACAGGGGCCCCACAAGGGTGCGCTCTCAGCCCCCTCCTGTACCCCCTGTTCACCCATGACTGCGTGGCCACGCACGTCTCCAACTAAATCATACATTTTTGCAGATGACACAACAGTGATAGGCCTGATTACCAACAACGACGAGACAACCTACAGGGAAGAGGTGAGGGCCCTGGCGGAGTGGTGCCAGGAAAATAACATCTCCCTCAACGTCAACAAAACGAAGGAGCTGATTGTGGACATCAGGAGACAGCAGAGGGAGCACGCCCCCCTCCACATCGATGGGGCCGCAGTGGAGGAGGTGATAAAAAGCATCAAGTTCCTCGACGTACACATCACTGACAATCTGAAATGGTCCACCCACACAGACAGTGTGGTGAAGAAGGTGCAACAGGAGGCTGAAGAAATTCGGCTTGGCCCCTAAGACCCTCACAAACGTTTACAGATGCACCATTGAGAGCATCCTGTCGAGCTGTATCACCGCCTGGTACAGCAACTGTACCGTCCACAACCAGAGGACTCTCCAGAGGGTGGTGCGGTCTGCCCAACGCATCACCGGGGGCACACTGCCTGCCTTCCAGGACATCTACGGCACCCGGTGTCACAGGAAGGACATCAACCACCCAAGCCACGGCCTGTTCAACCCGCTACCATCCAGAAGGCGAGGTCAGTACAGGTGCATCAAAGCTGGTACCGAGACACTGAAAAACAGCTTCTATCTCAAGGCCATCAGACTGTTAAATAGTCACCACTAGCCGGCTTCCACCCAGTACCCTGCCTTGAACTTTAGTCTCTGTCACTAGCCAACTACCACCCGGTTACTCAACCCTGCACCTTAGAGGCTGCTGCCTATGTACATAGACATGGAACACTGGTCACTTAAATAATGGAACACTGTGGTCACTATAATAATGTTTACATACCGTTTTACCCACCCCATATGTTTATACTGTATTCTAGGCCTATCCTATTTAACTATTGCTGTACATATACTATTCTATCCTGCGTATTCTTTAGATATACTACATATTCTGTACATATACTGTCCATAATGTCTATACATCCCATAATGACCTAAAGTATGTGGACACCCATTCCAAAACCATGGGCATTAATATGGAGTTGGTCCCCCCCGTGCAGCTATAACAGCCTCCACTCTTCTGGGAAGGCTTTCCACTAGATGTTGGGACATTGTTGCGGGGACTTGCTTCCATTGGGCGATTAGGCCTGGCTCGCAGTCGCCGTTCCAATTCATCCCAAAGGTGTTCGATGGGGTTGAAGTCAGGGCACTGTGCAAGCTAGTCAAGTTCTTACATTTACATTTTAGTCATTTAGCAGACACTCTTATCCAGAGCGACTTACAGTTACTGAGTGCATACATTTTCATACTGGCCCCCTGTGGGAAACGAACCCACAACCCTGACGTTGCAAGCGCCATGCTCTACCAACTGAGCTACAGGGGACTGTAGCTACACCGATCTCGACGAACCATTTCTGTATGGACCTCACTTTGTGTACAGGGGCGTTGTCGTGCTGAAACAGTAAAGGGCCTTCCCCCTAACTGTTGCCACAAAGAAGCAAAGAATCCTCTAGAACAGGGATCATCAACTAGATTCAGCCACGGGCCGGTTTTTATCTTGAGCGGCTGGTCGGGGGCCGCAACATAATTTCAAATTATTTGTAGACTGCAATTTGACCGCAAGAATCCCAAACTGATATAATATTTTACTAAAACATATTAATTTCAAACCTTGCTTACATTTGTATAGTATCACATGAACAGTGTCTCTCTATTATGCGTGGGAAAACTTGGGAACAGATTTTTTAAATTAAAATCTCTCTGAGCTGATTTCCTTGTGTTTTTACAGTCCTTTATGTCCAACAATGAAAATTCCCCCCCCCCCAAAAAAAGTAATTTATATATATATGTTTATTTTTGCTCAGAAAACTTTGGGGCCAAATAAAACCACCCGCGGGCCGCCAGTTGGGGTATACTTATGTTTGGTCATAAGTATTGTTTGCTTATAGTACGTATCATCTGAGATCCCCAGAGATTGGAAAGCTGCCGCGGTCATCCCCCTCTTCAAAGGGGGTGACACTCTAGATCCAAACTGTTACAGACCTATATCCATCCTGCCCTGCCTTTCGAAAGTATTTGAAAGCCAAGTTAACGAACAGATTACCGTCCATTTCGAATCCCACCGTACCTTCTCTGCTATGCAATCTGGTTTCCGAGCTGGTCATGGGTGCACCTTAGCCACGCTAAAGGTCCTAAACGATATTATAACCGCGATCGATAAAAGACAGTACTGTGCAGCCGTCTTCATCGACCTGGCCAAGGCTTTCGACTCTGTCAATCACCGCATTTTTATTGGCAGACTAAATAGCCTTGGTTTCTCAAATGACTGCCTCGCCTGGTTCACCAACTACTTCTCAGATAGAGTTCAATGTGTCATATCGGAGGGCCTGTTGTCTGGACCTCTGGCAGTCTCTATGGGGGTGCCACAGGGTTCAATTCTCGGGCTGACTCTATTCTCTGTGTATATCAATGATGTTGCTCTTGCTGCTGGTGACTCTCAGATCCACCTCTACGCAGACGACACCATTTTGTATACATCTGGCCCTTCATCGGACACTGTGTTAACAAACCTCCAAACGAGCTTCAATGCCATACAACACTCCTTCAGTAGCCTCCAACTGCTCTTAAACACTAGTAAAACTAAATGCATGCTCTTCAATCGAACACTGCTTGCACCCGCCTACCTGACTAGAATCACTACTCTCGGCGGGTCTGACTTAGAATATGTGGACAACTACAAATACCTACAGTGAGGGGAAAAAAGTATTTGATCCCCTGCTGATTTTTAACGTTTGCCCACTGACAAAGAAATGATCAGTCTATAATTTTAATGGTAGGTTTATTCGAACAGTGAGAGACAGAATAACAACAAAAAAATCCAGAAAAACGCATGTCAAAAATTTTAGAAATTGATTTGCATTTTAATGAAGGAAATAAGTATTTGACCCACTCTCAATCAGAAAGATTTTGGGTTCCCAGGTGTCTTTTATACAGGTAACGAGCTGAGATTAGGAGCACACTCTTAAAGGGATTTACTTGTTACTTGTAGTAAATACACCTGTCCACAGAAGCAATCAATCAATCAGATTCCAAACTCTCCACCATGGCCAAGACCAAAGAGCTCTCCAAGGATGTCAGGGACAATAATAATATATAATAATATGCCATTTAGCAGACGCTTTTATCCAAAGCGACTTACAGTCGTGCGTGCATACATTTTTTTTTTGTGTATGGGTGGTCCCGGGGATCGAACCCACTACCTTGGCGTTACAAGCGCCGTGCTCTACCAGCTGAGCTACAGAGGACCACATTGATTGTAGACCTACACAAGGCTGGAATGGGCTACAAGAGCATCGCCAAGCAGCTTGGTGAGAAGGTGACAACAGTTGGTGCGATTATTCGCAAATGGAAGAAACGCAAAATAACTGTCAATCTCCCTCGGCCTGGGGCTCCATGCATGATCTCACCTCGTGGAGTTGCAATGATCATGAGAACGGTGAGGAATCAGCCCAGAACTACACGGGAGGATCTTGTCAATGATCTCAAGGCAGCTGGGACCATAGTCACCAAGAAAACAATTGGTAACGCACTACGCCGTGAAGGACTGAAATCCTGCAGCACACGCAAGGTCCCCCTGCTCAAGAAAGCACATATAAAGGCCCGTCTGAAGTTTGCCAATGAACATCTGAATGATTCAGAGGAGAACTGGGTGAAAGTGTTGTGGTCAGATGAGACCAAAATCAAGCTCTTTGGCATCAACTCAACTCGCCGTGTTTGGAGGAGGAGGAATGCTGCCTATGACCCCAAGAACACCATCCCCAACGTCAAACATGGGGGTGGAAACATTATGCTTTGGGGGTGTTTTTCTGCTAAGTGGACAGGACAACTTCACCGCATCAAAGGGATGATGGACGGGGCCATGTACCATCAAATCTTGGGTGAGAACCTCCTTCCCTCAGCCAGGGCATTGAAAATGGGTCGTGGATGGGTATTCCAGCATGACAATGACCCAAAACCCACGGCCAAGGCAACAAAGGAGTGGCTCAAGAAGAAGCACATTAAGGTCCTGGAGTGGCCTAGCCAGTCTCCAGACCTTAATCCCATAGAAAATCTGTGGAGGGAGCTGAAGGTTTGAGTTGCCAAACGTCAGCCTCGAAACCTTAATGACATGGAGAAGATCTGCAAAGAGGAGTGGAACAAAATTCCTACTGAGATGTGTGCAAACCTGGTGGCCAACTACAAGAAACGTCTGACCTCTGTGATTGCCAACAAGGGTTTTGCCACCAAGTACTAAGTCATGTTTTGCAGAGGGGTCAAATACTTATTTCCCTCATTAAAATGCAAATCAATTTATAACATTTTTGACATGCGTTTTCTGGATTTTTTTGTTGTTATTCTGTCTCACTGTTCAAATAAACCTACCATTAAAATTATAGACTGATCATGTCTTTGTCAGTGGGCAAACAAACAAAATCAGCAGGGGAAATAATACTTTTTTCCCTCACTGTAGGTGTCTGGTTAGACCGTAAACTCTCCTTCCAGACTCAAATTAAGCATCTCCAATCCAATGTTAAATCTGCAACAAAGCCTCCTTCACTCATGCTGCCAAACATGCCCTCGTAAAACGGACTATCCTACCGATCCTTGACTTTGGCGATGTCATTTACAAAATAGCCTCCAACACAAATTGGATGTAGTCTATCACAGTACCATCTGTTTTGTCACCAAAGCCCCATATACTACCCACCATTGTGACCTGTACGCTCTTGTTGGCTGGCCCTCACTACATATTCGTCGCCAAACCCCCTGGCTCCAGGTCATCTATAAATCACTGCTTGGCAAATCCCCGCCTTATCTTAGCTCATTGGTCACCATAGCAACACCCACCCGTAGTATGCGTTCCAGCAGGTATATCTCACTGATCATCCCCAAAGCCAACACCTCCTTTGGCCGCCATTCCTTCCAGTTCTCTGCTGCTAATGACTGGAACGAACTGCAAAAATCTCTGAAGCTGGAGACACTTATCTCCCTCACTAACTTTAAGCATCAGTTGTCAGAGCAGCTTACCGATCACTGCACCTGTACACAGCCCATCTGTAATTAGCCCACCCAACTACCTCATCCCCATATTGTTATTTATTTTGCTCATTTGCACCCCAGTGTCTTATATTTGCACATCTTCTTCTGCACATCTCTAACTCCAGTGTTAATACTAAATTGTAATTATTTTGCACTATGGCCTATTTATTGCCTTACCTCCATAACTTACTACATTTGCACACACTGTATATAGATTTTCTATTGTGTTATTGACTGTATGTTTTGTTTTATCCCATGTGTAACTCTGTGTTGTTTTTTATCGCACTGCTTTGCTTTATCGTGGCCAGGTCGCAGTTGTAAATGAGAACTAAATAAAAGGGAAGGAGATGGCTTGCTAAATTGTGTAGTGTAGGTTTTCAACACAGTAACCTAGATGGCTAACTTAATTTAGAAAATAAGGAAAGGTGATAGGTTCATGTCATTGTAACATATTTAAAACTTTCTATAAACATTTATCCAGAGAGAAATATCTGTGCTTTGGTAGGCAAACTGTCAGTCTTTTCTGGGATATGGTCATATTTCTCTCTCTCTGTATGACAGTGGTGTGTATGTGTGTGTGTGTGTGTCACTCATTGCCATTCTCCTCAGACATGCTGGTCCCCAGTCTCCACTGAATGGAGCTTCATAACAGGGCCTCTGCTCTGCTGGAATAATTGAGGCAGTCCTGTCTGAACAGACACAAGACTGTCTGCTGTCCATGACAGGAATGAGATGACTGACTAACTGTGGGGAGACCATTGGGGATGGAGTTAGGGGTGTTCCACTCTGTACAGCTCATGCTAAAGGGTTAACCACTCTGTAACCCTATAGATATGTATTTTTGTTCCTACAGCTTTTTTTGCTTGATTTGTGTAGATCTTGCTTATAAGATGACAACGTAAAATCATGAACATTATAAGAGTGCTTGGGAGAGACTAGAGTGCTGTTCAAATTGGACGATAGCTTGGCACTTGGCACACCGTGTGTGGTGAGGGTTCCTAGAAGAGTCCTCCTCTGCCTGAGGGCCGTTGGACCGGCGCTGCAGGCTTTTGTCTGGTTTTCAAGTTAAGACCAGCGCCACAGCCAAGAAACATGACCTTCTGCAATACACAGGCATAGAAGGGCCTGGCCTCCTTTTCCCTGTGACTGGAGAGACACAATGGGAGAGTAAAATATAATAAGTGAGGAATTGGTAAGCAAGCTCCCCCCCCTGTTGACCAACGGCCAAAGCCAAGGTGAACTTCTGCCATATTGCTTACAGCAGGGCCATGTTCATAAGGGCACAGTGTAGACAACGGAAAATAAAATTCACATTCTTATTGGACAAGTTCAGGTAGTGCCTCTACAATTTATACTTTTTTCCCCCTTGGCCATATTCGATAGGGCACACCGTAGCAAAACACGACACTGGTGAAAGTTGGGTGAAACAAGACCGGTGAGACTAGTGTTGGCACTTGCTATAGGCCTCTATTGCTCATTCACACAGCCATCCCAGTGGAGACAGTGCTTAAATAAATGCAGAAAATCGCCAATCAAAACTTTCTACCACAGCGACTGTCATTTTTGCAAAGCCTATTTAGTTTGGACATTTAAAGTTTGTATTTGAACTATTTCTAAGATGCATACTAACCGTTTTTCTGAGCTCACTTCACTCGCGTGTAAGAGGGAGGCTTGCGCTACCCAGTGCTGGCACATGCGCAGATCATAAACACAACTGGAACGCTGATTTAAGCTGGTTACATGTCCTAATAATTCAAAACCAAGTGTTTTAATCGGCGTATGCTTACTTAGATTTTGACCTGACGCCGATTTAAGATAAACAGAGTCAAGTGTTTACATGACTAATGCCATACTCAGCCTACTGCCATAATCAGTTGAATATCGAATTATTAGTGCACATGTAAGCGTACTCAGTGTGACACCCGAGTAGTGCAGCTCTGCCCCAGAGTTACACAGGAAAAGGTTTTTGTTAAGGAGGGGACGTTCTGTTCTGTTCACAACCTTTAGTGACTGGGGTTCAAGTTACAACATTAGGAAAGACTGTAGTACAATGGAAAATTCACAGACAAGTTCAATTGGCCTTTAATATTATTAACCTCTGTGCTTGATAATGCCCTCGTTGTATGAGGATGTATTTTATTAGCTTACCTTTCCATGCCTGAGGCCTGCAGTTGTTTTAGAGTCAATGTTTTGTCTAAACACATTTATTGCTGAGTCATTTATGTTGGTGTCAGATTATAAAACGGTTAGTTCTTGCCGCGCAATCTGATTGGCCGATGCCTCTCATGTTCCACGTAGTCTACAGGGCCGCTATCCTCACAAGACAAGATGGCACAATGTGAAAGGAGCATATACAAGCTTCTGTTTACAATGTCCTCAAAGGCTTTTAGTTTAATCCCTTCTCTTTCTCCCAAAGTACCGGCATGTGCAGTTTATGGCTGAGCATTCTTTTTTTATTTGCTTTCTGAATGTTTAAAGTGGACTTTATAATGGCCCTTCCCCGCTTTTATTTACTGTAGGCCTACGTCTTCATTGAACTGTTTGTAGGTCACAGAGTTTGCATAGGCATACATTCTCCACGTGACGCCCTTTTAAAGACCCACACCGGATCGATTTCCTGTGGGGACTCGCCCTTGCCCAGATAGAATAACGACACGAGTGGCATGGGGGCTGCCTGGTATTGTTGGAACTGGGTTGCCATGGCAGCGCTAGTGTTTGTGTACATTGCACAGTCTGTCCACAAAGAGAATACATTCTGCTTGTCTTCTTCTATTTTACTAGTGCCGTGTGTGTGTGTGTGTGTGTGTGTGTGTGTTCAGGGTAGCCTAAATATAGGAAACACACAAATCCTCTACTCAGTGTGTGCACAGGAAATTTGTTATATATTTGAGGTTTAAAAAGACTTGTAATTTCCGCTTTGAAATCTACATAATAATTGACATTTCCTGTTGCTGCAGGATTATTTTCCTGCTGTAGAAGACTGGCTCAAATTAAGATCCTACATCTGTAGGCAGAGAGGAAGAGGGCGGCAGGTAGCATAGCGGTTAGAGCTTTGGGCTGTCCCCTACAAAAAATGTTTTGTCTTCTTTTTTAAACCTGTATTTACCACATATAGACACATCCAATGTGTTTCAATCAAATCAGCTATATGCACTGAGCTTGTCTGATGCTTTAAGCTCACTGTTTGATGAAATAATTAAGACACACAAATGAATAGAGGGAGTCTGACTGCAATTGATTTGATTGTGCCGGGCCAGGCTCAGACTTGCTGTGTTAAAAACAAAGACAGTGAGTGAATGTGACTAGCACCCGTTGTCTCTCTCTCCTCCCTGCTGCAGCGACCACCTCAGAATATCAAAAGTGTTTATCGCGCTGTCAGTGTTGCTGAAACTGCAACATAATTACAGCCATTTCTGACTGAAAAGTTCTGTTACCGAAATCCCTCATTTGTTTAGGAAAAACATTCACTATTACCTCAACCCTTGCTCTCTTTACGTGACATGTATGCATCGCATGCACGTGACCAATAGGGCCTGACCTATAGCATATCATAATCACATCAATAAATTGGTTATAACAAACTCTGAACACCGTAACACGTGACAGCAAAATGGATGCAGAGGACGTGACAAACTCGAAACGGGGGAATGTTTACTGGTTGCTCAGGAGGTAAAGGGTAAGTCAGATGTGTGGAATACATTTGACTAGTTGTGGAAAATACTGGAGATCAAGAAAAAGAAGGAGCAAGCACTGCGTGCATATTAGGCCTATGTGTGCCAAACAGGTGCAGTTAGATAACAATATACTTACAATATATAACAACACTAAATAAATTATACGCATACCAGAGAGTCTGTAAGGTTTTTTATAAAGCCTTTATTACAGCAAAGACTAAAAACAGTTGCATTCATTCGTGAATGCAATTTCCGAAATGGAACGGTTTATTTATTGTTTACGGTAATTATTTAAGGGTCGGGTTCTTACTTTATTTTAAAACTAAATTCCTTGATTGCATTTCAATTTGACTCGTATGCTGTGTGATGACATGAACAAATGAATGATTGATTGATACTGTAGCCCAGGGGTGTCAAACTCATTTTAGCTCAGGGGCCACATGGAGGAAAATCTATTCCCAAGTGGGCCGGACCGGAAAAATCATGGTATATATAACTTAAAAACAACAACTTCAGATTGTTTTCTTTGTTTTAATACGATCAACATACAACATAAAGCTGGAGCCTGAGGACAGTGTGTCCAAAATAGTACAAGCACAACATCACTATTAATCATAAAACACGTCAAGTTTATTTGAAAATTCTAAAGAAAAAGAACACACAAACACACAATGCCTCAGTGATTAACAGAACTGTTTCACAGATCACAGAACTATATCAGGGTGTCATTTCTCAGGCAGAAATGTAGATAAAAATAATGAAATCCTGTTCCCCAAACAAGTGCAAGAACCACAGTCAAGAATAGGTTAAATATACAAATAAAATAAAATCAATTAAAAACAATAGCACATCAACATAAAAACATATAAACATAAAGCTGGAGCCTGAGGACAGTGTCCAAAAGCACAACATCACTATTAATCATAAAACACCTCAAGTTATTTGAAAGTTCTGAGGACAAAGAACACACAAACACACAATGCCTCAGTGATTAACAGAACTGTTTCACAGATCACAGAACTATATCAGGGTGTCATTTCTCAGGCAGAAATGTAGATACAAATAATGAAATCCTGTTCCCCAAACAAGTGCAAGAACCACAGAGTCAAGAATAGGTTAAATATACAAATAAAATCAATTAAAAACAATAGCACATCAACATAAAAACATATAAACATAAATCTGAAAGCGTTGCTCAAACTCCCGTAAGAGTCCCGTTATTTTATCTTTGAACCGCTTCATGTCTGCCACATGTTGGGTCGCGCACACATTTTTCAGACAGGGGAAGTGAGCTGCATCACCACCGGCAAGTTGCGTCTCCCACAATGACAGCTTCAACTTGAAAGAACGTATGCTGTCATAATACTGCGTGACAACTTTGTTGCGCCCTTGCAGCTGTTTGTTCAAGTTATTCAGGTGCTCTGTAACATCCACCATAAATGCAAGGTCCTGCATCCATTCTGCGGAATGAAATTCTAACACTGGTTTGCCCTTTTCTTCCATGAACTGTTCAATTTCTTCTCGTAAATCAAAGAAACGCCTCAGCACAGCACCTCGGCTTAACCATCTTACCTCAGTGTGATATGGCAGGCCATAGATGTGGTCTTTCTCTCTGAGAAGGCTGTCAAACTGACGGTGATTCAGGCTTCTGGATCGGATGAAATTAACAGTTTGGATGACCACCTTCATGACGTTATCCATCTTTAATGACTTGCAACACAAAGCCTCCTGGTGCAAAATACAGTGAAAAGTCAAAAAATCACGTCCCTCCATTTGCAGATTGCACTTTCTCTCGGAACTTTGTCACAACGCCTGCTTTTTTCCCGATCATTGAGGGCGCACCATCTGTAGCCAGGCTGACAGCGCGGGACCAGTCCACTCCGACCCTGTCCAGCGCGCCGACGAGTGCGGTAAAAATATCAGCTGCTGTCGTTGTATCTGTCATCGGCACCAACTCCACGAACTCCTCGGTGACGGTCAATGTGTCAACTCCGCGGATGAAAATGGCCAGTTGTGCAACATCTGTAATGTCCGTGCTTTCATCAGTTGAAACCGAAAACGCAATAAATGACTTTACTTTTTGCTTCAACTGGCTGTCCAAATCCACTGAAAGATCGGAAATCCTGTCTGCAACTGTGTTTCTTGTCAGGCTGATATTTGCAAAAGCCTGCCGCTTTTCAGGGCACACAATCTCCGCTGCCTTCATCATGCATGTTTTTACAAATTCACCCTCACTAAATGGTTTTGAAGCCACTGCGATTTCATTAGCAATGAGGTAGCTAGCTTTCACTGCAGCGTCACTGATGTCTCGGCTGTGAGTAAACACAGACTGCTGTTTCTTCAGACCCGCCAACAGTTCATTCACCTTCTCTCATCTCCGCTGTCCTTGAAAGTTGTCATATTTGTCGGCATGAAGACTCACATAGTGGCGACCGAAGGTTATATTCTTTCAGCACTGCAACATGCTCTGAACACACCAAACATACAGCTTTCCCATTCAATTCCGTGAATAAATAGGATGACCATTTTTCTTGGAACACTCTGCACACTGCGTCCACTTTTCTCTTTTTTGACAGAGACATATTGGGGCAATGAGGGTGCCAAAGCACATAATGTTAAAAGTAGAAGCCGTAATAAATATCGCGGGCAAAACAAAGTAGCTCATTGGCTGCACGTGCTTGACCTACTTGCTCTGCCCCGGTATAAACAGTTTGCTTGCTTAACACAATTGCTATTGCGCCGTCCAGTGGACGCAATTGGAACAGCAGTTTATTTTATTGAAAAATTGCAGCGCATTTTTATACTTGACTATTATTATTATTATTATTTTTTTTTTGTTGTAATTTTTTTAAAATCATCTCGCGGGCCGGATTAAACCCGTTTGCGGGCCTGATCCGGCCCGTGGGCCGGACGTTTGACACCCCTGCTGTAGCCTATATAACTATTGAAATATAGGCCTAAGTAAGTTACGGTATTAAGACTAAACAGGATGCACTCTTAGGCCTACAGCTCGATGGTGGTTATACAAGGCTACTATATTAACCATACTAATGATAATGACATTACTTATTAATATAATAGTAATAATAACAAGAAGGAGATTAAGAAAAATGAGGATTATTATTATAAAGAGAAATCGGACAATTTGGAACTGTGTAAACAACACTAAATAAATAATAAATAATTCCAGGGACCCTTCTAGCAAGAAAAAAAAAAGTGTAAAGCCTTTATTACAGCATAGCAAAGATAAAAAAACAGCCAAAATTCTTTATCTGACATGTTGTGGTTGCATGAGGTTTGGTGCTCATGGAGTCAGTAGGCTATTAAACAAACACTCAAACAGGCAACAGAAACAGGATCTGTCTTATTTCTGTAGATATATATGGATGATTTATAAAGCCAGGCACATTTAACAGTTAGGCTATTGATTATAGACCTAATTAAGTTGGGGTTTACGCTCCTCACTTTTCTTAGACAGTTAAGGCAAGGGCAGAGATGAAGATGCGAAGCGAGATGGTCCACTCCAGTCAAAAACTGTCCATGCGGGAATACAGCATGCGTGCGTACACTCACTCTCTCTCTCATATTATATTTTTGATTTTGATTTTCTTTTACAGTCATTAGTGAAGCTAGGCGTGTGTTTTGTTAGGTACAATTCTAAGTATAGGTGTAGGTGTTCAGCAGGTAATCCACTGTGCTGCAGAATTTCAAGCAAAGGAGTTGGTTGAGAGTGCTGTTGTCAGGGAAACGTTGATGGAGCCAAACACTTTGGCAGGACCGTGTGCTGAATACGAAGCTGTGATGATGCTGCTTCTGTTTCAATGAACTCTGTCACATTTTCAGCTCAGGGGGATAGAGGAATCATCATCCAAACCAGATATTATTATGAAGGGTGATATTTCCTCTCAGTTGAATTCCATTCAAGGGTGTGCTTGATATGAGATTCTGTGTGCATGAGTTTACATAGTCATAATGTAATTTATATACAGTGGGGAGACAAGTATTTGATACACTGCCGATTTTGCAGGTTTTCCTACTAACATAGCATGTAGAGGTCTGTCATTTTTATCATAGGTACACTTCAACTGTGAGAGACGATATCTAAAACAAAAATCCAGAAAATCACATTGTATGATTTTTAAGTAATTAATTTGCATTTTATTGCATGACATAAGTATTTGATACATCAGAAAAGCAGAACTTAATATTTGGTACAGAAACCTTTGTTTGCAATTACAGAGATCATACGTTTCCTGTAGGTCTTGACCAGTTTTGCACACACTGCAGCAGGGATTTTGGCCCACTCCTCCATACAGACCTTCTCCAGATCCTTCAGGTTTCGGGGCTGTCGCTGGGCAATACGGACTTTCAGCTCCCTCCAAAGATTTTCTATTGGGATCAGGTCTGGAGACTGGCTAGGCCACTCCAGGACCTTGAGATGCTTCTTACGGAGCTACTCCTTAGTTGCCCTGGCTATGTGTTTCGGGTTGGTGTCATGCTGAAAGACCCAGCCACGACCCATTTTCAATGCTCTTACTGAGGGAAGGAGGTTGTTGGCCAAGATCTCGCGATACATGGCCCCATCCATCCTCCCCTCAATACGGTGCAGTCGTCCTGTCCCCTTTGCAGAAAAGCATCCCCAAAGAATGATGTTTCCACCTCCATGCTTCACGTTTGGGATGGTGTTCTTGGGGTTGTACTCATCCTTCTTCCTCCAAACACGGCGAGTGGAGTTTAGACCAAAAAGCTCTATTTTTGTCTCATCAGACCACATGACCTTCTCCCATTCCTCCTCTGGATCATCCAGATGGTCATTAGCAAACTTCAGATGGGCCTGGACATGCGCTGGTTTGAGCAGGGGGACCTTGCGTGCGCTGCAGGATTTTAATCCATGACGGCGTAGTGTGTTACTAATGGTTTTCTTTCAGACTGTGGTCCCAGCTCTCTTCAGGTCATTGACCAGGTCCTGTCGTGTAGTTCTGGGCTGATCCCTCACCTTCCTCATGATCATTGATGCCCCACGAGGTGAGATCTTGCATGGAGCCCCAGACCAAGGGTGATTGACCGTCATCTTGAACTTCTTCCATTTTCTAATAATTGCGGCAACACCAAGCTGCTTGCCTATTGTCCTGTAGCCCATCCCAGCCTTGTGCAGGTCTACAATTTTATCCCTGATGTCCTTACACAGCTCTCTGGTCTTGGCCATTGTGGAGAGGTTGGAGTCTGTTTGATTGAGTGTGTGGACAGGTGTCTTTTATACAGGTAACGAGTTCAAACAGGTGCAGTTAATACAGGTAATGAGTGGAGAACAGGAGGGCTTCTTAAAGAAAAACTAACAGGTCTGTGAGAGCCGGAATTCTTACTGGTTGGTAGGTGATCAAATACTTATGTCATGCAATAAAATGCAAATTAATTTCTTAAAAATCATACAATGTGATTTTCTGGATTTTTGTTTTAGATTCCGTCTCTCACAGTTGAAGTGTACCTATGATAAAAATTACAGACCTCTACATGCTTTGTAAGTAGGAAAACCTGCAAAATCGGCAGTGTATCAAATACTTGTTCTCCCCACTGTAGGTTGTAGGAGAGTTAGTTGGATGCAAAAGGATGATAGTAAAGTAAAGTGTGATATTTCTCCTAATGGGGGACTGATGGGACTAATGGGCTACTGTTACGAATATTTGGTGAGGATATGAGGTCTGTTTTTTGGGATATGTTTTGTCTGAGCCTTACCAAGTACTAGACCTAACATACATAACACGATGGGGGCGACGAAACAACGGAAGGAAGCGAAGTGGGCGGGGTGACCGTTGGGCGATGCGAGCATGGGCGAGGGAGTGTGAACAGGTGGGGGGACCTAAATTGGGGAAACCAGAACTTTATGCAAATACTCCACGATATCGCGGTGCTATTGACCAATCGAAGTGCACTATAGCTTCCAGCCCCTACTGGATTGGCTGTTGATACCTAGCAGTACCTAGCTAGCTTGCTAGCACCCACACGAGGGCGACGCTAGCGTGGCGAGGCGAAATACAAGTGCTAGTTAACAGGGCTGGTAACAGTGTTGGCAGGATTGTGGGTTGGCAGGACTTGTACAGTGTTTGTTTGCAGATCTCTGTTTCTGTTTACGTTTGTCATGTGGTTCCTTTCATTACCGTGTGTGTGTGTGTTTTTATTTATGTGAGAGAGCAGGCATCTGTGCCCACGCTGCCAGGAAGCTGGCATGACCGTGAGTCATACCACCCACCACCACTACTACTTCCACCACTCTGTGATACCAGTTTGCTCCCGACTCCTACTGGCACCATACTATCAGCTTAAGAATAAGGGTCTCTGTTTGTGTTACAGAGTGGTCTACCGTTAAGTGTCCAAAGAAGAAGAAAAAATGCTTATTGTATGCCGGGTAGTGTGGGACTTGGTCTTCAAAAATATGTTTAAAAAATAAATTATGCACACATGACTGTAAGTCGCTTTGGATAAAAGCGTCTGCTAAATGGCTTATTATTATTATTATTATTATTATTATTATTATTATTATTATTAAATAGTCCAGTGAGATTGTAAATGTATCGTTTGAGTAGGTCATTGTATTCAACAGCTAAGATGTACCAGAAGGCAATATGATTCGTTACAATGGATGTACTGGCCTACTTATCTTTTTACTGGTCTACTTATCATGACAATGTGTCCATAGTCCATCAATATGAATATTTTCATTGTCACAGGCCACTTAGCAAGCTGCATTAAAAGACAATGCAGCTCAGCCTCGTTAAGCTATTGGTAATACATTGCATGATTTTAGATATGGTTCCAAGATGCATAAATAACTCACTCCCAGTTGTGTGTAAAGTGAAAAATATGTTATTTTGTTTGGACTTCTGCAAATACCCATTAATTGAACGGTATGAACCTCAGCCTTCATCCTTAATTGTGTGCGTGCGTGTTTGCGTGCCAGATGACGCAATTCAAATGTCACTCCTCTTGGTCTTCGATTGGTTGAACTATTTAAGACATCTGAAATATATGCTGTGGGAGTAGCTTTTTCAAACCTTGAGCTGTAAGGTATATACACTGAGTGTACAAAACATTAAGAACACCTTCCTAATATGAGTTGCCATCAGACCAGCCTCAATTCGTCGGTGCGTGGACTCTACAAGGCTGGTGTCCTTTGGGTGGTGGAACATTCTTGATACACACGGGAAACTGTTGAGTGTGAAAAACCCAGCAGCGTTGCAATTCTTGACACACTCAAACCGATGTGCCTGGCATCTACTACCATACCCTGTTCAAAGGCACAAATATTTTGTCTTGCCCATTCACCCTTAGATTGTGTATGTGTGCTATTCAATGTCTCAATTGTCTCAAGGCCTAAAGATTATTCTTTGACCTGTCTGCTACCCTTCATCTACACTGATTTGAAGTAGATTTAACAAGTGCCATCAATAAAGGATCATAGCTTTCACCTGGATTCACCTGGTCAGTCTGTCATGGATGTCATAATGTTTTGTACACTCAGTGTATACTACTGTTAAAGAGTTTTTAAAGGGCAAAAATGTATTAAGAAAAAAAGCTTGCTCTGGACTCAGGCTCTGAGCAGTTAACGGTGAGGTGTAACCATGGATACGATGATGTAAATCTCTGCAGAAAGTAGTACCAACAGTGGCTTGTCTCCTCTGTCTGCCATAGTGCACTGCATAGCATACTAAGGGCTCTGTTCAATCAAACTAACTCACTATCTGGATGGTGAAGGGGTCGGACGAACAACATTATTTTTGTGGGATGAGAATGCACGTCCGAGAACTTTGTTTACTGCGCAAAGCCAAAATAAATAAACTTGACAGCATTTTGATTTGCGCACACACATTCTCAGAGGAAGAATTGCTGCCTGTGGTTTGCCCCCCTCTGAGCAAAGTAAATGGCTCAGTGAAAGAGTGTGTTATATGGGATGTATCTGAGCTCCTTTGAGCCTGAATCCCTGTTCCACTCACTCTCTCCAGAGTCATTCCATGAATTTCAGCAAGCCATGACACCACCCATCTTCGATTGTTCTGAAATCGTTTGTGTAGTTAGAAACCGATAAGATAAGCATTCCTGCAACATTTATTTTGTTGAAATATAATTTGATCTCTGAAAAATGTAGCTAATTGATTGCAGCCAAATTGTACATTTTAATTTATGGATTCAGATAATATTCAATACATATAGCACCAAACATCCGATTTGGACAACATCTTCCTACCAATGAGTAGTAATACAGGAGGAATCCCCCCAAAATGTAAAAAGCCACCCATGGACCCCCCATACCCCACGCCAGCCATTTGAATTCTCTTTCCTTAATACCCATAATAGAGTGGGAAAGTACTAGGTTTTGCCCACTTGATAGTGCTATTCCTGCTACCCACCCTTGTATCCAGTTTGCTGGTCTCGTGTTTATTAAATGGATCACAATATTTTCTTTGAAAGTTTGGGTAGAAAACCATTAGCTTTAGCTTTTAGCTTTAGCATTAGCTTTTAAGTTTGGGTAGAAAACCATTAGCTTTAGCTCATGATGACAATACATTGTGTGGCCATCCTCACAAGTCAAGCCAGTCCTCCATGAAAGCAATTTAGTTTGTCCTTCTCTAGCAACCTAATGCTTCAACCCAATTCTCCTTTAATAGTCTAACAAATGGCAGCTCTCTGAGAGGGCTTATTCCTATGGTGCAATTCTCATGAATACTTTTCCTACAAGCCCACAACTTGATGGAGAAATGGGCTAGTGACAACTCTAATAAAATAAAACCAGTGTAAACCATTGCATGGCAGGCTTATGTTTTCCAATAAAATTATTAGAAAACATCTCTATGGGAAGTACAATAAGTGACATTTACCATTAAACCCAATGCCATTGTGTTGTTGGGACTTTTTACTATTGTAGACTATTAGAGACCATAACATTTAACCATTTAGAACTGCTGTAACCTAATGGTTTGCTTGTTCATCAGCAATGGTCTAACTAATAAACCACACACTAAAAGGGGCCATTTCATGAACAAAGATTAAGCTTAATCCTAGACTAAAAAGCATTTTCAACTGAGTTTCCCCATTGAGTTTAACTGTTTTGACTAGTCTTAATCTGTGTCTGGGAAACAGCCCCTCAATGCATTCTCAACCAATAGAAACTCAGGATGCTGAAAAGCCCTTGGCTAAATATATAACTCAGATTGGTCCATGCTGATTGGGAGGTTCCCCCTTCCTCAATCGGAATCTCAACCAATCCTAATCCAATCAATCCTAATCTTGACCATAATGGTGAATTTGTACTGGAAATGTAGTTATTTGCAACCTCTGACTGGATAAAAATATAGTAGAAACAGTGCCATCTAGTGGGCAAAACATGGCTGGATACAAAAAAATACTGTGTACTGATTGTTGGGCGTGGGGGGTCCGTGCGTGGCTTTTGACCATTGTTTTGGATTCCTCATGTCTTACTCATTGTTAGGAAGAAATTGGCTCCAAATCGGATGTTGGGTACTCTATTTATTGAATATAATCGGAATCCTATAAATGAAAATGGCCAATCTGGGTGCAATCAATTAGCTTAATTTCTCAGTGATCAAATTATATATTTTTTTAATGTTGCAGGAATGCTAATCTTAACTGTTCCTTACTACAAAAACTATTTCAGAAATCCTCCTTGTGCTTTTTGAGGTGGAATGACCCTCTTTAGCTAGCAAAAGAGCCAATGTGTGCATATAAATGTTATCTGTCCCCCCCTCTCCACCCCATTGGAATGCTCCAGGGAACTTGAGCATTTCCATTCTCTTCTTTTCCCCTGGAGCAACCAAACCACATCAGAGGGGGCACCACCCCTCCTTCATTATTCAAGGCGTTTTTTATTGCCTTCCTTGTTTGTGGAAACCCTGAGTCATTCTTCCTTGATCTTTCACTTAACATGAAACTGTATTGTCTCGCTCTGGACTATTATGCAATCCTTTTGAGGGGTGAAATCCAACAGGGGTGCATCACTCTGGCTCTAGAGTAGTACTGGGAAATAACCGAGTAAATTAACTTAATTTGTGCTCATCTAAGGACTATGATGATGCATCAGTATGAAAAATGTATGCACTCACTTAACTGTAAGTCGCTCTGGATAAGAGCGTCTGCTAAATGACTAAAATGTTAACGCTAATGAGACATGTCCACAGACACTGTTTTTACTTAATAAATATTATAGTTTAATGTAAACTTTGACTTGTTACATTTTTATGATTTATGGACAAACTACAGCAACATATTTTGTTTTATTCAAATAAGTTGCATTTTTCTAAAGTAAAATTGTATAGAATGATTCGAGAATTTAGTCTGGACACATTTCGGTAATGAGAATTAGCGGTGAAAAAGTACAACATTCAGGCGAAAATATATATATTTTTAAAAAATAAGACACTTTGTCAAAAACTAGACATCTTAGTCTTCAGATTGATAGTTTATTTTTGCAGATGCATCATGGTTTTGTACTACATTTTGCTACAGACAAGTTTAATGCTGGTTTAATGAGATTCACCCTCTCCTAACCCTAATTCTAACCATAAAAACCTAAACTTAACCCCTATGCCTAAAATAGCCTTTTCCTTGTGGGCACCAGAAAAATATCCCCACTTGTCAGAATTTTCCTTGTTTTACTATCCTTGTGAGTGGACTTCTGATCCCCACAAGAATAGTAAAACCAAACAAACACCAACTTCATGGCAAGCCAACTACCACGGCTGTTTGAGTTTAAACATACCCTTTCACTTACTGTAGACTGTATGTGATTCATTATTGCTTCTGTCCAAATATGTATAGTTGTGAACACATAAGTGCAATGCATCTTGTCCTTTCCTTATACAGACAGGACACAATACCCATGTAGCCTAGTGCATGACATTTACTTGGAACAAACAGGGCACAGTTTGGGTCACCTTTCTGATATGGTGAGAGAGTGGTATGTCTTTTTATGGAACCAACTGCAGGGGCACAAATGTACTGTAGTCGGTAACCTAGGTGACAGCCTTGTTGTGAGGTCCCAGTCTTTGGTCTACATAGGGCTGGCACAATTATTGTATAATCGCGTAACCGACAATTATGGACTTGAAAAAATAATAGGAGTTTGTGGTGGTTAGAGTTGGTCATAATTTTACGAGCAGAACAGCATGGTCGGGAGGAGAAGCTTAATTTCCAAAAGTTCCAAGCGGTTAAAAGCATTAAAACCGTTTTTTAGATAGGGGTGTCAGTAAGGCGGTGTTGTATTTATTAGGTACACTACAAAAGTATGTGGACACCTGCTCGTCGAACATCTCATTCCAAAATCATGGAAGTTGGTCCCCCTTTGCTGCTAAAACAGCCTCCACTCTTCTGGGAAGGCTTTCCACTAGATGTTGGAACATTGCTGCGGGGACTTGCTTCCATTCAGTCACAAGCATTAGTGAGGTTCGGGCACTGATGTTGGGCGATTAGGCCTGGCTCGCAGTCGGTGTTCCTATTCATCCCAAAGGTTTTCGATGGGGTTGAGGTCAGGGCTCTTTTTTATTTTTTTCATTTTTTTATTTAACCTTTATTTAACCAGGTAAGCCAGTTGAGAACAAGTTCTCATTTACAACTGCGACCTGGCCAAGATAAAGCAAAGCAGTGCAATAAAAACAACAACACAGAGTTACATATGGGGTAAAACAAAACATAAAGTAAAAAATACAACAAAATATATATACAGTGTGTGCAAATGTAGCAAGTTATGGAGGTAAGGCAATAAATAGGCTATAGTGCAAAATAATTACAGTTAGTATTAACACTGGAATGATAGATGTGCAAGAGATGATGTGCAAATAGAGATACTGGGGTACAAATGAGCAAAATAAATAACAATATAGGGATGAGGTAGTTGGGCGGGCTAATTTCAGATGGGCTGTGATCGGTAAGGTGCTCTGACAACTGATGCTTAAAGTTAGTGAGGGAGATAAGTGTCTCCAGCTTCAGAGATTTTTGCAATTTGTTCCAGTCATTGGCAGCAGAGAACTGGAAGGAATGGCGGCCAAAGGAGGTGTTGGCTTTGGGGATGACCAGTGAGATATACCTGCTGGAGCGCATACTACGGGTGGGTGTTGCTATGGTGACCAATGAGCTAAGATAAGGCGGGGATTTGCCTAGCAGTGATTTATAGATGGCCTGGAGCCAGTAGGTTTGGCGACGAATATGTAGTGAGGACCAGCCAACAAGAGCGTACAGGTCACAGTGGTGGGTAGTATATGGGGCTTTGGAGACAAAACGGATGGCACTGTGATAGACTACATCCAATTTGCTGAGTAGAGTGTTGGAGGCTATTTTGTAAATGACATCGCCGAAGTCAAGGATCGGTAGGATAGTCAGTTTTACGAGGTTTTTACGAGGCTCTGTGCAGGCCAGTCAAGTTCTTCCACACCGATATTGACAAACCTTTTCTGTATGGACCTCGCTTTTTGCACGAGGGCATTGTCATGCTGAAACAGCAAAGGGCCTTCCCCAAACTGTTGCCACAAAGTTGGAAGAACAGAATCGTTTAGAATGTCATTGTATGCTGTAGTGTTAAGATTTCCCTTCACTGGAACTAAGGGGCCTAGCTCGAATCATGAAAAACAGCCCCAGACCATTTATTCATCCTCCACCAAACTTGACAGTTGGCACTATGCATTGGGGCAGGTAGCGTTCTCCTGGCATCCACCAAACCCAGATTAGTCTGTCTGACTGCCAGAAGCGTTATTTATCATTCCAGAGAAGGCGTTTCCACTGCTCCAGAGTCCAATGGCGGAGAGCTTTATACCACTCCAGCCGACGCTTGGCATTGCGCATAGTGATCTTAGGCTCGTGTGCGGCTGCTCGGCCATGGAAACCCATTTCATGAAGCTCCTGACTAGCAGTTATTTTGCTGACGTTGCTTCCAGAGGCAGTAACTTGGTATTGAGTGTTGCAACTGAGGACAGATTATTTTTACGCGCTACGCTTTTCAGCACTCAGCAGTCCCGTTCTGTGAGCTTGTGTGGCCTACCACTTAGCAGCTAAGCTGTGTTGCTCCTAGACATTTCCACTTCACAATAACAGCACTTACAGTTGACCGGGGCAGCTCGTTTTTGACGAACTGACTTGTTGGAAAGGTGGTATCCTATAACGGTGCCACGTTGAAAGTCACTGAGCTCTTCAGTAAGGCCATTCTACTGCCAATGTTTGTCTATGGAGATTGCATGGCTGTATACTCGATTTAAAACACCTGTCAGCAACAAGTGTGGCTAAAATAGCCAAATCCACTAATTTGAAGGGGTGTCCACATACTTCTGGCCATGTATGTGTACATAGTGTATGTCCTAGCAAATTTTCGAAGATGCATTATGATACATTACAAGCTTAAAACATTTTTCTACTAAAATGACGACTATGACAATAACCATGTCCATTTGCGTGACAATTAATCGTTACCCAAAAATCCACAATCGTCATAGCCAATACTTGACGCTGAGAGTTGTATGAAGAAGTGGGTCAAGCTGTTGCAACCACAATAGGTTATGTTACGATTATGACAAGAAACATTGGAGAGGGAGAGAGCAACAAAACGGATACACAGCCAGGGGACCACTATAATCATTCCCTCTCCAATGTTTCTTTTATCAACTACACTGAACAAAAATATAAATGCAACATGTAAAGTGTTGGTCCCATGTTTCATGAGATTAAATAAAAAAATTCCAGAAATGTTCCAAATGCACAAAAAGCTTATTTCTCTCTCAAAGAAATGTGCACAAATGTTTTGCATACCTATTAGTTAGCATTTCTCCTTTGCCAAGATAATCCATCCACCTGACAGGTGTGGCATATCAAGAAGCTGATTAAACAGCATGATCATTACACAGGTGCACCTTGTGCTGCGGCAATAAATGGCCACTTTAAAATGTGCGGTTTTGTCACACAACACAATGGCACAGATGTCTCATGTTTTGAGGGAGCGTGCAATTGGCATGCTGACTATAGGAATGTCCACCAGAGCTGTTGCCAGAGAATATAATGTTCATTTCTCTACCATAAGCTGCCTCCAACGTTGTTTTAGAGAATTTGGCAGTACGTCCAACTAGCCTCACAACCGCAGACCACATGTAACCACGCCAGCCCAGAACCTCCACATCCGGCTTCTTCACCTACGGGATCGTCTGAAGGGGGGTGTGCTGAGGAGTATTTCTGTCTGTAATAAACTCATTCTGATTGGCTGAGCCTGGCTGCCAAGTCGGTGGGCCTATGGCCTCCCAGGCCCACCCATGGCTGCACCCCTGCCCAGTCATGTGAAATCCATATATTAGGGCCTAATTTATTTATTTAAATTGACTGATTTTCTTTCATGAACTATAACTCAGTAAAATCTTTGAAGTTGTTGCGTTTTATATTTTTGTTCAGCATACAATGCAAACTAGAGTCCGACATTCAAATTGGTTCCAGATTATGAAGGCGTTTTTTTTGGCCTACATTCAGGTTTGACACTCGATACTCTAAATGTGATGGGTTTGGTGTGTTTCTGCATAGAGTATGGTGATATTATACAGTACTTCTGTGTGCTTGTTCATGCCGTTGGTTTTTCCTGTATTGTACTCGGTAGTATCTCCTCATCAAACTGTGTGACACACTAGATAACATCTGACCAATTAAGTGGCAAGGATGAGGTCACAGTGCCGTGCTAAAAGTCTCTGAGACAGAGATTATTAAACACTGTTATGAAGTGGGCTAAATTTAGTCCAGAGCCGGCCGGGTGCTCCTTCAGTTCAGAGGGGCCACGTTTCTCTCCTCCTCCTGCCCCATGCTGCTGCTGACTCACGACTGGAAAATTTCACTTCCTGCATGATTTTCCACCTCTCTTTGAAGAGAATGGGTTGTTTGCTTTCTTAGCTTTTCTTTCATGGACAGCCGTTTGCTTCTTTTTGCCGTATCTTCCTCCCAAAGCCTAGTGTTTTTCTTGGACGTCTGAAGAACCTATTTTTGCACCATAAAGAAGTTATCCTAAGTGTATAAATCAAAATGGTCAGTCTTTAGAGG
This sequence comes from Coregonus clupeaformis, assembly GCF_020615455.1. Classification (NCBI taxonomy): domain Eukaryota; kingdom Metazoa; phylum Chordata; class Actinopteri; order Salmoniformes; family Salmonidae; genus Coregonus; species Coregonus clupeaformis. The sequence continues at coordinate 17,044,356 of NC_059230.1, read as the reverse complement.
TTGTGCTCTCCCACAAGCAAGGTGACCTGGGACTTACGCTGCCATGTTATTTCAGACTTTACTGTAACTTACAGACTATAATAAGTTATAATATCTACCAGCAGAGGAAACCAGCTGTGATAGTTGCCAACCCCTCTATCTGAGAGCAGAGGGTTTCGTGCTCCATTAGCTGTTAGACTAATTGCATCTAATTACTACCTCTATGCCATAGTGCTCGTTATGGGTAATTGATGAATCCTTCTACTTCTTCTAAAGCAGGAAAACTAAGCATTTGATGACTCCTCGCCGAGCTTTAGCATATGGTCGTCTTGAATCTCGGGAAGGAAGCGTTTTTATATCCCAAGTTAATAGAATAACAGGACTCCAATTCTCTAGTTTTCCAGAGAACGTTTTGTAAGACTCGTCATCTTGATTTATGCTTACAGAGGTGTTTTGGTGCATTCCGCCTGGCTCTGCCGCTCTCCTCTGCTTCTCCCTAGTCACCGAAGCTCCTAACTCTCTCCATGTCCCTTAGGATGGGACTGGGAAGTGATATACAGTGACAGGAGTGTTTGTGAACAAGTCGCGTCGTTTCACAAGACCCCTGTCATTCCTTAGGTACGTTAAGTACTTTATGGTGGGATGCTGTTTAGACATGTATACGTATTTAATCATTAGGGATTCCACATACACTGTTAGAATGTAATGGACTGTCCCATGGTGCAAGTGTGATATATATGGAGCAGGTCGTTCCCGTGTGACTTGCTCTGTACTATCTATAAACTAAGACCTAGGCTACATTGTGTTACAGGAGGCCTGGATAAGGCCCAAATTCCATAGATATATCCCTACTTTGATAACAAACAAAACAATTTCCCATTCTCTGACCTCTATCCTCACATTTGACCTTGTCCCACCCACCTCTTCTCTCTTCTCTCCCCAGGCACACCCAGCCATGATCGAGGACAAGGGTCACCGTGTGACCGACTACTTTGTGGTGGCCGGGTTGACAGACAAGTCCACGCCCCTGGAGCAGGACCTGTCGGAGACAAAGTCCAGCGGGCCCAAGGCGCCCATTACTGACCTGGCCATCATCAACAAGTCGGCGGGCGAGACTGTGCCGGAGGGCTTCACCTGCATCGACAGCACCTACAGTGGGCAGCAGGCCAACCTCAACCACGGCAGCCTTAAGAGCCACGAGCTGTTCCTCTGCTACAAGAGGGGCCGCGACAAGCCCCCGCTCATCGATATTGGGTGAGTCTGTCTGTCCATCTGTGTGTGCGCTCTACTGTGAACCCAAATTAACTAAAGTGTGTTACACAATGGTATAATTAGGGTGAACTCTAAAACGGGTGCACCATAGCCTCTTAACACCCTACTCGTCCCAATGAGACCAATTACCAGAATAGTCATCTCTAATGGAGCTACAAGTACATCTACCTTAATCCCTTTCTTTGAAAACGACACTGATAGGAGAGAAAATGGTAATGAACATTGAAAATTGCTTCTCGTCTATTATTGAGCTATTGTGGAATAACCCTCTGCAATGTAGGCCTAGTGCTTGCTTATTATTTTGAGTGCTTTTGGGTTGTTTGCTAGATGAATTGAATGCATCCCCCCCATTTGAAGTAAATCACATTTCATTTTAAAGCACTTTACTCCCTTTCTATCTGGGAAATAACAGCATCCAGTAGTGTTGCGTTTTGAAAGAGTGATGCCAACCACTATCCTCAAATTAGTGTTTAGCTTTGATCCGGGGGTTTTGTTGGCGCCTGTCATTAAACGCTGTTCTCTGTTTAATAGATTGTTAGATTTTCTAGCCACATATCTCCGCTCTTCTTAACCAAAACAACAAACTGGAGTTTCCAGTTACTTGGCTCGACTGATTTTTTGAAATCCTCTGTTCTACTTTGGAACGCACAAGTTTCTCTTCAACCCTCACTGACTAGAGTGTAAACAGCAGATCAAATATCAAGTGTTTCCCCAAAGAAATGACATAATCATACTCTGGCTAGTTATAGGCTAGTAAAGCACTTACACTTCTTGGAGTGGAGAGAGAGAAATCCATCTTGGATTTAGGTAGTTCCAACGTAGCATAATTATCGGAAACAGACATGGTTTGGGATGCGGAGACTTAGAATTCAGTTTGTTGTTGAGCTCCTTGCCGGTTTGTGAGATTAAAGGATGAGAATAATAGAGGTAGGAAGCTTAAAGCTCTTGCCCCAAGGCTTCGTTTAGGCTTTGACTGCTAACACAATCCAATGTAGAGATACAATCCAGCCCCTTTATCATAATATAGTTCTACTCCCCAGAAGGCAAAGCTTGTTTAAATGACGTCATTCAAACCACATTACCATTATAACCAGTTTTAATGGTTATGAAGCTAATACCCACAGGGTCAAAATATCCACCAGTCATTGAGAGAAGCCATAGCCTTAGTTAGTTTAAGACAGACCCGGCACCAGGATAAAGTGACTAAGAGGGCAGTTGAAATCGGTGAGGGGGCACAATCACGACATAAAATTAACTTCACTCAGACATTTTGGTAAAAACATTTTTTTGCCCCAATTTTGTTATTATGAACTTGTCTCATCGCTGCAACTCCCCAACGGGCTCGGGAGAGGCGAAGGTCGAGTCATGCGTCCTCCGAAACATGACCCGCCTAACCGATCTTAACACCCACTCGCTTAAATCGGAAGCCAGCTGCACCAATGTGTCGGAGGAAACACTGTTCAACTGACGACCGAAGTCCGCCTGCAGGCGCCCGGCCTGCCACAAGGAGTCGCTAGAGCACAATGAGCCGAGTAAAGCCCCCCTGGCCAAACCCTCCCCTAAACGCTGGGTCAATTGTGCGCCGCCCTATGGGACTCCCAGTGACACAGCCTGGGATCTAACCCCAGGCTGTAGTGACGCCGCAACACTGCGATGAAGTGCCTTAGACCACCACGCCACTCGGGAGGCCCTAGCCACTCAGATTCTTTACCAGCCAAAATATTTTTTACCTCAGATTACACCAACAAAACACTAAACAGATGAGCATGCTTTGTAATGTTTCTGAAGCAAATGTATTACTAGTAAGAAGTAATGTGGTATATTGTTTTATTTCATTTTTTGTGACCTGAGTCTTTTAACCAAAGTATCACAGATGAGACGAATTTCACCTGCCCCTTTAAGGATGGGATGTTACCGTGGTAACAAGACTCATGTTTGTGCCTGGGAGATTGCGTCTGACTAGTAGAAGAGTTGTCTTCTCTTCCCTAGCAGTTGAAACTCAAACATTCAAAAAGATCCTAGCTTGTGAACAAAACAATGTAAATAACCTAGAAACACAAGGACTAAGTCTCACTTCGGTAGACTTTAGTTTCATGAAAATTAGACCAACTTTTATGCCTGTGCGCAGTACTTCTAAAACTGAATCTTTCACTCGGCTCTTCATGTGCGGACAGCCCCCAGCCAGGCAGTGTTGCATCGCGATGTGGGATAGGCTATATAGGATTCACAGTTCTTTGACTTTGTGCGATTATTTTACCAGCTATGAAACAAAACGACAGAAATACTTTGAAAACAGCTACTGCAGCATTTATTTTACTATAAATGTGATCATACTTGACTTTTTATTCACAAATGCAAGTGAAATGCTCGCACTGGAGCCCTGACCACCCACCTACGTGGCTAGTGAAATAGACATCTTACCCTCCAATGGCAAAATCTACCCACATTTGGCAGTTGTTCATTCTAGGCCCTGGGCACAATTTTGGGGGGTTCTTGCATTGGAATTATATTGAATTCTGCTAATATCATGCTATACCACAATAAAAAGTTCAAATACAGAGACTCCGAGACCATTGATTGAGTGCTTTTGAAGTGACCGGTTGGCATGAAATCCACTGCGCTGTATCAGCACAAACAATGGACAGCGCCCTACATATTAAAGCAAGGCCGTTTTGGTAATTAATATAGGCTAGAAGCTAGATAGACTGTTTGTAATAGATGAATGACCCCAGGGGCGCAACTTTCACGGGGGACGGGGACATGTCCCCCCCACATTCTGAAATTGCATTTTTGTCCTCCCCAGTTTTATAATTGGAATGTGATACAAAATGAGGCAACAGTGTGCTTTAGGACCATGCGGACGCCTCCAAGCGGTCGGGTAGGCTGTTTGGAGTGTTTATCCGACTGGGAAAAAAAGGATAAAAAATAAACAAAATAATTGTCCCCCCCACTTCTAAAACCAAAGTTGCGCCCCTGAATGACCCTATGTGAATGCAGCCATACACACAGCTGTCTTACCAAAATAATGCAAACTAAAGTAATAGCCTAGTTATTCATGCATACAAACAGAAATACTGAATAACAGTTTGGCTTAGAATACCGATACAATTGTGAATGCAAACGAATGAATGCGAACAGAACAAAACAGCAGTACCAAGTAGGACTAGTAAACAAAATATCAGATCAATAAAGGCATGAAAGAATCTACAGTGCCTTCATAAAGTATTCACACCCCTTGACGTTTTCCACATTTTGTTGTTACAGCCTGAATTTAAAATGGATTAAATATATTTTTTTGTTTCTGGCCTACACACAATACCCCATCATGTCAAAGTGGAATTATGTTTTTTGACATTTTTACACATTAATAAAAAATGAAAAGGTGAAATGTCTTGAGTCAATAAGTATTCAACCCCTTTGTTATGGCAAGGCTAAATAAGTTCAGGAGTAAAAATTGCTTAGCAAGTCACATAGTGAGTCCATATATCTTACTTTGTGCAATAATAGTGTTTAACATTAATTTTGAATTACTACTTCATATTTGTACCCCACACATATAATTATCTGTAAGGTCCCTCAGTTCAGCAGTGAATTTCAAACACAGATTCAACCACAAATACCAGGGAGGTTTTCCAATGCCTCACAAAGAAAGGCACCTAAGATTGAATATCCCTTTAAGCATGGTGGAGTTATTAATTACACTTTGGATGGTGTATTAATACACCCAGTCACTACAAAGATACAGGCGTCCTTCCTAACTCGGTTGCCGTAGAGGAAGGAAACCGCTCAGGGATTTCACCATGAGGCCAATGTTAACTTTAAAACAGTTACAGAGTTTAATTAATGGCTGTGATAGGAGAAAACTAAGGATGGATAAACAACATTGTAGATACTCCACAATACTAACCTAAATGACAGTGTGAAAAGGAAGCCTGTACAGAATAATATTCTAAAACATTCATCATTTTGAATATTGTGTGATGTGTATGTGGCATTGTGGCAAGTTCCTTGTCTTTTCAGAGAGTATATTCCATCATAAACAGAAAAAGTCCACTGCCCCCCTCCCCTCTTGACTCTATCGTGTCGTGTCCCCTCAGTGGTTGCTAGTTTGAAACAAGGAACTTAATGTCCACAATCGCTGACAAATACATTCAATTTCTTCCCAGCTGCGCATCATTAACAAGTGTTGACACTGATGTTCCCATAGCACTTCAAACTAGTTTTTTTCCCACAGTGCAGTGCATTTCAAATGCTCTTTTCTTGATGCGTGCCTAGCAAATCCTTTGGTTCTGTCAGTAGCATGCTTCCTGTTAGATTACCCAGCTTGGGTGAAGTCCTTGTCTGCGTTAGCATTGGACCCAACACAGAACTTTCGACATGGCAAGCAAAATGCTGAATCTGCAGTAACTGAGTATTCCAGCCACTCTTTTCCTATGAACCAGATGCTATTAAATTAACGTTTTTGGACAGAAAACCTGCGGCTAGGGTAGGATTCTAAGCTAACCTGGGCTGGCTTCTCTGTTCCAAGATCGTCAGGAACGGTCGGAGGTGGAGGGGGCTGTGGAGCCATTGTCCTGGCGGTGCTTGTGGAAGGGTAGGTAGTAGGGTTGGCGGTATACCGTATATACCGTATCCCGGTATATACTCTGTAGTGGTGGGGCATGAGGCAGAGTTGAGTGAAGTAGCTTCAACAGTAAACTTGACCCCGCCCTTATAAATCAAAGTCAAATATTATAGGCGGAGGCGTGTCACATTATTCACTTAGCCGACCACAGATGAGAAGACTTTAGTTTCATGAAAATGAACCCCCCCCCTCGCTTTTTATGGAAACCCAAAGGAGTCATACCTAACCGCCCTAGTAGCTTTCCATAGCCCCCCTACACACACCATGGCACGCTCTGTCCATTATGCTGACACAGCGCAGCGGAGATACAGATTTATTTCTGTCACTCAATCAATTGAACTTTTTTTGCTATTTTTATATAGGGACATTAACTAAAACTGAGGGGGCACAAGTTTCAACTGAGGGGGCTAAGCACCCTTTTGCCCCCTCATGGAGCCGGCCCCAGTTTAAGAAGGGACTGATTGGGTGTTTGCAGTCTGGATACAAGTGTTATGAACTGCAGGCCTCCTTGGCTGTTGCACCATGGGATTCTTTCACTGGCTGACTCTGTAAAGGTTTTAGAAGGATCCACTTCTTGTCAGAAAAGGGGGAGGTAGAGTTGGGGATCAGGTCATAAAATATTTTTACCTCAGTGCCGCTCTCCCATCCATCTCAGCCATCTGCTGATGGCTATTCCACATGCTATTCATCTCTGTCAGAAAGTTTCACCATAAGAATGGGCAAAATAATAAAAAATGGCACCCGTAAATTATTCATTGTCCTTCTGCTCAGCAGTTGCAAGACCCCATTTCCTTGCCCCCCCAGGCGCTGTGTTCAGTGTTTCACCATTGACTGTCACTGTTCCAACTCTGACTTGTTCTTGTGTGTTAATTAAGAGTTCACTGGCGCTTGTCCTTCCCATGCGGCCTCTTTTGGATTATTTCGCCTCCCATTCAGAATGAACGGTGCACCGGCTGCCAGATACAAAGCATTGGGACCTGTCTGTGTTCCTACTCATGTCACAAAGTGTCCCCTCCTCAGCTCTAGTGACCTTCCCAGGATTGCAATTACTTGGTAACAGGAGGGCAAGGCTCTTGGCTGTGCCCAAGGCATGCTGCATATAAGAGACTCTGTCAAATCCTTGAAGGATATAAGGTCGGCGGAAGCAAGGATTTGACTGCTAGTAACATTGCTTTGGAACTCCTGCAGTAATTGCTGTCAACCAGAGTCTAGGTTGTAGTGGTAGACTGATTGCATTCCTGATTACATCTAGATTCCCGTTTTTAATAAAATAATATTATTTTACCAGGTAAGTTGACTGAGAACACATTCTCATTTACAGCAATGACCTGGGGAATCGTTGCAGGGGAGAATAAGGGGGGATGAATGAGCCAATTGGAAGCTGGGGATGATTTGGTGGCCATGATGGTATGAGGGCCAGATTGGGAATTTAGCTGGGACACCGGGGTTAACACCCCTACTCTTACAATAAGTTCCATGGGATCTTTAGTGACCACAGAGAGTCAGAACACCCGTTTAACGTCCCATCCAAAAGACGGCACCCTACACATGGCAATGTCCCCAATCACTGACCTGGGGCATTGGGATATACATATTTTTTTAGACCAGAGGAAAGCGTGCCTCCCACTGGCCATCCAACACCTCTTCCAGCAGCATCTGGTCTCTCATCCAGGGAACAACCAGGACCAACCCTGCTTTTTTTTCCCCCCACCTTTATTTAACCAGGTAAGCCAGTTGAGAACAAGTTCTCATTTACAACTGCGACCTGGCCAAGATAAAGCAAAGCAGTGCGATAAAAACAACAACACAGAGTTACATATGGGGTAAAACAAAACATAAAGTCAAAAATACAACAGAAAATATATATACACAGTGTGTGCAAATGTAGCAAGTTATGGAGGTAAGGCAATAAATAGGCTATAGTGCAAAATAGTTACAATTAGTATTAACACTGGAATGATAGATGTGCAAATGGAGATACTGGGGTGCAAATGAGCAAAATAAATAACAATATAGGGATGAGGTAGTTGGGCGGGCTAATTTCAGATGGGCTGTGTACAGGTGCAGTGATCGGTAAGGTGCTCTGACAACTGATGCTTAAAGTTAGTGAGTGAGATAAGTGTCTCCAGCTTCAGAGATTTTTGCAATTTGTTCCAGTCATTGGCAGCAGAGAACTGGAAGGAATGGCGGCCAAAGGAGGTGTTGGCTTTGGGGATGACCAGTGAGATATACCTGCTGGAGCGCATACTACGGGTGGGTGTTGCTATGGTGACCAATGAGCTAAGATAAGGCGGGGATTTGCCAGAGGCAAGCCAGCAGTGGGATGCAGGGTGGTATGTTGCTGGCCTGTGTGGGTGGATGCTATGAGGTAGTTTTAAAAACCAAGGAATGCTAAAATCTGAAGACGTGCATTTCGATAATACTTAATACACAATACATTGCCTCGCCCTTCGGTCAACCTGCTCTTGTTGTGTAATACTTTAGATGCATCAATGCATGATAGCTCCTTGCTAGAATGTGCCATTCTCCAGTTTGCTCTCTACTGTCTATAAGGTTGAAATGAGTCATGTGCTAAAGATGTCTGACTCAGATCGCCCAGTGAAGAGGCCGACCAGGAATAGAGGAAGGACTGACTCGGTAAAGGGGAAGCCTGGATGGAAAACCAGCCTTGTCTTCAGAAACAGGCAGTTCTGGCTACAAACTGACCCTTCCTTTTTAATACTGTACAACTACCAAAGTTCGTCTCCAGAAATAGAAAACCATGATTACTTGTCATGGCTATATTTCTGATAAACATGCCCTAGGAGGGCAAGCGGGGACAACTGTACCTTGCGCTAAACTGTGTGTGTTTTCAACATATGGATAAAGAGATGACACATTCACTTACCCCATCATACATCCTTCTACCTGTGAGAGTGTACTTGATATCACAGCGAATCGGGTGGTAGCCCGACCTGGACTACCGTGCCAACTCCTTGTAACTTATTGTCTTGCCAATCATGTTTGGCTTGACAATGACCTCAATGGAGTTGACAAGAGCACAAACAGATCTGGGACCAGGCTACCTAGTCTCTAGCCTGCCATGTTGAGCTCGGTTCACTTCAGAACCCTGGTTGGTTCACTTCAGAGGCTGTGGAGGAGGCTGAACGAGTTTCTCAACACTCTTCCTTGAGAAGAAACCACAGATATTCCCCTACCATCAGAAAATATTCACTCTCTTCCTTTGAGTTTTGCCTTCGCTGCATGTTTTTGTTTCTAGAAGGCATGTGACATTCTGTTGCCAGAGTGGGAGGTGCGTAGAAATTACCCACATTGACTTGACTTGAAATATGACTACACTGAACTTGCAAAACGTTGCACCATGGAAACATTTTGGTGTTGCGAGGTTGAATAAACCTAAAACTTAAAAATACCAGTTTATTTACCAAATGTATTTGATTTCTGAAGGAGAATTTACAGTATCTATTGGGGTTAAACGCTAGAGAAAGCTCAGTTAAACCTGCGTAAGTGTACTGTGGTAGTGTAGGCCTAATAGTTCAGACTGTCTGCATAGAGAGAGAGAGAGAGAGAGTGAGCATTCTGATTTGTGTGGCTCTGATTATGTGTAGGCAGGAGTCATTCTGCTGCCAGCACTTTGCACCACTCTGCTATCTGCCAATCTCAGCTTCCTCACACGTTGTTGACACTCCTGCCTATTGAATGCAAGTCAAAGGCTAGCCACATGAGCGAAGACATGAGTCTGTCTCACTCTCTCTCTTTCTGTCTCTCTACCCTGCTCTCTACCTCGCTCTCTCTCACTCTCTCTTTACCTCTCTCTCTCCTTCTCTCTACCTCCCTCTCTGGCTATCTGGACATATTCTCCACTTCTTTCTCTGCAGTTTGCTAAGCAGTGCAAACGCATATCCAACATCAACTCCAATTAAAAATGCTTCATAGGGCAGTTCACCTGTGGTCCTATATGGCCTCAGGACAAACTTGTCATCGAAGGCCATGGGATAGTTGGTAGCCATGAATTAATTACATTCCTGCTCTCTGGGTCACTCTAAATGCACTGTATGTGGAATCCCTCTAGTATGGTACTTGCCTAAGGCCAGGCAACAATGGATGGGAGTCTTTTTGTTAGCGGTGGGTACATTTATGAAACTGGACCCAAGGTTATCTCCGCTTGAGCCCAGACGCTCCATTGTGATACAATGTCATGGTGATTTGATCGCCCATTGTTGCACTCCTATACATAGTAGGCTAAAGTATTTAGATGGGAGTTGAAACCGGGCAGCTGTGTTAGTAGTTACATACTGTGGGATATGTAGGACAAGATTTAGAAATGTCACTCCAGTGGTGTCCTGTAGTTACAGAGGCACTTGGCATACCCAGGCTTTTTTTCTATTTTCTTTTGGCCATGGCGGTATTGTGTCTTTTTATGTCACTTTCATTCTTACCAGTTTATGAAAGACTGCACAACCGATTGGCAAACGTATTGCAAATTGAGAAATCGTGACTAAACTGAATAAAAAGAAGAAACTACACTATCAAACAAAGATAAATGACATATAGAAAGCTTTGGAGTACCTTAAACGAAATTTGGGAGAAAAAGTTAACTCAGCTCCATCATTCATTGAATCAGATGGCTCATTCATCACAAAACCAACTGATATTGCCAACTACTTTAATGATTTTTTCATTGGCAAGATTATCAAACTTAAGCATGACATGCCAGCACCAATTGCTGACACTACACATCCAAGTATATCTGACCAAATTATGAAAGAAAAGCATTGTAATTTAGATTTCTGTAAAGTGAGTGTGGAAGAGGTGAAAAAAGTATTGTTGCCTATCAACAATGACAAGCCACCGGTGTCTGACAACTTGGATGGAAAATTACTGAGGATAATAGAGGACGATATTGCCACTCCTATTTGCCATATTTTCAATTTTAAGCCTACTAGAATGTGTGTGCCCCCAGGCTTGGAGGGAAGCAAAAGTCATTCCGCTACCTAAAAATAGTAAAGCCCCCTTTACTGGCTCAAATAGCCGACCAATTAGCCTGTTACCAACCCTTAGTAAACTATTGGAAAAATGGTGTTTGACCAGATACAATGCTATTTTACAGTAAACAAATTGACAACAAACTTTCAGCATGCTTATAGAGAAGGACATTCAACAAGCACAGCAGTTACACAAATGACTAATGATTGGCTGAGAGAAATTGATGATAAAAAGATTGTGGGGGCTGTTTTGTTAGACTTCAGTGCGGCTTTTGTCATTATCGATCATAGTCTGCTGCTGGAAAAACATATGTGTTATGGATTTAGTCCACCTGCTATATTGTGGATACAGAGTTACCTGTCTAACAGAACACAGAGGGTGTTCTTTAATGGAAGTCTCTCCAACATAAACCAAGGAGAATCAGGAATTCCCCAGGGCAGCTGTCTAGGCCCATTACTTTTTTCAATCTTTACTAATGACATGCCACTGGCTTTGAGTAAAGCAAGAGTGTCTATGTATGCGGATGACTCAACACTATACATGTCAGCGACTGAAATGACTGCAACACTTAACAAAGTTAGTTAGTTTCAGAGTGGGTGGCAAGGAATAAGTTAGTCCTAAATATTTCTCAAACTAAAAGCATTGTATTTGGGACAAATCATTCACTAAATCTCAACTAAATCTTGTAATAAATAATGTGGAAATTGAGCAAGTTGAGGTGACTAAACTGCTTGGAGTAACCCTGGATTGTAAACTGTCATGGTCAAAACACATTGATACAACAGTAGCTAAAATGGGGAGAAGTATGTCCATAATAAAGCGCTTCCCTACCTTCCTAACAGCACTATCAACAAGGCAGGTCCTACAGGCCCTAGTTTTGTCACACTTGGACTACTGTTCAGTCGTGTGGTCAGGTGCCACAAAAAAGGAAAATTGCAATTGGCTCAGTACAGGGCAGCACGGCTGGCCCTTGGATGTACACAGAGAGCTAATATTAATAATCTACATGTCGATCTCTCCTGGCTCAAAGTGGAGGAGAGATTGACTTCATCACTACTTGTGTTTTATTAGAGGTGTTGACATGTTGGGTGCACCGAGCTGTCTGTTTGAGCTACTGGCGCACAGCTCGGTCACCCATGCATACCCCACAAGACATGCCACCAGAGGTCTCTTCACAGTCCCCAAGTCCAGAACAGACTATGGGAGGCGCACAGTACTACATAGAGCCATGACTACATGGAACTCTATTCCACATCAAGTAACAGATGCAAGTAGTAAAATTAGAGTAAAAAAAAAAACAGATAAAAAATATTTATGGAACAGCGGGGACTGTGAAGCAACACGAACATAGGTGCAGACACATGCATACACACACACGATAACATACCTGTACCAGGTACAGCACCCGGTGTCACAGGAAGGCCACGAAGATCATCAAGGACCTCAGCCACCTGAGTCACGGCCTGTTCACCCAGCTATCATCCAGAAGGCGAGGTCAGTACAGGTGCATCAAAACTGGGACAGAGAGACTGAAAAACAGCTTCTATCTCAAGGCCATCAGACTGTTAAAAAGCCATCACTAGCCAGCCTCCACCCAGTACCCTGCCCTGAATTAAGTCACTGTCACTAGCCGGCTACTACTCGGTAACTCATCCCTGCACCTTAGAGGCTGTTGCCCTATGTACATAGACATGGAACACTGGTCACTTTAATAATGGAACACTGGTCACTTTAATAATGTTTACATACTGTTTTACCCATTTTATATGTACAGTTGAAGTCAGAAGTTTACATACACTTAGGTTGGAGTCATTAAAACTCGTTTTTCAACCACTCCACAAATTTCTTGTTAACAAACTATAGTTTTGGCAAGTCGGTTAGGACATCTACTTTGTGCATGACACAAGTACTTTTTCCAACAATTGTTTACAGACAGATTATTTCACTTATAATTCACTGTATCACAATTCCAGTGGGTCAGAAGTTTACATACACTAAGTTGACTGTGCCTTTAAACAGCTTGGAAAATTCCAGTAAATTATGTCATGGCTTTAGAAGCTTCTGATTGGCTAATTGACATAATTTGAGTCAATTGGAGGTGTACCTGTGGATGCATTTCAAGGCCTACCGTCAAACTCAGTGCCTCTTTGCTTGACATCATGGGAAAATCAAAAGAAATCAGCGAAGACCTCAGAAAAAAATTGTAGACCTCCAAAAGTCTGGTTCATCCTTGGGAGCAATTTCCAAATGCCTGAAGGTACCACGTTCATCTGTACAAACCATAGTATGCAAGTATTACCACCATAGGACCACGCAGCCATCATACCGCTCAGGAAGGAGACGCGTTCTGTCTCCTAGAGATGAACGTACTTTGGTGCGAAAAGTGCAAATCAATCCCAGAACAACAGCAAAGGACCTTGTGAAGATGCTGGAGGAAACAGGTAGAAAAGTATCTATATCCACAGTAAAACAAGTCCTGTATCGACATAACCTGAAAGGCCGCTCAGCAAGGAAGAAGCCACTGCTCCAAAACCGCCATAAAAAGCCAGACTACGGTTTGCAACTGCACATGGGGACAAAGATCGTACTTTTTCAAGAAATGTCCTCTGGTCTGATGAAACAGAAATATAACTGTTTGGCCATAATGACCATTATGTTTTGAGGAAAAAGGGGGACTTTTGCAAGCCGAAGAACACCATCCCAACCGTGAAGCATGGGGGTGGCAGCATCATGCTGTGGGGGTGCTTTGCTGCAGGAGGGACTGGTGTACTTCACAAAATAGATGGCTTCATGAGGAATGAAAATTGTATATGTATTGAAGCAACATCTAAAGACATCAGTCAGGAAGTTAAAGCTTGGTCGCAAATGGGTCTTCCAAATGGACAATGACCCCAAGCATACGTCCAAAGTTGTGGCAAAATGGCTTAAGGACAACAAAGTCAAGGTATTGGAGTGGCCATCACAAAGCCCTGACCTCAATCCTATAGAAAATGTGTGGGCCGAACTGAAAAGCATGTGCGAGTAAGGAGGCCTACAAACCTGACTCAGTTACACCAGCTCTGTCAGGAGGAATGGGCCAAAATGCACTCAACTTATTGTGGGAAGCTTATGGAAGGCTACCCGAAACTTTTGACCCAAGTTAAACAATTTAAAGGCAATGCTACCAAATATGTAAACTTCTGACCCACTGGGAATGTGATGAAAGAAATAAAAGCTGAAATAAATAATTCTCTCTACTATTATTTTGACATTTCACATTCTTAAAATAAAATGGTGATCCTAACTGACCTAAGACAGGGAATATTTACTATGATTAAATGTCAGGAAATGTGAAAAACTGAGTTTAAATGTATTTGGCTAAGGTGTATGTAAACCTACGACTTCAACTGTGTGTGTGTATATATAAATACATGCATACACACACACACACACACACTACCAGTCAAAAGTTTTAGAACACCTACTCATTCAAGGGTTTTTCTTTATTTTCAATATTTTCTACATTGTAGAATAATAGTGAAGATATAATTTACATTTACGTCATTTAGCAGAGGGGGGTAGAAGGTTTACTTTATCCTATCCCAGGTATTCCTTAAAGAGGTGGGGTTTCAAGTGTCTCCGGAAGGTGGTGAGTGACTCCGCTGTCCTGGCGTCGTGAGGGAGCTTGTTCCACCATTGGGGTGCCAGAGCAGCGAACAGTTTTGACTGGGCTGAGCGGGAACTGTGCTTCGGCAGAGGTAGGGGGGCCAGCAGGCCAGAGGTGGATGAACGCAATGCCCTCATTTGGGTGTAGGGACTGATCAGAGCCTGAAGGTACGGAGGTGCCGTTCCCCTCACAGCTCCGTAGGCAAGCACCATGGTCTTGTAGCAGATGCGAGCTTCAACTGGAAGCCAGTGGAGTGTGCGGAAGAGCGGGGTGACGTGAGAGAACTTGGGAAGGTTGAACACCAGACGGGCTGCGGCATTCTGGATGAGTTGTAGGGGTTTAATGGCACAGGCAGGGAGCCCAGCCAACAGCGAGTTGCAGTAATCCGGACGGGAAATGACAAGTGCCTGGATTAGGACCTGTGCCGCTTCCTGTGTAAGGCAGGGTCGTACTCTCCGAATGTTGTAGAGCATGAACCTACAGGATCGGGTCACCGGCTTGATATTAGCGGAGAACGACAGGGTGTTGTCCAGGGTCACGCCAAGGCTCTTTGCACTCTGGGAGGAGGACACAACGGAGTTGTCAACCGTGATGGCGAGATCATAGAACGGGCAGTCCTTCTCCGGGAGGAAGAGCAGCTCCGTCTTGCCGAGGTTCAGCTTGAGGTGGTGATCCATCATCCACACTGATATGTCTGCCAGAGATGCGATTCGCCACCTGGTTATCAGAAGGGGGAAAGGAGAAGATTAGTTGTGTGTCGTCTGCGTAGCAATGATAGGAGAGGCCATGTGAGGATATGACAGAGCCAAGTGACTTGGTGTATAGCGAGAATAGGAGAGGGCCTAGAACTAAGCCCTGGGGACACCAGTGGTTAGAGCACGTGGTGCGGAGACAGATTCTCGCCACGCCACTTGGTAGGAGCGACCTGTCAGGTAGGACGCAATCCAGGAGTGAACCGCGCCGGAGATGCCCAACTCAGAGAGGGTGGAGAGGAGGATCTGATGGTTCACAGTATCAAAGGCAGCAGACAGGTCTAGAAGGACAAGAGCAGAGGAGAGAGAGTTAGCTTTAGCAGTGCGGAGAGCCTCCGTGACACAGAGAAGAGCAGTCTCAGTTGAATGACCAGTCTTGAAACCTGACTGGCTTGGATCAAGAAGGTAATTCTGAGAGAGATAGCAAGAGAGTTGGCTAAAGACGGTACGCTCAATAGTTTTTGAGAGAAAAGAAAGAAGGGATACTGGTCTGTAGTTGTTGACATCGGAGGGATCGAGTGTAGGTTTTTTGAGAAGGGGTGCAACTCTCGCTCTCTTGAAGACGAAGGGACATAGCCAGCGGTCAAGGATGAGTTGATGAGCGAGGTGAGGTAAGGGAGAAGGTCTCCGGAAATGGTCTGGAAAAGAGAGGAGGGGAAGGGGGTCAAGCGGGCAGGTTGTTGGGCGGCCGGCCGTCACAAGTCGCAAGATTTCATCTGGAGAGAGAGGGGAGAAAGAAGTCAAAGCATAGGGTAGGGCAGTGTGAGCAGGACCAGCAGTATCATTTGACTTAACAAACGAGGATCGGATGTCGTCAACCTTCTTTTCAAAATGGTTTACGAAGTCATCCACAGAGAGGGGGGAGTGTGTAGAGAAAATGTAGAGAGGAGGGAGTGAAAAGATGCCAGGTCCGCAGGGAGTCTAGTTTTCCTCCATTTCCGCTCGGCTCCCCGGAGCCCTGTTCTGTGAGCTCGCAATGAGCCGTCAAGCCACGGAGCAGGAGGGGAGGACCGAGCCGGCCGGGAGGATAGGGGACATAGAGAGTCAAAGGATGCAGAAAGGGAGGAGAGGAGGGTTGAGGAGGCAGAATCAGGAGATTGGAGGGAGAAGGATTGAGCAGAGGGAAGAGATGATAGGATGGAAGAGGAGAGAGTAGCGGGAGAGAGAGAGCGAAGGTTGCGACGGCGCATTACCATCTGAGTAGAGGCAGAGTGAGTAGTGTTGGAGGAGAGCGAGAGAGAAAAGGATACAAAGTAGTGGTCGGAGACATGGAGGGGAGTTGCAGTGAGATTAGTAGAAGAAAAGCATGTAGTAAAGATGAGG
This sequence comes from Coregonus clupeaformis, assembly GCF_020615455.1. Lineage (NCBI taxonomy): Eukaryota > Metazoa > Chordata > Actinopteri > Salmoniformes > Salmonidae > Coregonus > Coregonus clupeaformis. The sequence continues at coordinate 17,027,774 of NC_059230.1, read as the reverse complement.
TCAAGCGTATTGCCTGCCTTGTGAGTAGGGGGGCGGTGAGAAGGTGAGGTCAAAAGAGGAGAGGAGTGGAAAGAAGGAGGCAGAGAGAAATGAGTCAAAGGTAGACGTAGGGAGGTTAAAGTCACCCAGAACTGTGAGGGGTGAGCCATCCTCAGGAAAGGAACTTATCAAGGCGTCAAGCTCATTGATGAACTCTCCAAGGGAACCTGAAGGGCGATAAATGATAAGGATGTTAAGCTTGAATGGGCTAGTGACTGTGACAGCATGGAATTCAAATGAGGATATAGACAGATGGGTCAGGGGAAAAAGAGAGAATGTCAACTTGGGAGAGATGAGGATTCCTGTGCCACCACCCCGCTGACCAGATGCTCTCGGGGTATGCGAGAACACATGGTCAGACGAGGAGAGAGCAGTAGGAGTAGCAGTGTTTTCAGTGGTAATCCATGTTTCCGTCAGCGCCAAGAAGTCGAGCGACTGGAGGGTAGCATAGGCTGAGATGAACTCTGCCTTGTTGGCCGCAGAACGGCAGTTCCAGAGGCTGCCGGAGACCTGGAACTCCACGTGGGTCGTGCGTGCAGGGACCACCAGGTTAGAGAGGCAGCAGCCACGCGGTGTGAGGCGTTTGTATAGCCTGTGCGGAGAGGAGAGAACAGGGATAGACAGACGCATAGTTGACAGGCTACAGAAAATGGCTACAATAATGCAAAGGAGATCGGAATGAAATGAACTAAACATCTGGGAAAGCGAGAGAGCGGGGCCTCCCTCACTTACGTTTCACTGAAACACCCAAATATAACTCTCCCAACTTCCACCTCAGAAACGACAATTGTTGTAAACTACAGCGGTTCAATGTTTTCTAGGAATAGACTAACTTAGTTTATTCAGCTAGCTAACTTGGTACAGTATTCTTCCGTGAAAACCGTCCAGGGCACCTAGTCCTATGACGCCATAGCCAACTAGCATGCCAGGCTCCAATAACACGGTCTAGCACCAATACTCGGCCACAACAAACCACCAGTGTGTCAACACGCCAAGCAGATCATTCGTGTCCGTGTCTAATGTTGTGGGTTATCAAAACTATGAAATAAGACATATGGAATCATGTAGTACCAAAAAAGTATTAAATCAAAATATATTTAATATTTTAGATTCTTCAAAGTAGCCACCTTGATGACAGTTTTGCACACTCTTGGCATTCTCTCAACCAGCTTCACCTGGAATGCTTTTCCAACAGTCTTGTTCCCACATATGCTGAGCACTTGTTGGCTGCTTTTCCTTCACTCTGCAGTCCAACTCATTCCAAACCATCTCAATTGGGTTAAGGTCGGGGGATTGTGGAGGCCAGGTCATCTGATGCAGCACTCCATTACTCTCCTTCTTGGTCAAGTAGCCCTTATACAGCCTGGAGGTGTGTTGGGTCATTGTCCTGTTGAAAAACAAATGATAGTCCCACTAAGCGCAAACCAGATGGGATGGCGTATCGCAGCAGAATGCTGTGGGAGCCATGCTGGTTAAGTGTGCCTTGAATTCTAAATAAATCACAGACAGTGTCACCAGCAAAGCACCCCCACGCCATCACACCTCCTCCATGCTTCACGGTGGGAACCATACATGCAGACATCATCCGTTTATCTACTCTGCATTCCACAAAAACACGGCGGTAGGAACCAAAAATCTACAATTTTGACTCATCAGACCAAAGGACAGATTTCCACCAGTCTAATGTCCATTGCTCCTGTTTCTTGGCCCAAGCAGGTCTCTTCTTATTATTGGTGTCCTTTTGTAGTGGTTTCTATGCAGCAATTCGACCATGAAGGCCTGATTCACACAGTCTCCTCTGAACAGTTGCTGTTGAGATGTGTGTGTTACTTGAACTCTGTGAAGCATTTATTTGGGCTGCAATTTCTGAGACTGGGAACTCTAATGAACTCTGGGTCTTCCTTTCCTGTGGCGGTCCTCATGAGAGCCAGTTTCATCATAGCGCTTGATGGTTTTTGCGACTGCCTTTCTGTAATAACTGACCTTCATGTCTTAAAGTAATGATGGACTTTCATTTCTCTTTGCTTATTTGAGCTGTTCTTGCCATAATATGGACATGGTCTTTTACCAAATAGGGCTATCTTCTGTATACAACCCCTACCTTGTCACAACACAACTGATTGGCTCAAACGCATTAAGAAGGAAAGAAATTCCACAAATTAACTTTTAACGAGGCACACCTGTTAATTGAAATGCATTCCAGTTGACTACCTCATGAAGCTGGTTGAGAGAAAGCCAAGAGTGTGCATATACTGAATAAAACAATTTAAACTCTTTTACTTAGTTACATTAAATCGGTCAATTGAAAATCAGAATGAGTTTTTCCCCACAAAAGGGCGTTATTACAGACAGAAATACTCCTCATTTTCATCAGCTGTCCGGGTGGCTGGTCTCAGACTATCCCGCAGGTAAAGAAGCTGGATGTGGAGGTCCTGGGCTGGCGTGGTTACACGTAGTCTGCAGTGGTGAGGCCGGTTGGACGTACTACCAAATTCTCTAAAACGACGTTGGAGCGGCTAATGGTAGAGAAATGAACATTCAATTCTCTGGCAACAGTTCTGGTGGACATTCCTGCAGTCAGTATGCCAATTGCATGCTCCCTCAAAACTTGAGACATCTGTGGCGTTTGTGCCGTTTTATTGGCCCCAGCACAAGGTGTACCTGTGTAATGATCATGCTGTTTAATCAGCTTCTTGATATGCCACACCTGCCAGGTGGATGTATTATCTTGGCAAAGGAGAAATGCTCACTAACAGGGATGTAAACAAATTTGTGCGCAACATTTTAGAGAAATAAGCTTTTTGTGCGTATGGAACATTTCTGGGATCTTTTAATTCAGCTCATGAAACAAGGGACCAACACTTTACATGTTGCGTTTATATTTTTGTTCGGTGTGTGTTTGTGTATATATATACACTGCTCAAAAAAATAAAGGGAACACTTAAACAACACAATGTAACTCCAAGTCAATCACACTTCTGTGAAATCAAACTGTCCACTTAGGAAGCAACACTGATTGACAATAAATGTCACATGCTGTTGTGCAAATAGAATAGACAACAGGTGGAAATAATAGGCAATTAGCAAGACACCCCCAAAAAAGGAGTGGTTCTGCAGGTGGTGACCACAGACCACTTCTCAGTTCCTATGCTTCCTGGCTGATGTTTTGGTCACTTTTGAATGCTGGTGGTGCTTTCACTCTAGTGGTAGCATGAGACGGAGTCTACAACCCACACAAGTGGCTCAGGTAGTGCAGCTCATCCAGGATGGCACATCAATGCGAGCTGTGGCAAGAAGGTTTGCTTTGTCTGTCAGCGTAGTGTCCAGAGCATGGAGGCGCTACCAGAAGACAGGCCAGTACATCAGGAGACGTGGAGGAGGCCGTAGGAGGGCAACAACCCAGCAGCAGGACCGCTACCTCCGCCTTTGTGCAAGGAGGAGCAGGAGGAGCACTGCCAGAGCCCTGCAAAATGACCTCCAGCAGGCCACAAATGTGCATGTGTCTGCTCAAACGGTCAGAAACAGACTCCATGAGGGTGGTATGAGGGCCCGACGTCCACCGTTGGGGGTTGTGCTTACAGCCCAACACCGTGCAGGACGTTTGGCATTTGCCAGAGAAACCCAGATTGGCAAATTCGCCACTGGCGCCCTGTGCTCTTCACAGATGAAAGCAGGTTCACACTGAGCACATGTGACAGACGTGACAGAGTCTGGAGACGCCGTGGAGAACGTTCTGCTGCCTGCAACATCCTCCAGCATGACCGGTTTGGCGGTGGGTCAGTCATGGTGTGGGGTGGCATTTCTTTGGGGGGCCGCACAGCCCTCCATGTGCTCGCCAGAGGTAGCCTGACTGCCATTAGGTACCGAGATGAGATCCTCAGACCCCTTGTGAGACCATATGCTGGTGCGGTTGGCCCTGGGTTCCTCCTAATGCAAGACAATGCTAGACCTCATGTGGCTGGAGTGTGTCAGCAGTTCCTGCAAGAGGAAGGCATTGATGCTATGGACTGGCCCGCCCGTTCCCCAGACCTGAATCCAATTGAGCACATCTGGGACATCATGTCTCGCTCCATCCACCAACGCCACGTTGCACCACAGACTGTCCAGGAGTTGGCGGATGCTTTAGTCCAGGTCTGGGAGGAGATCCCTCAGGAGACCATCCGCCACCTCATCAGGAGCATGCCCAGGCGTTGTAGGGAGGTCATACAGGCACGTGGAGGCCACACACACTACTGAGCGTCATTTTGACTCTTTTTAAGGACATTACATCAAAGTTGGATCAGCCTGTAGTGTGGTTTTCCACTTTTAATTTTGAGTGTGACTCCAAATCCAGACCTCCATGGGTTGATACATTTGATTTCCATTGATAAATTTTTGTGTGATTTTGTTGTCAGCACATTCAACTATGTAAAGAAAAAAGTATTTAATAAGATTATTTCATTCATTCAGATCTAGGATGTGTTATTTTAGTGTTCCCTTAATTTTTTTGAGCAGTGTATATATATATACTCCGGACTCCGACATTGCTCGTCGTAATATTTATATATTTCTTAATTCCATTCTTTTACTTTTAGATTTGTGTGCATTTGTGTGTATTGTTAGATATTACTGCAATATTGGAGCTAGGAACACAAGCATTTCACTTCACCCACAATAACATCTGCTAAACGTGTATGCGACCAATACAATTTTATTTGAATGTGTTTGTTGTTATTCATGTGTGAGTGGATACATATGAATATGTGTACGTTATTGGCTCATATTGTTGAGTGTGTGTGTCTCGGGGTGCTCTACAAAGATTCTGGCCTAGGTCTCGTTTGTGAATGTGTTTGGTGTTGTACGTATTAATGCGTGAGTGGGTGTATTTGAATATGTACATGTCATTTGACTCATATGGTTGTCTCTCTCACAGGGTGTTATACGAAGGGAAGGAGCGTCTCATCCAGGGCTGTGAGGTCATTCAGGCCACGCCGTACGGCCGCTGTGCCAACGTCAACAACAGCTCTGCCACCTCGCAGCGCATCTTCATCACCTTCCGCCGTGCGCCGCCCGTCCAGCCCCAGAACTCACTGGCCGTCACCGACATCTGCGTCATCGTCACTAGCAAGGGCGAGACGCCGCCGCACACCTTCTGCAAGGTGGACAAGAACCTCAACTGTGGCATGGTGAGTCCTCTGGTCCTCTATGGCTCAGTTGGTAGAGCATGGCACTTGCAACACCTGGATTGTGAGTTTGAATCCCGACGCGACCACCCATATGAAAATGTACGCACGCATGACTGTGGTTAAAACCATCTGCCAGATGTCATATACTTTACCATTGGTAATGAACTACAGCCCACATGCTCAATTGTTCCAACACATATTTATTATTTTGGTTAAAAGTAGTACTTTGGGGAAGGAATGAGGATGGAATGTATGGGGCTGGAATATACCTATTATGAAATGTAGGCCATGGCACTCACCCCGAGTACATTCTGTTGAAATTAAGCGTTGAAAATGTTGTTTTGAGCCACAAGTCACATGGTCTTGTTTTTCATCCTCCAGTGGGGCTCCAGCGTTTTCCTGTGCTACAAGAAATCAGTGTCGGCGTCCAATTCCATCAATTACAAAGCCGGTGAGTCTTCTTTGTTGTCTATCTACCATCTCTCCGCATCGGTCTGCCTTTTCTGCTCACATTGATGGATAGTTATTATTTCCTGGCCTTTGTTTAATGCTGTTTACCATATATTTCCGCTTGCTTTGCACCTGAGATGACTTCAAAGTAATTGTATGTTGATCTCTTATGATTGATCTGAATTGACAGGAGCTTTCTGTGTGCTGTAGATAAGACTAAATGCACTGGCATATGCCAGCTCTGTTATCTGTCACTCAAATACCTGGAAACTGCACAATACTCTCCCTGATGATTCCTGGAATAAATGGCATGATTCGTTTGGGGGTTTTGTCGCTCTTCTGAATCTTAAGATATGGGGTAGGTCCCAAATGGCACCCTATTCCCTATAGGCCCTGGTCAAAAGTAGTGCACTATATATGAAATAGGGTGCCATTTGGGACACAGTCCTAGTTTCAAACCAATGCATCTATCTGGTAGCTTAGTGGTTAAGAGCGTTGTGCCAGTAATCGAAAATCTGGTGAAAAATCTGTCGATGTGCCCTTGAGCAAGGCACTTAACCCTAATTGCTCCTGTAAGTCGCTCTGGATAAGAGCGTCTGCTAAATGACTAAAATGTAAATGTAAATGTAGAAAAGGGCACAGCCTCACATTAGAATTGTTCATGGCAAATCAGAACTCTTAATGCAATTAGCTCTGAGTGTTTCTCATCAGCATTCCCAGCCTTATTTCTGGTGCCCATTTATTTCAAGGTGGAAAACAGTGTCATTGTGCGTCATTGCAATTGCCCTATGTTTATCTTTGTCACGTTTGGTTTTTCATTTGAATGACCTCCAAACAGGTTCTTATGGAAAATAAAATTGCATGTGTTCTTACTAGAAAGATGATGTTTCTGAGGACAGCTAGCCCATAATCAGACATTTGTAAGGCCCTATTCAGATGGTTTCCCTCCATGTACCGGTATCCACATTCTTGTAAATAATGCAGAATTGTTCCCTGTCTCGTACTTGCTACTTTCGGAGGTCAGAGCTGGGTGTTGGCTTAGACGGGCCCCTGTTCAGATACCACGTACACACACCTTATCTCCACTAGGCCTTCTTCCTGTGAGGTGACGCTTTTTATTCGCCAGACCACAGACTGCTTCCTACCCCGCCTACTCTTTTGAGCGCTTTATTTTGACAGCATTCTCTGAAATTCACAAAATGCCATGGGGTGACAAGGTCTTGGTCAGCAAAGTGTTGCTTTCCTTTGAAAATAATGTGTCCTGACTCTCAGCACACTGGCTGATGTCAATGAAAATATGACAAGGGAAAGGGGTTTGATCTTATTCCAACAGCCAAGTGAGCCAATTTTCATCCTTCCTTCCCTTCTCCTGTCTTCACTTCATAGGTGTGTTTATTATTGTGTAGTGGGATCTGTAGACATCATTTTCTCCTTGGGATATGTAGTCTAGTGCTTTCAGTGTACCCCAATGAAATTAATGTTACATGTATGTTTATACCAAACATAATATTGAGTTGCACCCCCCTTTTGCCCTCCGAACAGCCTCAATTCGTCAGGGCATGACTCTACAATGTGTCGACTGCAATGCTTCCCACTGTTGTGTCAAGTTGGCTGGATGTCCTTTGGGTGGTGGACGATTCTTGATACACACAAACTGTTGAGCGTGAAAAACCCAGCAGCGTTGTAGTTCTTGACACACACCAGTGGCGCCTGGCACCTACTACCATATCCCGTTCAAAGGCACTTACATTTTTGGTCTTGCCCATTCACCTTCTGAATGGCACACATACACAATCCATGTCTCAAGGCTTAAAAATCCTTCTTTAACCTGTCTCCTCCCCTCCATCTACACTGATTTGAAGTGGATTTAGCAAGTGACAGCAAGTGACATCAATAAGGGATCATAGGTTTCACCTGGTCAGTCTATATCATGGAAAGAGCAGGTGTCTTTAATGTTTTGTACACTCAGTGTATGTCTTGTGTGACTTGCCGTATAAAAAAGATTGATTGATTGCTCTCTCTCCTCCAGGCCTCATCTTCCGCTACCCAGAGGATGACTATGAGTCCTTCCCCCTGTCTGAGTCTGTGCCCCTGTTCTGCCTCCCCATGGGGGCTAAGATCGAGTGCTGGGCCCCCAACACACGCTACCCTCTGCCCGTCTTCTCCACCTTTGTGTTAACCAACTCCTCTGGGGAAAAGGTAGGTGGACTATAACAATGGTATTATATCAGTTAACAGTGATTTACAATGAACCGTGAGTAGATAGTTCAGGGCTGTTCAATTTCGGCCATGGAGTGCCAACGCTGAGCAGCGCTGTGATACTGTAGATTGATTGAGAGCTGTAATAGTCAACATTCAAGTCTCACTTCCTGAGCTGCATGTGGCAGTGGGAATGGGTAGAAATATTTGTTTTCTCCTCAGGCTGTGTGTTTCAAGGCACCTGAATGTCAGCTGCCCCTTGAGCAAACTACAATCTGATCACAAGTTATGTCCCAAACCATGTCACTTCTCTCTGAGCTAGAGGGAGTAATGAAATTGTACTTTGTTGTGTAAACGTTGAATGCCAGTTGAGATGACGGGTGGCGTTCAACGTAAACACATTTAGCAATTTAGTGTAAAGGGTGCACAAACACTACTCGCCATATCATAAAAATGCGGAAAGGGCATTTGTTAACATCTGTTAACAAACATGTTAACACAGGAATCTATCTGTTATATAATTTGATCTGCCCCAGGTGTACGGCGCAGCCATCCAGTTCTACGAGGCCTACCCCATAGATCTCCTCAGTGAGAAGCAGAAGGTGCAGCTGGGCCTGCTCACCACCGTGGAGAAGATGATGATCCCCAACCGGACGGTCAACACCAACAAGTGCATCTGCCTGCTCTCCCGCTGGCCCTTCTTCGAGTCTTTCCGCAAGTTCCTCATGTTCCTCTACAAGCTGTCCGTCTCGGGCCCCCACCCGCTGCCCATCGAAAAGTAAGGATTGCGTCATTTATCATATTGGAAGCTTGTGATTTGCTTTGGGACTATTCCATTGGTTCCATTGTACCAGGACAACTAAATCAGGTGTAGCTCAGGATGAATGTTTTTTAATCATGTATTTGACTTTTTTTATAAATGAATTTGATAGTAGGTGGGTGTTGGTAGAGACTAATGTGGTTTTGTTTGCTGGTTTGTTTCTTTGACAGGCACATCTCGCACTTCATGCACAACGTGTCCTTCCCCTCACCTCAGAGGCCCAGAATCTTGGTCCAGGTGAGATGTCATTGTGTTTTTTGTGTTAGCGAGGGAAGTTTGTTGGGGTTTTTGCGTCTGTCTCTGCGTGAATGAATGTGTTTGATGTGTGGAAAAAAAACTGGTGTCGTGGCAGGGTGAAATTTTTTTGTTTTTGTTTTCTCTTTCAGCTCTCTGCACATGACACCTTGATGCTCGCACAACCTGTGTGCACTCCTCTGCCTCTCAGGTACGACCTATTTAAAGCTGGCTGAATGGATCATGCAAATGTGTGTTCTCCTGACATTATCGGCTGTCTCAAAGGGTCAATCTGATTTTGTACTTGCACACATTTAGGCCATACACACACACACACACACACACACACACACACACACACACACACACACACTCAAAATCGGAACCCTCATCGTATTCTCATAGCTGGATTTCAGATGGTGGTAAATCCTCTCAACAAGTTTAGAGCTGTGATAATCTAGGCTTCAGGACCAGAAAGAGAGACTGGGCCCAGTTATTGTTATCATGGTAGAGCATCAACCACAGATTTTCCAAAGGAAATACCGGGGTTAGAAAAAGCAATCATCCAGCACCCTCCAAAGGTTCTAGCTTCGTAATGCAAAACGCATTAATTCATGTCAGTTTTCCAAGGTCAAATTATTCACACTTTAAAACTGAAACAGCACTGCCTGTCTGTCACATTGTGGACAGGACCTTCATTATTTAGTGTAGAAATCCAGCCTGTACATATTAAATAAACTGTTATGCTGCCATTGCATTCTGCCAATAAACCTCATAATGTTCTAAAAATACCATATGTTCCATCATTATCATCAGGCTTTTTCCTCTCCAGACTTATAATAATTTTGGGCCAGATTTATAAGTGTTTGCTGCTATGCAAAGTTTGAAACTGTTATTCTCTGAAAAGAAAAGTACTTTCCCCTGAAAAGGTTTTTAAAAGAACATGTTTTGTCGCAAGGGCACAATGTAACCTGAGCTTCTGTCTCAATCCAGTTTACCTTCACCCCCTCCCTTACTTATTTGCCCACACACCTTCTCAGTGCACCTGTACCAATTACAAACCTACCTTCAAAGATGGCTTCCCTTCATCCAATCCAACCATTGATGCCCCGGCCATTGGATCCCTGAGTCTAATTTGAATTGTTTCCCAATCCCTCTGTGCTCCTCTCTTCCCAACTTGCCTCTCTCCCTCTCATCCTCTCATCCCCTCTTCCCTCTCTCTCCTCCTCCCCTCCCCTCCTCTCCTCAGTGGGGCAGACTACAGTACGTTGCTGATGAACCTGGGCTCAGAGAACTGTGCCACGCTGCTGCACTTTGTCCTGCTGGAGAGTAAGATCCTGCTTCACTCCCTGAGACCCGCTGTACTCACCGGGGTAGCAGAGGCCGTAGTGGCTGTGAGTGATACAGGATATGGTCATACAGCTTTTAAAATGTAAAAATTAGAATAAAATGGGACTTATTAATTGGTTGGTTGGAGTTTCTATCCAGTTACCATTGGTATACAGTGTAACAGTCCCATGTAGGACTGATTTTAGGTTAAAAGTTAGATCAAAATGTAAAATAGAAGTTAGATTTTCTCTCCATCTGTGTTCTTCTCTCCAGATGATCTTTCCATTCCAGTGGCAGTGCCCGTACATCCCCCTGTGCCCCCTCTCCCTGGCGGGGGTCCTCAATGCCCCCTGTCCCTTCATCGTGGGCGTGGACTCCCGCTACTTTGACCTTTATGACCCCCCGCCGGACGTGGTCTGTGTGGACCTGGACACCAACACTATTTACCTGTAAGATCCATACACTTGAAAGGAGCATTTCCCCCATTTTGACATGTGGATCTGTTTACACACTCAACCTGTTGTCAATACCCCCAAACATTCCCATATATTGCATATAAAATATTTAATTATTTACACGAGAATGAGCATATTCCAAAAACACCATACTAACATTTTGAACCATCTGTGCAGGTCTGATGAGAAGAGACACAGTAACTGGAAAAACCTCCCAAAGAAACCCTGCAAGAGTCTGTTTACCTCCCTGACCAACCTGCACCACCAGTTGGGCATCGGTAGGTACACAGTCACAGTCACCGTCACCTCAACTGTACCCTCATAGCAATTGCTTCATGGCCAATGCATTCAGGATAAAAGTACATCAGTTGGACGTATGATATAGAAGTTAATTATTTATGAATATACGTCTTTAGATATAAATTATGAATGAATTCTAGCTATCTAGCCGATGATGAGTAAATGGTGCATTCAGCCTGCTTTGCTCATGTAATATAATAATAATGATAATAATAATAATATATTCGCTGTAGCAGATCCTTTTCCCAGTCATGTGTGCATACATTTCACGTACGGGTGTTGCCGGGAATTGTACAAACTAGCTTGGCGTTGCAACTGAGCGACAGAGGACCACCTTTGGTATGTGAAATGTGAATAAAATGAGAAATGTTTATATCCAGTCTGGTGGTTGTTTTCAGTGCGTCGGACAGCCCAAGAGGGATTGGCAGTGGAGATGACCCCCATCGAGGCGGACTTCACCTGGCACAAGAAGATGACCTCCCTGGAGATGGAGATCCAAGAGGCCCTGCTGCGCTTCATGGCCAACATCCTGAAGGGCTACCGCTATTACCTAAAACCCATCACCCAGGCCCCCTCCGAGAAGGCCACCTCCGCAGACTCACTATACGACTTACAGGGTTAGTACAGGCTGTGTATGTGTGTGTTACCGCCCTTGCCTCAAACTCATCACAGAGGCCCCCTCCGAGAAGGCCACCTCCGCAGACTCACTATACGACCTACAGGGTTAGTACAGGCTGTGTATGTGTGTGTTACCGCCCTTGCCTCAAACTCATCACAGAGGCCCCCTCCGAGAAGGTCACTGCTGCAGACTCACGATATGACCTGCGTTGTGAGAATGGATGGATCATTTTTAGTCCTTCATTTATTTGCCCAGAAAATTCATCGCAGCACCTAGAACAAGATCTTACGCAGGCGCTGTTTTGTCTCAAGAGAAACACAAAACAGACAAAAGAAAAGACAAATGGGATAAAACATCAGGAAAGTCAAATGATCATTTTCATTTGTTGCAATCTCACACATTTCTCAAAGTATTTAAATGGATTTTCTACATTATGTTAATGTCAAATCCAGGGGCTGTGTTAAACCGATAGCATATCTGACTGCTCCTCCAAGTGTTCATAACAGGCAAGTCTCCTATTTCACAGGCCTACTTAGTGATTGCTCAGTGTGTCAGAAATCAATCATCCATGGCATTGGCTGTAAATTCTTTCCACTGACGCAGGCTTCTTGGAAAGGCATCGCATCCTCATTTAGGTCCATTAAGGCCAATGGAAGCTGCATAACCAGTGGGGAAAGAGCTGCACACCTTGGTTATGGCTAGCTATATTGGCTATACACCTGGGTTGAATACCTTCACTTTCACTTATAAAATGCATTCGGAAGAAAATATAGCGATATATACTGTATATTATATTGTTTATTTGATTTAAAAGGCTACTTTACAAGACCACACTACCCATTCACTGAATATAATATAGATTTTTTTTTTACTGTGGAATTGTAACTTAAAAAAGGCCACTAAAATCCACTGTAACACAAAGCATATTTCCTTTCGGCTTTTTTATTTCATCTTTGGCCACACAGCATTGCCTGTTTTAGTGTTTAGATAATGTTTGTGTAGCGTTTCCTATGGAATAGGCCCATTGACCTGGCTCTCTGTCCTCTACCAGGGTTTCTGAAGAGCAGGGAGCGCACCCACCAGAAGTTCTACTCCCAGCTGACCAAGACTCAGATCTTCATCCGCTTCATCGAGGAGTGCACGTTCGTCAGCGACAAGGACACGGGCCTGGCCTTCTTCGATGACTGCATTGAGAAGGTGAGCATTAACAAGAACCAGGCATCAGGGATCAGTGTTGGGGTCAATTCCATTTAAACTCCATCAATCCAGGAAGTGAATTGAAATTCAATTAATAATTTGTAAAAATCCAACCGTGTTTCCAGCGGGCAAAACTGGTTGAAATGATGTCATTTATGCCGCTTTGCCTGCTGGGTTAGGGCCAATTCCATTCCAACTCCCATCAAGCCAGGAAGTGAATTGAATTGAAAATGTACCCCCAAACCCTGCTAGACAAGAACAAGGCTTTCCTCCATCATCCCTGGCAAGTGCCTCAGACAGACGTCAATTTTCTAACCCAATTTCTGTGGCATTTTTCAGTTTCCACCGTTCCCCATGAAATACCTTTTTTGTTATATGTTGTTTTATTGGTGACTTAGTCGTAACATTCCTCCAGGGGAGACTGATGGAGGAAGGCTAATTTCCTCTATTGAATCTGTTCCTCTCACTTTTTCCCCCTGCAGCTATTTCCCTCCGATAAAGGCAGTGACAAAGGCACTAAGGTAATCCATCACACCGTAGTCTAGTTTTAACACCACCTTTTCCAACTGGGGTCTGTCAAATTTTTATGCATTGATTAGAAGAATGGTTTTCGATCTGGTTGTAGTGATTTGATTTGTCTGTGTGTGTGTGTTTACTACCATGTGCGTTGACACTAAGAGCATGTTTTCCTCTCCATAGGTGGAGGGTGAGTCCTCAGAGGACACCAAGCTTATGGAACTAGACGAATCACAGAAGAGCGAGCACACGGTCTTCGTCATGCCTCCAGAACCCCCTGCCACTGAGGATGGGTCTGACCCCCCTGCCTACTACAGGTGAGCTTACCCCCCTAATTAACATCAGTGGGCCTGGTAGTGTTTTATAGTGCGAGTGTAATTCTGTTGTGAAGGGTTGACAGTGCACCTGGCCAGGAGGATCGGAAGCGGTTCTGCATTGGCTTCACTCTCATACCTGTGGCATCTCCCTCTTCTCCTCTCTCTCTCTCTGTCTCTCTCTCTCTGTCTCTCTCTCTCTGTCTCTCTCTCTCTGTCTCTCTCTCTCCGTCTCTCTGTCTCTGTCTCTCTCTCTCTCTCTCTCTCTCTCAGTTATAAGAGTTTTCCTCGGTTGCGTTTGGACCTGTTTGACCGCCCCAGGGAGGTGATACCAGCGCTGAGGAGTAGTACACCAGGGGCCAGCCTGTCCAACAGCCCTGCACTACTGGCCAAGAGGACCAAGCAGGTACACGATCACACACACAGTCAGCCAGATAAGCAGGTGCAACAGTTTGCTTTATTGCAACTCTGCAGGAAGGGAAGGGGGAAAACAACAAAAGAAAGTGACTTACAAATTCTGGTACTTTCCTGATCATTCTGGTTCTACCCACTGGAACCTTTCTGTACTGCCCTGACCACCTAACCACTTCCCCAGTCAGGGAATAACCTAGCCTGCAATGGATACTGCCTGCTGCGGAGTCATTCTCTCAGGCTGTGATGGTTCCAATAACAATAAGTCACTCACCACGGTCACCAGCAACAACTTATTTACAGCAGGGCAGAGAAGGGGTTCAAAGCCAGTCTGCACACGTCAGCCTCCAACACTAGCTTTACTTTGGACAGGAATGGAAGAGGGGGAAGAGCGAGGTGTGTGTGTGTGTGTGTGTGTGTGTTTGGGGAGGGAAAGGGGCCACTGTGACCTGTTTCTAGAATAATAGACCTCAGAGGAAACTATATTTTTGTGTTGTTTCTTTCTCCTCTTTTGTGGGAGGCCAATATATTGTTCCAGTTCAGGCAGAACTGTATGTGTAGCTTTGTCTGGCCCTTTTAGCAAGTATATTAACATATTCACGCATATTCTCACCACGGCACAAACATTGAGTTGTGGGTGTCGGGACAGGATATCAAGCCAGTGTGAGCTGCTTTCGCCTCAAAGACCACAAGCAGTATTTGTTTGTAGGCCATTGTTCTACAGAGAGAGGAGGAAGGGGAGGTTCACCATTAGGAACGTGCACAGTCACACTCACTCCAACTCTCTCCTCCCATCTCTGACCATCAGGAAATGGCAAAGGAGAATAATCTGAAATACATCATCTGAAATCAATCATAATCAGTAAATTGTCTGCATGTCTAATAAAGCTAATTGAACTGAACTGAACTGAACTCTGTGTCCTGCCACAGGAGATCAAGCTGGCCTACAAGATGGCCAAGCGCTTCTACTCCAACCCTCCGCTGTGGGCCAAGTGTCTGTTCAGCCACTGCTACAGCCTGTGGTTCATCTGTCTGCCCGTGGGGGTGAGGCTGGCCCAGTCCAAGAGCTGGGCCATGCAGCAGGCCTACAACGTCCTGCTGAAAATGAGGACCTCTGAGGTGGAGGTGCTGGATGAGGTGAGGGGAATGGGGGTAGGGGAGGTTGGGGTTTATTGGGTGTTTGGATGGTTGGGGGGGATATGTATGTAGGGTTGTGAGTGCTTATGGTTGGTTATCTGTCGACGTATGCGGACATGAGCGTGTGTGTCTGTTTGTCTGAGGATGTTTGTGAACATGAGTCTTTGTGAGTGGGCTTGAGTCTATCTGTCTGTCTGCTACTATTATCACTTCCACTACAGTGATAACTTCAGTGGAAGTCTACTGTAGCCATTAGGTTTTTATTGTCTTGGAGTGTCCTCTCACACATAGCCACCATCTCTCCCTCTGTAGGTGTGTTACCGTGTAGTGATGCAGCTGTGTGGCGTGTACGGTCAGCCTGTCATGGCCGTCCGTGTTCTGGTGGAGATGAAGAAGGCGGGAGTGCACCCTAATGCTATCACCTATGGATACTACAACAAGGTAGGGTACTTTTAACCAGCCGATACACATACATATGGTCCCATTTCACTCCCTTCACCTTGACCCTAACCCTTTAATGTTTGGTCTGGATATTAAGATGTGTAGTTGTGGCGCTTCCACCATATTGCTTAGACCTTACATATCTGCAACCATTTAGGGTTAGGGATAGGGATAGCGCAAGATTTTGGCTTGCTAGCTGTACCTGTAGACTTCCAGTCATTGCGCTAGTTAGCAATGACTCGCGAAACTACCTTCAACTTCCTTCAAACTGCATGCAGAGACAAAAATTGCAACAATCTCGCACTATCCCTTTAAACTAGCCCATACAAATACCTCAATCCAAAGTAGGCCCATGTTAATCTCCTCTCCACTCATTCTTCCAGGCTGTTCTGGAAGGCCCCTGGCCCAGTCGGAACCGAAGCGGTCTCTTCATGTGGGCCAAGGTGCGCAACGTGGCGCGCGCTGTCTCTCAATTCAAACAGGCAGTCCACCGGACGCCCGCCATGAATGGACCCACCATCATCACGACAGGTGAGGTGTCAGAACACTACAGAGACAGAGCATGGGAGAGAGTCAATCACTTAGGTTGGAGTGCAAACACCACAGTACCATGCTTCTACATCTGCATTGCTTGGGGTTTTAGGCTGGGTTTCTGTATAGCACTTTGTGACATCTGCTGACATTTGATTGATTGTTGCACCAAATGCATATCACGTTCTACTTATTTCATCTATTTTAACTATGTAATGTACATGTGCTTGTATGTAGGACAATACACTCTATTTACAATATACTGTACAGACCACCTTGCTTTATTGTTTGTTTGTGTTATTCCTACATGGTTAAGGCCAGTAGCTCTCATTTTAGCTTGCTCACCTAAAACTCTGATCTGGGACACAGGAAGTGATATTGGCCAATCAGTGGGCGGCTCGGCGAGCAGCGACGGCGACCGGCTGAGCCACTGGAGTGTGGACAGCTCCAGCGAGGCGAATGGAGAGGATCACAAGCTGTTCGCACGCAGCCTCATCATAGGAGACGCCACGGACAACCACTGCAGCAGAGGTAGACTGCAGCCTGGAGACACTTGACGAAGTCCCTACATGTACAGCGTCTCCTATCCCCTACCCCCTAGCTGCTAGCCCCTATCCCTAGCCACTAACCATTAGCCCCTAGCTACTCGTCTGTTAGCCCCTAGCCTCTCGTCTATAGCCCCTGGCTACTAGTCCCTAGCCTCTAGCCCTTAGCTCCTAGCCCTTAGCTCCTATGCCCTAACTTCTTGCACCTAGCCCATAGTCCCTAACCTTCAGATGTGCACAGATCTTAAAAGACTGGGTAGATTAAGTCAATATGTTTGTGTCCCACAGGAGTTCAGTCTGATCAAGGCTATGGCTCTAAAGATGAGTTGCATCAGGACCTAGTGGATTTGGCTCAATCAGCAGCCCTTGTAATCGCCGTGGATCAGTGCAGCAAGCCCAAAGCACAGCACAACGGTAACCAATACAGCCAACCCCAGTCTCAGGCATAACATAGAATAGTAATGGCGAGAGTTCATCTGCTAGATGGGCATGCAATGTGTCAGTCTTTTATATTCAGGTTTTTTTTAATGAAAACTCTATGGGTAGTGCGAAAAACAATGACGTCCTATCTGAATTCCTCCATCTTTATGCACCTTTGCTATTGGTGTGCAATCATGTTTCCTCAGGTGGGGACATAGCTGGCTCGTTGGACAGTGCAGTGGTTGTATTGGAGCCCCCCGGCCCTGTTAAAGCCCTCCCACATGTCCCTAGCATCGTCAAGCTGTCCACAGGGGCGAGTTTTGATACCGCTTTGAAGAGAGGAGACACTGGTGAGTGACGGGAGCAGACTCAAACTTAAATCTAAACCTAATCTCATATCTGAGGTTTACACATTTGATATTTGGGGTAACATTTTTGTCTTCAAAACAGCACTGAACTCTCCTTATGGTTATTGGGGGAAATTGTGGACAGAAAATGTCCCCTAGTATTGAAGGCCTATGTGTTCATTTCTACCACCAGCCCCTGGGAAGCTGTTCTCTCTGCGCAGCCAGAGCGAGGACGTCTCCCTGCTGGAGGAGGGTAAGTCTGCAGCCCCGGGTGGCTCCGGGGTGGCGGGGCCTGCAGTCCAGGGGCAGGTCCAGCGCCAGAAGGCCTTCTCGGAGCGCAGCTGCAGCTTCAGTGCCGAGAGCCGTGCCGGCATGCTGATGGAGAAACATGGTGTGGACCACATCGCCAGCCGCATGGGCGCAGATGCACGGATCTTGGCGGCGGCTCTCTCTGGGGGCGGCACCAACCCCCCGCCTACAAAGCCGCTTCCCAGTGCGGCCAAAGCCCTTTTTAAGGACCTGGAGTTGGAGTCTGAGGAGGGGCGGGGTCCGACTCTGGGGAAACTGTCAGAGGAGGAGGGGCCAGTAAAGGACCCAACCCCACTGGAGGAGGAGGAGGGGATATGGAAAGAGGAGAAGAGGATGAAAGGTGGCAGGAAGGAGGCAGGAGAAAAGGATGAGATTGGTCTAAAGTTGGAGGAGGAAGATGAGGAAAGAGATTCAGGGGGGAGGGGCTCTATCTCTCTGCCAACCTTGGAGATTAAGGAGGTGCAGGTAGGGGCAGACCCCCTCTCCCTCCTTGTCTCGGAGCACGAGGAGTTAGCCTCCGTAACCAGTCAGGAGCTGCCGCAATCCCTGCCTGCCGTGGTGTCCCGAAACCTGGCCGACGAGATTGAGATGTACATGAGCCTCCGGAGCCAGCTTGGCCCCAAATCCTGTAGCATGGAGCTCCACCAGGGGGGCCAGGGAGGGGACTCTTCCCCGGATGCTGCCCCAGTGACGCAACCTCTAGAACGGAGGTCCAGCCTCCCCATGCCCCCTGTCAAACACCCAGGGGGGTCAAGCGGGGACACGACGCCTAAACACAGCCCCGCAGCCGTCACACGCTCCAAGACCTTCGCTGTGAAGGCCTCCAGGAGCCCTGCCTCTTCCAGGGGTGTTGTGGCCAACCCAAGGTCATCGTCGCTGACTGCGCTGGTGAGGTCGTCACAGAGCGGTTCGCTGGGCTCGGTCATCAACTCCATCTCGGGCATGAAGATGGACGCCCTGCTCTCGGGTCCCAAGATGGACGTGTTAAAGTCAGGCATGAAGCAGGCAGGGAACCTGGCCAGCAAGGTGTGGGGAGCCGTGGCCTCAGCCTACTCTTACTCCGACGACGAGGTGAGTGGGGATGGACTGCATAACATGCATACATAGCTAGATTAACTAAGAGATAAAGTAAAATAGTAATTAATTGCACAATAATAACCTGCAACAGCCAGATGATATACAGTGGGGTCCGAAATGATTGACACCATTGATAAAGATGAAGAAAATAATTCAAATACTGAGCTACAGTGGGGAAAAAAAGTATTTAGTCAGCCACCAATTGTGCAAGTTCTCCCACTTAAAAAGATGAGAGAGGCCTGTAATTTTCATCATAGGTACACGTCAACTATCACAGACAAATTGAGGGAAAAAAATCCAGAAAATCACATTGTAGGATTTTTTATGAATTTATTTGCAAATTATGGTGGAAAATAAGTATTTGGTCACCTACAAACAAGCAAGATTTCTGGCTCTCACAGACCTGTAACTTCTTCTTTAAGAGGCTCCTCTGTCCTCCACTCGTTACCTGTATTAATGGCACCTGTTTGAACTTGTTATCAGTATAAAAGACACCTGTCCACAACCTCAAACAGTCACACTCCAAACTCCACTATGGCCAAGACCAAAGAGTTGTCAAAGGACACCAGAAACAAAATTGTAGACCTGCACCAGGCTGGGAAGACTGAATCTGCAATAGGTAAGCAGCTTGGTTTGAAGAAATCAACTGTAGGAGCAATTATTAGGAAATGGAAGAAATACAAGACAACTGATAATCTCCCTCGATCTGGGGCTTCACGCAAGATCTCACCCCGTGGGGTCAAAATGATCACAAGCAAAAATCCCAGAACCACACGGGGGGACCTAGTGAATGACCTGCAGAGAGCTGGGACCAAAGTAACAAAGCCTACCATCAGTAACACACTACGCCGCCAGGGACTCAAATCCTGCAGTGCCAGACGTGTCCCCCTGCTTAAGCCAGTACATGTCCAGGCCCGTCTGAAGTTTGCTAGAGTGCATTTGGATGATCCAGAAGAGGATTGGGAGAATGTCATATGGTCAGATGAAACCAGAATATAACTTTTTGGTAAAAACTCAACTCGTCGCGTTTGGAGGACAAAGAATGCTGAGTTGCATCCAAAGAACACCATACCTACTGTGAAGCATGGGGGTGGAAACATCATGCTTTGGGGCTGTTTTTCTGCAAAGGGACCAGGACGACTGATCCGTGTAAAGGAAAGAATGAATGGGGCCATGTATCGTGAGATTTTTTGTGAAAACCTCCTTCCATCAGCAAGGGCATTGAAGATGAAACATGGCTGGGTCTTTCAGCATGACAATGATCCCAAACACACCGCCCGGGCAACGAAGGAGTGGCTTCGTAAGAAGCATTTCAAGGTCCTGGAGTGGCCTAGCCAATAACTTTTGTTATTGACCAAATACTTATTTTCCACCATAATTTGCAAATAAATTCATTAAAAATCCTACACTGTGATTTTCTGGATTTTTTCCCCTCATTTTGTCTGTCATAGTTGACGTGTACCTATGATGAAAATTACAGGCCTCTCTCATCTTTTTAAGTGGGAGAACTTGCACAATTGGTGGCTGACTAAATACCTTTTTTCCCCACTGTATATTATATGCAAAAAAGGGTAAGTTATGTTATTTTATACTAATACAATTGTTCAGAGAAAGATTTTGTGTAACAAGTAATACTTTTTTTCTCAAAAGGTTTGGGGTAAAATGCATTGACACCCCTGTTTTCAATACCTTTTAATACCATACCTTACGAGGACAACGGCACTGAGCCTTTAAAAAAAATGTTTTATGAGTTGGAGAACACATTGGGAGGGATCTTAGACCATTCCTCCATACAGAATCCTTCCAGATCTTTGATATCCTTAATCTGCGCCAGGGGAGAATGACTGCCCCCCCTCTCATTGAAGCCGTGGAAGTTCAATGCCGACCATGGTACTCCAGGCATTGTTAGCTGAAAACAGGATCTCCCATTATAGTGAATGGAAAAATTGCAATCTTCGTGTAAATACAAAAAAGTTTTGAAGACAATCATAGTACCAATAATTGCTTCTAATACACCAGATGCATGTCCTTGAACCAGTCATCCTTCATCTTTCATCCTTCATCCTTCAACTTGAGTTACTCAATGAGAGGGGCTAGCCTGCAACGTCACTTCCTGGAGTAGCTCAAACTGCACGTTATGTCTACATGAGACGCCATCTTAACCGACTTCATTTGGCTTCAATGCGCTGTTGAGTCTTCACATAGGAATTAATAGTGTCACGTGATTGATGGGTTTGTCCATTCATATATACAGGAATTGGTCTGCACTTATAGACTCAAAATAGCCCCATAACCAGTGCTTAATTTGAACTCAGTTTTGGACTGTTTCGTTCCGGAACCCATTTGCCAGGATCCAATACCTCTCTTGGAATGAAAAATAATTTTCACTAATAAACGCAATCAGAGTTAATTCAAGTTGCCTCATCTGTAATTCTCCTGCCCCGTGAAAACGTGCCTGATATTCTAAGAATTGATTCGAGTTGGGCCGGCCCTGGTTTATGGTTTTCGCAACATTGTAGCCTATAGACCAACGTGTGGCCATTGCTGTGGTGAGAGAGAGAGAAGCGCGCCTGTATCTCTCACAGAACTAGAATGAGATTTACTTCCTATGATCTCTCGCCCTCTCTCTGCTCTGCTAGACATGAGCCTGCAACTCTCATCTCTCCAGCGTTGCACTTCATCATTTATTTCCTTATAGAATCATAGCTGCGGGAAGGGTGCTGGCGGTGCCGCTGCACCCCTGATAAATTGAAGTTATAGAAATACTGCTGTCTGTTCAGAAAAATGAAATAATTCAGAAGACTACACCAGGACTAGGTCACAGAGGATCAATAGTTTATTTTTGTATTATTGCCTAGCTGTGGAGTGTAGCCCAATCACAAGGCATGCCTACAGTCGGAAATGCGCTGCAAATTAGTCAGTGAACAGCATGCAGCCAAAACACGCCTTTCGCAAAATGTTCAAATACAATCGTGGGAAAACACAGATTGGAAAGTAAATGGCTCCTGCTGAAAAGAGAAGACTAATCTGCCTGTAGGCTACTAAATATGTTATCAATTTCCAAATAGACCTATTGAGCAAACATTGTTTTACTAAGTAAAACAAGAGAGGCTTTTGACACAGGGGCGCATCAGCCATCACCAGTGAGTGAGCTGTACGTCATTGGGTGAATCAGTGAAACTGGAAAGCTTTTTTAGGACTATAATTTCCTCCTTATGTTGTACAATATGTGTCTCCACAAACTTGGCCTAGGCTATTGATGGATTCAAGACAAGGTTGTTTTTGTTGATCTCAGTTTCAGTGTCAAAGTAGACTGTCATTTCGATCATTTGTGAGGTATAAAAAAAAATTCTGGTAAAGTCTTCAGTCATCTAAAATGATGTAGAATTGCAAGAAATGCGTTTATAAAAGGCAAACATTTTCCCAGACCCTAGGCTACAAAACTTTATACCCATGTGTGTGCAACTTCTTCCATCACCTCTACTCTAATGCTCTATGCCTGTACACAAAAGCAATGATAATGCATGCAATGCTATATTATAAAGGTGATATATTTTTTATTTTTGGGGGGGCGTTCCGGTACCTTCCACTGGTCCTGGGGCCCTTGTTAAGGTCAACGGCATCATGAACTTTACCCAGTACCAGGACATTTTTGCCAAAAACCTGGTTGCCTCTTCCAGGAGGCTGAAACTTGGCTGCAAGTGGATCTTCCAGCAAGACAATAACCACCCACACATCAAAATACACAAAATTGGCCACAAAATCAACATTTTGCATTGGCCATCTGTCTCCAGACTTGAAAGCCATTGAAAACGTGTGGTTTGAATTGAAGAAGGCAGTCCATAAGCGGCGACGAAGGATATAAAGGATCTGGAAGAATTCTGGATGGAGGAATACTCTAAGATCCTTCCCAATGTGTTCTCCAATCTCATAAAACATTTTAGAAAAAGTCTCGGAGCCATTGAAAACAGGGGTGTCAATAATTTTGACCCCTACCTTTTTGAGAAAAAAACATTATTACTTGTCAAACAAAATCTCTCTCTGAGCAATTGTATGAGTATAAAATAATATATTTTCCCCACTTTTTGAAGCATAAAATATAGCTAAGTATTTAAATTATTTATTTTATACAGTTATTTTTGCTCATCTTTATCAAGCGTCTCAATAATTTTGGACCCCACTGTAAATACCACACTGTAAAACACCATTATATACGGACAAATGATGTAAGACTTTGACTATGCAAGCAGAGCATCTTCACAGGTTCATCTTGCAAACCATATTGCAGAATGCATTCAGTGTTGTACAAGTGAATAATATGACGATTCACAATCGTTTAGAAGTTTACATTTGGCCTTATTTCCCCCTCTTCCCAGGATGAGCTGGGCCCGGGCTATAGGGATAGGGACAGTTTCCCTGCTGGGCTGGATGAGTCCATGCTGTTGGGGGGTGGAGGAAGGGACAGTCCCACCCACAGAGGGCCCACCCAAGGCCTGGTGTCCAACGGCCTGACCCAGAGCAGCACCAGCCTGGGCAGCAGCAGTGGGAGCAGCGACACAGGGAGAGGACCCCACTCCACACGTAAGCATACACACACTTGACACACACAGTTTATATAAATACAAAAGTATGCAGGCACACACACACACACTGTTTGTTTATGCATGCACGAGAAGACAAACAACGTTACCCATAAACAAACACACTCACAAGATGTGGAAGGGTGTATGGTTGAAAGTGTGTGATTCCTCCTTGTGTGTGTAGATGTGACTCCAGGAAGGCCAGGCAGAGGTCCAGACTCTGAGAGGTCAGACCAAGGCTCCCACCACGCCAGCTCCTCTAGTATCTACCAGAACTGTGCCCTGGAGGTGAGACTATCATACTTTATATATAAGTGGCTACCATACTCAATATACAGTGGGGAGAACAAATATTTGATACACTGCCAATTTTGCAGGTTTTCCTACTTACAAAGCATGTAGAGGTCTGTAATGTTTTATCATAGGTACACTTCAACTGTGAGAGACGGAATCTAAAACAAAAATCCAGAAAATCACATTGTATAATTTTTAAGTAATTCATTTGCATTTTATTGCATGACATAAGTATTTGATCACCTACCAACCAGTAAGAATACAGGCTCTCACAGACCTGTTCGTTTTTATTTAAGAAGCCCTCCTGTTCTCCACTCATTACCTGTATTAACTGCACCTGTTTGAACTCGTTACCTGTATAAAAGACACCTGTCCACACACTCAATCAAATAGACTCCAACCTCTCCACAATGGCCAAGACCAGAGAGCTGTGTAAGGACATCAGGGATAAAATTGTAGACCTGCACAAGGCTGGGATGGGCTACAGGACAATAGGCAAGCAGCTTGGTGAGAAGGCAACAACTGTTGGCGCAATTATTAGAAAATGGAAGAAGTTCAAGATGACGGTCAAACACCCTCGGTCTGGGGCTCCATGCAAGATCTCACCTCGTGGGGCATCAATGATCATGAGGAAGGTGAGGGATCAGCCCAGAACTACACGGCAGGACCTGGTCAATGACCTGAAGAGAGCTGGGACCACAGTCTCAAAGAAAACCATTAGTAACACACTACGCCGTCATGGATTAAAATCCTGCAGCGCACGCAAGGTCCCCCTGCTCAAGCCAGCGCATGTCCAGGCCCGTCTGAAGTTTGCCAATGACCATCTGGATGATCCAGTGGAGGAATGGGAGAAGGTCATGTGGTCTGATGAGACAAAAATATAGCTTTTTGGTCTAAACTCTACTCGCCGTGTTTGGAGGAAGAAGAAGGATGAGTACAACCCCAAGAACACCATCCCAACCGTGAAGCATGGAGGTGGAAACATCATTCTTTGGGGATGCTTTTCTGCAAAGGGGACAGGACGACTGCACCGTATTGAGGGGAGGATGGATGGGGCCATGTATTGCGAGATCTTGGCCAACAACCTCCTTCCCTCAGTATGAGCATTGAAGATGGGTCGTGGCTGGGTTTTCCAGCATGACAACAACCCGAAACACACAGCCAGGGCAACTAAGGAGTGGCTCCGTAAGAAGCATCTCAAGGTCCTGGAGTGGCCTAGCCAGTCTCCAGACCTGAACCCAATAGAAAATCTTTGGAGGGAGCTGAAAGTCCGTATTGCCCAGCGACAGCCCCGAAACCTGAAGGATCTGGAGAAGGTCTGTATGGAGGAGTGGGCCAAAATCCCTGCTGCAGTGTGTGCAAACCTGGTCAAGACCTACAGGAAACGTATGATCTCCGTAATTGCAAACAAAGGTTTCTGTACCAAATATTAAGTTCTGCTTTTCTGATGTATCAAATACTTATGTCATGCAATAAAATGCAAATTAATTACTTAAAAATCATACAATGTAATTTTCTGGATTTTTGTTTTAGATTCCGTCTCTCACAGTTGAAGTGTACCTATGATAAAAATTACAGCCCTCTACATGCTTTTTTAAGTAGGAAAACCTGCAAAATCGGTAGTGTATCAAATACTTGTTCTCCCCACTGTATGGTCTCACAAAGACAGAGTCAAAAACAGATGACATATGCTGTAGTAATCTGGCAGTTCATACATAGTGCTAGAGGGCGCTATAGGCTCATAATGGACTGTGACCTCTTGCTATCCGTAACCCGATAAGAGTTTGTTACATAGCCAGGTAGCCTATGCCAGGTGCATCTGTAATGTTTCTCTCCGTGTGTGTGTGTGTGTGTTTTTGTGTGTGTGTCTAGGTGCTGATGTCCAGCTGCTCCCAGTGTCGGTCCTGTGAGTGTCTGGTGTACGATGAGGAGATCATGGCAGGCTGGACGGCAGATGATTCCAACCTCAACACCACCTGTCCCTTCTGCCGCACCGCCTTCCTGCCCCTGCTCCACGTTGAGTTTAACGACCTGCGCACCACCACAGGGTGGGTGTCTGTCTGTCTGGCTGTTGAAGTATACACTTGTATAATAGTGTATTCAATAAAACAGGATGAGAGATTTTCCATGCTAATGTTTAAAGTATACTTACTAGTTCATGAATAACTCACTAACTTGAAACAGAATTTGTTGTGAGACACAATACAATGTACAAAAGCAGACAATTAAGCACTCGTACAGAAACGGCTACATAGGAAGATGCGGTGGCAGGCTTTGAAATGGGCATTAAATACATTTTAACCTGATACAATTAGACATCCTTAATTATTTTCATCTAAGTCATTAAAATGTTCTATGTGGCTGGATGTGTATGCTCTTCCCTTGTTTCATTGTGTGTGATCTCCCCTCCAGGTTCTACCTGAATCCCAGTGCATCAGGAGACAGTATCCACAGCACCAGCCACCAGGCCACAGCCACGGACTCCACCGAGAACAAGGTGGGGGGTGCAGTGGACACCCCGCCCCCGGACCTCATCAGCTTCCCAGAATCTGAGGACCCAGGAGAGGCCCCGGCCAGCCAGACTGCCACGCACAAGAGGTCTGTTCACAGATATGCCTGTCTCAAAAATACATTTAATATTCTGTCACCATCATATTACCTTTTATCCTTCATCTGATTTGGTGCCTTCTATTCAGTAAATTAAAGGGTTAACATGTACCCTAATGATGCTAATGTGTAGCTAAGCTAACTTGTTCCTCTTTCAATTGAACTGTAAGAACTGAAAAATCACAAACTGAAACTTGACTTGGCTCACTCTTGCTTTGCATTTTTCTGTTGTTAAAGATCCTCTGTCTTTGCCCTCTCCGTTTGTCAGTTTGGTACCGGAGCCGGCTCAGTCGGACCCCCTGGGCCTGCTGGAGCACCAGGCAGGGAAGAGGGGGACGTCTCTGACACGCAGCAACAGCGTGGGCGGGCCTCTACAGAGCCTGGTTGACCAGAGACAACCAGAACATAGTGTTTCCACCACCAGCTTGCCCTGCAGCCTGACAGAGATGGTGAGTGTCCTTATAATGTCCTCGCAATCCTTCCCATTCACAGCGCACCAGGGCTTGAGTCAATTCAATTTCAGTTCAGTCAATTCAGGGTACGAATTGAAATTGATTCAAATATTTTCCCTATGTGGACTTTCATTTAAATTGAATTTATTTTAAAACTGCAGCACATGTACAGGCCATGCGTTTCTATGCTATTTAGAAAGCAAAGAGGTTGTTTACACACAGTGCTGTGAAACCACATTTGTCAAAATCCAGAAATAAAATGGATACGTAATCAGTGGTCACTGTCCAGTGGATGTAGTGAATAGGTTTTTCACTGTGGATGTGAGTGGGAGGCAACAAAAGGTTCTATTGTGTAGATGGTCAGAAGTAGTTATGCAACTGACTAAAGAGCTGTGTGTGTGTGTGTGTGTGGTTCTCAGGATGGCCTGGGACAGAAGCGGTCCAACCCAATGCCAGTGTCTGTGCCCTACCTCAGCCCCCTGGTCCTCCGCAAAGAACTAGAGACCCTACTGGAGAACGAGGGAGACCAAGTAACACACATTTAACAGATATAAGAATATGTTCAGAAAGAAGCAATATTTCAAATAGACAGGGCAGCAAAATGGGGCCCATAGATTCTCACATGTAGTGTGACTTACAGTATGTTGAAGGGCCCCTGTGTTTACAAATGTCATAAATGTAGCTATTGTATGTGTGTCCCTTGACATGCTGGTCATTTGTCAACCTCGCTGTTGCTGTTTCCATCGTCCCAGTGTCTTTACAGATTTGAGTAATAAACTGTAGTATCGCTTATTGAGCACTGTTTAATTGGTTTTCTCCATCAGGTCATCTACACCAACAAGTTCCTGAGCCAGCACCCCATCATATTCTGGAACCTGGTGTTTTATTTCCAACGCCTGGACCTGCCCAGCTACCTGCCTGGCCTCATCCTCACCTCAGAACATTGCAACAATGGAGTACAGGTACATAACCATGCAAAGCTCACACACACTACTCATCTACACAAATATACACCTACAGCTTACAAACAGTGCTCTCTACAGTGGCTGATAGCTCTGATCACCTCAGAGCTATCAGCCACTGTGAACCCGACCAGCCACTGTGAACCCGATCAGCCACTGTTAAAGGTCATGAACTATCAAAATCATGTTTTTCATTTAATTTGATGATATTTGAAGGAAACCAGATCAAAGTATGATGACCAAAGTATGAAAAATGACTGTTGCTTCTACATTGATAAAGTTGTATCATAAAGTTACTGGTTCCCTCCCCCATGTCAAACACTTGGATTCATTATTAAGGGGACAAGGTGACATCACCTTAACTCTCTTTTTAATACACCAATGGTAACATGATATTCTCTTACCTAATTTAAATCAGTACCGCCCATGTAACCAACATTTGAGAAGGCATGGTGGTTTATAGCTAGATAGATACTCTACTGGTGCCTACCTTTGACTGTAGGGTGTCAGCAAAAATAATGAAAGATTTACCCTATATGACAAAGATACTTATATATTTCCCCTTTCATCTGTGTCTGGTGTTAGCTAGTTACTGGCTAGCTAGGTCTTCATCTGTGTCTGGAGTTAGCTAGTTACTGGCTAGCTAGGTCTTCATCTGTGTCTGGTGTTAGCTAGTTACTGGCTAGCTAGGTCTTCATCTGTGTCTGGTGTTAGCTAGTTACTGGCTAGCTAGGTCTTCATCTGTGTCTGGTGTTAGCTAGTTACTGGCTAGCTAGGTCTTCATCTGTGTCTGGTGTTAGCTAGTTACTGGCTAGCTAGGTCTTCATCTGTGTCTGGTGTTAGCTAGTTACTGGCTAGCTAGGTCTTCATCTGTGTCTGGTATTAGCTAGTTACTAGCTAGCTAGGTCTTCATCTGTGTCTGGTGTTAGCTAGTTACTGGCTAGCTAGGTCTTCATCTGTGTCTGGTGTTAGCTAGTTACTGGCTAGCTAGGTCTTCATCTGTGTCTGGTATTAGCTAGTTCTAGCTAGCTAGATCTTCATCTGTGTCTGATGTTAGCTAGTTACTGGCTAGCTAGGTCTTCAGCCAGCATGGAACAAAAGGGGAGGAAGGGTCATTCAAACCGCCGACGCAGTTGTCAACACACCCGTCAGTGCTGCTGTGAACCGCATCACGAGACATGCCAATAATATATATTATTGGTGCAGTTTCAATGTTTGAGTTGCTTTGTATATCACCAAATTTGCTTGAGATGATTTGACTGCCATACTGCTCACTGCATTCAAGTTGCTTGACATAGGATTTTCAAAGAGCTGTCAGTCAAGGCGAGCTCATGAATATAAGCGCACTCAGCCTGTCTTTTCAAATTTCCTGGTAGTTAGCATGAGAGAAAAAGTACTTTTCAGAATGACTGTTCAGGACCTTTAAAGTAGTACAACAGTAGATAACTGTGTCTGTATTTTCCATTTTATGTCCACAGCTCCCCCAGACATCCCTGTCTCAGGACAGTAAACAGGTGTATGTTCAGCTGCTGTGGGACAACATCAACCTGCACCAGGAACCTGGGGATCCCCTCTACCAGAGCTGGAGGACCCTGAGTGAGTACGCGCACGCACGCACTCACTCACTCACTCACTCAGACACACACATAGCTCTCATACATCTAATCAAGCAATCATCCTCAGAGCACTGAGAAACTCTCTCTCTCTCTCTGTATTGCCTTTTAACATGCATGTCCTGCTCATATTCGTTAATGGAACACAGTTTGAGATGTCAGCTCATGAAAAGAGCCATATACGTAAAACCCATTATTCTAATGTATTGAATAGTGAATGAGTACTGAACCATCTCTGTTTCCCAGTGGAGAAGAAGGGCACCCTGGCCCCCACGGACTACCAGGAGACACGGACCCTCCTGAACAGCATCGTCCGCAGCATCCAGACCAACGACGTCTACGGCCCAATCAACCTGCTCCTCCGGGAGGTCAAGAGGAACCCAGAGGTCAAACGCCAAAGGTCAGTCCTCCGACACTTATTTGGAGGGTGATATATTTTGTGATCCATTTTACTCATTTGATCTATTTATTAATCAATGGATCGATTTGTCTCTTATCAGGGGTATCTATAGGGAGATCCTCTTCCTGGCGCTGGTGGCATTGGGACGGGAGAACATTGACGTCGGTGAGTGAACTGCATGACACAACCAGTCTTTTTAAACCAAGACTTGGGTAATTCCAATCATCCAGTGTCTTGTTCTGATGGCTATAGTTACCATAACTACTATGTGCTTTTCTATTCTGAGTTTGATGAGCTAAATATAGATGAAAAAAGTGTAATTCTATTTCTATGTTTTTCACCGTGTCTCCAACAGAGGCCTTTGACCGTGAATACCGCCTGGCCTTTGATGAGCTGAGCCCAGAGCAGCTCAAGGCCCTGCACAAGATTGACCGGCCACCCAACAGCAACGTCCAGTGGTGCCTCAAGTGCTTCGGTGCGCCAGTCATCTGATTTGGCCACTGCTGCCATCTGCTGGACGGTCTGATGACCTCACTCACTCACACTGTGGAGAAAAGCAGAGAGAGGAGGCCGAGAGAAAGAAACTTGATGGGTGGTGAGGGTGTAAGGGAGAATTTTGTACAGATAATTTTTGCACCTTCATATCACCCAAAGATGGTACTTTTTAACCCTCTCCCGAAAGGCTCTTTTGTTGTTCTTTCTGCTTCTTGCAGCTTTTCCCGCGGGTCGCTTGTAACTCAAATACTTATTTATGTAAATACTCTGGAAGGTCAGGAAAAGAGCCTTGTTCTTTATAAAATGGTGTGTTTCTTTACCGATGGTGTAGAGAGAATGAATGTTGCTTGTACAGAGTGTTAATTAGTCCCTTTTACGATTGAGTATGCGTGTATGTCTCACTGCCCTGTCCTGAGTGGCCTTGCTCCAGCTCTGTCTTACTGTCCTATAGCCCCAGGGTCTGACCCCTACACCCCTGGCCCTAGAACCACCTTGTAGTATCCTAGTAGACAATTCACCCATGGACAGAAATCTGATCATCACTGTCATTGAAATGGTAGCTTTACCAGTCTGATGGTTGTCTTTTTTTGTACATATTTTTCTACATGGGGGGTGCCTTGATGATGATGATTTCTACAGATTCAGTCTTAACTAATGTTATTGTGTCATTGTGGATGTTTGTCTCTCAATGCAATTCATTTTTGAGAAGTAGATTTCTCTCGTTTTGTGTAAATAAGTGTTGGCGATCAGTTCGAGAACATTCCAGAACCCTGCACACGTGTCTTAAAAGAAAAGCCAGAACTAAATTAGGTTTTATTCTTACAACATAGACATCCCAATGGGAGAGAAAAGGAATCCGTCGCAGAATACTCAAAACCTAGAATGTTCCAGGTTTAGCCACCAGCCATTTTGGGGCTAAAAATCTAATGTAACCATGAATAGGAAGGGAACTGAGATGCCAAACTACTGAAGTGCAGCTCTTTCCTTCTCCTTCCATCGCTCCATCCCCATGCCTTAAGCAAAAGACGAGAGCCGTTCTCTCACAGGGAAAGAAACCATGGTAAGTTACTGTGGTGCCTCAGTAGTAGTGACAAGACAGTCAGTCCGTGTAATGTTTTTAACAATTTTATTTTTAACTGCAACGTACAGTTCAACTATTATGGTAATATATGCTTTCATGTGATTAAATATCTGCTTGTGTACATGCTTGGGTTACTCCATAATCATAGACCATAATATATAGACACGATATCTGACTGGCATAGAAATATGCCTCCCTTTTGAAAGCTTAACCATCATGAAGCATTGTAGTTAAGGCAAATACTGTTCGCTTAGGATAAGCTAGCTTTTAAGGTTTACATATTAGTGTGGTCTGCTTTAATTAATTTTGTCACGTCTCTTGTTTTTCATTTATTGTGAATGGAATATCAACTTTGACATTGAACAGCGGAAGAGACTTTACACAGCACATAAAAGGGCTCATTCAAACAGGAGAAATATGCCCAGGGCCTGTAGGAGTGAGTGTTGATCTAGGATCAGGTCTACACCTGTCCATAATCTTCATTATTATTATCTAAAAGGCTACATTTATCCTAGATCAGCACTCCTACTCTAAGACGCTTTTAGAATACGGACCCAGATGACATTACAGAAAGTATCATAACTCCTACTACAACGGCTCTACCCACCATGTTGTAGGACAATGGTTAGAGGTGGTCCTTTTTAGATATAAATGCGAGAGTCACACACAAGTGTGAATATTCTCTATGTAAAGTTGTCAGATTGCACTGCTTAGATTAGTACATTATTTAACCCCAATAGGGATAATCTGTTCCAACATTTTAGAGGTTAAACGTCAAACTTTACACCACGTAACATTTCATTTACCACCCATTTCTTTCCAAAACAGAAAATGTGATGACAAAATCTAAAACCTCCAGGAAACCTAAACCTAAATCCAACTATTATTATAACATTTGAACATATGGACTACAGAACATGTATCAATCCAATCACAGTGGTGTTATACATTTGATAACTAACTTCTCCTTGTATCTAAACGATTTCACCATATATGACATCGTACATTTGAGCATTTCCCTATTGGCTAAAAGTTTATGATGTGCTTGCCAGAGGATCTATAGAAAATACTGTACTATACAAAATGGTTCAATCAACTCTTCCGTCCTGTGGAATGCTTGTGAATGTCTATACACTATTGTACTGCAATAAATGAGTTGTGACCTGATTCAAAACAAACCCTGCCACTAGTGATGCATTTTTATACGGTAGTCAATGCATAGGTTTGGGGACAATTACTAGCCCTTTCTTCAACATTGCCTTAAGGGAGTACTTTTGCCATCACAACACCAACACAATTCTGGAAAAGTTCTTGAATAATTAATTATTTAAAAAACTGAAATAATTCCTTTTTGGCTTCACACACAAATGGACGCACATTGAGGATTATCATCATAGCCCTTTTACAGCAATAGCTCAATAAAATATAAAATACAAGATCATAAACTGTATCGGAATATTTGTAACATATTACTCAGTTGCCTCTGTGGTCTGCCAATAATAAAGAAACGCATCTTACAAGTTATTCTACCGCGCCAAGATGCTATTCTATTTTGCAAAGGGACACTGATGCGCCATTAGCCCAAACCTTAAAGGTTGGATAGACTGGCTCAGAGAACTTAGTGTGGAATGTGTGAAGATGGGTCAATGTGCTAGAGGAGACACTGTAAAAGTACAGAGTGCCGGCTGAGCCACAGTTTGTTGGAGGGGACAGGAATGACAGTGCTCCTCATATTGTGCCAGGCAATGTATTGGTCATCAGCACAACGCAGGAGGGAGTCATAGTCCCTTCCTCTCCTGCTGATCCCTTTGTATGCTACTCCTATATAAGTCGCATACTTGTTCCCCTTCACCTCCACGTAACAGCGTCCAGTTAGACCCTCTATGCATAACACCTGTGCAGGGCGCTCAAATCTGTCTGGGTGATCAGGATATGGTTGCATTTCTCCTCAGACAGAGAGAGCTCTCTGTGTGCCGTGTTTTCGTCCAGTGTCAGCTCACAGGCATCTAATAGGAGGAAAAACTAAAAAATACAAACAAATATTTATATTCATGTCCATTTAAATGATATATACTGGACAAAAATATAAACGCAACAATTTCAACGATTTTACTGTTACATTTCATATAAGGAAATCAGTCAATTGAAATAAATTCATTAGTCCCTAATCTATGGATTTCACATGAATGGGAAGGGGCACAGCCATGGGTGGACCTGGGAGGGCATAGGCCCACCCACTGGGGAGCCTGGCCCAGCCAATCAGAATGAGTTTTTCCCCCACAAAAGGGCTTTATTACAGACAGAAATACTCCTCAGTTTCATCAGCTGTCCGGGTGGCTGGTCTCAGACGATACCGCAGGTGAAGAAGCCGGATGTGGAAGTCCTGGGCTGGCTTGGTTACACGTGGTCTGCGGTTGTGAGGCCGGTTGGATGTACAGCCAAATTCACTAAAACGACGTTGGAGGTGGCATTAAATTATCTGGCAACAGCTCTGGTGGACATTCCTGCAGTCAGCTTGCCAATTGCACGCTACCTCAAAACTTGAGACGTCTGTGGCATTGTGTTGTGTGACAAAACTGCACATTTTGGAGTGGCCTTTTATTGTCCCCAGCACAAGGTGTACCTGTGTAATAATCATGCGGTTTAATCAGCTTCTTGATATGCCACACCTGTCAGGTGGATGTATTATCTTGGCAAAGGAGAAACTATCAGGGATGTAAACAAATTTGTCCACCAAATTTGAGAGAAATAAGCTTTTTGTGCATATGGAACATTTCTGGGATCTTTTATTTAAGCTCATGAAACATGGGACCAACACTTTACATGTTGCGTTTTATATTTTTGTTCAGTATAAATCACATGTGCTAGTGACTGGAAGCAAAAGCCTGCACACATTGCGGCTCGCCAGGATCAGAATTGCCCACCTCTGCACTAGTCTAGTGGGATAAACCCAAATCCTGTCTAAGATGTGTGGTAGCCTACCTTCTGGCCAGTGGGAGGTCTTCCAGAGCAGACTGATCTGCTCTGTGGTGGGCTGCTCTGAGGCGTGGGGGTCACAGACAGACACCAGCAGCTTCTCCAGGCTCCCCAGCACCTCTTCAGACATCCTGTATTCCCCAGGGGCCCCACCGTTCAGCTCCTTCAGCTTGGCTGGTGGAAGGGCAAAGAGCAACGTTAATATACAGAGAAGCTATTGAGAATGAAACACTTTGTAATACCTGGTATGTATTTACTGTAGTGAGGTTTCCATATAGCTATCCACATTATTTCAGTTCAGCCACAGTGATGGTTGATCAGTTTTGTACACTGAATAAATAGACATTGATTATTTCTGCTAGTATGAAAAATATATAATAAAATATCAAGGGATCATGTTTTGTTCAGTGCTTACTTACTTACCCATTTTCTGTGTGGCATTAGCCTGCTCAAAGGTCACCCCATCCGTTTTTGGGAAGTAGATCAAATCAAATCAAATGTTATTGGTCACATGCGCCGAATACAACAGGTGCAGACATTACAGTGAAATGCTTACTTACAGCCCTTAACCAACAGTGCATTTATTTTTAACAAAAAAAGTAAAAATAAAACAACAACAAAAAAAGTGTTGAGAAAAAAAAGAGCAGAAGTAAAATAAAGTAACAGTAGGGAGGCTATATATACAGGGGGGTCAATGCAGAGTCAATGTGCGGGGGCACCGGCTAGTTGAGGTAGTTGAGGTAATATGTACATGTGGGTAGAGTTAAAGTGACTATGCATAAATAATTAACAGAGTAGCAGCAGCGTAAAAAGGATGGGGTGGGGGGGCAGTGCAAATAGTCCGGGTAGCCATGATTAGCTGTTCAGGAGTCTTATGGCTTGGGGGTAGAAGCTGTTGAGAAGTCTTTTGGACCTAGACTTGGCACTCCGGTACCGCTTGCCGTCGCGGTAGCAGAGAGAACAGTCTATGACTAGGGTGGCTGGAGTCTTTGACAATTTTGAGGGCCTTCCTCTGACACCGCCTGGTATAGAGGTCCTGGATGGCAGGAAGCTTGGCCCCAGTGATGTACTGGGCCGTACGCACTACCCTCTGTAGTGCCTTGCGGTCGGAGGCCAAGCAGTTGCCATACCAGGCGGTGATGCAACCAGTCAGGATGCTCTCGATGGTGCAGCTGTAGAATATTTTGAGGATCTGAGGACCCATGCCAAATCTTTTCAGTCTCCTGAGGGGGAATAGGCTTTGTCGTGCCCTCTTCACGACTGTCTTGGTGTGTTTGGACCATGATAGTTCGTTGGTGATGTGGACACCAAGGAACTTGAAGCTCTCAACCTGTTCCACTACAGCCCTGGTCGATGAGAATGGGGGCGTGCTCAGTCCTCTTTTTTTCCTGTAGTCCACAATCATCTCCTTTGTCTTGGTCACGTTGAGGGAGAGGTTGTTGTCCTGGTACCACACGGCCAGGTCTCTGACCTCCTCCCTATAGGCTGTCTCATCGTTGTCGGTGATCAGGCCTACCACTGTTGTGTCGTCGGCAAACTTAATGATGGTGTTGGAGTCGTGCCTGGCCATGCAGTCATGGGTGAACAGAGAGTACAGGAGGGGACTGAGCACGCACCCCTGAGGGGCCCCCGTGTTGAGGATAAGTGTGGCAGATGTGTTGTTACCTACCTAGATGTTTGTGGAGGTCTGCCTCGAGGCAGTCGAGGAGTAGGCACCCTCACCTGGCAAGACAAGAAGGGGGTAAAAGTGTTAGCCCTACCCCTCAACCAAACAAAATATGATCTGCTTTAGCAGTGTTATTGGGGTTTTATCTTTTATATGTAATTTGTTGGGGAAAAAACAGGTTTGAATGTTAATGCGACCTCTGATTGAACCCTAGACATTGAAGGAGTTGCTATAGTGACTAACCAGTGACGGGGTCTGCCACGCTGTAGGAGTCCCCGATCCTGGGATGTACCGCCCAGTGCCTGGGGAAAACACCATAATAATGTATTAGAACAGTATGTCCTCATCAAACTGAAAATGATATTTGTGTTTATTTACCTGTGAAGGGGTCAGCCCCAAAGCCTGCTCTGTTGTCAGCAGCTCCAGGAATGTATCGGCCTGAGCCTAATGGTGAACATGATAAAAGGTGGGTGAAAATACAGTTAGTGTGGTATTCCAAACTCAATTTGATTTGCCATAACCTGTCTATTTCAAATGTTACGGTAACTTTGCACACTGTGTGTTAGAAGAGGGAAAGATCGCCTATAGTATGAAGATGGTTCAGTGGCCCTACCAGTGAATGGGTCGGCAGCGCTGGGCGGGGCGGCTCCCAAGGTGTGTCCTTTGGTGTTCTCGATGATGAAGTTGGCCACCTGGTCCAGGAACATGGGGCTGAGCTCGTTCTTCTGCAGGAAGTTGTGAGCCGTCAGCCAGGGGTCATCTTTCATGTTGTAGGGCAGAGTTGTATTGTAGTACAGCGTACAATAATGTTATCTGAGGACAATTAAGATTCTATCTATTGTTATCATCATTCACCCAATGTTGGGGTGCGCCTCACCTTTTCCTCATAGTTGACTTTCTTGGAGGTCTGCTGGTTGGACCCTCCCACCACATCTCCAATCTTCATCCAGCGGCTGTCGGCCACGCTCCACTGGTACGCCTCCACGTTCTGGCCCTCTTTGATAAGCCGTGTCTGGCCGTCCCGATTCCCTGGGAGACAGCCACACAGACATCTTAATGTGTAATCATACTGTATACACTACAATACAACAAGGGGGGTTTCTGGATTACTCCACTTTCATGTGCATCTGTGGTTTTTAGTTGTGCAGGTTTTACTAAAGCTTGATGATTGGTCAAATAAGTTTATCATTCATGTAAGATGTCAGTGACCAGGGACTGTACATTAAAAAAACTATAATAGCCAAACAGTGATGTTGTGCATGTAATGTTTTTATAGTTTCTGTTAATTGAATATATACAGTCAGGTCCAAAGTTATTGGCACTCTGGATAAAGATGAGCAAAAAATACTATAAATTAAATAATACAAATACTGACCTACAGTGCCTTCAGAAAGTATTCACACCCTTTGACTTTTTCCAGATTTTTTGTTGTGTTACAGCCTGAATTTAAAATAGATTAAATTGAGCTTTCTTCCCCCTTCAAAGTATTCAATCCCTTTGTTATGGCAAGCTGAAATAATAAGTTTAGGAGTAAAAATGTGCTTAACAAGTCACATAAGTTGCATGGACTCACTCTGTGTGCAATAATAGTGTTTAACATGATTTTTCAATGACTACCTCATCTCTGTAACCACACATACAATTATCTGTAAGGTCCCTCAATCGAGCAGTGAATTTCAAACACAGATTCACCCACAAAGACCAGGGAGGTTTTCTAATGCCTCGCAAAGAAGGGCATGAATTGGTAGATGGGTATAAATAAAAAAGCAGCTATTGAATATCCCTTTGAGCATGGTGAAGTTATTAATTACACTTTGGATGGTGTATCAATATACCCAGTCACAACAAAGATTCAGGCGTCCTTCCTAACTCAGTTACCGGAGAGGAAGGAAGCCGCTCAGGGATTGCACCATGAGGCCAATGGTGACTTTAAAACAGTTACAAAGTTGAATGACTGTGATAGGAGAAAACTGAGAACAGAACAACAACATTGTAGTTACTCCACAATACTAACCTAATTGACAGTGAAAAGGAACCCTGTACAGAACAAAAAATATTCCAAAACTTGCATCAAGGCACTAAAGTAACAACGCAAAAAATGTGGCAAAGCAATTCACTTTTTGGCCTGAAAACAGAGTGTTCTGTTTGGGGCAAATCAAATACAACACATTACTGAATACCACTCTCCATATTTTCAAGCATAGTGGTGGCTGCATCATGGTATGAGTATGCTTGTAATCGTTAAGGACTGGGGAGTTTTTCAGGATACACAAGGCCAAATCTACACTGGAGTTGCTTACCAAGAAGACAGTGAATGTTCCTGAGTGGCCGAGTTGCAGTCTTGACTGAAATCTACTTGCAAGCTTATGGCAAGACCTAAAAATGGTTGTCTAGCAATGATCAACAACCAATTTGATAGAGCTTGAAGCATTTTAAAAGAATAATGGACAAATGTTGCACAATCCAGGTGTGGAAAGCTCTTAAGAGACTTACCCAGAAAGACTCACAGCTGTAATCGCTGCCAAAGGTGCTTCTACAAAGTATAGACTCAGTGGTGTGAATATTTATGTAAATGAGATATTTATGTATTTAATTTGCAAACATTTCTAAAAACATATTTTCACTTTGTCATTATGGGGTATTATATGTAGATGGGTGAGATTTGTATTTATTTAATCCATTTAGAATTTAGGCTTTAACACAACAAAATGTGGAATAAGTCAAGAGGTATGAATACTTTTTGAAGGCACTGTATGTATTCTGAACAAAAATATAGATGCAACATGCACCAATTTCAAATATATTACTGAGTTACAGTTCATATAAGGAAATCAATCAATTGAAATCAATTCATTAGGCCCTAATCTACGGATATCAAGACTGGGAATGCAGATATGCATCTGTTGGTCACAGACACCTTTAAAAAAAGTAGGGGCGTAGATCAGAAAACCAGTCAGTATCTGGTGTAACCACCATTTGTCTCATGCAGCGCGACACATCTCCTTCACATAGAGTTTATCAGGCAGTTGATTGTGGCCTGTGGAATGTTGTCCCACTTGATATTGGCGGGAACTGGAATATGCTGTCGTACACGTCTATCCAGAGCATCCCAAACATGCTCAATGGGTGACATATCTGGTGAGTATGCAGGCCATGGAAGAACTGGGACATTTTCAGCTCCCAGGAATTGTGTACAGATCCTTGCGACATGGGGACGTGCATTATCATGCTGAAACATGAGGTGATAGCGTCGGATGAATGGCACGACAATGGGCCTCAGGATCTTGTCACGGTATCTCTGTACATTCAAATTGTCATTAATAAAATGCAATTGTGTTCGTTGTCCGTAGCTTATGCCTGCCCATACCATAACCCCACCGCCACCATGGGGCAATCTGTTCACAACGATGACATCAGCAAACCGCCCACACGACGCCATACACGTGGTCTGCGGTTGTGAGGTTGGTTGGATGTCCTGCCAAATTCTCTAAAATGACGTTGGAGGCGGCTTAGGGTAGAGAATTTAACATCCAATTCTCTGGCAAAAGCTCTGGTGGACATTCCTGCAGTCAGCATGCAAATTGCACGCTCCCTCAAAACCTGAGACCGCTGTGGCATTGTGTTGTGTGACAAAACTGCACATTTTAGAGTGCCCTTTTATTGTCCCCAGCACAAGGTGCACCTGTGTAATCATGCTATTTAATCAGGAAGCTGAAACTGGGCCACAAGTGGATCTTCCAGCAAGACAATAACACCAAGCACACATCAAAATCCACAAAGAAATTAATTAATTGACCACAAAATCAAGATTTTCCAATGGCCATCTCAGTCTCTTGACCTAAACCCCATTGGAAACTTTAAATTGAAGAGGGCAGTCCATAAGTGCAGATGAAGGATCTGGAAAGATTCTATACGGAGGAATGGTCTAAGATCCCTGCCAATGTGTTGTCCAATCTCATAAAACATTTTAGAAAAAGGCTCAGCGCCATTATCCTTGCAAGGTGAGGTATTGAAAGGCATTGAAAACAGGGGTGCCAAACATTTAAATGGTTACTTGTTAAACAACATTTCTTTCTCTGAGCAATTGTACGAGTACAAAAAAAATACAGATTTCCCATGTTTTGTTTGCATACAATATACTGTAGCACAGTATTTTTTGTTAATCTTTATCAATGGTGCCAATAATTTTGGACCTGACTGTCGATATCAATACATACAGTGAACTCCAAAAGTATTGGGACAGTGACACATTTCTGGTTGTTTTGGCTGTATACTCCAGCACTTTGGATTTGAAATGATATAATAACTATGAGGTTAAAGTGCAGACTGTCAGCTTTGATTTGAAGGTTTTTTCATCCACATCAGGTGAACAGTTTAGAAATTGCAGCACTTTTTGTACATAGTACCCTCATTTTAGGGGTCCAAAAGTATTGGGACAAATTCACTTAAGTGTATTAAAGTAGTCAAACGTTTAGTATTTGGTCCCATATTCATAGCACGCAATGACTCCATCAACATTGTGACTCTACAAATTTGTTGATGATTAGTGAGAATGTTAGACGCACAAATATCATACCCCCCCAAAAAAAAGGCTAACCTCCCGTTATTGTAATGGTGAGAGGTTAGCATGTCTTGGGGGTATGATATTTGTGCGTCTACCAAAGACATTCAGTGATGTCTGGCCACAATATTTATGAAGGGCACTGTGGTTAGTGAGTGCATTAATCTTTCACATGTAAACATCGTCTCACAACGTCCAGACTTCCACAGCTTGATGGTCTTGTCAGCTGATCCAGACAGCATGAGGCCTTGTTCAGGTAATATGACCACCGCCCACACTGCTGCTGTGTGTCCCTAGAATACAAACAGCACAACTTGCCATGGTCACTGACCTGGGTTGTGTTCAGCAGGGAGAAAACGTTTAGGAACTTATCCAATTAGAACAAATTTACGTTTTATGTTGCTAAATGTTTTGCTACAGTGAGCCCTACTGAACATGACCCAGATCAAAACTAGACAGGTCTCAGACACTTTACCTGTAAGGTCATCATGAGCCAGTAAGTAGTGTTCCAAACGTCCCAGAGGACAGAGTACACACTGTGGACATGCATAACATGGACAGTTTCAAAGCATTAGAAATGTGCCTAATTTGCCTATTTCTATTCTACTTTCTCACCAACTCCATTTATAATGAATAAAGACACAAGCCAGGCTTCATGAAAGATCCAATTTGTACATCTTTTTATTGCAGCACATGCAATCCAACAGTCTCAGAAGTCAATTAAACACTTGAACAGAGACTAGTAATAATATATGGAGAGGGAAGGGGAAACCAGTGTTTCTTAAGACACAGGAAATCAGATCACTGCAGTTCTTTTAAAACCAGCTGGCAGCACTCGCCGACCTTGGCTGGGTCGGTGACGGAGGTGTACTTGGCGATCTGTGACGTGACCCCCAGCGACTTGGCCAGGTCCTGGGCCGTCTGGTCAGAGGCCACCGTGGTCCCCAGGGCCACCAGGAGCCTGAACACTGCCTCCTTGTCCTGCACCGACTCCAGTGCCGCGCTGGCCACAGACAGACACTGGGCCTTGGCGTCCAGGTCGGGCTGGCCGTGGAGTGATCCGGCGTAGTTGAGGATGAGAGTCGCGAGGGCGATGTGAATGTTCTTGTTGCACACAGAGCAGAGGTCGGCGGCATGGGACAGGACGGCCTCCCGTTGGGCCAATAGGAGGGCCCGGCCTCGCCAGCCACTAAAGCAGTTGCACAGTGTCCTCAGCGCCAGCATCTGATTGGCTGGCCGGCCCTGCGGCTTCATCAGGCTCAGCAGGTGGTTGCAGAGCGCCACGCCATCATCCGCGTCGCCGCCGCACAGGCTGTCGTTGACCTGCGGGTGGCGCACCGCCAGCCGCAGGATGTCCAGGACAGGGAAGACGATGTCTGGAGGACAGGAGAGAGAACAGGTGATCACAGCTCAATGAAAATGTTACATTACCATATGTTCAAATATTGTAATGTGCAATGGTTTCACATGCTTGAAAATGCCAATAGGGCTTTTTATTCTTAAAACACTGAAACTGAAGTAAATCAATAGAATGCTTATCAGAACTTCAGAGGGTAAAGTTTAGGAGTGGGCAATTCCAGTGCTGGGGGCTTGCAGTCCGCTCTAACACACCTGACCATAATTGCTTGATTATCTATACTGAAAAAATATATAAACGCAACATGCAACAATTTCAAAGATGTTACTGAGTTACAGTTCAAATAAGGAAATCAGTCAATTGAAATAAATTCATTAGGCCCTAATCTATGGACTTCACCTGACTGGGCAAGGGCGCTGCATGGTCATTGCTGCACATGCAACAATGTTGATGACAAAGATGCTGTTTTCAATTTGTATTTCTTACATCTGCAAACAGCTAGTCTGTCTTTTCTTAGTAAGTTGGACCTAAATCCTGTTAGCTGTTAATGCTAATTGCTAGCTAGCTAATAAATGTCAGAGCAAACATAATTAGCTATACAGCCTGATAATACCAGTGATGGTGAAGACCTAAATCAGCATGTTGTTTGTGCAACAGTATCTTCTAAATCAAATACCAAAGCAAGAATATGTTAGCTACATGAAGTAGCTAAAATGTAGCCCAAGATTATAGGGCCCCCTAGGAAACACTTGTCAACACTTTGGTTCCTACCCTGTCACAATAACTCCTCCCTGGCATTATCATTTGTTGTCATGTCAAACACTGCCCACTATTATATTCTAACTATACAACTTGAATAATCATTCTATTTCCATGATTCCAACAGTTCACCCAAGTGTTGAAGTGGTTAAAAACAAGGCCTAGATTGTTTGCCCATATTGTTCAGCCCTATGTGGCAGTGTGGAAATGATCTCAAATGAGTGCAGGAAATGCAGAAATTGATGGAAATGCAGACATTTTTTATTGAACAGTTGAAAAGTTGAATTGAACAGTATAAAACATTCAGAATGGAGAAAGACCCATTGAAATCACTTAGAATGTATGTGTTGCCACCCAATGGTCACTCACTACTCATAAAGCAAAAAAAAACATAAAATACCGTCAAATACAGTCATACCGTCAAATGTTTAAAAAATACAGTGATATGATATTTTGGCCATATCGCCCAGCCCTACCTTGCCCGCCCCCCAGACGATCCCGCAGATGAAGAAGCCGGATGTGTAGGTCCTGGGCTGTCCGTAGCTTATGCCTCCCCATACCATAACCCCACCGCCAGCATGGGGCACTCTGTACACAACGTTGACATCAGCAAACCACTCGCCCACACGACGCCATACACGGTGTCTGCCATCTGCCTGGTACAGTTGAAACTGTGATTCATCCATGAAGAGCACACTTCTCCAGCGTGCCAGTGGCCATCGAAGGTGAGCATTTGCCCAATGAAGCCGAACTAGTCAGGTGAGGAAGACGAGCAAGCAGATGAGCTTCCCTGAGACAGTTTCTGCAGAAATTCATTGGTTGTGCAAACTCACAGTTTCATCAGCTGTCCGGGTGGCTGGTCTCAGACGATCCCGCAGGTGTATAAGCCGGATGTGGAGGTCCTGGGCTGGTGTGGTCTGTGGTTGTGAGGCTGGTTGGACGTACTGCCAAATTCTCTAAATCGAAGTTGGAGGCGGCTTATGGTAGAGAAATGAACATTCAATTCTCTGGCAACAGCTCTGGTGGACATTCCTGCAGTCAGCATGCCAATTGCACGCTCCCTCAAAACCTGAGACATCTGCGGCATTGTGTTGTGTGACAAAACTGCACATTTTAAAGTGGACTTCTACTGTACCAAGCAAAAGGTGCACCTGTGTAATGATCATGCTTTTTAATCAGCTTCTTGATATGCCACACCTGTCAGGGGGATGGATTATCTTGGCAAAGGAGAAATGCTCACTAACAGGGATGTAAACCAATTTGGCCACAATTTGAGAGAAATAAGCTTTTTGTGCATATGGAAAATGTCTTTGATCTTTTATTTCAGCTCATGAAACATGGGACCAACACTTTACATGTTGCATTTATATTTTTGTTCAGTATAAATCAGGTGTGCTAGTGACTGGAAGCAAAAGCCTGCACACATTGCGGCTCGCCAGGATCAGAATTGCCCACCTCTGCACTAGTCTAGTGGGATAAACCCAAATCCTGTCTAAGATGTGTGGTAGCCTACCTTCTGGCCAGTGGGAGGTCTTCCAGAGCAGACTGATCTGCTCTGTGGTGGGCTGCTCTGAGGCGTGGGGGTCACAGACAGACACCAGCAGCTTC
Source organism: Coregonus clupeaformis (assembly GCF_020615455.1). Taxonomy (NCBI): domain Eukaryota; kingdom Metazoa; phylum Chordata; class Actinopteri; order Salmoniformes; family Salmonidae; genus Coregonus; species Coregonus clupeaformis. The sequence goes on along the minus strand of NC_059230.1, from coordinate 16,983,508 downwards.
TCCAGGCTCCCCAGCACCTCTTCAGACAGCCTGTATTCCCCAGGGGCCCCACTGTTCAGCTCCTTCAGTTTGGCTGGTGGAAGGGCAACGTTAATATACAGAGGCGCTATTCAGAATGAAACAGACACTTTGTAATACATTTTACATTTACGTCATTTAGCAGACGCTCTTATCCAGATCGACTTACAGTTAGTGAGTGCATACATTATATATATATATTTTTTTCATGTGGGAATCGAACCCACAATCCTTGCGTTGCAAATGCCATGCTCTACCAACATCCCTGCCGGCCATTCCCCTCCCCTACCCTGGACGACGCTGGGCCAATTGTGCGCCGCCCCATGTGTCTCCCGGTCGCGGCCGGCTACGACAGAGCCTGGATTCGAACCAGGATCTCTAGTGGCACAGCTAGCACTGCGATGCAATGCCTTAGACCACTGCGCAACTCGGGAGGTAATACCCGGTATGTACTAGGTGAAAAACGTGTCGATGTGCCCTTAAGCAAGGCACTTAACCCTAATTGCTCCTGTAAGTCGCTTTGGATAAGAGCGTCTGCTAAATGACTAAAATGTAAATGTAAATATTAACTGTAGTAAGGTTTCCATATAGCTATCCACATTATTTCAGTTCAGCCACAATGCTGGTTGATCAGTAAAATAAAAATATCAAGGGATCATGTTTTGTTCAGTGCTTACTTACTTACCCATTATCTGTGTGGCGTTAGCCTGCTCGAAGGTCACCCCGTCCGTTTTTGGGAAGTAGATGTTTGTGGGGGTCTGCCTCGAGGCAGTCGACGAGTAGGCACCCTCACCTGGGAAGACAAGAGGGGGGTAGAAGTGTTAGCCCTACTCCTCAACCAAACAAAATAATTTCTGCTTTAGCAGTGTTATTGGGTTTTGTCTTTTATATGTAATTATTTGGGGGAAAAAACAGGTTTGAGTGTTAATGCAACCTTTTATTGAACCCTAGACATTGAAGGAGTTGCTATAGTGACTAACCTGTGAAGGGGTCTGCCACGCCCACCGGAGCCCCTGTAGGAGTCCCCGATCCTGGGATGTACCGCCCAGTGCCTGGGGAAAAGGCCATAATAATGTATTAGCACAGGATGTCCTCATCAAACTGAAATCTACAAGAAAATGATATTTGTGTTTATTTACCTGTGAAGGGGTCAGCCCCAAAGCCTGCTCTGTTGTCAGCAGCTCCAGGAATGTATCGGCCTGAGCCTAATGGTGAACATGATAAAAGGTGGGTGAAAATACAGTTAGTGTGGTATTCCAAACTCAATTTGATTTGCCATGACCTGTCTATTTCAAATGTTACGGTAACTTTGCGCACTGTGTGTTAGAAGAGGGAAAGATCACCCTAAGTGTACCCTATAGAGAGAAAATGGCCAGTGAATGGGTTGATACTACTGGGCTGGGCCGGTCTATTTCAAATATTACAGTAATTTTGCACGCGGTGTGTGTTAAGAGTCTAAACATGTCATGTAGCAGCCTATAGTATGAAGATGGTTCAGTGGCCCTACCAGTGAATGGGTCGGCAGCGCTGGGCGGGGCGGCTCCCAAGGTGTGTCCTTTGGTGTTCTCGATGATGAAGTTGGCCACCTGGTCCAGGAACATGGGGCTGAGCTCGTTCTTCTGCAGGAAGTTGTGAGCCGTCAGCCAGGGGTCATCTGTCATGTTGTAGGGCAGCTTCATGGACGGGCCGCCCTCGTTGATGTCGATGGTGAAGACAAAGTCATACTCCTGGAAAATCATTCAGAAATGGGTTGGACCTGTGTTGAGAGATTCACTGTGTGACAGCTCGCCTCAGTTAAAAGTGGAGATGAAAATCACTTATGCCTTGCGTCTGTACTCTGGACTTAGCTCACCAGAATTGTATTGTAGTACAGCGTACAATACTTTTTCTCTGAGGACAATTAAGTATCTATCTATTGATATCATCATTCACCCAACGTTGGGGTGCGCCTCACCTTTCCCTCATAGTTGACTTTCTTGGAGGTCTGCTGGTTGGACCCTCCCACCACATCTCCAATCTTCATCCAGCGGCTGTCGGCCACGCTCCACTGGTACGCCTCCACGTTCTGGCCCTCTTTGATAAGCCGTGTCTGGCCGTCCCGATTCCCTGGGAGACAGACACACAGACATCTTAATGTGTAATCATACTGTATACACTACAATACAACAAGGGGGTTTCTGGATTACTCCACTTTCATGTGCATCTGTGGTTTTTAGTTGTGCAGGTTTTACTAAAGCTTGATGATTGGTCAAATAAGTTTATCATTCATGTAAGATGTCAGTGACCAGGGACTGTACATGCAAAAAACTATAATAGCCAAACAGTGATGTTGTGCATGTAATGTTTTTATAGTTTCTATTAATTGAATATATACAGTCAGGTCCAAAGTTATTGGCACCCTTGATAAAGATAAGCAAAAAAAACAATTAATTAAATAATACAAATAGCTACAGTGCCCTCAGAAAGTATTCACACCCTTTGACTTTTTCCACATTTTGTTGTGTTACAGCCTGAATTTAAAATTGATTAAATTGAGCTGTTTTTTCCCTTAAGTATTCAATCCCTTTGTTATGGCAAGCCAAAATAAGTTCAGGAGTAAAAACAAGTCACATAAGTTGCATGGACTCACTGTGTGCAATAATAGTGTTTAACATGATTTTTTCAATGACTACCTCATCTCTGTAACTACACATACAATTATCTGTAAGGTCCCTCAGTCGAGCAGTGAATTTCAAACACAGATTCACCCACAAAGACCAGGGAGGTTTTCCAATGCCTCACAAAGAAGGGCATGAATTGGTAGATGGGTATAAATAAAAAAGCAGCTATTGAATATCCCTTTGAGCATGGTGAAGTTATTAATTAGACTTTGGATGGTGTATCAATACACCCAGTCACAACAAAGATACAGGTGTCCTTCCTAACTCAGTTGCCAGAGAGGAAGGAAACCGCTCAGGGATTTCACCATGAGGCCAATGGTGACTTTAAACAGTTACAGAGTTTAATGGTTGCGATAGGAGAAAACTGAGAACAGAACAACAACATTGTAGTTCCTCCACAATACTAACCTAAATGACAGTGAAAAGGAACCCTGTACAGAACAAAAAATATTCCAAAACTTGCATCAAGGCACTAAAGTAACACTGCAAAAAATGTGGCAAAGCAATTCACTTTTTGGCCTGAAAACAGAGTGTTATGTTTGGGGCAAATCAAATACAACACATTACTGAGTACCACTCTCCATATTTTCAAGCATAGTGGTGGCTGCATCATGGTATGGGTATGCTTGTAATCATTAAGGACTGGGGAGTTTTTCAGGATAAAAAAATTAATGGAATGGAGCTAAGCACAGGCAAAATCATACCGGAAAACACAAGGCCAAATCTACACTGGAGTTGCACACCAAGAAGACAGTGAATGTTCCTGAGTGGCCGAGTTGCAGTCTTGACTGAAATCTGCTTGCAAGTTTATGGCAAGACCTAAAAATGGTTGTCTAGCAATGATCAACAACCAATTTGACAGAGCTTGAAGCATTTTTAAAAGAATAAATGGGCAAATGTTGCACAATCCAGGTGTGGAAAGCTCTTAAGAGACTTACCCAGAAAGACACAGCTATAATCGCTGCCAAAGGTGCTTCTACAAAGTATTGACTCAGGGGTGTGAATACTTATGCAAAATATATATTTCTGCATTTCATTTGCAAAAAGTTCTAAAAACACCTTGTCATTATGGGGTATTGTGTATAGATGGGTGAGAGAAAAACAAATATTTAATGAATTTTGAATTCAGGCTGTAACACAACAAAATGTTGAACAAGTCAAGGGGTATGAATATGTTCTGTATGCATTTTTATTTCATACTAATACAATTGCTCAGAGAAATACATTATGTTTAACAAGAATTTTATTTTTCTCAAAAAGATAAGTCTCAAAATGATTGTCACACCTGTTTTCAATACCTCACCTTGTGAGGTGTGCGTGGCCAAAGAGCTCTATTTTCATGTCATCAAACAAATGTAAACACCTGGAGTTTGCTTAACGGCATTGGCACTTGGATTGGAACCGGTGCTAAGGTCAGATGACATACAGCTCTTTGGCCATACACACCAGTGGTGGGTTTTGCGTCGAAAGAAAGATGCATAAGCAGAAAATAACCCCATTCCTACTGTAAAATATGGTGATGGATCTTTGATGTTATGGGGCTATTTTGCTTCCACTGGTCCTAGGGGCCTTGTTTAGGTCAACAACATCATGAACTTTACCCAGTACCAGGAAACTTTTGCCAAAAACCTGGTTGCCTCTGCCAGGAGGCTGAAACTCGGATATTCCATATATGGAGGAATGGTCTAAGATCCTTGCCAATGTGTTCTCCAATCTCATTATCATTTCCTCGCAAGGAGATGTATTGAAAGGTATTGAAAACAGGGGTGCCAATAATTTGACCCCTATCTTTTTGAGATAAAAAAATCTTACTTGTTAAACAAAATCTCTTTCTCTGAGCAATTGTATGAGTATAAAATAATATAATTTTCAACAACAAAAAAATGCATACAAAATACAGTAGCTCGGTATTTTTTGCTCATCTTTATCAAGGGTGCCAATAATTTTGGACCTGACTGTAGGTATCAATACATACAGTGAGCTCCAAAAGTATTGGGACAGTGACATTTTTTTTTGGGTTTTGGCTCTGTACTCCAGCACTTTGGATTTGGCACAAATATCATACCCCCCATAAAATGGGGATTTGATATTTGTGCATCTGTAACTTTCTCACTCATCATTATTCACGATTTATTCATGACTATCCATAATCATGGTAGCATCCACATTAATGTAGAAGGGGTTTAGAAACATATTCTATCCTTATTTACAATAAAAGTGACTCCAAAATGACTATACATTATTTACCATTCATTTCTATTGGGCACAAAATAATCTGAAACACAACCAAAACAAACAGCTAATGCATCCAACAAGTTTGTAGAGTCACAAGCTTGATGTAATCATTGCGTGTTAGGAATATGGGACCAAATACTAAACTTTTGACTACCTTAAAACACATGTGAATTTGTCCCAATACTTTTGGTCCCCTAAAATGGGGGGACTATGTACAAAAAGTGCTGCAATTTCTAAACGGTTCACCCGATGTGGATGAAAATACCCTCAAATTAAAGCTGACAGTCTGCACTTTAACCTCATTGTCATTGTATCATTTCAATGTACAGAGCCAACTTTTGGAGCTCACTGTATATAGTGGAATGGAATAACATAATAGAACATGCAGATACAAATAAATTTACCAGGCTCCTCGAGGTGCTCCTTTCCTGGAAGATCCTCCATCTTAATGTCCCCCAGGTCCCCTGTCTTGGGGTCGATGGTGGTCTTGGAGAGCTCGTCCTCGAAGGCCTGGAGGTCCTGGGGGCTGGCCATACGATCTTCCACCTCAGTGAACACTCTGATGAGGCCATCACTGTACGGCAAATAACACGACCGGTGACACAAAAGCAAGGTCATATAATAAACATCGCTCTCACCTCACCTCCAACTATGTTTACCTTTGTTTACCTTGTGTGTGAAGCTATAAGGAGGTAGGGGGCATCCCCATCTTGTATGAGCATACACCAAGGAGAAGATTTTGTACTTGGTTTATAATTTCGGTGCAGTAGCAGTATAGGTGCCCATATGCGGCAAAATAAATAGACAGTGGGGTTTGGGGTTTACCTGGCGCCCACAGCTATATCCCCGTTGGGCAGGATGCAACAGCACCACACGGACTGGGCTGGGAGACGGATGGTCTGTTGGCAGTCGCCCTGCTTCCATATCCTCAAGGTCCGGTCCTCTCCTGTGCTTATGAAATCTGAGAAGGAAGGGGAGCACCAACAAATTGTCTAGAAGAATGTATCTGACGGAAACGTCAACACAGTAAATGTGCAGAGATAATATTGTGTGTGCAGGAGTTATCTTTTCGACAATATGAATCACAAAAAAAGATGACAAGTAGGCGGCCAATAACAATACAAAAGGTTCTGTTAACTATTTAGAAATTATATACCAAAATACATTTAAGTAGGAGCGGATCAGCCTATAGATTACAATACACTTTCCTAGGGCATAGTGGTTCCACAAACAGGGCACTAGTAGATTGTCAGGGTTCAGTCGTCCATACTGTACCTTGTCCATTGGGGAAGACGGCCAGGCTGTAGATGTAGTTGGTGTGGCTGTAGTATACCTGCACACATTCTCCAGTCACTAGCCATCTCCTGATACTGGCGTCGTTGCTGCAGGAGAAGAATTCCAGGTCGCTGACCACCGCTAACCCCCTGACACAGTCCTCGTGACCTGGGACGGACAAGGACATTTAACACAATATTTATTGAGGGCACCGTGGGTAGTGGGTGCATTAATCTCTCACCCGTAAATGTCTTCTCACAACGTCCAGCCTTCCACAGCTTGATGGTCTTGTCAGCTGATCCAGACAGCATGAGGCCTTGTTCAGGTAATATGACCACCGCCCACACTGCTGCTGTGTGTCCCTAGAATACAAACAGCACAACTTTTCTTTTTTTGTCATTTAGCAGACGCTCTTATCCAGAGCGACTTACAGGAGCAATTAGGGTTAAGTGCCTTGCTTAAGGGCACATCGATAGATTTTTCACCTAGTCGGCTCGGGGAGTAGAACCAGCGACCTTTCGGTTACTGGCACAACGCTCTTACCCACTAAGCTACCTGCCATGGGTTTGTAGCACCTCATAAAGCAGGTCTTGTCTGCTACGTGAGCTAAAGGACTGGAGACTCATTAACACTGCACATGAATCAGAGCAAATAACTACTACTTTGTTTGACTTCCTCCACCCACTGGAAGGCCAACAGTATGGCCATCAGCTCCGCCGTATATACCACCAGATGATCTGTAATACGTTTCCTGACTTCCACCCCACATTCCTGCACTTCAAATGCTGACCCAGTCTGTCCTGTCCTTGGATCCTTTGAACCATCTGTGTAAATGGCCACAAAATCCTGATACACAGTATCCAGACGTCTGATGGATCAACACCCTCCCGATCTTTCTGTAGTCTCTCCAACACTTCTATATCAACTACTGGAGGCAGGAGTAGCCATGGTGGATTTATAGGAATAGCTACCATTGGACTAAACTCCCTTCCATACAGTCCCATCTCCTTCGCCTGGGTATTACCCACCCACCCAAAGCTTGTGTTCGGTCTTCGCTCATGTTCCCAGCATGCCTGTAAAATCCCTTTCGCAGGATGAGACACCCCATGTCCTTGTAGGTTGACCCAATAATTCATTGCCTGCTGCTGTCTCCTAATCTGCAACGGCATATCCCCCATCTCCACCTGTAATGCAGCCACTGGGGACGTCCGAAACGCCCCACTACATATTCTGAGTCCTTGCCCCTTTATGACATCTAGCCTTTCCAATGAGGTCTGGGCTGCCGAACCATATGCAATACTGCCATAGTCTATTACAGATCGGATCAATGCAACAGACATGGTCTTCAATGAGGAACGCCCAGCCCCCCACTCCTTCCCCGTCAGACAGCGCATCACATTTAGCACCTTCTTACACTTTCCCACTATTTTCTCAATGTGTTCTGCCCAGGTCAGTCTAGTGTCAAAGTATACCCCAAGGAACCTGAAGGCCCCCACCCTCTCCAAGTTTCTCCCATATAACCTCAAGCATACCTCATCTCCCACCTTCCTCCTGGTAAAGAACACTGTTTGAGTTTTCTCTACAGAGAACCTGAATCCCCACATTAATGCCCTACCATCAATTGCTTCCTGTACCTTCCTGACTATGTATGGCACATTTCTTCCCCTCTTCCATAAGGCACCATCATCTGTAAATAACGACCTCCCTATATCTGGCTGTACCTGAGAGTAAACATCATTGATCATGATTGAGAACAACAGAGGACTAATCACACTCCTCTGTGGTGTACCGTTATCCACCAGGTATCTGCCTGATAGAGACTTCCCCACCCTCACCTGGATAGACCTTCTAAACAGGAAATCCTTTATCCAGTTGTACATTCTTCCTCCTACCCCAATAATATCAAGCAGCTGTTGATGGCTCTCCCCCTTCCTCTAAGTATATTTCTCTATCGCTCCCCCTCTCATTCTTCTTCTATGGTATGACGGCGTTCGCAACAATTAAATGTGCATTCCACCACCTACTGTGCGAGTGGAGAATAAGGATCCCAAAAAAGGAAAACATTTGGGTAAAAATAAATAAATATCATACAAACTACCAAAAAAGAAATTAACTAAACAAAATCAACTCGCTTTTCTCTAAAAACCGCATTCATTTCCTCAAGGTTTTGCTCCCCTGAGGTAGAGCATCTCATGATAAGCTATAGACCACACTATTTACCAAGAGAGTTTTCATCTATATTTTTCGTAGCTGTCTATTTACCACCACAAACCGATGCTGGCACTAAGACCGCACTCAATGAGCTGTATAAGGCCATAAGCAAACAAGGAAACGCTCATCCAGAGGCGGCGCTCCTAGTGCTGGGGACTTTAATGCAGGGAAACTTAAATCCATTTTTACCTCATTTCTACCAGCATGTTAAATAAAAATTAAAAACTCTAGACCACCTTTACTCCACACACAGAGACGCATACAAAGCTCTCCCTCACTCTCCATTTGGCAACTCTGACCATAATTCTATCCTCCTGATTCCTGCTTACAAGCAAAAAAACTGAAGCAGGAAGCACCAGTGACTCGGTCAATAAAGAAGTGGTCAGATGACGCAGATGCTAAGCTACAGGACTGGAATATGTTCCGTGATTCTTCCGATGGCATTGAGGAGTACACCACATCAGTCACTTGCTTCATCAATAAGGGCATCGATGACGTCGTCTCCACAGTGACCGTACGTACATACCCCAACCAGAAGCCATGGATGACAGGCAACATCCGCACTGAGCTAAAGGGTAGTGCTTGCAAACTATTACAGACTACAAATGGAAGCACAGCCACGAGCTGCCCAGTGACACGAGCCTACCAGTTGAGCGAAATAACTTCTATGCTCGCTTTGAGGCAAGCAACACTGAAGCATGCATGAGAGCATCAGCTGTTCCGGTCGACTGTGTGATCACGCTCTCCGTAGCCGATGTGACTAAGACCTTTAAACAGGTCAACATTCACAAGGCCACAGGGCCAGACGGATTACCAGGACGTGTACTCGGAGCATGCGCTGACCAACTGGGAAGTGTCTTCACTGACATTATCAACCTGTCCATGACTGAGTCTGTAATACCAACATGTTTCAAGCAGACCACCATAGTCCCGTAGCACTCACGTCTGTAGCCATGAAGTGCATTGAAAGGCTGGTCAGGGCTCAAATCAACACCATTATCCCAGAAACCCTAGAACCACTCTAATTTGCATACCGCCCCAACAGATCCACAGATGACGCAATCACACCATAGTGCCCTCAAAGCTCATCACTAAGCTAAGGACCTCTCTCTGCAACTGGATCCTGGACTTCCTGACGGGCCGCCCCCAGGTGGTAAGGGTAGGTAACAACACATCTGGCACGCTGATCCTCAACACGGGGCCCCTCAGGGGTGCGTGCTCTTGCCATGGTCACTCACCTGGGTTGTGTTCAGCAGGGAGAAAACGTTTTGAAACTTATCCAATTAAAACACAGATTTTCATTTTGTTGCAAAACATTTTGCTACAGTGAGCCCAACTGAACATGACCCAGGTCAAAATTACTATAGACAATTCTCAGACACTTTACCTGTAAGGTCATCATGCACTTCTCGTTGAGCCAGACTTTTACTGTGGTGTCCCATGAGCCACTCAGTAGTGTTCCAAACTTCCCAGAGGACAGTGCACACACTGTGGACATACATAACATGGACAGTTTCTAGTTATACACAACGAAAGCGTCATCAGACCAAGTTGGTATTTTAAGTGGTCAAGTTGAGTTAGTTGTTCCACAATGATGCATTACATTTCAGTCATTTAGTAGACGCTCTTATCCAGAACAACTAACAGGAGCAATTAGAGTTAAGTGCCTTGCTCAAGGCACATCGACAGATGTTTCACCTAGTCGGCTCGAAGATTTGAACCAGCAACCTGCTAGGCTACCTGCATCAACAGTATATCAACTATACCTGTGTTTTTGTGTCCCTTGAGAGTGACCAATGGTTGTGGTTGGTCCAGTGTAAAAACACAGATGTTGTGGTCGTTTCCACCTGTGGCTATGAGTCCCCGAGGATACGTGTCGCTGGGCGGAATGATGCATACACAGGATACAAAGTTCTGATGGCCTGTCATACAATGCATTTCTGTGAACCCCCTGTCTGGGCTGTAGACAGAATTCGACACAGAACATATGCTATTTAAAGTTACATTGGATTACATTGAAAACACAGAGCAGGACAACAGCAACAATGTGGTGTTAAATCTAGTAATTCTGAACAGTCTCTGGCTTCTTCCAGTGACTAGCTTTATACAAAAGCTTACTGTTAGCTATAAAATTAGTACTGTACTAGCCATATGGCCTAGAGAAACCTTGTGCGCATAGATTGTCATTCAAGGTTTAGAAAACTTGTGTCACGTTTGTGTCCCGTACAGTTTGTGTGACATCAATGTTATTAATGGGGGAATACCAGAAGTAAAACCACACTTCCACACCATAGTGTGGTTTGGTTGCACAGTTCAGTTGAGTGAATGACAACGCTAATTATGTTAGCTAGCTAGCTAGTATCCGTTAGCATAGACTTCTTGGTTTGCCTTGAAATTATGGTTATGGTAAATTGAGAGGGGCATCGATATATGTGTGGCTAAGGGCTGGTAAATTATTATCTTTACGACATTAAAATGGTGAGATAAACACATTATTGTCTTTTGAGCTAAGCTAAATTAGCTAACCAGCGGTACCTTGAGTTTGGGACCCAGACTCTTCCGGTTCGGTCTCTGGAAACAGACATAAAGGCTCCTTCAGGTAAAAAAGCAGCTGCAAGTCCTCTAACATCCATTTCATGGCCAGGTATGGAGCACCTTAGCTTATATGAGTTAGGCGATGCCATTTTATCACCAATATCACAATGTTTTAATCGTAACTTCTAAGCAGAGAAGTGGCGTTCCTTGTCAACAAGCAATCGGCCGGTTAAGTAAGGCGGAAGTAGAAAGGCAAAATCAACCTTGACCTCAGATCGCATGCTGGGACAATTACATTGATTTTTTGCAATTATATATATTTTTAGATAAATCATACAAATAACACTATCAGAATAATGTTTTATTTGGCTTACAAAAAAATACATTCTACAAAATAAGTTCGAAAGCACGTCCAGTAGGTGGCAGCAGGACTCATCTTTTTGACAGCAAATCACAACACAGTCACAGCATATTTCTGTAGACGCATCTCCACGGAAGTACCCCACTAGAAGAACTGAACCGGTGGTCTCATTGAAAAAGACAGCGATAATAAGTGGGTATTCCTCTGAATTTTAGGAATAGATATCCCCAGCTTGACTTGTAGGTGGAGTAACTAAAGTAATGTGATAGCTAGCTACATTTTGAGCTGTTACTGCTAGCTAGCTATCTACCTACAAAAACCAAGCCCGCACTTAGCTAGCTAGCTACCTGTCAGAAAAGCTCGCTAGCTATCAATATATTTGTAATGCGTCTCACGTTACCGTCTACCTGTATGCTTGACATTATCTACTTTCAGCAATATGTAGCTAGCTAGCTAGTAAAGTCCCCTGTAGCTCAGTTGGTAGATCATAGCGCTTGCAACGCCAGGGTTGTGGGTTCGTTTCCCACGGGGGGCCAGTATGAAAATGTATGCACTCACTAACTGTAAGTCGCTCTGGATAAGAGCGTCTGCTAAATGACTAAAATGTGAAGTGTCAGTATGTTAAGGTACAATCAGAATGTTTTACATTATTGTTCAGTTGTGTGTGTGTCAGTGGAGGCTGCTGAGGGCAGGACGGCTCATAATAATGGCCGGAACAGAGCAAATGGAATGGCATCGATACTATTCTGCTCCACCATTAACATGAGCCAGTCCTCCCCAATTAAAGTGCCACCAACCTCCTATGGTGTGTGTGTGTGTGTGTATCATCATGTGATTTATGGGTGGGGGGTGTACACTAACATTTCATCATTGGTTCATGATATACACACACCTCCGATAAGAGTCATAAGAGTATGAGAAAGTTGGATAAGATTGACTATGAGCTCAATGATTATTGAGTAAGACCTTCACAGGTGCAACCTAACCTATTTATTAACACTGATCATAAGATGTCCATTATCCATATCTTTTTCTCCAGGGAAGGTTATGACACTTCGTCTCTCTGTGTCCCCAAGTCACAGGAACCATGAAGCTTCGGCTGCACTTTGTGGTGGACCCCATGGGCTGGTTCTGCATCAGTATGGTGTTCGCCATCTGGCTCTACAACTCCTTCTTCGTCCCCAAGTTGGTGCTGCTTCCCCATTTCAATGAGGGGCATATCCCCTGGTCCTTGGTTGTCAGTGAGTATCAATCCCACAGTCCAGGGGCCTCATGTATCAATGTTGCGTACGCACGAAAACACGGCGTACGCCAGCTTTCACGTTCACGGTCAGATGTACTAACAGTGAAATTAACGTAAGAATGTGCGTTCTTCCACGTAAACTTCAGGCCTGGCGTACGTACATTTTTGTGATGTTTGTCCGTTGGCGACTCATAGAGGCAATAAAGTGAAGTGGCAAACATTACACTACGAACTGTTCTATCGCACCTGCCAGATATTGCTTATAATTTGTAATTGATAAATGATTTGCCATATTATTGTCACACGAGTCTTATTAGAATATTCTATTAATTATGCAATTAAGTAAGAACATATATAAAGGATGTGAAAATTGATACAACCCGTCTAGCAATGGCAGCTTTGGCTTTATTAGAAGACATTTTCAATGGACAAATCCGGAGAGAACGAGTTTTTAGGGACCACGGTGATTTTCTGGCCCACGACGATGACTGGCTCATCAGCCGTTTCAGATTTCCAAGGGCTATACTCTTGGAGCTCTGCGCTGAGTTGGGTCCGAATTTGGAAAGAGAGACAGTGAGGAGCCACGCATTACCCGTTCCTTTACAGGTGCTTACTACACTTGGTTTCCTAGCAACCGGTTCTTTCCAAAGAGAACTGGCAGACCGCTCAGGAATAAGCCAGTCGTGTTTGAGCCGTGCAATGCCACCTGTATGGGACGGCATCATCCGCTTGTCTACCAGGTATATAACGTTCCCATACGATGCAGGTGACCAGCCAAACATCAAAGCGCAATTTGCAGCGATAGCCGGTTTTCCTAATGTAATCGGAGCGATCGACTGCACACATATTGCTATAAAGGCGCCATCTGAAGACGAATTTGCATATGTGAATCGGAAACATTTCCATTCAATAAATTTGCAGATTATATGTGATGCACAAATGCGCCTAACAAATATTGTGGCAAGGTGGCCTGGGTCAACCCATGATTCATATATCCTTACAAACAGCATGGTTGGGATGAGACTCCAAGCTGGCAGGGTGCGCGATGGGTGGCTACTTGGTAAGTTATGCATTTAAATGTATGGTTCTATCTAAAAGTAAAATGTTTGTGTCTGTAATTATTATTACTGCCCATCAGGAGACAGTGGTTATCCACTAAAGACGTGGCTGTTAACCCCCTCACCAACCCACAAACTGACCGAGAGCGCAGATACAATGATGCCCATTCCCGCACTCGGTCAGTTGTGGAGCGAGGCGATTGGGCAGCTGAAATGTCGGTGGCGCTGCCTTGACAGGACCGGGGGATGCTGTTATACCGCCCTGACAAGGTTTGCCGCATCATACTGGCCTGTGGAGTGCTGCACAATGTCGCGCACAGGCATGGCATACCCCTTGGTGAGGTGGGGGCACCGCCAGATGACCCTGACCCAGGACCAGTATATGTGCAGCACAATCAACAAGCCATTCAGGCCCGTCAACGTGTAATTGCGACAATATAAATGGTACTCAGACACAAAGTTCATTTTTTGACCAATTCTTTTAATGAATGGCTTATTTCTGTGAGTGCGTCAGTGACATTTTTAAGGTGACTGTTCATTTCTTCAATGGCCCTAACAATTTGTTGTTGTGACTCCAGAACAGCATGCGTCAAGACACGGCCAGATGGACGGGCTTCAGCACTGGGGGAACATTAGAGACACGGGAGACGCTGGACTGAATGGGCTCTGGCTGCTCAGGTGGTGCGGACTCTGGGTGCGTGCCAGTGGATGTTCCTGCGGTTCCTAAGTCCAATTAAACACAGGCACATCTTAACAGTAATTTGAGTCTGTTCCTTATTAATGGGTACACGCATTTGCAATAAAAGCAGTGGATACGTGAAATCTCTGGTGTACCTTTTGCTATATTGCATGCATTTTAAAATTAAACGGTGGCTGGCTATGTATATCAAAGTTAAGGAAATAAATCTGAGTCACCTTGCTGGCAGTCCTGTAGTATATCCGAGTCTCCTACATCAGCGGATACGATTCCAGAGATTAACGTGTCTCCTACAATAGAGGCAACTCTCTGATCAAAGGGTGCAAGTTCATCGGTCCCTGTACCACCGCCTGTTCTGCCCACACTTTGTCGGTGCGCAGCAGTTCTCCGCTTAACTTCCACCTTTATGTCTGACCATTTCTTCTTCAGTTCATTTACGGTGCGACTCTCAGATCCCACCGCGTTGACGGCATCAGACAAACTCGCCCACTCTTTTTTCTTTCTTTTGTTATTAATTCCAGAGGACAGATTTCCAAATAAAATATTTTTTCTTGTTTCTACCTCTGATAGTAGCACCTCTAATTCATTTTCAGTGAAATTTCGTTTCTTGCTTGCTTTAGCCATGTTCTTGCAGGTTTCTTTTGCCAAATTGGACTAATTACCATATTTAAATTGATTTAATTGAGGGAGGAGACAGGGTGTGGTGTGGTGCTCGTGCATGTGCGCTCAATTTCGCGTTGATTGGGATGTACAAAGAGAATGTATGTGGAATGCTGCGTACGCAGAGATTCATACATCAGATTTTTTTGGTGCGTACGCACATTTATGGCTTTGTCCGTACGCAATGTTTTAGTATGAATTCAACGCAAGTCTTTGTACATGAGGCCCCAGGTGTTGAGTTATTTCTGCTTAATCAAAGACTTGAACTGCTATAGTCTTCCTGTTCCTCTCCTCCCAGGTTACTACTTAGCATCAGCCTTCTGTATGGCAGCACTTTTTAGAGCTTCTACAGCCGACCCTGGCAGACTCCCAGCCGACCCCCACATCCCTCACTCAGGTAATGTGACATTCCACAGCCTCTGCCTCTGTGTCATGAATACGGATATAAGATCCACTGATAAGGTTTTTTATATGACAAAAGTATATCATTTGACATGGTCAGTCATGACATGGAGACTTTTTTTGTTACTTTGTTTCAGAGCGAGAGCAGTGGGAAATGTGTAGCAAGTGCAACATGATGAGACCAAAAAGGTCCCACCACTGCAGCCGTTGTGGCCACTGTGTACGCAAAATGGACCACCACTGTCCATGGTAATGCTTCAGACCTGTCAATCACTCCCCTAGGAGATTCAGCTATACAGGGCAGCTCATTGTGGGGGGAAACTGACGGTGATATTGTCTTTCCCCGAACCGGCAATGGGAGGGGGCCAACTGCACAGTATTTACACCCCGCCCTGCACCTCTTCTCTAGCAGCACCCCCAGGATTGCCATTTGCCATATATTGCTAAAACCAATAGACGGTTCATTTAATGGTTTATGCCTATATATCTGTTTATCCTCTTAGGAAAATCTGCTTAATATTTGACTAGCTTGTAACTAGGCCTATGAGAAGTCCTGTAAAATGTATATTTTCTCCCTCTTGTCTCCTGGCAGGATCAATAATTGCGTAGGGGAGGACAACCACTGGCTCTTCTTGCAGCTTTGTTTTTACACACAGGTCCTCAGTTTGTTCACCCTGGCTCTGGACTTCTGCCAGTACTATTACTTCCAGCCCTTAACCACATTGGACCAGGTAAAGTCAAGAATGAAAAGTGAGGCCTTATCAACACTGAACTAAAATTAATTCAAGGAATTCATCACCGGACAGAACCCTACATGGCTTGGTTTCAACACTTGGTTTTATTTGGTAAAAGCGATCACAAGGAAGCATTTCGTCAACGTTTTTGATGACTTTCTAATTCTAAATCAAGATTTGACAATTTCCTTGGAAAGTATGTAATCAAGATCTCACAGATACCTGTCTGTCAGACACATAAAAAACACTCTCCCATCTATGCTTTGATGATTCATATTTGAATAGAGATGGTATGCTGAATGTGTGAAAGGAGGATGGGGGTATGTGCATGGTGCTGTGAAGTTGACTTTGGCCTCTTCTGATTGTTCTCTCATAGGAGGCGTTTATGGCACGTCATGAGCTCGCCCTGATACGAGTGTCTGCGATCATGGGTCTGGTGATGTTTGCCGGCATGAGCAGCCTCTTCTATACTCAGATGGCTGGCATCCTGACAGTGAGTCAAATCTCTCTACTGTCTCTCATTACAGATTGTGGTCAGAAAATAGTTGTCAAGTAAATATTACAGTTGTTGTTATATAGTGCATTCGTAAAGTATTCAGACCCCTTCACTTTTTCCACATTTTGTTACGTTACAGGCTTATTCTAAAATATATATATATATATATATATATTTCTTTTTAATTCCTCATCAATCTACATACATAACCCCCATCATTTTTGCAACGAAACCCCCCCCCCCCGGAAATATCACATTTACATGAGTATTCAGACCCGTTACTCAGTACTTTGTTGAAGCATCTTTGGCAGCGGTTACAGCCTCGAGTCTTCTTGAGTATGACGCTACACGCTTGGCACACCTGTATTTGGGGAGTTTCTCCCATTCGTCTCTGCAGATCTCTCAAGCTCTGTCAGGTTGGGGAGCTATTTTCAGGTCTCTCCAGAGATGTTCAATCAGGTTCAAGGATCTCTCTGTACTTTGCGCCATTCATCTTTCCCTCGAACCTGACTAGTCTCCCAGTTCCTGCTGCTGAAAAGCATCCCCACAGCATGATGCTGCCACAACCATGCTTCACCGTAGGGATGGTATTGGCCAGGTGATGAGCGGTGCCTGGTTTCCTCCAGATGTGACGCTTGGCATTCAGGCCAAAGAGTTCAATCTTGGTTTCAACAGACCAGAGAATCGTCTTTCTCATGGTCTGAGAGTCCTTTAGGTGCCTTTTGGCAAACTCCAAGCAGGCTGTCACGTGCCTTTTACTGTGGAGTGGCATCCGTCGATGTCGGCATCCTGTGAAGCGGGGGAGTGGGCGGATTTCCTCGTCCTTCTCGCCAGCCGTGATTTTGGGCAGCTCCATGGTAAGAAATGTGACCGTTCCTGGTGCAAAAACAATGTCCTATCCCGGAGCTCGAGTAAATGACATTACTAAACTGCTCCCGAATGTACTAAGTCAGGACATGGAAATCGATTCTATCGTAGTCCATGTGGGTTTTAATTACATTATGAAGGGCAGCTCTGAACAGTTGAAACTGGATTTTAAAGAACTGATTGACTCTCTGCTAGACACTAACAAAGAAACCATCATATCTGGCCCTGTGCCCTGTCTGAATCGTGGCATTGAACGCTTTAGCAGGATTCTTGCTCTTCACAACTGGCTCTTGATCCCCTGCTGATTTTGTATGTTTGCCCACTGACAAAGAAATGATCAGTCTATAATTTTAATGGTAGGTTTATTTGAACAGTGAGAGACAGAATAACAACAAAAAAATCCAGAAAAACGCATGTCAAAAATGTTATAAATTGATTTGCATTTTAATGAGGGAAATAAGTATTTGACCCCTCTGCAAAACATGACTTAGTACTTGGTGGCAAAATCCTTGTTGGCAATCACAGAGGTCAGACGTTTCTTGTAGTTGGCCACCAGGTTTGCACACATCTCAGGAGGGATTTTGTTCCACTCCTCTTTGCAGATCTTCTCCAAGCCATTAAGGTTTCGAGGCTGACATTTGGCAACTCGAACCTTCAGCTCCCTCCACAGATTTTGTTTTGGATTAAGGTCTGGAGACTGGCTAGGCCACTCCAGGACCTTAATGTGCTTCTTCTTGAGCCACTCCTTTGTTGCCTTGGCCGTGTGTTTTGGGTCATTGTCATGCTGGAATACCCATCCACGACCCATTTTCAATGCCCTGGCTGAGGGAAGGAGGTTCTCACCCAAGATTTGACGGTACATGGCCCCGTCCATCGTCCCTTTAATGCGGTGAAGTTGTCCTGTCCCCTTAGCAGAAAAACACCCCCAAAGCATAATGTTTCCACCTCCATGTTTGACGGTGGGGATGGTGTTCTTGGGGTCATAGGCAGCATTCCTCCTCCTCCAAACACGGCGAGTTGAGTTGATGCCAAAGAGCTCCATTTTGGTCTCATCTGACCACAACACTTTAACCCAGTTCTCCTCTGAATCATTCAGATGTTCATTGGCAAACTTCAGACGGGCATGTATATATGCTTTCTTGAGCAGGGGGACCTTGCGGGCGCTGCAGGATTTCAGTCCTTCACAGCGTAGTGTGTTACCAATTGTTTTCTTGGTGACTGGTCCCAGCTGCCTTGAGATCATTGACAAGATCCTCCCGTGTAGTTCTGGGCTGATTCCTCACCGTTCTCATGATCATTGCAACTCCACGAGGTGAGATCTTGCATGGAGCCCCAGGCCGAGGGAGATTGACAGTTATTTTGTGTTTCTTCCATTTGCGAATAATCGCACCAACTGTTGTCACCTTCTCACCAAGCTGCTTGGCGATGGTCTTGTAGCCCATTCCAGCCTTGTGTAGGTCTACAATCTTGTCCCTGACATCCTTGGAGAGCTCTTTGGTCTTGGCCATGGTGGAGAGTTTGGAATCTGATTGATTGCTTCTGTGGACAGGTGCCTTTTATACAGGTAACAAGCTGAGATTAGGAGCACTCCCTTTAAGAGTGTGCTCCTAATCTCAGCTCGTTACCTGTATAAAAGACACCTGGGAGACAGAAATCTTTCTGATTGAGAGGGGGGGTCAAATACTTATTTCCCTCATTAAAATGCAACTCAATTTTAACATTTTTGACATGCGTTTTTCTGGATTTATTTGTTGTTATTCTGTCTCTCACTGTTCAAATAAACCTACCATTAAAATTATAGACTGATCATTTCTTTGTCAGTGGGCAAACGTACAAAATCAGCAGGGGATCAAATACTTTTTTCCCTCACTGTAGCATTGACCAAAGCCCAGCTCAGCTAATCCCTACCATTGTGACGCAGAGTTGTCAAAATGCTTCAGCGAATGTACATTACACCAGGGGTGTTGGTAGACACAATACAAGTAACCTAATTTATGTCCCTCTAACTGCCCTGAATGCCTCTGCTGATCCTACAGCAATTGTATGCAGTAATCATGTGCCTAAGAACCAGATTTATACTGTTAGCACTGAGCCGGTGTGCCCGAGAAGGAAGTCCACTCTGTGCAGCTCACCCTGCACTAACATAAAGAACATGACCACATCTACCGCTGCTAAGCATCCCAGTAAAGCAATAAAAACAAGTAAGCATCCCAGAAGAAAAGTGCTCAAAATAGCACACGTTAACATATGTAGCATAAGAAACAAAGTTCATGAAAACAATAATTTGCTAGTAACAGATGACATTCATATTCTGACTATCTCTGAAACTCACCTAGATAATACCTTTGATGATACAGTGGTAGCAATACAAAGTTATAACATTTACAGAAAATATAGGAATGCCAATGGTGGAAGTGTTGCTGTTTATATTCAGAACCACATTCCTGTGAAGATTAGAGAGGATATCATGTTAAATACTGTTTAAGTAATATGGCTACAGGTTCATCTGCCTCACCTAAAGCCCATTCTGGTGGGAAGCTGCTATAGACCACCAAATGCTAACAGTCAGTATCTGGATAACGTGTGAAATGCTTGATAATGTATGTGATATCAATAGAGAGGTATACTTTCTGGGTGATTTTAAATATTGACTGGCTTTCATCAGGCTGCCCACTCAAGAGAAAGCTTCAAACTGTAACCAGTGCCTGCAACCTTGTTCAGGTTATCAGTCAACCTACCAGGTTAGTTATAAACAGTACAGGAATTAAATCATCAACATGTATTGATCACATCTTTACTAATGCTGCAGAGATTTGTTTGAAAGCAGTATCCAAATCCATTGGATGTAGTGATCACAATATAGTAGCCATATCTAGGAAAACGAAAGTTCCAAAGGCTGGGCCTAATATTGTGTATAAGAGGTCATACAATACGTTTTGTATTGATTCCTATGTTGTTGATGTAAAGAATATATGTTGGTCCGTGGTGTGTAATGAGGAGCAAACAGACACATTTATGAAATTGCTTATTCCAGTTACTAATAAGCATGCACCCATTAAGAAAATGACTGTAAAAACGGTTAAACCCCCATGGATTGATGAAGAATTGAAAAATGTTATGGGTGAGAGGGATGAGGCAAAAGGAATGGCAAATAAGTCTGGCTGCACAACCGATTGGCAAACGTATTGCAAATTGAGAAATCATGTGACTAAACTGAATAAAAATAAGAAGAAACTACACTATGAAACAAAGATAAATGACATAAAGAATGATAGTAAAAAGCTTTGGAGCACCTTAAATTAAATTTTGGGGAAAATGGCAAACTCATCTCCATCATTCATTGAATCAGATGGCTCATTCGTCACAGAACCAACTAATATTGCCAACTACTTTAATTATTTTTTTCATTGGCAAGATTAGCAAACTTAAGCATGACATGCCAGCAACAATTGCTGACACTACACATCCAAGTATATCTGACCAAATTATGAAAGACAAGCATTGTAATTTTGAATTCCGTAAAGTGAGTGTGGAAGAGGTGAAATAATTATTGTTGTCTATCAAAAATGACAAGCCACCGGGGTCTGACAACTTGGATGGAAAATTACTGAGGATAATAGCGGACGATATTGCCACTCCTATTTGCCATATTTTCAATTTAAGCCTACTAGAATGTGTGTGCCCCCAGGCTTGGAGGGAAGCAAAAGTCATTCCGCTACCTAAAAATAGTAAAGTCCCCTTTACTGGCTCAAATAGCCGACCAATTAGCCTGTTACCAACCCTTAGTAAATTATTGGAAAGAATTGTGTTTGACCAGATACAATGTTATTTTATAGTAAACAAATGGACAACAAACTTTCAGCATGCTTATAGAGAAGGACATTCAACAAGCACAGCACTTACACAAATGACTGATGATTGGCTGAGAGAAATTGATGATAAAAAGATTGTGGGGGGCTGTTTTATTAGACTTCAGTGCGGCTTTTGACATTATCAATCAGTCTGCTTCTGGAAAAACGTATGTGTTATGGCTTTACTCCACCTGCTATATTGTGGATACAGAGTTACCTGTCTAACAGAACACAGAGGGTGTTCTTTAATGGAAGCCTCTCCAACATAATCCAGGTAGAATCAGGAATTCCCCAGGGCAGCTGTCTAGGCATATTACTTTTTTCAATCTTTACTAATGACATGCCACTGGCTTTGAGTAAAGCCAGAGTGTCTATGTATGTGGATGACTCAACACTATACATGTCAGCTACTACAGCGACTGAAATGACTGCAACATTTAACAAAGAGTTGCAGTTAGTTTCAGAGTGGGTGGCAAGGAATAAATTAGTCCTAAATATTTCTAAAACTAAAAGCATTGTATTTGGTACAAATCATTCACTAAACCCTAAACCTCAATTAAATATTGTAATAAATAATGTGGAAATTGAGCAAGTTGAGGTGACTAAACTGCTTGGAGTAACCCTGGATTGTAAACTGTCATGGTCAAAACATATTGATACAACAGTAGCTAAGATGGGGAGAGGTATGTCCATAATAAAGCGCTGCTCTACCTTCTTAACAGCACAGCTCGGTCACCCATGCATACCCCACAAGACATGCCACCAGAGGTCTCTTCACAGTCCCCAAGTCCAGAACAGACTACGGGAGGCGCACAGTACTACATAGAGCCATGACTACATGGAACTCTATTCCACATCAAGTAACTGATGAAAGTAGTAAAATTAGATTTAAAAAACACCTTATGGGACAGCGGGTAAGCAACACAAGCATAGGCGCAGACACATGCATATACACACATGATAACATACGCACTATACACACACGTACAGATGGATTTCTGTACTGTAGATATGTGGTAGTGGTGGAGTGTGGGCCTGAGGACACAAAGTGTGTGTTGTGAATGTATTGTAACGTTTTTAAAATTGTATGAACTGCCTTCATTTTGCTGGACCCCAGGAAGAGTAGCTGCTAATGGGGATCCATAATAAATACAAAAACAAATACTCTACCATAAAGGCTTGATTGGTGGAGTGCTGCAGATATTGTTGTCCTTCTGGAAGGTTCTCCCATCTCCACAGAGGAACTCTGGAGTTCTGTCAGAGTGACCATCGGGTTCTTGGTCAGCTCCTTGACCAAGGCCCTTCTCCCCCGATTGCTCAGTTTGGCAGGGCAGCCAGCTCTAGGAAGAGTCTTGGTGGTTCCAAACTTCTTACATTTAAGAATGATGGAGGCCACTGTGTTCTTGGGGACCTTCAATGCTGCAGAAATGTTTTGGTACCCTTCCCCAAATCTGTGCCTCGACATAATCCTGTCTCTGAGCTATACGGACAATTCCTTCGACCTCATGGCTTGGTTTTTGCTCTGACATGCAATGTCGACTGTGGGACCTTTTATATAGACAGGTGTGTGCCTTTCCAAATCATGTCCAATCAATTCAATTTACCACAGGTGGACTCCAATAAAGTTGTAGAAACATCTCAAGGATGATCAATGGAAACAGGATGCACCTGAGCTCAATTTCGAGTCTCATAGCAAAGGGTATGAATACTTATGTAAATAAGGTATTTCTGTTGTTGTTTTTTTATACATTTGCAAACATTTCTAAAAACCTGTTTTTGCGTTGTCATTATGGGATATTGTGTGTACATTGATGAGGAAAAACATTTATTTAATCAATTTTAGAATAAGGCTGTAACGTAACAAAATGTGGAAAAAGTGAAGGGGCCTGAATACTTTCCGAATGCACTGTATGTCAAAGTAGCATGTTATGCACTGTTTACACTGCCAATTTCATGTAACCTAGGTCTTTTCAAATTCTGATGTATGCCATTCGGCCTCAGTTCCGTTCCCTGGGTATGTGACTAGTGTCTGCACACTCAGACCAGATTTTTACCTATTGCTGTCGAAGTAGTTGGAATATTAGGATGTGTTTGTAAACTTTACCATGTCCTTGGCTGTCATGACCAGATGAGCCCTCACCTTTAACCTCTGTGAGTAGATTGACAGGAGGTAATGAACCAGCACCAAGGTGCAATAGACTTAACAGCTTAAATCTGAGCCCAGCTGAGTAAAACCATCTGGACTGCTAAGCCTTTATTTCCATTACTGTCCCTGTAGGTAAACATGGGTCCTTCTCGCAGCTTAGGAAGGCCTAGTTAGTCCCATACTCATCTTGTTGTTGCACAGACCTGTGAACAAGCTTAGTAACAGATTTGCTGATTGGCCAAATCCCTACACCTCCAAGTCTCAATGTATCGATGTACGCCACCAAAAGCTATTGGCTATTTTAATACAACAAAACATATGGTAAGGAGGAAGGGCAACGGCAGGATGTTGATCAGTTGTTTGTTATTCACAGAGAAAATAACCTAACAGGAATAAGTTAAGATGATAAGATGTAAACAATTGACAATAAACGCAGAGTTGTGATAGGTAGGCGTTTTGATTGTTGATTTAAACAGATAGAGGTCCTTTTCAGAAAATAACTTAACTTTGGAAACCTGGGCTTCTCCGCACAGTTGGGAAGGTGCATTAATGTCTCCTAATTTGCATGTGGTGTGTTATCTGTTTGGTGAATCGCTTTGTGTGTAAGGCCTCCACTTGAAGAGGTTTACCTGGCTAAGTAGTACACATCCTCTTAATTAATGCAAATAAATGTTCCAGGGCAGTCTGTGATCATACAAACTACTCAAAGATGTTAAATGTTTAAACTATTTCCCTCTTGTGTGACCCCCTAACAGGACACCACCACCATTGAGAAAATGGCTAACTTCTCAAGTAAAATGTAAGTACCATGGGTTTGTTCCTTTGTGCTGCCTTTGATACAAGGGACAAGAAAATCCTCTCAGTACTTGCAGACTTTGTTGGGCTCAGTGGACGGTCTCTTCAGTTTCATGTTTTACTTCTCTGAATGGAAACAATTTGTCCATCCAGCTAGTTGACAAATCATCTCAGTATCATTACGTTGAATTTGGTGTTCCACAAGGGTTAGTGTTGGGACCTCTGTTTTTCTCTTTTGGGCCCATTCGGACTTGCATGCTTGTGCACATTATTTTTCCTTTCTCTTTCACAGAGGTGGGGCTGGTGGTGGGTCAAATAAATCCTGGCAGCGGACACTGGCTGAGGTGTTTGGCACTACCTGGAAAGTCCTGTGGTTCATCCCGTTGAGGAGCAGGCAACCGCTGACCTTTCCCCACCACTTCCGCACTCATGTGTAGATTAGTGAAGGAGTTCTGTCCCACTTCGATCCAGACGATAGGCTGCCATCTCTGACAGAGAATACACTGTGCACACTCTCAGCACCCCCCGCCTGCCTTCACCTCCCTGTTTTGTGCCATCTAAGCTGGGTGGTAGTCTTGATTGGCCAGTGGATACACAGTCTTTTTGTCTTTCTCTATAGGATGTAGGATTGACAGTGTCTGAACTGGGTCACAAACTTCTGCAAGAGTCGAGGACATGCTACCAAGTGCAACCTAGTGCCCTTTATAATCATTACTAGGGGCTCCATTGTGCTCCATTGTCCCATTGTGGAAACCACTTTAAGGGAAAATTGCTTTTGAGAGAAACTTTGACAAAAAGGAAATCACTAAGAACCTCAATTTGATTGTAGGGCCATGTAGACCTTCAAACCACACTAAATACTAACCCTAACTCCGTACCCAATACACAGCCTAATTTTTCTATAATTTGTGCCTTCTTTTGACTTTTTGTCCATTCATGTGTCATAAATCAGCAGTGTTTCTGCTGTTATTATCTGGTGGGCTGGGGCCTGCTGTTACAAGATATAAAATGACATTTTTAGTCAGTCTTCCAAATGGTTTGGATACATGCTTTTTACAGAAGGCTATATAAGTAATTATTTTGGGAAGAAGTTGGATATCAAGTGGTGGGCAAGTTGGTTTATGGATTTCTATAGGGAAGAGCAGTACCATGATTGAACTGCATTCCATAATTATATGGTTCAAGGGTTCCTTTGCTTTACTTTTTACACTCATATTTATTTTTTGAAAAAAGAAATGATGATGCTCTTACAAAAAATATATACCACTAGTAACACCTTAATTTTAACTACATAGTAACTAACCATGGCTAATCTTCCATTCACAGTGATAATGTATTTTGTTCCACATTCATTACTATCAATTAGACAACATTTCCACAGAAGTGCTGAGCTTTCACAGATATCCATGATTAAAAACATATCACAATGCTAGAAAGTCATTGGTCATCCATTTATAAAACACTATGTTTGCTTGAGACTTTTTCAAACCTCCACACTTCCTATTGCCAAATTATTTAACCTTACCAATGAAGATGATTTGTAAAATGTCCCAATGGGGAGTCACCGTGAAACAAGTGGATTGTATCAACATTTATTTCAGGCTATACCAAATACTTGTATTTATATGTATCTGCTGTTGTACACTTGGCTGTAACATTGTGCATATGCACTGATATATTACCTCTATATTTTCTGTACACATTCCACATTTTTTTCAATATACATATACTGTAGAAATGGTCATCAAATGGTTATTTCAATGTTGTCATCACTTGTTGAGTTGATAATTTTTGATGATTTGAATGTATGATAATAACGTGTAGTCTCCTGTACCGTATGTAAGACCTAGTGGAGTCTCAGAACACTGTAAGTAAGTAGGCACTGATTGATGTTGATTTGTTCTTATGTTGAATGTGGGGACAGCTGCTGTAAATTGTCTGTCATGTTTCTACTTTCTCCTTTTCTGTACATTGATTGGTCGTAAATGGTAGTGGACGCTGAAATATTTTTTTGTAATAACAATAGGGTCTTTAATTAGAATTTCCTGGTTGACATTGTAGTATGTTTTCTACTCGGTACTTCCTTCATCATATAGGATGCATCATAAATGGGGAATGTTAATGTTACAATAATGCAAAATACATGTTTTTCGTTTAGACTTAAACTATTTGTAAATGGCACGTCACCAATAGGAGTGCCACCAACTGTCTTAAACCATAGATGTATGTACACTACATCAACTGTTAGTCTAAAAAGGACCTTGGTGAGGCTCTGTATCGTCATTACATCAACTGGTCTCCCACAGGGCTTGATGCTAGGTCCCCTGCTGTTCTCTTGTGTATCTTCTACACTCCCCAACCCTCTCCTTCTTAAACTTAATCTCCCTCCTAACTTGATTACATTTACATTTTTAGTCATTTAGCAGACGCTCTTATCCAGAGCGACTTACATGAGCAATTAGGGTTAAGTGCCTTGCTCAAGGGCACATCGACAGATTTTTCACCTAGTCGGCTCGGGGATTAGAACCAGCGACCTTTCGGTTACTGGCACAACGCTCTTAACCACTAAGCTACCTGCCGCCCCATCACTTGTGATAGATGGTCCATTGTCTTATAACACTATATAATGTAATGTACCACTTCCTCTGTAATCATTCAACTTCGTACTACTGTGTTGAAATCTGCACTTTATTACATGCCATGAGGTTGGAATTTGCACTTTTTTATTTTAGTAAGGAATTTGCCATTAACATTTGCCATAGCCATTAACATCGATCTACTTACAATGCTTTTTTATTTGGTTGTTTAGCCCCCTTATTATAATTACTTTTAGTAAGTTGCTCTAGATAAGTGTCTATGCTAAATAAAAAATGTACTAGGAAGGAGAGTCCACATATACTGATGTAGGATCTTAATTTGAGGAAGTTTGCTACAGCACAAATAATTATCCTGCAACAACAGGACGTGAATTATTATGTGGATTATAATTCATGTAAATTTTTGTTGAATTGATACATTTTTCATAAGGGAAAATCAGGTCTGAAATATCAAAGTGGAAATTACAAACTTCAGAAGCCTTTTTAAACCTCAAATACACTTTCCTCCATTGCAGGAAAGTTCTCCTGCAACAGAGGGATCAAATTAAGATCCTACATCTATATTGAGTCTTGTAGTTGCGGCATATGTCTATTAATTTTTTTTAATCTAATGTAATTGACACATGATTCATGCATGTTCAGGTTAAATTACCTGTTGTTTACATATTTATTTTTAAATATAAGAACACCAGTATTTTACAGTTAGAGATTTCAGCTTGAAGGACCAAAGTTGCGCTGACTCATACATTTGGCTATATGATTCTCGCTAGGCCTTTTTGCTACAACTTTTCTTTCTCAATGTAATTAGGAAGAATGCATATATACAGTAGATCATACATGTGTTGTGCATATATCATACAAATATTCCTGACTGTTGTGTAATGAATTGGGCTCCAACCTGACATCAAGACAGACTTGAGGATGCATTAGAATGTATAGAGGCTTGAAGCTTAAGACGCTTTTGTCCCCAAGAGGTTGCAATAAGATGGAATTGAATTTCATTGAGTTCAATTGAAATGTAGACGTACGTATACTCAACATAATATATATTTAAAGGGAATGTCTCTTAAGATGTTGGTATGCCTGACATACATTGGCTCGCATACACATACATACATTTAAAATAGCCACCTACATTTTACATTACCTACACACCATTACTGTTTTTTATTGTACCCATAATACCTATATTCTGAAAATTATAATATTTAGTTAACTTACAGATAGATTAAGGTATTGCATAAGGAATGGAACATCAATGTTGGCCTAATATTGTCCATTTGAGAATCAATTTCAGGGTAAAATGTAGATTTAAAAAAGGTTTTTGACTGGTGGAATTAAAGGAATTTGTTAATGACTTGAAATTCAGTTTGAGCTTTTTAGAAATTGTTCAGTTCAAATCTATTTTGGGAACAATTAGGAAAGACCGAATTTAAAGTTAATATAATAAATGTTGGTTATTTTCTGTGTCTCAGGTTATAATTATATTAATTTTCTTTGACATTTAAGAAAAAAAACTTTGTTTTAATCATGGGAAGATGACTGCTGCCAATACACATGATTATTTACTAAATAAATGGTGTAACTAAGTTCTTAAATGTGTTTTATTGTTATTTCTTGATCATTTCTGTTAATCAGAGGTGGCCAACCCTCCTACTGGGGAGCTACTGGGTGTGCAGGCTTTCACTCCAACCCTGCTAAAACACACTTGGTTCTACTAATCAACTACTCATCAGGACCTTGATTAGCTCCATCAGGTGTTGGAGTAGGGTTGGAGCAAAATCCTGCACTCCAAAAACTTTAAGGAAGGATAAACTTAACAGACCCTTCGTCTTGGTCAGGCACTGTTTTTACACAATGTGCCTCCAGCCAAAACCCAACAAAGTATGTACAGTGAGGGAAAAAAGTATTTGATCCCCTGCTGATTTTGTACGTTTGCCCACTGACAAAGAAATGATCAGTCTATAATTTTAATGGTAGGTTTATTTGAACAGTGAGAGACAGAATAACAAAACAAAAATCCAGAAAAACGCATGTCAAAAATGTTATAAATTGATTTGCATTTTATTGAAGGAAATAAGTATTTGACCCCCTCTCAATCATAACGATTTCTGGCTCCCAGGTGTCTTTTATATAGGTAACGAGCTGAGATTAGAAGCACACTCTTAAAGGGAGTGCTCCTAATCTCAGCTTGTCACCTGTATAAAAGACACCTGTCCACAGAAGCAATCAATCAGATTCCAAACTCTCCACCATGGCCAAGACCAAAGAGCTCTCCAAGGATGTCAGGGACAAGATTGTAGACCTACACAAGGCTGGAATGGGCTACAAGACCATCGCCAAGCAGCTTGGTGAGAAGGTGACAACAGTTGGTGCGATTACTCGCAAATGGAAGAAACACAAAATAACTGTCAATCTCCCTCGGCCTGGGGCTCCATGCAAGATCTCACCTCTTGGAGTTGCAATGATCATGAGAACGGTGAGGAATCAGCCCAGAACTACACGGGAGGATCTTGTCAATGATCTCAAGGCAGCTGGGACCATGGTCACCAAGAAAACAATTGGTAACACACTACGCCGTGAAAGACTGAAATCCTGCAGCTCCCGCAAGGTCCCCCTGCTCAAGAAAGCACATATACAGGCCCGTCTGAAGTTTGCCAATGAACATCTGATTGATTCAGAGGAGAACTGGGTGAAAGTGTTGTGGTCAGATGAGACCAAAATCGAGTTCTTTGGCATCAACTCAACTCGCATGTTTGGAGGAGGAGGAATGCTGCCTATGACCACAAGAACACCATCCCCACGTCAAACATGGAGGTGGAAACATTATGCTTTGGGGGTGTTTTTCTGCTAAGGGGACAGGACAACTTCACCGCATCAAAGGGACGATGGACGGGGCCTTGTACCGTCAAATCTTGGGTGAGAACCTCCTTCCCTCAGCCAGGGCATTGAAAATGGGTCATGGATGGGTATTCCAGCATGACAATGACCCAAAACACACGGCCAAGGCAACAAAGGAGTGGCTCAAGAAGAAGCACATTAAGGTCCTGGAGTGGCCTAGCCAGTCTCCAGACATTAATCCCATAGAAAATCTGTGGAGGGAACTGAAGGTTCGAGTTGCCAAACGTCAGCCTCGAAACCTGAATGTCTTGGAGAAGATATGCAAAGAGGAGTGGAACAAAATCCCTCCTGAGATGTGTGCAAACCTGGTGGCCAACTACAAGAAACGTCTGACCTCTGTGATTGCCAACAAGGGTTTTGCCACCAAGTACTAAGTCATGTTTTGCAGAGGGGTCAAATACTTATTTCCCTCATTAAAATGCAAATCAATTTATAACATTTTTGACATGCGTTTTTCTGGATTTTTGTTGTTGTTATTCTGTCTCTCACTGTTCAAATAAACCTACCATTAAAATTATAGACTGATCATGTCTTTGTCAGTGGGCAAATGTACAAAATCAGCAGGGGATCAAATACTTTTTTCCCTCACTGTAGTTTTGAATATTCACTGTTTGAATTCAAAAAACAATATGTAGGTCGTCTTCCATTGTCAATTGAGCCTAACCCCAGGTCTTAACAACTCAATGAAGCGTTCATAATGTGTGCATGAACCTGGAATTTAATTGATGTTACCAATGTTGTCTTCCAGACGATCTAAACTGGCAACAAGTATGGAGTGCGTTCCTCAAACTCCTATGAGTGATGAGCCTTTTGGATGCCCCAAGCAAAGCTGACATACAGATGTAGCATCTTAATTTGACCAGTATTGTTTTTCAAAATAATCCGGCAGCAACAGGATTCGAACATTTAGTCCATAATGTTGCTTGATCAGTGGTTAGGCTATTAGCTGGAGGCTACATGGAAAGTGTAATACTGTTAATATAACCATGTGTTAGTGCGGGTTTTCAGTGAATTTATGAAAATCATAAAGCTCATCTGCATTTCCTGCAATGCAGGATTGTTCTCAACAACAAAAGAGTGATCAAATTCTACACCTGTAGAGGCAATTTCCGTCTTTACATTTACAAAGTAAAAATGCTTCATAATCAGTTTATGGTTACTGTGGGGCTATTCTCTAATCCAGTGACATTACCTTAAATAACCTTATTCATTTCCTTTTGGAAGAAAACTGGTGCAAAATATGCTTTGTGTTACAGTGAATTGTATAACAATGCATTGTCTGCATGTTATAAGTACACACACAATGACACAAATATGTTGCACAATACGCTCCTATTCAGGGACTGAGCTAAGACAGATCCCTTTGTCCATACACTGTGATAGTTGGTAGATCAGACAATGGCAATGGATCTTTTAATTAACCAATTAAACTTTGGTTGTTACATTGATATTGAAACATACCCTATATGCCCATGCTCAGATATGTCCACATGTATGTCTGAGTGATCTTACAAAATCATTGATGAAGATAACATAGGGCTAATTCTTACACATCAAGGATTGTCGATGCCAATTTCATATTTCTTTAATTTCTTTAAGTCATTTTATGATATGAAAATGTTCTACCAATAGTCCATGTTAATTTATTTCCTTAATCTCTGGTCCTGCTTCATCAAGTGGACTAATTAAACAAGTGGCCACCTGTTACCAGCACAGGAGTGGACATCTGGCGGAACAAAGGAAACAATTAGGGGCTTGATATAAACATAAAATCTAAAGCGTGGAGGAGTGTCTTCTAGGATGCTAGCCGTGTCTATATACAGTTTTATTAGCAGTATGATTGGATGTATTACTGTCCCAATGTGCTCTGCTCCATTTCACCAAGCCTAGACTAGGATTAAGTATGCAGTAGACATGTCAAACATTGTTGGATTTTTTAATTAGTAATTAATCGCAGACAATCTTTTTTAAATTTCAGATTTGTTTCCATATGGGTCATGTTTAATCCATGGCATATGATTGTAGCATAGAAAAGGCTGGTGATATATGCATACAAAATGTATTAATTCTAACACAATTATCTTAAAATAAAGGAAATCATAGTACATCTTTCGCCAAAACCACCAACATGTAGACATCTCCTCTTATTAGAAAATGCAAGATATTGTGCCTTCTCACATTAGAGTAACCACATAGAACTTCCCAAGAGCAGCATGAATATCAGAGGTTCAAATGTGTATCTACACACCTGCAATCTTTAAAATGACATATTTACTTGACAGCAAATGTGTGATTTAATCAATCGAAGAATATGTTTTTCATGAAGTAGACGACCATGTGTACTTGATACCAGTTGCATTGAATCACATTCATTGAAGTGCAGTAAAAGGTTGTGTGGTTCAAAAAGTGTGTTTCTGTCCACAATACTGTGTCTCTCCAGTAGCAGATGTTGGGAATATGTCTCCCCTCCCATCTCTAGCAGCTGCAGCAGAACTTTCTGCACTGGTCACTGAAGGTATTGATTTGGCCTATTGATTCTCACATTAGAAGTCATTGTAGTTGAAAAAGAAGAAAGTAGAAATCCAACTAAAGCTGGATCTCCAAACAGTTAAGCCTAATCCAATCAAGACTATGAAACGTATCGATTTTTCTTTCCAAATCAATAAAGTGCGTGGTGCGTGCCGACTGTCCACCTTTCAGTGTATGTGAGCGTGGCCCTTAACTTTCCTTTCTGCACGCCTGAACCAATGAACAAGCCTAGGCATCTAGGCTATGCGGTTTCAAGAAATAAACTTTTATAACTGCGGAACAGTTAATCAAATGGCTACCTGGACTATTTACATTGACCCCCTTTTTGCACTGACTCTCTTGCACTGGCTCAATGCACACACACTACACTGACTCTCCAACACATACCAGTGGAGGCTGGCTCATAATAATGGCTGGAATGGATTCAATGTAATGATATCAAACATGTGGTTGATACAATACCATTTACTCCATTCCAGCCATTATTATGAGCCATCCTCCCCTCAGTAGCCTCCACTGACTCACACGTTCACGTGCTGCTGCTACTTTGTTTATTATCTATCCTGATTGCCTAGTCACTTTAACCCCTACCTACATGTACATTGTTACGTTCGCCAGCAAGAAAACCAAATAATGTCGCTCAAACAGAAGGGGGAACTAACAAAGAGTCACTGACAACAACCAAAACAGGAGGGGTTCTGAAAGACACTCATGGGGGTGTCCACAGAAAGTTGACTAACAACAACAACTGGAACCTAAAAGACACCCACCATGAGCACCCACAAAATTTGCCCAAGAGGCAAACAAAAGAAAAACCCACACCAAACTTAGTGATAGGAATAAAATACTAAAAGGTGGAGCAAAACAAAATCAGGTAAAGGATTGTTTGTCTAAAAATCAAAAAGGGGCACGCCAACTAAAGGTGTTAACCCTCCACATCTATCAAGAGAACTGGAGCACTGCACCAGCCACTCTTAAAAAGCACCTGAGCCAGCACAGGTGAAACACCTTTCCACTAACGAGATGGCAACCAGCACAGGTGCACATTGATTTAGTACCGGTACTCCTTATATATAGCCTCGTTATTTTATTGTGTTATAACTCATTTATATTTTCTTACTTTTTAACTCTGCATTGTTGGGAAAAGGCTCGTAAGTAAGAATTTCACAGTAAAGTCTACAGCTGTTGTATTCAGCACATGTGACAAATAAAATGTGATTTTAACTAGTATTTCAAGGTTTCATGTACAGTATCTCTCATGTTATTGCTGCTCGTGTAAGTGCCTCTTGTGCAATACATGAAGTTTAGTGAATCAGACCTTAAAGTATAAATGGGCATAATACCTGTGATTTTGACCAGATGTTACAGTACTATTCAGAACAATAACAGTAATAAAATGATACCATTTGTAGGCTGGTGCCTAAATTAGCTACTGTGATTTACTCCAGGCTGATTTCCCAGACACATTAAGCCTAGTTCAAGACTAAAAAGCATGGTCAATGGAGAATGTCATGTTTTCTGTCTAGGACTAAGCTTAATCTGCCCCTTATTGCATTGCCATTTAATTGATCAGGTAGGTAACTTTAGGGGCATACAGTAGAGTTCAAAGAGTTCAGAACCCACAACCCCCAACTATGTTTCCTGGCATTTGGGTAAATGAGAAAGAGGGTAAATGCATGCGAAAGGCTATTTGCACAACACTCAAGGTATTATTTCCAATGGCCTTCTGTCTAAATGCCAACGGTTCAGACTCTGAATGCCAACGGTTCAGAACCACTGCCATTCATGTTTTACTGCTCAGTCCACCCACGGTTCATGTGGGGTAACCCAGCTGCCTGGGAGAGGACAATGTGATGAGTTGGTGGCTTGGAATGTGTCAGGAGTGAAAAGGTATTTTCTACTGCCCTTTTAAATAATATGTTGGTACTCAGAGGAATCACTCAACTTCTTTAGTGGACCAACTAAGTAAGCAGGTATTATTTAAGGTATTATTTAAGGGTGGGGGGGTGGGGAGCAATGCGTCACAATTCAGCAGCTAGACACCCACTGCCTGACTCTTGAGGGTTTACAAAATAATGATGGTCCTGTTCTCAACTCTGCTTCTTCAAGATTAATCCAGACTGAAGGGGTGTGTGTATGTGTGTTGTGTTGTGTGTGTGTGAGAGAGACACACACACGTACACAGAGTGAGAGAAAGGAGGGGTCTATAAGGGAGTCGAGACACGGATCGTGGTCCTTTTAATCATAGTGGTTTAAGACACTGGTCGTGTTGTAGCTTCCTCCCATAATGCAGTCTGTCACATAGGATTGGCCTACATGTAGCACAGCATGCCACTTATGACTGATCTCTCCTTGATTAGGTGTCTCATCCTCCACTGAGCTGCGTCCGATGAAGGTAGCAAACACAACAATGGCTGGAAAGAAAGGAACAGACAGTGCCATCAAATGGCAGTTATGTTACGATATGTCAGCCAGAACCTGGTGGATGGTAAGATCTGTTTTATTTCTCTGTATGTTTTTGTCATTCTCCCTCTTTTATTTCATCCTGTCTTATCCAGGCTCAACGTTGTTGCTGTGAGTTGTGTATTTGTTAAAAAGTTCAGCTGCAAGTATGATCGAATTTAAAGGGCACTTATGTTGGGTATTAGTAGCCCAAATTGATGTTTGACAATTGAGTTAATTTTTTTAGTTTTTTTGGTTTTTCTCGAAGGGTACTTAGCTACCTGTCATTATGTTAAAGCTCACTCTCTTTAACCAAACATCATTTGGGTGAATATCTCAGTATCTCTGTTAACTGTTCCACTGTATCTGTGAACAACCTGGTCTCAGAGCATTTTGTATTATTCTGTACGTAAATCCTATTCTGTAGTATGATATGTTACGTTTTGTATGGTATGTATTAATTTGTGGATGTCCATCATCCATTTCGTATTATATGTTACGAATTACAATTCGTATGATATGTTATGAATTTGCAAACGTACAATATGTTACGATTTGCAAACATATGATATGTTATGAATTCCAATTTGTTGTGGCAAACGTTAGCTAGGTGGATAACGTTAGCTAGACTAGGGGTTAATGTTAAGGTTAGGGTTAAGATTAGGGTTAAGGTTAGGAGTTAGGGTAAAAGTTAATGTTAGGGTTAGGGGAAGGGTTAGCTTAAAGGGTTAATTTTATGGTTAGGTGAAGAGTTAGCTAACATGCTAGGGAAGGGTTAGCTAACATGCTAAGTAGTTGCAAAGTAGCAAAACATTTTTTAGAAGTTGAAAAGTTGCTAATTAGCTAAAATGCTAAAGTTGTCCGTGATAAGATTCAAACACACAACCTTTGGGTTGCTAGACAGTCATGTTTGAAATTAGGCGAACTATTAGAATTTAAGTAACCAGGGAATGGCGGAGCGATTTCTGCATAATGCGTCTTTAAGTAACCTGTCTTATGTAACCATGCCAAATGTAACATATCATACTAATTCGGGTGTCCCGGATTTACATTGAATATGTTACGTTTAGTCTATGAGACCAGGCTGGTGTGACTGCCTCTACAGGTCAAGCCAGAGAAGCTTTTAGAAGGGCTATGTTTGCAATGGTTTGGCAATGGTTCTTTGTTGTGACAGATAGGTTATAGCTACAGTTCTTCATAATCAGCATGCTCTTGTCAACCACCAGCATCTCACTTCTCTAAAAGCTGTCCTTGTTTGGATGACTAAGTCAAGCAATTACTGATGAACTTATTGGAGCTTGACATTCTGAGTGGTTGCTAATGAGAACAGGGTATCTTCAAGAGTGGTTGTATTTGTGTGTGTGTGTAGCCCTCTCTAGAAACTCAATGTATTTTACAGTAATAAGCATCCCTGGGTTGGCTAGAATACTACCTCCCTGCCCCAAGTCCTATCTCTCCTCCCAAACTTTGCTTCACAACTGCTAAGGTCCTTATTATTAGAATTTTATAGCCACAGGCTAGCTTTTCTTGCCTGACAACCCGTGTTTCTCCAGATGGATATAATTATTGGATTTGCTCAGTGTGCTGGTTGCAATATACCAACTTCATGAAAGGTTTTCCTCCTTCCTGAAGAAGGGAGAGAAAGAATAATAAAAAATATGTACATTTATATATTTAAAAAATTGACAGTGCATGTTAAATTAGGAGGCGCCGGGAGAGAGACATTTTTACAATTCATTTTCTTTGGCTATGATGAGAAACGGTTTCTGTCATGAGAGCTTTCCTCGAGTTCACCTCTACTGTGTCCATGTAGAGAGGTCTGAGACAAAAGGCTGTTATACCCACGCTTTTCCCATGGTGAAGGAAGGACCGCTTGCTGCCAGTCACTTATAAATATTAACTCGATTATAGCATATAGTGGATTTCTGCACTGTGCTTTCTTAACTGTTTGATGTTGACACTTGAATTAGGATTCGGCAGTCCCAAACCACTGTTGTGCCAAACTCACTGGATAGTTTTCACAATCAAGAACACTGGCGCCTCCTATTGGAATAGAAAAGGAGAGACGATCTAAATTCTTTGAACCTCTCCTCACTCTACGATGCAGTAATGTGTACCTACTACTACTACACTGTACCTACATAGGCAGTACCATGTTAGTACTGTAGTATAAGGCGTATGTATTGTAAACTGAGACCATCCGTATATCAATAATACTTCGTTTTTTTTTTGTCATGTCTTGAAAGGATTAGGGGAGGCTGTTGATGATGTCATATCCACATTTGGGGATTGCAGTATAACATCAATATAAAGGTACATTGAGAGACTAAAAGAGGGACTGTTCTTTCAGGAACATCAACGCGATACCTTTTCTTTCATTTTTCTTCCTCACTGTAGTACAGTCGTGGTCAAAAATTTTGAGAATGACACAAGTATTGGTCTCCACAAAGTTTGCTGCTTCAGTGTTCTTAGATCTTTATGTCAGTAGTTAATATGGTACACTGAAGTATAATTGCAGCATTCCATAAGTGTCAAAGGCTTTCATTGACAATGACATTCAGTTTATGCAAAGAGTCAATATTTGCAGTGTTGACCCTTCTTTTTCAAGACCTCTGCAATCCGCCCTGGTATGCTGTCAATTCACTTCTGGGCCACTTCCTGACTGATGACAGCCCATTCTTGCATAATCAATGCTTGGAGTTTGTCAGAAGTTGTGGGTTTTTTTTTGTCCACCTGCCTCTTGAGGATCGACCGCAAGTTCTCAATGGGATTAAGGTCTGGGGAGTTTCCTGGCCATGGACCCAAAATGTCGATGTTTTGTTCCCTGAGCCACTTAGTTATCACTTTTGCCTTATGGCAAGGTGCTCCATCATGCTGGAAAAGGCATTGGTCGTCACCAAACTGTTCTTGGATGGTTGGGAGAAGTTGCTCTCGGAGGATGTGTTGGTGCCATTCTTTATTCATGGCTGTGTTTTTAGGCAAAATTGTGAGTGAGCCCACTCCCTTGGCTGAGAAGCAACCCCACACATGAATGGTCTCAGGATGCTTTACTGTTGGCATGACACAGGACTGATGGTAGCGCTCACCTTGTCTTCTCCGGACAAGGTGTTTTCCGGATGGCCCAAACAATCGGAAAGGGGATTCATCAGAGAAAATGACTCTACCCCAGTCCTCAGCAGTCCAATCCCTGTACCTTTTGCAGAATATCAGTCTGTCCCTGATGTTTTTCCTGGAGAGAAGTGGCTTCTTTGCTGCCCTTCTTGACACCAGGCCATCCTCCAAAAGTCTTCACCTCACTGTGCGTGCAGATGCACTCACACCTGCCTGCTGCCATTCCTGGTGGTGCACTGGTGGTGCCCCGATCCCGCAGCTGAATCAACTTTAGGAGACGGTCCTGGCGCTTGCTGGACTTTCTTGGGCGCCCTGACGCCTTCTTCACAACAATTGAATCGCTCTCCTTGAAGTTCTTGATGATCCGATAAATGGTTGATTTAGGTGCAATCTTACTAGCAGCAATATCCTTGCCTGTGAAGCCCTTTTTGTGCAAAGCAATGATGATGGCACGTGTTTCCTTGCAGGTAACCATGGTTGACAGAGGAAGAACAATGATTTCAAGCACCACCCTCCTTTTAAAGCTTCCAGTCTGTTATTCTGACTCAATCAGCATGACAGAGTGATCTCCAGCCTTGTCCTCGTCAACACTCTCACCTGTGTTAACGAGACAATCACTGACATGATGGCAGCTGGTCCTTTTGTGGCAGGGCTGAAATGCAGTGGAAATGTTTTTGGGGGATTAAGTTAATTTTCATGGCAAAGAGGGACTTTGCAATTAATTGCAATTCATCTGATCACTCTTCATGACATTCTGGAGTATATGCAAATTGCCATCATCAACACTGAGGCAGCAAACTTTGTGGAGAGCAATACTTGTGTCATTCTCAAAACTTTTGACCACGACTGTAGACTGTTTCAGAATGTATATGCAATGCAATCCCACACAACACCACTGGGCGGCAATAGGCACAAAGCAGAAAGATTTCAGCAATCGCTTCCATGACATAACGATAAGACAGATATTTGATATTGGATAGGGTTGCAATCAATAACTTGTTTAACCACATCAAGTCAGTCAATCATCAGTAAAATCACTGCTGAAAACAGTGGCCAATTTATCCACTTAATTAATCAAATGTTCACATAACCATCAAAAAACGGGAGTAACATTATTGATAACTTTGTCCGATACACCCTATGACTCTTTCACAATGTTCATTCATCTGTGCTCCATGTCAATATTGCTGTCTATCCCACTATTTGGCTCCTTGTATAGTCTACACTTCAAGATGGAGGGCTCTCTCTCCTCACTCTCGTCCAAAACAGGCAAAGGTCCACGAATCTGGTCCAAATCTCCCCAGCAAGCAGCAACCACAACTGCTGATCTCATTTACGCGATTGCTCTCTCTGTGCTAGGCCTACTTGCTATAGTGCAAGTCTGTTGATTAATCAATGTATTTATCAATATATCAATATACACCACTGTCCTTCTGGTAATTATGAGAGGGAAAGGATTTCTGTGTCTGCCATACATTACAATTCAAAACACACACACAGTCTGGGTCTAAAGATCGGCAGCAATGTGTAGATGTATTGCTATTGTAACATTAAGGGTGCAAAAACGAAGACGGGAGAATTACAAGCTTTGTGAAGTGTTGTCTTTTAAATGGACCTTTGGCTTGTTTTCTACTGCCAAATAAGTGACACACTAAGTATGAGTATAAAAATGACAGTGTTTTACATTTACGTCATTTAGCAGACGCTCTTATCCAGAGCGACTTACAGGAGCAATTAGGGTTAAGTGCCTTGCTTAAAGGCACATCGACAGATTTTTCACCTAGTCGGCTCTGGGATTAGAACCAGCGACCTTTCGGTTACTGGCACAACGCTCTTACCCACTAAGCTACCTGCCGCCTTTACATAACATAATGTACAGAAAATGTTCAATACAATGTCCCTGATAATAGCTGTCTTATTGGAGTTCATGGTTTCAAATTGAACAATGGACATTCAGGATTTATGATTATTTTGTGAAATCGTAGTGAATAATCCTTATCATAATATGATTCAATGGAATTAAATGAATAAACTCAGCATGCAATTTTTTCAATAGGCAACATATTTATCATGTCCATATTGCCAGCATATGTCCAACCGCCAATAGAACAAGGTTCAGTAACTTTGAGCACACTGAAGCGTTTTGTAGGGTGTAACCAAATAAGTGGATATAAGGAAAATATATCATCATTGAAAATATTTTTGCAATTTGCATACAGTAAGCTATAGGAAAGAAGACAATATACACCGTGCATTTCATGCAAAAAATAACATCTAAGTGTGGGCACGTGCGTAATGCGTACCTAAAATGTGTAAGATAAACATAAATTCATGCGACGATCTGAAGAAGATTGCGGTTGTTTCGTTGAGCCATATAGCGTACTCTTGAGTTATTTCGTCTACGTCTTAGATTTTGTCACATCTTATTCATGCATTTATCAAAACACCTCAAAAGCAATATCAAAACTCACAGAGAAACGCAAATAATCACATTTTTCTCTGAAATAGCCTCAAGTTCTCAAGTTCACTCTCAGCGCAGTCAGTGCACCAAAGGGATCATGCAGTCTTCGAAGTTTCGGTTGACCAACTTTTCCAACCTCTCTCCTTGATGTCGATTTATACGTAACCTCCCTCTTCGTAAGAAGGGAATGACAGCTTTAAAAAAACAAAACTCCGAGCTTATGAGTTGAAATCAGATGAGGACAAATGGAAAAAGTTCTTAATTACCGGTAGCCTATTTATCGTAAAACGTGTTGGCCAGATAGGCAAAAATGATGTGCACACATGCTATAACATATATCTCTTGTTTAGTTAATTTGCCTGTGAGTTTTTGCATAGTGCATTCTTCCCCTCCGTGCATGTCAGGGACAATATCAAGAAGTAACTTAATAAAGCAGCCCCATTTGCTCTTATAACGGGATTTCTGAACAATCAATGTTAATTGGCAAATGGAATATTGTTGCATTGATTGGATATCTGTGTCAAACACTTAAAATGATATAGCCTATACATATATTTTTTCGGAGTTATACAAATGATAAAGAATAAATAAATAACTTTCAAAACAGCTTTATTCTATTAGGCGGTTAGGTTCAGTGACTCTCTAGGCCATATTCACAATCTACAGTTCTGTTGGGCATTTGTAGCCTATTTATGGCGCATCCTCTGGAGCTATATTCACTTATCATTCATCAAACATGTTTAATTATAAAATATGTAACTACAATGGCAATGTATAAAACTAAATACAGAGTCTTTGGACTGTATAAACCCTGTCACAGTCCATTATCCATTGTCATTTGGAGTCACCCAAGTCTGAACCTCCCTACTGTATTGGTCCAGAGAAATTTGATGCAATGGCCTCCTCATATAGAATATCAAAGATTTCCATATTAATAAGGAAGTACTTCACCACGAGTAATTCTTTAAACCTAATTAGTTCAAATCAATAAAGGACAGTAGTCTTTACTGTTGGTAGCCTTTAGTACAATTAGCTAATTATTTGAAATTACAGTCTGTAAAAACCAAAACTTGTATACAGTTTTTGCCTATAATAATCATGATAATATGCTAATAATAATATTACTAGCAATTTTATAAGGATTATTATTAGTAGTATAGTAGTATCCCAGTATAGCCTGTAATATAGGCCTGATAATAATAGTGTATTATGATTATATGCCTAACGTGGATAATGACATTCTTTGGTTTTCCTTCTAACCACAGATAATTTAATGGGGTAATCTGCAGTTGATACATCCATTTTTGTAGGCTATATATAACTTAACGATTTGTACCCATTTATTCTTGAAGAATATAACTTATAAATGCCTCATGAGCTTAGTTCTACTGTCATACCCCATCAGAACTCAAA
The DNA here is from genome assembly GCF_020615455.1 of Coregonus clupeaformis. Classification (NCBI taxonomy): domain Eukaryota; kingdom Metazoa; phylum Chordata; class Actinopteri; order Salmoniformes; family Salmonidae; genus Coregonus; species Coregonus clupeaformis. Next base: position 16,941,810 of record NC_059230.1, on the reverse strand, counting down.
ATATAAGCTTGTTTTACTGCAATGTTTGTAAACTAAATAAATGTAAACAAACACTACATGGCCTCAAAACATGGTTCAAACTGTTTTTATATTTTGTATCCATAACTCTGGCTATGAATTTGAGAGTGGTTACATTTATCCAGCCACATCCCTCAGCTTTCTACCGAGCTTTATTTTTGTTTCAACTGCTGTTTGCCACTTTACATTAACTCGTATCTATAAACCCTGAATAACCACAATTTCTGCCAGTCCAGCAGTTTGCAGCCTATCATGTATTGACATGCAAGTAAAAACCACAAACACTGAGTAGCGAACGGAAGTGAAGGGCCTACTGAGCGAAGTCCTGATGCCGCCGCCGCACTGACCAATGAGAGGCGAGAATCCAAGTTCTAGGTGCGGAGCTCTCTTTTGGCTGCGCAGAGCCGCACCGGGAGGCGGGCGGCAGTCAGACAGGGAAGGTGTAACCTGCCCAGTTACGAAAACTCAGCCTCTTCTGGATTGCGTTCAGCAATTGAACAACCCAAAACCAATAGAAAAGTAAGACTTGAAGAGAAAGGAATAAAAAAGCCGAGGTGCTCGGTGACTTGATTTTACGCGCCTTTCTGCCAAGAATTCTCTTCCGGTGTTGATTTTTTTGCAAGCACTAGCCTACAACAAGAAAAAGCCTGCAAAGCACAAAGTTGAACGTGAGAAATGTGAAGGCACCCGGCTTGTTTCACCCAGGTTCCAGGATCCCCCTTTAAAATCAATGCAATACAGTTCAATGGTACGTGAACGTGGATTATTATTGCTATGTGTCATTTTCAAATGTTACAACATTGTATTTTTCCTATTATTGACCTGCGCTTCACCACAACCCGGTCTGGTTGAGCGGGAATATAATTATGACAAGTGGACAAGACTATTAACAGATATACGATTGTTTATGTTTTTCTTTTTCTGGTTCGGGGGGGTCGGGTGGGGGGGACATTTGAGTCACATTAATGTGTTACATTGGTCGGAGGAGTTAGCGCCTAAAAGAGAATTTAACTTGGCAGACATCCTGCGTTAACCTACCCCGCCCCTCTGTTGGCAATGAACTACATTTGGAATGTGTGGAACAATTCTATAGGAGGTTACACATGCAATGCATTTGGCGCAATATAGTTTTCTGCAACCGCTTTTTGAGATAAAAAGAGCACAGCTGTAGGGATAATTGTTCCGATTTAGGCTCCACCATATTTACACCACTGATATAGTCCAATAATGAGCCGTGACTTCCATGAAAAGGAAAATGTTAACATGAATTTATGAAGACGATATTCCTTTCCGCGCTTTGCATTGAAAAACAGGCGTGCCATTGGCGAAGTACTCCAGACTACTTTTACGCATCATCGCTTTTTAGTCTCTCAGTCAGGATTAAAATAAAACATAGTTTACTATTTGTTTGACACGAAATTATAGTTTAGGCGACCTCAGGCATGCATATTACTGTGGACTTGAAGCGAAGCGTCAGTGCCGCGGTTAGTGTGAAATAGAGGATTGGACTCGTTGACAGGCCGTTCCTGTCCTCTGTTCCAGTAGTTCCTAAATGGTGAGTCTGGATCACTAGTCCAGACCTCATAGGTCGCAGCTATGTGTTGTCATGGTGGAAAACATTGTAGTCTCGTTTATGTGGTGGGTCATGCGTAAACTGGAATGACCTCAGGTGGGTCAAAGTTTTGGAAGCAGTCAACTGTTTACCCGGGGTAGGGGGCAGAGAAGAGAAATCGTTTTGTGCTGTGTTTTCTGAGCGAGACGAGAAGGTGGGCCGATGGCAATGGAATGCGTTTGTTGGAGGGGGAGGAGTATGACTATGTAATTAAGTGAGAAGAAAAATCTTACGGACTGATTTGTTAGTATCGCGCAGACCGAGGGTGTACGGGTCGATATTCTAGGCTATCAAGTTTGAAAAGAAGAGTGTGGGGATCCAAAATTCAGCGCTTTCTATACTTTACATAATGCTTTTATGAATGGACCTCTCACATTATAAAGCGCACGGTTCCAGAGTAGCGAGATTTATTTTAATTTGCACCGGCTCGGATTGAGATAGCCATAAAGACATTCAAAGTGCTTCTTTGTAAAAGCATAGCCTATCTGCCATATCGTCTCCATTTGAACTGAGACATGGGATTGTTTGGACTTCCACAATCTCACTGATGTTCTTGGATAAGACATTCTTTACGCGGATAACTTCTCCACAATATTGCATGGTGCTTTACGGACAAGGAAGAATGGCGCGATAAAGTGATCTTCAGAGAAATCAATCGAAGTACCTATTTTGTGTACACTGTTGGCTGATGATGTACTCTCCAATTTGTCTTACTCAGGTATAGCCTACGCAATGCTTTTAAGTTTTGATTTCTTATTATCGATTATGTGCCATGATTATTATATAGGCTATTGCGGCGTGATTGATTTAGTAGCTTAGTTACAAAATAATAACTTGCACTATGCCAGACGAATATTGATAAAACAATGCTTTGAAAATTGTCGTATATCTTATTCAACGTTAGCTTATATAATGCTTATATATTGTAGCAGGATGAAAAGTGTCTAAACGCATTGGTTTTGTGTAGATTTTGGTATTGATATGGTTTTCACCTGGTCTAATATGTGTGTTGATTTAAAGTGCATGAAATACTGTTTATAGTGTTATAGAATGACAAGTTCATTTTGAGTAAGAAAGAACATTTGTGTTACCAGTGAGAGAGAAAATAAGCCAAAAGAGTCTGTGCAGTACCCCCATGTGTATTGTAAATAAGCTAGCTCCAATGAGTGCGTAAAAGTCCTCTTTCAAAATGCCGTGAATCAGGCTATCGGATGATATTATACAAAATCTCAACTTCATTCCTTTGACCTGTGTTTGATGTGTAAACTAAAACACATAAACGGACTACTATTATTATATATATATTTTTTAGATTACCCCAAATTGGTTTTGGCCTGGTAATATTGGACAATACTTTTTTTTCATAGTGCGTTTCAGGAGAAAGTTTCACTCAGTTCGAGCTGCATGTGAGCCACTTGCAGTGAAGATGAAAACAGTGATAAGTGGTTGGACAGAGTATCATGGCTTTTGGCTGACTCAATTTGACTGTTTATATTTTCCTTGGCTAAAGTAAGGGATTGACTGAGATGTGGTTTAGTTTGTGCTTAAAGAGGATTGTGCTTTTATGGTCTCAACTAAAGTGCACTGCACACAGGCCCTTGCCAACTTATTTATCTTAAACATTTAACATTTTAGTCATTTAGTAGACACTCTTATCCAAACAGCACCACATGCAATTCCAAGGCTTACCTTAGAAATGTAGCATAGGCGTACCTTAATTTTTTGTGCAAACTAGGCTTACTTTCTTATATTAGAGAAGAAGTTAGGAGTTTATGAGCTGGAATTGGTTGCTGTATAAATGCAATTCATTATAATGGAGCAAATAGGACATGCAATGCCATTATGGTCACTTTGTAAGTAAAGCTCATTTATATCCTATATACCTTACTGTTACCCTATCGACATTTATGGTGAGGTAATGGCAATCTTATAAAAAACTAACTTCACTATTATAACAACTAATGTCTTGCTTAAAATGTCCTATCACTTTCACAGTTATTGACTAGAAAAAAGTAACAAAGACTCAAAAAACATTGTTTTTATCTCAAAGAAACTCACTTTCTAAAGAAAAAGGGCTATACAGTGAAAAATAACAGCATCAGTTCATACTTTGTTAAAAATTGGATGAGTTGTTATTGATGAAAGATTTTGCCTTCAGTGTGTTAGTTCAGCGCCCAAAGTCAAGTTTTGTTGGCACATTACAGTGCAGATCAACGATGTGGCTTTCTCATGAAAACACCAGCGGGTAGTTTAAGAGCATAGAGATAACTGGGATTGGATCTCTGTGGTTTTCCCAGAGCCCATCTGCCTTCTTACACAAAGAACAATATGTGGTTTAACTCTTCCAAGGCCATTGAATTTGACATGTTAATGACCTAAAAATTGTAATGGTAATGTTTTTGCTGTTTATTCAGCCCTAACAGCTACTAGAATATGAGATTGTTTTGATTATTTATGTTAAAATTGTAATAAAGCACTTTAGGTTGGCTATAGATTTGTCTAAACTTAAAAGTATTTGCAATATTTAATTATAATTGGGAAGTGTATTAATTAAGTCTGTACATAGAATCTGCAGGTTGTGCCAAGATGCCATTTTCATTGTCAACCTTGGTTAGATTTTGGAATGACTCTGAGTAAGTGCCATGCATCTATGAAAACACATTAAGGGACTTGGCGTGGGACCGCAAACATAGTCCCAAACCTATGTCAATAATGGCTCTAGGTTGAAGCGTACTATATGTTTTTTTCCCTACCTTCTACTCCTTGCCTTTGGAACATGGAAGGTGACTGTTTGTGTTGAAGGAAAGGGGGGGAGTTGAGGTTTCTCCTTTCTGCCCCTTCAGTTATGCAAACATTTTCCACTACACTCTAGTCCCCCCTTCCAGACTATCCTTTCTCCATTCCCAGTGAAGGGCAAGTACATGTTGGAATGTAGACGGTTTGATAAGAGAAATGCAAGTGTGAGAGGCGCTTGCTCCTTGTGCCAACAACCCAGCAGTCCTAGTCAGAGCATGCTCGGGGAAACAGGAACAGCACCTGACTACATTCTATTGTGGTGTTGGCGGTTGTAATAAACACAGTGGCGTCCTCATATCTTCATCAACCTAGATTGTTATTTCTCGGTTGTAATCCCAGCCGTATTGTAGATGGTAAAACAGCTTCTGAACAGATTTGTCCTATAAATTCTCAGACCAGATAGACTTGACTGTCTTATAGGAGTCAATATGTGACAGTCATGAAATTGTGGTTTGTCTCCAGTACATAATTGTTTAATTTTGTTGTTGTAATTTTACTGTATTGTAACCACAAAATGCCTAATGTCAACTGTATTCTGTCAGCCTTTTCCTGTAACAAGGTGAATGTGCATATGTTATATTTATATTTTGTTCAGGATGACTTCTGGCTGAACTTTTGCGAAAAAGGTCTCTTGACATGACTATGCCAACTAACTTCTCTTTATTTTCTGTCTTCCCCTTGCCTTTCAGGATGAATTTCATCCCTTCATCGAGGCACTTCTCCCTCACGTCCGTGCCATCGCCTACACGTGGTTCAACCTCCAGGCGAGGAAACGCAAGTACTTCAAGAAGCATGAGAAGCGGATGTCCAAGGACGAGGAGCGCGTGGTCAAGGACGAACTGCTCAGCGAGAAGCCCGAGATCAAGCAGAAGTGGGCCTCGAGGCTCCTCGCCAAGCTCCGCAAGGACATCCGCCAGGAGTACCGTGAGGACTTTGTGCTCAGCGTGACAGGCAAGAAGCACCCGTGCTGTGTCATCTCCAACCCTGACCAGAAGGGCAAGATCCGGCGGATCGACTGTTTGCGGCAGGCCGACAAGGTGTGGCGCTTGGACCTGGTCATGGTCATCCTGTTCAAAGGCATCCCGTTGGAAAGTACAGATGGAGAGCGCCTCATCAAGTCGCCGCATTGTACCAACCCAACACTTTGCGTCCAGCCGCATCACATAACCGTGTCGGTCAAGGAACTGGACTTGTTTCTAGCATACTATGTCCAGGACCAAGGTAGGTTTGCTTACTGTATGAATCACTGGTTGGGTGGGTGGAGTTTGGGGTTGACCAAGGTCAAGGGTCATATCCGCTGCCATTTTGGCAGCCTCATTGGCTGGTTGGAGTGTCTCAGCTATGGTGGCTTTAGAAGGAAGCTGGCCTGTCATCAATGTAGATGAACACTCTTGCAAACAGGCATGTTCCTTTAAAAAGAAAAGCAACCAGTAAAAAAAAACAACAACAACATGATATGCACACACAGACAATAGAAGACAAGATAGTATGTTGGATTGCTTTTCTCTTCTGATTGGTTTGATCGTTTTCCAAATACCGGTGCCTATTTTGTATGTGCTGTGCATGCTGTATTGTTTAGGCACACACAAGTTCTCTTTATAGAGACTTACTACATTATAGTGCTGACAACTTACAAGTACTGTAATTTAATAGTCTCTGAACAAGGAGAGAGGGTTTTACTCATGGACACAGATACAGTATGTGCTCACAAAATGGATTGTACATTTTTGGATCATTGAACATAATAGAAATTGAAACAAATAATTTGATGTGACTGTAATTAATTGATGGTTTTGAAAAAGGGATTTAGGCAAAAAGGGAAATTTGTACATTTTGATGGATGTACAGTATTTGCTATTTTTATCCTGACAAATGTTAATATCAGTCTTGATCTTTGATTGGATATTTAATCTAGTTGTTGTAACAAGGAGTTCCTGCACTAGATTTTTACTGATAAATGTGGTTTGGAGACAGATGTTAAATGAACAAATGTGTTACCTAAAATGTTGCATATAGTCAATTAATCAAATTGGCAAAATTGCTAAAATAGTTCATAAATAGATAACAATGGCAAACTATATACATTACATTTCATGATTTGTTGGGTAAGAAATTGCAAATGTATAGGACATTTAAAATTGAATGGAAACTTGTAATACAGAAATTCACGTAATGCCTATAAACTCAAAAGTGGTCATAGTATTTCTAGATGTTACGATAGAACGTGATCTTTATATTGTTGTAAGAAGAGGAAACTGACAAGAACCATCATTTTCTCAGACCAATACCGCACTGCGGATATATATTCTGGCAAATAGGGTTGTTTTGTTATTCAATCTCTTAGGTATTTGCCACTTTTAACTTTTCTTTACTACATTAACAACTATTCCCTCAACCTTTTGTAAAAAAAATTATAACAAGTGTGAATTTTAAAGTTATTTAAAACTACCTGTCTAAGCTGGGCCACAGTAAATGCTCCAACGATAACGCCAACACATGCAGTAAGGTACCCGTAATGCATTGGCTGTTGGAGAGGAAACGCAGACAGTCTAGCTAGCTCATTGTCATTGCCTCCATTTTGTGTTTGATAAGTGCCAGGGAAAGCAGAAGGCACAGCAGAGAGACAATAATGGTTGCCACTGGCACCATGGTTGGCATCAGACCCTCTTTTGTGTCTTTTGTAGGGTGCCGCTGATTCTCATGTCTAGTTTGCATCTGCCGCATTTGAACTGTTAACAAATGAACAGTATCAGACAGCACACCACAAAATGTCTCAAATATGGTCCACTTATATCATGTAAGTAATAAGAATTTACAAAGCACACTGCACACTACAGGTTGTGTTAATATAATTGGCTGATATTTAAAAAGAAAATGTGTCTGAATGTTGCATTTGCCACTTACAATGTGTATACATGCAGTTACCAAGTTGGGGAATCCTAGTATTTGAAAAGTATGTTTTTCAGTTATGAATATTTGTCCCAAGTGATGAAGAATACTCAGCTTTTCCCGTATTGGCAGCTTACCATATTTATTTTTAGAGTAACCTAGATACCACATATCGAGCCTTCATTTGCAGTAGGACGGACATTCTGTTCCCCATTTCTTTTGAATGAGACTTTCAGACGATTTTTTCAACAGTTTTTTAAAATGCTGCCGAGTATAGAGAAAAGGGCAGTCTTTGGCATGCCGTTACCAGTGCCCAGCTTTCTAGACAATGTAGCCACATTGTGGTAGCGTGCGGGGTGGGCGCCATTTTGTTTGCGGCGTGCCAGGCAGGCAGACAGGGAAAACGCCAGTGATGGTTGTTAGAGGTTCCGAGGTTGGCATCAAACCCTCTTTGTCTGCTTGCAGCGTGCCTTTGATTCGTTGGTTGGCATCCGCAATGCAGTGGGCACGCTGGAAAGTTTCTGACGGTGGCAGAATGGGAACCCCCATGCTTTTGTTCTTCTGCAACTGCATGAAACAAACAAACAAACACAAAGAAGAAACTGCCAAACTGATGCCCCGCTTCGACAGAGTATGGCGTTTCCGTTAATCGTTAGTAAAAAATGATGTCATACGTTTTTTCACCGTATTCCATTTGGACTTTAGTATTCTCCCTGGTGAATAATATATGTTTTTAAATATGTAGCTGCATTCAAATCTGTTAAAATAGTAACCCTCTTAAACTATTTGGTGCCAGCTGTTTCTTTTTGGCTTCTTATGTAATGTTTATGTAAATTGAGTTTGAGCTATACGTATTTATTAACTTTGCAGGGTTGATGCCCAAGAAAGGTCGCTGGCTCAGTGAGTGAGTTGGGGAATTTTAGAGAGGTTTCTCAACCCATTGTTGTCAGGCATAGACGCACTTAGCTGGTCAAAGTCTGCCCTAGCAGCACCCATGTGCATGCCCAGATGAATGCCAGCTGGAAGGGGGTGGGGGCAGGGTGTGGGGGTTGTGGGAGCCATTGTGCCAATCCTGCCAGTCTTTTTCAATGGAAACCCACTGGCATGGGATAATACCCTTCGCCATGTGCTGCTGCTAAAACTAGTAACCACCTTGGGTTCATCAAACATTTCTGGTTCGTATTGTAATTTATGATTTTTGGTACCATTTTGGATGTTTCGCATATCAAATTCCACTGCTAGAGGGAATATTTCTGATAATAACAAGCCTGATTAGATTTGCTTAAGTCATGTCAGGACATGGAGATAGGGCGTCTGTTCATTCAGATTCATTTCACAAGTCATCACTGTTTCACAAGCACAAGGTACCATTGTGCTTATCATATATGAACACTCAAGGATAGTGTAGACTGTAGACTTATTTGTCCAAATATTCAAATAAGAACGCACACCATTTACTCAACCCAAAGCTCTTTATTTCCATGAGATTTCGGATACATCTCTGGGTCCCTATAGTAGCTAAACAGTGATTGTGACGATTAAGGGAACATTTTGAGGAAGGATTTGGAAAAATCGTATTCCAATCCCAATGACAGATCCCTCAGTGGATTTAGTAGATTCTGTAGTATTTATTTAGGATTTATCCGACTTGGAATACCCTTTTTTTACACTTTGTGTTTGCTCTGTTCTAGGCTAAGAGGAACACTATTGTTGAAATATACTCAGAGCCTCAAAAGACCAGTTATTTAATATGAATTAAGTGCCTCTTATACATGATGGGGCTGTCTGAGTGCTTCTCTTTTAGATAGCTGACTGAGGTCCCCTCCAATGTTTTTCCCCACTAATGAGTACTGTGAAAGAGAACTGATGTCTATAAACTGGTGTCCCAAAGTTGTTCATTTGTCTGATTTTGCTTTGAATTTAGATAATTTTTATGTTCAAATGTCAGAATTATTTTCTTGTAGATTTTTTAACAAATTCATTAAACTTTTAAGAAGATCAGTGATCTCCGAGTCCATGATGAAGAAAAAAAACTGCATAACTCATAGCCAGTGAAAGAAAAGGCTTGGTTGATCCACAGTAGGATCCCATGATGTCAAGGATCAAGTCCCTTCCCCTTTATCCTAGTGCTGAAAGTTAACATGGTCATAAAAACATAGTCATATTTTTACTTCTCTAAACCTTCCCCCATTTCATTTTTCAAGCTTTTTTTTGACAGTCCTGATAGGTCCTGGATCCGGATGGATTACCCTCTTATACGGTTTGCCATGTTAAAACGGCGGCTCTGTTTTACGATAGCCAGACATGGAATGGAACGCCTTGACCTCAGCTAAGAGATGTGGCGGGGTGTCCTCTGATGTTTAATTGCGCAAAACAGATCTGTGAAAACACGGTTGGCCCCAAAGCGCGTAAGTGGAGTAGGGGGCTTTTGGCCTAAGGGGGTGATGGGGGACTACCTGCAAAGCCCCTCCCCCCTCGTTGAACCCAACAATTGGGGTCAGCCGTCGTGCTTCCCAGACCACCAGTGGTCCCCTGATAACCATTTGTCAGTCTGCGCCCCTCCCCCTGTCCCCCTGTCCGTCTGTTAGGTTTTCGAATCAGTGAGTGGGAGAGGCAGCAGAAGATCTGCTCCCTCCGAGGTTGGCGTGGTGTCAATGTTGGTCGGTTGTCTTCTCTGGTCATTGGCCGGCTGGTTGCGCTGCACTGCGTGGGGTAGCGCTTTGAGCTGTGTGCCCCTCGTTTTCCAGCTGGCTGCATTTGAGGCATGGTCAGGGGCAGTGAGTTTGACCTCTGGACCTCCGGGTCACAGCGGAGGTCTGTGGCTAAGCACTACATCCCTACTGCCCCCTCTCCCCCTCCCCCTCCCCCCTTTTCCCTTCCTCCTCCTTTCTCCTCCTCTGCCACCAAGAGTTGCGGCACACTGCCCAGCCCTCTCTGACTGACTCTCCATCAAGTCACCCCCAGACTCATGTGACAGCTGCCTCAGGCCCAGGGCTCATAGCCAGAGAAGGATGGCTGGGAGGATGCCAGTAGTGGGAAACTAAATCATTGCAGACCCACAGTGTTAAAGACACCACTATTCCATGTTTTTGTTGTTGTTTTGTGGTTAGGATGACAAAGAGCTATTTTGTTAGCACAGTACAGTAGTCCACTTATTGTTTCCAGAGTCTCTGTCGGTGGAGTCAATAGAAGCATGGTTGACGTTTGGATTAAACTTGATGTACAGGACAAATTCACTATATTGAACGTGAAGAGGGATGGTTTGTTCACATTTAAAATAGGTTTTTAAAGTGGAAATTATACAACAATAAAATAATTAATAGTTCCAATGTAACAGAGAAGACTTCATCCTGAATTTTGCTAAGACATTTGGTGAAGGCTTTGTTTAGTGTGAACCACACAACCCTGTGCTGCTCAGCTCTGGCTCATCTCATCAGTATGCTGTTGGGCCTGCGGTGAATATCTCACTCGGAGCCATAACCTATCGAACACATTCTCCCAGTCTAATCCACTTAGAACAAGTCCCTCCCAGCTCGGCTGCCCACTTTATTGATTTCCTCTTCCTGTTAAACATCCCTCCCCCTTATCTCTCTTCTCTCTGCTACTCCACTATTCTACCCTGTTGCTGTGAAAATGATGTGGTCTTACTTTCAGCTACATTTAGTGTTGGTAAAGCTCTCTCTCTTCTTTCTTTCTTTCTTTCTTTCTTTCTTTCTTTCTTTCTTTCTTTCTTTCTTTCTTTCTTTCTTTCTTTCTTTCTTTCTTTCTTTCTTTCTTTCTTTCTTTCTTTCTTTCTTTCTTTCTTTCTTTCTTTCTTTATTTATTTTCTCCCTTGTTTATGATCTTACGCCAACCCTGGTGCTCTGAAACCAGGTTTTTACATCTCAGTATCAGCCGCATGTCACTAGCAGCAGGGTTTTGCTCCGGCAAATATCTCAAGGCTTAAACAGCCCATGTTACCTCCTTAGCCCTCTTTTGTGTGCACCGTGTACATAAATCTCCATGGAAACAAGACAACTCCATGTAGAGGTCACAGCCCTATGCGGATGCCTGCTTCTTAGCCAACTTCATCACTCCTTTTCACTCTCCAAAACGAATCCCAAAATGTGGCCTGTAACTGAAATGAGAAATGTGGAACTCCTTTAGCACCTCTTTGGGCCTTTTGTTGTACTTTTGATCAATGTAACAGTGCAGGTGAAGACAGGAGTCTGATTGAGAAAGGAGTTCAGAATGTCTTATAGAAGTTGACACAGTTTGTAGGCTACATATGTATATTTTTCTCTGGGTTCCAATAGCAGTCAGCTCATAGAAATAGAATTAGAACATTATTATATTTATGTACTATATTATACACTCAAGCAGTGTTGCAGTTCGTGACACAAACCGGTGTGCCTGGCACCTACTACCATACCCCGTTCAAAGGCACTTAAATATTTTGTCACTGAATGGCACACATACACAATCCATGTTTCAATTGCCTCAAGGCTTAAAAATCCTTCTTTAACCTGTCTCCTCCCCTTCATCTACACTGATTGAAGTGGATTTAACAAGTGACATCAATAAGGGATCATAGCGTTCACTTGGATTCACCTAGTCAGTCTATGTCATGTTTTGTACACTCAGTGTATATAGTATATCCTTATGGTTAAGCTCCATCAGAGTTTCCCAGGCTTTGTGAAGATAGCCGAATACATTTCAACACCCCCTGACACCACTTGACAGGAGGGCTAGTGCCGCCCCCTCCTCCTAGCTAGTCCCTGTCCCATCCACCAGCCCTCCCAAATGAAGACAAATGGGTACATTGACCCCCTGTCCCAAACTGTACATTGTACACTACCTCACTGTCCTGGCTTACAAAGACCCTGCTGCTGCCACAACTATTACCATCCACGGCTGCTGTCTGCTCTACTCTGCTCTGCTCTACTCTATTCTACTATATTCTGCTCTACTCTATTCTGCTCTACTCTATTCTGCTCTATTCTGCTCTACTCTATTCTACTATATTCTGCTCTACTCTATTCTGCTCTACTCTATTCTGCTTTATTCTGCTCTACTCTATTCTGCTCTACTCTGCACTACTCTATTCTGGTCTACTCTATTCTGCTCTACTCTGCACTACTCTATTCTGCTCTACTCTATTCTGCTCTACTCTATTATGCTCTACTCTATTCTGCTCTATTCTACTCTGCTCTACTCTATTCTGCTCTACTCTACTCTGCTGTGCTCTACTCTACTCTACTCTACTCTATTCTGCTCTACGCTACTCTACTCTATCTCCCTCTTTCCTCCTCTCCTCTTTTCCTCTTTCCTCCTCTCCTCTCTTCAACCTGCCAGTCTGCCTGCCTACCATGCCTTATCTGACAGCTGTGATTATGGATTTGAGCCAAAGAGAGAGAGAGAGAGAAATAGAGTAAAAGATCAGAGGGGAAAGACAGAGGAGGATGAAAGGAGAGAAGGAGCTATGTAGACAAACATTTAGAAGCAGAGAGAAAAAGTATATCATAGAATACTGGCCAGATAGAGCTTAATATTCTGATACAGAGAGCGATAGAAGCATGGAAGAAGCATTCCTTCAATGTAAACTGTGCCTTTCAGATCGAGAGCGTGCAAAACCAATGTGCGATCTTTATCAAGTGAAATAATAACCGCCAAGGGAAAAAATAAAGGGGTGGTGGTGGAGATGGGGGGGCAGGAAGGGCCAGACAATCGGGGGAGGTTGCCAGGGAGACGGGAACTTCTCCGTACCCCTCCTGCTTTCCCCATCAGACTCTTTTCATTTGGGACAGGCCCGATCAGAGGTCTAGAGTGATGGTAGTCTCTTCTTTTGTCTGCATGTACAGGACCCCCGTCATTGTATAAGAGTTGCCAGGTTTAGGACGGATAATGAAAAGGGAAGCCATTACAGTGTTTGTGTGTGTGCATGTTTGTGTGTGAGTGTGTCTCTGCTTGTGAGCGAGCGTGTGCCTGGTTGTGTGTGTGCTTGCGTGCGTGTGTTTGTGTGTTGGGGTAAGCGTATACTGCATGTTGTTTGTAGGGTGAATCCCCAGTGGAATGCTGGATAATGTCGTCCCTTGGGTCAAAGAAAGGATATGGCATCTGGGGCTTGGGAATCGGTGTTTGGTATCAGTTAGCGCCCCATTGAGTTGTCAAATTCTGTAGAGGCCCACTGCTCCTCCCTCACATATGTCTGTGGCACTAAAACCACTCTCCTGACATTAAGATTGAACTAAAACCACTCTCCTGACATTAAGATTGAACTAAAACCACTCTCCTGACATTAAGATTGAACTAAAACCACTCTCCTGACATTAAGATTGAACTAAAACCACTCTCCTGACATTGAGATTGAACTAAAACCACTCTCCTGACATTAAGATTGAACTAAAACCACTCTCCTGACATTAAGATTGAACTAAAACCACTCTCCTGACATTAAAATTGAACTAAAACCACTCTCCTGACATTAAGATTGAACTAAAACCACTCTCCTGACATTAAGTTTGAACTAAAACCACTCTCCTGACATTAAGATTGAACTAAAACCACTCTGATATTAGGATTTAAGAACAAATTCAGCACAGAGGTGTAGCTGAGTATTTTGACCGGTGCGATTACCCAACATCCCAACGCTATTCACACCATTAGAAGTGTAATTTAAAGCAGTAAGACGAGACAAAACTGTTAACAAATCGTATTGTGTGTAAAATGCGGCCATGACGTATATTGCCACATGTTTTCCGTTGACCTGCTCTTTTTCAAAACGAATCAGCAAGAAATCGGGGTACAAAATTCATACGTTAAAGCCATGGTGATTTACTAAAGCTCAGTGCTTCTGCTGACATGACTCAAAAAGACAAAAATATTCATGATATTCAAAAAATGTGTTCTACATGATTGAAAAGATGAATAAATCAAAAAGATATTTGATTTTCTATGATTGGGAAGCAGATTTCCCTGAATCTAGCCGTGTTCTAGCCGCATGTGGACATCCTGTAGGGTGGAAAAAGCAGAAATTGAATCCCAAATCAGTGTAACGACAGATGTCAGAGTATGTCTGGACAGCTCCTTTCCCCCTGTGATAATCATATCCTGTTTTCACACAGCGAGGGACACACATACAACCCCCCCAAATACGAGAGACAGAGATTTTCCAGTTGGTAGTTCAGCCTACAGGAAGAGGGAGATTGGAGCAGAGGAGGGAGATATTCAAAAAGTTACCAAGTATTCAGATGGTTTATTTGACGAAAACATCTATTTAAAGTGTAACCAAGAATACATACATGAAGTCAGGCATGCAATACATGAGAAGATATGCGAGGACCAACATTTGAGTCAAATAAACATAAGAAAAAAATAACATCTGATCTGGTCATTAGATTTAAGTTCAGCCTAAACATACACTTTTGCCTCCTCCACCACATGAGCCGAGTATGTTTACATGCACACTAATAATTCGATATTAAACTGATTATGGCAGTAGGCCGAGTATGGCATTAGTCATGTAAACACCTTACTCTGATTATCTTAATCGGCGTAAGGTCATTATTGGAGTAAGCATATGCAGATTAAAACACCTGGATTTCTTAGCAATCTTTCAAACTATTAGGACAAGTAAACACCTTAATCAGAGTTCCAGCTGCATATTTGATCTGCGCATCTGCTAGCACCCGCAGCGCAAGCCTCCTCTTTTCCGCGACTGAAAGTATGCATCTTAGAAATAGTTTTCACATACAAACTACTACATGACCAAAGGTATGTGGACACCTGCTCGTCGAACATCTCATTCCAAAATCATGGGCATTAATATGGAGTTGGTCCCCCCTTTGCTGCCATAACAGTCGGCGTTCCAATTCATCCCAAAGGTCTGCGATGGGGTTGAGGTCAGGGCTCTGTGCAGGCCAGTCAAGTTCTTCCACACTGATCTCAACAAACCATTTCTGTATGGACCTCGCTTTGTGCACGGGGGCATTGTCATGCTGAAAAATTGACTTCCCTCTTCCCTGCCTTGGCTGGGCTTTTCCCCTGTCATGGGATTCCATCAGTTTTTTGGTGAAGACTCTGCTGACCTGGAGAAATACCTACACACATGCGCAAATGTGTATGCACGCACACACTTGTGTGTTTGGGGGAGTCTATTGAACCAATCGAGTGTTTGTTCGAAGAGTCTGGCATTTTTTTTGTGTCGTCCTGTTCAGCAGGAGAATCTATTCCTCTATTGGATTAGGCATAAATGTCCCCAAGACTAGCGTTAACCATGCAAATTACACTGAACTTAAATTGAAGGAGATGCTGTTGGAGGTCAAACAGTTGGGTTCTTATCAGCAGGCTAACTCAAGGTGCCAACCTGGCCAGTCTAATAGCATTCATTAACCCTTCAATGGCTGGTGAATGCTACAGTAATAGCCTGAGTTATAGCATCAATGACAAACATGGAGCTTCATTGAAGTGGAATTTTCCCAATCTGATGGCCAAGTTGATCTATATCTCAAAACTGTCAGAGTAGAGATCAATCATTTTGCGATGTCATGGTAAATGGTTAGACATGGTTTGTGTTGATTTGTTGGGTCTGCAGTATGACCTCGGGATCACATAGAAGAAGAGAGTGAGTCGAGGCAATTCCCTGCCATTTCTCCCAGAGACTATGCATATGATATAACCCTCTGAGCTAAAGCCTATGCATCAACTCGGGGAGCTAACACAAGTCTTCAAGTCTCAGGCATGTTTACTCATCCCACAAGCATATGTGCTCCACCAAACCACCACTGTTATGATGGAATATAAGACAGATAAAGCCACAAAAAGGGCAGTTATGACAAATGGCAACAGCTGTTCAAACTAATCTCTCTGTAGCTTTCACAAATGGGGCCCAATTAACAATGGGCCACTGTGGGGCCCTAATCCACGCTGCAGCCATTCTGCACTGCAGTCTGCAGCCACCTTCTGGCCGGGGAGCCTCTATGCCCCACCTGTTGAGTTCCATGGACTGGACTGGAGGATGTGGGAGCCAACCTTGGCTTCAGAGTTGGGGGACTTTAGCCTGCTAAACTTAAGCCTAGGGATTAACGTGGGGAGCTAATACAAGTTGCTGTGTTCAATTTCTGTGGATAGGAATGTGAATGAGTGCTCCCCTTACAGTTTTGTACTGGGGTTGATAGAAGTTTCATTTCAGGGTAACATTTCCAGTAGTTCTACAACGATAAACTGATGCTTTCTCCGGACTTCAGACAACATTGTGTAAAATATCCAACCTCCAACCCCCTTCTGAAACTGTTAGCCTATCACAATGTCCCTAGACACCCCTGAGTGTTCACATACAGCATGTTTCCACCAGGCCACTGGGAGTACTGTTGTCGGAAAATATCTTGTTTGGATGGAAACCGTTGGATCTACTCTTAACTTACAATAATGGCTCTTGTCATAAAATGCATTGTCCTTTCTTCTTAAATATGACTCAGTCTGCGTTGGTGTTGGTCAATCCTTATTACTAGGCATATGGTTGCAACCTGTTTCTTTTCCAACTCAACTCCGGTTGCAGCACATTCTCCATTTTATGATTACACACCACTTTACTCTTATTTCTATTAATCATCAGTCCATTGAAATACAGAGAAACTATTTAATTATCCACAGTTACGCATGTCTGCTTTGTCCCAGTTGGTGGTCTCTCCGTCATCATCCAAGAGAAAGCCAACAAGCAGAAGCTTGAAAACTTGGCACTGTCTGAGGACCGGGGTAAGTGCAGACCTCGCTCTCCGCCCTTCCAAATGACACATAGAGTAACTGGTGGAATGTCAATGAAATGAATGAAATGAAATGGAAAGAGCTGGAAAGAAATGAAATGAAAATGGGTTTTGGGTGTGAGGCCCAGCACTGGCAGAGGGTTTCAAGGGCAGTGCCACCTAGTATGAATGGGGACAACCACTAGAGAAAAGAAATGTGACTTTTTTCACTCCAAGAATAATTAACCACGTCCATGCAGCCCTTCTGGTCATGGCGCTTAGCCCCGTTGGACAAAGCCACCAGTCACAGTAGCAGGCTAGCAGCAACATCCCATTTCTACAGTGGAGACAGATAAGGAGAGGGGGTAAAGGAAGGAGGAGGGTGCAAGGCAGTTTCAGCTAGCTAGCTACTGTATGATGAAAGTATAGTGTGGAGAGAAGAGACTGTACAACTTGAAGAACATTCTTTTAGTATTGCACTGCAATAATGTAGATTCAAATCATGTTCTCAAAACCTTGCTTAAGGTGAAAAAAATGCTCAAATTCATTTCTTGCTGAGTGGGACCAATGTGTTAGTCAATTTAAGATTGTTTGATTTAATAATGTTGACAGAGGGATATACAGAAAGAGATACAGAGTTTACAGTATGAAAGCACACGGATGTGTGTGAGTTCCCCAAGAGAGTTTATAGTTAGCTGGGCCACTGGTTTTGCTGGAGGGTGGAGGGGGGGTTAGTGGCTGAACATCATAAATCTCCGGAGATGGTATACTGTAGGTATCAAAGCATACCGGGACTGAGAGGTGCAAGATGGATACATGATGGAAAGAGCACCCTGGCTGGTTAGATATATGTTTATATATAGGGAGGGACTCAACTCCGACTGAGAGTTCAGAGCAGGACACGAGAGACATATGTTCCATATCACATGCGCTCTGTCACGTACACCACACGTCACCGTGTTATAGGGATAAAGGTGAACCGTCTGAACACGGATACATGGCATGTAGACGTACTGTACTGTAAACTCACAGACACTGGTTCTTCATGCATTTTACTGTAGCTTGTGCAATGTGGGCTTGAAAGTGCATGTCATGTCTATGGAAAGGGAACCGATTTGATATCTGCTTTGATGTCGTATTGATAACTCGTTGAACTTATTTGTTGTGGTGAATATAATATTTAGTAAAATCAAAAAGCACTTTATCTCATCACCTTTTCAGTGTTAGAACTGGTATAGGAGAAAATCCATGAAACAATGCTTGATCCATATAATGATAATTGTAGTTATCAGCGATCAGCATATTCTCAGCCCTGAGACATGAAAGAGAAGAAAGCCCCTTTGACAGAGATTTGCTCGCCAGTTTTTGCGCTGATCTTTAAGAAAAGACTTAGTGTTGCCACTAGACCAGAACCCCAGAAGCCCCCCCCCCTCCTCTTCCTCACTCCTACCGTCTATATGTCTTTATACTCGGGCAGCTAGGGGGGGAGGGAGTCGGTGTGTGTGTGTATTGTAGGGGTGCGACAGTGTGTGTATCTGCGGGTGTGTGTGTATAATCGGAGGGTGCTACGGTGTGTGTGTGTATTGTAGGGGTGCGACAGTGTGTGTATTGTAGGGTGTGTGTGTATAATCGGAGGGTGCTACGGTGTGTGTATCTGTGTGTATATTGTCGGGGTGACTCCGTCCCATGCTCTGACGGGCGGCGGGCCCTGCGCAGGGCTGAAAAGAGGGAGCCGTCACCTGCCAGACTAGAGGAATGTTAATGCCGTGGCCCTGGTAATGGGATTTAGTACACACCGTCTATGAGGAGGGGATCAGGATCTCCCTCTTATTGTTCCCCACTCAGGACCCCTCAATAAAAGACTTGTCTGTGTTTATACAACCACTCACGTCTCAATAAAGACTGTTTACAATGCGTGTGTGTGTGTGTGTGTGTGTGTGTGTGAGTGAGAGAGAGTGTTTGTGTGTGTGCGTTTGTAGGTGGGGGTGTCTTTGTGAATCTGCTCACGTGTGTTTAAGACAGAGAAAGTGGGAGAGAGTGTGTGGGTCTGTCTTTATCTCTATGGGAAAGGTCTTTATGTAAGGGTTTGATGGTAGCTAGTTAATATCCTCTGGGTTATTTACAGGTAACTGCCAAAATAATGGAAACGCTTGAGTAAATGAGGGATACAAAGTATATTGAAAGCAGGTGCTTCCACAAACGTGCGCTTCCTGAGTTAAACAATTAAAACATCCCATCCATACTTAGGGTCATGTATAAAAATGCCCAGTTGCCCATTATTCTGGCTACCATGGCTAGAAGAAGAGATCTCTTTGAAAGAGGGGTCTCAAAGGAGCATAGTAGTTTTAAAGGGGTGTGTGTGTGTCTTAGTCACCAGATCTCAACCCAACTAAACACTTATGGGAGATTCTGAAGTGGTGCCTGAGACAGCGCTTTCGACCACCATCATCACCAAATGATGGAATTTCTCATTGAAGAATGGTGTTGCATCCCTCCAATAGAGTTCCAGACACTTGTAGAACCTATGCTCATGGTGACCCAATGCCCGATTAAGACACTATGTTGGTGTTTCCTTTATTTTGGCAGTTACCAGGTCTATTGTCTATCTAGGTCAGTGGGTTACTTTGTATGTAGGTGTGTCATATTCCTTGAGCATGTAAATCCCACACTCATTATTTTGCACCTAATTATGCTAATGCTAAGCTCTAGCTAAGTATTGCAATTAAGTTCAAATTGTGATTAGCTGCCTCCGGACACCTAAGAAAACTTTGTAGGTATCCAGAAATATACTGGGAATTTGTAATTTGGGTGATCTGTGCTTTTTACTCAACCCTTTGAAAACGTTGTTTTTGGAACTCCCAACTTAAGTTTCAGGGATTTAATGTTTGTTATAAAACATCCACATCTATTTGAAGGTCAGAAGTAAGATGGGACACTGTTTTTAGGGCGGAACGAAGAGTATGTTAACTGGTACCATTATGGGAGGTTATGGCTCTGTGTTTGAGTCTGGGGCAAGAAGCAGAATCAAGCCTCGCCTCCCCTGACATACTTGTTCCCCTCGCTCCCCTTTTCTGGGCCTCCCTCGTTATTTCCACTAAGCGATGGCTTGAGCTGGTTAAATGTCTCTCCGCTGAAGTGACCTAAATTCCTTCGTATTCACCTCAGAAGACCCCTGCCTCAGCAACCAACCCTGCTTTTTCCCTCTTCCTATGTGAGCTTGGCTCAAAGCTAATGTATGGTTTGTCTGTGTATAAATGTTCCTTCCTGTACATAAGGAAACCATGCTAAGAAAACCACCCCACCCCTCTCCCCTCTGATCGTTCCTCCGAACGGAGCTAGCTGCACAAACAATAATAGAGGTCTTTTTTTATGCTTTTGGCAGGGTGACTTGTTGTGGTTAGATAAACAGTTATTTAATTGTTTAATCTGTGTTAAAACGAGGCGTTTGGAACAATTACCTCGTGTGGGTTTCCCAACAGCTGTTCTGTAGCTTTTTTAAAAAACATGTTTCCCAAATAGAGAGCGCTTTTACTTTTAAGGGTTCACCTCTCTAGGTGAGTGAAAATAAAATAAAGCTTTATGGAAACTGAAACTGTCCTTGTCCTGATGAGCAAGTCTGGTCAGTATTCACATTCCTTTAGAAAGCATGTCAGGATTAACTTTCTTCTAGTGATAGTATTCCTTATGTTGTTTTCAACCAGTTTGAACCAGTTTTCAAAGTAGTATAGGATCAGCAAAAATGACATTTCAACACTTCGCACCAAGAGACCTTCTCTTTAGCACACATCTCAAAGTTGCTGGCTTGGTTGTAGTCTACTATGTATAATGCAGAGAGTGAATGCAAGTGATCGTGGACATAATTTCCTCTCTTTCCTTGCCTGCCAGCTGTGTGCTATTGCATAAACAATGGTCTGCATAGCCACCTTTGGGCTAGCAGAGCTGTTCGTGGGTTTGAACCCACTCCAAGCAGATGTTGTTGGAACTGGCCCCGGAGCCATACATAGGAGCCAACCAGTGACTTCGGCTTCAGGAGGAGTTCAGTCATTGGAGGAGAGCACTTTGTGAATGCTATTTTGTACCATATAAGGGAACTCCAAAAATATATGCATGCACGCACGCACACACACATACGTTCCAGAATTCAGAATAAATTACCAGAAACAATTACTACAAATACAGTCTGCGTCTGTGACAACTAGGCCAGACGTCTGCGAGTGGGTGTGTGTGCGTGTGTGTGTGCGTGCTTGTACGTATGTCCCTTTGGTTTAGTATTCATAATGAGGTGTTGTGTAACATGGACTCTATCTCCTGCGCTCTCCTCACTAACCACCTGTGTAAACATGGGTGGTATTACAAAACGAACGGTTCCAGGGAAAGACACTTCCCTTTCCGGGCCTGTTGTCAGAATGAGATCAGTGAATGCCTCGCTTTCTCTCTTCTCTCGTTCTATCTCTCTCTCCCTCTTTCTCTCTTTCTCTCATTTTCTTTCTCCTTATAGAGTAGAACAATGTGGCCACTTGATGAAGTCCCTATAGGAGATAGTAGACTAACGTCAGTAGTTAGTTACCTGAACCTTCTCTGTAGTTGGAGTGTACTAGCGTGTGTAGATTACACATGGGGCATTGAGAGGGGTGGTTTCCTTTAGTTCAGGATGACTGCCAGAGTATGACTTGACGTTCTGGTAGGGTCGGGGTCAAATGGTGTATTGAACAAGCCCTCGGACCCTCACTCTCTCAATTAAAGTTTGAGGCAAGACAACAGCGAATCAAACACAACTCTTAAAGTGCTGGGTAGTACAGTACTATCCAAGTCTCTAACAAGTCTCTAACTGTACAAGAAAGTAACTATTTCATTTATTCACACCTTTCTAGTAAAAGGACAGAATGCACCTCAGTATTTCTGCAGTACAGTTCACACATGGTTTGTGGGGAACAACAAACATCTCTGAAGTACTGTTGAACCAGAGAGCTTATGTGTCCAGGCCCACTGGCTGGCCTGCCTCACACCATGTTCCATACCGTCGGGCTTGATATATCTGAATTCTCCTGGCATGACATCATCTGCCCTTGCCGATCGTTTTACCCCGGCCCAGGGACAGAGCATGCTCAGAGAAGTAAGGAGAGTGCACATGTATCGTATGGTGGAAGTTGAGGAAGCTAAGTCGTCGCGCTGCAGCGGCCCCCGCTCCGTTGCCCCACTCTCTCTCTCAGAGGCCCTGTTGCCAGGGTCGTGTTTGGAACTCTGGAACTCTATCTCAAGAGAGGAGGCACAAAATGGCCACTTTGTGTCCCGAGATTTGTGCCCAGACAAAGAAATCCAACAAGGAAGAGCCTAAGTAACCACAAGCTGTACTGTAGTTCTCCCCTGCTCTTATCCAGAGCGACTTACAGGAGCAATTAGGGTTAAGTGCCTTGCTCAAGGGCACATTGACAGATTTTTCACCTAGTCAGCTCGGGGATTAGAACCAGCGACCTTTCGGTTACTGGCACAACGCTCTTAACCACTGAGCTACCCTTTAGGTCAGACAGAAGGAAACTGTAGTAATAGCAAAATTATCACAAATAACTACATTTGTGATAATGGCATTAATGATGATGGTAACAGGTAATGTTTCAAGAGAAACTTTGTTGAGGGTAACAGAAATTATAATCTTGTTAGAGTAGTCATATCAGTTGAAGCTAGTATTAAAGGAGTATACTTATGGTGATTCAATGACTATGGGTAAAAGTGGTTGTATGAATGTGTCAATGATAATTTACAGCTACTCTATTGTAGCTCGTAAGTAGGAACGGTAGGAAAAGTGAACTAAAACAAAATACATTTTTGTATTTTTAAACCCAGTCGATGTGGACACAGGTGAGTGTACGTATTCCACACTCTGTGGCGGTGATGGGCCTGGCTCGAGAATCTGTTCCTTAGAGTGTCCATAATGAAAGCCATACTGTGCCACTATTATGGAGGCCTGCCGGCTGGAGGCTGTCCCCCACGCCCCTGTGCTCCCTCACTGGAAGGATGGGGACACTATGACTACACGGACCATATGTGTCGGCAGACCGCAAAACGCTGAAGCCATTAACCAAGGCCACAGTGGTGAAATTGAAAGCAGCAGTAGCGGCGGTGATGGTAGTTGTTTGGGCTCAGTGTGTGTGTGTGTGTGTGTGTGTGAGGAGTGAGGAAAGTCCTTCAGGTGGGACTGTTCAGTCAGTGACAGTGTTACTGGGCCGCTGACGGGGATGTAGTGAGCCGTAGGGGATGATGTCAGCAGCTTGTCATTGGTCGGCTCCTCCCTCAGACCTCTCTCTCTCCATCTCCTGATCTGTTTTGAGTTTGTGTGTGTGTTTTCAGCGCTGTATCTGCGAGGTATTGACCAGAAACCCTGTTTCCTCTCAAGCTAAACGGTTCTTGTTTGCATTCAGGCAGGTTGTTGTTTCAGGTCACTTTTGAGTATATACAAAGTAACACATACAGTGGGAATAAACACTTTCAATTGTATGAAGTTCTGGAAGCAGTTACTGTGACTTGGACTTGTTAGCTGCCAATTGCCACAGTTGTCTAAACTTCCTAACAAGGAGCAATACTTCATTGTAATAGGTAATCTCTTACCAGTTTAGCCTCGTCTTTTTCCAGACAATATTTGACTTGCATGTACACGTAATCAGGAAATGAGCCACCATACAAGGCCGAAAGTCACCTTCTGTTATCTTAGCTTCCCCTCTCCCCTCACTGTGCACAGTACATACAGTGAGGGAAAAAAGTATTTGATCCCCTGCTGATTTTGTATGTTTGCCCACTGACAAAGACATGATCAGTCTATAATTGTAATGGTAGGTTTATTTGAACAGTGAGAGACAGAATAACAACAAAAAAATCCAGAAAAAAGCATTTCAAAAATGTTATAAATTTATTTGCATTTTAATGAGGGAAATAAGTATTTGACCCCTCTGCAAAACATGATACTTGGTGGCAAAACCCTTGTTGGCAATCACAGAGGTCAGACGTTTCTTGTAGTTGGCCACCAGGTTTGCACACATCTCAGGAGGGATTTTGTCCCACTCCTCTTTGCAGATCTTCTCCAAGTCATTAAGATTTCGAGGCTGACGTTTGGCAACTCAAACCTTCAGCTCCCTCCACAGATTTTCTATTTGATTAAGGTCTGGAGACTGGCTAGGCCACTCCAGGACCTTAATGTGCTTCTTCTTGAGCCACTCCTTTGTTGCCTTGGCTGTGTGTTTTGGGTCATTGTCATGCTGGAATACCCATCCACAACCCATTTTCAATGCCCTGGCTGAGGGAAGGAGGTTCTCACACAAGATTTGACGGTATATGGCCCCGTCCATCGTCCCTTTTGATGTGGTGAAGTTGTCCTGTCCCCTTAGCAGAAAAACACCCACAAAGCATAATGCTTCCACCTCCATGTTTGACGGTGGGGATGGTGTTCTTGGGGTCATAGGCAGCATTCCTCCTCCTCCAAACACGGCGAGTTGAGTTGATGCCAAAGAGCTCGATTTTGGTCTCATCTGACCACAACACTTTCACCCAGTTTTTCTCTGAATCATTCAGATGTTCGTTGGCAAACTTCAGACAGGCCTGTTTATGTGCTTTCTTGAGCAGGGGGACCTTGCGGGCGCTGCAGGATTTCAGTCCTTCACGGCATAGTGTGTTACCAATTGTTTTCTTGTTGACTATGGTCCCAGCTGCCTTGAGATCATTGACAAGATCCTCCTGTGTAGTTCTGGGCTGATTCTTCACCGTTCTCATGATCATTGTAACTCCACGAGGTGAGATCTTGCATGGAGCCCCAGGCCGAGGGAGATTGACAGTTCTTTTGTGTTTCTTCCATTTGCGAACTGTTGTCACCTTCTCACCAAGCTGCTTGGCGATGGTCTTGTAGCCCTTTCCAGCCTTGTGTAGGTCTACAATCTTGTCCCTGACATCCTTGGAGAGCTCTTTGGTCTTGGCCATGGTGGAGAGTTTGGAATCTGATTGATTGATTGCTTCTGTGGACAGGTGTCTTTTATAAAGGTAACAAGCTGAGATTAGGAGCACTCCCTTTAAGAGTGTGCTCCTAATCTCAGCTCGTTACCTGTATAAAAGACACCTGGGAGCCAGAAATCTTTCTGATTGAGAGGGGGTCAAATACTTATTTCCCTCATTAAAATGCAAATCAATTTATAACATTTTTGACATGCGTTCTTCTGGATTTTGTTGTTGTTATTCTGTCTCTCATTGTTCAAATAAACCTACGATTAAAATTATAGCCTGATCATTTCTTTGTCAATGGGCAAACAGTTTTTCCCTCACTGTACGTGTAGTGTCAAGTTCTGCCATGCTTAACTTTTTCCTCTCATTCCTCAAACTCTGTGTGTTCAAGAGAAAGATTACATTTGATTAATACCAGCTCTGGGAATAACCAAATTACGTTATTCTTTACGGGGAACAAAGATCATGTTTAGTGCAGTTTGCTGTTTAGTCGCTCAGAAGAAAACATGGTGTAGCCCGTAAACATTGAAGGAAAAACTAAATGGCTGTATCCTGTCAATAATTTTGATGTCATGATTACAGCAGCAGATTTCTGGTTGTCTTTTGAGTTTGTTAAAGAGTACAGTATCTTATATAATCCACGTTAGCTGTTTTCTACTTCCTCATTCAACTTTCCCTCGAAGCCTCACTAGAATATAACCAGGGGAGAATCCCGCTGCATTGAATGTATTAGTTCAGGGTATTGTGTTACATACAGCATACTTCATGCATTATGATTGTTGGCCATTTGCATGAAGCACTCCAATGATTTGATTTAACACCAAAAATATACCAGCCGGTTCCTTTCCAAAGTCCTGGACATTTTGCTCTTGAAGAATTTGTTCTATGAATGCTTTGCATGCTATGCTGTATTTAGCAGGAGAGGATGCATTCTGCGCGCGCACGCATCTTTGTCTCAGAGTGTGTTTGTCTCTATTATTTGCTAATTCCTCCTGCTGAATCCATCCAGGTGGCTTGCTGCTTACTCATCTAGCTCTATCAGGTGTTTTACTCCAAAGGAACATTTCCCCTAGAACGGATAAGTTTCACTTCCTCATCAATGCCTTAGTAAATCATACACCCGCGGCAAAGCCAGATAGAGATCCTATACAGACGGAACTGTGTCTGTTACAGAGGGGAAAGCCCGGCTGTAAGGCTTATCTCTCCGGCTCCAGCGTCTGTCATCTGCTGCCTACAGACAGAGTGCTCTTTCATTCACTCCCCTGAAAGAGGGCTCAGAGAGAGAAAGAGAGAGAGAGAGAGAGAGAGAGAGAGAGAGATTTAAGGGGCAGCATTGTTTGTGTTCTGTGATGCTTAATCACTTTTGATTGGACACCATATTAAAACTTTGGCCCTCGCTGGGAGAACTTATTGACTGGAGGGTGAGCGTGAGCGCATGCACACACACACATGACAGACAGCTTATGGTAGACTTGAGGGGGGAAATGGTTGGAGGTGACTTCTGCTCCCACTGGCTTTGTGCAAGCAGGGAGAAAGGGGGGAGAGAGACAAAAGATGAACATCACAGGCTTCTGGTACAGAGTTCATGGGCTCCACTCGAAATTAAATTGGGTTTTCTAAGTGTGTCACTATCACTTGAAACAGTCCTTATTGGGAGAAGCTATAACATCAGGGAAAGCTTTCTGAAGAATTTTAAGACATGTTGGCCTTTGGCTTTGGTGGGTCTACCTAGAATACTTCACTGCCTATTTTCATGGATTATTATTGAGAGAAAAGTCTTGCATTTCCGTCTTAAAATTATTTTTCCCACGAGCCATGGGTATGACAGAGTCTTCCCCACCACTTTCCTTCCTTCCCACACAACCTCTTCCTCAATCTCCATTACGCTTAAGGACTGATTACACATATGTTTACATATTCCATAGAGCTCTGAGAGAGGAGAAAAAACACTTCTGATGCTTATCCCCTAGCCACAATGTGGAAACCACTAACATAGAACATAAACCAAGGGTTGCAGCAGCCCTTTCATGTCTTAAGTGCCAGTGGTGGGTGTTTGGCTTGTACCTTGATAGGCAGGCTTAGGGAAGGGGTGGCATGGTATTGTTTGATGTTGTAGGCTAACCTTAAGAACAGGTTGCTTTAAGCAGACAAGGGTGCCCACGTGGACGATACTATTCAAATTACTTTTGATTGTGAATGTAAGGGTTGTATCCTTTGTACAAATGCTTGATATATATACTGTAACTTAGACATGGTCAGTGTTTTGGAATGAGCATATGCAACGGGAGAGGTTTTGATATGAAAGTTGATTAACGATTCACACACATTGTGAATCTAAAGAATGGCTCTCATAAAGTATGTGCTGGCCTACTCAAAGGGGGACATGTCTTTACTAATGCTGTTCCTCCGGTTGGTACAGTCATGTCACTTTCTGTAGTGCAGTGTGGTTTGCAGGCCCTTAGCAGTAAATGTGTCACAGCGAAATATCACCTGTCCTAAAAATACCCCCTCACACGCGTGTTTCTCATTCGCATAGCCCCCTGTTTGGATCAGAGAGTTTCTTCTTCCTAGGCCACTCCAGACCAGTTCTGCACAGCTGTGGATGAGATTCGACTGCTAAAACCATCAAGACATTGAATGTCGAAAACATGTTCTGGTCGGGAAACATCGCACCCCGTGAAAACCTGCAGTTTTGGACGCGGCAACAGACGTTTTTTTGCCGTTGTTCTTTTGAAGATTTGCTTTGTTACTGCATGTTTTAACCCTTCTAAGGCTATGCAATACATTCCCATACATAGGCCTACAGTCTATAGCTAAGCCAGGTTTAAAATTCCCACATAGCTCGCACAGCGCACCACCACACCCCTGTTTTAATGAAGTACAGATGAGAATAAGTGTGACGTTCCACCTAGAGCTCCGTACAAGTCAACCAGATTATGCTGCAGTTGACAAAATCAAATTAGGTAAATTAGGTAACATTGTTTATCGCTTCAACATTTCCCACCAAACTGGGAAGGTTTCTAATTTAACAAACCTAATTTAACCCTGTGTGCTAAAGCTGTATTCAATTGCCATCAATGTTTTATATCAGTAGCCATTATCTCAAATGGACATATTTGGGGCTTCCTATTCAAGTGCAATTTTCTTGCCTCTCAGCTCTCATTGTATACCTTCCCCAGAGCATAGGACATCTTGATGCTATATTTAAAAAAAAAAACGTTTTATCCTCTCTCTCCCTACACCATAGAACACTAGTCTGCTAGTGACGAGTTAGCCTAATAAATATAAACCTAATCCACTAAGTGTGTGAGCTCATCCCTCTTAATTTGTTTGCTGCTTCTTCCTCCAACGAGGATATCCTCAAGTGACGCTCTAAGCCATGGCGTCAACAACCCCAAGTGACTGTCTAATACTCTGTCAGATTCTCCTCTAGCCTCTTGATGATTGTCTCTCGCCTTTCATTGTGTTTGATGGGCTATATTTTCCTCATCTCGTTCTCCAAAGACTCCTGATAAGGCGGCCATCTTAAGTGTGCAGCAACATTAGCTGTCTGACTCGGGTTTAGTTTACTACTTATTTACCCACATGGGCAAAGCCTAGCCCAACTTTAATTATGAGTGACCCACTTCCAGATATGTTAATTTGTTTTTAAAAACTCAAATGATTTACTGTCTAGAGATGACGACAGCTGTCCTGTAATGCTCCTTAGCATTTCATGCTAGTTTGTGGCTACTCAGCGTTTAGGATTTACAGTGCATTCGGAAAGTATTCAGACCCATTGACTTTTTCCACATTTTGTTACTTTACAGCCTTATTGTAAAATAGATTAAATAAATAAAAATCCTCATCAATCTACACACAATACTCCTTAATGACAAAGCGAAAACAGGTTTATAGATTTTTTTGCATATATATTTTAAATAAAAAACAGAAATACCTTATTTACATAAGTATTCAGACCCTTTGCTAAGAGTCTCGAAATTTAGCTCAGGTGCATCCTGTTCATCCTTGAGATGTTTCTACAACTTGATTGGTGTCCACCTGTGGTAAATTCAATTGATTGGACATGATTTGGAAAGGCACACACCTGTCTATATAAGATCCCACAGTTGACAGTGCATGTCAGAGCAAAAACCAAGCCATGAGGTTGAAGGAATTGTCCGTACAGCTCCGAGACAGGATTGTGTCGAGGCACAGATCTGGGGAAGGGTACCAAAAAATGTCTGCAGCATTGAAGGTCCCCAACAACACAGTGGCCTCCATCATTCTTAAATGGAATAAGTTTTGAACCACCAAGACTCTTCCTAGAGTTGGCCGCCCAGCCAAACTGAGCAATCGGGGGAGAAGGGCCTTGGTCAGGGAGGTGACCAAGAACCCGATGGTCGCTCTGACTGAGCTCCAGAGTTCCTCTGTGGGGATGGGAGAACCTTCCAGAAGGACAATCATCTCTGCAGCACTCCACCAATCAGGCATTTATGGTAGAGTGGCCAGACAGAAGCCAATCCTCAGTAAAATGCATGACAGCTCCCTTGGAGTTTGCCAAGAGGCACCTAAAGGACTCTGACCATGAGAAACAAGATTATCTGGTCTGTTGTTACCAAGATTGAAGTATTTGGCCTGAATGCCAAGCGTCACGTCTGGAGGAAACCTGGCACCATCCCTACGGTGAAGCATGTTGGTGGCAGCATCATGCTGTGGGGATGTTTTTCAGCGGCAGGGACTGGAAGACTTGTCCAGATCGAGGGAAAGATGAATGGAGCAAAATACAGAGAGATCCTTGATGAAAACCTGCTCCAGAGTGCTCAGGACCTCAGACTGAGGTGAAGGTTCACCTTCCAACAGGACAACGACCCTAAGCACACAGCCAAGACAACGCAGGAGCGGCTTCGGGACAAGTCTCTGAATGTCCTTGAGTGGCCCAGCCAGAGCCCAGACTTGAACCCGATCTAACATCTCTGGATAGACCTGACAATAGCTGTGCAGTGACACTCCCCATCCAACCTGACAGAGCTTGAGAGGAGCTGCAGAGAAGAATGGGAGAAACTCCCCAAATACAGGTGCGACAAGCTTGTAGCGTCATACCCAAGAAGACTTGAGGCTGTAATCGCTGCTTTTTTTTAATGTTTTTTTTTTTAGTCATTTTTAGCAGACGCTCTTATCCAGAGCGACTTACATTTTTTTTAAAAATGTTTTGTTTTTTTATACTGGCCCCCCGTGGGAATCGAACCTACAACCCTGGCGTTGCAAACGCCATGCTCTACCAACTGAGCTACATCCCTGCCGGCCATTCCCTCCCCTACCCTGGACGAATTGTGCGCCGCCCCATGGGTCTCCCGGTCGTGGCCAGCTACGACAGAGCCTGGATTCGAACCAGGATCTCTAGTGCCACAGCTAGCACTGCGATGCAGCGCCTTAGACCACTGCGCCACTCGGGAGACTATGCTTCAACAATGTACTGAGTAAAGGGTCTGAATACTTATGTAAATGTGATATTTCAGTTGTTTTCTTTTTATATATGTGCAACAATTTATAAAAACCTGTTTTTGCTTTGTCATTATGGGGTATTGTGTGTAGATTGATGAGGGAAAAATGTCATTTAATACATTTTAGAATAAGGCTGTAACGTAACAAACTGTGGAAAAAGTCAAGGGTTCTGCACTGTAGGCCTCTCTATACAAGCTTTGACTTGTCTGATGTTTGGAAACCTAATCTGTAGTAAAGCATGAAAAGAGCTCCTTTTATGAGGTGATAATGGACTGCTAATTCTTCTGGAAGCTAAGCAGAGTGACCAATTGTTCAGTCAACGGTTTTATGACCTATTTGACTTATGACATTTTTACATTTTACATTTTAGTCATTTAGCAGACGCTCTTATCCAGAGCGACTTACAGTTAGTGAGTGCATACATTTTCATATGACCCTGTCCACACCAGGGTTAAACAGGGCAGCACCTTGTCTTTTCAATTTCACGTCTCCTCTCTGTGTGTTTTTTGGAATGTGTTGTCTCGCTTTTATGGAACAGCAAAGTACATGTTGGCTGTTGCATTGTTTTTATCACCTGCAATACCGAAACACCAACAGAAAAATAAAGCAGCTATTGTAATGCATTGTTGTGCTCTAGGCTGTGGTATTAAAATTATGAATAGGTGATATGCTCAAACCAGATACCAAATCCTCTCTATCTGATAAATGGGTCTAATTTAGCAGAAAATAAGGTCTATGCGAGTTCTATTGGTGGCCCTTTGACTTTGGTGACAGTCCCTTTTCCTAAAAAGTATTCCAGAGGCTCTTGGCCTCAATATACTATTATACTATCTCACCACGTTTGGATCTGTTGCCTTTTCCTTCCTTCGTCGGCACACACCACAAATCGTATCGACTTCATTTAGCTATTAGCCCTGTCATCCTCCCCCTTGTTTCCAGACCGATGCATTTACTGGTAGTTGTTGTGTTTATGGTTTCCCCTGACCAAAACGTGCATAAAGAGCATCGGCGGATTAAACGAGACGTGATTTAGTGGCCTCATCACAATGCCGTGTGGCGGTGCTGTTCCGGCAGCCAGCTTCCTACCTTTGTGTGGACGGGGTCCCAGGGGTGCGGCAAGAGGATACATGGCCCGCGCTCCTGGCTCTGAGGAGGGGAAGGAAGCTCGGTGTCAAAGGCGCTCGGCAGTCGCTCCCCCTATTATCTGGGCAAGAGACACTCGCTCCTCCATAGTCCAGCAACACTAGGGCTTTCCATTGTATGGTTGAGGACAAGTCCAATATAATTTTTAAAGTTGATACTGAAGTCATTTTTATAAATCTTAAAGTTTATGAAAACGTACATCTCGACAATACTTAGTATAATTTGTTTAAATTTGAACCGTTTCTTTGTGGCCAATCGTCAGGCCCTAAACTCTGGCTCCTCCTCATACTGTTGCTTCTCTGCACAGGCCCTCCTTCTGTAACCTTGAGAGGAGAGAAGCCTGTGCAGGCCCCAAGTTCAACGAGTGCATGAGGCATATTTTCGCTGAACGTGCCTGGGCCACCCCCCTTCCAAAGCTCGAACCCCCCCACCTCCTTCCTTCCCTCCCTCCCTCCATCCCTCCTTCCATACATACTTTTCCCCCTTCCTCCTCCTAAAACATGTAGACATATCCTTTCACAGTCTCCACAAAGGGAATACAATATGTGTAAAAAATTATTCCATATGATCTGTGGAATTCTCTCTCAATTGATAATAAAGCCTGCCTTGCCTGTACTGTTCTGTTCTTTGTGTGTAAGCTATGACTCGCTGACTTGCTTGTATAGTAGCTTACAGTTGAAGTCGGAGGTTTACATACACTTAGGTTGGAGTCATTAAAACTTGTTTTTCAACCACTCCACAAATTACTTGTTAACAAACTATAGTTTTGGCAAGTCGGTTAGGACATCTACTTTGTGCATGACACAAGTAATTTTTCCAACAATTGTTTACAGACAGATTATTTCACTTATAATTCACTGTATCACAATTCCAGTGGGTCAGAAGTTTACATACACTAAGTTGACTGTGCCAGTAAACAGCTTGGAAAATTCCAGAAAATGATGTCATGGCTTTAGAAGCTTCTGATAAGCTAATTGACATCATTTGAGTCAATTAGAGGTGTACCTGTGGATGTATTTCAAGGCCTCTTTGCTTGACATCATGGGAAAATCTAAAGAAATTAGCCAAGACCTCAGAAAATAAATGGTAGACCTCCACAAGTCTGGTTCATCCTTGGGAGCAATTTCCAAACTACTGAAGGTACCACGTTCATCTGTACAAACAATAGTACGCAAGTATAAACACCATGGGACCACGCAGCCGTCATACCACTCAGGAAGGAGACGCGTTCTGTCTCCTAGAGATTAACGTACTTTGGTGCGAAAAGTGCAAATCAATCCCAGAACAACAGCAAAGGACCTTGTGAAGATGCTGGAGGAAACAGGTACAAAAGTATCTATATCCACAGTAAAACGAGTCCAATATCGACATAACCTGAAAGGCCGCTCAGCAAGGAAGAAGCAACCGCCATAAAAAAGCCAGACTACGGTTTGCAACTGCACATGGGGACAAAGATTGTACTTTTTGGAGAAATGTCCTCTGGTCTTGATGAAACAAAAATAGAACTGTTTGGCCATAATGACCATCGTTATGTTTGGAGGAACAAGGGGGTGCCTTGCAAGCCGAAGAACACCATCCCAACCGTGAAGCACGGGGGTGGCAGCATCATGCTGTGGGGGTGCTTTGCTGCAGGAGGGACTGGTGCACTTCACAAAATAGATGTCATCATGAGGAAGGAAAATTATGTGGATATATTGAAGCAACATCTCAAGACATCAGTCAGGAAGTTAAAGCTTGGTCGCAAATGGGTCTTCCAAATGGACAATGAACCCAAGCATACTTCCAAAGTTGTGGCAAAATGTCTTAAGGACAACAAAGTCAAGGTATTGGAGTGGCCATCACAAAGCCCTGACCTCAAACCTATATCAAATTTGTGGGCAGAACTGAAAAAGCGTGTGCGAGCAAGGAGGCCTACAAACCTGACTCAGTTACACCAGCTCTGTCAGCAGGAATGGGCCAAACTTCACCCAACTTATTGTAGGATGCGTGTGGAAGGCTACCCGAAACGTTTGACCCAAGTTAAACAATTTAAAGGCAATGCTACCAAATACTAATTGAGTGTATGTAAACTTCTGACTCACTGGGAATGTGATGAAATAAATAAAAGCTTAAATAAATCATTCTCTCTACTATTATTCTGACGTTTCACATTCTTAAAATAAAATGGTGATCCTAACTGACCGGGAATTTTTACTAGGATTAAATGTCAGGAATTGTGAAAAACTGAGTTTAAATGTATTTGGCTAAGGTGTATGTAAACATCCGACTTCAACTGTATATACCTTTAAATGGTTTATCTTGGGTCAAACGTTTCGGGTAGCTTTCCACACGCATCCCACAATAAATTGGGTGAATTTTGGCCCATTCCTCCTGACAGAGCTGGTGTAACTGAGTCAGGTTTGTAGGCCTCCTTGCTCGCACACGCTTTTTCAGTTCTGCCCACAAATCTTCTATAGGATTGAGGTCAGGGCTTTGTGATGGCCACTCCAATAACTTGACTTTGCAGTCCTTAAGACATTTTGCCACAACTTTGAAAGTATGCTTGGGGTCATTGTCCATTTGGAAGACCCATTTGCGACCAAGCTTTAACTTCCTGACTGATGTCTTGAGATGTTGCTTCAATATATCCACATAATTTTCCTTCCTCATGATGCCATCTATTTTGTGAAGTGCACCAGTCCCCTCCTGCAGCAAAGCACCCCCACAGCATGATGCTGCCACCCCCGTGCTTCACAGTTGGGATGGTGTTCTTCGGCTTGCAAGTCCCACTTTTTCCTCCATACAGTGAGGGAAAAAAGTATTTGATCCCCTGCTGATTTTGTACGTTTGCCCACTGACAAAGAAATGATCAGTCTATAATTTTAATGGTAGGTTTATTTGAACAGTGAGAGACAGAATAACAACAAAGAAATCCAGAAAAACGCATGTCAAAAATGTTATAAATTGATTTGCATTTTAATGAGGGAAATAAGTATTTGACCCCCTCTCAATCAGAAAGATTTCTGGCTCCCAGGTGTCTTTTATACAGGTAACAAGCTGAGATTAGGAGCACACTCTTAAAGGGAGTGCTCCTAATCTCAGCTTGTTACCTGTATAAAGACACCTGTCCACAGAAGCAATCAATCAATCAGATTCCAAACTCTCCACCATGGCCAAGACCAAAGAGCTCTCCAAGGATGTCAGGGACAAGATTGTAGACCTACACAAGGCTGGAATGGGCTACAAGACCATCGCCAAGCAGCTTGGTGAGAAGGTGACAACAGTTGGTGCGATTATTCGCAAATGGAAGAAACACAAAATAACTGTCAATCTCCCTCGGCCTGGGGCTCCATGCTAGATCTCACCTCGTGGAGTTGCAATGATCATGAGAACGGTGAGGAATCAGCCCAGAACTACACGGGAGGATCTTGTCAATGATCTCAAGGCAGCTGGGACCATAGTCACCAAGAAAACAATTGGTAACACACTACGCCGTGAAGGACTGAAATCCTGCAGCCCCCGCAAGGTCCTCCTGCTCAAGAAAGCACATATACAGGCCCGTCTGAAGTTTTCCAATGAACATCTGAATGATTCAGAGGAGAACTGGGTGAAAGTGTTGTGGTCAGATGAGACCAAAATCGAGCTCTTTGGCATCAACTGAACTCGCCGTGTTTGGAGGAGGAGGAATGCTGCCTATGACCCCAAGAACACCATCCCCAACGTCAAACATGGAGGTTGAAACATTATGCTTTGTGGGTGTTTTTCTGCTATGGGGACAGGACAACTTCACCGCATCAAAGGGACGATGGACGGGGCCATGTACCATCAAATCTTTTGTGAGAACCTCCTTCCCTCAGCCAGGGCATTGAAAATGGGTCGTGGATGGGTTTTCCAGCATGACAATGACCCAAAACACACGGCCAAGGCAACAAAGGAGTGGCTCAAGAAGAAGCACATTAAAGTCCTGGAGTGGCCTAGCCAGTCTCCAGACCTTAATCCCATAGAAAATCTGTAGAGGGAGCTGAAGGTTCGAGTTGTCAAACGGCAGCCTCGAAACCCTAATGACTTGGAGAAGATCTGCAAAGAGGAGTGGAACAAAATCCCTCCTGAGATGTGTGCAAACCTGGTGGCCAACTACAAGAAACGTCTGACCTCTGTGATTGCCAACAAGGTTTTTGCCACCAAGTACTAAGTCATGTTTTGCAGAGGGGTCAAATTCTTATTTCCCTCATTAAAATGCAAATCAATTTATAACATTTTTTACATGCGTTTTTCTGGATTTTGTTGTTGTTATTCTGTCTCTCACTGTTCAAATAAACCTACCATTAAAATTATAAACTGATCATGTCTTTGTCAGTGGGCAAACGTACAAAATCAGCAGGGGATCAAATACTTTTTTCCCTCACTGTAACGATGGTCATTATGGCCAAACAGTTCTATTTTGTTCCATCAGACCAGAGGACATTTCTCAAAAAAGTATGATCTTTGTCCCCATGTGCAGTTGCAAACCGTAGTCTGTCTTTTTTATGGCGGTTTTGGAGCAGTGGCTTCTTCCTTGCTGAGCGGCCTTTCAGGTTATGTCAATATTGGACTCGTTTTACTGTGGATATAGATACTTTTGTACCTGTTTCCTCCAGCATCTTCACAAGGTCCTTTGCTGTTGTTCTGGGATTGATTTGCACTTTTTGCACCAAAGTACGTTCATCTCTAGGAGACAGAACGTGTCTCCTTCCTGAGCGGTATGACGGCTGCGTGGTCCCATGTTGTTTATACTTGCGTACTATTGTTTGTACAGATGAACGTGGTACCTTCAGTAGTTTGGAAATTGCTCCCAAGGATGAACCAGACTTGTGGAGGTCTACAATTTCTTTTCTGAGGTCTTGGCTGATTTCTTTAGATTTTCCCATAATGTCAAGCAAAGAGGCACTGAGTTTGAAGGTAGGCCTTGAAATACATCGACA
Source organism: Coregonus clupeaformis (assembly GCF_020615455.1). Taxonomy (NCBI): domain Eukaryota; kingdom Metazoa; phylum Chordata; class Actinopteri; order Salmoniformes; family Salmonidae; genus Coregonus; species Coregonus clupeaformis. The sequence continues at coordinate 16,905,229 of NC_059230.1, read as the reverse complement.
GGTACACCTCCAATTGACTCAAATGATGTCAATTAGCCTATCAGAAGCTTATAAAGCCATGACATCATTTTCTGGAATTTTCCAAGCTGTTTAAAGGCGCAGTCAACTTAGTATAAACTTCTGACCCACTGGAATTGTGATACAGTGAATTATAAGTGAAATAATCTGTCTGTAAACATTTGTTGGAAAAATTTATTGTTTCATGCATAAAAGTAGATGTCCTAACCGACTTGCCAAAACTATAGTTTGTTAACAAGACATTTTTGGAGTGTTTAAAAAACAAGATTTAATGACTCCAACCTAAGTGTATGTAAACTTCCGACTTCAACTGTAACGACCTCCCAGGAATATTTTTTCGGAACTCTGAGCTGCGCTGTCTTTTCTACTCAGCGTTGTTTGCTATATTTGCTGTTACAGTATGGCCTCCCGGAGTGGATTGGCCCACTGCTGGCGTGTGTTTGGAGGAGTCCTGGTGTGTTCCAGGTGAGCCATGCCAAAGCTCAAGTGGCTTGGACCCGGCCCCAGCACTGCAAATGGGAAGTGTTTTGACAAGGTGTTCTAGAATGGAAACAATGTATGTTTGTGATCCGAGTCACTCGCTCGCGATGTTTTCCGAGGCACTCGCTCGATTGCGACGAGGATGGGTGATGAGGGATGGAATCGGATCACACTCTGGAGAGCACAGAACAACGCTAACAGTAACACACAGGGCAACTATTCCTCTTCTCTTCTCTTCTCTTCTCTTCTCTTCTCTTCTCTTCTCTTCTCTTCTCTTCTCTTCTCTTCTCTTCTCTTCTCTTCTCTTCTCTTCTCTTCTCTTCTCTTCTCTTCTCTTCTCTTCTCTTCTCTTCTCTTCCTTGTTGCTTGGGACCCTGAGAGTAAAACATGCCCCCCTCGAAACAAACACGAAGGCCCAGCTTTGCCCCGCGGTGTATACCTTCCTGAACACACACACCACCGCTACCCCTTAGCCCCTTCCCCACCTCATCCAGCCCCCCTCCCCCACCCCTACCCACTGAACATTTGGCTTCACAGATAAAGTGAAAACGACATGCTAGGATGACTGGAAAACAGCAAGGCAGCTTTTGGAAGCTGGCTGTGAAGCTTGGTGTAAATACCCCCGTCGTCAGGCTGAGTGGACAATCCTAGTGAACTGGAGGAAGTGGTGGAAAGAGCACCGGGGAAGGAGGGGAGGGAAAGGGGGGAGGAAAGGGGAGAAGTGGCGAAAGAGGGGAATTCCTGATTTTCCAAACGCTGGAAAAAATGAGTGTGAGATTTAGGCCTAGTTCTGCCATTCCATGTCAACTGTAACATGGCGCCCTGCTTCTGCTGTCATCCGTGTGAATATTTTCGACATTATCAAGTTGGGAGCCTCGTGGGAAAGGGTGTAAAAGCTTTATGAAGACAAATCCAACCAAAAGTTAACTGCAAATCCCTCCCTCCCTCCCTCAATAGAACCTTAATAATGAACACCTTTCAATGCGCTGACCAAAAAAACGCAGAATTAGGCCACATGACAGGTGTCTTTGTTTCTGGTACTGTATCATCCCTGTATTTTGGCAACATCCCCCAAAAATGGGCTGCAAAACAAAAGCCTTTCACATGTTTCTCATTCTGACTAGTGAGGGAGGAGGACTGGGCTTGCCATGCCAGGCTGTCGTGATACCCACCCTGGGTACACCTCCTGTGTAATTTAGGCCTAATTTGCATATCCTTTAATTATTTCCCTTTAGATACATCAATTACAACACTCATTCAGACCCAGTTCTTAAATACCAGGCTTTTCAAACAATTTAGCGGTTGGTTCCCTCTCAAACTGTTGCCCATATAAACTGGGGCTGTGCAGGATCTCTGTACCCAAACCACATGTTGTTACGGCTGCAGTGTGGCGCGAGGGGCTGCCCCGGAAGACCTCGGGAGCACTGAGATGATTTGCTTCCATTAGTCGTTGCCAGGAATACGGAATGACATACACTCATCACACACGGCTGCTCCATGCTGTGACACCTTGTGAGGAGGAACTCGTAGGTTGGAGGACTGTGTGTGTGTTTGTAGGGATAAAAGTGGGGCACTGCTACCCATATCTAAAAGGTGCAATCTGGAGTTTTAGCTGTGGTAAATAGGAAAGTTACGATCGACCCTGCATGGTTGCGAGGGAGTTGTTTTTAGTTGTGTGTGTGTGGGCGCGTGTGTGTGGGCGCAAGTTCGTGTGTGTTTGATTATTGATCGGTGGTAGATTTGGGAGATCCCCAAGGCGATAGCTCCATCAGGGGTGGAGGAGTTCTTTACTGCCTCTGGAACCCTGCCAGATCTCTCTGACCCTGTGGTGGGCACACCATCTTTGTTTCTCCTGAGTTATGTGAGAGCATGTACTCTTCCAACCACTCAGCTCAGCTCTGCTCTGCTAAGACAGACTGCTCCGCATGAGCCTCCAGCTAAAAAGGATGAGCGAGCCCATCTCAAAGTCTTGCAGTATCAGGACTGCAGCTTGCTTCTGTTACCCAGAAATACAAAATGTGTTTACATTTGGCTACACAATTTCCTCCCTCCTCCCTGCCCCAACCCCCCACTGAAACCTTGTCCCAGGTGTGCTACCGTTACTTGGGCACCACCCAACTCCACTCCCTTACTGCCACCATCCTCTATTTCTCCGTAGCTGGCATTGATTTATCCCGGCCCTGGCATGGGGTTTAAAACAACATCTAGCTAGCTCCGGCATTTGGGCTCATTAGCAGGAAAGAAGGGTTTTACTGGCCATGCGGCATGCAGACGTTTTTATAACACCGACTCTACGGCCTCTTGTCCTCTTATAACCAAGCCGTGTACTAGGAACCGTTAAGAGGTTTTAACAGTCTTTACCTGAGGACATTACAGGGTGAATGCTGGGGAGTGAGGGGGGTGGAAACATTGGAAACCCAACTCCAGCCCTCTGTTGATATCTGGTAGTAGTCTGGTACACCGCAAGGCTCCGTTCTGGACCTGTTTACATTTGTGGTGTTTAAGCACTACAGCAATACATTTGGTTGATTGATCTCCATGGGCTGCCCAACTCGGCGGTAATATATCATCATCAAAATATTCAGACAGGTTCTCTTCCTGTTAGCTTTCAGAACTCCATTGTTAGCCAGTACAATACTTATCCATATCTCAATCAAAGACCGGGAACACTGAAGATGGAGCACAGTTGTGTGGGTAGAAAATTCTGTCTTCATTTGCACCTGCTTGCATGTTTTCCATATTGAAGTTACGTCATGGCAGTAAAAAAAAGTGCTTGTCGACATCTGTTGGCAGTGTTGGTAGTCAGTTTTTATGTTTGTAAAAACACATTAAACACCACTCCGTTCCAAACATGGGTAGCACTGCCAGCGAAGCTGTCTGAATGAGTGCACAGCTTTGTTCCATTGTCTGTCTTGGGCCAAGGCCTCTCCGCCTTGCCTTAGATGTGGAATTATATGATCTAATAAGTCGTCCAACGTTGTAATTAAGGTGTGGGAGGTCGTTGGTGTTGTGTGTATGGGTATGTTTACTTCTGTGCCGTTGGCACAGGGTGAGGGTGGCAGAGTTCCTTCGTGGCCTTCTGCCAGTGGGGATTCTGTTGGCTAAGTCAGCGGCCAAAGGCTTGCGGTTGTAAGCATTGGCTAGTGGGAGTCACTGGCATCCGTCATTGGCTGGAGTTCAGAGTTATAAAGATATGGAATCCTCCATTCACAATTAAGATTCTTCAAGTATTTTTTCCACATATGCCATTTAACAGACTCTTTTATCCAACGTGACTTACAGGTATGCATGCATACATTTTACATATGGGTGACCCCGGGAAACAAACCCACACTCCTTGCGTTGCAAGCGCCATGCTCTACCAACTCAGCCATACACGACCTTGATCAGTCTCCATTGGTCAGTTTATAGACATTTGTGTCATGAGCCCTCTCACTCCACCGGGTTACCACCTTAATTTGCTTCCACTCTGCTCACCTCCCTCTCTCTACTCAGCCTAACTAGCTCCACCTGTCCCTGCTCTGCTCGGCTCTAATTACTCTGCCAGCTGCGCTGCATTACCCACTAACCTCTCCCAGTATTTAAGGCCCTGTCTTTCAGCTCTCCGGTGTCAGATCGTCTGCAAAGCTCACACCCGGAACCTGTTTGCTCGCGCTTCTGGCTCACCCTGGTTTTGTGACCCCCGGACCTGCCTGTTTTTTGGATACTCTTCTGCCTCAGGAGATCCAGACCTGCTTCTGCCATTACGACTCCTGACTACTCTTCTATCCCGGTAACTCTGACCAGCCTTCTGCCTTGCTACTACGTATTTTGGATTTCCCTTGAACTGTACTGCTGCCTGGTTTCATTCCGCCCCTGTTGTGTCTGTGTCTCCCCCCAGGACTTCTGGACCACCCACCACCGGCTTCATAGGACGCATCGCTGCCACTGGGGGGGGGCACAGACCCAGCGCATTGGACGGGATCCCTGTTACCCCTGGAGCCTTCATTCACTCCCTACTTCCCTTTTCCCTTAAGTTTAATAAACTTTCTGGTGTGACGCAATTGTGGTCCTCTGGTCGTCTGTCTGAACCGTGACAGTACGATCTGACCATTATGGACTCAGCGCACACTTTCCCCGACATGGAAACCGATGAGCATGAGCAGCAGTTCCAGCAGCAGCAACAACAACTCGCCATGATCATTCAACTCCTCACCAACCTTACCCCAGCCAGTCTGCCCACCAGCCCAGCCCCCGAGTTACCTGCCCCGGTCATTGCAGCCGCTGCTCCGGAACCCAAGATTGGAAACCCCGAGCGGTTCAACGGCGATTCAACCCAGGTCCGGCCATTCCTGACTAGCTGCCGACTTCAGTTCTCCTTGCAGCCAAGGACCTTCGCCACGGAGGGGCTAAAGTTGGGTATGCCATCACTCACCTGACGGGCCGAGCTCGACTCTGGGGAACAGCAGAGTTCGAACGTCAAACCCCCGCATGTGCAACCTTCGACCTGTTTGCTGAGGAGATGCTGAAGGTGTTTGACCTGGATTCACCCACCGCAGAGGCGTCTCGTGAACTGTTCAGTATTCGACAAGGCAGACGTACAGTCGCAGACCATTCCATCGACTTCCGAACCCTGGCTAGACGAAGTTCTTGGAACACACCATCGTTGGTGGACGCGTTCTTCCATAGTTTGGCTGACTATATCAAGGACGAGTTGGTCTCCCATGAACTGCCTTCCACTCTTGATGAAGCCATCGCACTGACTGTCAGGATCGACAGAAGGATACAGACCCGTCGTCGTGAGAGGGGGCGCCAAGGTCCACCTACTACCGGCATTCGGAGAGATCCGACTGGGCTCCTGTCATCTACTGCCACTCACCCAGGTCAGCTTGATCAGTCTGAGCCTATGGAGATTGGGCGAGCCTCCCTCACTCCTGCAGAGCGCCAGCGCCGCTTCACCTCAAACCTCTGCCTCTATTGTGGAGGTGATGGACATCGTGTGGTAACCTGCCCTTTAAAGGGCCGAAGCTCACCGGGCGTAGGGGGAGTCCGGTTGAGTTCAATGACCATCCAGTCCTCCGACCGCAAACCCCTGCTGCAAGTTCACCTCCGCCTCTCTGACTCAACTCACACCCTGGCTGCTCTGGTGGATTCTGGCGCCGAAGCCAACATAATGGACATCAAGCTGGCACGCCAACTGGGACTGGAGAACCTCCGTTTGACACCTCCTATTCCTGCCCGGGCACTGGACGGACACTTACTCGGATCGGTCACTCATGTCACGGCCCCGGTCTCGATGGGTCTGTCCGGAAACCATCAAGAAACTATCCAGTTTCACCTGCTCCCCTCTCCAGGCCAACCCCTCATCCTGGGTTACCCATGGCTCCGCCCGGCACAACCCTCAGCTCGACTGGGTGACCGGGGTGATCAGGGAGTGGGGAGAGGACTGCCACCGAACCTGCCTGCTTGCTGCCGCACTACCCCTCGGCCAGTACCTACTAACTCCGCTCCTGACCTCTCCAATGTCCCAGAATGCTACCATGGTCTCAGAGAGGTGTTTAACAAAGCAAGAGCCACATCTCTGCCCCCTCACCGACCGTACGACTGTGCCATCGACCTCCTCCCTGGAACAGCTCCTCCAAGGGGTCGTCTTTATTCGTTGTCTGCTCCTGAAAGAAAGTCCATGGAGGACTACATCAATGGCTCTCTGTCCGCAGGATTAATCCGTTCATCTTCATCTCCTGCTGGTGCTGGCTTCTTCTTTGTGGGGAAGAAGGACGGATCTCTTCGCCCCTGCATCGACTACAGGGGACTCAACGACATCACAGTGAAAAACCGTTACCCTCTGCCTCTGCTCACCTCTGCTTTTGAGTTGCTCCAGGGAGCCACTGTTTTTACCAAGTTGGATCTCAGAAACGCTTACCACCTAGTGCGGATCCGGGAGGGAGATGAATGGAAAACCGCATTCAATACACCAACAGGCCACTACGAGTATCTGGTTATGCCTTTTGGCCTCACCAATGCTCCTGCTGTGTTCCAGGCTCTAGTGAATGATGTACTGCGGGACATGTTAAACAAGTTTGTCTTCGTTTACCTGGATGACATCTTAATTTACTCCAGAAACCTGTCTGAACACACCCGCCATGTCCAGCAAGTCCTTCATCGTCTTCTGGAGAATTCCCTCTACGCCAAGGCAGAGAAATGTGAGTTTCACGTCAAGACAGTGGCCTTCCTGGGGTACATAGTGGCAGAAGGAAGTATCCAAATGGATCCTGCCAAAGTATCAGCAGTCACTTCATGGCCAGTTCCGGAGAACAGAAAGAAGCTGCAACAGTTTCTGGGGTTTGCTAACTTCTATAGGAAGTTTATCCGGAACTACAGTACCGTTGCTGCCCCTCTCACTGCTCTAACCAGCACCAAGCAACCCTTCACCTGGACCCCAGCAGCCGACAAAGCCTTCAGTACCCTCAAGGTGAGGTTCACCTCCGCTCCCATCCTCCAGATGCCTGATGTGGACCGGCAATTCATTGTGGAGGTGGACGCCTCGGATGTGGGAGTTGGTGCTGTGATTTCTCAGTGGGCTGCGGAGGATAGGAAGCTCCATCCCTGTGCCTTTTTCTCACGTCGGTTGTCCCCCTCTGAGTGCAATTACGACATAGGGAACCGTGAGCTGCTGGCTGTGAAACTTGCCTTGGAGGAGTGGCGTCACTGGCTGGAGGGGTCCACCATTCCATTTCTCGTTTGGACCGATCATAAGAACTTGGAGTACATCCGCACGGCCAAACGGTTGAACTCCAGGCAGTCCCGCTGGGCCCTGTTCTTCACCAGGTTTAATTTCACTCTGTCATACCGGCCTGGATCACGCAACACCAAGCCAGACGCCCTCTCCCGTCAATTCCAGAAGGATGACACCCCCTCCAAGGACCTTGTGTCGATTCTGCCAAGTCCCTGCATCGTTGCAGCTCTGACCTGGGCTGTTGAGGAACAGGTGCTGGAGGCTCTCCGTAACCAGCCAGGTCCCAGCACTTGCCCAGCTGACCGCCTTTTTGTCCCCGAAGACCTGAGGTCCCAGGTCATTCAGTGGGGACATGACTCCCGCCTAGCTTGTCACCCTGGCTCCACCCGCACTTACAACCTGCTCGCCCAGAGGTTCTGGTGGCCCTCTCTGAGGAAGGATGTACGGGAATTCGTCCAAGCCTGCCCCATCTGCAACCAACACAAGTCGTCCTGCCAGCCCCCAGCCGGATTGCTGCAGCCCCTGCCTGTGCCCAGACGTCCCTGGTCTCACATCGCCCTTGACTTTGTCACGGGGCTGCCCCCTTCAAGTGGCATGACCGTCATTCTCACCATCGTTGACCGTTTCAGCAAGATGGCACACTTCATTCCCCTCCCCAAGCTCCCAACCGCCAAGGAGACCGCCCAGGTGGTCCTGGAACACGTCTTCCGGATCCACGGACTGCCAAGGGATGTTGTTTCTGACCGTGGTCCACAATTCTCCTCCGCTTTTTGGAAGGAGTTCTGTCACCTGCTGGGAGCCACAGTCAGTCTGACTTCCGGATTCCATCCCCAATCCAATGGGCAGTCAGAGCGGGCTAATCAGGAGCTCGAGAAGGCACTGCGATGCATGACTTCACGCAACCCCCACTCCTGGTCGCAGCAATTGACATGGGTGGAGTACGCACACAATTCTCTGACCTGCTCTGCCATCGGTATGTCCCCTTTCCAATGTGTTTATGGATACCAGCCTCCTCTATTTGCCAGCCAGGAGGAGGAGGTTACTTGCCCATCTGCACTTGCTTTTGCCCGTCGATGTCGCCGCACCTGGTCACAAGCCCGAGCCACACTCCTCAGGTCCGTTGCCAGCTACACTACCGGGGCCAACCGTCGGAGAATTCCTGCTCCCACCTACCATGTTGGTCAAAGGGTGTGGTTGTCATCGAAGAACCTGCCACTCAGGGTGGAGTCGCAGAAGCTGGCACCTCGGTTCATTGGCCCATTCCCTATCATAAGAGTGATTAGCCCAACTGCTGTCCGGCTCCAACTGCCTAATTCCCTGAGGGTGCACCCCACTTTCCATGTGTCTAAGATTAAGCCCATCCATGAGAGTCCGCTGGTCCCTGCTGCGCCTGGTCCTCCTCCTCCACGGCTCGCCGATGGTGGTCTGGTTTACACCGTCCGCCGCCTGCTTCGGTCCAGACGGAGGGGTAGGGGTCTCCAGTACCTCATTGACTGGGAGGGCTATGGACCTGAGGAAAGGACCTGGGTGCCAGCTAGTCGGATTGTGGATAGGACTCTCATCACCGCTTTCCACCAACGGCATCCTGATCAACCTGCAATCCGTAGGGGCCGCCCCAGAGGGGTCCCTAACCGTCCGGCCCGCTCGGCTTCCTGTCCTGTGCCTGATCCTGTCTCGGGACCTGTCCCATCTCCCGACCACGGCCCTCCGGCTTCCTCCGAGGATGAGGACGTTCACTCGGACCGTTCGGAGGAGTTCTAGCCCTCCTCCGGCTCCCCTCCTCCCGCCCGGCGTGGTGTTGCTCTTGGGACTTCTGGGGCCGTCCCCCTTGGGGGGTTCTGTCATGAGCCCTCTCACTCCACCGGGTTACCACCTTAATTTGCTTCCACTCTGCTCACCTCCCTCTCTCTACTCAGCCTAACTAGCTCCACCTGTCCCTGCTCTGCTCGGCTCTAATTACTCTGCCAGCTGCGCTGCATTACCCACTAACCTCTCCCAGTATTTAAGGCCCTGTCTTTCAGCTCTCCGGTGTCAGATCGTCTGCAAAGCTCACACCCGGAACCTGTTTGCTCGCCTTCTGGCTCACCCTGGTTTTGTGACCCCGGACCTGCCTGTTTTTTGGATACTCTTCTGCCTCAGGAGATCCAGACCTGCTTCTGCCATTACGACTCCTGACTACTCTTCTATCCCGGTAACTCTGACCAGCCTTCTGCCTTGCTACTACGTATTTTGGATTTCCCTTGAACTGTACTGCTGCCTGGTTTCATTCCGCCCTGTTGTGTCTGTGTCTCCCCCCCCCCAGGACTTCTGGACCACCCACCACCGGCTTCATAGGACGCATCGCTGCCACTGGGGGGGGCACAGACCCAGCGCATTGGACGGGATCCCTGTTACCCCTGGAGCCTTCATTCACTCCCTACTTCCCTTTTCCCTTAAGTTTAATAAACTTTCTGGTGTGACGCAATTGTGGTCCTCTGGTCGTCTGTCTGAACCGTGACACATTTGAATCAATACTAAATTGATTGCAGTTCTCACAACATAACATTTTGTCTGACACTCATTTGGTTACGATGAGATTATTGGACGATGTTACCTCTGGATATTATAATAAATTTTTGTTGTTGTTGTAAAACATGAACTTCCAGGAATATGTCATAATTCAACTTTCAAGAACATCCCCCTGGAGTTTTGCTAAAACATAGACTTCCTGGAATGTTGTTGGAAGGAATGTTCACATAATACTGTTACAAAAGAGAGGTTAGAGAATGTTAGCCGGCTAACCCACCAGAAACATTGTGGGAACCAACACTTTTTTGCCAGCTAGTGTGTCAAAGCTGAAGATCTACCCGACTACCACCCGGCACTTTCCTAGAAATCAATTTACACCACCTCCTTCCCTCCCCCCTTCTCTCTGATCCCTCCATTTCTCTCTCTCTCTTTCTCTCTTTCCCAGTCCAGACAGCGTGCAGCAGGTTTGAACCCACCACTCATCAGCAGGGGACCCGTGCATTTGTCTCATAATTATCAGACAGGGGGTGTGGGAGGGAGGGATGATAGGATGAAAGAGCAGAATCACACAGCCCCCCTGTCAAAGGTCTGTCTGTCTGTCTGTCTGGGTGGGTTTTCTATGATGTGGCGTTGTGCTAATAGCAGCCCCTTTCCCCAAATCCCAACCCCCCTGTCCCATGCAGTCCCACACTCGAGTGCCGCCTCTATTGAACCAATCCCGCCACGCATTATCACGCATCATCACGATCCTGCACACACACACGTGCATGCACACACACGCACACACCCCAACTCCCACACCCCAACTCCCGCTGGTTCATTCACAAATACAAAACACCCCCGGTAGCCTCTCTTTTCTCTCTCTCTCTCTCTCTCTCTCTCTCTCTCTCTCTCTCTCTCTCTCTCTCTCTCTCTCTCTCTCTCTCTCTCTCTTCTTTTTCACTCTACTTTTCCTCCTCTATCCCCCCCATCTCCCCTCTCCTACCCCCACCCTCTCCTCCTTCCTCCTCCTCTTCACTATTTGCTAAGAGTTAATGGACTGTTTTGGCTAGCCTCCAGACGGTGAGTGTCACCTCATTAGCCCAAGCAGTCACCAGACTGGTGAGAGCAAGAGAAAAGAGAGAGAGGTGAGAGAGAAAGAGGGGGCTTCGGCGGAATGTCATTGGTCCTCACCCCCACCCCATTTACTCCTCCCTTTCTCACCACCACCACCACCATGAATGAGAAACACGCATGCATAATTAAATCTATAGTCTCACCCTTCCCTCCCCTCCTTTCCCTAACTCCCTCCCTCCCTCCCTCCGCCACGTATAAAAGGGGACTCTTGGACATTTGCCACCGCCAAAGATGGCTCCTCCTGGTCCTGTAGAAAGTGGCATCAACCTCCTCACCACGTAACCCATTATGCTACCCCAAGACTAGCAGCTTGGGCAGTGGGCAAATGCAAATGCCAGCTAGACAGTCAATTACACGACAACAAAGCAAATTGTGGGTCTGATGCATACCAAAATCATTCTGTTGTTTTAACGCTCATGTGCTGATGGGTACATTGTTTTGACATGATAAGTGCCTTAGCTAACAGCCTAGAACCAACATAGTGTGATATGTTTTTGCACTGTAAAGACCAGTTTTGTTTGTGAGGCTGACTTGAGTTTAGGTTAGGTTAAGTTTATCCTGACTTAGCGCTGACTTCCCAGTAAGTCAAGGGGGGCTGTGTACAATTTTATGTTAAACATTTGAATTTTCTGCTTCCTGCTTTTTATCACTTGTGTAGGTTGCAATTGAATGCCTGATCTCGTTTTATAATATATATGACAGAACCTTAGTAGTATGACTGAGATTTTGAAGCCATGTAAGCACTCTGTCATGTCATGGTCAGGCTATGTCTTGCATGGCTGGAGGCTTTGTCATGGAACAGGGTGCAGCTGGGAATGTGTGTGTGTGTGCGTTCGTTCATGCTTGTGTGTGTTTGTGTCTCCGTGTGTGGAAACAGTGACTGGGGCAGTGTGCGGTGAAGCCCTGCCTGCATGCTCATTTTTCATGGGACAGCCAGATGTTGTGTTGTGTTGTCTGCATCCCAGGCCCTGACCACAGAGCACATGTATGGCACAGCATAGCTCTCAACACGAGAGAGTGTGTGTGTGTGTGTGTGTGTGTGTGTGTGTGTGTGTGTGTGTGTGTGTGTGTGTGTGTGTGTGTGTGTGTTAAGCTTGCAGCACTTCGGAGATCTCAATTCCCACAGACCTGAATAATTTGTGTGTTTATCTGTGTGTAATTTCATAGTGTGTGTGTATGCATCTGTGTATTCGTGCATATCTCAGTCCACATGTACAGATGTCAGATCTTAATTTGAGCCAGTTTGCTACAGCAGGAACATCTTGCAGCAACAGGAAATCTGAATTATTATGTGGATTATAATAAATGAACATTTTTGTAGGGGTTGATACATTTTCCGTTAGGGAAAATCATGTCTGAAAATCAAGCGGAAATTACAAACTTCAGAAGCCTTTTAAAACTTCAAATACACTACAAGTTTTACATTTCGTGCATTGCAGGAAATTTCTCCTGCAACAGGGTGATCAAATTAAGATTCTACATCTGTATGTGTGTGTGTATACATGCGTGAGTAAATGTGCGCATGCACATACATATGTGTATATGCCCACAGTCTCCTCTCTCTGCCCTCTCTCTCCTCTCCTCTCCTGCCTTTGTATTCCCGGCTACTTGCCCTCTCCCTCTCTCTTTCCTGGTCTGGCCTGGCCTCATTAATGATGTGTCGGGCGATTCAGCCCTTGTTCCCGTTCCTCTCTGGAATGAATGTGGGCGATGCCACACTGTTTGTTGACCTGAATGAGAAGTCTGTTTTCTCTGGCTCTGTAAAAGCTCTCGTCTTTTCACCCCCGTGAGAGTTTATGGACGAGACAGCATTGAGTCCCCTAAAAAAGTGTAAGAGAAAGGGGAACCGGTCTCCAGTATCATTAGTATGCACGTCTCTTCTTCCCCAAAGGGCACACACACACACACACACACACACACACGGTTCATTCTCACGAAACTGACATTTGACCAAAACATTCTCAAGTGTAATTTTTCATAAAGTTTCTTCTTGGATCACCGAGATTAGGATCTGTACTTATCTATTTCATAATTATTATTATATTTTTTGATCAGATATTATGCATTTTACCACAATTTCCACAACTACCAACACATAAATTCTCATTACCGCAACAATTTTCAAAGTCCTAAAAAGTTATAAACAAATTTCTAATATTATAGTTAAACATAACACTGAAAATTGAATTAACATTTATTTGGCAATTGATCTCATTACCATAACACATAACCATTATTTAAATTTGCGTATACATGTTCTTTTAAAATTGTCTTTATGCACACATATTTGGATAAAGAACGAAAGTCACACTGTCAGATTAGTCCCAAATTGCTAAAGTACAGTGCCTTGCAAAAGTATTCATCCCCCTTGGCGTTTTTCCTATTTTGTTGCATTACAACCTGTAATTTAAATGGATTCTTTTTTGGATTTCATGTAATGGACATACACAAAATAGTCCAAATTGGTCAAGGGAAATGAAAAAAATAACTTGTTTCAAAAAATTATAACAAATAAATAACTGAAAAGTGGTGCATGCATATGTATTCACCCCCTTTGCTATGAAGCCCCTAAATAAGATCTGGTGCAACCAATAACCTTCAGAAGTCACATAATTAGTTAAATTAGTATGAAAATGTATGCACTCACTAACTGTAAGTCGCTCTGGATAAGAGCGTCTGCTAAATGACTAAAATGTAAAATGTAAAAAAATAAAGTCCATCTGTGTGCAATCTAAGTGTCACATGATCTGTCACATGATCTCAGTATATATACACCTGTTCTGAAAGGCCCCAGAGTCTGCAACACCACTAAGCAAGGGGCACCACCAAGCAAGCGTCACCATGAAGACCAAAGAGCTCTCCAAACAGGTCAGGGACAAGTTGTGGAGAAGTACAGATCAGTGTTGGGTTATAAAAAAATATCTGAAACTTTGAACATCCTATGGAGCACCATTAAATCCATTATTAAAAAATTGAAAGAATATGGCACCACAACAAACCTGCCAAGAGAGGGCCGCCCACCAAAACTCACGGACCAGGCAAGGAAGGCATTAATCAGAGAGGCAACAAAGAGACTAAAGATAACCCTGAAGGAGCTGCAAAGCTCCACAGCGGAGATTGGAGTATCTGTCCAGAGGACCACTTTAAGCCGTACACGCCACAGAGCTGGGCTTTACGGAAGAGTGGCCAGAAAAAAAACATTGCTTAAAGAAAAGAATAAGCAAACACGTTTGGTGTTCGCCAAAAGGCATGTGGGAGACTCCCCAAACATATAGAAGAAGGTACTCTGGTCAGATGAGACTAAAATTGAGCTTTTTGGCCATGAAGGAAAACGCTATGTCTGGCGCAAACCCAACACCTCTCATCACCCAGAGAACACCATCCCCACAGTGAAGCATGGTGGTGGCAGCATCATGCTGTGGGGATGATTTTCATTGGCAGGGACTGGGAAACTGGTCAGAATTGAAGGAATGATGGATGGCGCTAAATACAGGGAAATTCTTGAGGGAAACCTGTTTCAGTCTTCCAGAGATTTGAGACTGGGATGGAGGTTCACCTTCCAGCAGGACAATGACCCTAAGCATACTGCTAAAGCAACACTTGAGTGGTTTAAGGGGAAACATATAAATGTATTGGAATAGCCTAGTCAAAGCCCAGACCTCAATCCAATTGAGAATCTGTGGTATGACTTAAAGATTGAAGGAGCTGGAGCAGTTTTGCCTTGAAGAATGGGCATAAATCCCAGTGGCTAGACGTGCCAAGCTTATAGAGACATACCCCAAGAGACTTGCAGCTGTAATTGCTGCAAAATGTGGCTCTACAAAGTATTGACTTTGGGGGCTGAATAGTTAGACTTAAACATAACAAGGTGACTTTTTTTTGGAAAAAATAATTTGTGTATTAGGACATGGATATTTGTGGTTGTACGGTATTTTAGATGTATTTCTGGATTGGATGGGATCCTATGTGCAAACAGCATGACACAATATGCCTATAAAGTATTTAAATATGTGAGATATGTACCTTAAACTTTCTTAGGATATCAAACAACAAGTGTAAAAGCAGGTACACATGTCAAAATTGGGGATATCCTCATTTAAGTGGTGAGGTTGCTCTTTGTTGAAACACAAACTGCAGATTGTGACAAAGTAAGTTAAATGGGGTTTATACACCCCATATTTCTTGACAAACCCTACTTAATCAAGTAACTGTTGTTTTACAAAAAATCTATACAATAGGTTTAAGTGGTCCTAGTAAATAAATAAAGTTTACCAGCACAGCACACCCATTGACTATACATTAGAATTAGCTTATTATCATTACTGGAATTAAGGTTCTCATTACCGAAACGGACCAAAAAATGAGAAATGTGTGTTTCGGTAATGAGAGGCCCTTAGCTCAATCTGCAAATAATAGGAGACAGCCGTTATGAGTCAGCAAACAATTGACCACATCACTAAAGCCCATTCATGCCTCCATGTTGGTAAGGTAATGGTAATGATTTATGGACAAACTACAGCAACATATTTTGTATTTTATTCAAATAATTTAGGTTTATCTAAAGTAGAATTGCATAAAATGACCCGAGAATTTAATCCGGACGCATTCTGGTAATGAGAATTTGGGGTGAAAATGTACAAAATTCTGGCGAAAATGTACAATGTATTTAAAATAAGACACATTTTCAGAATTATAGTTGATTTTTGCAGCTGCACCATGGTTTTGTAACTCAATTTGCTACAGCCATGTTTAAAACTGGTTTCATGAGAATCACACACACACAGTTCCTGTAGCTGTCTGTAAATGCTTTCATCCTGAAAGTTGTATGCCCCCCCTCCTCCTCCACCTCGTCCTCCTCTCAGTCTGACCCTGTCTGTCTGACACTTGATTCCTACGTCTCAAAACCTGACAATCCCACTGTCTCACTGTCTCGTGGGTGTGTGGGTGTATGTGTGTGCCTTTCAAACAAGTCTGTGGTGTCTCTCCGTTGAATAAAAAGAAGGCAAAATGTCATTGTTCCTTCAGTCTTTTCAACTTTACCCTCCTTGTCTCTCCCCACCTCCCCCTAACACTCCCACAAGCCTTAAATGTGTTCCTAGACAGGCTTTTTGTATCATGTCTGCAGTCGATCTAAAGCAAATGTAGCTGAATCTAATTAACATGATAGAAAACTTTATTTGTCGTTGATATGCTAGTTAGCGTTTGAGTTGCTCAAATGCCTTATATGGGTGAAGGGGGGGCATTCCTAGAAGAATGCTTGCTGTCTTCATATCCATTCTGCACACACAGAAAGAGTTATACATTTCTTAACACATTTACTGCTGTTTTCTGGGTCTGTATTTGTGTGTTTGTATGGGCTTGGTTTATCACCCATGCTCTCTAGGTATTGGCAAAGGATGAGTTCTCAAAATGGCCGCCAAACTTAGCATGGCTTCCTCGTCTTCTTTCCTCGATATCGGTCTCTTGGCAGGTGTCGGCCTTCAAAGACCGTTATGATACGTTAGTGCATTAGATGCCAGGGCATGAGACTGCCATTGTGCAGACTGGCACACACACACACACACACACACACACACACACACACACACACACACACACACACACACACACACAATGGCCTCCCTGGCATGATAAGATCCTCCCTCCTCTGGGCAGATTTCCTTGCCCTATCTTTTGTTTGGCTTGTTTGGGTTGCGGCTCTCTCCGATAAAGGCCACTTTGTTTAGTCAACAAAACAAGGGAGGGAGGGAGAGAAGAGGCGAGAAAGAGAGGGAGAGAGCGCGACAGAGAGAGTGAGAGGGAAATAGAGGGCCACTAAGAAGAGAGAAAGAAGGGAAAGAAAGTGCGTCAAAGAAACAAGAAAAGGGTGGAGGATTGAGAGATACCAGGTCAGATGTAGACGAAGATTTAGAAGTGTAGAGGAAAGGATTCACCCCCTTTACAAGCTCACAGAACGGGACCGCCGAGTGCTGAAATGCATAACGCGTACAAATCTTCTGTCCTCGGTTGCAACACTCACTACCCAGTTCCAAACTGCCTCTGGAAGCAACATCAGCACAATAACTGTTCGTAAGGAACTTCATGAAATGGGTTTCTATGGCTGAGCAGCCGCACACAAGCCTAAAATCACAGTGCTCAATGCCAAGCGTCGGCAGGAGTGGAGTAAAGCTCGCCGCCACTGCACTCTGTAGTAGTGGAAACGTGTTCTCTGGAGTGATGAATCACACTTCACCATCTGGCAGTCCGACGGACAAATCTGGGTTTGGCGGATGCCAGGAGAACGCTACCTTCCCCAATGCATAGTGCCAACTGTAAAGTTTGGTGGAGGAGGAATAATGGTCTGGGGCTGTTTTTCATGGTTCGACTAGGCCCCTTAGTTCCAGTGAAGGGAAATCTTAACGCTACAGCATACAATGACATTCTAGACGATTATGTGCTTCCAACTTTGTGGCAACAGTTTGGGGAAGGCCCTTTTCTGTTTCAGTATGACAATGTCCCCATGCACAAAGCGAGGTCCATACAGAAATGGTTTGTCGAGATCGGTGTGGAAGAAATTGACTGGCCTGCACAGAGCCCTAACCTCAACCCCATCGAACACCTTTGGGATGAATTGGAACGCCGACTGCGAGCCAGGCCTAATCGCCCAACATCAGTGCCCAACCTCACTAATGCTCATGGCTGAATGGAAGCAAGTCCCACAGCAATGTTCCAACATCAAGTGGAAAGCCTTCCCAGAAGAGTGGAGGCTGTTATATCAGCAAAGGGAGGACCAACTCCATATAAATGCCCATGATTTTGGAATGAGATGTTCGACGAGCAGGTGTCCACGTCCTTTGGCCATGTAGTGTAGCTGTAGAACGCAGTGCTAGAGCAACATTTGAGAGAAAGCTAGGATCAGCCGGTGTTGGAACCGGGCCCACAACGATGAGGTCATCATGGCCGTTAAGGATAAAAACCAGGAGCAGAGGAGGACACAGGACAAAGCCTGCACACACACACACACACACACACACACACACACCATGGATATGTGCACCAGGATAGACAGACAGATGGACAGCTTGCCTACCCCTCTAACGGCTTGCTCCTCAGCCAAACTGGTGCAGAAGAGGGACGGAAAGTGTGGCCATGTCAAATATTTACACTACACACAGCTGTATTGTTGAAACATTATGGGCCTAGCGGTGCCGTAATTAGGAGATATTTCTACGTCTCTCTCTTTTTTTTCTTCTCCTCTCTCTCTTCTCTGTCTTCTCTGTCTTCTCTCTCTTCTCTCTCTTTCCCTCCCTCCCTCTCTCGGCCACTGAGATGCATCTTGGCTCGGGACCCATGCTTCTGGCAGCCACAGCTATACATGTGCACAGACCCCGGGTGCAGCAATCTAAAATGGCTGCCAGACGGCTTCTCTCTTCCCTCCCTGAAATGTCGACGGCGGTATGCATCTGCGGCGCGTGTGTGTATGTGAGAGTGTGTATGTGGGATGGTGTGTACTGCAACGAGTGAGTTTGTAAAAGTATGTGACTGGTTTAATATACACAGTGGGGTTAAGGGGTTGGTGATGGTGGGGGTGTACTGAGGGTTTTTCGGGAAAGGTATGGGTATCATGCCAAACTAGAAAAAGGAGAGTGTTTATAAAATCCAGGCAAGTGATGCATTAGGGCTTAGAGAGATATATATATATATATATATATATATATACAGTGGGGAGAACAAGTATTTGATACCTTGCCGATTTTGCAGGTTTTCCTACTTACAAAGCATGTAGAGGTCTGTAATTTTTATCAGAAAATCACATTTTATGATTTTTAAGTAATTAATTTGCATTTTATTGCATGACATAAGTATTTGATCACCTACCAACCAGTAAGAATTCCGGCTCTCACAGACCTGTTAGTTTTTCTTTAAGAAGCCCTCCTGTTCTCCACTCATTACCTGTATTAACTGCACCTGTTTGAACTCGTTACCTGTATAAAAGACACCTGTCCACACACTCAATCAAACAGACTCCAACCTCTCCACAATGGCCAAGACCAGAGAGCTGTGTCAGGGGGGGGAGGACATCAGGGATAAAATTGTAAACCTGCACAAGGCTGGGATGGGCTACAGGACAATAGGCAAGCAGCTTGGTGAGAAGGCAACAACTGTTCAAGATGACGGTCAATCACCCTCGGTCTGGGGCTCCATGCAAGATCTCACCTCGTGGGGCATCAATGATCATGAGGAAGGTGAGGGATCAGCCCAGAACTACACGGCAGGACCTGGTCAATGACCTGAAGAGAGCTGGGACCACAGTCTCAAAGAAAACCATTAGTAACACACTACGCCGTCATGGATTAAAATCCTGCAGCGCACGCATGGTCCCCCTGCTCAAGCCAGCGCATGTCCAGGCCCGTCTGAAGTTTGCCAATGACCATCTGGATGATCCAGAGGAGGAATGGGAGAAGGTAATGTGGTCTGATGAGACAAAAATAGAGCTTTTTGGTCTAAACTCCACTCGCCGTGTTTGGAGGAAGAAGAAGGATGAGTACAACCCCAAGAACACCATCCCAACCGTGAAGCATGGAGGTGGAAACATCATTCTTTGGGGATGCTTTTCTGCAAAGGGAACAGGACGACTGCACCGTATTGAGGGGAGGATGGATGGGGCCATGTATCGCGAGATCTTGGCCAACAACCTCCTTCCCTCAGTAAGAGTATTGAAGATAGGTCGTGGCTGGGTCTTCCAGCATGACAACGACCCAAAATACACAGCCAGGGCAACTAAGGAGTGGCTCCGTAAGAAGCATCTCAAGGTCCTGGAGTGGCCTAGCCAGTCTCCAGACCTGAACCCAATAGAAAATCTTTGGAGGGAGCTGAAAGTCCGTATTGCCCAGCGACAGCCCCGAAACCTGAAGGATCTGGAGAAGGTCTGTATGGAGGAGTGGGCCAAAATCCCTGCTGCAGTGTGTGCAAACCTGGTCAAGACCTACAGGAAACGTATGATCTCTGTAATTGCAAACAAAGGTTTCTGTACCAAATATTAAGTTCTGCTTTTCTGATGTATCGAATACTTATGTCATGCAATAAAATGCAAATGAATTACTTAAAAATCATACAATGTGATTTTCTGGATTTTTGTTTTAGATTCCGTCTCTCACAGTTGAAGTGTACCTATGATAAAAATTACAGCCCTCTACATGCTTTGTAAGTAGGAAAACCTGCAAAATCGGCAGTGTATCAAATACTTGTTCTCCCCACTGTATATATATATATATATATATATATATATATATATATAGAGAGAGAGAGAGAGAGAGAGAGAGAGAGAGAGAGAGAGAGAGAGAGAGAGAGAGAGAGAGAGAGAGAGAGAGAGAGAGAGAGAGAGAGAGAGAGAGAGAGAGAGAGAGAGAGAGAGAGAGAGAGAGAGAGAGAGAATAAGCCTTCACAATAGCAAAGAATCCACGTTGAATTACACATAAGGTACGAAACAAACTCAATACTCCCCACAATCCCAACGTGTCACTCCTCAGTCCTCCTCACTCAAATCACAGCCAAGATTCTCAAATCCTCTGTTTAGCTTTTTTTTCCTCCTCCCCCTTTGCGGGCCCAGTTTGTTTGTTAAACAAGTGGCAGGGACAGAGAGGTGCCAAGAAACGTTGTTTTTGGAGTGTGGCTGTGTGTCTCTGGTATATTGCGTTGTGATCCGGGCCTTGCCAAACTCTCAGGGCAGAGCCAGAGCTCTACCTCGCAGACCGAGACCACACTGTTTATTTACGGGTTACTGCCGCTTATTTGAAGACGATTGGATTGGTCTTGGATTGGTCTCCATTTGGAAGGTTTGATGCATCTTTGGATGCAGATAGGAGATATTTTCTGTAGCGGGAAGTCTTCACCTCTCTTTTCATTTCTGCCTCAGACAGTTTATTTATTGTATGCCGACTTACATTTACAGCCTGAATGGATTATTTCTGTATTTAATTTATAATACATTTGCAAACATTTATAAAAACATGTTTTCACCTTGTCATTATGGGGGTATTGTGTATAGATGGTTGAGGAAAAACAAAATATATAATAATTTTTGAATTCAGGCTGTATCACAACAAAATGTGGAATAAGTCAAGGGGTATGAATAATTTCTGAAGGCACTGTAGAACACTTTATGTTTTTCTAGTTAGAATAGTGGTTCTTTGGAATTGTACCTTTTAAATGTGTTCATATGTTGATTTTATTATTAATGACAGTTCCTTTGTCAAGTCCATGGATTTCAATTTGCATGACTAATTGCAGACTAATTGCAACAAAAACAAAAACAAAAAATATATAAGAATATTATTTTCAACCCTGGCCTGATCGACTGCTTCTATGTGGCTATCAACACACTTGAACTTGAACTTGAACTGTAATTTGAATTTAAACTTGAACTTAACATCAAACCCCCCATAACAATCTCCTACACCTCCCTAGCTACAGGTCAAGAGTGAAATGTATGTGAGATGTCAGGTGTTTTCCAGCTCTCAGATGTATGGAGCTCCCTCAAACCTCTGAGATGAGTTGACAGAAGATGCCATATGCCTGGATCCCACCTCAACTCGTCCAGGTGGCTCCTCTCTGTAGGCCTGCAGTACTGTACGGCAGCAAAGAGAAGATGCTGCTTCTGCTGCCTGGGTTCTTTAATTGCCACGACCATCTGGTCTTTTGTCAAGGCTGCCTGTTCACTCACAATGGTGTGTTCCATGTTAGGTGAACCAGCTCCCCACCTGTTCTCTCACAATGTTCTGTTCCATGTTAGATGAACCAGCTCCCCACCTCCTCTCTCTCTCACAATGGTCTGTTCCATGTTAGACGAACCAGCAACACACCTCCTCTCTCTCACAATGGTCTGTTCCATGTTAGACGAAACAGCTCCACACCTCTCTCTCTCTCTCTCTCTCTCTCTCTCTCTCTCTCTCTCTCTCTCTCTCTCTCTCTCTCTCTCTCTCTCTCTCTCTCTGTTTCTCTGTTTCTCTGTCGCTCTTTCTCTCTCTCTGTCGCGCCCTCCTACTTTCTCTCCTCTCTCTCCCTCCTCCCCTGTCCCTCTGTCTCTCTCTTTCTTTCTCTCCTGGGAGAGGGCAATAGTTGACTGTTGTAACTAGACTGATGGATGGGTCTGAAAGTGGCATGAGGGTGGGAGGTGCCAGGGAGGAAGAAAGGAGGAGGATCTCCCTGCAATCATTTACTGTATGGACGTGGTTCCACACAAACCATTGGCACAAAAGCCCCCGACCGTGGCGTGTAACATAGAATTCTATCTCGTTATACAGTATTCTTATGGTGTGTCAGTCAAATGACAAATGTGCCCGCATGATGTGCCTGAGAAGTCAATAGCACCATACTGTTTTTGCTGAAATCATGTGAATTTCCATCCAGAAAGTCCTTTCTTTTCAGATAAAATATGTATTACAAGCTAACAAAAGAGACAAGCTAACAAACTAGCCAGCTCAGACACCATACTTGAAAAATAAGTTGCACCTAAAAGAGAATAAGCTATTGACATCAGACTTCCCTTGTGTCCTCTGTATCCTGTAGAGAGAACTCAAAGTTGTGACTGTTCAGGGTTAAACATAAAGGGAGATTTTTTCGCTTAACGTATGGTGGTGTTGTTCCCTCCCTATTGTGTCAGTGTTGAGCCGCAGCCAAGAACATTCTGTTATTGCAGTTTTATTTAATGTTCATAAATACGTTTTTTCTTCCCATTTTTTATCCTTCTCTCTCTCTCTCTCTCTCTCTCTCTCTCTCTCTCTCTCTCTCCATCCTCCTTTACCTCTGAAATTAAGCTTATGAGAGAGGGAAGTCTCAGCAGCAGGAAAAGGAATGTTGTAACAAGACGAGAATATCTGAGTTCACCGTCTCCCGCCTCTTGTTCTCACTTCTCCGCGTTAAAGGCGTAGATCATATCACAACCAAGTGGTTCTTATTGTGCATTGCTCATACATGGAGCACAGGAGGATCACGTGGGGGCGGCTGTGGTAAATCATTATGGAACTCAAGTCAAACACAGCCTGGCCATTCAGTGTTGTACTTTTACCGCCTCGTGTGCTGCTTTTTCCCTGGATGGTTGGTTGCATCGGGGGCTGGTAGAGGGAGGGAAAGGAGGGAAGGAAGGAAGGGGGGGAGTGGTCCTCCTCTCTTCCTTTCTCATATGTTGTTGATATTTGGGTGACGGTGATGGCGATGTCGCCCTACTCCGATAGGCCGATGCTAAAGTAGGCTTTGTATGGAAGAGCGAGTGTATAGTGTTGTCAGGATCTAGTGTTTATGTGAAATTTAAGTAAGCTCTTTGGATCTAATTTTCAACTTAAATGATATGAACTAGTGTTTATGTTGTTGGTGTTGTCCCTCTCTGATATGCCTGGACTAGTTCCTCACTACACTACACACCCGCTCTTCCATACAAAGCCTACTGTACTAGTTTTTATGTGAAATGAAGTAAGCTCTTTGGAGCTACTTTCTATTGCTTATTGAATATGATATGGTCAAGTGTTTACGTTAAAAGCCAGGCTCTTGTGGGCATCGTTTGAATATCTGTTAGTGTTGCGTGACGGTTGAGCCGCGAAAACGGCCTCTGGTGGTTGGTGGTGACTAACGAGCATGGCGGCGGCTGAGGAATGCCAGTTACCCCAGCTAATCCTCCTCCCAAAGGTGCTGTAAGGTAACATCATCAATCAGAGGAAGCGCTTGGAGGCGAAGCTAGGCTACCTTATGGGGAGAATTCCTGACGTGTTTCAGAGTGTATCCCCCTCCCGTTGCGTGTGCTATGTGCATGCTCCTCTCGGGGCCGAGGCACACCATGTTTTCCCTAACCCTGGCCCTGTAAAAATTCAGCCAGAATCAGCCAGTCTGTGTGTGAAGGTCAGGAGAACTCTTCACTTTTGTCTTTTTACCTTGTCTTATTGCTTCTTTCCACCCCTGTTGAGCACTTATTTTGTTCTGCTGGCTTTTGACTGTTCGCCCCCCTACCCCCCTTTTTCTCTGTCTCCTCCTTTAAAAAAAACAACAGCAAATACCATCACACATCTGGCTTGGTCTGTCAGGACTGACACGTCTGCAGAAAAATTACGATAAAAACCTCAGACACATTCTAGGGAAACTGAGGAGTATTCATTATATAATCACCATGACTCCAGTTGATATTATGTCTAGGTTGAAATGAAATCTGATGTCCAACAGCACCTTGCTTGTTTGTTTTTGGCCACCTGTGACATTCAGGGTATTTTGACGTGTCCTTATAGTAGTGGGTTATTGTATTGCTTTGGCAACACTGGGTGGTTGAACTTTGATGACCTTTAGTGGTATTTCATGATCTAAGGTTCAATGAAATGACGTGGAATAGATGTTGAATTGACATCTGTGCCCAGTGGGATGGTTCTATAATACTAAGCATGGTTCTCTATCTGTGTTACAGACTCACAGCAGTCAGGAAGTCCCAGTAACAATGAGCCAGGCAAGAACCCAGGTATGTACCTGAACCTCACTGTCATGGTCCTCCAACCTCTGTCCTGTCAATCATAGCTCTATAGTTCCCAGTCCCCTTTCTGTACTTGATATGGTCTCACCTGGTAGACGATTCCAGTATCTGTTTATGATAGTTACTCTTTGTGTGTATGCTCTCAACTGGCATAATTATCTTTAAACAGGATGTGATCTTGCACAGTTATGCAGACTACACCCATTTTAAGGTTTCTATGGAATTACAGATGTAGGATCTTAATTTGATCACCCTGTTGCAGGATAACTTTTTAAACTTTTTAAAAAGGCTTCTAAAGTTAGTAATTTCCACTTAGACATTTCAGACTTGATTTTACGAAAAATGTATCAACCCCTACAAAAATGTCCATTAATTATAATCCACATAATAATTCACATTTCCTGTAGCTGCCGGATTATTATCCTGCTGTAGCAAACTGGCTCAAATTAAGATCCTACATCTGTATAGTGGAGGCTGCTGAGGGGGGGACGGCTCATAATTATGGCTGGAATGGAGTGTAATGGAGTAAATGGAATGGTATCAAACACATGAAAACCATGCATTTGATACCATTCCATTCACTCCATTCCGGCCATTATTATGAGCCGTCCTCCCCTCAGCAGCCTCCACTGGTATAGACACCAAAACAAAACCGATGTCTGAATCTAAGAGACAAAAAAGATTGGGAAACACGAAGGCTCGACCACTCTATGTGCTCCTCTGTAGTACACTATTGGATGTCTGAGGCCATAGTTCTTGTCCTTGCCAATAAGGGTTGGATAGCTAAGCTACGTCTAGTAGCCAGTCTGCTAGCTAGCCAAACAAAATGGCCACTGTTCCAAATCATCTCCGGCAGCCTGTTGTTGCTCTCCTGGACTGACCTGGACTATGTCATCACGGGCCAGGAATGAAACTAGAGCGAGAACGTAATTAGCTCCGTACCTCAAGAGCAGGTTCTGCCTACCCTGCGTGTGCGTCTCGCTGCCAAGTCAAACACTACATTGAGCCAACGTTGAGCCAATGACTCAGGCCCTGGGAGGGCCTCCCTAGCTGCTCCCACTACAGTGGCACAGTTCCCCTGTCATTCTCTGGGACGCCCGCTGGCTTGCATTGAGGCATTAGGAGGAAGAAAGTGCATTTAGCTGCCAATCGGAATCTAGACTCACGCCTCCCCCCTATGTTGTTGGCACACCCAATGGTCCTGCTCAGAACATCAAAGGATGAAATGTCGAAGTCGTTTTGGGTGTCAGTGACATGTCTAACTGTCTGGATGGCTGACAGACTGACAGTAGCCTGGTCACAGTTATGTTTGTGCTGTATTGCAGACTCCTATTGTCATTGGCACGGCAAACATATAAACAGCACAAACTGATCTGGGACCAGGCTAGACTGATGGGTCATGATCGTTTTTTTTTTCTTACATCTTGGCCTCCATACATATTGTACTTCAAAGCCTCCATGTTTCAGTATTGTCAATATTGACAATATTCAGGCTGGAGCTGTGTTGGGTCGTGTCGCTATGGGTGATGGGTAGATGATGGATGCTCTATTTAATAAAATAATATTTGGGCAATACGTTTTGCTCGTCCTGTGTATAGTAAGCAGGGAATCAATAAATTATGTATTACTTTATCAACAGCTCAAATCACTATGAATGTAACTTACACACACAAGCATTGGGTTTAATGTTGTATTGATATATTGTGTATCTGTGTTTTTGTTTCTGCAGTTTACTTGGAAGACAGCTTCATCAAATCAGGAGTCTTCAGTGTTTCAGAGCTGGTGCGAGTGTCCAGAAGTAAGTATATACTTTATCACCATCTCCCTCAATACCCCTTTTCCTCATTGCCGACTCAAAAACAGCGAGCTTCACAGTACAAAAACTTAAAATCCAGTCGAGCAGGTAACCCGGTGTGTTTGTGATGGTGTGTGTTTGTATAGACTTGCCTGCCCTTCTCAAAGACGATGACGGATGTTCTTTCAGGAATCTCTCTCCCCAGCTAGCTGAGGACAATGGTCTCCTTAGGCAGGATTTACCTGTACAGCTCAAGGGCTGTTGTGTTCTATCACATACCTATTGGATGTTGTGTCCTGACCTCTAACATGCCTAGGGTAAACTAAGTACTCACTGACACTGACATACAACTCATGTTTTCTACTTAATGTTTTTTTAAAGCCCCACTTTGTGATTTTTTATTGCCATTTTTGATTTGTTTGTTTTTCAGATTGTAGAGTAGACCTTTAAGCCAATTGAAATTCAGTCAGTGCTGGGATTTTGCAGTTCTGAAATGCACATTCAAATTAAAGAAGATGAAAAAACGTTAACAGGTGTTCTAGCGTCATTGTTATTTTGTGCCTGGCGTTGTTTAGATTCAGAAGTCAGGGTTGTATTTTCTTTAACACATGGGGTTAAATGACTTGGCTGAGAGACAGAGCAAGTGGTATTACGCACAGTATGCTATGCCAAAAAGAGAGATAGAGAGAGTCTTGTTGGCAGTGAATTAAAACACGAATCCCCTTGGGTAGCCAATGCCAGGGCTGCTGCGGGTTGCCAGTTCCAAGACTGCAGTGCTGTGGTTGGAGCTCATGCCAGTGGTGAACCTCAGACCACAACAGACCAAACCACACACTCCAGTCTCTCGTCGAGTCCAAACCAATCTACCAACCCACCCAACGCCCTCACAGGGCTCCCCTCGTGGGCGGCAGCTTCAAGAATGGAAGGAGCTTTTACACAGTGCCCTGGTAAACACTCAGCTGTCCTCCCTGAAACAATATCCCTCCCTCGCGGCTGTCAACCACAGGGTGAAAAAAAGTATACTTTCACACAGTGGTGGGCTGTGGTTCTCAAAGCATATCACACATAAAACCACCATGAAAGTGAACTTCAATGCATTTATTGATATGTGCTTGACCAATTACAATAGGTAATTGAGAATGATCCAGCTGAGCAAAGGACCAATCAGAGGGCTGATAGGTCTGGCCTAGTTCATGAGTTTGCAGTATGCTGGTGGAATGCAAAGGTTCAATGATTTTCAGTCATGTGAGAGGGGATCATGTACACTGAAATCATTTCAATGAAGTTGTGGGTCATGCTCATGGTCACATCAAAATCCTATCAGAGCTTCAGCAGGCAACCAATCAGCAGGCCAGTGACCAGGAAGTAACCTATTTTTCTCTCCCTACTCTTCAGCGCCCATTACCCAGGGGGCAGGGGTGAACTTCTCCATGGCCGACATGCCAAGTCAGCCGTACTACCAGGACCTGAACTCCAGCGTGGGCCTCCATCGCTCCCTCTCCTCCCCCCCTGGCAGGTCAGTCTACTGCAGGACCCTGCCTTACCCCCACTCTCCTTCTCCCGCATCACACCTTGACCTCTGAACTTTGAATGAGATGCAGGAGGGGGGTGCAAAACTGATTTCAGTTTAGTGTCATGTACTTCATATTTTGGCCATTTGTTCTAGTTCAACTTTATTAACACCCACACATCTAGACAATACGTTAGCAGTAAAGATATGTGTTTATTGACATTTTTCCAACATCAAGGGGCAGTGACAGTAGAGACACACAAGGATCAGAGGACACATACAGTGTTGTGACTCGTAATTTCTCTGCCTTCTTCTCCAGTAAACGGCCCAAGACCCTCAACATAGAGGAGAGTATGGAGACCAGTCCCACTGGCCCTGACTTCTATTCTTCCCCTAGCTCCCCAGCTAGCGGCAGCAGGACCTGGCACGAGAGAGAAGGTGAGAGGGGATGTGTGGGCGTGTGTATGTGTGTGTGTCTGTGTATGTGTGTGTGTGTGTGTGTGTGTGTAGGGGGGAGGGGGGGGTCTACAATATTACTGTTGAATAAATCTGGTTAGAACAAACAGGCTGGGTGAGTAACAGAATTGTTGACAGGAAATATCACGGCTGAACTTGTGAGAACATGCCCCTGTCGATAAGCTGGTTTGGAGGGTTGCTGAGTTTTCTGGTAGTTTAGGAGCTTCCTTATTGCTTCCTGTTTTCTCGCCAATCTGAGTGAGAGTTGCAGTGTTGAAGCAGTGTTAGAGTTGCAACATTGAAGCGATGTGAGTGGGATTTTCAGTCTGGTAGCGATTCAATTGTGGAATACAGTGTTGCACCAATGAAAGTGAGAAGGAGGAAATGCTAGTGAGTTGTAGCAATTGTGGCTGTGTTGTTAGACTGCAAGATTGAAGAGGTCACGCTAGGGTTAACAGGTGTGTGTGTGTGTGTGTGTGTGTATCCAGACACGTTTTTGCGTGTCAGAGAGCGAGATGGGAAGGTGTGGCGGCTCCCGTTTGAAGCTAGCTAGGTCTCAGAGGAGCTGTCTGACTCAACAGGTGGCAGGCCCAGTTGGCGGGCCATCCCGTGCCTAGCCCTGCTAATGCCACTATACACAGAGAGCGAGAGAGCGAGAGAGCGAGAGAGAGCGAGAGAGCGAGAGAGCGAGAGAGCGAGAGAGCGAGAGAGAGAGAGAGAGAGAGATCCTCCAGGGAGGGGTGTATGTCTCATTACCTGGTCTCGTGGTGCAGGCCAGGGCCCGTAGCTTTTTTAATTAAGGCCTTACTGTCCCGTGTTTCCAGATTGTTCTCCTCCAACACACACACACTCCCCTTCTCCCCCAGGGCTTAAGCCCTAGAGTTGAAGGGAGAGGGACGCCTCTCATCTCACTACACTACGACAGATAAAACACTTAGGGTACAGAATGTTCCAGCATCCAACAGTATACGTTTTTTTCCCTTTGCTTCTTTAAACGAGCCTTCTTTGGGATTTAATGTTGTTTTTTCCTTTCCTTCTCCTGCTGTTTCGTGTTTTTAGCTTACAGTATTATGGTGAACACATGCTGAAATGTTATGGCTAGGGAGAACAGGAGAGGAGAGATCAGGAAATTCATGAAAAACGACTACTCTGTAAAAAGGGAATAAAAAAAGAAGTGGATTGATATTAAATCGAAATGAGGCTGTCCAAAGTACCAAATGGTCATTTCTTTTACATGTCTAGTGCAACAAAACCCTTTTACACTGCAAATGGAATAGGCGTAATTCCATTATTTGTCCTCAAAAGTAAGCTCTCTGAAATGTCTTTCACTGTTACTGTGCAGTTGACGCCATGTTGTGGAGTTATACCTAGCCACTCCCTTTCATAGTTTTTGGCACTGCACTCAAATCCTCACTCAGCGACTGGTTTGATAACGAACAGCTGTTTGCAATGAAGAAGATATCAGTTTTTCATATCTATGCCCCTACGAAATGTGCAGTCTTTACTTAATCCTGGCTCCTCACACTAACCCGGTGGTGCATTTCATAGCTAGATATCTGCTTGATAAGATTCATAGCCCTTTCATCGGTCTGGGACATCCTGGCCTGAGCACGCCCTGGCTTACTCGCTCATTTTTGGGGTGGAACGTGAAGTAACAGAGTTCATAAAGTTAAATCATTTTGACATATAAAAATGTGTTGTTATCTAGGGATTCTAGGTGAAATCTAGGATTTTACATTGATCAGTTCCCAGATCAGAGCAACTTTTTTTCAATTCCACCCCAGTTGCAACACAATAACTGTATTCTACACACAATTTTGTTAGAGAAGTCTGTTGATGTTAACTTAAATGTTTTTCCAATTATAGGTCTCTCTCCATAAATGTCCATCGTGTAATTATGTCAATTTAGGAAATGTCAAGAATATATTTTAGCGAATGTTACACCATATAAGAACAAGTCAAAAGTCAACTGTCCCACTGGGCACAGACGTCAATTCAATGTCTAATCCACATTGGTTCCACCAGTATGTGCCCAGTGGAGTGGTACCATAGTCCATCCATCTTGTCTTGGGTATTGCTCATGTTGATAAAAAAAAGAAAAAGCTATAACGACTTAAGCTGCTTCCTTTAGAAAATTCTGAGTGGGGAAATCCCCTGGAATCCTGAGGTCTTTGTCCCTGCCCTGCGTTGGGATGAGTCACCTTTCAATCGTCAGGTGGATTCTTCCCTATTGTAGAGAGAGAGAGAGAGAGAGAGAGAGAGAGAGAGAGAGAGAGAGAGAGAGAGAGAGGAGGAGGAGAGAGAGAGAGAGAGAGAGAGAGAGAGAGAGAGAGAGAGAGAGAGAGAGAGAGAGAGAGAGAGAGAGAGAGAGAGAGAGAGAGAGAGAGAGAGAGAGAGAGAGAGAGAGAGAGAGAGAGAGAGAGAGAGAGAGAGAGAGAGAGAGAGAGAGAGATCTTGTGACAGGTCTGGGGAAAGATGAACTTCACCCATGTCAGGAGAGAACGGCTACTGTCACAGAACATTAGGTCTTGGAGTCCAGTCTTTTCCATGTTCAGTCCTGTTGTCATACAGTACCTTGCATATGGACATTGGAAAACATGTCAAAAGTGTAAAATGACAGCGATGGCAAGCCTATACGATCACCGCCATCACATCACAACATGGGAGTATGTTTGAAAGATGTCACAGCAAGAACAGCGATGCTACTTCTGTCAGCTTCTGTGTATGTGGCTCTGTGGTTGCCAGGTAAACCCCCTGACCAGGTGTGCATGTGTGTCCACGCCTCCAGATATGTCATCTCCCACCATGAAGAAGCCAGAGAAGCCCTTGTTCAGCCCCACCTCCCCGCAGGACTCCTCCCCCAGACTGAGCACTTTCCCCCAGCACCACCACCCTGGACTCACAGGGGTTGGACACAGTGGTAAGTAGGCTAAGAACCGGCCCCCTACTAATTCTAGACATGCTCACTCAGTGACCTACAGTGACCTCTACAAGAAAGTGATTGAACTGAAAGTGTTTTTGTCATGCCCTACCCTTCCCCCAAATGTCCTTTGAATTAGTTGGGATTGTAATGTGTACATTTTTGTTCTCCATTAGTGTATTGTTTAATAGTTTGTTTTTCTCTCTCTCCCTCTCTAAATGTATGTCTCTCTGTCTGTCTGTCTCCCCCTGTTTCTCTCTCTCTCTCTCTGTTTCTCTCTCTCTCTGTTTCCCTCCCCCTCTCTCCCTATCTCCTTAGTTATATCAACGAGGAGCCCTCCCCCCCACTCCCCCCTGCAGTTCTCTGCCTCGGCCATCTTGCCCCCTGCCCCGTCACCCTACTTCTCTCACCCCACCATCCGCTACCCGCCCCATCTCAACCCCCCTGACTCCCTGAAGAGCTACGTGCCCAGCTACGACCCGTCCAGCCCACAGAGCAGCCAGGTGAGTGTGAACTGTAGCACACTGGAGAGGAGTAGGGTTTGGCTACATTCCTATTTAACGTATTTTATTGATGAGAACTTGACTGTGTAAAATCTCACTCCTCAGTAGGCCTAACTGACTGACAGTGTTTGAACAGTTAATGATTGGATGTGAAGTTCGGGAGTTTAGTAGAGAATGCGTTTATGGCAAACTTTTGATGAAAAACAATGGATATTTAACACTACAAGTAGTTAAAGAACACCGGACAAGCTTGGCTATACAGTAGTACACTTTCCAATGTGGTGATTGAATCAAGTATCAGTTGAGTTTTCATTTAATTTTATAATCAATTGGATTTTTCTCTAATAAACCAACTATCAAATTGAAAAATGTATATCTAAATGTTCCTGTCTCTGTCAAAAATAATACCTGCCCCATACAATTATGCCTTGACATTTTTATAACAATTGAATGTTGATCTTTAATGCCAGTTTCCCATACATTATTTTAACTCCTTCAACTTTTAGTGTCAATCTTAATAGTTGGCCTTCACCTAAATAAAGAATTGATTGGGTGCTTTATAACATTTGACACTTGAAAACGTGCTTTATAATCATTAAGAAGACTAGTTGAATCATTGCACATAGTGGCTTCACAGCACTAGTCTTTCTGGGGTACATTTGATTTGTACAGCATTGGATGGATGGAGTTGACACAGGATTTAGGAATTGGCAGTGCTGTTGGACGCACCGGATGACTTCTCAGCCAGGTTCTTAATCAAGTGTCATGTTCAACTCCCTCATTCAGAATATGCTGCTGTTGTAATCTAAAGCACTTTTGAAAGTGCCGACAAATCCCTTTATGCAATGTCTGAATCCCGACCTAACTCTGAAATACTCTATAGGTCTATTTTGATAAGAGTATAAAGGTAAAATATACACTGTAAAAACCACTAACTCAATATTCCAAAGAAAATCCAGGCCCTTAAAAAAAAATATATATATATATATATATATAATTACAGAGGGTCATAACACAGTATTTATCACGAACTTCTGATAAACCTGACAGAAGACTTTATATATTAACTGGGTACACACTAAAGCCTTGTATCACTGTACTGCGAGTGTGTGTGTGTGGGGGGCAAGAGAGAGAGAGAGAGAGAGAGAGGGAGGGAGGGAGCCATAGAGAGATGAGAGAGCCGTGAGATATTTATGTGAGTTTTATATCCCCGCTGTTCTCACTGAAAACAATGGGCTCATAGACAAGGCTGGATCTATGCGGCCCGGGACTGTTACTTCAGACAAAACCACAGGGAATGATAAAGGCCGTAAATATTTGCCGTTGCCGGGGCCTCTGCTCTCTTTTGGCGGAATTACTGGCCCCTCTCCGCCACAGTGCTGGAGGGGAGAAGGGGGAGTGTGTGGGTGTGTGCGCGTATGTGTGTGTGTGTGTGTGTGTACAGAGGAGGGCGTCTCGGCAAATAACACAGCTCTTATAATCCCATGGACGGCAGCCGGAATGTTTTTATGCTTGCTTTAACGCAGATTATATTACACTCTAATTAAACATTCTATTCACATTTTTAAGGAACCCTGTGGACACAATTCTTTTTCATAAAGGCCTATTTGAGGTTTGAACTTGGGGCGCCACAGAGCCCAATACGCCACAGACCGTCTCCCGCAGTCTCAAAGAGTATTAGCATGATGAATGGCTATCCCACTAGCTCCTTTTCTCTCTAAAACACTAGAGATGATCTACACAAGCTATTTGGGCAGGGCTTTTCTCCTCCTCCATACTCCTTTCTCATTGGACCCTCTCCCTTCATCATTCTCACTCCTACTACCAGTCCCCTTACCCCCTCTCTCTCTCTCTCTCTCTCTCTCTCTCTCTCTCTCTCTCTCTCTCTCTCTGTGTGTGTCAAGTGAGGACGACGTTTTCCCACACAAAACAGCACTGAACTGACTGTGCAAACAATACCGTAAAACACACTTTACTGTTGTTTCTTTTCTTTAACGATTCCAAGTAATTTCAATGAAATTACGTTGAACCAACGTGGAATAGACGTTAAATTGACGTCTGTGCCCAGTGGGATTTGTCAAGTGACCACAGTTTAAATAGTAGAGGAGTTGTGTCACTAACTGACCCCTCCTCAATGTTGTTCCCCCCTCCTCTTTGCCCCCCCCCCCTCCCCCCTCCAGCCTAACAGCAGTGGCCAGGTGGGGAAGGTTCCAGGCCACTTCACCCCAGTCCTGGCCCCCTCTCCGCACCATGGCACAGTGCGACCCGTCTCTCTCTCCATGCCCGACACCAAGCCCATCACATCAGAAGGTGAGTACAACGGTGAGCTCCCCTTCCTTCTCTATCCCCTCTGTCCACCATTACTTTAGCAGTTTCCATTTTGCGCACTGTATAAAGAATGAATCAATGTAATATTTTCTCATTGTGTCCGTGTGTCTCCGTGTTTCTCTGTGTCTGTCTGTGTTTGTGTGTTTGCTCCTCCAGGATACTCAGCCCCGGGCACCCCCACAGCCAATCGTTTTGTAGGACTGAGCCCTAGAGATCCGGCCTTCCTTCACCAGCAACAGGTGAGACACATTACCACTACTCTTCTTTCACCCCCCCCACCCCCCTTCTTCCCTTCCTTCCTCTCCACCTCTCCAAAAGGGATCTGAGACCACAGAGATATTTCATTTTATCTGAGAGTGAGACCTTATTGTCGGTTCTGGCACAGATACATGCAGAGTCTGAGAAGTAAAACGATCACAGACATGAACTGTTCCTCAAAGTGCTCGCTCCAGTAAATGCACTGTAATTGTATAGTGGAGACATATACTCACCTACGTATCTATTTGGACAGTGAAGCTAAAACGTTTAATTTGGCTCTATACTCCAGCATTTTGGATTTGAGATCAATTGTTTCATATAAGGCAGCAGTACAGAATGTAACCTTTAATTTGAGGGTATTTTCAAACATATCTGTTTTTACTTATCTGATTCATTTGTGACAACATAATTCAAAACAGCCAAAACAAACTACAAATGCATCCAACAGTTACAAACTTTATGTAGTCATAGTGTGCTAGGAATATGGGACCAAATACTAAACTTTTGACTACTTCAATACATTATAAATTCATTTGTCCAAATACTTATGACACCTTCAATTGGCGGGGACTAGACACATTAAGTACTTTCATTTTTAAACGGTCAAATAGATTTGCATGTTAATACCCTCAAATAAAAAGTGACATTCTGCACTGTCACCTCATATAAAACATTTGATCTCAAATCCAAAATACTGGAGTATAGAGCCAAATTACATGTTTTAGCTTCACTGTCCTAATACAGTGCCTTCAGAAAGTATTCACTCCCCTTGACTTTTTCCAAATGTTGTTGTGTTACAGCCTGAATTTAAAATGGAAATTGTGATTTTGTGTCACTGGCCTATACACAATATCCCACAATGTCATTGGAATTATGTTTTTTTTTAGAAATGTTTACATATTAACAAAAAATTCTAAACTCAAATGTGTTGAGTCAATAAGTATTCAACCCCTTTGTTGTGGCAAGCCTAAATAAGTTCAGGAGTAAAAATGTGCTCAACAAGTCACATAATAAGTTGCATGGACTCTGTGTGCAATAATACTGTTTAACATGATTTTTGAATGACTACGTC
Source organism: Coregonus clupeaformis (assembly GCF_020615455.1). NCBI lineage: Eukaryota > Metazoa > Chordata > Actinopteri > Salmoniformes > Salmonidae > Coregonus > Coregonus clupeaformis. Next base: position 16,870,064 of record NC_059230.1, on the reverse strand, counting down.
ATCTCTGTACCCCACACATACAATTGTCTGTTAGATCTGACAGTCGAGCAGTGAATTTCTAACAGATTCACCCACAAAGACCAGGGAGGTTTTCCAATGCCTCGCAAAGAAGGGCACCTATTGGTAAAAATTTAAACATACATTGAATATCCCATTGAGCATGGTGAAGTTATTAATTACTTTGGATTGTATATCAATACACCCAGTAACTACAAAGATACAGGCATCTTTCTTAACTCAGTTGCCGGAGAGGAAGGAAACCGCTCAGGGATTTCACCATGAGGCCAATGGAGACTTTAAAACAGTTTGTAGTTACTCCACAATACTAACCTAAATGACAGAGTGAAAAGAAGGAAGCCTGTACAGAATACAAATATTCCAAAACATGCATCATGTTTGCAATAAGGCACTAAAGTAAAACTGTAAAAAATTTGGCAAAGAAATTAACTTTATGTCCTGAAAACAAAAGCGTTATGTTTGGGGCAAATTCAACACAACACATCACTGAGTACCACTCTTCATATTTTCAAGCATGGTGGTGGCTGCATCATGTTATGGGTATGCTTGTCATCAGCAAGGACAAGGGAGTTTTTAAGGATAAAAAGAAACGGAATAGAGCCAAGCACAGGAAAAATCCTAGAAGAAAACCTGGTTCAGTCTGCTTTCCAACAGATACTGGGAGACAAGTTCACCTTTCAGCAGGAAAATAACCTAAAACACAAGGCCAAATATACACTGGAGTTGCTTACCAAGATGACATTGAATGTTCCTGAGTGGCCTAGTTACAGTTTGGGCTTAAATCGGCTTGGAAATCTACGGCAAGACTTGAAAATGTCTGTCTAGCAATGATCAACAACCAACTTGACAGAGGCTTTAAGAATTGTCAAAAGAATAATGTGCAAATATTGTAAAATCCAGGAGTGCAAAGCTCTTAAAGACTTACCCAGAAAGACTCACAGCTGTAATCGCTGCCAAAGGTGATTCTAACATGTATTGACTCAGGGGTGTGATGTATATACTTCATGTAAATGACATATTTCTGTATTTCATTTTCAATACATTTGCAAACATTTCTAAAAACATGTTTTCACTTTGTCATTATGGGGTATTGTGTGTAGATGGGTGAGCAAAAATTATAAATGTAATTCATTTTGAATTCAGGCTGTAACACAACAACATGTGGAATAAGTCAAGGGGTATGAATACTTTCTGAAGGCACTGTAAATACATAGGGGAGTGTATGGGTATCTATTTTTTTAACCATTCCATATACTGTATGTAATTCATATTTTGAAATATATTTTACCAAATTATTTTCGGTATGGGGCAGAAAGTAAATAGAAGTACAGTAATACGATGAGGGTGTAATGTGCTCAACAGTTTTCTTCAAATATTTTGCTATTTGCCAATAAGTCATCACAGACATATAAAAAGAGACCAGCATTCCCTTATGCTTTATTTTAGCTTTATTCCGCAGTCTATTGAAGAACAATATAATGGATTCAAAAGCAAGTACAAAAGTAAGAATGTACACACAAAGACAGACAAATATCTCAATTACTCCTCCGTCGTGGTTCAGCTATTCTTCCCATGCTATTCTGTAAGTCAGAATATTCAGCTTGAGACACGTGAACAGACAGTGTACGAAACAGACCAGGGCCAGACTGTTTGGTGTTGTTGGCGTCGAGCGGTCGTCCCGGCAGCCAGCCCGGGCAGATGCGGCCGCGTGGTGGCTGAATTGTGTGTGAGGTTAGGAGCATCGCGGTTGGCGAGGGTGGAAAAATGAGGCTTGGAGTGCCAGTCCCTCCTCATGAACCACCCCCCCACACACACACCACACACACACGCTGGTCCGAGGCCAAGTGTTTTCAACCACGCTTAATTGAATGCATCTGCACGCAGCTACATAATAATCAGTGTTTTTTCTTCTCCACTGTTCCTGTTTAGCGTAATGACAAAGCCTGGCCTGTATTTCTCTGCAGCTTGGTAGAGCAGGCAGAAAATGTGCTGTTTTGTTAACGATGCTATGCTTCTCTATAGCGGGGAGGACTCTTTTGGGCAGTGTGTGTGTGTCCATGGGTGTGTAGAGTTTATATGGTACATTTTTTAGTGGCCTTGCTACTTCTGTCAGTTAACTCAGTAAACAGCAGCTGAACTCAATGCTGTCTCATTGGCCGATAGACAAAACAAGACCCCTTTATTTTATAGATTATTTAACCAGGTAGATTAATTAAGAACACTAGTTTATAATATTATATTTTAGTATAGTTTACATAGTATTCTTTACCCTAACACTGCCACTGAATACTAAATGAATAGAAATAGACTTGGAGGAAACACAGTACAATAGCCATTCATCATGCTAATATTATATTAGTCAGGCTTTGTGTGTGTTCTGTGGTTCAGGATGATTTAAACTTAAGAAGCTAGGTCTTTCAACCTGTGGTTTATGACACTAGGCCACTGTTCCCTGTGGAGTAAACAATGTCATAGATACACTTCCTTTTTCGTTATTGTCATGTCACCCCGGCTCGGGATATTTATTTGGTGGAGTTATGAGATGTATTGACACTTTTCCTGTGTGTTTAAGGGAGACCTTTGTTCTGAGGCTGGGTGGGTGGAGAGAGGAGACACACAAGGTGGATTAGTTTCACCGATTTGAGGTGTCATGTTTCCGATGCAGTCAAAGGCGATATTCCAGTATGCAGCTCTAGAGATAAAGTGTAGTCAAACCCCCAATGTCCTCAGTGCGATTCTACAAACAAACACGCGCACGCACCCCACCCTCCAAAACACACACCTTCCACACCCCTCCTCCTTCCAAACAACAATTCCTTAGTGGAAAATCGGTGAGAAAAAAACCCTCTCATTCATGTCTTCTCCTTGGTTAACCCTTAAAGGGACTGTTCCTCCACCATGCGTTCCTGTGGGAACGTTCGGTGATCAGATGACATTTGGTATTATCTAAGGCAGCCTGCTAATCCCCATTCTGCCTGCATCTGTTTTGCTAACGTTCCCCGGCGACGTCTTCCCTGTCCCTCTTACCCCTGCCGCTGTGACCTGGCAGTGCCGACAGACAGATGGCGAGCCCCCCTAGAGGAGTGCTGGCAGGCCTGGCACAGAGCATGGGGAGGGGGGGTGAGGGTGGTGGCGGCGGTAGAGCGTCTGGCACAACCAGAACGTTCTCTATGCTCAAAGCTTTGTGGAGGGTGTGGTGTATGGTGTGTGGTGTATGGTGTGTGGTGTGTGGTGTATGGTGTATGCATAAGGCTAGAGACTTAACCATCCACTGTTGGTAGTAGAGGCTTGGTGTTGGAAGAACTAGTCAATATGATTTTAAGAAATTGAGTGGTGGTCTCTGTTTATGTCATTCTGTGTGTGCATGCACGGTTGCGTCCGTTTTTTGTTTGTCTTTATCATTGGCTAGTTAATTCGGCAGATGCTTTCACATTTTCGATACACATAAGATAAATACAAGAACTGGAGGAAATCAGTCATTCACCTCGAGATGTAGTACAGCAGCGGAAAACCATTCAGTGTGGCTGTGTGTACAGGTGGCTAATGTTATCGACCATCCTAAGTGGGTTTTGAATATTCAGTGTGTGAGGATTTACTGTATGATTAAACCCTCTTAAGAGCTCTTCAGTTTGCCACAGTGGCGGGAAGATTGGTCACGAGGCACTTTTTCACGATGCGTTACCAAATGGATGTGTTGATTGTGTTGACTAAAGGTGCAAGGTTAGCTGGGTATAGGCTGAGATGGCTCTCCACTGGATTGTGGACACGTGTGTGCATAATGCATGGGATAGGAGAATGTGTGGTGGTTTTGTGTAAGCGTACGTTAAGGTGTGTGTGTGCATGCACGCAAGTGTGTGCGTGTTATTTTTGTAGAACCTTAGAGACAAGCCAGCAGTCCTTATCTTACCTTCCACAATCTCATCTAGCTACCGGAGTTTCACCATAATACTACTACTTCCATATGGGGATACTTAGACCAGAATAGGACTGCTATTAAAGACAGAAATGCCTCAAAGAGACTGTATGCAGAATAACAACGAATACTACATAGTAGCTAATAACCACATGCATGTAACCTGTGGAATGCATGGCCCCATAGTCTAACCATAGGGAATTACTGCCTTATACAATAGCTGGATGACTGCCATTTTGACGTGACTCACATTCTGTAAACTAACCTCTTCTTTGCTTCCAGGTCAGATTAGAAACGTAGGACTAATTGTGATGAAATGCTTAATGTTCTTTATTTGATCTGCTTTCCATATATTTGAACTGTAGAACGATGATCTAATGTTACTGAATGATAATGACTGCCATAACATATGTGTTTATGTTTAGATCAAACCAGAGCTGTTTGGAAAGAGGCCTATTTCTTGCCCAATTTGCTCTAGGTTTTCTGCTTTAGGCTTTGTTTGCATGCATGACTTTGTTTCCTAGTAACTTTGTGTAAGTGATATCAAAGTGAGTTGTGAGAGTTGTGCTACTGGCTCCGTGTCTGACTGCTAGGTTTCAATTGACAGCTCAGGATATGTGACTGGACCATGAATCAAAACGGCAGGCATTATGGCCCCAGTGGCACTGAGGATACTTTGGGGATTGCTTGGCAAAGGTAACGTTTCCATTATTTCAAACAATCTCTCTATCACTTGTCTACAAACTGTCTGATGAAGCACACACACACACACACACACACACACACACACACACACACACACACACACACACACACACACAGTATACTGTATAAGTATTACCAAGTTAATTCATACCTTGAATTAAGTCTACCCTTTCAGATTTTCAGACAAAGGGTTCAACTCTCACCTCTGCATTCCTTCCCTCAGTTACCCTTTCATTGCTGCCACCACAACATACCCATAAAGAATGTGGAAAATTCCAGTAGGTTCTAACCCTCAGCTCATTTGTTGTAGATACAGTATAGTCATTATGATCATTCATAGACTGCCAGAGGAATGTCAACCAAGCAATAACAGTGCCAAAGAAGATATTCAAGGTATTAGGTCCTAGATACAGTAGGATTAATGTTACCTGTTAACTTGTATGTGTTACTGGACATTATCAAGGGGTATTCTGCTATCGTCTAGCATGCCTGTGTGTACTGCACTGTGTGACAGGGTGCTGCAGACTTTATCAGCTGATTGGGTCTTTGCAATGGGGCCATGGCAGTATCAGGAAACAAAAATATTTATGGGAAACGATTTCTCCTTCCAAAGAATAACAGGTCACAAATGGTGCCATGGCCCCATTGCAAAGACACAATAAGCTGATTAACACTTTTTTGGTTACTACATGATTCCATATGTGTTATTTCATAGTTTTGATGTCTTCACTTTTATTCTACAATGTAGAAAATAGTAAAAAATAAAGAAAAACCCTGGAATGAGTAGGTGTGTCCAAACTTTTGACTGGTACTGTATTTAACTTTCATTTTTGCTCCGAGCCTTAGAAAGTCCTTGGGTTGGATGGGCTGTGTGTCAGGGAAAGTTAAGCACACATAAAACATCTGTTGGAGGCCTCGGCGGTGTGACAGCTCACATAAATAGTATTGGCTGCATCCCAAATGGCACCCTCTTCTTTATGTAATGTACTACTTTTGACCAGGGCCCATAGTGGAGTGACAAAACGTTTCTTTTTAAATCTATTTGTTTGGTTGTACTTGAGTCTCAAACTGCTTGTAGGAGACAGTAAGCCCTTCTCTTCCACCTCCACGTGCGCCCAGCTCTCTCCGGCTTTGTCCTCGATCCCCACTCCTCCTCCTACTTAAAGAGACACGTTCCTCTGTCAATGCTCTCTCTCGTTCTCTCTCGCTCTCTCTTCCCCGCTGTCTCGCTCTCCTTGGAAAACATGTTAACTTCAATTTCAACAGGGCCGGGTCTGCCAGAGAACCTAGCTCAGCGTTTCCTCATTAGTTTCTGCTTGTTCTGAAAATGGTAGAACATAACTGTATAGCTAATAGGATATAGGGAGCGACAGGCTGTGTGTGTGTGCTCTTAAAGCCTCCATCCGGCCTACTCTGCCCTCTGTGAGGTTACAGGCTTTTTTGAGAGGCCCTTCTCTAGGCCTCCTAATAGACCAGTGGAGGTAAGAGGAAATATGTGCCCGAGCTGCAAGGAGGCCTCTCTCTCTCTCTCTCTCTCTCTCTGCTCAGACATGACTAACAGAGACTCGACTTCTGATCGTACAGTACATGCCTTTAGTATATAGGAGCGATGAGAGCTGCAGTGAAAGAATAACACATTTATTGTCAGACATGATTTATTGATTTACGAGCACATCAGGATACCAGAATTCTGATTCATTACCGTATACATTTGCAGTGAAATGTGGTTTTAAATAGTTTCCATATTTCCAGTAAGAGAGTTCATAAAATCATCAATATTGCCTCTTGAAAGATAAATGCTGCAATAGAGAACAGCTCAGACAAGTTTGTCTTCTGTTGAAAGCGTAACGAGCTGGGTGAGCTTCAGTGTCTGTATGATAGAAACTGAATTCAAATGTTGCTGAAGAGTGCCAGTATAGATTGCTAACTGCATCTGTAGAACACGGTAGTTGATTACAATCTTGTCTCATCGTTGCAACTCCCCAACGGGCTCGGGAGAGGCGAAGGTCGAGTCATGCGTCCTCCGAAACATGACCTGTCAAGCCGTGCTTCTTAACACCCATTCGCTTAACCCGGAAGCCAGCTGCACCAATGTGTCAGAGGAAACAGCCTGCAGGCACCCAGACTGCCACAAGGAGTCGCTAGAGCGCGATGAGCCAAGTAAAGCCCCCCTGGCCAAACCCTCCCCTAACCTGGACAACGCTGGACCAATTGTGCTCCGTCCTATGGGACTCCCGGTTACAGCCGGTTGTGACACAGCCTGGGATCGAACCCCAGGCTGTTGTGACGCCGCAACACTGCGATGCATTGCCTTAGACCGCTGTGCCACTCGGGAGGCCGGTATTCCATATTCTTATCAGCAAAGTATTGACAATCTAAATATCCTGGTGCATCCCTCATGGACACTATTGAGAGTCTATTTATTGATTTTCTCTTGTCTTTCTTATCCTAATGCATTCACTACTCCTAGTAATCTGAATATCAGAGAAAGATGAAGTATTCCATCATTTCACTAGCGAAGGTTTGTTCATAGGATTGAGAATCTGAATGCACTGTTTAAGTGGCATTGTATTCAGAGTACATGTGTTTGTATTGTCTTGCTCCCACTTCTGCGTCTTATATAGTCCCTCACACTAGGACCCAAAATAAAACACTCCCAGACTTGCATGTTGCCATTCGGCAGGAAATGGGTCAGCAATCCATTAAGATGCCATTAGATAATCTAATTTGGTTGGCTTAATCCTTAAATGAAGCCCGCTGGACGCTGGAGCTCCGCTTGTGTGGAGGAGAATTAGTGTGATTTGGGGCCGTGTAGCTCTAAGATAGGGCTAAAGGAGGCCGTGGGTAGAGGCTACGTAGGGGGAGACCATGAGTAAAGTTGTTTTTCTCATTAATGATTGTGAGTGCCCTCGTCTGAAGCCACCTGCAGGCCTGTGTTGAGGAAGTGAACTTGGGCTAAATGAATGACATCCCCAACTCAAGCAAAGACGTCATATTTTTTGTATACAGTGAATCATTTGGAGAAATAGAATAGTAATATAGATTGACCATAGAGATCCTGTAATTCTATATGTAATTCTATGGGATTGACAGTGTGATAGTACAGTGAACACTGTGTGCCTTTTAATGTGTCTACTCTGTCTTCACCTGAGAAGGCCTTTAGAGTAGGAGAAAGAGAGGGTGTGTGTGTGTTAGGGGGGAGAGAGGAGGGAAGAAGAGAATGCTGAAGGGAACTAGCCTGCTCTGAGCTTTCTTTGTTCAGCAAGGTAGGAAAAACGTAATCTCTCATTTCCTGTCAGATGATTTTTTGGCAGGCCAGCAAGAGAGAGAGAAAGAGAAAGAGGCAAAGAGAGGTAGAGGAAGAAAGAGTTAGAGGAGAAAGAGAGCGAGCGAGAGAGAGAGGCAATGAGAGGTAGAGAGAGAGGTAGGGGGGGGCTGGCAGGAGGAGTTAGAATGATGAAGGGAGGGGGTCCAAGGAGAAAGGAGTATGGAGGAGGAGAAAAAAGCCCTGCCCAAATAGCTTGTGTAGATAATCTCTGGTGTTTTAACCCTTTATAGGACTGGATCTGGCTTCTAACATTTTCCACATTTCCACAGTTTTCTTTCTTTCTTTCTATAATTTGTATTTCTTTCTTTCCTTCTTTCTCACTCTTTCTTTCTTACTCTCTATCTTTCTCTCTCCTTCCCTCCTCTCCTTCTCTCTTTTTTCCTCTCTTGTTTTATTTTCTAAGGAGTCTGATCCCCTTAGAAACATGTATTGAATATATGGTTCCCATTGATTTCAGCTGAGGCTGAGCCGCTAAGAGAAGTGTTTTGTATGAAATGCAGACCAGATCATTAGACACCATTCATAGACACAGACAGACAGTCGTGTCAGATGGGACAGCCTCAGGGGGGATTAAGTCTGTGTTCCACTATATCCGGTCCCCATTCCTCTCCTCTTCCCCCGTTAGCTCGTCTTCCTATCCCACTGACAACAATAATCTACTTTTATGTCTCTCTCTTTATCGAGGAAGCCTTACACCTGCATGGAAACAGTGGAGGGACTTGGTTAACCTACATAACCTTTCAAACATATCCCTCATTCTTTGCATCCCAAACTCTAATTGATTAATTATTCAACATGTACGTATCATTGAGCCCATTGAGAACAACACACTGTTTGTTTCGCAGGCAGGCCGCGTTTTCAGTTTGCCCCTCCGGTGAACAATCACTGTGTTGTGTTGCATTAGCGTGCGTTGAATAGGGATGGGCAGGATTTGTAAAGACCCCAACCCCCTTCTGTAGCACCATTGATCAACATGGAGAGGGTCTGTTGATATGGAATTAGGTGTGATCCTCGCTTGACATCCTTCTCAGAGGAATCGGTGGAATACACCGGAAGCGCTTTGTTTGACTGGTCCCCCTCGAACCATAGACTGATTAAACTAGACATAAGGCCTTTACATCACTCTTCCTGGGTAAAGCAAACACACTGGGCACACACTGGTTGAATAAACGTTGTTTCTACGTCATTTCAAGGAAATTACGTTGAACCAACGTGGAATAGACGTTGAATTGTTGTCTGTGCACAGTGGGAAGTGATTGGGTAAGAGGGATGAGTCTATAGTGGACTTGGGACATGCCGTTTTCAAATGGTCTGCATTAACATTTTGTTGAAATAGTTTTAAGGGATATTCATTAAACATTGCCATAGAATTTGATTCGTAGAAATGTGATTGACGGTGCATAATAATGACGGATCCTAACAAGACATAATGCTAACTACTCAGAATTGTGTTGTGCCTAACAAAATAATTGGGTAATTGAATGTGGTTTTAAAATGATGAATAAACCCTTTTGTATTTTTTCCTCAGCTGACTCTAAAGTGTAACTGTTCATTTTATAGTGATGTGTTACAGTGTAAATGTAATGACTTGCTGCACAGCATTTCATCATTGTGTGTGTAGAGCATCTGATTGGTGCTGTTATCTTACCTCTACTCATGCTTTCAAAAGTGTCCAAAAGCTTCCGATGCTCAATGCAGGTGACTCAAAACCCTCTTCTGTTCTCTCCTTCTCTCTCTGTTGTGTTTCCACAGTCCTGGTACCTGGGCGAGCTTAGTTCCATTCCAAGTCACGAACGGGACTCCAATTCTGCCAACAAATGTCCACCAGAACTACAGCATAAACATCATTGGTGAGCCCCCCCTCCTCCACACAGAGGCAGAGAACTGAAGACCCAGGGGGGGAAATAATCAGCAAGCAGCACTTAAAACAATTGTGTTTGTCCTTTGTCCCCCCCACCCCCCCCACCCCCCCTTCCCTCCACCCTTTCCTCCCCAAACCCCTCCTCCCATCGGGACATTGGCCAAGAAGACTTGAGTTGGTTTGGAGCGAATCTGATCCGGTCCACTCTAGCTAACTCTATGCCATGCCAGACAGTCATTGTGTGAGAAGAGCCTTTCCATTCAAAATACTGTGATGTATCCTGTACAAAAACATTTAGATGCCTTAATATTTTGCATGACAACTCTTAGTCTGATAGTGGTATTCTTCTTCTTCATTCTGTTGTTGGGAGTTTCTAACCTTAGTTTACGAACAGGGGAAGTGATCAGAAACACACAAAGGCTGACTGTAAGTTATTCAACTCTGACCTTTACCCCTTCTGCAGAAGAGGCTCCCATGTCAAACTATTGACTATTACATTTACATTTACATCATTTAGCAGACGCTCTATGTAACCATAGGAACAAATTGTGAATTCAGAGTTTTTTGGGTGGGGGGGAGGGATTTCAGTTTACTGTGATACAATTTCTCTTTTGTCTGAAACTTGTTATCCTGTTGATTCTGTACTGCTATCCACTTAAAGGTTAGTTATACTCCTTAGAGTTGTGAACTCTTACTATAGTAAAAAAAGAACAAGAGAAAAACACTATATTTTTAGGTTAGAGATTTGACCCGTTTTTTAAGAATTCGTATATCCTCTAGAAAAGGAAAAAAAAAAGAAAAAAAATTATCTAAAAATCTCGAAAGAGGCAAGTGCAATTGAATTTTTGAAGGGAAACTATGTCTGTCAGCCCTAAGACTCTAAAGGAAGGAGGGTAAAAATTAAACTTCGTTGTTTTAAATACGTAAAAAGGTTTAAAAAAAATAACATTTGAGTTGATTTCAGTCGCTTTTCCATGTATCTAAATATGGAAAGAAAAGAATACTAAGCCTGAAATGCAGTGATGTGTTTGAAGGTGCGCATTAAGCTACCTGTGCAGAACTGAATATGAACAAGACAGCACTTCTATTGAGCCCTACTCAGTCTCATGGGGAGCTTCTTATTTATTGTGAGGAAAGAAATACATTTTTTGTTTTTTTGTTTTTTAAACACACGTAGTGTATAAAATGGCATCTGAAATCAAGAACATATGCATTTGGCCATCAGCTTATGAAGCTTGTGTTTATAATATGACTTGATGAAAAAAAAAAAAGAATGCAGGCTGTTGAAGTCATTCACGAAAATGTATGTGTATGTCGAAAAATCTACACTTTTTGTGCAACCCTGAACCTTCAAGGTTGCAGAGGGTTGCATATTTTGCTTCTTGAACACTCAAATCCCAGATACAGTGGTGGCAGTCCCTGAAATCTAGAATTGTGCATGGCAGGTCTATTGCCTTGGCCTCTCTCCAAGTCCAGATATATTTATATGACCAATCTCTCCAATACTCTTAATTTGCACGATGACATACTAGTCCACATTACGTGCCTTGCCTTTGATTATAGAGTCATCACTACACTTGTTTTTTGCTGCATTTATTACCATTATAGAAAATAAATTAACATTTTTATGATAAGTAAATTGTTTTGTACTCTGAATGAAAATGGTGACATTGTTGATTTTAACGTTCCTTTACTACTTTATCTCACAGTTACATTGCATATCAAGGCTGTGTATAGTCGCCGTTCTAAAGTTTATAATCAACCATAATTATTTTTCAGTATTTTCGGTGGTTTTTTAATAACCTTTCATTTTTGTTGTTATCGTTTTTGTCATTTCGTTTTTGTTTTTCATCTTCCAGTTACTATCGAGGAGGGAGGAATTCAGATGTATGAAAATTATGCAATACCAACTTTTGCCTATGTAGGTAGTGCTTATAGATATGTCAACTATTAGAGGCTAGTTTGGAGACAATATTGTAATGCATTTATTTTGTTGATATTGTTGTTGTTGTTGTTGTTGTTGTTGTTGTTGTTTTCCTATTTTAATTGACCAAAGTGGGACTGCTTTCTATGCAGTGTATGAGAAGGTCTTTTTTAGTGTACTGAGAGATGGAGAGACATGTTTCAGTGTGTTTTGAATTCTTGGTGGGGGAGGGAGGGGGTCTTTTTTCTAAGCTTACAGTTTGTCTGTAAAGAATGCACCCGTTGGTCTCGTTTGGCTGCAATGTCACTGATCTGTCTACTGTGACAAATTTGACTATTTTCTTTCAACTTCCCACCTGGGGTGCTAGCATGTGACATTGACTAAGCTCATTTTCACAGGAGAGATGGCTTGACTTGAGTGTGACAATCATTAAAAAAATAATTTCAGGAGAGGAACACATTAACCTTAATCAGACCCGCAATTGAAAACTGAAACCATACTGCAATTGTGAAAAGCCAACACTTTGTTCATACTACTTGTATACAGTATGCAGGAAACTATATTAGCGTTAACCCTTAACATACATCTGTGCCATTCTATTATCAGTCGCTGTGTGCAATTCCCAAGTAGATGCCTTAAAATATATATAAATTAAAGTTACCTGTTACACATGAGCTACAATCAACAAACTGACAAATGCTTGTGAGACCAGTCAAATCAGTCTAAAGAAAGTATTTGTAAGTAGTCAAATTTATGCACTAAATCTGTATAAACCCCAGGGATACCTCTAATCATCTGGGGAAGTTATTTTATCGCTATAGGGAGCCTTGTATTTTATAATGTAAGCTATGGACTACAGAGGAAGGATATCTGCTATTTTCCTTGTACTCTGTAGGACCAGAAGAATAAGAAGAAAAATAGAGCCCTTGCATAGCACATAGGCATTGGTTAATCGTCTTCCCCAAGTGTGTGGTGTCAAATATATAACTCTAAAAAAGTCTTACATATATGAACAAAAACAAAATCTCAGGCATTACAGGGCATTACGAATTCCAATGATAACTCTCCCACTTTGTAATATGAGAAACTACTTTTATAACTCAAATAGACACTATCCACAATGATGTTTTGACACCTGTTGCACTCTATCCCAACAATTGTGAACATTCTTACCTGCTTCATTCGAAGCAAGGTACTGTATTATATACCCAACACTTTTTGAGAGGCCAGAAAGTATATAAAACGTATTAAACTCAAGTCAAGCTTATTCTCTCCTCCTTCACCAAAATACTTATTCTGATTTTGTGAAGAAAAAACATAACAAAAAAAAGCCACCCCGTTCTATGTGCACTGTTCTGCCTTTTTTGTGTGAAAACGTAAGTGCTTTGCAGCCTCTGGCCATTGGAGACCCCACTGAAGTGCATTTTCCCTGAGTTAAGTGTGATAGAAATGTGTCAGGCTTGATGTGGTGTTGATATTTTGGGTAGAAGACTGTCTGTATATAAAGGTGAATACTGTGGTGGCGTCGATAGCAGTAGTCCTTTGGGGTCAAATCTGCTTTTTGCAGCTTGTGAGTAATGTGTGTTTGTGAGAATGTGTGAGTATGTGTGTGCTTGTAAGAGAGAATGTATGAGGGATAGAGAGAGTGAAACTACACATCGAGCGAAGATGAGGGTATTTCTATTGAGAAGCCTGCCTTATAGGCAGGAGTTTGTACACTGTAGTCTTTTTCATGATTTTTCTTTGACGCCCTTGTTTGTAAGTGTTTTCAAACATCTTGGGGAATATGAGTCAATTCCATTTCATGAAAAAAAGAAAAAACAATAAATTGGTTGCGGCTGGACTTGAGTTACAACTCTCCAGCTTTCCCAAAATAATCGAAAATAAAAGTATTTTATCAATTTTCCATATTCCTGTATTTAGGGGAAGTATCCTATACAGAACCCTAAAATGTAAAAAAAAAAATATATATGTTTTTTTTAAATTGTGTTTGTGCTTATAAACTTTCCATTTTGGAAACATTTCAGTAATATTTTAAATTCTTGTTTTTGTTAGTGTGGCCATAGTACAGAGTGTGATGTGATTATGTGGTTTTGAATCCATGTCGGAGAGCGAGGGAAATAGAGGATTGATTGGGGTTCTATGTTTAACGGTAGGGGATATCTATTCATGTCACTTTACAATAAAGTTACCTGATTTGAGCCTACCACCAGTGAATACCAGGGTAACGTCTTAAGTGACATCATAGATTGTTCTACTGTGCTAAAATCAAGTGTGTTGTGTCAATCGTACGTAAGTCCTCCTTTAGAAATGTGCCGTATAGAGCTTTGCTCAGAAAAATCATAATTACAGGATGATGAAACAATCCATGAGAAGTTTGGCGCTAGCATTTGACAATGTTTTGATGTGTCTATTAGAGGTTTGGAACAGGCATGTGTATGCAACATCAAGCAAGTAGTTCCGCTGTGAGGATTGGTTGATGTAAGTCCTTTGTGGCCCCAAGGCATCACAGATTTTTGCACTTTCCATAATTTAAACTACATTTGATTCAAGCCCTTCAAGTACTCCTATTGCCCTTAGAAATTGCCCTTAGATTCTCCAGACCTTTTATATCAGTGTTTCACTCATGGTAGATCTTTCATAGATATACAGGTATTGGCAGGTTTTTTGTTGCATACATTTTTTAAGGTAATATTTATTTTCAAAGGGCTACTTTAATTTGATCATGTCTGGACAGTATGTACATGGTTGAAACCGTTTTCACAGAATGACATGTAGGCCCACGGATAAGAAAGGCTTGGTAGAGATTAGTATTATTCAATATTCAGTAATGATTGCTGAAAGCTATCCATGGTCAACCGTTCAGTTAGTACCTTATGCAAGGAGGACCAGTGGCAATCATGCAATATCTGTGTAGTTGTAGTTACTGAATGTTTAGTGCTCTAGGGACTAAGAGGACAGATGGATGGACGAAAGCGCTTTCAGGAGGTGTGTTTTTACGCAAGCAATAGATGTGTTCCATGTATGGATTATTAACATCAGGTTGTTGTTGTAAGCAGGAAACATAAAAACCAGCATTTTATGTCTTATTAATCACTAAACAAAATATATTATTAATTCAGTGCCTGTTCAAGCTCACCGTCTCAGTGGAGTGTCCATTGTTAATATGTGTGGGGCGCCTTGGGGTGTTCTCCCGAATCTTTTGTTTGTTGTTTTGGTTTTGGTTTGAGATGTGGCTTCGCAACAGCGGTTTTTTGTGCTTCATTCATTTGAAGGTCTTGTTCAACTGGGTGCGCGCGTCTCATGCTTGGTCTTTGAGGGAAAAAAAACGATGTGTACACGTCATTTGGACAGTGTGTTTATTTGGATTGTCAATTGCTACATTATGTAAACTAATGTCATTTGAAATTAATGCTTGCCAACTTCTCCGCACGGTTGACTTCTTATGGGTCTTGTGGCACTTTTACTCCCTCTGCGCACACATTATTACGATGGCGAATCACTTCAAGGTGAATTAAAAAACACAACAACAACAACAACAACACCAATGAAATAATGTAACAGTCTCCAGTAGTGACTTGTAGTAACACTACAGGTGTGTGCAAAGGTCTATGTATGTATTGAATGTACGTTTTAGAGGACTTTTGAAACCTTTTTGTTTATATCTTGTTATTTTACAGTTTAGGAACCACAGGTATCCATTGTGAACTGTATAGCGAAGTCCTTGATATCCCTTCTTTTTTTATTGATTTTAGAACTTTAAAGCAGTAGGCAATGCCTTTGAGATGGTTACATTTGGTGCAGAGGCTAAAATTGCCACAAGATTAAAATCAATGTAAATAAGGCTCAACATTTTTTGTGATTGTTACTGTAATATCCAGCCTATACTGCTAGCAGCTGTTTTTACTGCAGTCAATTACTGGAAGTGGATATATTTCCTATGCAAAACTGTTTAAACAATAAAATGAGCTATGCTACAAAAATGGCTGTTGTATTATGTCTTCTTAGTGTCAGTTAAACATCTCAGGACTACATACTTCCCTACAACTGTACATTTTTCTTTTGAAATAATAATTTTGTTCTAAGTCAACTATTGGAAACACTCATTTGGCTAAATGCAAAACTCAAAGCGTAATAACTGTTCTGTGGTTGAGACATCAATCACAATGAATGAGAGAACATGCTTAGAGCATCAACTGACTTCATCACTGCATTCAAAATGGTTGTAGGCATTTTTCTTTTATGAAACAGGTTGAGAGAAAGGAAAGGGGGAAGATTGGTATGGAGAAGTTGTATGGTTAGATTTCAAGCTAATTGGTGAACTTTGTGGGTGTCTACACATGGGTCTTTTAACTTGGAATATTCTGATATATGTTGAGTTGGGAGCTGACTGCAGACAGAGGAGCTAGTGATGTAATTCCCCATGTGGGTCACTATGACACAAAGTAATATGACTTATTACTTCTTTCAACAATAACGAATCACTTGACTTATTACTCCCTGGGAAAAGTAATTAGTTACACTACTCGTTATATTACTTTTGCGTTACACCCCAAAACGTTGCGTGTCCTCACTCAGTGTAAACAATGTCAATGTTACGTAGGCCTGTACACCAACACAAGTAGCCTAATAATGACAGACACAAAATCTACTGCATACCCAGCTACAAGCTTGTTTAGCTCTCCCTGGGTTACAGCCTGTCCTCCTGAATGATTAAAATCAAGTCTTGGTTGTTTGGATGAGGTACAGTGAGGGAAAAAGGTATTTGATCCTCTGCTGATTTTGTACATTTGCCCACTGACAAAGAAATGATCAGTCTATAATTTTAATGGTAGGTTTATTTGAACAGTGAGAGACAGAATAACAACAAATAAATCCAGAAAAACGCATGTCAAAAATGTTATAAATTGATTTGCATTTTAATGAGGGAAATAAGGATTTGACCCCCTCTCAATCAGAAAGATTTCTGGCTCCCAGGTGTCTTTTATACAGGTAACGAGCTGAGATTAGGAGCACACTCTTAAAGGGAGTGCTCCTAATCTCAGCATGTTACCTGTATAAAAGACACCTGTCCACAGAAACAATTAATCAATCAGATTCCAAACTCTCCACCATGGCCAAGACGAAAGAGCTCTCCAAGGATGTCAGGGACAAGATTGTAGACCTACACAAGGCTGGAATGGGCTACAAGACCATCGCCAAGCAGCTTGGTGAGAAGGTGACAACAGTTGGTGCGATTATTCGCAAATGGAAGAAACACAAAATAACTGTCAATCTCCCTTGGCCTGGGGCTCCGTACAAGATCTCACTTCGTGGAGTTGCAATGATCATGAGAACGGTGAGGAATCAGCCCAGAACTATACGGGAGGATCTTGTCAATGATCTCAAGGCAGCTGGGACCATAGTCACCAAGAAAACAATTGGTAACACACTACGCCGTGAAGGACTGAAATCCTGCAGTGCCCGCAAGGTCCCCCTGCTCAAGAAAGCACATATACAGGGCCGTCTGAAATCTGGCCTAGCCAGTCTCCAGACCTTAATCCCATAGAAAATCTGTGGAGGGAGCTGAAGGTTCGAGTTGCCAAACGTCAGCCTCAAAACCTTAATGACTTGGAGAAGATCTGCAAAGAGGAGTGGAACAAAATCCCTCCTGAGATGTGTGCAAACCTGGTGGCCAACTACAAGAAACGTCTGACCTCTGTGATTGCCAACAAGGGTTTTGCCACCAAGTACTAAGTCATGTTTTGCAGAGGGGTCAAATACTTATTTCCCTCATTAAAATGCATATCAATTTATAACATTTTTGACATTCGTTTTTCTGGATTTTTTTGTTGTTATTCTGTCTCTCACTGTTCAAATAAACCTACCATTAAAATTATAGACTGATCATGTCTTTATCAGTGGGCAAACGTACAAAATCAGCAGGGGATCAAATACTTTTTTCCCTCACTGTATGCCTACAGTCAACTTCAGCAGCAGTGGTCAGGCCTCGGGGGTCTTTCGCTACGAGTTTTGTCTTAGCGTGTTGCTTTTGCAGGTGCTTCAAGAGATTGGAAGTTGTGTTTCTAGCAGTGGAGAGGTGTTTCTCACCTGAGCACAGTTTACATTTTACAGTTCTATTCATTTTGTCTTCTTACCAAATCAAAGTAATGGGAGTACTTCCAAGCTGAGAAAATGTTTCAGATGCTTCTGCCATTTTTCATCTCCCTCACAAAAGCAGAGTAACGCATGCGTGTATAAACCAGAACTTGGTGAGAGGATGTCAGACTCGGGATGAAAACAATTTGAATCTGGGGCGGGGGGATTTTTAAATATTGCGTCAACAGAGAGGGAATAATAATCATCACAAATATTTATTTGGATCAATAACTGTAACAGGAAGGGAATGATAACAAAATTAACTAAGTAACTACGACCGATCTTTGATCAGTAACTGTAATATTGTTACTCAAATTGGAACAGTACTCCGTTTATATTATTTGTTTAAGCAAAAAGTAATATTATTACTGTAACGTGTTACCCCCAACAATGGTCATGACTATGAAACATTGAACTCCTAAGCCCTTCACACAGACCTAATGGGATTCTGGACATTGCATAAGGCACAAAGCAGGCTAATACTCCAATTAACTCCCATTAAAGCCAAACAAAACCCCATTGCTATGCCCCATAATATCAGCTGCCATCAAAACCCCCATCACTGTGCCCACAAGATAAGATGGCTGCTGCTGCATTTGCTCTAGGACAGGATGCTGTGGAGACACACATGCCATGGTTCTGATCAAGGTGAAACTAGCACCTGGCCTTGGGCACCGAGCTGAGTTCATTTGGTCTATAAAAGAAGAACAACATTGTGCCGGACTGATATAAAATTACCCTGATGTATAATAGTAATCATTATGCCATTTATCAGAATTGGCCAGTTAAAGTCAACATCTGGCTTCAATAGAGGAGCTACAGTCTGTAGGGTTTTGGTGGTTCTTGTATCCTACATATTTTCCATTCTTTTTTATCAAAGCCTGCTGTCAGTGATTTGAAGAAACTAAATAGATGGCGATTCGCTCCTATTAGGTATCGCGGGGCTCAAGTAAAGGGGATTTCATGATTGCCTTTGTTTTGGTTTTTTTTCTCCCGGGTTGGACCTTGTGGAGGCTTGTGAAACATGAAGCTCTTCCCTGAGCGCTCTCAGTAAACTACTGCAGTGTAAAGAAAGACAGAGAGGGAAGGAGGGGAGGACGGAGTTACTTCAGCAAGACAGGAACAGCCAGTTCTCTAACACAAACCTGTGAGTACCTACAGGAACTAAACCTTGGGTGCAGTCAAACAGAGAAATGTAAAATATTTTGATCATACTTGCTCTGTTTTTACTAACCTTATCTCATGGATGTATTGTTGTATCACTACTCAATGCTTACATACTGTCTGAGATGTAACTATTTTTATCATGATTTTCTTGAAAATGAGACGCTACATATCAGGAGATTATTCTGCCTAAATATCTAAACAGAAAAGTACAGATGTTCGTGAAAGTGTACACACTCCTTGCACAGTCTTCACATTTTGCTGCCTTAAAATGCAATCTACTACACAACCTAAAATATGTCATTTTTGTCATTACAACTGAATCATTTTGAATAAGATTCTACCAACCTTGCACAACTCTTAAGGCAACATATATTCATTGCTTTTGACAAATTGCTCAAGCTCAGTAAATTCGTTTAGGAATCATTGATGGACAGCAATATTCAAACCTTGTCTCAGATTTTCAAGCAGACTTAAGATGGGACTAAGACTGGACCATTCAGGAACTCTCAACACCTCAACTCTTTCCCATGGTTTTCAGAAGACCACGGCGGGTTTTCCTCTAACCTTTTACCAGGGCTTTTCTCTTTTTATATTTATTTTGATCCTGACAAACAAGCATCATGTTATGGGTATGCTTGTCAACAGCAGGGACTAGGAGTTTGTCAGGATCAAAATAAATATGAAAAGAGCAAAGCCCAGGTATAAAGTTAGAGGAAAACCCGCCTCAGTCTTCTGAAAACCCAACCATGGGATAGAGTTGTATTTTTCAGCGGGTCGATAATACAAATTGTAATGCCAAAGACACACCAGAATGGCTTTCCAAGAGATGTTGAGTGTTCCTGTCCATTCTCAGTCCTGACTTAAATCTGCTTGAAAATCAGAGACACGGTTTGAATATTGCTGTCCATCAATGATTCCCAACCACAGTTAGTGCTTGAGCAATTTTTACTAAAGTAATGGATATATGTTTCCCTTAGTTGTAAAAAGTAGGTAGAATCTTATTAAAAACAGTGGCGATTTTAGCATGTAAATCTTGGTTGGGCAAACAAAACAAAAAAAGTGGGATGCATGCCAGCAAAGCCACAACACAACACAACACTAAACAATACATTACTTGCATTAAAACGGTGAAAAACGGTGTCCACAAACTGTTAGGGCTACAAGCTGTCCCAGCAGCAGTTCCGACATTTTACCACTGCTACACCTGGCTATCAGCGGAGCCTTGTCTGGCAGTGAAACAGTTCATTCAGCCTCATTTACTGCCTTTTAAAAAAACAAAGCTGATATGGTTGACTTGCTTAAACAAATGTGGTTTCTAATGACAATTGAGATGTACAAACTATGGCATAACGGGACGACAAGCGGATAAGAGGCAATTCGTAATTTCGATTAAGACATTAATGAGCGAGCTAGGACGGATGTAGTTAATATAACTATTTGTTTAGCACTTTTGAAATGTACAGCGACAGAATTCAGAACATGGGCTGTTCTTACAGTGTTCTCCCTGTACACCAAGTCAGAACTGTAGGATAAATAAAGTGAGCATATAAGCAGACAATGAAAGCTCTTACAATATTCGATGATTACATTTCTCTAAAACAGGTTATAGGCTACATGTGCACTACCAAGTCAGAACAGTAGGCGGAATTAAGAGGGGTAAATAGACCAAATGATTAGGGTGAGGCACATGGGCTACTAACAGTTTACTACACAACATACACTTGGTATTACTTTCTTAGCTACAGTATACATATCCCCCTGGCATATTACATAATTTATGCAGCAGCATATAATACATTTTTGGACTCACTTTGTTGTGCTGTGCTCATTTGAACAGGAAGGTGGCGCGGCTGTCCTTTGTGGGCAAATTTTGTCATCAAAATCTGGCATTCTCTGGATTTATGGTGCTTTCAAGAAAACTGGGAACTCTGAAAAAAAACAGGTTGAATCATGATGACATCATTGATCTTCAGGTCGTAGCTCTAGAAAGAGGCCCAAGTTCCGGATTTACAATTCCGAGTTGGATGACCGTTCAAAAAGTATTTTCCCAGTCTGAGCTTGTTTTTTCCCAACTTCCCAGTTGTCTTGAACTCACTGAAGTCAAGTTTTCGCAGTTCCGAGTTAACAGTTGTTTTGAGCGCGGCACAAATCATGCTTCATTGACAGCATGGCCAATGTTGAATGTTTTTAATTTTAAACTTGGAAAAGAGACCCTTAATCCCAGATTTGGGACCACACAGCCACACCACTGAATAGCAGGCTAGTGATTGCTTTGCAAAGCTTGCAGTAAGTCACTGTCACTGATTCCTTCCAAACCACTCATTGTTGAATTTGCGATTTCCAACTTGTTGTGTAATGTTTATGTCCAACGGCCGATGAGCACCGATACGTTTTATCTATAATTTCTCTTCATTATTTCTCTTCATACGACAAGGATTAAAAAGGATTTGCCAGTAGATTGTCGACTTGATTCATAATGGTGACTGCTAGCTAAGATTTTGAAAGTTTGATGTTGACATGATCAGTCCAATCAAAGCTACTGTAGATATAACGTGATTTGACGTGATTTTACCTGTGGCCCAAGGGGCTTGAATTTTCTAGCTCTACCAATTGACTTGGCGGTGACGTACTGTCCCCACGAGTGACAGAACACTGAGCTAATCATGGCGCAACTAGAGAACATTACCAATACCTACGCTCCGTATTTTCCGCTGGCTGCCCCGCCACCACAGGAAGTACTGAGCTAGGCTGAAACACCTGCATTTTGGAGCTGCCTTACTCAAGAAAGCAAAAAAGAGACCATTGTTTGCAAACTGATATGTGACACGTATTAATGCCAAAATAACATGCAAAACAGGCAAGCCCCCCCAAAAAAAAATAAAAAAATGTTTTTATATAAATATATATATTTTTTGCTAGAAATGTAGGACTCAATGACGGGTCACCACTGATTAAAAGGTATTCACAACTGTAATGGCTGCCAAAGGTGCTCTCACCAAGTATTTACTCTGGGGTGTGAAGACAGACACAATCAAGACATCTTGTTTTTTATATGTTCTTATTAATTTGGAAAATGTTTGATAATTTTATTTAACTTTGAAAATGTTGAGTAGGTTGTGTAGATCTGTAGGAAACAAATAAAATGAAATCACTTATAGATAACATTTTACAGCAGCAAAATGTGAAGATGGAGCAAGGGGAGTGTATACTTAACTGGCACTGTACGTATTTTTATTTTCAAGATTTCTTAAAATCAATATAACCAATCATAGATTAATTATTTGAAAAGATATATATAATTTTTATGGGATGAAGAGAGGATTCTCAGCACTGACAATTCCCATACAATTGTCTTCCATTTCCTAATCAAATGTTTTTCCTTGTGGTATGACATCCACAATCAACACACTGAGGCCAATTAGTATGGGACATATAGGTTTGGATGTTCTTCAGACCGTGGGATTTACACACATATTGATGTGTGGAAAAGAAACAGGTGTTCAGCTGTGTGTGTTTCTGTGTGCGTGTGTTTGTGTGTGTGTGTGCGTGTGTGTGTCAGGAGGGGGTTAAATGGGGGGTTGTATTGAAAAGTCCTCCTCTCCTAGTCTAACATGGTGGATTAGCTCCACCAGTTTCCCATGGACCCTCTCGCGCAGCCCCCTGCCTATTTGCATAAGGCACAGACAAGGGAGATGTGACAAACAAACCTGGCACAGAGCACCGGCTGGCTTTTTCATTAACTCCCTCCTCTCTGAAGAACCGTGCAGAACACCACACAAACACACAGTCTCTCTCAAACTGTCACACCATGGTGCATTCAGACAACAGAGGGCGCTTTAACTCAGGAGATGACAGAAGATACTGCCTGTCCTCTATAATGGGATCGGAGCGTAGCTGTACAGCACGTATCAAATGACAGACAAAGTCCGACCACAGTAGAGACATGTAGGCCTATTCTTTGTGTGATCAGAGTGATTTGCTAGTGAAGGAACATTACCAGCAGGATCCCCAGGAGTGAGACAGGTTTGTTTTCATTGTTCTGTCATTTCCCCAATTCCTTCTTTGTAGGAGACCTTGTCCTTACCCCCCTGTACATCCTCCTTCACGGTGGTAATGTTCACCTTAAAACATAGTTACCGTACAGTGTACATCACATAGTTGTGCTGTACTGCTGTCGGGCAGCCAAGTTCCTATCAAGGCCCAGATTTATGGCACTAGATGCATTCCTTGGCCGCGGTGGGGACCGTTTCGCTGAAATATGAGAGAGGAGATGCAGGGAACACAGTCGGAACACAAATGACAAGCTTCACTTTGACTTACCCCATGTACTGTTACTGTAAGCTATGTACAGTATATTTTGTTATAACTGGAGGCAGGCAAACCTAAAATGTTATAGTGAGTGGAGTCAAACATGTAATGTATTATAATACAGTAGTTGAATGTGTCTGGGTGAAAAACGATAGCATTTTGCTGTGTTATCGAACAATCATCTTCAGAGGAGGAACTATTCCAGCTATGTGCCGTCTGTCCACCTCGTCAGCACAGCTCGTCAGATGATAACCCCAAAAAAAGAGAAACTGTAACCCAGCTGTCATGAAAACCTTTCAAGCGACCACAAAACCCCCTTTTGTTACTGCTGACATGCAGCTTTCACCCTCCTAAATTACATTGGGATTAAATATGTTAACCAAGACTCTTTCCCTCTCCCTCTCTACTCGTGTCCAGTCAAATTGGATGCAGGTGTAGGCTGCAGGAGGAGAAAGGAAAGACCAACTTGTTCTTATTATTTTGGGGCACAAATATGGCCGACAGATAACAAGCTCATAGACTGAAAGTGGTGGTGTATTTGGTTGTCCCTTTTTGTGATAAAGTATGTCAAACTGCATGACCCATTCACTTTACACACTATCAACTGTAACTGGCTTTATTTTAATCAAAAGGTAGAGTGCAAAGAATGAAAGCACAACTGTAAATAAACACTTTTTCCTCTAATCATTTTGAATCAGGCATAATCAACCACACATGCCTTGAAAAGACGATTAAAGACAAAATGATTTAAAGGTATATAGATCCATTATCATTTCTACATACTTTCTATCTGCTTTTAGTCCTTCCAGCTTCTCTGAAGTTGTTTTCTCATCCCCCAAAAAATGTAATACAAAGATTAAACAACAACTAAAGCGCCATTGTGTCGTATAGTAGACTCTTCGAAACACAAATAAATACACAAATAAATATGGTCATGACCTAACAACCACAATCCCAAGCACTTAAAGATCATCCCAATTCTGCTGTATCCATAGAACTTGAGGCCAACCGTTAACAGAACAACCACAAGGATCCATATCAGACAGGTAGAGAATGCAAACAGGTATAGAGTTTTGTTGCAGTACTCTGGGTTGGTGATGGACTGGTTGTTGCTCCCACTGCAGAAGGTATGGTTGTAGCTCTCGTTGGCAATGGTCTGGTTGGAGCTCCCGTCGCTGAGGGTCGGGTTGTAGCTTGTCGTTTGAAATACAGCGAAAACAACCCCACTACCTATAGTAGACAAAGTGGTAGGGAAATAAATGTATAATTATAATATATTTGTATTTATAATATTATTATTGACAGAGTCCAAGCCGGTGCCATACTACCACCATCAGTTGGAATTGGACTCACGGCTCTTGGATCATGGTGGACAATATGGATCCTTGAAACAAATGTGTTCCTTGTAAGGAGAGGAACCTACAGTTGAAGTCAGAAGTTTACATACACTTAGGTTGGAGTCATTAAAACTTGTTTTTCAACCACTCCACAAATGTCTTGTTAACAAACAGTTTTGGCAAGTCGGTTAGGACATCTACTTTGTGCATGACACAAGTAATTTTTCCAACAATTGTTTACAGACAGATTATTTCACTTATAATTCACTGTATCACAAATCCAGTGGGTCAAAAGTTTACATACACTAAGTTGACTGTTTCTTTAAACAGCTTGGAAAATTCCAGAAAATGATGTCATGGCTTTAGAAGCTTCTGATAGGCTAATTGACATCATTTGAGTCAATTGGAGGTGTACCTGTGGATGTATTTCAAGGCCTACCTTCAAACTCAGTGCCTCTTTGCTTGACATCATGGGGAAATGAAAATAAATAAAGTTTTAGACCTCCACAAGTCTGGTTCATCCTTGGGAGAAATTTCCAAACGCCTGAAGATACCACGTTCATCTGTACAAACGATAGTACGCAAGTATAAACACCATGGGAACACGCAGCCGTCATACCGCTCAGGAAGGAGACGCTTTCTGTCTCATTGAGATGAACGTACTTTAGTGCGAAAAGTGCAAATCGATCCCAGAACAAAAGCAAAGGACTTTGTGAAGATGCTGGAGGAAACAGGTACAAAAGTATCTATATCCACAGTAAAACAAGTTCTATATCGACATAACCTGAAAGGCTGCTCAGCAAGGAAGAAGCCACTGCTCCAAAACAGCCATAAAAAAGCCAGACTACGGTTTGCAACTGCACATGGAGACAAAGATCTGACTTTTTTGAGAAATGTCCTCTGGTCTGATGAAACAAAAATAGAACTGTTTGGCCATAATGACCATCATTATGTTTGGAGGAAAAACGGGGGGGCTTGCAAGCCGAAGAACACCATCCCAACAGTGAAGCACGGGGGTGGCAGCATCATGCTGTGGGGGTGCTTTGCTGCAGGAGGGACTGGTGCACTTCACAAAATAGATGGCATCATGAGGAAGGAAAATTATGTGGTTATATTGAAGCAACATCTCAAGACATCAGTCAGGAAGTTAAAGCTTGGTCGCAAATGGACAATGACCACAAGCATACTTCCAAAGTTGTGGCAAATTGGCTTAAGGACAACAAAGTCAAGGTATTGGAGTGGCCATGACAAAGCCCTGACCTCAAACCTATAGAACATTTGTGGGCAGAACTGAAAAAGCGTGTGCGAGCAAGGAGGCTTACAAACCTGACTCAGTTACACCAGCTATGTCATGAGGAATGGGCCAAATTTCACCCAACTTATTGTGGGTAGCTTGTGGAAGGCTACCCGAAACGTTTGACACAAGTTAAACAATTTAAAGGCAATGCTACCAAATACTAATTGAGTGTATGTTAACTTCTGACCCACTGGGAATGTGATGAAATAAATAAAAGCTGAAATAAATAATTCTCTCTACTATTATTCTGACATTTCACATTCTTAAAATAAAGTGGTGATCCTAACTGTCCTAAGAAAGGGAATTATTACTAGGATTAAATGTCAGGAATTGTGAAAAACTGAGTTTAAATGTATTTGGCTAAGTAACTTCCGACCTCAACTGTATGTATCAAATTTGGAGACTAAGAGTCTAGTGGGGTGTTTACATGCTGTCGGAGTTATCGGAAGTTTGGATTTCCAACTGGAAAATTTTACTTATACGACCCTCCAAGTCATAATTACAAATGGGACACTCCGAGAAAATTGACCTTTCACCACTGACCTTTCACCTTTTCAACCATATGGATAATGTAGCTTGTTTAACCTTATTTTCAATGTTAAGCAAGATAGCTAACTTTATTATTAGCAATGTAAGCTAGCTTATCAAGCTAACTAAAATATACTGCACAAAAATATAAACGCAACATTCAGCAGGTGAAGAAGTCGGATGTGGAGGTCCGGGGCTGGTGTGGTTACACCTGGTCTGCGGTTGTGAGGCCGGTTGGACGTACTGCCAAATTCTTTAAAACGACAGACATCTGTGGCATAGTGTTGTGTGACAAAATATGCCACACCTGTCAGGTGGATGGATTATCTTGACAAAGGATGAAATACTCACTAACAGGGATGTAAACACATTTGTGCACAACATTTGAGAGAAATACGCTTTTTGTGCGTATGGAACATTTCTGGGATCTTTGATTTCAGCTCATTAAACATGGGACCAACATTTTACATGTTGCGTTCATATTTTTGTTCAGTATATTTTTGTTCAGTGTATAATAAATGTGTACATACAGTTTTCGTATAATAAACAGTTATATACTGTATAGTGTATACTATATATGTGGTCCTCTGTAGCTCAGCTGGTAGAGCACGGCGCTTGTAACGCCAAGGTAGTGGGTTCGATCCCCGGGACCACCCATACACAAAAAAATATGTATGCACGCATGACTAAGTCGCTTTGGATAAAAGCGTCTGCTAAATGGCATATTATTTATTTATATACAAGACACAGGTAAGGGAGTGCCATGATTGTTCCTTGAAGGAAGGGAGAAAGGATGCATTTTCAAAACAAGTTCAAACAGTGCCACGTATGTCTGGATTGGGAATCTCGCTCACCAGCAAAGATCCAGAACATTAGAATGACCAGACTGATCCTTACGACCGATGAGCAGAACTCTTGGCAGTCTTTGATGGCCATAAACGTAGACAGTAACATCAGGACTACATAAAAACATCCCAACCCTATCAGGTAGATAGGGATGAAGAACATTACAGGGCAGTCATTGAAGCACTCAGCACCTAAAGATAGAGAGGTAAAGGAATTTTAGAACGGTAGCTTTTGCATAATTAATATGCAATAATGTTTTTGCAAAGTGGTATTTCTTTACTACTACTTACCTATGACAAAGTGGGCCAAGGGGATAACTGCAACAATAATAGTAACAATACAGCGGATGATGAGAGAGATCAATGCTGGAGGAATAAAGGACAAGGCATATTATATATTTTTTCCACGTTGGAGATGCATTCACTATTTGTTTTTCATTATTGTCATTATTTGCACAAAGTGTATTTTATTTGAACGTAACTTCTACTTACCTATAATAATATGGGCATAGGGGATAATTGAACCGATACTGAGAATGATAATGGCACTGATCCATTCTGGGGGAATACATGACAAGACTAATTAGCATTTTTTGCATTTTATATAACAATAAAAGATAGGTTCAAATTAAATCCCAAGTTCAAGAAACATTGGGAAACGGTGGCACTCCAAAAGGTTTCAACAACAAAAGACGATGTCACCTCATTTCACCAATATATCCTCCAAACACCGGCTTCGAGGGCATTATCACTTTTATACAACGGGTTACCAACATATTCAAATAATGATTGACATATTTTGATAAAAAATGTTATTTTGATTAATTTATTCATACTATTTCATTCTTCCACAAAATATAGTCCTGACACAAATCTAGGGTTGCTACCCAAGCCGGCTGGTCGTTCGTTCTATCGGTTCGGTTGCCAGAGTCGTTCAGTATTTTTGTTCTGTATCTATGGACGCGACCCAGTCGTTCGTTCTAAATGTTCCATTGCCATATTGGCTGGCAACGTTCTTATCCCTTGCTTGCTAGCTAGCCAACTTTGGCTAATTTACAGTCACGTTAAACAGTGCAGCCAGAATAACAACGAAGTAGCTGCATTTGCATTTGTTTAAGGGACATTTTCTAGTGACATTTATTTGGATACATCCATAACAATGGGCTAATGATGTGCGATTTCCCCTGGCATAGAAAATGTGCTCTCTCGTCAGGACACTGTTGTTCGAGAGCTAGCCAACAACACAGCTAACACAATCACTTCAAACTGAAGCTGGAAAGACTTCAAACTAGCTGCACTTCGTTTCGTTTGACCTGTTTTCTATTGATAGTTCTTTGTATATATCCATAAAAATGATGCTGATTCATCGTTTTGACTGGCTAAGAAAAGCTGCCTACCTGTCTGTCTCATCCTGAATCCCGACACATTCATTACTATGGGACAGCTGGAGGTCGAATTTGAATATTGAAACAATGTTGCAAATGTCGGAGAGACAGACAGCAAGGTTCATAAAAAATCTCCGCTGTTGAAAACAAAATGTTAGTTTAAAATAAATGTGAAATAATGTCTAGATGCTTTTTATAGTGGAGATCAAGTTTATAAATTGCCTGGCTGGGTTGATGAGACAGTGGATTGCGCAGTCAGATGGAACAGAGTAAATAGGCATTTTAATGTCATAGATTTAGCCTGTGGTAACTTGTGGAATAGACACCGGCTGGAATGCGGTTTTAACCAATCAGCATTCAGTATTAGACCCACCCGTTGTATAATTAAGCAATAAGGCATAAGAACCTGGGGATTATCGTGTGAATAACTCCTGACTAAGGGCAGTTTGCGAAGGGCCGGGGAAACAGCCCTTAGGAGGATGTTATTCACAATAATTCCCGGGTTTGAGGGCCTTATTGATTTTATAAAACGGTTGCCAACATATTTAAAAAAGATTAATGACATGTTTTGATTAAAAACGTTATTTTAATGAGTGAATTCATTGTAATTCATCATAACACCATAGGATATAGTCCTGACAAAAACCAGTTGTTAGTTCTGAGATTCTGAAGTAAATAGCCAAACATGCTGATTGCTATCCCCCAAAAAGTATTATAATAATGGTGTGTAGATGAATTAAAATGAATTCATGGTGTGTAGATGACGGGAGAGGGAGGGAGCCTGCATTAGATGGGACTTTGAAAAATTGTGAAAATTACCTGGGGATTGTGGTGAATAACTCCCTGCTATCAATCAATCAGCATCCAGGATCCAAACAACCCATTTTATAATATTGTATACAGTTTCTTAGCAGTGGCGAACCGTGACTATAGGACCGCCTTCAGAGGGACCAAAATCTTCCAATACGTTGTATAAAAAAAAATCTCGAAAATAACATTAAACATAGCATCACTTAATGCGCCCAACATTATATCGTCTGTCGTTGGACCATTCTAGTTCTAGTGAAGGAGGAGCAATTATTTTTGATGACATTATGAATGAATCAAACAGGCCTGGCCGCGCTTCGGGCTGCCACACACACAGACAGAACCGGCATGGACACAACATGACACACAGCATAAAATAATGCACTGTTTACACAATTTATGGTAGCCAACACCACTATCAGTAGCAACAACAACAGTGTCACATCAAAGGTGACAGGCTCATGGTGCTGAAAGGACAGCAACCGTAATACCTGTGCACTCCATGGCGCTGAAGGAGAGCCAATTTTGGTCAAACACATAGACACGGCTGATAGACAGGAGACTGCAGTCACACACAACATCAAATAATGTTAAAGAATAAGCAGCCCATTCACTCCAGTAGGCCCCATGAAGTCATGACAATAGAAAAGCACAACCATTTCATGTCCAAAATTAAATGAACAAACCAGCTATTACTTACCATTGCAAATATATCACACTAACCGTTCATCTAAAGTATAAATGCAACAATGTTTTACAGTCATTATTTTCAAAGAGATAACTAACAGCAAGCGAGCTGCAACAATAAACAGTGCAACTCACCAGATTATGATAATTTGTAAACTAAGTTTGAAAAGAGTGATGCTAAAAAATGTGCAACAACATCCACCTTGAAGTTTGATAACAGCTGCTGCAGCCGCTGTCGCCATTGTCACATTACTACAACACAAGCTAGCTATTATCACACTACTACATTTACAACACATGCTAGCGAACTTTGCTAGCGTTAGCGTGGGAAAACTACTGTTTGCGACACTGATTATTTTCTCTTGTGCTCGCTTCTTACAACCTATTAGTGAATTGCCGCCACCTACTGTATTGGCTGTTTATCAGCCTGGTATTCTGTATTATGAATTCATTACCTCTTGCGCTCTCAGTAGTGACGTGTCTTAGCCTTCGTAGATACGTCTCTTTTTTTTAAAACGGTCCCATCCATTGCAATTCAAAATGCGATTGGTTCATTCCACTGTCACTCCAAAATTCTGCTCTAATACAGTTGAATGGCAGAGGCCTTCTGTCCAGCTTCTGAAGACCTAGCCAATGGCTGGCTGAGCTGCTAGCTAGATTTTTCTACCCAGAGACCATCAAAGAAAATGCTGATTGGATCATTTTTTTTTTTCAGTATTAACCCTTCTCTTTCCAACACACACTGAAGAGATGAAATCAGAAAATTATTACAATTTTTGTAAAGATTAAATTACAATTAAAGTGAAATGAAATTAAAAAATATATATACATTTTTATAAATCCTTAGGCCTTTTCTGAAGGCCTAGAAGGCCCTGATGGTTCGCCACTGGTACGTACCGTATAGATCCCTCAAACTCAACTCTGGACCTCGAAGCCAGTTCCACTGCATTTTTTCATTGTAACCCTCTAATCAGGGACTGATTTAGACCTGGAACACCAAGTGGGTGCAATTAATTATCAAGTAGAAGAAAATACCCCAGCAGGCTCTGGACCTCCTAGGGTAAGAGTGGAATACCCCTGGTATAGACCCTTGCTACCTATGTCATAGTGACGCCTCAAGCACTGCAGTGCCTTAGACCGCTGCGCCACTCGGGAGGCCTAACATGATTTTTGAATGACTACCTCATCTCTGTACTCCACACATACAATTATCTGTAATGTCACTCAGTCGAGCAGTGAATTTCAAACACAGATTCAACCACAAATACCAGGGAGGTTTTCCAATACCTCGCAAAGAAGGGCACTTATTGGTAGATGGGTAAATATGCTGCTAGGGATTTCACCATGAGGCCAATGGTGATTTTAAATTAGTTATAGAGTTTAATGGCTGTGATAGGAGAAAACTGAGGATGGATCAATAACATTGTAGTTACTCCACAATACTAACCTAATTGACAGAGTGAAAAGAAGGAAGCCTGTACAGAATAAAAATATTCCAAAACATGCATCCTGTTTGCAACAAGGCACTAAAGTAATACTGCAAAAAAAATTGGCAAAGCAATTAACTTTCGATATGGTCAGTGTCGATAATTTTCAGTTTATAGTCCCAGCACAACATTTAGCAGACACTTTTTGAACACTTTTAGAACACTTGACAAGGGTCTAGAACATAGGTACGCACCTATAAAGTCCATTGTGAGAGAAGCACACAGACCTGAAAGAAGACACAGGCAGTGTTGAATACCCATACTAGCGTACTACATTCTTAAACTGTATACTATTTACTCATCGTCGCATACTATTTAGCACGTACTGTTTAGTAAAAAGTATGTAGTATGCCACGGCCGCAACACAGTAGTGGCTCATGATTGGCTGAGTAGGTAGGGTTAGGGCCAAGTGTTGGTGGATTTTTCCAAATTCAACAGACATGCATTGCATTAACCAGCCTGATAATAGCTCATTTCAAATTGTATTCATTTCTCTAAACTCTGAATAGAATAGGAATTGAGTTATAGGCTAGACTATCACATTCAACCTATACCGTAGTAGACCATGTAGCCCATCTATCCTATTTTAAAATGACAGAAGACAGAAACAGATACTGTACTTTGGTTCCATTTCAACATATTTATTAGTGAAACCAAAGTGCTGTAACATACATTACCGTTCAAAAGTTTGGGGTCACTTAGAAATATCCTTGTTTTTGAAAGAAAAGCACATTTTTTGTCCACTAAAATAACATCAAATTGATCAGAAATACAGTGTAGACATTGATAATGTTGTAAATGGCTATTGTAGCTGGAAACGGCTGATTTTTAATTGAATATCTACATAGGCGTACAGAGGCCCGTTATCAGCAACCATCAGTCCTGTGTTCCAATGGCACGTTGTGTTTGCTAATCCAAGTTTATCATTTTAAAAGGCTAATTGATCATTAGAAAACCCTTTTGCAATGATGTTAGCACAGCTGAAAACTGTTGTGCTGATTAAAGAAGCAATAAAACTGGCCTTCATGAGACTAGTTGAGTATCTGGAGAATCAGCAATTGTGGGTTCAATTACAGGCTCAAAATGGCCAGAAACAAAGAACTTTCTTCTGAAACTCGTCAGTCTATTCTTGTTCTGAGAAAGGAAGGCTATTCCATGCGAGAAATTGCCAAGAAACTGAAGATCTCGTACAACGCTGTGTACTATTCCCTTCACAGAACAGCGCAAACTGTCTCTAACCAGAATAGAAAGAGGAGTGTGAGGCCCCGGTGCACAACTGAGCAAGAGGACAAATGCATTAGAGTGTCTAGTTTGAGAAACAGGCACCTCACAGGTCCTCAACTGGCAGCTTCATTAAATAGTACCCGCAAAACACCAGTCTCGCCGTCAACAGTGAAGAGGCGACTCCGGGATGCTGACCTTCTAGGCAGAGTTGCAAAGAAAAAGCCATATCTCAGACTGCCCATCTTAATCTTTTATTTTTATTGGCCAGTCTGAGATATGGCTTTTTCTTTGCAACTCGCATGGAATAGCCTTAATTTCTCAGAACAAGAATAGACTGACGAGTTTCAGAAGAATGTGCTTTGTTTCTGGCCATTTTGAGCCTGTAATCGAACCCACAATTGCTGATGCTCCAGATACTCAACTAGTCTCAAGAAGGCCAGTTTTATTGCTTCTTTAATCAGCACAACAGTTTTCAGCTGTGCTAACATCATTGCAAAAGGGTTTTCTAATGATCAATTAGCCTTTTAAAATTATAAACTTGGATTAGCAAACACAACGTGCCATTGGAACACAGGACTGAAGGTTGCTGATAATGGGCCTCTGTACGCCTATGTAGATATTCCATTAAAAATCAGCAGTTTCCAGCTACAATAGCCATTTACAACATTAACAATGTCTACATTGTATTTCTGATCAATTTGATGATATTTAATGGACAAAAACAAGGACATTTCTAAGTGACCCCAAACCTTTGAACGGTAGTATATATAAATTAAATCAAATAGCTTAGTACACACACCAAAACTTTTCAAATGTTAAAATCAAAAGGCTATTGCACAGAAAAACGTGGACTGCAAATTTAGAACTGCTGGACAGCAACATAATAAACTAAAGCACTGATCATTTGAAACGAGATCAGAATGACTGCTAAGGCTTGATCCATAAATTATACACTGCTCAAAAAAATTAAGGGAACACTTAAACAACACAATGTAACTCCAAGTCAATCACACTTCTGTGAAATCAAACTGTCCACTTAGGAAGCAACACTGATTGACAATAAATTTCACATGCTGTTGTGCAAATGGAATAGACAACAGGTGGAAATTATAGGCAATTAGCAAGACACCCCCAATAAAGGAGTGGTTCTGCAGGTGGTGACCACAGATCACTTCTCAGTTCCTATGCTTCCTGGCTGATGTTTTGGTCACTTTTGAATGCTGCCGGTGCTTTCACTCTAGTGGTAGCATGAGACGGAGTCTACAACCCACACAAGTGGCTCAGGTAGTGCAGCTCATCCAGGATGGCACATCAATGCGAGCTGTGGCAAGAAGGTTTGCTGTGTCTGTCAGCGTAGTGTC
The DNA here is from genome assembly GCF_020615455.1 of Coregonus clupeaformis. Classification (NCBI taxonomy): domain Eukaryota; kingdom Metazoa; phylum Chordata; class Actinopteri; order Salmoniformes; family Salmonidae; genus Coregonus; species Coregonus clupeaformis. The sequence continues at coordinate 16,835,744 of NC_059230.1, read as the reverse complement.
CAGAGCATGGAGGCGCTACCAGGAGACAGGCCAGTACATCAGGAGACGTGGAGGAGGCCGTAGGAGGGCAACAACCCAGCAGCAGGACCGCTACCTCCGCCTTTGTGCAAGGAGGAGCAGGAGGAGCACTGCCAGAGCCCTGCAAAATGACCTCCAGCAGGCCACAAATGTGCATGTGTCTGCTCAAACGGTCAGAAACAGACTCCATGAGGGTGGTATGAGGGCCCGACGTCCACAGGTGGGGGTTGTGCTTACAGCCCAACACCGTGCAGGACGTTTGGCATTTGCCAGAGAACACCAAGATTGTCAAATTCGCCACTGGCGCCCTGTGCTCTTCACAGATGAAAGCAGGTTCACACTGTGCACATGTGACAGACGTGACAGAGTCTGGAGACACTGTGGAGAACGTTCTGCTACCTTCAACATCCTCCAGCATGACCGGTTTAGCGGTGGGTCAGTCATGGTGTGGGGTGGCATTTCTTTGGGGGGCCGCACAGCCGTCCATGTGCTCGCCAGAAGTAGCCTGACTGCCATTAGGTACCGAGATGAGATCCTCAGACCCCTTGTGAGACCATATGCTGGTGCGGTTGGCCCTGGGTTCCTCCTAATGCAAGACAATGCTAGACCTCATGTGGCTGGAGTGTGTCAGCAGTTCCTGCAAGAGGAAGGCATTGATGCTATGGACTGGCCCGCCCGTTCCCCAGACCTGAATCCAATTGAGCACATCTGGGCCATCATGTCTCGCTCCATCCACCAACGCCACGTTGCACCACAGACTGTCCAGGAGTTGGCGGATGCTTTAGTCCAGGTCTGGGAGGAGATCCCTCAGGAGACCATCCGCCACCTCATCAGGAGCATGCCCAGGCGTTGTAGGGAGGTCATACAGGCACGTGGAGGCCACACACACTACTGAGCCTCATTTTGACTTGTTTTAAGGACATTACATCAAAGTTGGATCAGCCTGTAGTGTGGTTTTCCACTTTAATTTTGAGGGTGACTCCAAATCCAGACCTCCATGGGTTGATAAATTTGATTTCCATTGATAATTTTTGTGTGATTTTGTTGTCAGCACATTCAACTATGTAAAGAAAAAAGTATTTAATAAGATTATTTCATTCATTCAGATCTAGGATGTGTTGTTTAAGTGTTCCCTTAATTTTTTTGAGCAGTGTATAATGAAATAGGTAGCCTAGCTTTCAAAATTAAAACAATCAATACTGCATGTTCAAATTAAAAGGCCTGATTAACATGACATCAATAATGCAGCAGCCCCATCCCGAGTCCCCGGTGCAAACTCATTCAGAAAAAAAAAATGGATTACTATTTAGTTTAAAAGCTCTGACGAAGGCCAAGAGAACAAGAAACACTTTTCAGTGAGAAAACAGAAATCCACTTTGGGTAAAAAAATTATAAAAGAGACTTGTAGCCTACGATGCAATACTTGTGATAATTTTAAGGAGAACAAAAAAGTAGCCAACAACAAAACTAGGTTACTTAATTGGGAAGACTCCTGAAGCTTCTGCGGTGGTGTTCTAATGTAGGCAAAGTAGAGAACTAGGGCCTATCACTCATAGCCCATCTCTTCCAATGCATTGTGGAAAAGTGTGCATCGAATTCTACTAGATGATGAGCCAAAATTAGTATAACATCTTGGCATTTAAACCATACTAGATTTTCTAAATGTCGCATACTATTAAACATTCTATTTCGCGTACTGAGAATGCGTCACGTGTTGTTTTCCACGATTCGTTGATTTCGGTAGCACATCCCCATATCTAATTGATCAGCTGTTGTCAAAGTCAAAATGAGTATGACATCTGGGAATTTAAAGTATACTCGATGTTAGAAATGTTGCATACTATTAAACGTTATTTTTTTTGCATACTTAAACAGCCTACTATTTAAGACGCCAGTACGGGTATTAGGACAGAGTGTAACGAGTGTCAGTGTAATGCGGTGGATCGAAGTCAGGCGCAGGACACAGAACTCGAAGAAACGTACTTTACTGAAAATGAGTAAAGAAAACAACACAGAAATACCTCCACACAGGGCGGAACTAACCCGCTCACCAACGACACGAAACGAAAAACAACCACGCACAAAACACATTGGGAGCCACTGGGTTAAATAGGGAAGGCGTGATTACAATAATGGGCAACAGGTGTGTGACATAGACAACAGGTGAAACATAGAAACATAGAACATAGATCGGCAGTAGCTAGTATTCCGGTGACGATGAATGCCGCAGCCTGCCCGAGCAAGGAGGAGGGGCAGCCTCGGCAGAATCCGTGACACAGAGCCACAGATTACATTGACACAAACACAGTCAGTCTTGAATGTCCTAAATGTAATGATGTCAGATGACTTCATCCAAGTAAAACATTTGAAAATATAATTTATTCAAAACCATTTGCATGGAAACGATGGCACCAACACTGGGAGGACTTTGGAACTATCATTAATTATTACTGAGAGTGTTATCTTTTTGACTGGGATTAATAAAGTCGCAATCTGTAGTTCAAACAATTACAAAGTGGGTACCCTGCCACTTTTGGTAAACAGCTGAGGGATAAGGCTGGGAAAATGTAACCACTCTCAAATAGACAGATCTATAGACAGAGCTAGCAAGGACTGACCCTCCATGGTCTATAGATCTATCTATTTGAAAGTGGTTACATTTTTCCAGCCCTCTCCCTCAGCTGTTAACCAAAACAGTGGCGGGGTACCCGCTTTGTAATTGTTTGAACTACAGATTGCCCCTTTATTGCTCCCAGTCATAAAGTTAACACTCTCAGTAATAATGAATAATAGTTCCAAAGTCCTCCCAGTGTTGGTGCCACCTATCCCATGTAATAAATCTGTGCTGCCCTCCGTTGAATTTTGAAATCCCGAGACAAAACGTTTGCCCACCCTTGGGCTAGATGCTTTACAAATTATTCATTATGTTAGTACATTATAAATGCTTCAGGGTTGAACATATTTTTATTCACTCTTTTAATTTACTTAATTGTGAAAATAAGCTGTCTCAAAAAAAGGTCAGGTCTATCAACATGCCTTAAAGGCATATATATTTAACTTTCCCAAGATATTGAAAATTGAAAAAAAGGGTCCGATCCTTAAGAGGCTAAACTTCCATTTTTATCTTTAAATTATATTTTATTGTTCATAGAATCATAGTACATGACTAATGTACGGTTATATGTAGTCCACTCTTACCTGATAAAGCCACAGAATCCTCAAAGGAACTGCCCAGTGTTTCCGGATTTCTATGAAATATGACTTGTAAATTGGAATTGTTTTCCTTCCAAATGTTTTGAATTAAGTATGTTTAAAAGCAGCTTTTCTGTGTTTGAATGGTGTGGACTTACCTTAACAACAGAATGGTGTGGGCGTATACTGTTCATACAAATATTCACGCAAGTAGACCGCTGATTGGCCAGCTCATCCAACTCTAGACCGCTGATTCGCCAACTCATCCTCCTCAAGGAGATGACATAATGTTCAATGAGGAAACAGCAAGCATTTTTTAAACAGTCTGTTTGAGATACAAGTTTGAGGTGGGTTTTTTTGGCCACAAATACAAGTATAGGACGAGTCAATAACATTATTTGGGTATGAGTTAACAGAATATGAACTGAACCCATCCACACACAATACCCCATAATGACAAAGTTTTTTAAAATTTTTTTTTTTAAATGTTTGCACATTTATTGATCATGAAATACATAAATATCTCATTTACATAAGTATTCACACCCCTGAGTCAATACTTTGTAGAAGCACCTTTGGCAGTGATTACAGCTGCAAGTCTTTCTGGGTAAGTCTCTAAGAGCTTTCCACACCTGGATTGTGCAACATTTGCCTATTATTCTTTTTAAAATTCTTCAAGCTCTGTCAAATTGGTTGTTGATCATTGCTAGACAACCATTTTCAGGTCTTGCCATAGATTTTCAAGTAGATTTAAGTCGAAACTGTAACTTGGCCATTAAGGAACACTCACTGTCTTGCAAACAGGATGCATGTTTTGGAAAAAAAAAAAATCTGTACAGGCTTCCTTCTTTTCACTGTCTATTATGTTAGTATTGTGGAATAACTACAATGCTGTTCTCCATCCTTAATGTTCTCCTATCACAGCCATTAAACTCTGTAACTGTTTTAAAGTCACCATTAGCCTCATGGTGAAATCTCTGAACGGTTTCCTTCCTCTCCGGCAACTGTGTTAGGAAGGACTCTGTATCTTTGCAGTGACTGGGTGTATTGATACACCACCCAAAGTGTAATTAATAACTTCACCATGCTCAAAGGGATATTCATTGTCTGCTTTTTTTTTTTAACCTATAGGTGCCCTTCTTTGCGAGGCATTGGAAAACCTCCCGTGTCTTTGTGGTTGAATCTGCGTTTGAAATTCACTGCTCGACTGACGGACCTTACAGATAACTGTATGTGTGGGGTACAGAGATGAGGTAGTCAGTCAAAAATCACGTTAAACTCTATTATTGCACACAGAGTGAGTCCATGCAACTTGTTAAGCACATCTTTTCTCGTGAACTTATTTCGGCTTGCCATAACCAAAAGGGTGGAATACTTATTGACTCAATACATTTGTTCCAGAGGGTGATCGATTTCTAGGGGTATGTACTCCTGAAGTTGTTGAATGTTTTCGTGTTTGCCAGTTAGCTAGCAGTTCTCAGCGGTTAGCAGCCAATGGCTAGCAGTTCTCAGCGGTTAGCAGCCAATGGCTAGCAGTTCTCAGCGGTTAGCAGCAAATGGCTAGCAGTTCTCAGCGGTTAGCAGCAAATGGCTAGCAGTTTCTTACTGGGCTAAAAACGAATGATTGGCATATTTTTTGAGTCATTACAAAATTATTTAATTAAACAAATCAAACATTAAACCTTGTAAACAATTCTAATCAATCAAATCAAATTATATTCGTCACATGCTTGGTAAATAACAGGTGTAGACTAACAGTGAAATGCTTACTTTTCATGGTACAACAATTCATGGTAATTTCTTGGTCACCTTGTAAACAATTCATTTAGACCCAGCGTTTATTTCAAACAGGCGTTCATTTGCTGAAATGTGTATTGTTGCCTGGCTATTAAAAGGGACAGGCGGCTATTTGAGACTGCATTTAATTCAAGTTTTACGGTAATTAAAACATTCTAGAGCGCATAAAACAACTCGGTAGGTTCGGTGCTACTGGCTTGGGTCTCCAAATTTCATCCCTGCAAGTGATAAGGACATACAATTTAAATTCTGCATAACGCCACAGCATTTCATACTTCACTGTGGGAAAGGGGAATAAATACCTGTCATGTTGACATGCTTTTTAGTTTGTTTCCATATGACTGGTTTCACATTTGTTTCCAGCGATCATAAGGTAAAATAGATATAAAACAATTGTCATTCATATTTACAATCCCCTTATCCAAACGGATTACTAATTTACCTACAGTGCCTTCGGAAAGTATTCAGACCCCTTTACTTTTCCCACATTTTGTTACGTTACAGCCTTATTCTAAAATTGATTAAATGCTATTTTTCCTTATCAATCTACACACAATACCCTATAATAACAAAACGAAAACAGGTTTTACATAAGTATTCAGACCTTTTGCTATGAGACTCGAAATTGAGCTCAGGTGCATCCTGTTTCCATTGATCATCCTTGAGATGTGTCTACAACTTGATTGGAGTCCACCTGTGGTAAATTCATTTGATTGGACATGATTTAGAAAGGCACACACATGTCTATATAAGGTCCCACAGTTGACAGTGCATGTCAGAGCAAAAACCAAGCCATGAGGTCGAAGGAATTGTCTGTAGAGCTCCGAGACAGGATTGTGTCGAGGTAGTGATCTGGGGAAGGGTACCAAAAAATGTCTGCAGCATTGAAGATCCCCAAGACGTAGCCCCCATTATTATTACATGGAAGATGTTTGGAACCACCAAGACTCTTCCTAGAGCTGGCCGCCCTGCCAAACTGAGCAATCGGGGGAGAAGGGCCTTGGTGACCAAGAACCCGATTGTCACTCTGACAGAGCTCCAGAGTTCCTCTGTGGAGATGGGAGAACCTTTCAGAAGGACATCCATCTCTGCAGCACTCCACCAATCTGGCCTTTATGGTAGAGTGGCCAGACGGAAGCCACTCCTTCGTAAAAGGCATATGACAGCCCGCTTGGAGTTTGCCAAAAGGCACCTAAAGACTCTCTGACCATGAGAAACTAGATTATCTGGTCTGATGAAACCAAGATTGAACTCTTTGGCCTGAATGCCAAGCGTCACATCTGGAGGAAACCTGGCACCATCCCTACGGTGAAGCATGGTGGTGGCAGCATCATGCTGTGGGGATGTTTTTCAGTGGCAGGGACTGTGAGACTAGTCAGGATCGAGGAAAAGATGAACGGAGCAAAGTACAGAGAGATCCTTGATGAAAACCTGCTCCAGAGCACTCAGGACCTCAGACTGGGGCGAACGTACACCTTCCAACAGGACAACAACCCTAAGCACACAGCCAAGACAACGCAGGAGTGGCTTCGGGACAAGTCTCTGAATGTCCTTGAGTGGCCCAGCCAGAGCCATGGCTTGAACCCGATTAAACATCTCTGGAGAGACCTGAAAATAGCTGCACCGCGACGCTCCCCATCCAGCATGACAGAGCTTGAGAGGATGGGAGAAACTCCCCAAATACAGGTGTGCCAAGCTTGTAGCGCCATAACCAAGAAGACTCGAGGCTGTAATCACTGCCAAAAGTGCTTCAACAAAGTACTGAGTAAAAGGTCTGAATACAGTGAGGAGAACAAGTATTTGATACACTGCCAATTTTGCAGGTTTTCCTACTTCCAAAGCATGTAGAGGTCTGTAATTTTTATAATAGGTACACTTCAACTGTGAGAGACGGAATCTAAAACAAAAATCCAGAAAATCACATTGTATGATTTTTAAGTAATTAATTTGCATTTTATTGCATGACATAAGTATTTGATACATCAGAAAAGCAGAACTTAATATTTGGTACAGAAACCTTTGTTTGCAATTACAGAGATCATACGTTTCCTGTAAGTCTTGACCAGGTTTGCACACACTGCAGCAGGGATTTTGGCCCACTCCTCCATACAGACCTTTTCCAGATCCTTCAGGTTTCGGGGCTGTCGCTGGGCAATACGGACTTTCAGCTCCCTCCAAATATGTTCTATTGGGTTCAGGTCTGGAGACTGGCTAGGCCTCTCCAGGACCTTGAGATGCTTCTTACGGAGCCACTCCTTAGTTGCCCTGGCTGTGTGTTTCGGGTCGTTGTCATGCTGGAAGACCCAGCCACGACCCATCTTCAATGCTCTTACTGAGGGAAGGAGGTTGTTGGCCAAGATCTCGAAGATACATGGCCCCATCATCCTCCCCCTCAATACGGTGCAGTCGTCCTGTCCCCTTTGCAGAAAAGCATCCCCAAAGAATGATGTTTCCACCTCCATGCTTCACGGTTGGGATGGTGTTCTTGGGGGTTGTACTCATCCTTCTTCTTCCTCCAAACACGGCGAGTGGAGTTTAGACCAAAAAGCTCTATTTTTGTCTCATCAGACCACATGACCTTCTCCCATTCCTCCTCTGAATCATCCAGATGGTCATTGGCAAACTTCAGACGGGCCTGGACATGCGCTGGCTTGAGCAGGGGGACCTTGCGTGCGCTGCAGGATTTTAATCCATGACGGCGTAGTGTGTTACTAATGGTTTTCTTTGAGACTGTGGTCCCAGCTCTCTTCAGGTCATTGACCAGGTCCTGCCACGTAGTTCTGGGCTGATCCCTCACCTTCCTCATGATCATTGATGCCCCACGAGGTGAGATCTTGCATGGAGCCCCAGACCGAGGGTGATTGACCGTCATCTTGAACTTCTTCCATTTTCTAATAATTGTGCCAACAGTTGTTGTCTTCTCACCAAGCTGCTTGCCTATTGTCCTGTAGCCCATCCCAGCCTTGTGCAGGTCTACAATTTTATACCTGATGTCCTTACACAGCTCTCTGGTCTTGGCCATTGTGGAGAGGTTGGAGTCTGTTTGATTGAGTGTGTGGACAGGTGTCTTTTATACAGGTAACGAGTTCAAACAGGTGCAGTTAATACAGGTAATGAGTGGAGAACAGGAGGGCTTCTTAAAGAAAAACTAACAGGTCTGTGAGAGCCGGAATTCTTACTGGTTGGTAGGTGATCAAATACTTATGTCATGCAATAAAATGCAAATTAATTACTTAAAAATCATACAAATGTGATTTTCTGGATTTTTGTTTAAAAAAAATTAGACCTCTACATGCTTTGTAAGTAGGAAAACCTGCAAAATCGGCAGTGTATCAAATACTTGTTCTCCCCACTGTACATACAGTTGAAGTCGGAAGTTTACATACACCTTAGCCAAATACATTTAAACTCAGTATTTCACAATTCCTGACATTTAATCCTAGTAAAAATTCCCTGTCTTAGGTCAGTTAGGATCACCACTTTTATTTTACGAATGTGAAATGTCAGAATAATAGTAGAGAGAATGATTTATTTCAGCTTTTATTTCTTTCATCACATTCCCAGTGGGAAATAATACACTCAATTAGTATTTGGTAGCATTGCCTTTAAATTGTTTAACTTGGGTCAAATGTTTTGGGTGACCTTCCACAACCTTCCCACAATAAGTTGGGTGAATTTTGGCCCATTCCTCCTGACAGAGCTGGTGTAACTGAGTCAGGTTTGTAGGCCTCCTTGCTCGCACAAGCTTTTTCAGTTCTGCCCACACATTTTCTATAGGATTGAGGTCAGGGCTTTGTGATGGCCACCCCAATACCTTGACTTTGTTGTCCTTAAGCCATTTTGCCACAACTTTGGAATTATTCTTGGGGTCATTGTCCATTTGGAAGACCCATTTGCGACCAAGCTTTAACTTCCTGACTGATGTCTTGAGATGTTGCTTCAATATATCCACATAATTTTCCTTCCTCATGATGCCATCTATTTTGTGAAGTGCACCAGTTCCTTCTGCAGCAAAGCACCCCCACAGCATGATGCTGCCAACCCCATGCTTCATGGTTGGGATGGTGTTCTTCGGCTTGCAAGCCCCCCCCCCCTTTTTCCTCCAAACATAACGATGGTCATTATGGCCAAAAAGTTCTATTTTTGTTTCATCAGACCAGAGGACATTTCTCAAAAAAGTACGATCTTTGTCCCCATGTGCAGTTGCAAACCGTAGTCTGGCTTTTTTATGGCGGTTTTGGAGCAGTGGCTTCTTCCTTGCTGAGCAGCCTTTCAGGTTATGTCAATATAGGACTTGTTTTACTGTGGATATAGATACTTTTGTACCTGTTTCCTCCAGCATCTTCACAAGGTCCTTTGCTGTTGTTCTGGGATTGATTTGCACTTTTCGCACCAAAGTACGTTCATCTCTAGGAGACAGAACGCATCTCCTTCCTGAGCGGTATGACGGCTGCATGGTCCCATGGTGTTTATACTTGCGTACTATTGTTTGTACAGATGAACGTGGTACCTTCAGGCGTTTGGAAATTGCTCCCAAGGATGAACCAGACTTCTGGAGGTCTACAAATATTTTTCTGAGGTCTTGGCTGATTTATTTTGATTTTCCCATGATGTCAAGCAAAGTGGCACTGAGTTTGAAGGTAGGCCTTGAAATACATCCACAGCTTCTAAAGCCATGACATCATTTTCTGGAATTTTCCAAGCTTTTTAAAGGCACAGTCAACTTAGTGTATGTAAACTTCTGACCCACTGGAATTGTGATACAGTGAATTATAAGTGAAATAATCTGTCTGTAAACAACTGTTGGAAAAATGACTTGTGTCATGCACAAAGTAGATGTCCTTACCGACTTGCCAATACTATAGTTTGTAACAATAATTTGGTTGAAAAACAAGTTTTAATGACTCCAACCTAAGTGTATGTTAACTTCCGACTTCAACTGTATGCAAATATGATATTTCCGTTTTCTTTTGTCATTATGGGGTATTGTGTGTAGATTGGTAAGAGAAAAAAACGATTTAATCAATTTTAGAATAAGGCTGTAACGTAACAAAATGTGGAAACTAATATGTAACACTGAAGAGCACAGCTTCCCTGAGACAGTTTCTAACGGTTTGTGCAGAAATTCTTCGGTTGTGAAAATCCACAGTTTCATCAGCTGTCCGGGTGGCTGGTCTCAGACGATCCATCAGGTGAAGAAGCTGGATGTGGAATTCCTGGGCTGGCGTGGTTACACGTGGTCTGCGGTTGTGAGGCCAGTTGGGACGTACTGCCAAATTATCTAAAATGACGTTGGAGGCGGCTTATGGTAGAGAAATGAACATTAAATTCTCTGGTAACAGCTCTGGTGGACATTCCTGCAGTCAGCATGCCATTTGCACGCTCCCTCAAAACCTTATACATCTGTGGCATTGTGTTGTGTGACAAAACTGCACATTTTAGAGTGGTCTTTTATTGTGACAAAACTGCACATTTTAGAGTGGTCTTTTATTGTACCCAGCACAAGGTGCACCTGTGTAATGATCATGCTGTTTAATCAGTTTCTTGATATGCCACACCTGTCAGGTGGATGGATTATCTTGGGAAACGAGAAATTCTCACTAATAGGGATGTAACAAATTTGTGCACTACATTTTAGAGAAATAAGCTTTTGTGCGTATGGAACATTTCTGGGATCTTTTATTTACGCTCATGGAACATGAGACCAACACTTTACAAGTTTTGTTAATTTTTTTGTCCAGTATACATTGAAAATGGTACACTGTCTCCTTAAAAACGTCAGGTTTGTAATGATGTCATGCATTCATTGCTATGATCATTGATCTCCTGAAGAAGCTAGCCCTTTTCCTTTCTTTCTGTGCCACCAAATGTTTGGATATACTTGTAAAGTTACCAGGTTGTTAGCTAGCTAGCCAATGATGTAACATGACTGAACAAAGTGTAAACAAATGGTTAACGACACGTGAGTAGTTTTAGAACGGCCCACGACATGGTTTACATTTACATTTACGTCATTTAGCAGACGCTCTTATCCAGAGCGACTTACAGTTAGTGAATACATTATTATATATATTTTTTTTATACTGCCCCCCATGGGAATCAAACCCACAACCCTGGCGTTGCAAACGCCATGCTCTATCAACTGAGCTACATCCCTGCCGGCCATTCCCTCCCCTACCCTGGACGACGCTGGGCCAATTGTGCGCCGCCCATGAGTCTCCCGGTCGCGGCCGGCTGCGACAGAGCCTGGATTCGAACCAGGATCTCTAGTGGCACAGTTAGCACTGCGATGCAGTGCCTTAGACCACTGCGGTCCTGGAGATTCGCTATAGGAAGATAAACGATCTGACCCATATTACCAGAGAAACATTTTTGACCTGGTTGGGCGAGAAGCAAGACGTTTCTCTGTAGTAATGGTGCAACCATGACGCCAACGAATCTGCACACGCTTGTTTCTGTAGGGCACTCGGAAACAACGGTACAGCAAAACCTTATCATTACAGCTTTCGAGCCCTGTGGGCAGGTGTCCCTTAGGTTGGTGTCTCTCTGCCAAACACTTCTCTAAAACCAAAGTGGGCACAAAAAGACTGACATCATCACAAGTTTCACACACCTTCAAGGAATTTCTCTAAATGGCTTTATTTGATTGAAAAGTTAATTCCTTTATTTTTTAAGCAGAGGTACAGTACAAAGAATAAAACCACAACTGTATGAAAAAAAAACTATTTTCTCTAATAGTTTGAGGCACAATTTCATTGCAATTTATTGTATGATCTTTGAAATTTGGAGAGCGCAGCCTGGACAAAAGCTACATTTTGATTTGAGGACTTCTTTCTATCACTAGATATGCTAGTAGGATGCCATTGTCATTTAGACTCTTAACGGTGTTGAGACATACTTTTTTCTAGCAGATGTTCAAATTTAGCAGGCTCAAGTGATGAATCATGTAAGCTAGTCGGACAACACTCCGCCCATGCTAGTTATTTTGTCAATTGTGCCAGAAATAATTAAACTTTCTCTGCTAGTTCTTTACTGGGCAGACGTGAGAGAGGATAGCGTTTATCATGTTCTTAATGATTGGAGGGCGTGGGTGGATATTGTGGGGGAGTTGGTGGGCAAGGGTCATCTCCCAGGCATCCACTAACTTAATATTCAGGCCCCTGAACATGGCCTTGATCACCTCGTCCAGCTGCAGCGAAAACCAGTCGCTGACGATGAGGCACTCCTGTAGGCTTTGGGCCCGAAGGTTTGCCGAGCGCACCACAACCACAGTCCCCGGAGCTCGGTTCAGAAGCCGCACCACCGCCCTTCGAATGTGGCGTAGTCTGCGAATGTAAACCTGCACAGGGAAGGTACAAAAATGGGCCCAAACGCTGATGACTACAACAGTGTCTGAGCCCCCGGCCAGGCCATCCAGCTCATTAGCTACATAGCGCAGCTGACTGATGCTGAGAGGGGTCCAGGAGATGGGGGGGCCATGGCTGCGGTACTTTAGCAGGATATTGTGGGGGATGTCCACCGCCATGAAGGGCCCTGCCTTCACAGGACTTCGAAGGTTGAAATCCTTCAGCTCTGTAACAGAGAGAGAGGGAGATGTTGCGAGATGGCTCCTGTCACATATTCTATGGTTACACATGGTTGTCGTCATCCGATCATGATTTGATCACTATCTGATCGAGATTTGTTGTCTACACTTTAATTAAATATGTCTCTTCTCTGCCCACTTCGTCCGTATTATGACCAGATTTCCTGGTCCCTCCCTGTATGCAAATGAATCCAACCTGCCTTGGACCTCCCGTTATGACCCAAGCTGTGGAAATCGACAGAAAACAGCAGACTTTTATAGTCAATAGTTTTGTACTCTCATCATTACAGCCTACTTTTGTTATTCAACGATTTAAGACTGGGCGCAATAGGCTACTGTCCCAATAACCTCAACCTGTCCACAGCCATACAAATAAATATTCAGAGAATCCCTAAAAAAGTCACCACACAAACGAGCTGAGTATCTGGATGTGTGTATAAAATACAATTATTGCACAGTAAAAATAAACAATGACACTTAGGTCCTAATGCACACAGTAAAAAGAGAAACAGATTAAGTTAAAGGGTAGGATACAAAGTGCATCTCTGAATGGCGCAATGCATTATCCAAACATGTCTGGACAGTGTTGTTCGATACGCATGGATGTTTACATACGTTGTCTTCATATTATTGTTTAGTATAGGCCAAATCATTGATCAGTAATAATTCGTTAACGGAACCTCAATAATTAGGATAAGCAAGACGAGTGGTCATATTCTGAAAATGCATGGATAAAAGCGGCAATTGATAAAAAGTGCAAAGAAGCATGCATGTAAAGCAAATGGCTTTATAAAGGAATAAAGTATAAATATAAAAGTAGCTTAAAGAGGCCTTCATATTGAAGCCTACATTATATTGGACAGTGGCCTCGCTCATGCCTTTACAAATCAGTTTCTGCACTTTACTGATAGCTGGAAAATGCTCAAAGATTCACAGAATATTAAAGAATATAATAAAATAGGAAAGGATTGCAATACCAATGTATTATTTTCATATCTGATAAAGGTAGCCTACAGGTGGAAAATTAGGCCTACACATTATACCTGGCCATACACTTGTTATGCTGTTCTGCTGCAACTCCATCATACTCTGTCCCATGCATCCCCAATACATGTATAGTTCAGTTAAAATTCTGCTTTTACAGTCCTTGGCCTGTCTGTAGCCTACGATGTTTTAAAATATTAGATTTTGCACTGGCAATGGACGTGGGAACGGGATAACCCTTTTCCTCTCATTCGGGACGATATCTCTTCATAAATATTTTTATTTCTATATGCCCATTTTATTCAGGGCTGGACGTGGTATGGTCTGTGGCATCCGTCTAGATTGCCAGTAGGGACTTGGTTTCTAATGAAGACCATGATCTTAATTCAACTGGCCGGTGTGATTTTTTTGAGAGGGCGGGATAACCATGTCATTGGCCAAATTTAAAGTGCCTTCAGAAAGTATTCACACTCCTTTTTCCACATGTTGTTGTGTTACAGCCTACATTTAAAATTGATTAAATTGAGATTTTCTTGTAACTGGACTACACACAATAACCCATAATGTCAAAGTGGAATTATGTTTTTTTGAAATCTTTACAAATTAATAAAAAATGAAAAGCTGAAATGTCTTGAGTCAATAAGTATTCAACCCCTTTGTTATGGCAAGCCTAAACAAGTTCAGGAGTACACATTTGATTATCAAGACACATAATACATTGCATGGACTCACTCTGTGTGCAATAATAGTGTTTAACATGATTTTTGAATGACTACCTCATCTCTGTACCCCACACATACAAATATCTGTAAGGTCCCTCAGTCAAGCAGTGAATTTCAAACACAGATTCAACCACAAAGACAAGGGAGGTTTTCCAATGCCTCGCAAAGAAGGGCACCTATTGGTAGATGGGTAAAAAAAAAGTAGACATTGAATATCCCTTTGAGCATGGTGAAGTTATTAATTACACTTTGGATGGTGTATCAATACACCCAGTCACTACAAAGATACAGGCATCCTTCCTAACTCAGTTGTAGGAGAGGAAGGAAACCGCTCAGGGATTTCACCATGTGGCCAATGGTAACTTTAAAACAGTAAATAATTGTATGGCTGTGATAGGAGAAAACTGAGGATGGATCAACAAGATTGAAGTTACTCCACAATACTAACCTAATTGACATTGTGAAAAGAAGGAAGCCTGTAGAGAATAAAACTATTCCAAAACATGCATCCTGTTTGCAGCAAGGCACTAAAGTAATACTGCAAAAAATGTGTCAAAGCAATTCACTTTTTGTCCTGAATAGAAAGTGTTATGTTTGGGTAAAATCCAATACAACACCACTCTCCATATTTTCAAGCATAGTGGTGGCTGCATCTTGTTATGGGTATTCTTGTAATCTTTAAGGACTGGGGAGTTTTTCAGGATATAAAAGACACAGAATGGAGCTAAGCACAGACAAAAGGTGGTTCAGTCTGCACCAGACACTGGGGAATGAATTCACCTTTCAGCAGGACAATAACCTAAAACACAAGGCCAAATCTACACTGGAGTTGCTTATCAAGAAGACAGTGAATGTTCATGAGTGGCCTAGTTACAGTTTTGACTTCAATTTACTTGAACATCTATGGCTACCAATGATCAACAACCAATTTGACAGAGCTTGAAGAATGTTGAAGAGAATAATGGGCAAATGTTGCACAATCCAGGTGTGGAAAACTCTTAGAGACTTACCCAGAAAGACTCACAGCTGTAATCGCTGCCAAAGGTGATTCTACATAGTATTGACTCAGGGGTGTGAATACAGATATTTCTGTATTTCATTTTCAGTACATTTGCAAACATTTCTAAAAACATATTTTCACTTTGACATTATGGGGTATTGTGTGTAGATGGGTGAGAGAAAAAATCTATTTAATCCATTTTGAAACCAGGTTGTAACACAACAAAATATTGAAGAAGTCAAGGGTTATGAATACTTTCTGAAGACACTGTATACCCTTTAGTTGTCTGGATTCGTTTACAGATGCGTCTTTGACTACCTCCGGAGGTAGTCCAAAAAAAATAAAAAAATAAAACATTGTAAAGTGGTTAACCCACACCCATAAGGTGAATGCACCAATTTGTAAGTCGCTCTGGATAAGAGCGTCTGCTAAATGACGTAAATGTAAATGTAAATGTCAGGAAGATCTAATCACAACCAGATCACAATGCGTCTTTTGATTGTCTACACCTGTCGACGTGTGGGCACAATCAGAATATGGCCGAGAACATGGCCAACGGACGCATGTTAGAACCAGGTATAAATTAAATAAAATAAAATACTGTTTTATTTGTCACATACGCCGAAAACAACTGGTGTAGACTTTACCGTGAAATGCTTGCTTACGAGCCTTTCCCAACAATGCAGAGTTTAAAAATAAAAATGAAATAGTAACACAAGGAATACAGTTTTTTACAATCACTTTGGCACTAATTTCAGAACCTTGACGTCATTTTTCAAAACTCTAGACACAAAACTCACAACCAATGATCATTTTTCAAAACTCTAACACATTTTTCAATTGCTTGGATACAATACACATAAAACTAAGATAATTTGTTCATTTAACAAAAATCACGTGTTCAATATGACATAACTTAACATCAAAGTACTACTATTTCAAAAGGCAATTCACACATTACATTTCAGATGAGTGTCTATTCATTGCATTACAATTATCCAATTATCAACTGATACAACTGCTCAAAATGATAAGTAACTGTTGAATTACTCTTAATGCATAGTTGTATGGAAACAGACAAACAATATTCCATGTTTAGATCATGAAAGTTTCAAGATAACGAGATTCATTGTCACCAATTAGCGTGGAGCATGAACCAATTAGACTACATTATCTATGGATGTAATATTTCATCATCATTCCTTATCAGACACCGTTTCTATGGTCCCATGTACCACCTTTTCAGACTATTTACAGTATTGACAGTACTGCACTGTATGGATGCAGTCCCTTGTAATTGCTTGTCCAATTCTGCCAACTCGTTACTGATGATTGAGTTCACATTGTGGAATGAGTATATAAAGAATTGATTGGGATCCACTTGCAACAACATAGCGATACGTACTGTAACATGGAGCCGGCAGGTGATCCAGGTCACAATAGAGGTCAAGCAGTGGTGGGAGGAAGACGAGGAAGACGTGTTGGTCAAAGGAATGGCAGGGGACAAGCACCCCTTCTGAGAGGTGGTCGTGGGCCTCGTTTGAGAGGTGTGGGGGAACGTGGTAGAGGACAAGGCCACGGACCAAGACAGCGGCAGCAACAGCAAAGAGTGTCCAATGAAATCCGAGCAATAGTTGTAGACCATGTCATAAATCATGGTATGACAATGACTGAGGCGGCTACAATGATACAACCAAGTGTCTTCTTACTGTAATGTTCCCTGTAGAATTGAGACTAGGCCAAATAGGGGAGGCAGAGGCAAAATTCTGACTGACCAACAAGAGCAGACTGTGGTCGATTAGGTTCGGGCCAGAAATGATATTCGCCTTACAGAAATTCGCCAGCATATCTTGGACAATGAAGACATGTTTAACAATGTGGAATCCATAAGTTTGCCGACTATTGCACGCATGCTGAAAAGGCACCAGGTGTCTTTAAAGCAACTATACCGTGTGCCTTTTGAAAGAAATGCAGACAGAGTGAAGCAAATGAGGACTGAGTATGTTCAGGTATGTTCAGTTTCAAGATGGCTGTTGTAATAAAATTCCCTAATAATTCTACATTGTACAGTAATCAGTAAATCTCTTTCCAAAATGTATTTTTAGAGGGTGATGGAGCTGGATGCTGATGACAACCATCACAAATTCATATATTTGGATGAGGCAGGCTTTAACCTGGTCAAGACAAGGAGGAGAGGTCAGAATTTCATTGGCCAGCGGGCAACCATCCAAGTACCTGGACAACGTGGGGCCAACATTTCCATGTGTGCGGCTATATCAGAAGATGGTGTGGTGGGACGCAGACCTCGTATTGGATCATATAATGCAGCTCTCCTTGTAACCTTCCTTGATGAGCTCGATCAGGTCTGTAGAGCTGATGGCGTGACCTATGTCATTGTGTGGGATAATGTCAGGTTCCACCATGGTTTCAGGTCCATGCACAATTTACCACCCTGTATTTACCCCCATACTCTCCTTTCCTTAACCCGATTGAGGAATTTTTCTCCACATGGAGATGGAAGGTTTATGATAGGCGCCCTCATGAACAAGTCACTCTTCTCCAGGCCATGGATGACACATGCAATGACATCATGGCAGACCAGTGTCAGGCCTGGATTCGCCAAGGTTTTTTCCAAGATGTTTGGCTAATGAAAACATCCATTGTGATGTAGATGAGAACCTGTGGCCAAATCCACAAGACAGAGTTGATGAAAATGTAGAAGTACAGTAATCACTCCTATGTTTTGCTTTTTACAGTACAAGCAAGCAAGTTGAGGAACACTGCATTTAATGTTTTACAGTACTGTATTGTTTTTCATCAATATATTTCAGATTTTGTTCAATGATTCCACTGTGTCTGTAGTATTCTCTCTACTACTGCAGTACTTTTACAGGGATGTATTTACATGTAGTACCATAATGAAACATGTATCACCTATTTTGTTCTACAATATTTAATGATTGTACGAACAATGACACAGTGAAACTATCGGTTGCTTGTGTGTGGGTGATCTAAATTAAAATTTCATTGGTATTTCACAATACATTTGTTTTTTGAACCAATGATAGTGCAAGTGCAAGATTTCTTTAAAGATATGAATGCACAATGCAATGTTTTGAACATTGGACAGCCTGTGTTACAAGTGATGACCGTTTTGAGTTTTGTGTATAGAGTTTTGAAAAATGACGTCAAGGTTCTGAAATTAGTGCCAAAGTGATTGTAAAAAACTGTAAAATAAAGTACACAAGAATGGAGCTACAGTATATACAGGGAGTACCAGTACCAGGTCAATGTGCAGAGGTACAAGGTATTTGAGGTAGATACAGTATGTACAAGAAGGCAAGGTAAAGTGACTAGGCATCAGGATAGATAATAATAAGAGTAAAATAAAGAACAGAGCAGCAGCAGCAAATGATGATTGTAGAAAATGTGTGTGTGTGAGTTTGCGTGTGTGTAATGTGTATATATGTTTGTTTGTGTTGTGTCGGTCTGTGTGTGTTATGTGTGTGTGTGCATATGTAGTGTATGTGAATGTGTGTGGGTTTTGTGTGGGAGTGTCAATGTAGTCTGTGTGAGTGAGTGTGTATATGGTTTGTGTATATAGTCTAGTGAGTGTGTACACGGTTTGTGTATATAGTCTAGTGAGTGTGTATATTGTGTGTATATATAGTCTAGTGAGTGTGCGTAGGGTCAGAGAAAAATTGAGTCAGTGCAGATAGTTAGGGTACCATTTATTGACTATTTAGCAGTCTGGCTACTCAGCAGTCTTATGACTTGGGGGTAGAAGCTGTCTCAGAGTCTGTTGGTCCGAGAGCCGATGCTCCGATACCGTTTGCTGGACGGTAGCAGAATGAACAGTCTATGGCTTGGGTGGTTGGAGTCTTTGGCAATTTTTCGGCCCTTCCTCTGACACCGCCTGATATAGAGGTACTGGATGGAATGGAGCTCGGCCCCAGTGATGTACTGGGCTGTCCGCATTTGCCATACCATGTGATGATGCAGCCAGTCAAGATGCTCTTGATGGTGCAGCTGTATAACTTTTTGAGGATCCGAGGGCCCATGCCAAATCTTTTCAACCTCCTGAGGGGGAAGAGGTGCTGCCATGCCCTCTTCAAGACTGTGCGGGTGTGTGTGGACCATGTTAGGTCATTAGTGATGTGGACGCCAAGGAACTTGAGACTCTCGACCCGCTCCACAACAGCCCTGTATAAACTGATCTAGAGAGAGAATATGAACGCACCTGAGACAGCTGAGTGTGAGATGTAATAGGTTTGGCAAACAGCACTCACCTGGCAAGAAGCTGGTGAGGAACTCATAGTACTGTCTAACGGTGGAGTCTCCATACATGTACACCACCTTGCCCTTCAAACACTGAGTAATGGCAGTGGGATCATTAAACTGGCGCATCACGACACCACCCAGTGACTGCCATGACCCTTGGAAGTAATACCCAGAGGGAGTGGTCCTGACAGGCGCTGCCTTTGCACGGCTGCTTTCCACCTCAGGTTTGTCTGAAATACGAGAGGAGACATGATGCAACAGCTACCATCACTTTACAGACACACTGCTTTGTCTTCACACTGCAACAATTTATTTTACCTTTCTTCTTAGGCAGCACAGTGACACTGTCAGACCCCTTGGCATGAATATGTGTTTTGAGGTTTACGCCACTGAAAAAGTTAGAGAATCATTTTAAATGTTTTAAAAGAAAGCAATAACAATCACCTGAACCACACTCTGTAATTGTATATTGGAAGAAATGCTGCATAGGTCCAAGGTCAAACATACGCTCATTCCCACACTCACTCTTTTTTACCCCACACTAACCTCTGGAAAAGCAGTGCTTCTTTGTCGGTTATCAGATCTTTCTGGTAGCCTGCCCTGAAGTGGTTGATCCGTGTGTCACAGCTCAGCAGCTGCTTGGGCTGGTAGCAGTACCAGGGTTCACCCGTGTGGGGGTCTGTGTAATTGCACAGCGGCTGCTGGTTGGTCGGTAGGCAAAGGTTACACATGGTGGTCTCAGAAAGTAATCCAGAGCGGAACAGGCTCTTGTAAAGCACCCGGTCGGGCCGTTCCTCACGTAAGTTTCGTAGAACATGAACAGCCTCACTAGGATGAACCAGTGTCACCTCCACTCGTACGGACCCCTCCCACAGTAACAGAAAAATGGCAGAGTAGGTCCCATTCTGGTGGTCCACCACCTGTCCTGCAACGCCCGCCCCCAGCTTTGGGGAGTGCAGCCGAGCCAGCAAGAAGTCCCCACCATGGCTCTTGGGACGTCCCTGGAAATCTTTCATAAGGACCAGAAACTCCAGCTGGTCCCCCACATGCCACTCTCTCCCACCAACTGCCGGCAGCATTACAAACAGGCTGTGTGCAGGGTCACTGGTCTGTTCCAGGGGTGTAGGCGTGGGCCGAGGCGGAGGCTCTGGCCAGGCAATGGACTCCAGGAGGTAATGCTCCTCCAGAGCCTCCTCAGGTGTGCGCTCCTGGCCCAGGTGGTTACAGCTTTGCTTGTGGTCCAGGAGAGGAGGGCCCTCTGAGTGGACGCTGCATATGTCCCAGATGCATAGGTCCAACTTCCACTGTGGATGAGAGTAGAGGTCACTAAGGGGGAAAGGGTGGTAGGCTAATGCAGGTAGATTGTGATGGAAGTAAGCTTGGACTTGTATTGGGGGAAGATCACTTTCCTCCTCACCTCCAGAATGTTGATGTTGCGGAACAGGAAGAAGAGGCCTGACAGGGTCAGCAGGAGAAAGATGCAGACATATTTGGACAGGCACTTCCACATGGCCCCAGTCTCCAGTCCCCCTTATATTGACATATAGAAGCTGGTTACTGTTCATCTACTCTGTTTGCATAGCATGTGGATGTTCCCCTTAAAATACAACTTAACATGATTTCTCCATTTACCTTGGCTGTATTTGATTTCCCAAAACACGGTGTGCGTTTATCAGACCTAGACTACACCAGATTAAGAATGTCATCTTTATTTCATATTTTTCCATATGACTATAGCTTTACCCCTTTCGAACGCAAGCGAGCAGAAAACAAAGTTGATCCTCTTGTAAAAATACTATAACAACCTTCGTGCAACACTAGCCTCACCAAAAACATTACATTTATTGACTACTAAACCATGTACATAAACCATGATTTGCCATGATGACAATATTTATTTACAGCTCCCATTAGGATAATGTATCTTCTATTCAACTTGATTGCTGTTCCTGAAACATTGACAGCTGTGCTGACATGACAACTGGGTCGGAGACAACTGTATCAGGTGACAAAAGCATTTGTTTTGATTGGCTGTTGCTTGCAACTAGTTGCACAAAGTAGACGTTTTTGCAACTGGATGCAACCAAGATGCAGATAAATTGCTTATTAGTTGCTCGGGGTGGTACATGAAGCAATCCAAATGCAACATAGTTAGTTGCAAGCAACTAAAGTTGCAGGAAAGCTGCTTCGTGTTACTACAGCCTAACATTAGTGAGCTTATTTTGGGGTCGTGTTACAATCCAATGTTCAGTTATACAAATCAGATGGTACACTGGTTAAACAAGCTGATTAAACATTATTTTTCTCCAACAATATTATCTTGTGATTTCATGCTGTATTAAAATGAAGTGAATGACCCATTGATCTAGCCTATAGCCTCTGGCTGCTGGTGGGGGAGACTGGAGGTCTCCCAGCAAAATAACACTTGTGACGCCACATGGCAAGAGTCGAGAACACAGGTAAGCACCTTTACAGTCCATTGTGAGAGAAGCACATAGACCTGGAAGATAACACAGACTACATGGACATGAACACAGTCAGTCTTGAATGTTCTAAATGTAATGATGTCAGATGAGTTCATTCAAGCTAGCTAAGTAAAACATTTAAAAATATGATTTGTTCAAAACTGGTTGCATGGAAACAGTTTTGCACAAAAACTGGTAGGACTTTGGAACTTTCATTCATTTAAGCCCAAATCACACAAGGGATGTCCGTCATAGCATGAATTTGCTTGTGAGAGAGTAGCAAGCGATAATTCACATAGACAGCATAGTGTTCACCAATGTAAATGTGAACACTACATTATAAACAGTTGTAACCTGCCTAAATGAGTACCGACCCATAGCACTCACGTTTGCAGCCATGACGTGCTTTGAAAGGCTGGTCATGGCTCACATCAACACCATCATCCCAGAAACCCTAGACCAGGGACGAAACACTTGTGTTTTTTATTTCTACCTGGTAGTTAATTGCACTCACCTGGTGTCCCAGGTCTGAATTAGCCCCTGATTAGAAGGAGAGGATGAAAAACAGAGGTGTTTCGGCCCTCCAGGACCGGAATTGAAGAACCCTGCCCTAGACCCACTCCAATTCGCATACCGCCCCAACAGATCCACAGATGACACAATCTCTATTGCATTCCACACTGCCCTTTCCCACCTGGACAAAAGGAACACCTACGTGAGAATACTGTTCATTGACTACAGCTCAGCGTTCAACACCATAGTGCCCTCAAAGCTCATCACTAAGCTAAGGACACTGGGACTAAACACCTCCCTCTTAAACTGGATCCTGGACTTCCTGATGGGCCGCCCCCAGGTGGTAAGGGTAGGCAACAACACATCTGACACGCGGATCCTCAAAACAGGGGCCCCTCAAAGGTGCGTACTTAGTCCACTCCTGTACACCCTGTTCACCCACGACTATGTGGCCAAGCACGACTCCAACACCATCATTAAGTTTGCAGACCACACAACGGTAGTAGGCCTGATCACCGACAACGATGAGACAGCCTATAGGGAGGAGGTCAGAGACCTGGCAGTGTGGTTCCAGAACAACAACCTCTCCCTCAACGTGATCAAGGAGATGATTGTGGACTACATGAAAAGGAGGGCCATTCACATCAACTCGGCTGTAGTGGAGCAGGTCGAGAGCTTCAAGTTCCTTGGTGTCCACATCACCAACGAACTATCATGGTCCAAACACACCAAGACAGTCGTGAAGAGGGCACGACAATGCCAATTCCCCCTCAGGAGACTGAAAAGATTTGGCATGGGTCCTCAGATCCTCAAAAAGTTCTACAGCTGCACCATCGAGAGCATCCTGACTGGTTGCATCACCGCCTGGTATGGCAACTGCTCGGCATCTGAACGCAAGGCGCTACAGAGGGTAGTGCGTATGGCCCAGTACATCACTGGGGCCAAGCTTCCTGCCATCGTCTATACCAGGCGGTGTCAGAGGAAGGCCTCCCTAGTGATGTACTGGGCCACCAGCCACCCTAGTCATAGACTGTTCTCTCTGCTACTGCACGGCAAGCGGTACCAGAGCGCCAAGTCTCGGTCCAAAAGGCTCCTTAACAGCTTCTACCCTCAAGCCATAAGACTGCTGAACAGTTAATAAAATGGCTACCCGGCTTATTTGCATTGACCCCCCGTTTTTTTACACTGCTGCTACTCGCTGTTTATTATCTATGCATAGTCACTTTACCCCTACCTACATGTACATATAACCTCAATTACCTCGACTAACCTGTACCCCCGCAAATTGACTCGGTACCGGTACCCCCTGTATATAGCCTCGTTATTGTTATTTTATTGTGTTACTTTCTTACTTTAGTTTATTTAGTACATATTTTCTTAACTCTTATTTTTCTTAAAATTGCATTGCACAGTAGGCTGCATTGCTTTCAAATAGGTAGCACATTTGTCAGATAAACCATAGCCTATACAGCCCAATACATTTTTAGCCATACAACTTTACTTAGCAAAGTAGGGAAGATCATAACAGTTCCTCTAATTCCCTTTATACAACTGATCCACTCAATCTCTAGACAAGATTTGATTCACTCAATACCCATCCACTTTGTTTGAACCTTTTGATAAAATCGTCTGTAAGCAACAACAGTTATACTGTAGTTGCATTTATGCATTGCTACAATGTGTGGTCCTCTGTAGCTCAGCTGGTAGAGCACGGCGCTTGTAACGCTAAGGTAGTGGGTTCGATCCCCGGGACCACCCATGCACAAAAAATTTATGCACGCATGACTGTAAGTCGCTTTGGATAAAAGCGTCTGCTAAATGGCATATTATTATTATTATTATTATTATTCATTAACACTATAGCCTATACATAATGCTGGCTTTCAGTTAAACTTATCAACACTAAATAGACACTTTCTAACATTACATTTCAGAATTCCAGAGGTAACAATGCACAAACAGTGCACAATTTATTAGCTAATTTTACCAGCATTGCTCCGCGTAGAGGCGAGAAAAATAGACCTTACCTATTGCAGATTCAGTCTTCCCAGCCTGGTGCAGGTCTACAATTGTGTTTCTGGTGTCCTTTGACAGCTCTTTGTTCTTGGCCATAGTGGAGTTTGGAGTGTGACTGTTTGAGGTTGTGGACAGGTGTCTTTTATACTGATAACAAGTTCAAACAGGTGCCATTAATACAGGTAACGAGTGGAGGACAGAGGAGCCTCTTAAAGAAGAAGTTACAGGTCTGTGAGAGCCAGAAATCTTGCTTGTTTGTAGGTGACCAAATACTTATTTTCCACCATAATTTGCAAATAAATTCATAAAAATCCTACAATGTGATTTTCTGGATTTTCTTTCCTCAATTTGTCTGTCATAGTTGACGTGTACCTATGATGAAAATTATAGGCCTCTCTCATCTTTTTAAGTGGGAGAACTTGCACAATTGGTGGCTGACTAAATCATTTTTCCCCCACTGTATATGCTCGTGGCCACTCACACAGTTTTTCTCTCATTCACTCCCATGCATTCTATTTCTAGCATAAGCACGCTCGTTCACACGCATATAAAAAAAAATATGATTAACAAACTAAGTTTGGTTAGAGTTGTAAGTGACACTTACAAGTCGTGTGTTTGTGGATTTTGTTACCCTCTGTCTTTCAATGTGCAATTCGCAAACAAACAAAGCTTGACCTACATTATCATTGGGTAGGATAGGGCAGCTATGGTAAATTTGACCCCAACCCTTCATGTTTCATGTTGAAATCATCTAACAAGTAACATTATTGAGCAACACAATCCATTTTACAAATGTTGGTATAATTTGGACATGAAACGCGAAACATGCTAATATATGGGATACTGATTTACATTGGATTTTGGGCACACACAAATAATAAAAAGTTAACATTTGGAGATAGTGGTTTGTTTGTAATTTGGGTGAAACTTTCCCTTTAAAGAGGCTATACATAACTCTATACATCATTATTGGCTATTGAACAGATATTTCACAGCAGTTTAAATTGTACAATTATTCTCTACACTATACTTGTTTTGTCACATAAACTGAAACTAGGCAATCAGTTAACAATCCAAGCAACCAGGAAATGGCGGAGCGATTTCAGTATTGTACTTTAACCTTCCATTTATATTTCTTGAAATCAACTGTTGTTTATAAAGAATAATGCTAATCTTTGCTGTGAGACCAAGGAGTCCGCTTACACTGTACTTTGATTATAAAGGTTTATTTATATCACAAGATTTCAGCATAAATTTACAGATGTCTGCAGGCATTTGGAGAACAGCGACCCAAAATAATATGTTTGTTCTGACCTCCTTTGTCTCAACCAAGTATTTATAATCTTTACCATGATATGGGTGGTTTCCCATACAGACCAATCACCTGTCTCCACACAACAGACTTCCTCTGTTCTATGGGGTGCCCCCATAAAACTGCTCCCCAGATGCTCCCCTAAGCTGAATAAACATCCTCTCAGATACCATTTGAAAACGTTAGCAAAGTCATAAATTCCTCAGATACCACACAACATATATTGTTCATACATGCATAATGTATCATGTGTAGTCCTCCGTTACCTGATTAAGCCACACAATCCTTATAGCGAAGACGGACCAAAATAACTGCTACCGATTGACTAGGTTGTCTGCTGCAATCTTTTTATTGTTTAGTAAAAATACTATTTAATGCGTGAATTTAATAGTAGAACAACCGAACCGGACGATGTTGATTGGACGGTGGAAAGGCACAATCATATCCAAGGTTGAAGTTACTAGGTCAATTTGTAAGTCGCTCTGGATAAGAGCGTCTGCTAAATGACGTAAATGTAAATGTAAAAGTGTGAGATCAGGTCTCCAAATCAAATCAAATCAAATGGTATTTGTCACATGCGCCGAATACAACAGGTGTAGACCTTACAGTGAAATGCTTACTTAGAAGCCCTTAACCAACAATTGAGTTTAAGAAAGAATACATTAACAAAATAAAAATAAAAAATAAAGACTTGAATGTTAATGATTAAACTAGACTGGGCAAAGCACACACCAATGTTGTATTGTATCTGTGAACACTGTGTGATTTTGGGTAATGACAACATCACTATCTTTTGTTTTGACTTCCTACAAGCCTCTCAGGCCGGTGTTTACAGTACATTTGGTGCTATGTAATTAGAATATAAGGGCCTGATTTAGAGGAGACAAATTAGACATTATTCTCTGCTTCTGTGCTGAATGATATTCTCCCTGTTTGGAAAATGTTTTTGTAAACCAGATTTCTTGAAATCAAGGGTGGCTACTTTGAAGAATCTCAAATATAAAATATATTTTGATTTGTTTAACACTTTTTTGGTTACTACATGATTCCGTATGTGTTATTTCATAGTTTTGATGTCTTCACTATTATTCTACAATGTAGAAAATAGTAAAAATAAAGATAAACCCTGGAATGAGTAGGTGTGTCCAAACATTTGACTGGTACTGTATATTAATCCTTTATTATTATTATTATTATTATTATTATTAATAACAAAATCCATACTGCTAAATTCATTGTTTTGGGAATTTTCAATTATCCCTGTCTATCTTTTATTTTGGTGATTGTTAGTCCTCAAAGATGATATTATTTAAACTTATAGGTCCATTATATTCTCTACATACCTATATCTAGTTTTAGTCATTTAAGTTTTCACTGAAAGGGTTTTTCCATAGGCAGATGACTAGACACTAAAGCAGATGGAGACTACTGTGGTGGGCAAATCACCACAATCCACAGCACACAGGTAGTGGAAGCAAACAGGTATAGAGTTTTGTTGAAGTAGTTGGTTTGGTGATTGTCTGTTTGTAGCTCCTGTTGCTGAAGGTCTGGTTGTAGCTTCCGTTGGTGATGGTTTGGTTGTAGCTTGTTTTGGAAAATGAATACAGCTTTGTAGTGAATTTCCATGAAAAAAAGTCAGTCTCAACAGCCAATTGTTGCAGGAATGTAGTAGACAAAGTGTTTGGAATTAAAATAAATGTATAATTAGATACATGTTGTGAATGTTATGACACAAGTAGGAGAAAGACATGGCCCTTCTCCGTCACATTAGAAATGCTTCCTTCCTTCCTTGCTGGTTTTTCCAACCACATACAAATCTGTGATTATCTTAAGAAAAATATAAATGTAAAAAGTAGTTAGTTCAAAAAGGTCCACGTGTTTCTGGATTGGGGCTCTCACACACCTGTTATGATCCAGCAGATCAGAATGATCACACACACCCCTGTGCAGAACATGAAGCAGCAGTTTTGCTCTTCAGTTTTGGTCCTCTGCATGAAGGCAATCATAACCAGTAACATCAGGACCAGAGCCAAACATCCAATCACTAACAGGTAGCTAGGGATGAAGAGCTGGATGAGGCAGTCATTGAAGTACACACCACCTAGAGATAGAGAGGTGAAGGAATTTTAGGAGAGTCGCTGTTGCATTATGGAGATGCAATTTGTTTTTGTGTATTTCATTTGGAAGTAACCTACCTATGATAATGTAGATCAAGTGGATAATTACACCAATACTAATAATGATAACAGTACTTATCATTATAATGATCAATTCTGGGGGAAAATGTGACAAGCCTTATGTTACAGGCTTTGGTTTTTCCATTTATATTTCGAGGTTGGACGTTAGCACGTAGGGCGCACCGATTGGTGTCGCTTCGTTAGTCAGTATGTGTTACACCTGTGCTGGTTGTCATCTCGTTAGTGGGAAGGTGTTTCACCTGCGCTGGCCCAGGTGCTATTTAAGAGTGGCTGGTCCAGTGGGCTTGAGAGATGTGGAGGGTTAACACCTTTAGTTGGCGCTCCCTATTTTGATTTCTAAATAAACAATCCTTTATCTGATCTTCCTTGTTTTCGTTTTGCTCCACTTTTTGGTTTGCTTCCTGTCTTTAAGTTTTATATGGGTTTTATTTAGTTTGCCTCTTCTTGGGCAAATTTAGTGGGCGCTCATGGTGGGTGTCTTTTAGGGCCCAGTTGTTATTGCTAGTCAACTTTCAGTGGACATCCCCATGAGTGTCTTTCAGAACCCGTCCTAGAACCCCACCTGTTTCGTTTTGGTTGTTGTTAGTGACTCTTTGTTAGTTGCCCCTTCTGTTTTGTGCGACAATTTTGGGTTTCTTGCCGGGGAACTTAACAGCTTATTAGCATTTTGGTAACACTTTTTACAGCATCCAGGTACAATGTTGTATACAGTGCATTCTGAAAGTATTCAGACACCTTCCATTTTCCCACATTTTTTTTTATGTTACAGCCTTATTCTAAAATGGATTAAATGCATTTCCCCCCAAATCATTCTACACACAATACCCCATATTGACAAAGTGAAAACAGGTTTTAGAAATGTTTGCAAATGCATAAAAAATAAAAAACAGAAATACCTTATTTACGTAAGTATTCAGACCCTTTGCTATGAGACTCGAAATTGAGCTCAGGTGCATTCTCAGGTGCATCCTGTTTCCATTGATCATCCTCATGTTTCTACAACTTGATTGGAGTCCACCTGTGGTAAATTAAATTATTTGGACATGATTTGGAAAGGCACACACCTGTCTATATAAGGTCCCACAGTTGACAATGCATGTCAGAGCAAAAACCAAGCCATGAGGTCGAAGCAATTGTCCGTAGAGCTCCGGGACAGGATTGTGTCGAGGCACAGATCATTTCTGCAGCATTGAAGGTCCCCAAGAACACAGTCGCCTCCATCAATCTTAAATGGAAAAAGTTTGTAACCACCAAGACTTCCTAGAGCTGGAGTTTGCCAAAAAGCACCTAAAGGACTCTCAGACCATGAAAAACAAGATTCTCTGGTCTGATGAAACCAAGATTGAACTCTTTGGCCTGAATGCCAAGCTTCACGTCTGTAGGAAACCTGGCACCATCCCTACGGTGAAGCATGGTGGTGGCAGCATCATGCTGTGGGGATGTTTTTTAGCGGCAGGGACTGGGAGACTAGACAGGTTTGAGGGACAGATGAATGGAGCAAAGTACAGAGGATCTGCTGAGAATGGGAGAAACTCCCCAAATAAAGGTGTGCCAAGCTTGTAGCTTCATACCCAAGAAGACTAGAGGCTGTAATCACTGCCAAAGGTGCTTCAACAAAGTACTGAGTAAAGGGTCTGAATACTTATGTAATGTAAATGTGATATTTCAGTTTTTAAAAACCTGTTTTTATTTTGTCATTATGGGGTATTGTGTGTAGATTTGAGGGGAAAAAACAATTTAATCCATGTTAGAATAAGGCTGTAACGTAACAAAATCTGGAAAAAGTCAAGGGGTCTGAATACTTTCCGAATGCACTGTAACTTGTTATAAGCATGGAAGAGCCTTTATAATGTCTTATAATGCCTTATGAACCCAGATGTCTTATTTCTAATGTGATGGAACAGGGCCATGTCTTTCTTCTACTTGTGTCTTATAACATTCACAATGTCACGGTTTCGGCCGAGGCTGCCTCTCTTCCTTGCTCGGGCAGGCTTCGGCGTTCGTCGTCTCCGGAATACTAGCTGCCACCGTTGTATGTTTCTATGTTCGTTTGCTTTTGTCTGATTGCTGTACACCTGTTATCATTTAGTGTAATTAGTGTCCTATAAGTTCTCGTTGTGTTTGTGTGTGACTGTTTTACTGTCGTGCCGGTAGGCTGGATTTATATTGTTTGCTCGGTTGAGCTATATTCTCCATTGTTTGGAGTGTTTTTGTCGCACCTGTTAGTGCGCCCGTTATTTTCGCCTACGTGCGGAGTCTCGCCTCAGGGCGTTTGTTTGTGATTGTTTTCGTGTGCATCTACTAAAGTCTGTTGGACTAAGATGTAGGTGGGTGTGGTGGTGGAATCAGGCGCAGGACGCAGAACGTAAGTCCAACAGACTTTAGTAGATGCACACGAAAACAATCACAAACAAACGCCCTGAGGCGAGACTCCGCACGTAGGCGAAAATAACGGGCGCACTAACAGGTGCGACAAAAACACTCCAAACAATGGAGAATATAGCTCAACCGAGCAAACAGTAGAAATCCAGCCTACCGGCACGACAGTAAAACAATCACACACAAACACTAGACAAACACAACGAGAACTTATAGGACACTAATTACACTAAACGATAACAGGTGTACAACAATCAGACAAAAGCAAACGAACATAGAAACATACAACGGTGGCAGCTAGTATTCCGGAGACGACGAACGCCGAAGCCTGCCCGAGCAAGGAAGAGAGGCAGCCTCGGCCGAAACCGTGACACACAACATGTACAGTGCCTTCAGAAAGTATTCACAGCCCTTGACTTTTTCCAGATTTTGTTATGTTACAACCTGAATTTAAAATAGATTAAATTGAGATGTTTTGTCACTGGCATACACACAATACCCCATAATGTCAAAGGGACATTTTTACAAATGAAAAGCTGAAATGTCTTGAGTCAATAAGTATTCAACTCCTTTGTTAGGGCAAGCCTAAATTAATTCAAGAGTAAAAATGTGCTTAACAAGTCACATAATAAGTTGCATGGACTCCGTGTGCAATAATGTTTAACATGATTTAACATGATTCATCTCTGTACCCCACACATACAAATATCTGTAAGGTCCCTCAGTCGAGCAGTGAATTTAAAACACAGATTCAACCCACAAAGACAAGGGAGGTTTTCCAATGCCTCACAAAGAAGGGCACCTATTGGTAGATGGGTAAACATTTAAAAAAACAGAGATTGAATATCCCTTTGAGCATGGTGAAGTTATTAATTACACTTTTGATGGTTTATCAATACACCCAGTCACTACAAAGATACAGGCGTCCTTCCTAACGCAGTTGCTGGAAAGGAAGGAAACCACTCAGGGATTTCACAAATAGGCCAATGGTGACTTTAAAACAGTTAGAGTTTAATGGCTGTGATAATAGAAAGCTGAGGATGGATCAACAACATACTTCACAATACTAACCGAATTGACAGAGTGCAATAAGGCACTAAAGTAATACTGCAAAAAATGTGGCAAAGAAAATAACTTTTTGTCCTGAATACAAAAGTGTTATTTGGGTCCATTTCAATACAACACATTACTGAGTACCACTCCATATTTTCAAGCATAGTGGTGGCTGCATCATGTTATGGGTATTCTTGTAATCGTTAAGGACTGGGGAGTTTTTCAGGATAAAGAATAAATGGAATAGAGCTAAGCACAGGCAAAATCCTAGGGAAATACTTATGTATTTCATTTTCAATACATTTAAAAAATGTCTAAAAACATATTTTCACTTTGTCATTATGGGGTATTGTGTGTAGATGGGTGAGAGAGAAAAAATATATTTAATCAATTTTGAAATCAGGCTGTAACACAACAAAATGTGGAATAAGTCAAGGGGTATGAATACTTTCTGAAGCCACTATGTTTCATTATACATGTATTTTATTTCCTAACGGTTTCTCTACTACAGGCAGTGTTTCTCTACTGTGCATTTCCCCAAACAAGCTACAACCAGGTAGTCTAGCGGTTAAGAGCGTTGAGCCAGCAACCAAAAGTTGCTGGTTTGAATCCCAAGCCGACTAGGTGAAAAATCTGTTGATGTGCCCTTGAGCCAGGCACTTGGCCTTAATTGCTCCTGTAAGTCGCACTGGCTAAGAGCTTCTGTAAAATGTTATAACTAGCATTTATTTAGTAGAATGAGCATTATACATTTTTTTTGTTACAATATCAACAGGCTCAGGGTACTGCATAAACATACCACACTTGGTTTAACTTAACCAAGACGGACAACATGTCTTTGTTGTAACACTTCCTATGAATACATTTTTATATGGCATCGTCATTAGAAAATATTGGAAGTGGGAGGGAGTATAATGCCTAATAACCTATAATAGCCGTTAATAGCCTAAACCTTTATAATATCTTACAACACGTGATATAACAAAGGGATAATTCAGCCAAATTACAAATGTTTACATTTGTTTCCTTACCTTAAATACAGTCTATGGACAAGGAGAAAGTGCAATCCGTACTTTGGTTTTGTTAAACTAGCCACTGCCACCAACAGCTAACAAGATCAGTTACCCTTGTCTAGCAGATTATATTGTTTGAAAAATGGGGACTCAAGTCCAAATAAATGTTTTTGGTATAAATTGTAAAGGGAAGTACGCTAAACATGTATTTCACTCTAACCACAAATGTTCTCACATGCATAATTGTCAATATGCATAAAACCTGTGGTCAGAAATGTTTGAAGAAAAGCCACTATCTATGATTTATGTTACAGCCCAACGGCAAGTGGCAAGTTTGTCCCGTAACTCTAACCCTAACCTCTCTGGGTTCTTGCTTAACCCTAAACCTAGAGCTCTATTCAATACGCAAGACTGAAGCGTTACAGATTCTGTGATATACAATTTAAGGTCATTTCCGATTTAGCCGACATAGCATTTACCGTGAATGCAGTCGCAGCTAAAGCGAAACATTGTCTTTAAATTTCAATCATGCCTCCCGAGTGGCGCAGCAGTCTAAGGCACTGCATCGCAGTGCTTGAGGCGTCACTACAGACCCGAGTTCAATCCCAGTCTGTGTCACAACCAGCCTTGACCGGGAGACCCATGAGGCGGCGCACAATTGGCCCAGCATCTTCCGGGTTAGGGGAGGGTTTGGCCGGCTGGGATGTCGTAGTCACAACGCGCTCTAGCGACTCCTTGTGGCGGGCAGGGCACCTGCAAGCTGACTCCAGTCAAATCAAATGTTATTTGCCACATGCGCCGAATACAACAGGTGTAGACATTACCGTGAAATGCTTACTTACAGCCCTTAACCAACAATGCATTTTTTCCTTAATAAAAAAGTAAAATAAAACAACAACAACAAAAAAGTGTTGAGAAAAAAAAGAGCAGAAGTAAAATAAAATAACGGTAGGGAGGCTATATATACAGGGGGGTACCGTTGCAGAGTCAATGTGCGGGGGCACCGGCTAGTTGAGGTAGTTGAGGTAATATGTACATGTGGGTAGAGTTAAAGTGACTATGCATAAATAATTAACAGAGTAGCAGCAGCGTAAAAAGATGGGGTGGGGGTGCAAATAGTCCGGGTAGCCATGATTAGCTGTTCAGGAGTCTTATGGCTTGGGGGTAGAAGCTGTTGAGAAGCCTTTTGTACCTAGACTTGGCGCTCCGGTACCGCTTGCCGTGCGGTAGCAGAGAGAACAGTCTATGACTAGGGTGGCTGGAGTCTTTGACAATTTTGAGGACCTTCCTCTGACACCGCCTGGTATAGAGGTCCTGGATGGCAGGAAGCTTGGCCACAGTGATGTACTGGGCCATACGCACTACCCTCTGTAGTGCCTTGCGGTCGGAGGCTGAGCAGTTGCCATACCAGGCGGTGATGCAACCAGTCAGGATGCTCTCGATGGTGCAGCTGTATAACTTTTTGAGGATCTGAGGACCCATGCCAAATCTTTTCAGTCTCCTGAGGGGGAATAGGCTTTGTCGTGCCCTCTTCACGACTGTCTTGGTGTGTTTGGACCATGATAGTTCGTTGGTGATGTGGACACCAAGGAACTTGAAGCTCTCAACCTGTTCCACTACAGCCCCGTCGATGAGAATGGTGGCGTGCTCAGTCCTTTTTATTTTCCTGTAGTCCACAATCATCTCCTTTGTCTTGTTCACGTTGAGGGAGAGGTTGTTATCCTGGCACCACACGGCCAGGTCTCTGACCTCCTCCCTATAGGCTGTCTCATCGTTGTCGTGATCAGGCCTACCACTATTGTGTCGTCGGCAAACTTATTGATGGTGTTGGAGTCGTGCCTGGCCATGCAGTCATGGGTGAACAGGGAGTACAGGAGGGGACTGAGCATGCACCCCTGAGGGGCCCCCGTGTTGAGGATCCGCGTGGCAGATGTGTTGTTACCTACCCTTACCACCTGGGGGCGGCCCGTCAGGAAGTCCAGGATCCAGTTGCAGAGGGAGGTGTTTAGTCCCAGGATCCTTAGCTTATTGATGAGCTTTAAGGGCACTATGGTGTTGAACGCTGAGCTATAGTCAATGAATAGCATTCTCACGTAGGTGTTCCTCTTGTCCAGGTGGGAAAGGGCAGTGTGGAGTGCAATAGAGATTGCATCATCTGTGGATCTGTTGGGGCGGTATGCAAATTGGAGTGGGTCTAGGGTTTCTGGGATAATGGCGTTGATGTGAGCCATGACCAGCCTTTCAAAGCACTTCATGGCTACAGACATCAGTGCTACGGGTCGGTAGTCATTTAGGCAGGTTATCTTAGTGTCCTTGGGGCGGGGACTATGGTGGTCTGCTTGAAACATGTTGGTATTACAGACTCAGTCAGGGACATGTTGAAAATGTTGGTGAAGACACTTGCCAGTTGGTCAGCACATGCTCGGAGTACACTGCTGGTAATCCGTCTGGCCCTGTGGCCTTGTGAATGTTGACCTGCTTAAAAGTCTTACTCACATCGACTACGGAGAGCGTGATCACATAGTCATCCAGAACAGCTGGTGCTCTCATGCATGCTTCAGTGTTGCTTGCCTCGAAGCGAGCATAGAAGTGGTTTAGCTCGTCTGGTAGGCTTGTGTCACTGGGCAGCTCGTGGCTGTGCTTCCCTTTGTAGTCTGTAATAGTTTTCAAGCCCTGCCACATCCGACGAGCGTCAGAGCCGGTGTAGTATGATTCAATCTTAGTCCTGTATTGACGCTTTGCCTGTTTGATGGTTTGTCGGAGGGCATAGCGGGATTTCTTCTGAAGCTTCCGGGTTATAAGCGGCAGCTCTACCCTTTAGCTCGGTGCGGATGTTGCCTGTAGTCCTTGGCTTTTGGTTGGGGTATGTACGTACAGTCACTGTGGGGATGATGTCATCGATGCACTTATTGATGAAGCCAGTGACTGATGTGGTGTACTCCTCAATGCCATCGGAAGAATCCCGGAACATGTTCCAGTCTGTGCTAGCAAAACAGTCCTGTAGCTTAGCATCTGATTCATCTGAACACTTTTTTATTGACCGAGTCACTGGTGCTTCCTGCTTTAGTTTTTGCTTGTAAGCAGGAATCAGGAGGATATAATTATGGTCAGATTTGCCAAATGGAGGATGAGGGAGAGCTTTGTACGAGTCTCTGTGTGTGGAGTAAAGGTGGTCTAGAGTTTTTTTCCCTCTGGTTGCACATTTAACATGCTGGGGAAATGAGGTAAAACGGATTTCCAGAGATGTTCGATGGGGTTCAAGTCCGGGCTCTGGCTGGGCCACTCAAGGACATTCAGAGACTTGTCCCGAAGCCACTCCTGCGTTATCTTGTCTGTGTGCTTAGGGTCGTTGTCCTGTTGGAAGGTGAACCTTCGCTCTAGTCTGAGGTCCTGAGTGCTCAGGAGCAAGTTTTCATCAAGGATCTCTCTGTACTTTGCTCCGTTCATCTTTCCCTCGATCCTGACTAGTCTTCCAGTCCCTGCCGCTGAAAAACATGCCCACACCATGATGCTGCCACCACCATGCTTCATCGTAGGGATGGTGCCAGGTTTCCTCCAGAAGTGACGCTTGGCATTCAGGCCAAAGAGTTCAATCTTGGTTTTATCAGACCAGAGAATCTTGTTCCTCATGGTCTGAGAGACCTTTAGGTGCCTTTTGGCAAACTCCAAGCGGGCTGTCATGTGCCTTTTACTGAGGAGTGGCTTCCGTCTGGCCCCTCTACCATAAAGGCCTGATTGGTGCTCTGTCAGAGTGACCATCGGGTTCTTGGTCACCTCCCTGACCAAGGCCCTTCTCCCCCGATTGCTCAGTTTGGCTGGGCGGCCAGCTCTAGGAAGAGGAAAATACGGAGTGGTGGTTCCAAACTTCTTCCATTTAAGAATGATGGAGGCCAATGTGTTCTTGGGGACCTTCAATGGTGCAGAAATGTGCGAGGGTTGTTTTGTTTGCACATACGTCGGTATATTGTATATAAAAGTGGATCCTCATGATTGTATTTTCCTTCCTTTTTAGACCACATAGGCCTAATAAAATACTTCAAATGGTAGGCTAACCTCTCTCTCTTCTGTCTCTGTCTCTGTCTCTGTCTCTGTCTCTGTCTCTGTCTCTGTCTCTGTCTCTGTGTTGACTTAAAGAAAAGTAAAGTTAAGGCCTCAACATCTTGCTGAATTTATCTGAACTAACATCCATCTGAATTTCTGTCGGTGTCCATTTTGTAAGTGCTGAACGAATAGGCCTACCTTGTCGCAGCTCGTTTCCTTGCACTTGCTCATACTTAGAGATAAGTGTTAATGATATAAGAACAAACATTATGGATTTACAGAACATAAATGTAATGATGTTTGTGTATGGTTCAAAAGTCAAAACTCATTTTGGCGTTCTTTATTACTGAAGGAGAATGAGGTTCTTACACAAATCCACAAGGAATCAGTAGAATCCACATGTGTTTAAGTAAGTCAGCCATATCAGCTATGGGTTTTAAAAAGGCAGTACATTTACATTTACATTTACATCATTTAGCAGATGCACTTATTCAGAGCGACATACAAATTGGTGCATTCAACTTATGAGGCTGAATTAACTGTTTCGCTGCCAGACAAGGCTCTGCTGATAGCCAGGTGTAGCAGTGGTACGGATTCACGCTATGGTGGTGAAAGGAAAGCTCTGCTGTTGGGACAGCTTTATGTAGGCCCTAACAGTTTGTGGGCACCGTTTGTCACCGTTATAGTGCAATTAATGTATTGTTTTGTGTTGTGTAGTGGCTTTGCTGGCATGCATCAACATTTTTGTTGTTGTTGAGTTTGCCCCACCAAGATTTACATGCTAAAATCGCCACTCATTGTTTTGAATTGTTAGATAATACTGCACTGTTGGAGCTAGGAACACAAGCATTTCACTACACCCGCATAACATCTGCTAAACATGTATATGTGACCAATAAAATGTGATTTGATTTGATTTTGAAAGTCAAGTACAAAAGTACACTGATTGCCAAAGAGATCACATATTTTGGCAAATGCAGTAGATGGCAAGATTGTTAAATAAATACATTACGAATCAAGCAGGTAAAATGACAATAGCAGGTACTAAAAATACTTTACAAAAAAGTAAGAAGTATGTAATAAGATACTATTTTTCAACCTTTGTGACGTTTGTTGCTGATATGATTGCAACTGAGAAAAAAAGCGATGCAAAGACCTTATCAGAAACTTGCACTAACTAGAATTATAACAAAGTATAGTTAATAGACCACTGTAATTATATACTGCAATTACCAGCTGTTTCATGTAATCAATTATTACAATGTATTACAATACTTATTACCCTGTACTTGTTATGACACTTATAAGGACACTATAAACTCTGATATACTCCTGCATTGATTTATTGAGACAAACATATGTGGGACTGTAGGATTCCCACACACTGTGGGAGCATCAGAGCTGAGGATATTACTTTTGAACTAATGTTAAATCCCTCAGAGCTCACACAGCCCACATCCTTCACAGCTCACACCTGATGTGACACTTATGTGTTACCTTCAGACAAGTCTTGTGACACTTGTGGAGGCCGCAGAGCAAAACGGAGAACACCATCGTGTTCGTGAGAGTATATTAGTTTGTAGACAGAAGTTGGCACATCAGCGTTACCGACTTCAGACGAGTCATGTGGGGCTTGTGTGGGTCGTAGCGCAAAACGGAGAACACCATAGAGTGGTCATATTAGTCCATAGAGTGGTCATATTAGTTTGTACGTCAAACCGACATTTTGTGAGAAGAAAAATGTTCTGACAAACACCACCTTCAGCCACCTTCCACCGCAGATGCGGAAGGCCGACATGGGCAGATGCGACGGACATCTGTAGCTTAAACTGACAGATTTTGATGGGGATGTTTTTATTATGTTACTTAGATTGACACACAGGTTCGTCAAGGTCCCGTTGCGAAGGGTCTGGTTGTAGCTCCTGGTGATGAGGGTCTGGTTGAAGCTCCCGTTGCTAAGGGTCTGGTTGTAGCTCCTGGTGATGAGGGTCTGTTTGAAGCTCCCATTGCTAAGGGTCTGGTTGTAGCTCTTTTGAAATGTACAGCGACAGAATTCAGAACATGGGCCATCCTTAAGAGTGTCTGCTAAATGATGTAAATGTAAATTCTTACAGTGTTCTCTCTGTACACCAAGTCAGAACCATAGGAGAAATAAAGGGGGCATATAAGCAGACAATGAAAGCTCTTACAATATTCGATGATTACATTACTCTAAAACAGATTATAGGCTACATGTGCACCATCAAGCCCCGTGTAGCTCAGTTGGTAGAGCATGGCGCTTGCAACGCCAGGGTTGTGGGATCGTTTCCCACGGGGGGCCAGTATGAAAATGTATCCACTCACTAACTGTAAGTCGCTCTGGATAAGAGCATCTGCTAAATGACTAAAATGTAAACAGTAGGCGAAATTAAGAGGGGAAAATGGACCAAATTATTAGGGTGAGGCACATGGGCTACTAACAGCTTACTACACAACATACACTTAGTATTACTTTCTTAGCTACAGTATACATATCTCCCTGGCATATTACATAAT
The DNA here is from genome assembly GCF_020615455.1 of Coregonus clupeaformis. Taxonomy (NCBI): domain Eukaryota; kingdom Metazoa; phylum Chordata; class Actinopteri; order Salmoniformes; family Salmonidae; genus Coregonus; species Coregonus clupeaformis. The sequence continues at coordinate 16,796,640 of NC_059230.1, read as the reverse complement.
TTATGCAGCAGCATACAATACATTTTTGGACTCACCTTGTTGTGCTGTGCTCACTTGAACAGGAAGGTGGCGCGGCATTCCTTTGTGGGCAAATTTTGTCATCAAACTTTGTCATCAAAGTCTGTCATTCTCTGGCATTCTCTGGATTTATGGTGCTTTCAAGACAACTGGGAACTCTGAAAAAAACAAGGTCGAATCATGATGACATCATTGATCTTCAGGTCGTAGCTCTAGAAAGAGGCCCGAGTTACGGATTTACAATTCCGAGTTGGATAACCGTATTTTCCCAGTCGGAGTTAGTTTTTTCCCGGGTTCCCAGCTGTCTTGAACTCACTGAAGTCAGATTTCGCAGTTCCGAGTTAACAGTTGTTTTGTGCGCGGCACAAATCATGCTTAATTGACAGCATGGCCAATGTTGAATGTTTTTAATTTAAGCTTGGAAAAAAGAGACCCTTAATCCCAGACTTGGGACCACACAGCCACTCCACTGAATAGCAGGCTAGTGATTGCTTTGCAATGCTTGCAGTAAGCCACTGATTCCTTCCAAACCACTCATTGTTGAATTTGCGATTTCCAACTTGTTGTGCAATGTTTATGTCCAATGGCCGATGAGCACCGATACGTTTTATCTATAATTTCTCTTCATTATTTCTCTTCATATGACAAGGATTAAAAAGGATTTGCCAGTAGGTTGTCGACTTGATTCATGATGATGACTGCTAGCTAAGATTTTGAAAGTGTGATGTTGACATGATCAGTCCAATCAAAGCTACTGGAGATATAACGTGATTTTACGTGATTTTATCTGTGGCCAATGACCTTGAGCCTTCTTGGATGGGCGCTTCTAATGTAACTCTATGGCAGCACCTAAGGGGCTTGAATTTTCGAGCTCTACACTTAGACTTGGCGGTGACGTAATGTCCCCATGAGAGACAGAACACTGAGCCAATCACGGCGCAACTAAAGAACATTACCAACACCTACACTCCGTATTTTCCACTGGCTGCATCACCACCACAGAAAGCACTGAGCTAGGCTGAAACACCTGCATTTTGGAGTTGCCTTACTCAAGAAAGCAAAAAAGAGACCATGTTTGTATGCGGCTTTATTAAGTCAATGATATTATTATTTTTTTTTTACATTGTTTGCAAACTGATAAGTGACACATATTAATGCCAAAATAGCATGAAAAACAGGCAAGGCCCCCCCATATTTAAAAAAAAATGTGCGGCTCAAAACAGGTGGGGCTCCACCTGCCCTGAATGACGGGTCGCCACTGAACAGGGTTGATTTTCATCTTAAATCAGCCATGAATCCCCTTGTGACAGGGGGAATGGAAGCTTGTTGTGTGCAACAGGGAGTGGCAACTGAATGCAAGCTTCACCCCCCAAAAATGTGTTAAAACATTTCTAGCCTATCTATGGATAACAGGGTTGATGTGTTATGCTCAACCCACTCAGGTTTCCACCACAAAGCACCAGAAAATTGCCCAAAAGAGTAGAACCAGCCCACCTGCATTTACAATATGATTTGACAATTAGATGTTCAATAAAACATAAATGTAAATGTTCTTAAAAAAAAAATATGAAAAAAAAAAAAAGGAATAGATTCACCATATTAAAACGAGAGTTCAGTTCACATAGCAGGGTTGATCTTAAAATGAGGGACAGGTTGTTGTTTCTTTCTTTTCTAAAATGAATAACTAATCACATGAAATAAATAATAATCATCAGAAATGACTTTGTCAAAGCAACAAAATAACTAGGGCTTACAATGATGGTGAAAACTGATGAGAAATGTTGCGGTTAAGTGGGTTAAAATCTTCCTTGAAATCACAGAGGGTACACGTAGAGACTTGTCAAAATGCTGCATATTGGCACTTTAGCAAGTTTCTTTATTCATATATAAAATCAGATTGATTGTATTCTCCATGTGGTCTATATTAAAGTGCACTTCATTGAATATAACAGAATTTTAAAATTCGATATTGGTGCTCAATTTCTACTTAAAATATCAAAGGGACGCATTTCGTGGAATGACCCATCTAAGACACAAGCAGGGCTGCAGCCTACATCTCTTGAAAGAACACCTTGGTTGAACCCCTAGCACTACCATCCCCTCAAAAAACAGCTTGCTGTTGTACTTGTCTTTATTGCACTACTTGTAGTTATACTGCAGTTATGCTGCAAGCACTGCGTCCAAAATAACACAGCGATACTGCAGTTTTTAGTAGTGCATTATGTTTGCTGTATAACTGCAGTTACAGTACAGTGCTGTTACAGTGCAGAACACTGCCGTTATACTGCAGTTATTCGGCAAGTACTGCATCCACAATAACACAGTACACTGCAGTTACTGCACCTTTACTGCAGTTTAAAACTGCAATCTTTTTTCATTAGAACTCATGTATTCAGTTGACATTTCATTGGAAATTAGGCTTTGCTCTTCGGGGTGCTCCCCACCCTAGGAAAAAGACCTGGTTTCAAATACTTTTTAAGGTATTTCAATTACTTTCACGTACATTTCGAAGTAAGTATTTGGATATGTTTTCTTTGAAAATACAATTAGTTGAATATTTGGAAATACACTTGGAAAGTATTGGCATGTATTTGTAAGTAAGTGTCTGTATGATCCTAGGAGTATTTGAAATGTATTTTGAAACAAGTATTTGAAAATAGTGTAAAATAGTATTGATAAGATACTTTCAAATACTTCAAATAATAGTAGTTGATTTGGCCAAATTATTTGAAAATACTCAAATACACAGAAAATAAATATTTAAAATACAAATACTTAAATAAGCATGTATTTGAACCTAGGTCTGCTTGGAAATGTGCAGGTAATTGAGTAAAGCCACGCTAGGGGTAGAGAGTAGAGTATCTGCCATCCCCTGGAAGGACAGAAAGCAGGTGGAGGGTAGGGTTGTGTTAGGCAAAACAGCAGAAGGGCGAATAACTGTATGCAACGGTATTCTAAAAGTTTTCAAACTTGGCTATACTTTATGTATCTGAATTGGGGATCTTTCTCACCAGTTAAGCTCCAACAGGTCAGAATTATGGTTGTGTAGAGGATTACGTGGCTCAAGATGAGCACAATGGCACAATGTCATTTGGTAGCTTGATTAGTATGAAAAGGAGTATTAATATAACCCAGCCCAGACACCCAACCCCTAACAGGTAGATAGGCTGAAAGGGCTGGGCGGGCAGTCATTGAAGTGCACAGCACCTAGAGATAGAGAGGTAAATACATTTTAGGAGGGTAGTTGTTGCACGTAGAAAATTGCACAGATAATCATACTGAATAATACTGGGGAATAGATGGCAAGTCTTATACATAAGCATGTTACAGGCTTTGGTTTTTCCATTTATGTTTTGAGGTTGGACTTTAGCACGTATATAGCTCATTAGAATGTAGGGCGCACCGATTGGTGTCGCTTCGTTAGTCAGTATGTGTTACACCTGTGCTGGTTGTCATCTCGTTAGTGGGAAGGTGTTTCACCTGTGCTGGCCCAGGTGCTATTTAAGAGTGGCTGGCCCAGTGCTCCGGTTGTCTTGAGAGATGTAGAGGGTCAACACCTTTAGTTGGCACTCCCTATTTGATTTCTAGAAAAACATTCCTTTGTCTGATCTTCCATGTTTTTGTTTTGCTCAACTTTTTGGTTTGCTTCCTGTCTTTAAGTTTGGTGTGGGTTTTAATTTGGTTTGCCTGTTAGTGGGAAAATGTAGTGGGCGCTCAGGTGGGTGTCTTTTAGATTCCAGTTGTTGTTGCTCGTATACTTTCAGTGGACACCCCCATGGGGGTCTTTCAGAACCCCTCCTAAAACCCCACCTGTTTGTTTTGGTTGTTGTCAGTGACTCTTTGTTAGTTTCCCCTTCTGTTTGAGCGACAATTTTGGTTTTCTTGCTGGGGAACGTAACAAGCATTTTATTTATCCTTTTATGATGAGATTGTGATATAAAACTTGTAGATACTGTTTCTTAGAATGAGGGAAGAATCATTTTCCATTCATTTGTCATCTTTAAAGATGTTGTATTTTGTATCAGCTACACTCATGAGGTTTTGATTCAACTTGGTCTAGCTTTTTCATGTCATGTCATATAGTCAGGACATAAACCTTGGGCGTAGTATAACATACATGTAATACTGCATACCCAACATTGTCTATAAAGTACAGGTACACACCAATAACTTTGTCCATTGTGAGAGATACCTGAAAGATGACACCGATTATTTGGACATGAACACAGTCAGTCTTGAATGTCCTAAATGTAATGTCAGGTGGATGAGTTTATCCAAGCTAAGTAAAACATACTCAAGGTTTCCTTACTCAAGCTATTACACGTGCATTGATGTCATACCTTGTTAATAAGCAGTCTATGAACAAGGTATGACATCGATCCATGTTTTGGCTTTATTTCCCCTGCACTATTTCCAGATTTGTGGCACAAATCCCATTCAAGTCATGGTACCAATTTTAGCATTTTTCAGAAATGCAGAAATTATCAGAAAGTATCTCAAATGGATTGTGAAGCTCTACCTAGTCACTTATTGATGATTTAAATGTGATGCACGAAAAATGCTAATATTGGTACCATGACTTGAATGGGATTTGTGCCACAAATGCTAAAACATTAGCATTTGGAAACAGTGCCAGGGAAACGAAACCAAAGCATGGATTGCTGTCCTAATTTGTCCATAGACTGCTTACAGGGAAAGGAAACCAATAATTACATTTTGTAATTAGGGTGAACTATCCCTTTAAGCATTCCTAATGTAGAATAGATGCTTCACAAATATTAATTGTGTTAGTACTGTATAAAATATTCAGGGTTTTAGATATTTTTATCCCCCCTTTAATTTACTCTAATCTTCAAAATAAGATTATTGGGGAAAACATAACAAGGCTTATTAGTATTTTGGTAACACTTTTTACAGCATCCAAGTATGTGTGTGTATATATATATATATATATATATATATATATATATATATATATATATATATTTTTTTTTTATAACTTGTTATAAGCACTTATGCGCCTTTATAAGGTTTTATAAAAAGGCTGCTACCAGCATTATTTATTAGAATCATCAGTTTATGGTTAGATTTTTTTGGGGGACCAATATTAGTAGTCTCAGGCAACTGCAGAAACACACCATTGTCTTTTTTTTGGTTGAACTTAACCAAAAGAGCCGACATGTCTATATTGTAACACTTCTTATGAATAACATCTTCAGAATGCATTTATAATATGCCATTTAGCAGACGCGTTTATCCAAAGCGACTTACAGTCATGTGTGCATACATTTTTACGTATGGGTGGTCCCGGGGATCGAACCCACTACCCTGGCATTACAAGCGCCATGCTCTACCAATTGAGCTACAGAGGACCATATAATATTTAAAACATGGAGTCAGCTATACATTATAATACACAACAAATGGTGTAAGTAGGAGTATAATGCCTTACAACCTAAATAACGATGTTTCAACTCATATTAATAGCCTAAACTTTTATAATGCCTTATAGCATGTTAAAATATGAGTTCCCTTACCTTCAAAGCAGTGTATGGACACTTTGGTTTTGTTAAACTAGCCACTGCCACCAACAGCTAACCAAGATAAATTACATGTTTTTGGTATAAAACTGGAAGTACCGTAAACACATGCATCAGACCAATATGCATAAAACTTGTGGTCAGAAATGTTTTAAGAAAAGCCGCTATGTTTTATGTTTCAGCCCAATGGCAGGTGGCGAGTTCAATTACTGTGTAAGGCAAGCCAAACCATTCTTGGTTTCTGCCTAAACCTAACCCTGTCCCCTAACCCTAACCACTCTTGGTTCTTGCCTAACCCTAACCTTATATTTTGGGTTTTGATAGGGTAAGAAGGTGGTAAAAGCTCATAAGGCATTTAGATGTTATATTTTTCAAGAGTCAGTTGGTAGGCTATGTATTTGGAATTTGATATTTTATTAGGATCCCCATTAGCCGTTGTCAAAGCAGCAGATACTCTTCCTGGGATCCACACAAAACATGAAACATTACATAATACAGAACATTAATAGACAAGAACAGCTCAAGAACAGAACTACATAAATGTAAAAAAGGCACACATAGCCTACATATCAATACATACACACAAACTATCTAGGTCAAATAGGAGAGAGGCATAGTGCTGTGAGGTGTTATTTTATCTGTTATTCGAAACCAGGTTTGCTGTTCATTTGAGCAATATGAGATGGAAGGGAGTTCCATGCAATAATGGCTCTATATAATACTGTATGCTTTCTTGAATTTGTTCTGGATTTGGGGACTGTGAAAAGACCCCTGGTGGCATGTCTGGTGGGGTAAGTGTGTGTGTCAGAGCTGTGTGTATGTTGACTATGCAAATAATTTGGAATTTTCAACACATTAATGTTTCTTATAAAAATAAGAAGTGATGCAGTCAGTCTCTCCTCAACTGTTAACTGGCATGCATAGTATTTATATTAGCCATCTGATCACAATGAAGAGCCGGTTGTGATACAGCCAGGGATCAAACCCGGGTCTGTAGTGACACCTCTAGCACTGTGATACAGTGCCTTAGACTGCTGCGCCACTCGGGAGGCCCCTGAATTTGAAGTAGATTTAAGTCAAAACTGTCACTCGGCCAATATTCAGCATTGTCTTGGTAAGCAACTCCAGTGAACAGTGCTATGAAAAGTTATTTGCCCCCTTTCTAATTTTCTCTACTTTTGCATATTTGTGATACTGAATGTTATCAGATCTTCAACCAAAACCTAATATTAGATAAAGGGAACATAATTGAACAAATAACACAACAATTACATATTTATTTCATAAACAAAGTTATGCAAAACCCAATTCCCCTGTGTGAAAAAGTAATTGCCCCCTTACACTCAATAACTGGTTGTGCCACCTTTAGCTGCAATGACTCCAACCAAATGCTTCCTGTAGTTGTTGATCAGTCTCTCACGTCGCTGTGGAGGAATTTTGGCCCACTCTTCCATGCAGAACTGCTTTAACTCAGTGACATGTGGGTTTTCAAGCATGAACTGCTCGTTTCAAGTCCTGCCACAACATCTCAATTGGGATTAGCTTTGACTAGGCCATTCCAAAACTTCCAATTTGTTGCTTTTTAGCAATTTTCATGTAGACTTGATTGTGTGTTTTGGATCATTGTCTTGCTGCATGACCCAGCTGCGCTTCAGCTTCAGCTCACAGACGGATGGTCTGACATTCTCCTGTAGAATTCTCTGATACAGAGCAGAATTCATGCTTCCTTCTATTAAGGCAAGTCATCCAGTTCCTGAGGCAGCAAAGCATCCCCAAACCATCACACCACCACCACCATGCTTGACCTTTGGTATGATGTTCTTACTGTGGAATGCAGTGTTTGGTTTTCGCCAGGCATAATGGGACCCATCTCGTCCAAAAAGTTGACTCAAGTTTGTCAAAAAGCACCTGGATAATCATCAAGACTCTTGGAAGAACATTCTATGGACAGATGATTCAAAAGTATAACATTTTGGACGACATGGTTCCAGTAATGCCTGTAAAAAACCAAACTTGAAATAAAAGATCACAGAAATGTTCCATATTTACAAAAAGCGTATTTCTCTCAAATGTTGTGCACAAATTTGTTTACATCCCTGTTAGTGAACATTTCTCCTTTGCCAAGATAATCCATCCACCTGACAGGTGTGGCATATCAAGAAACTGATTAAACACCATGATCATTACACAGGTGCACCTTGTGCTGGGGACAATAAAAGCAGTTTTGTCACACAACACAATGCCACAGATGTGTAAAGTTTTGAGGGAGCGTGCAATTGGCATGCTGACTGAAGGGATGTCCACCAGAGCTGTTGCCAGATAATGTAATGTTCATTTCTCTACCGTAAGCCACCACTTTGTTTTAGAGAATTTGGCAGTACGTCCGGCCTCACAATTTGGCAGTACAACCGGCCTCACAATCTCAGACCACACCAGCCCAGGACCTTCACATCCGGCTTCTTTGCCTGTGGGATTGTCTGAGACCAGCCACCCGGACAGCTGATGAAACTGTGGGTTTGAACAACCAAAGAATTTCTCCACAAACTGATGGAAACTGTCTCAGGGAAGCTCATCCGCGTGCTCGTCATCCTCACCAGGGTCTTGACCTGACTGTAGTTTGGCTTCAGTGGGCGGCAAATGCTCACCTTCGATGGCCACTGGCACGCTGGAGAAGTATGCTCTTCAGGGATGAATCCCAATTTCAACTGTAACGGGCAGATGGCAGACAGCATGTATGACGTTGTGTGGGCAAGCGGTTTGCTGATGTCAGCGATGTGAACAGAGTGCCCCATGGTGGCGGTGGGGTTATGTTATGGGAAGGCATAAGCTACGGACAACAAACACAATTGCATTTTATCTATGGCAATTTGAATGCACAGAGATACCGTGACAAGATCCTGAGGCCCATTGTCGTGCCATTCATCCGCCGCCATCACCTCATGTTTCAGCATGATAATGCACAGCCCCATGTCGCAAGGATCTGTACACAATTCCTGGAAACTGAAAATGTCCCAGTTCTTCCATGGCCTGCATACTCACCAGACATGTCACCCATTGAGCATGTTTGGGATACTCTGGATTGATGTGTACGACAGCGTGTTCCAGTTCCCACCAATATCCAGCAACTTCACACAACAATTCAAGAGGAGTGGGACAGCATTCCACAGGCCACAATCAACAGCCTGATCAACTCTATGCGAAGGAGATGTGTCGCACTGCAAATGGGGGTCACACCAGATACTGACTGATTTTCTGATCCACGTGTGGACCTTTTAAAAAAAAGGTATCTGTGACCAACAGATGCATATCTGTATTCCCAGTCATGTGAAATCTATAGATTAGGGCATGATTATTTTTTTTCAATTGACTGATTTCCTTATATGAACTGTAACTCAGTAAAATCTTTGAAATTGTTGAACTTTGCGTTTATATTTTTTTCAGTGTATTTTAAATTCATGCTATAACACAACACCATTTGGAAAAAGTCAAAGGGTGTGAATACTTTCTCAAGGCACTGTAGATGCTTCACAAATATGTTTCAGAACTGCTTGTCATGCCTTCTGTTAGTGTTATTTATTTATTTCTAAGAACATAGTTATATTAACTATTTATGTCACGTTACATTTAACTGAAAGCTTCCCTGAGTCACTCTGCAGGGAATCATGTAGGCTAGTATCATGTACATTTACATTACATTTACGTCATTTAGCAGACGCTCTTATCCAGAGCGACTTACATGAGCAATTAGGGTTAAGTGCCTTGCTCAAGGGCACATCGGCAGATTTTTCACCTAGTCGGCTCGGGGATTAGAACCAGCGACCTTTCGATTACTGGCACAACGCTCTTAGCCACTAAGCTACCTGCCGCCTTTACATAACATAATGTACAGAAAATGTACAATACAAAGTCCCTGATAGTAGCTGTCTTATTGTAGTGAAGGCCTACGGAATTACTTTACTTATGAAAGTTGGTATCACATAACCCTTAAACATTTATTTCACAATAGGGGGAGGCAGATACTCTGCAATAGGTTCAGGTGGCCATTTTGTAACAGAACAAAATATGATTTTGATTGAACTTCCATCTATTAAAAGAAGATTTAAAACTTGTATTTTCTGAAAATGAATTCTCCTCCCAGATACACTGGTCTGATTATACGCTATATTAAGTGGCAGAGTGCTTCACCTGAGTAAAAACAGATGACAAGCCACAGAGTCTGTCACAGTGTCTGGACCAGAGTGGTTGTGGTTGGTGTCGCTCTGCCTCGGAGGTCCCTGTTGTTTCTCATCGATTCAGAGCCAAACACTTCTCCGTTACAACAGTGGATACGAAAAGTCTGACGTCATCACAAGTTTAATTTTACTACACATAGCTTCAAGAATTACTCTAAATGGCTTTATTTGACTGAAAAGAAAATGTTATTGTTTATGCAGAAGTACAGTACAAAGAATGACAGCCCAACTGTAAAAAACGAAAACATAATTTGCTCTGATTGTTTGAGGCAGGCATTCATTGCATGTGTGCATATTTACTTCACTTTATAGTATGTGATTTATAATACACTGCTCAAAAAAATAAAGGGAACACTTAAACAACACAATGTAACTCCAAGTCAATCACACTTCTGTGAAATCAAACTGTCCACTTAGAAAGCAACACTGATTGACAATACATGTCACATGCTGTTGTGCAAATGGTATAGACAACAGGTGGAAATTATAGGCAATTAGCAAGACACCCCCAATAAAGGAGTGGTTCTGCAGGTGGTGACCACAGACCACTTCTCAGTTCCTATGCTTCCTGGCTGATGTTTTGGTCACTTTTGAATGCTGGCGGTGCTTTCACTCTAGTGGTAGCATGAGACGGAGTCTACAACCCACACAAGTGGCTCAGGTAGTGCAGCTCATCCAGGATGGCACATCAATGCGAACTGTGGCAAGAAGGTTTGCTGTGTCTGTCAGCGTAGTGTCCAGAGCATGGAGGCGCTACCAGGAGACAGGCCAGTACATCAGGAGACGTGGAGGAGGCCGTAGGAGGGCAACAACCCAGCAGCAGGACCGCTACCTCCGCTTTTGTGCAAGGAGGAGCAGGCGGAGCACTGCCAGAGCCCTGCAAAATTACCTCCAGCAGGCCACAAATGTGCATGTGTCTGCTCAAACGGTCAGAAACAGACTCCATGAGGGTGGTAAGAGGGCCCGACGTCCACAGGTGGGGGTTGTGCTTACAGCCCAACACCGTGCAGGACGTTTGGCATTTGCCAGAGAACATCAAGATTGGCAAATTCGCCACTGGCGCCCTGTGCTCTTCACAGATGAAAGCAGGTTTATACTGAGCACATGTGACAGACGTGACAGCCTGCAACATCCTCCAGCATGACCGGTTTGGCGGTGGGTCAGTCATGGTGTGGGGTGGCATTTCTTTGGGGGGCCTCCATGTGCTCGCCAGAGGTAGCCTGACTGCCATTAGGTACCGAGATGAGATCCTCAGACCCCTTGTGAGACCATATGCTGGTGCGGTTGGCCCTGGGCCTCATGTGGCTGGAGTGTGTCAGCAGTTCCTGCAAGAGGAAGGCATTGATGCTATGGACTGGCCCGCCTGTTCCCCAGACCTGAATCCAATTGAGCACATCTGGGACATCATGTCTCGCTCCATCCACCAACGCCACGTTGCACCACAGACTGTCCAGGAGTTGGCGGATGCTTTAGTCCAGGTCTGGGAGGAGATCCCTCAGGAGACCATCCTCCACCTCATCAGGAGCATGCGCAGGTGTTGTAGGGAGGTCATACAGGCACGTGGAGGCCACACACACTACTGAGCCTCATTTTGACTTGTTTTAAGGACATTACATCAAAGTTGGATCAGCCTGTAGTGTAGTTTTCCACTTTAATTTTGAGTGTGACTCCAAATCCAGACCTCCATGGGTTGATACATTTGATTTCCATTGATCATTTTTGTGTGATTTTGTTGTCAGCACATTCAACTATGTAAAGAAAAAAGTATTTAATAAGATTATTTCATTAATTCAGATCTAGGATGTGTTATTTTAGTTTTCCCTTTATTTTTTTGAGCAGTGTATTATGTATCAACTCTGTGGTTCGAGCCCTGAATGCTGATTGGATGACAGCCATGGTATATCAGACCATATGACAAAACATTTATTTTTACTGCTCTAATTACGTTGGTAACCAGTTTATAATAGCAATACGGCACCTCTGGGGTTTGTGATATATGGCCATTGCGTCGTGCGTAAGAACAGCCCTTACCCGTGGTATATTGGCCATATACCACACTTCCTCTGGCATTATTGCTTAAGTATTCACTAATTTGTCTATACAGGTGTAGGAATTTAATTTGATCACTCTTTTGTTGTTGAGAATTTTCCTGCACCACAGGAAATTATCACGACTATGACCCAGATGCAGACACAGGAGGCGGATAGTTCTGTTCTTAGAATATTTATTATAACAAATGTGCAGGCAAAGGGCAGGTCGAGGGCAGGCAGAGGTTCCTAATCCAAGGCAGAGTCAATCAGGAACAGAACGGCAGGCAGGCTCAGGGTCAGGGCCAGGACAGGCAGAAAGGTCGGAACCAGGAAGACTAGAAAACAAGAACTAGAGAAACGGGAAACACGCTGGTAAGACCTGACAAAACAAGACAAACTGGCAACAGACGAAAGGAAAACACAGGTATAAATACACAGGGGATAATGGGGAAGAATAGGAGACACCTGGTGGGGGGGGTGGAGACAAGCACAAGACAGGTGAAACAGATCAGGGTGTGACAGAAATACAGATAAGATTTGTGATGTACTGAAAATTGACTGAAAGCCCACACTAAAACATGGTTATATTAACAGTATTGCACTGTTCATATAGCCTAATTTTGGCCAGCTAATAGCCTAACCACCAATCAAGCAACATTATGGACTAAACATTCAAATCCTGTTGCTGCAGGATTATTTTGCTGCGACAATACTGGTCAAATTAACTCTGTACATTACAAATGCATGTGCAGTAGACTATGTTGTGATTTGATTATCAAATCATATTTTCATAGCTATTGATAATTACATTTGACGTTTTCACAGATGCTCTTATCCAGAATGACTTACAATCAGTGAAATCAACGAAAGTAGGTAAAATAACCACATCACAATCATTGCAAGTAAAAATGGCCTTTAAAATAGCCGCTTTCATCTAAATCAGTGCTAGTATGAAATGGCACATATATGCAAGTGTGAGTGCAAGAAAGACCAACAGTAAACATTAGTAGTTTCTTTCTGGGGGTGGGAGGGGGGAATGCTTGGAGAAGGGGGTTCATAATGTGTTGTTAATGTATTGACACCTGAAGCAAAAATTACAAAAGGCCCTAGAAAATAAAATTAGACTGCATTTTGACTTTTGTTCAAACAGTTACCACTAAAATGTTTTATTCTTATGTTTGGTCTCATACAATGTACAGTATGTGTTAATAAATTCAAATGGTAAGACATCTTGAAATGAGAACCATAAGGTCTTAAGGGTTCTCATCGTACTCTGTATAAACCAGCTGATTTATAGACATCTCACAAGATCCAAGGGAATATCATGAATGTATAAATTAGTGTATTATAAATAGGGAATTTGATTACGCACGTTACATTTTCAAACATTTATTTGAGAAAAGTAGTGTCCGCAACTCTGAAATACTCCCACAGTGATTTATTTAAATGCACACATAAGCCACAACGTTTTCATCATCTGACAAAGATCCCATTGAGATAAAATGTGCAATAATGTGCGAGCATCAGTGGCAGACCTTTTTCTTGACTCTTGTTCCATTAATATATTTACCCAGTACATTTCCCTCTGAGCTCACACAGCCCACAGTCCTTTGCAGCTCACACCTACCGTGGCACACTCACCAAACACTCCTTCCACTAACACACGCACACCCATTCAAAATACATTCTATAGGATATGCGCATAACTTACAGTTCAGATAAGCGCAAATGCTGCCAAATTGCAATTCAAGGTGATGCTTTACACATCCATACAACACATACCACCCCAAATAGGTAGTGATGAAAGTGAATATATATAGTTTTGTTGCAGTGAGGGTTCTTGGTGAGGGTCTGGTTGTATCTCCAATTGGTGAGCATCTGGTTGTATCTCCGGTTGGTGAGTGTCTGGTCAAAGTTGGGTTGAAATTCACGGTAGCTTAGCACACAGCCTGTAGTAGACAAAGTGGAAGGAAATTACACTGCTCAAAAAAATAAAGGGAACACTAAAATAACACATCCTAGATCTGAATGAATGAAATAATCTTATTAAATACTTTTTATTTACATAGTTGAATGTGCTGACAACAAAATCACACAAAAATGATCAATGGAAATCAAATGTATCAACCCATGGAGGTCTGGATTTGGAGTCACACTCAAAATTAAAGTGGAAAACCACACTACAGGCTGATCCAACTTTGATGTAATGTCCTTAAAACAAGTCAAAATGAGGCTCAGTAGTGTGTGTGGCCTCCACGTGCCTGTATGACCTCCCTACAACGCCTGGGCATGCTCCTGATGAGGTGGCGGATGGTCTCCTGAGGGATCTCCTCCCAGACCTGGACTAAAGCATCCGCCAACTCCTGGACAGTCTGTGGAGCAACGTGGCGTTGGTGGATGGAGCGAGACATGATGTCCCAGATGTGCTCAATTGGATTCAGGTCTGGGGAACGGGCGGGCCAGTCCATAGCATCAATGCCTTCCTCTTGCAGGAACTGCTGACACACTCCAGCCACATGAGGTCTAGCATTGTCTTGCATTAGGAGGAACCCAGGGCCAACCGCACCAGCATATGGTCTCACAAGGGGTCTGAGGATCTCATCTCGGTACCTAATGGCAGTCAGGCTACCTCTGGCGAGCACATGAAGGGCTGTGCGGCCCCCCAAAGAAATGCCACCCCACACCATGACTGACCCGCCGGCAAACAGGTCATGCTGGAGGATGTTGCAGGCAGCAGAACGTTCTCCACGGCGTCTCCAGACTCTGTCACGTCTGTCACATGTGCTCAGTGTGAACCTGCTTTCATCTGTGAAGAGCACAGGGCGCCAGTGGCAGATTTGCCAATCTTGGTATTCTCTGGCAAATGCCAAACGTCCTGCACGGTGTTGGGCTGTAAGCACAACCCCCACCTGTGGACATCGGGCCCTCATACCACCCTCATGGAGTCTGTTTCTGACCGTTTGAGCAGACACATGCACATTTGTGGCCTGCTGGAGGTCATTTTGCAGGGCTCTGGCAGTGCTCCTCCTGCTCCTCCTTGCACAAAGTCGGAGGTAGCGGTCCTGCTGCTGGGTTGTTGCCCTGCTACGGCCTCCTCCACGTCTCCTGATGTACTGGCCTGTCTCCTGGTAGCGCCTCCATGCTCTGGACACTACGCTGACAGACACAGCAAACCTTCTTGCCACAGCTCGCATTTGATGTGCCATCCTGGATGAGCTGCACTACCTGAGCCACTTGTGTGGGTTGTAGACTCCGTCTCATGCTACCACTAGAGTGAAAGCACCGGCAGCATTCAAAAGTGACCAAAACATCAGCCAGGAAGCATAGGAACTGAGAAGTGGTCTGTGGTCACCACCTGCAAAACCAGTCCTTTATTGGGGGTGTCTTGCTAATTGCCTATAATTTCCACCTGTTGTCTATACCATTTGCACAACAGCATGTGAAATTTATTGTCAATCAGTGTTGCTTCCTAAGTGGACAGTTTGATTTCACAGAAGTGTGATTGACTTGGAGTTACATTGTGTTGTTTAAGTGTTCCCTTTATTTTTTTGAGCAGTCTAATTAAATGTATAATTAGATAATGTACAATAAACATGGAATGTTTTATAACTGAGACCACTGAATTCGTAATCTCTCTCACCAATTATGATCAGAATGATGACCGAGCAGGTCATGAAGAACTTAACGGCATTGATTGGGTTTTCTGATAACCTGTATATTAACACGTTTATCATGAGAAACATGCTCCAAAATCCAAATCCTATCAGGTAGCTACGGATGAAGGGCATGCAGGGCAGTCCTTGAAGTACACAACACCTAGAGATAAAGGAATCTTAGGAGGGTAGTACAGATATACATTAATTATTTGCTTTTACTAAGTGTATTTCAAATCAAATCAAACTCTATTGGTCACATACACATATTTAGCAGATATTATTGCGGGTGTAGCGAAATGCTTGTGTTCCTAGCTCCAACAGTGCAGTAGTACAGTGAGGGAAAAAAGTATTTGATCCCCTGCTGATTTTGTAAGTTTGCCCACTGACAAAGACATGATCAGTCTATACTTTTAATGGTAGGTTTATTTGAACAGTGAGAGACAGAATAACAACAACAAAATCCAGAAAAACGCATGTCAAAAATGTTATAAATCGATTTGCATTTTAATGAGGGAAATAAGTATTTGACCCCTCTGCAAAACATGACTTAGTACTTGGTGGCAAAACCCTTGTTGGCAATCACAGAGGTCAGACGTTTCTTGTAGTTGGTCACCAGGTTTGCACACATCTCAGGAGGGATTTTGTTCCACTCCTCTTTGCAGATCTTCTCCAAGTCATTAAGGTTTCGAGGCTGACATTTGGCAACTCGAACCTTCAGCTCCCTCCACAGATTTTCTATGGGATTAAGGTCTGGAGACTGGCTAGGCCACTCCAGGACCTTAATGTGCTTCTTCTTGAGCCACTCCTTTGTTGCCTTGGCCGTGTGTTTTGGGTCATTGTCATGCTGGAATACCCATTCACGACCCATTTTCAATGCCCTGGCTGAGGGAAGGAGGTTCTCACACAAGATTTGACGGTACATGGCCCCGTCCATCATCCCTTTGATGCGGTGAAGTTGTCCTGTCCCCTTATCAGAAAAACACCCCCAAAGCATAATGTTTCAACCTCCATGTTTGACGGTGGGGATGGTGTTCTTGGGGTTCATAGGCAGCATTCCTCCTCCTCCAAACACGGCGAGTTGAGTTGATGCCAAAGAGCTCCATTTTGGTCTCATCTGACCACAACACTTTCACCCAGTTCTCCTCTGAATCATTCAGATGTTCATTGGCAAACTTCAGACGGCCCTGTATATGTGCTTTCTTGAGCAGGGGGACCTTGCGGGTGCTGCAGGATTTCAGTCCTTCACGGCGTAGTGTGTTACAAATTGTTTGCTTGGTAACTATGGTCCCAGCTGCCTTGAGATCATTGACAAGATCCTCCCGTGTAGTTCTGGGCTGATTCCTCACCGTTCTCATGATCATTGCAACTCCACGAGGTGAGATCTTGCATGGAGCCACAGGCCGAGGGAGATTGACAGTTATTTTGTGTTTCTTCCATTTGCGAATAATCGCACCAACTGTTGTCACCTTCTCACCAAGCTGCTTGGCGATGGTCTTGTAGCCCATTCCAGCCTTGTGTAGGTCTACAATCTTGTCCCTGACATCCTTAGAGAGCTCTTTGGTCTTGGCCATGGTGGAGAGTTTGGAATCTGATTGATTGATTGCTTCTGTGGACAGGTGTCTTCTATACAGGTAACAAACTGAGATTAGGAGCACTCCCTTTAAGAGTGTGTTCCTAATCACAGCTCATTACCTGTATAAAAGACACCTGGGAGCCAGAAATCTTTCTGATTGAGAGGGGGTCAAATACTTATTTCCCTTATTAAAATGCAAATCAATTTATATATTTTTTTACATGCGTTCTGGATTTTGTTGTTGTTATTCTGTCTCTCACTGTTCAAATAAACCTACCATTAAAATGATAGACTGATCATTTCTTTGTCAGTGGGCAAACGTACAAAATCAGCAGGGGATCAAATACTTTTTTCCCTCACTGTATCTAACAATTCAAAAAACAATCAGTGGCGATTTTAGCATGTAAATCTTGGTGGGGCAAACTCAACAAAGCCACTACACAACACAAAACAATACATTAATTGCACTATAACGGTGACAAACGGTGCCCACAAACTGTTAGGGCCTACATAAAGCTGTCCCAACAGCAGAGCTTTCCTTTCACCACCATGGAGTGAATCCTTACCACCGCTACACCTGGCTATCAGCAGAGCCTTGTCTGGCAGCGAAACAGTTAATTCAGCCTCATTTACTGCCTTTTTAAAAACCATAGCTGATATGGCTGGCTTAGCATCAGTTGTCAGAGCACCTTACCGATCACTGCACCTGTACACAGCCATTCTGAAAATAGCCCACCCAACTACCTCATCCCCATATTGTTATTTATTTAGCTAATTTGCACCCCAGTATCTCTATTTGCACATCATCTTTTGCACATCTATCATTCCAGAGTTAATACGAAATTGTAACTATTTTGCACTATGGCCTATTTATTGCCTTACCTCCATAACTTACTACATTCACACACACTGTATATATATTTTCTGTTGTATTTTTGACTTTATGTTTTGTTTACCCCATATGTAACTCTGTGTTGTTGTTTTTATCGCACTGCTTTGCTTTATCTTGGCCAGGTCGCAGTTGTAAATGAGAACTTGTTCTCAACTGGCTTACCTGGTTAAATAAAGGTGAAATAAAATAAAAATACAACTTAAACACATGTGGTTTCTATTGACTCCTTGTGGATTTGTGTAAGTCGATAAGAACCGCATTTTGAACCATACACAAACATCATTAGATTTATGTTCTGTAAATCCATAATGTTTGTTCTTATATCATTAACACTTATCTCTAAGTATAAGCAAGTGCAAGGAAACGAGCTGCGACGAGGTAGGCCTATTCGTTCAGTACTTACAAAATGGACACCGACAGAAATTCAGATGGATGTTAGTTCAGATAAATTCAGCAAGATGTTGAGGCCTTAACGTTACTCTTCTTTAAGTCAACACAGAGACAGAGACAGAGACAGAGACAGAGACAGAGACAGCGACAGAGAGACTCGGTTAGTCTACCATTTGAAGTATTTTATTAGGCCTATGTGGTCTAAAAAGGAAGGAAAATACAATCATGAGGATCCACTTTTATATACAATATACCGACGTACAGACAGCGCATTGTGCAAACAAAACAACCCTCGCAATATCAGCTGGAATTACATGGGTGTATTACTGAACTTTATGTTGGAAACAAATATTTGATTGGGAAGAGACTGTCACTGGCAAACATGGTTACAGACCCAATAACATTATATAGTATCTCCTCCTCGTCAAGAAAAGCACATAAGCTAATTATAATACACAAAGTAAGCAAAACAATGAAATCATTCCAACATTGCCTAAAATGATGAATAAGATATTAATGAGATAGACCTATATAAGCAATAGGCCTATACAAATGGATGTACAAACTATGGCATAAGGGAACAATTAGCGGATAAAAGGCAATCCATAATTTCGATTAAGACATTAATGAGCGAGCTAAGATGGACATAGTCAATATAACTATTTGTTCAGCACTTTTGAAATGTACAGCGACAGAATTCATAACATGGGCCGTTCTTACAGTATTCTCCCTGTACACCAAGTCAGAACCGTAGGATAAATAAAGGGTGCATATAAGCAGACAATGAAAGCTCTTACAATATTCGATGATGACATTTCTCTAAAACAGGCTATAGGCTACATGTGCACCACCAAGTCAGAACAGCAGGCTAAGTTCTGAGGGGGAAAGGGACCAAATGATTAGGGTGAGGCACATGGGCTACTAACAGCTTACTACACAACATACACTTAGTATTACTTTCTTAGCTACAGTATACATATCTCCCTGGCATATTACATAATTTATGCAGCAGCATGCAATACATTTTTGGACTCACCGTTGTTGTGCTGTGCTCACTTGAACAGGAAGGTGGCGCTGCGGTCCTTCTTGTGGGCAAAATTTGTCATCAAACTTTGTCATCAAAGTCTGGCATTCTCTGGATGCTTTCAAGACAACTGGGAACTCGAAAATAACAACTCACTGAAGTCTGAGATTTCCCAGTTCCGAGTTTCCGGTTGTTTTGAATGCGGAAGAAGTCATGCTGGATTGACAGCATGGCCAATGTCTACAACCTTTTCTGGCCCATGGTGTTGCGTGTGAATGTTTATCATTTTAAGCTGGGAAAAGAGACCCTTTCAGACAGATGTTTTAAATCCTTAAACCCAGACTTAGACCACACACCCTCTCCACCGAATAGCAGGCAGGGGAAGCAAAATAGTGATTGCTTTGCACCGCTTGCAGTTAGCCGCTGATTCCTTCCAAACCACTCATTGTTGAATTTGCGATTTCCGACTTGTTGCGTAATGTTTATGTCCAATGGCCGATGAGCACCGATATTTTTTCTCTATAATTTCTCTTCATATTTATATGACAAGGATTGAAAAATATTGTCGACGTGATTCATGATGATGACTGCTTTGACGTCATTTTAACTGTGGCCATTGACCTTGAGCCTTCTTGGATGGGCACTTCTAATGTAAATCTTTGGCAGCACCCAAGGGGGCTTGAACTGCATAGCTCTCTCTGCTGTGACGTAGTGTCCCCATGAGTGACAGAACAGTGAGCCAATCACGGCGCAACCAGAGAAGATTACCATCGCCTACACTCTATATTTTCCACTTGCTGTCCCTCCACCACAGAAAGCACTGAGCTAGGCAGAAACACCTGCATTTTGGAGCTGCCTTACTCAAGAAAGCAAGAAAGAGGCCATGGTTGTACAGTGCATTCGGAAAGTATTTGGACCCATTTTTTTTTTGTTAGGTTACAGCCTTATTCTAAAATGGATGAAATAAAACATTTTCCTCATCAATCTACACACGGTACCTCACAATGACAAAGTAAAAAGAGATTCCCAAGGGGGGCCAGTATGAAAAAAAATAAAAATAATGTATGCACTCACTAACTGTAAGTCGCTCTGGATAAGAGCGTCTGCTAAATGACTAAAATGTAAATGTAAATGTAGAAATTTGTGCAAATGTATAACAAATAAAAAACATAAATACCTTATTTACATAAGTATTCAGACCCTTTGCTATGAGACTCGAAATTGAGCTCAGGTGCATCCTGTTTCCATTGGTCAACTTGATTGGAGTCCACCTGTGGTTAATTCAATTGATTGAACATGATTTGGAAAGGCACACACCTGTCTATATAAGGTACCACAGTTGACAGTGCATATCAGAGCAAAAAGCAAGCCATGAGGTCGAAGGAATTGTCCATAGAGCGCCGAGACAGGATTGTGTCGAGGCACAGATCCGGGGAAGTGTACAAAAACATTTCTGCAGCATTGAAGGTCCCCAAGAACACAGTGGCCTCCATCATTCTTAAATGGAAGAAGTTTGGAACCACCAAGACTCTTCCTAGAGCTGGCTGCCCGGCTAACCACTCAAACATAAAAGCCTGATTGGTGGAGTACTGGAGAGATGGTTGTCCTTCTGTAAGGTTCTCGCATCTCCACAGAGAACTCTGGAGCTCTGTCAGAGTGACCATCGGGTTCTTGATCACCTCCCTGACCAAGGCCCTTCTCCCCCAATTGCTCAGTTTGGCCGGAAGGCCAGCTCTAGGAAGAGTCTTGGTGGTTCCAAATTTCTTCCATTTAAGATTGATGGAGGCCACTGTGGCTCCATCAATCTTAAATCACATCAATCACAATGGCTTGGTTTTTGCCCTGACATGCACTGTCAACTGTGGGACCTTGTATAGACAGGTGTGTGCCTTTCCAAATTATGTCCAATCAATTGCATTTACCACAGGTGGACTCCAATCAAGTCATAGAAACATCTCAAGAATGATCAATGAAACAGGATGCACCTGAGCTCAAGTTTGAGTCTCATAGGAACAGGTCTGAATACTTACGTAAATAAAGTACTTCTGTGTTTTATCTTGAATAAATTTGCTAAAAAAAAGAAACTGTTTTAGCTTTGTCATTATTGGGTATTGTGTGTAGATTGATGAGGGGAAAAAAAGATGTAATCAATTTTAGAATAAGGCTGTAATGTAACAAAATGTGGAAAAAGGGAAGGGGTTTGAATACTTTCCGAATGCTCTGTATACATATGAAATGAGTAAAACAGTATGTAAACATTATTAAAGTTACCAGTGATTCCTTGTCTATGTGCATGGTTGAGTAACCGGGTGGTAGCCGGCTAGTGACAATGACTAAGTTCAGGGCAGGGTATTGGCTGGAGGCCGGCTAGTGATGGCTATTTAACAGTCTGCTGGCCTTGAGATAGAAGCTGTTTTTCAGTCTCTCGGTCCCAGCTTTGATGCACCTGTACTGACCTCGCCTTCTGGATGATAGCGGGTTGAACTGGCCGTGGCTCATGTGGTTGATGTCCTTGATGATCCTTTTGGCCACATTTTTTCAGCCTCCTGAGGTTGAAGAGGTGCTGTTGCACCTTCTTCACCACACTGTCTGTGTGGGTGGACCATTTCAGACTGTCATTTGAAAGTGTCATGGGGAAAATTGAACCAATACTGAAACAGATCAATCCTGGGGGAAAACATAGTGTGAATTAATAGCATTTTTACTTTTTTTATGGTTTGAGTGGTTACAGTCTTATAGAAAACCTAGGTGTTGTATAATAATAGTAAAGACATCAAAACTATGAAATAACACATATGGAATCATGTAGTAACCAAAAAAGTGTTAAACAAGTCAAAACATTTTATATTTGAGATTCTTCAAAGTAGCCACCCTTTGCCTTGATGACAGCTTTGCACACTCTTGGCATTCTCTCAACTAGCTTCACCTGGAATGCTTTTCCAACAGTCTTGAAGGAGTTCCCACATATGCCGAGCACTTGTTGGCTGCTTTTCCTTCACTCTGCGGTCCAACTCATCCCAAAACATCTCAATTGGGTTGAGGTCGGGTGATTGTGGAGGCCAGGTCATCTGATGCAGCACTCCATCACTCTCCTTCATGGTCAAATATCCCTTACACAGCCTGTAGGTGTGTTGGGTCATTGTCCTGTTGAAAAACAAATGATAGTCCCACTAAGCCCAAACCAGATGGGATGGCGTATCACTGCAGAATGCTGTGGTAGCCAAGCTGGTTAAGTGTGCCTTGAATTCTAAATAAATCACAGACAGTGTCACCAGCAAAGCACCCCCACACCATCACACCTTCTCCTCCATGCTTCACCGTGGGAACTACCGTTGCAAAGATCATCCGTTCACCTACTCTGCAGGGATGTAGCTCAGTTGGTAGAGCATGGTGTTTGCAACGCCAGGGTTGTGGGTTCGATTCTCACGGGGGGGGCAGTATGAAAAAAATAATTAAAAAAATTACGTATGCACTCACTAACTGTAAGTCGCTCTGGATAACAGCGTCTGCTAAATGACTAAAACTTAAATGTAAATATCTCACAAAGACACGGCGGTTGGAACCAAAAATCTCAAATATGGACTCATCAAACCAAAGGACAGATTTCCACCGGTCTAATGTCCATTGCTCGTGTTTCTTGGCCCAAGCAAGTCTCTTCTTCTTATTGGTGTCCTTTAGTAGTGGTTTCTTTGCAGCAATTTGACCATGAAGGCCTGATTCACGCAGTCTCCTCTGAACAGTTTATGTTGAGATGTGCCTGTTACTTGAACTCTGTGAAGCATTTATTTGGGCTGCAATCTGAGGCACCGTTAACTCTAATGAACTTATCCTTTGCAGCAGAGGTAACTCTGGGTCGTCGTTTCCTGTGGCGGTCCTCATGAGAGCCAGTTCCATCATAGCGCTTGATGGTTTTTGCGACTGCACTTGAAGAAACTTTCAAAGTTCTTGACATTTTCCGGATTTACTGACTTTCATGTCTTAAAGTAATGATGGACTGTCATTTCTCTTTGCTTATTTGAGCTGTTCTTGCCATAATATGGACTTGGTCTTTTACCAAATAGGGCTATCTTCTGTATACCACCCCTACCTTGTCACAACACAACTGATTGGCTCAAACGCATTAAGAAGGAAAGAAATTCCACAAATTAACAAGGCACACCTGTTAATTGAAATGCATTCCAGGTGACTACCTCATGAAGCTGGTTGAGAGAATGCCAAGAGTGTACAAAGCTGTCATCAAGGCAAAGGGTGGCTACTTTGAAGAATCTCAAATCTCAAATATATTTTGATTTGTTTAACACTTTTTTGGTTACTACATGATTCCATATGTGTTATTTCATAGTTTTGATGTCTTCACTATTATTCTACAATGTAGAAAATAGTAAAAAAAATACAGAAAAACCCTGGAATGAGTAGGTGGTACTGTATGTCCTTCAAAGCTGTGTAAATATAAAGTCACTGTAGCCTTAGATAAAGTCACTGTAGCTGCACCAGACCAGTTGGTAGAACTATCATTGGCATTGGCATCAGTGGCACAATGTATTCATATCCTATTCAACTTTTACCATAATGTGTCTTGTTTTCACCTCAAATTGGCTTGAGAAACTCTGGAGAATCCCAATTGCCTTAAAGGGATACTTCGGGATTTTGGCAATGAGGCACTTAATCTACTTCCCAATAGTCAAATGAACTGGTTGATACCATTTTTATGTCTCTGTGAAGGAAGTTAGAGGTAATTTCGTGAGCCAATGCTAACTAGTATTAGCGACTTCCAGTCATTGCGCTAACACTAGTTAGCAATTGCGCTAGTGTTAGCTATTAACTTCCTTCAAACTGCACACAGAGGAAAAAAATGGTATCCACGAGTTTATCTTGAATCTGAGGAAGTAGATAAAGAGCCTCATTGTCGAAATATCCCTTTAACTAATTGTGTACGCATTTACCTGTAGTGTATTTCAATTAGCATATTACAATCAATACAATTCCTAAACCTTACCAAATTCACACCATAACACAGTTAACTAGATGATGGACACGCTGAAAGGGATGCACATCCTTGTCAAGAACAAAACAGTTAAGAGAACAATTCTAAAACCACAAATCATATTCAAACCATATTTGGTACATAGACTTAACAAATGAATGTCTAATAAGTTTAAGAAAATAAAGTCCCAGTATTCAAAGATGACCGCAATATATCAATACACTAACGCTGAAAATATTTCACAAATCTTAAAATAAACCATTAGTCAAATTGACCCCTGAATTGGTATATAAACTCAATCTATTAAGTAAAGACTTTAATAATGATTACCTGCTGCATTCAAACCTACAGCTCTAGACCAAACTTAACTTGCGTCATCCTTGTTATATTGAGAGATAAACATGGTAACGCTTTCACTGATCGCACATAAAGGAAGATAGTTCCTACATGGTAGTCCCTCCCTTCGGCAAATCAGATCCCAATTCTAATCCCAATTTGCTCCTCCCTTCCTATAGGCAGAAACTCAAACAGGAAGTACCCGTGCTAAGGTCTATTCAACGCTGGTCTGACCAATCGGAATCCATGCTTCAAGATTGTTTTGATCATGCGGACTGGGATATGTTCCTGGTAGCTTCTGAGAATAACATTGACGCTTACACAGACACGGTGGCTGAGTTCATCAGGAAGTGTATAGGGGATGTTGTTCCCACAGTGACTATTAAAACCTACCCAAACCAGAAACCGTGGATAGATGGCAGCATTCGTGCAAGACATTTAAGAGTGTTAACCCTCGCAAGGCTGCCGGCCCAGACGGCATTCCTAGCTGCATCCTCAGAGCATGCGCAGACCAGCTGGCTGGAGTGTTTACGGACATATTCAATCTCTCCCTATCCCAGTCCGCTGTCCCCACTTGCTTAAAGATGTCCACCATTGTTCCTGTACTAAAGAAAGCAAAGGTAACTGAACTAAATGACAATCGCCCCATAGCACTCACTTCTGTCATCATGAAGGGCTTTGATAGGCTAGTTAAGGATCATATCACCTCTACCTGACATGACACCCTAGACCAACTTCAATTTGCTTACCACACCAATAGATCCACAGACGATGCAATCGCCATCGCACTGCACTCAGCCCCCTCCTGTACTCCCTGTTCACCCAGGCCACGCACGCCTCCAACTCAATCATCAAGTTTGCAGATGACACAACAGTAGTAGGCCTGATTACCAACAATGACGAGACAGCCTACAGCAGGGTTGCCCAACCCTGTTCCTGGAGAGCTACCCTCCTGTAGGTTTTTCGCTCCAACCCCAGGTGTTACTAACCTGATTCATCTTATCAACCTGCTAATTATAATTATTAGAATCAGGTGTGCTAGATTAGGGTTGGAGCAAAAACGTACAGGACTGTAGCTCTCCAGGAACAGGGTTGGGCAGTCCTGGCCTACAAGGATGAGGTGAGGGCCCTGGAGGAGTGGTGCCAGGAAAATAACCTCTCCCTCAACGTCAACAAAACAAAGGAGCTGATCGTGGACTTCAGGAAACAGTAGAGGGAGCACGCGCCTATCCACATCGACGGGACTGCAGTGGAGAAGGTGGAAAGCTTCAAGTTCTTTGGCGTACACATCACTGACAATCTGAAATGGTCCACCCACACAGACAGTGTGGTGAAGAACGCGCAACAGCGCCTCTTCAACCTCAGGATGCTGAAGAAATTTGGCTTGGCCCCTAAGACCCTTAGAAACTTTTACAGATGCACAATTGAGAGCATCCTGTTGGGCTGCATCACCGCCTGGTACGGCAACTGCACCGTCTGCAACCGCAGGGCTCTCCAGGGGTGGTGCCCTCCAGGACACCTACAGCACCCGATGTCACAGGAAGGCCAAAAAGATCATCAAGGACGTCAACCACCCGAGCCACGGCCTGTTCACCCCGCTATCATCCAGAAGGTGAGGTCAGTACAGGTGCATCAAAGCTGGGACAGAGAGGCTGAAAAACAGCTTCTATCTCAAGGCCATCAGACTGTTAAATAGCCATCACTAGCCGGCTACCACCCGATTAATCAACCCTGCACCTCAGAGGCTGCTGCCCTATATACATAGACATGGAATCACTGGCCACTTTAATAATGGAACACTAGTCACTTTAATAATGTTTACATACTGTTTTACTCATCTCATATGTATATACTGTATACTATTCTACTGTATTTTAGTAAATGCCACTCCGACATTGCTTGTCCTAATATTTATATATTTCTTAATTCCACTCTTTTACTTTTTAGATTTGTGTTGTGAATTGCTGGATACTACTGCACTGTTGGAGCTAGGAACATAAGCATTTTGATACACCCGCAATAACATATGCTAAATTTGTGTGTGTGACCAATATAATTTGATTTGATTTGATTTGTTCTCCAACTGATATTGTGTCCTATCTGCCATCCCGTGAACCCCGTTCATTGCTGCTCTCAGCTATATTTGTTATTGTTGTTGTTGATGCCATTATCTGTACCACTTTACTTTAGCTAATAAAGCTTATCCAAATCTGAATCATTTTACCTAGACTAAAAAGAAGGCTCTCCTTCTCTTTTCAGTCATAGTGATGGCTACATTGTATGCAGACATGCTAACACTGTCACCAGGTTCATGTTGATATACAATGTCAGTATTCATTACCAAGACTGCATACATTTAATCATATTTGATGATAACAAAATGAGATCAGTCCTTACCTGTTTTCTAGGAGATGCTGGTGGTTGAACAATGGGGGCAAAAGTCAAAATACAGTGCCTTGCAAAAGTATTCAGCCCCCTTGGCATTTTTCCTATTTATCAGAAACGTTGAACATCCCAAGGAGCACCATTTAAATCCATTATTAAAAAAATGGAAAGAATATGGCACCACAACAAACCTGCCAAGAGAGGGCCGCCCACTAAAACTCACGGACCAGGCAAGATGGGTGTTAATCAGAGAGTCAACAAAGAGACCAAAGATAACCCTGAAGGAGCTGCAAAGCTCCACAGCGGAGATTGGAGTATCTGTCCATAGGACCACTTTAAGCCGTACACTCCACAGAGCTGGGCTTTACTGAAGAGTGGCCAGAAAAAAGCCATTGCTTAAAGAAAAAATGGGTGAATACTTTCGCAAGCCACTGTACATGTTTGTAAAAAGGAAGTAGCCTAAACATGTGACAGGAAAATATGGGAGTTGGCTTGTCAAGGATGTGTGAGGCCTTTTATTAATAAGATTTGCTCCCCTCCTGCATCCTCTCTCCTGGACCCCTGGTTGGGATCCACTGCTCTACACTATACTTGCTTGTTTTGTCACAAACTGAATAAGGCGAACTATTAGAATTTTAGCAACCAGGAAATGGCGGAGCAATTTCTGCATAGTGCATATTTAAGTCTAGTCTTGGACTAAAAAGCATGCTCAATGGATATTACCCATTGATATATGTTTTTAGTCGAAGCAGAAATGGTTGATCAAGAGCAGAAACGCTGATAGAAAAAGCGCCACACGTAGAAATATTCTCGTTTAATTTAGTGGCACCATTTTACATTTACATTTATATTTTAGTCATTTTGTTTCCCAATGTGGTCAAAGATAACAAGGATGAGTGTATGTTGATGTGTTTGAAGCAGCGGACTCATAATTCCGTGGAGCTGTATCATTAATACTTAAGTATGTGTGCATTTTGTATGTTTATAGACAGATATGTATGTGCTGCATTTGGTTCTGCGGCACGCTGGCACCTGCACTATATTACACACAGAAGCTTAGCTAATAAGATGCAGGTGGGAAGCTTGGCAAATGGAGAATGGGGGCGGTCACCTGCTGGTTTTTTGTTGGCGTCGCCTGTAGCAGTTATGTGATGCCATCCTGGCTGGCTCAAGCGAGCTGGCAATAGACTCCATAACTACTTTGCTCCATATTTTTTTTTACTGCAAAACAAAAGAAAAATTGCCTCATTTTGTCACAGGAAATGGGCTTAAAGGGCTCTATGGAGAAACACTTTTCCCTGAAAGCCCATTGTTTTCTTTCTCTCTCTGGCACTGTCTCTGGTTATTAGTGTCAATTATCATAAATTCGTTGTTGCGGTATTGGCAGATATGCAAAGGAACGATGGGGCGAGATAAAGTAACTAAAAGAGGGGGAATGGCGTCTAAACCAAGCACTCATTTACTGACAGCCGTGAGTTAGTAACAGTTGATGAGGAACTTGTCTTCATCAAAATGTAATTGTGTGAGAAACAGCCCAACGGATACCTTCTGAAGTGCTCATATTGTTTTGCAATTTGGGAGAAGTGTGGGGTTTCATTATTGTTTAAGTTAAGACCTGCTTTGTTAATGCATCTTTTGCACATTAAAGGGTAACTCCCAACCCCATCTTCAGCCTTTGCCCAACCCCTTCACATAAAAAAAAAAATGCATTCAGGTGAGAAGTTGTGGGTGGGGGGAATTGCTCATAACTATTTATTTTGGGGGTTGGTAAACCTAGTTGTACCTTGTCACAACACTTTCTCACTAAACCATACTTACCAGAAGTCCACTGGCACGCTCTGATAATAAAAATGATGTGCATCACGAGCAAATATGTCTCGGGACAGTTAGTTGACAGTGGTAAGATGGCAAGTTCCAATTGTCACTTGCGTTGTAAATTAGAATACCCCATGGGGCGCAAAAAAAATATTTGAAATGTCAACTCACATTTATTGAGGTATTGTGTTGGCAAGAAAAGTGCAATCATCACCTTGAAAATGAAGATTAGGGTCTCAATTCAATCCAACCTGCATTGCAGTCTTTACGCAGTAGCTCTTTTTCCAATTGTCAAATTAACTCACAGATTGGTCTTGGGTACTGTATAAAAACCTACAACTACTACCAGGGAAACTGCTCTCACAGGTATGCTTTCATTTTTCAGAATTAGAAGTGGTGGGCACAGGATGAATATTGTAAATAAAGGATAAAAATAAGAAGACTTCTGCCCCATGTGGGATTAGAAGTCACAATCATTGAACTATGAGCCAACTGTCTTAGCGAACTGCACCACCAATCAGTCATAGTGGTTGGGAAAAAATACAACGACTTCACATGACCACCATTTTCATCTATTTCTTGTTATGATGGATGTAGCTACTAATATAAGTGTACAATCCTCATACTGTATAGTAAACCTTGTGGTGGTACCACACATCACATCTACAAGGGAGTGTATTTTGTACCGAACCCCTCCCTTGAGATGACGTAGAGGAGGGGTCTGTTTTCAAAACATTTAGATTCACCCTATGCATTATTTATGTTTAGAATGGAAACAGTTTTTGCTCACATCTGTTCAGTTCCATTGAACTTTATACCAGTTCCCATCCTAAAGTGATGGAACTACCCCTGGGTTGTGTTCAGGAGAAAGCGTTTTGAAGCAAAAAGAAACAGGAAGGTACTACCACAGAGTTTCTAAACCCAGAGGCACAACATCACGATACTTCCGAACGCTTGCGAAACAGACCAAACAGACCAGGCCGGGGTTTGGGGGTTGAGAAGTAAAAAAGAGAAGTAAAAATTATTCCTTACTTCTATATTTTTCTCGAAATCTAAAGGCACAACCTAGATTCTAACCAATGTCCTAAGTAGTTGAACATGTTATTACTCCAACCTCGTGAAAGTGACAAACTGACACGTTTTCATTTTCGGCAAAAACAACTTTATATCAAAGGAGTGCCTTTGATTTGATGGCCTGCGCATAATAATAATTCATTTAATTTGTAAAGCGCTTTTCTCAGACCCAAGGTGCAAAAACAAAATATACTACTACTAATAATAATAACAATCCAGAACATAGAACACAGACAACAATCAAAGCTATATACATTTATTTTTGCTATCTCTAGATTTGATTAGAAGAATGTAGCCTAAACTTTTTAAATAATCCCTAACCACAATAGATAAGGCTATTTATGTAGAAGTATTTTTTTATCAGATCCTCTGCAGCATTATAATAATACTCACATCATGCCTTCCAGCCTTAGAGTTCCTCACCTGCTGAACATTTACTGTACCTTCTGCTGAAGCTTCACTAGCTTCCAGAGCTCTAGCTTGGTTCTGACTAGAGCGAGTACAGCTACAACCAGAAGTGACTTTTTCATAGTAGGTTTAGGGGAAGGTTACTGTGGCTGTATTTTAAAATGCCATCCTGGTTGTGTGCAAAATTGTTTGCTTGAAAATCTGGAGTAGGGTAAACTAAACCAAGATCGACCATAGCCTGCAGTTTCCAATGGGAACAAATGAGTCATAGTGGGCAGAACAAGCAAGGAGGGGTGGGCAGAGCCAAGCACGAGCTAGCGAGATCCTATTGGCGCGTTCTAGCATGCATTTGCATATTTCCGTTAGGGATTGCCTACTCTGTGAAGTGTGCGTGTGCAATAACTCAATTAGCCTTTGCACTCCTTCTAAACAACACTTTTCTTTTTACTTTGTCAAAGGGTAAAGTCTACAAAACTTAGACCACTCTGTTCGTAACAGATTTTAGTTTTGGGAACAGAAAACTGTATTGAGATCAAATGTTTCATTGATGAGAAAATTAGCTGAATTTTGGCCAAAATCCATCTCGTTCCATGTTCTCCCACTGCCGGCCACTGGGCTTTCTCTCACTACCATAGTTGGTAGTGAGTGGAAACGCCAAGCGGATGCTTCCCATTTATACTCCCATTTATACATCCGGTGAAATAGCTGTCTCATTGTTCTCTCTGTGGTATTACTTTAGTGCCTTGTTGCAAACAGGATACATGTTTTGGAATATTTTTATTCTGTACAGGCTTCCTTCTTTTCACTCGGTCAATCAGGTTAGTATTGTGGAGTAACTACAAAGTTGTTGATCCATCATCAGTTTTCTCCTATCACAGCCTCATGGTGAAATCCCTGAGCGGTTTCCTTCCTCTCCGGCAACTGAGTTAGGAAGGACGCCTGTATCTTTTTAGTGACTGGGTGTATTGATACACCATCCAAAGTATAATTAATAACTTCACCATATTCAAAGGGATATTCAATGCCTTTTTTATTTTATTTTTTACCCATCTACCAATAGGTGCTCTTCTTTGCAAGGCATTGGAAAACCTCCCTGGTCTGTGTTTGAAATTCACTGCTCGACTGAGGGACCTTACAATTATCTGTATGTGTTGGGTAAAGAGATGAGGTAGTCATTCAAAAAAAAAGATGTTAAACACTATTATTGCACACAGAGTGAGTCTGTGCAACTTATTATGTAACTTGTTAAGCACATTTTTACTCCTGAACTTATTTAGGTTTGCCATAACAAAGGGGTTGAATACATATTGAGGCAAGACATTACAGCTGTTCATTTTTTATTAATTTGAAAAAGATTCTAAAAAAATAATTCCACTTTTACATTATGGGTTATTTTGTGTAGGCCAGTGACAAATCTTAATTTAATCAATTTTAAATTCCATCTGTAACACAACAGAATGTAGAAAAAGTCAAGGTGTGTGAATACTGTCTGAAGGCACTGTATATATACCTCACATGCGACCCGTGATAAGAATATGCAATTTGTATATTAACAAAGTCTATTAAATTAATTATCTGACACCATCAAGATGATTAAAATATGCAAGCAAACATTAGACAATAAGTTGATGTTGACTAGCAACAGTTGGTCTGAGAGTGGAATACTAAAGTCAAATAGATTTCATTACATTGTCAAATTAATTCACATACAAGGCATGAAGCTTAATTTACAAGGCAATACTGACATTAACATACCATTCACAATCTAGGCATACAGATCTTACAGTTACATGACAGAGCATGAACAAAGAGATACCTATTAGGCCAGAGGCCTAGAAGCCTAGGAAATGTGAATTTCTCATACAATGTTTCCGTAGAGTGTGTAGCAGGACAAGAGCGAGAAGAAAATACTTTAATTCCATATATACCAGATCTGACTTGTTTATATTCTAAATCAATTGTTGACCAATCCACAGACCAAACCAAAGGTAATAAAACGAAGGTATCCAATCAGATCGAACCAGCCAACATCCTCTAGGAAGGCAGTCACATCTACAGTACCAGTAAAAAGTTTGGACACACCTACTCATTCAAGGGTTTTTCTTATTTAATAAAAACGATTTTCTACATTGTAGAATAATAGTGAAGATGTCAAAACTATGATATAACACATCATGTAGTAATCAAAAAAGTGTTAAACAAATCAAAATATATTTGAGATTTGAGATTCTTCAAAGTAGCTACCCTTTGCCTTGATGACAGCTTTGCACACTCTTGGCATTCTCTTAACCAGCTTCATGAGGTAGTCACCTGGAATGCTTTTCCAACAGTCTTGGAGTTCCCACATATGCTGAGCACTTGTTGGCTGCTTTTCCTTCACTCTGCGGTCCAACTCATCCCAAACCATCTCAATTGGGTTGAGGTCGGGTGATTGTGGGACTATCATTTGTTTTCAACAAGACAATGACCCAAAACACACCTCCAGGCTATGTAAGGACTATTTGACCAAGAAGGAGAGTGATGGAGTGCTGCATCAGATGACCTGGCCTCCAGCAAGGCACTTAACCCTAATTGCTCATGTAAGTCGCTCTGGATAAGAGCGTCTGCTAAATGACTAAAATGTAAATGTAAATGTAAAAACCCATGAATGAGTAGGTGTGTCCAAACTTTTGACTGGTACTGTATGTGTGATGACCTGAGGGGGTGGGCTGGGAGCAGTAGAGAGAAGACAGCATTCCTGAGAGGACAAAAGAGATCCTTGCACACAGTGTCGTCAGAGTTCACTCTGAACAACTACAAGTAACCACAGAGATCATCCATCCATATAGATTACATCTAAGTTCTCTTCAGAGGACAAGTTTCAGTTAGATACCGAACATGGGTGCAATAGCATCACTAACACACATTTCAATAGTCAGTCCGCTGGATACTGTGTGAGAGAGATACAGTTGGCCCATCAACAGGGGGAGGGCTGACAAGCCCCTAAAATTCATGAGCCATTCGCCATGTGGCCAGAGATGACAGAAAGCACCTAGTTTAGGGCCAAGCCTACACAGATTTTTTTATTGTCAAGATATTTTTTTTTAATGTGGTTGTAAACTGGAATCTCGTCAACCCGAAAAACTGCTTTCAAACAGAAAATGACCTCATTATAACATCCCATGCCAAATTTTGCCCGCTGGGATGTGTGCAGCCTGTATAGGACTGTATAACCTGTTCACATGCAAAAAGGTATGTTATTTTATGGCGAAATTGTGTAATATTCAATGTTCCCTGACCCTCACTCTCTTTCAGTAACCTGGCATATCCAGTCAAGGCAAAATAAAGGAAATGCACTAACAAGACTCTTCAAGCAGATGTTTAGCGTGACCTTCACTTATACGAGCCCAAGAGAGCGAGCTAGAGACAAGAGAGAGACATGATTTCTTCAGCTGTGTTTGGGAATGAGACTGAATATCCATTAGGTGCTGCTTCCATCCTCTCACTCTTCTCATCCACTCCCATATGGCAGGCGCATGAATCTGGGCACAGGGAGAGAGTGAAAAATAGGTCCCATATGTGTGTCTGTTTCTCTTTGTTAGTTCCCAAGCAAACAGAAGCCTTCTTCAGCAGATTGAGTGAAATTAATGTTGTTTTAGATGTCCAGATATGCAGCCCTCATTTGCATAAGGAGCTCACATCACAAGCTGTAAAAATATGAAGTTAGACTCTCACATTGAAGGATGTGCTTTAAAGGGACTTTCTGAATGCCACAACGAAAGTTCCCTCTGGCAAAAATAGTTATTCTATTCTACCCTATCTATTCTATTCTATTTCTTCTTTTTTTTAATGATAAAATAAGATTTACTTGTTCAAATACACCATTTTAATATGAATATTTACATACAGGCTTTCATACAGCACACTATCTATAAAGACACTATATAATCTGTACATTGCATCACAACAACATTTTTTTGACCAATATTACCATTCCATGTAAAAGAAAGAAATGGTAAAATGACAAGATATCAGTGTCTGAATATAAAGTGTACAGGGTAAACCCCCCTTTAAACACAAACAGCAACAGAAAAAAATCTAAAGAGAATCAAAATACACATGACAATATATATGGTAATTCAATGCATTCTAAGTTACAGGACATGTATAGGCTACCGATATGCAGCATCATTCTCCATAGGGACTGAAGAGGTGTATAAATACTGTATCTTCTGTTTACTAGGTGTAAATGTTCACCTTAATTTGAGAGGCAAGTTCCAGAGGCTCAAAGTTCTTGATTGTCCAGTGTTATTAGTTGATATTCAAATGATCCGGTAAGACTTAAGCTGTTGTTTCTCCAGTGCTTTCATCAGATAAAGAGTTGATCAGATGCAAAGCGAAGTCTGATATTTTGTCCCAATCTTTTTTAATATTGACCATCACCATTTGTTTAGTCTCATCTTCATATGTTACGTCAGAAATTGTCTCTGGATCACTTCTTGCACCTAGAACCACATACGCCTTAGCTATTCTCTCTAGCTTATCTTCCATATGAATCTCTGCCTGTTCCAAAACATTATTCTCAAACTGAGTCCTGTGAGAAGACTTTCTACAGCAGAACTCATTCCAAGGCAATACAGACATGGTCAACAGCCCTACAATACCCAGCACCACCAGCAAGCCATATACCTCTGAATCATTTTTTAGGTCAGCTATGGTTGCTTTTTCTGTCAAATTGAGCTCACTGCTTTTCTTGCAGGCAAGCGCTCTAGAGCTGTGATTTAGACAGCATGTGTACCAGAACCCATTGATGAGAACAGAGGCGACCCAGAGTAACCCTGTAGCAGCCGCCTTGAAGATGAATTTGAACAGTCCAGCGCTGAAATCACCCCTGAGTTTACACTCACGTTTGCATTTGCATGTAAATCGAAGGATTCTTCTGAAATGTTTATCTACAAAGAGAATCATGGAAAAAATGATCAAAGTTGGTAATGCTATGTAGGTACCACAATGCCAAGAGCTTTTATCAGGTGAACAGGAGCATTGCAGGTGAATCTGAAATTCAAAGTAGTACACTACAATGAAAATGATGACCACATAAACACTTGCTGATGCTATCAGGTGTCTGAAGATCACTTTTTGTCCAGTTTTAAAGCTCAGCATGTCCCACATGTTGACCGATCAGCCTGTTAACAGATTACTCTAGGTTTATACAGTGTCCAATCTTGTCAATCTGTCTCTGTCTAGATGTATGGAGTTCTGCCTGTTTCGGATACACAGACCTCTTCTAGTCTCAGGTTGGTGGATAATTCCCTCTGGTGATGCAGAGCCACAGATGCTCTCAGTCCACTTGAGTAAAACAGTTTTGTAGTATCAGTTGGAGGAGGTTCACAGCCCTAAAAATGTTCTTGGTTCTGACTATTGTTTTATAATAACCCACCCTATCTCATGACTTTACTGTGCTAGTGCCGGGAGGTGACACACAGATTGTTGGAATCTCCAAACATATACCACAATGGTAGTCACTTCCCCCGTTGCCAGTTGCTTTGAGGAAGTTTGTAGGTGCAGACAGTTGTGTGTTCAGAGGAACAATGTCATGGGATCTTATATACATGATCAATTCTCACTTTTATACAAATACAATTCTGTTTTATTAATGGAACATCAATCTCACAGGAAAACAGTGGTTTCTATTGTCACGACTTCCGCCGAGGCTACCTCCCCTTGTTCGGGCAGGTTTCGGCGTTCGTCGTCACCTGCTTACTAGCTGCTGCCGATCCATTTATCATCACTCCACTTGTCTTGTCTAATTAATCACACACACCTGGTCCTTATCCCCAATTAGTCAGTGTATAAGTGTTCCCTCTGCTTCCTTGTCTGTGTGGGTGATTGTTTTAGTGAGCTGTGTGTAGCTTGGTTGAGCTACCCTTACCTTGTTGTTGCCAGGGTAGATATTTCCCCTGTGGCTGAGTTTTGTTGTCGCATGCT
The DNA here is from genome assembly GCF_020615455.1 of Coregonus clupeaformis. Classification (NCBI taxonomy): domain Eukaryota; kingdom Metazoa; phylum Chordata; class Actinopteri; order Salmoniformes; family Salmonidae; genus Coregonus; species Coregonus clupeaformis. The sequence goes on along the minus strand of NC_059230.1, from coordinate 16,760,316 downwards.
TGCGCAACTGTTTATAGACGGAATAAACTCTTTGGATGCGTATTACTCTCCTGCGTCTGACTCCTTCTATCACACGCATCACATCTATGGCGTAAACGACACCCAAAAAGACCAGGGGATGTTGTGTGCTTCCAGGCCTATGACAGGCAAAGTTCAATCCATTAATGCCATACCATCATGTTTCTGAACATGGTACTGATTTGTGTGTGTGCATGTGTGTGCGCAAGTAAAACCAAAATGTTGACTCACCCTAATTGTAGACTAGTTGAACGCCAATGCCATCCTCCTCTCTTTCATGTTGGAAAAAGGGTCTGTGGCTCTTCCATACAGTATCACGTTTAGTTTTTGTTGTCATAGGCTACCTATCTAAAATGCTTGCTAGACTAACTTCCTGGCATGGGTAACAATGAACCAGCTAAGTTAGCTAGTTAACGTGAGCCTACTAGGCTACATCTAGGCTACATGTTGAACTTCAATCGTCTCAGGCCAGTGGCACAACATATTAATTTATGGTTAGATCAGAATCGGCATCATAATCCTTGGCCTATACAGAAAATTAAGTCAAAACCACAAATCCAAATCCCCATCTCTATCCATGGCTTAGGAAAGGGCCGATTTCGCAAGCTAGCTACTGCAGGACAGACCAGAAACAGACATGTTTTTCTGAAAATGCTGTTTTGCTTAGAAAGTGATTTGAATGGTCTGAAGCCAAATCCAAACTGGCCTCCCTTGGGGGGTGTTTTGCTGCACCAGTACAACCCACAGTTGAGCTCAGCTCAACACTGATTGGCTAATTATTTTATAATTGTTTCATCAAGGGAGGCCAAATGCTTGCTGGCATTAATCAATCAAATGCTACGGTGGCAACATGTTATACTCTTTTTGTCCAGACAGCATCAGATACATGGGCTACACATACTGAGACAGAGGGGCACTGTTTCCCTTGCTCTGATGATTTCTCCAGTGAGATGGAACCACTTGTGAATTGACGGAAAATAATGAAAACACAGAGAGACGAAAGATACATTATTTTACCATTTAAATTTTTTTATTGGTCAAATATTTGTGGAAGCCTGGCTTCCCTTGGCATCCATTAATACAACCCTCTCTGGTATATGAAGCACACACAGGTTAAAGGACTGAAATGGTCTATTTTAGGTATAAACCAACGTGTTTTATCTAATGAACAAAAGAGATCTCACATTACCCAAATTTGAGCCTCCTTAAATGAACTTGCCTGTGGTATTTAGAATTGATTTCAAAATGACCATTCGTCAACAAAACATAATACACTATGCACTAAATCAGAGGTACAATAGTGGCTAAACCTCCATGAGACCACTATACAGTATTTCCTCCCTTCCCTAGGAGGGTATGTCAGGTGTTACCCAATGCCTCGGCAGGTGTTGTTGACTGTGTGACCAGACTCGATAAATCGGATCATCTCTTCTCTTAACCTCATAGAGTCTGTGACCCGGCTATAAGGGAAAAGAAGGCATCATGACGAGCACAGACTCCTGCTTGTCACTCATACTGTACCTGTTGACCCAAGACTGAGCAGTCCAAGCTGAGCAGACAGACTTTACTACAGCAGACATACACTGAGTATACCAAACATTAAGAACACCTTCCTAATATTGAGTTGCACTCAGAACAGCCTCAATTCAATGAAGCATGGTCACTACAAGATGTCAAAAGCGTTCCACAGGGATGCTGGCCCATGTTAACTCCAATGCTTCGCACAGTTGTGTTAAGTTGGCTGGATGTCCTTTGGGTGGTGGACCATTCTTGATACACACGGGAAACTGTTGAGCGTGAAAAACCCAGTAGCGTTGCAGTTGTTGACACAAACAGGTGCACCTGGCACCTACTACCATACCCCATTCAAAGGCACTTCAATCTTTTGTCTTGCTCATTCACCCTCTGAATGGCACACATACATAATCCATGTCTCAATTGTCTCAAGACTTTAAAATCCTTTAACCTGTCTCCTCCCCTTCATCTACACTGATTGTTGGTAGAGCATGGCACTTGCAACGCCAGGGTTTTGGGTTCGATTCCCATGGGGGACCAGTACGAAAAGGTATGCACTCAGTACTGTAAGAGCGTCTGCAAAATGACAAATGTAAAAAAAATGTAAATGTAAAATGGATTTAATGGTGTTCTTAATGTTTTGTACACTCAGTGTACATCCTATCTGGATTAACCATGCAGAGCCAAGAGTCTCCCACATGTTCCTTTCCCTGGCCTGCACTTCTACAACCACCTTCACAACCACCACTGTTACCCCCCCCACCCCACCTTCACCACTACGACCACCACTACCACCTCCACTACCATCACTACTACCACCACCACTACCATCACCCTTCAGCCACCACCGCTACTACCACCACCACCACTACCATCACCCTTCAGCCACCACCCCATCCCCACCACAGCAGAATGGAATAGGGCATCAGTCAGAGCGTGATAGTAGCAGTAACCTCCCCCCACCCCCCAGTCATCTGATGTGAGGTAACATGTAAGGGCGAGCCTCCATCTGCCATTGATGCTACACGGTAGCAGAAGGTACAGCTAATGAGGCTTGATTTGACATGGCACCTGCCTCCAATCTGGGGCTCTCTACCCCCTTTCTCCTCCCGGCCCAGCCCTCTTCCTCAACCTCAAGGTGTAATCATTGGTTAGTGTGTAACGGGAGAGCCCAGTCAGCCCACAGGACCTCAACCAGGGGGATTCATTAGTGGATAGGCAAGGCTGCAAGGGAACAACTCTTGACCTGCCATCCACCAAACCACCAAAAGTGCCTATAGCCTCTCCTTCAGAAGTGGGGTGAGATGGAGCATGGTGAGATGCAGAAAGGCTTTTGTTTGGTAGAAAATGTATTCAGGGTGAAATGTGGCATCAGTGATCAGATGTATCCTTCCCTACTACAACCAATGATGTGAGGATGGAGGGTGCCCACATGTAAAAATCGATGTTTCCACTCGACAAGCATTTTGTGTCACTTTCAAGGGGGAAGCTGAAGAACATTTGAAAAGGTTAGTTGGGGAAAGCCCTTGACCTCTGGTGAGCAATCCATTTCACTTGACTGCTTAATGCAGCATGACTAGTAACAAAGAAGACTTTAGGCTGACTTTAGCCAATCACTGTTTGGAAAAAAGTATAATGTGTGTGCTGTTATGTCTCTGTAACATCCTCACCACATAAATCATAAAACTGGGAAAGGTCTGAAGCCTCTGGTGAATTTATGAGCCAGTTCTGTGGGAAAGGCTTCATGACATAAAACGGATCTTTCCGTTGGACTACATTTGTTTTCTTTTAAATTCCCTCTTTTGTTGGTTTGGAACAGTTTTTAGACTTTAGCCAGAGGCAGGCTGACGTTGTGTGGCAATTTAATGATGTGCGCTGCCCTCTTCTGGTGAAAAAGGGCTCAAGGATACTATTGCAAAACCTCAATGGTGAAGATAATGACCAAGGAACAGGGTCGGGGTCAATTCCAGGGAGAGAATTCAAAATCATATTCAAGATCAGAAAAATCTGCAAAATAAATGGCACTTCTGACATTTTAAAATGGAATTTCAATGAAATTGTCTGAAATGAATGGAATTGACCCCAACCCTGCCCAATAACAAATACGTTTTCCATTTGGAAATTGTTTGATGTAAATACTACACTCTCATTAAAACAAGAGAGCCAAATTCAGATATTGCAACAAAAGGCCGATTTTCAAGGTTAACTTACGCATACTGATTCCTTCTGCCGTGTTTGTGAAATGTGAGATATCAACTGTTACTCAGTAACAAATTACACAGAATGACTTGAATAGGTTATGGCTTAAGAAAGTAATTAATAAATGCTTCAACCACCATTGCGAATCATTCATTACCAAACTGAATGTTACCCATATGTTCACCTTCGATAGAATGAAGCTACATCCCTGTGGTTAACGTGGGTCTGATCTTTAGGCAGGTGGTTGGAAACAAATGCAGATGGGCAGAGCATGGAAGCTCTGGATTTGTGAGCTCCTCTTCCACATCGAGCTGCACCCAGGGCCCTTGAATTATTACAGGGCCCCCATTCATAATTAGCAGAAGCCTGGTGGGACCTAAGCCCCTCCTAACGATGCCTTTGTTGGTGGCTGATCTATTCACAATAAATGAGAGAAAACGTATGACTGTGAGAAGCGCTCCTGCATTGAGGGCTAACGTGCCTTTAGGCAAGCTCTCAAGGATCAATCACACATTATCTCAATAGTCCCCTCGTTACGACGAGCGTTCACACAGAGGGGTGGTTGTGTGTGTGTGTGTGTGTGTGTGTGTGTGAAGCTTGCACTATTTCAAAAGTCTCAATTCCCACAGGCCTGAATAATTTTCTGCACAGACATGTCACTAGAGCAATAATGTGAAACAACTACAACCATTATGAGAGACAAGTGGTGGACCAGCCCATATCAAATAGGCCAACAAAAGCCATTTCATAGATCATTACTTTTAAATTAATGTAATTAATATATACAACAAAAATTGTGCTGTACTAATCATTGCACAAGTTGCAGCAGCAGGCTAAACTGTGTGAACAACTTGCAAGTACAAATTCTCTAATATATACATTTTACAAATCTACAAAAACATACAAAGATCCCTCCGCTGCATACCAAAACAAGTGGTGGGCCTACCGTTTGGCTGAAAAACTAATCCCAGATGGTAGCTTCAAAGTCTCTCTGACTATACCACAAAGAAAGTGATCCTACGGGTTGGCATGGTGGGCCATCTCTTCCTGCCCTATCGTGTCCACGTGCATGCTGGGAGTGCGGCCACAGATGGCCCACGGTACGCAACTGTACAGCACAGCTGTGGAAGTTACCTGAATTTGATTCCGTCGACTGTAGCCTAGCAACAGCAGGCACAAACCATCACACACAGTGCTGAATGTTTCTAGTGTGGTGCCAGCAGCGGGATGGGCCCAATGGGCGCCTGGTTGCAGCTCACTGGCCGGTGACATTGAGCGAACGCTGGCGTGCTGCGATTAGAGTATCAGAGTCCCACAGCTTCTCCAGGAGGAAGTTGTACCAAATGTAAAATCCAAGTAAGGAGGAGCTGGCATGTTCCTCTAACACAAGTGGATCTTAATATCCAAAGTGCCTCCATTTTATCTTGTTTCACAGATATCAAATGCATATACGCATACAGTATGTTTCATGAACACACGCTGAATGTACATGGTGATATACAATACATTAAACAAAACGTAATCAAAAACTATGACAAAATAGTATTGATAAAAATGACATTATTTATGGCTCATTATATTATTATATATGACCCAGCTAATCAACACATTACAGGGAAGGAATTGATTACTTCTGTTCATATTTCAATCTGTACATTTTTAGGCTACTTACAGTAGTGATATACCCTGCATCCCCCAACATCTCTCCTCCTATGCCCAACAGAAGCCTATCTTCAACAGCGTCTGTTCAACTAAAACAACAGACGCCTCCCGCCACATGCTCCAGCCACTTTGATTTCTTCCCCGTGCAGTTGTTTATCAGATCCGATCTGGTGTTGTTTGGCACAACCTGTCTACCCATGGCCGTACCTTTCATCTTCCCTTGGCTCTGGGGTGGGGGGACGTGGCTGTCTAGAGATGTTACTCGGTGACGGGCAGTGTCCAATCTGGTTTGTGTTGCACTGGGGGCTGGATGAATGGCTGGGGGCTGGATGAATGGCAGGCCACCACTTTGATTCTCAGCGGCGGCTCTGTTCACTTGTATTCCCTGATAATTAAGGAGTCATCTGCCCAGCTGAGTTGGAGGAGAGGAGAGAGACACATTTATATTACAGTGTATTAGAGTTTTCCACTTACAAACATACACCAAAACATTCAAATACAATGTTGTCAGGAAGAGATTTCGATCAGTCAAATGATAAGGTGTGAGACCGAGGCAACACAACTGAGGATATTCCTCAGCGGCGGATCCTTCATCTCAATAACTGTATGTGGTTTCCTCAACACTCCAAAGGTCTCCTACTGGATATCAATCAGTAAGGGATTATAGAGGGAAAGGGTAACTGGGATTGCTTAGCGAGCGAGCTCCCCTGCTTGAGTTTACACACGCGCGCACATTTGTTTTACTATCCTTGTGGGGACCAAACAATTGATTCTCATTCAAAATCCTATTTTCCCTAAACCTAATCCCTAACATTTTAGTCATTTAGTAGATGCTCTTATCCAGAGCGATTTACAGGAGAAATTATGGTTAAGTTCCTTGCTCAAGGGCACATTTTACATTTACATTTTAAGTCATTTAGCAGACGCTCTTATCCAGAGTGACTTACAAATTGGTGCATTCAACTTATGATAGCCAGTGGGACAACCACCCAAATTCAATTATTTTTTTATTTTATTTTTTATGGTGGGGAGGGGGGTGGTAGAAGGATTACTGTTATTATATTCCAGGTATTCCTTAAAGAGGTAGGGTTTTAAGTGTCTCCGGAAGGTGGTCAGTGACTCCGCTGTCCTGGCGTCGTGGGGGAGCTTGTTCCACCATTGGGGTGCCAGAGCAGCGAATAGCTTTGACTGGGCTGAGCGGGAACTGTGCTTCCGTAGAGGTAGGGGGGCTAGCAGGCCAGAGGTGGATGAACGTAGTGCCCTCGTTTGGGTGTAGGGTCTGATCAGAGCCTGAAGGTAAGGAGGTGCCGTTCCCCTCACAGCTCCGTAGGCAAGCACCATGGTTTTGTAGTAGATGCAAGCTTCAACTGGAAGCCAGTGGAGTGTGCGGAGGAGCGTGGTGACATGAGAGAACTTGGGAAGGTTGAACACCAGACGGATAAGTTGTAGGGGTTTAATGGCACAGGCAGGGAGCCCAGCCAACAGCGAGTTGCAGTAATCCAGACGGGAGATGACAAGTGCCTGGATTAGGACCTGTGCCGCTTTCTGTGTAAGGTAGGGTCGTACTGTTGTAGAGCATGAACCTGCAGGATCGGGTCACCGCTTTGATGTTAGTGGAGAACGACAGGGTGTTGTCCAGGGTCACGCCAAGGTTCTTTGCACTCTGGGAGGAGGACACAATGGAGTTGTCAACCGTGATGGCGAGATCATGGAGCGGGCAGTCCTTCCCTGGGAGGAAGAGCAGCTCCGTCTTGCCGAGGTTCAGCTTGAGGTGGTGATCTGACATCCACACTGATATGTCTGCCAGACATGCAGAGATGCGATTCGCCACCTGGTTATCAGAAGGGGGAGAGGAGAAAATGAATTGTGTGTCATCTGCGTAGCAATGATAGGAGAGACAATGTGAGGATATGACAGAGCCAAGTGACTTGGTGTATAGAGAGAATAGGAGAGGGCCTAGAACTGAGCCCTGGGGGACACCAGTGGTGAGAGCACGTGGTGCGGAGACAGATTCTCACCACGCCACCTGGTAGGAGCGACCTGTCAGGAAGGACGCAATCCAAGAGTGAGCAGCGCCGGAGATGCCCAACTCGGAGAGGGTGGAGAGGAGGATCTGATGGTTCACAGTATCAAAGGCAGCAGATAGGTCTAGAAGGATAAGAGCAGAGCAGAGAGAGTTAGCTTTAGCAGTGCGGAGAGCCTCCGTGACACCGAGAAGAACAGTCTCAGTTGAATGACCAGTCTAGAAACCTGACACGGCTTTTTCACCTAGTCGGCTCGAGGATTCAAACCAGCGATCTTTCGGTTACAGGCACAACACTCTTAACCGCTAGGCTACCTGCCACCCTACACCTTAAACCTAACCCAGGGGTTCCCAAACTTTTTTGGCCCGTGACCCCATTTTGATAATACGTTTTTTTCGTGACCTCACCATGTCAAAAAGGTATGTAATCAACAGCCAGTGTTTACTTTTTTTAATTGGGGCTATGACAGTCTGTTACAAATCAGTCTGACAGTACTTTTGACAGTATTTCAATCTGAAGAAGATATGGTTTCAAGTGACAGAAATGCATCAGAAAGGTATTGGGAAGCTCAGAAGATCATCAGGCAATAATTGTGCATGATCTTCTGCGTAGAAAAGAACATCTTCATTGATGATGTTATTTTTCCCCCATTCTGGTTTAGTACCAATATGTTTGTGGCTTGTGGGCATTGTAGAGGGAAACAGAAGATATGCAGTGCATTTGGAAAGTATTCAGACCCCTTGACTTTCTCCACATTTTGTTATGTTACAGCCTTATTCTAAAATTGATTAAATTATTATTTATTCTCATCAATCTACACACAATACCACATAATGACAAAGTGAAAACAAGTTGTTAGAAATTTTGCAAATCTATTAAAAATAAAAAACAGAAATACCTTATTTACATACGTATTCAGACCCTTTGCTATGAGACTCGAAATTGAGCTCAGGTGCATTTTGTTTCCATTGATCATCCTTGAGATGTTTCTACAACTTGATTGAAGTCCACCTGTGGTAAATTCAATTAATTGGACATGATTTGGAAAGGCACACACCTGTCTTAATAAGGGCCCACAGTTGACAGTGCATGTCAGAGCAAAAACCAAGCCATGAGGTCAAAGGAATGGTCTCTAGATCTCCGAGACAGCATTGTGTCGAAGCACAGATCTGGGGAAGGGTACCAAAAACTTTCTGCAGCATTGAAGGTCCCCAAGAACACAGTTGCCTCCATCATTCCTAAATGGAAGAAGTTTGGAACCACCAAGACTCTTCCTAGAGCTGGCCGCCCAGCCAAACTGAGCAACCGGGGGAAAAGGGCCTTGGTCAGGGAGGTGACCAAGAACCCGATGGTCACTCTGACTGAGCTCCAGAGTTCATCTGTGGAGATGGGAGAATCTTCCAGAAGGACAACCATCTCTGCAGCTCTCCACCAATCAGGCCTTTATGGTAGAGTGGCCAGACAGAAGCCACTCCTCAGTAAAAGGCACTTGACAGCCATTTGGAGTTTGCCAAAAGGCACCTAAAGGACTCACAGACCATGAGAAACAAGATTCTCTGGTCTGATGAAACCAAGATTGAACTCTTTGGCCTGAATGCCAAGCGTCACTTCTGGAGGAAACCTGGCACCATCCCTACGGTGAAGCATGGTGGTGGCAGGATCATGCTGTGGGGAAGTTTTTCAGCAGCAGGGACTGCGAGACTAGTGAGGATCAAGGGAAAGATGAACAAGCAAAGTACAGAGAGATCCTTGATGAAAACCTGCTCCAGAGAACTCAGGACCTCAGACTGGGGTGAAGGTTCACCTTCCATCAGGGCAACGACCCTAATCACACAGCCAAGACAACGCAGGAGTGGCTTTGGGACAAGTCTCTGAATGTGCTTGAGTGGCCCAGCCAGAGCCCGAACTTGAACCTGAACGAACATCTCTGGAGAGACCTGAAAATAGCTGTGTAGCAATGCTCCATATCCAACCTGACAGAGCTCGAGAGGATCTGCAGAGAAGAATGTGAGAAACTCCCCAAATACAGGTGTGCCAAGCTTGTAGCGTCATACCCAAGAAGACTCGAGGCTGTAATCGCTGCCAAGGTGCTTCAACAAAGTACTGAGTAAAGGGTCTGAATAATTATGTAAATGTCATATTTCCGTTTTTTATTTGTAATACATTTGTAAAAATGTCTAAAAACCTCATTTTCCTTTGTCATAATGGGGTATTGTGTGATGAGGAACAAAACATTTCGAATCCATTTTAGAATAAGGCTGTAACGTAACAAATTGTGGAAGAGGTCAAGGGGTCTGAATACTTTCTGAATGCACTGTACATGTTCCAGGGAGTAATATACTTAAACGGTTCAGAAGATAGAGCCACATTTGTAGGAAGAAAACAGAACCCGCTCTGTTTATTACAACCACGTCTAGCGGCTACTGGAGTGTACGGACCTAACCCTGGTTCTATGAACCAAGATTTTTCAGTTTCTCTCACGACCCGATTTTCAAATCAGGCAACCCCTAGTTTGGGAAACGCTGTCCTAACCCTTACCCTAATTCTAAACCTAGCCTCTATGCCTAAAATAGCCTTTTTCCTTGTGGGGACTGGTGAAATGTCGCCAATTGTCCGAATTTCCCTTGTTTTACTATCTTTGTGAGGACTTCTGGTCCCCACAAGGATAGTAAAACCAAACACAGACACACACACACACACATTAAGGCATAGAGACAGCTTGAGGAGAGAGATAGCTGGAGGAAGGTGTGTGTGTGTATGCCTGTGTGGTTGAGGGGGGTGGGTAGTTAGGATTCCCAATATGTGTTCTGGGAATCAGAAAAGGAGGGCCAGATGGCACAAGCCTGCCAGTCTTTGAGAACCACAGCATACGGCGGCAGGGACGCACGGCAGAAGGTAGTGGGGGAAATGGAGCCACAGATCTGGGGTCATCCGCTTGAAGTTCCTCCCTCCCTGGAGCTGTTCCATCCAATCCCTTTGAACAAGAGATGAGGCATCTTTATATCACAACTGTGTTTGTTTCTGTTTAATGTGGCATTCACTTCAAAAATCCTAAAGATCCCCTCCCCAACAGCCTCCTGAGTTCCTAGCATATGTTATCCGACCTGATGAAACACGGCCTGCCAATAACATTGAGCTCTCCATACATGGGCATACAGTATGTTGTCTGGTTTATCATCATCTTTCATCTAGTGGGATTTCATTTCATTTGTGAAATGTACATGTGAATACTGCCTCATATTGCACAGCAAGAAGCAGCACAGTTTCTTTACATTGTCTTTGCAAAGATAGTTATGCCATAAATCACACCAGTATATTGGCAATTTTATCGTTCATGTCCATATGCCAGCTGACAAGCTAATCCTGTTTGAATGACAAAATTGAATGACCTTTTAAAAAAATAAATGTTTTCACATGAACCTTAAACCATGAAATCCTGTTTCACAGACCAGTATGATACTACGAGTAACATATACGGTCAAAGGGGGCTGAAGTATAACAGAGCTGGTTCGGTGAACCATGCTCACGTGATGAGTAACCTTGCCTGAGACCTGAAGACTTGCGTTAGCTCCCCAAGCAAATTATTAGGCTTTAGCTCAGCGGGATTACACAGTTCCAGGAGACACATATATCTACACATCCATGATAAGACCTTATCAGCTGAGTGTTCAGCTGTTATCATCTCTCTCCACTGCGAATGAGTCTGTTCCATTATAGGCCTTTTACAATACAGGCCTATCCCTCACCACACATCTCCTTATATTAATAGACTTATTGAAATAGACTGTGGATCCCAGTAGATAGGACCTCTGCCCATCATTATAATGCCTTCATGGGCCGCATAGATCTGGCAACGTTCACAGGCTCGCCAAGACATCTGCCATCCAATATGGCAACGTGGATGGGAGGCGCTGGCTAGAGAGAGAGAGAGAGAGAGAGAGAGAGAGAGAGAGAGAGAGAGGGGGGGGGGGGGGTCCCGTGCCTTTTGTTAGTGAGCTACCTATTATTGGTTTGCGTGTGTGTGTTGGATGGGATGTAAATATTGTGTTTATGGTTGCCACTGCCTCTATGGAAACTGTATAGAGGATAATGAGATGCAGTTGTTATGGTTGTCAGCTGGACGTCACGACGTGGAGATCCCTCTCTGATCCCTCTCTGATCCTTCTGGACGGCGTTTGTTAGGAATAGTATTCACACTGGGCCTCATGTAAAAATTGTTTTACTGTTCAGTAATGAAAACACCCATAGACCTACAGATATTCCCTGCAGTGGTTACACTTTACTTGAAGGGTACCTACCAAAGGACTTCATAACATATTCATAATTGTATCTTAATTGATTTGTTTCAAATCCAGTCGTGAGTGAGTTGTGAAATTCTGATAAGTGCAAAGAAACAGCATTTCGCTTTGAAGGATATCCAGCAATTAAATGTAGCATTACTTGACACACACACACCATAGAATTTGGGTGCCAACACTGATGCATTTATCAGCTAACGAAGCTAACCAAAGCCCCTGCCCAGCAGGTCTGGAGAAGGCTTAAACATAGACTGGAATCAGGACGGTTGCCATGTCTTCTACTATTGGCTATTGGGCTTTAATTAACCTACATAGGGCCTGACTAGAGCTGACTGCTTCAATGTGCAGTGATAGATAAGGCCCCTTGGATGATTGATTTATTTGCTGCACGTGGTTGTGATTTCCATAACATTACCACCCCCCAATTACAAGCCATGGGAAGTCGCATTATGCAGCCCTCAATATATGCCCACATTTAAAGAGCTGAGGTGAAATGTAATAAGATGTTACAGTGTGCATATGCATAACTAGGCAAGGTGGACCCATTTTGACTTTGCTACATGTACAGTACTCCCTGATTGGTCACTTTGGCCCCTTTGATAATACGCCACTAGGGACTATAGGGAGCATGATCACAGGGTCTCAATGCATTCAAACAACCAGGAATCAAACCTTGGAATATGTTGCACTAGGGACTATGGGAACTGTGATAGCCGCAGCCGCCAGGAAATGAAAACAGCACGAGAAACGTCCATATCCACATCAATCCACAAATCCAGGAACATAAAAAAAACAACGAAAATAGCAGGCATCCATCTTGGCATATTGAGGCAGGTCCTGGCAGCCATAACAGCATGCAGCAGCTAGGCCCTGGCTCTGTGATTGCAGTGCCACGTTTCCATCAGGAGATCACTAAAATAACGGTGGGATTAAAAACGGGCACTGCTGGCACATCCAGGCAGGCAAGTTTCGGGGGGGAGGGGTAGGTGGCGGGCATGGGGGGAGGGCACTGTTCCATATGCGCTACACCTGCACCACTCTGAGGCGCGCACCAAGCACACGGCCTGGCAGGCTTTGCCAATCCATCACTGATTGGAAGTTGCCATGGTGATAACTGGGAAACTGGTAGATGAGGGCGAGGGGGGCTGTGGGGGTGATGTAAAAATTCTCATCACGGTATTTTTTTAATTTAGGAAATTGGCAAAGGAAGTGTATTAAATTAATCACCATTAATAATAATTCACATATGGGACAGAACATAATTACACTCTTTTTTTGGCGCTACGGGTGATAGGAGCGGTGATAGGAGCAGTGAGCGCAGAGCTCCCCCCGAAAAGCTGATCTCATCAAAGGCACTTAAGCTCTCCCGGTAGTCAGAGTGAAGATAGGCGTCTATCTGATAACAAGCGTTTTATGAACATATCTCTGAAGTTCATCGCAGAACATAGAAAGAGGTGATAAGAAGACTCCCTTGAGCCATCGTTCATCAGATCTAGATCTGTATCCATCCGCCAGTCTGTTGATTATCAACCGAACTACCACTGGTGGATGGCAACAACAAGAAATAGGCCTTCTTGTCTGCTTGACAATCAGCGGCATTTCATCTTCTCTCTGGGCTTGTTCAACATTCTAGCCGACAATGCAGGCGACTGCCGACTGACTGATCTACAATAACCTTGCATCATAAAAAACGACTCATTATTATTTGTAGATCAGTCACAATTTACCAATAATACATTACTGTTTTGATGCTCTCGAAACATGGCCTCTGTCTCCAATACTCATGTTTATTCACAACCACAGCCACTTTCCTCCTTGGATAGCCCTTCTCCTCCATTTGGTTATCATGTTTTAGTTACATTTAGTTAGATATTCCCCCTTTTTGGAGAATCTTACGCTCCATGCTATATGGGACCCTTGGGACATCCCTTCCCCATTGAAGTTAACATTTTAAATGGTTAGGGTTTAGAGTAGCGACGTCCCTAGTATTCCGGGTACACTGACCGAAATCTTACCAGTAGCTTTTGATAACAAAATGGCCGCCGTCCAACTCCAGGCAAAGGCTGCGATTGGATGATTTCCTCACAAGCTGGCACTTGGAGCTGCCAGGGAGTGCTGCAGCACTTGATTCAGCTGGAATCCAATGATAATCGGAGTGAAGAAAGTCATTAAAATCATTTTCCAGGCAGAAAGTCCCCTGGATAGAAATACCCGGCCCCCTTTTTTGTTATGTTAGAAGTTCCCTTTGGATGGATTCCTGGCGTGATTCTGTAATTGGGGGATGAGTGTGTGGAGTGCTATTTGGGGGGGAGATGTTTGATAGATTGCTTCAGGCCACAAGTTTGTATACAACTGATGCTTCAGAGACAGACCACAATACTAATTGCTCACCTTGGTGATAAGTTTGTGTGAACACAGTGCTCCCCCTGGTTAAAATGCAGTCTGCATAGGCCTATGGGCAAATTTCATTCTACATAGGCTCATGAGAAAATTGCATTCTACATATAGGCCTATGAGAAAATTGCCAGAGTGTTGTTAACCATATAAGTGACCCTTTAATCCTGATTGCGATGCTGGCAAACATCATTGTGTGTGTGTGTGTGTGTGTGTGTGTGTGTGTGTTTGTGAGTGTGGTGGCTTATCTATTTGATTGTTCAGCTGGGGTCTAGTGTGAGCAGATAATACCCAAATCCAAACCAGGGCTTTGGGTAGAAATCTGGGCATCCAGAGATAAACCTAAACAAACAACACACATTCAAAATGATCAATATAAAGTCCTTTGCATTTTAAGTTGTTTTTTCTACCACATGATTCCCACCCTCAATGTGATTGAGAAATCACCATAATCACCACATGGGCCACCATCTTGCACACGATTAGTTGGACATTGAGTCAATACATTATTGCACGTGTGGAAGAATAATTAACGTAGTTCTTATAGAGAACCCTACTAATGCTTGTGAGAAGCACATTTGAGACGTCACAGGAGGGACCTGAGGAAGACCTAAGGGAGTGTTAGGCCCCCTGGGAAAATTTTTGTGAAGTGTGTTTGTCATTATCATTTGCTGTGCCTCTGTCTGTCAGCAGTTACTAAACAACAAACAAATGATTACCCCTTAGTTTAGGAACAGTCATGTGCTGTGCCAATCAAGCTCTTAAAGAGGGCAGCACCCTTTTGTGGAAAACATAGAACTGCATTTACACCACTAGGTGATGACTACCTACTGGGTCTGTAGACATGCAGAATACAGTCAATCTGTCTGAAGGATAACTTAAGATACAGGACAGTATCACACCTTTCATTTGCATACAAATATTGTCCAAATTATTTAAAGGTAGCAACTCCTTTGTCATTTGAGCGCAAACTGATGCATTCCTTCCTTGCAGTGGCAGAATGACTAACCTAATTATCCCATTAATGCAACATTTTCAGCTCTTCCTCCCCAGTATCAGGCAGTGCGGATGTGCCCTTTCCACTTACTTGAAAAGGCAGAGCCGGCCGCCTCAGATGAGCTGACCCGTGGTGGAATTAGCCAACCCGTCTCGTCGCCAGGCCCGTCCCCTGTCCACCCCTGGCCTCCCCGCTACTCCAACAGCTTGAACACGCCTGGGCGCTGCTTCACAAAAGGCCTCAGCAGAGGAGGAACTATTAATCTGTCCAAAGCCTCATAAGAGAGAGCCGCTGGTGGGGCCGGTGTGGGGCCCCTGGGGCCCCTGGTAGGAGCGTCGAGCCCAGAGACGGAGCTCCACAGACCACTGTGTCTTAATTTGGCCCCTGATCAAACAGACGGTGACAGTACAAGGGCACATGACTATGTACCTGTGCCCTTTGGCAGAAGGATGTCACTGTGTCTGCAAGGGATGAACCATACCCTAGAGACAAGGGAGAGTTGACATAATACAGAGGGTTGGTTGGTGGTGGTTGGGATTCAGAAAGGCAGGGATCTGGTAGTCCCCTGTAGCTCAGTTGGTAGAGCATGGCGCTTGCAACGCTAGGGTTGTGGGTTCGTTTCCCACGGGGGGCCAGTATGAAACATGTATGCACTCACTAACTGTAAGTTGCTCTGGATAAGAGTGTCTGCTAAATGACTAAAATGTAAAAATCTGGTCGTTGACCCCCAACAAGGTAATGTAGCTCCAAAGATAATTAAAAATTGTCAATGAGGTTGGAAAAAATATATATTCTGAAAGCCAGGTAAGTCTTTGCGGCTCTCACCTTGCAAATAATGATTGTGTGATTCCTAGCCATAGCCAAATTCTGTCTGTCATGAAACGCAATACGATTCACATCAATCACAATTACAGTAGTCTACACCTGGTCCGGACAGCGTCATGGACACACAACTCTTCAATTGTACACATCTGGGGCAGGACACCTACTATTTCAAGACGCCCAAATAAACAGCACACATCCTGACTTAAGTCTATTCAATTTACGGTGGCCGGGGGTTACTCCACGGCTCTATCCCAAATCAAAGGCGTCACCCCAAACCGGAGGTGCTGCTCAGAACAGCTTGTTCTCTTCCTGGTAAGGGGTTCATGTATGCCGTATGTGTTGTGTGGATTAGGGGATGAAAGAATGCCACTGACTGTGAAATTGCAAGATTTTTATCAGGGTTGCAGCTGTGCTCAATCCTCCGTTTTAATCCTGCCAGGGCCCAGAGAAACAACCCAAGGGGGAGTCACAGTCACAGGAAAGTGTGTGTGCATGTGTGTGCGTAGAATTCTTACCCTATTCAGGCTAAAGTTATGGGTAAAAATGAGATGTTACAACATTTTTATTAGCACTGTCACATAAACAAAATTAAAGACATTGACAGAACACAAGCAAACCTGCTCCTGGAAGAAGCTTCCTCTTTCCGCAGGAAGAAGCTTCCTCTTTCCTAGCTGTGCACCATGAAACATTTATGCATGATGAACCATGGCCCATCTCCACCACCATGCCCTGACAGGGAAGACCGAATGAACTATGCTCAGCAGGTGACAGACACACATATGCCTCCGATTCCACGGGGTCCTGCAGCCTGAGCCGGATTATCTCCAAAGGGCTAACTGGCAGGACCAAGAAGGAATGATGGGCTTTAATACATATTATTCACAAAGAGCATGGTTGATCAGGAGAATGGCACCCAGCGTGTACCCAGCTGCTTGGTTGGCAAACAGCTCCGACTGATGCCAGGGTTTCTAGACAAGGGAATCTAGTTCAGCAGACAACCGTTGTGGAACGTTGTAATAGAAATGCCATGAATGGAACATACGTGATTCCTTATTCTACATGTTAGAGGGACATGTTTGTTCTACATATTATATTTATATCTGAACGTTACACATGGTACCCTGATGAATTCGGCCCAAGCCTGAGGTTTGTGGTTTGCCCTGTATTAGTTAAATTCCCTACAAGGACTTTACGTTCTTTGAAACCTATTGTATTTTTTTTGTTAGACCCATTCCGGCTGCTGTATTGTATGGCAGTGATAATGAACCACTGCTTTGGTACGACAACGTCAGTTTTCTATCAATAGTCACCATCTCATACAATAATAAAATCCTTGAAATCTCATATGGGTCGAGGTTTATCAGATTACCCCAAACATCCACAACTAACATGAATTATATTCCATCATAGTCTTGGACCAGCGATGAACCCGTACATCACTGCTTTGTGATGCTGCCCTCTGGGGGCAGATTCCTGTACTGCAAGGAGCTGAACAGAGGCGCTTTATCCCCTTCTATGGATGGGTGACGTTTCCCCTAGGTACAGATCTTGGATCAGCTTCCCCTCCCCCAATCCAAACCTTAACCATTATTGGGGGGAATGGAGAACTGACCTAAGATCAGCGTCGAGTGGCAACTTCACCCTACTCCATATGGATGACTACATGTTTTGTGTGACCATTACTGTTGCCTATTTCTACATTAATCAATTTGTGTTTAACCTTCACAAGACTATGAGAGTAGAGGAACCAGATCACATGACCATATAGGCTCACTTTGTGATATGTACTGCCACACTAATGATACACATTGAGTCTTGAAGAATATCTCTTAGAAATGCCTCAGGAGCTGAGGTCAACGGTTTTAAGGTGTATGTTTTTTCATTGTCCACTAGAGGGCAGAGTAGGACTTCTAATGAACTATATGCCCTGCAGGCCTAGCACTCCCCATTCAACTGATCACAGCCATCAAACGAGAAGATTAGATGAATCAGGTACAAATCCTGAGCAAACTGTATAGTACTGTATATTATGTAGGTGAGTTGTGTTCATGTATGTAACACAGACAGAATGAGGAAATGACCTACCCCATACCCCTACAGTATAACACTGTATGAGTTATACACCCCAGATACAATTGCATGACATTGTGAAATAAAATGATTTAATAAAAAAAATAACTTAATCATAACAGATATGGTAATCTTTATCATGTTAGATTTACATTGTATTGATATCTTGTTATAGGGATGCAGGACATAGACATTTCCATTTATATCTATAAGAGCTTGGTTCTTCAGTATGGATGAGAACAAGACAAAGAACTTAAGGATCTTGTTTCTTGTTTGATGGCACCTATAAGAGTATGGAAAATCATAGAGTAAATTTAAAATCATATTAATAAGTGAATCAAGTAATTTCTTTGAGATTGTACTACTACTGCAACAGCTTTAGTAATTCAAATACTTACTTCACCGTTTGTTTGCTTTCCAGAAGAGATTTGACTGAAAAGCAAATGTTCAACACTTTCCCTTAGAAATATGGTTAGCTATGGTTTTCATCTTTATAAACTGCTAATTTAACTATCAACAAGAACTCAAAATCTATAATCCAATTTCATTATGACATGTTGAATTATTAATTTTGTATATTTGTTTGTAATTTTACCCCCTTTTCCTCCCCAGTTTCGTGATATCCAATTGGTAGTTACGATCTTGTCTCATCGCTGCAACTCCCCAACGGGCTCGGGAGAGGCAAAGGTCGCGCCATGCTTCCTCCGAAACATGACCCGCCAAGCCGTGCTGCTTCTTAACACCTGCTTGCTTAACACGGAAGCCAGCCGCACCAATGTGTTTCCGAGGAAACACCGTTCATCTGATGACTGAAGTCAGCTTGCAGGCGCCTGGCCCACCACAAGGAGTCGCTAGAGCGCGATGAGACAAGGGAAGTCCCCCGGCCAAACCCTCCCCTAACCTGGACGACGCTTGGCCAATTGTGAGACGCCCTATGGGGCTCCAGGTCACGTACGGCTGTGACACAGCCTGGGATCGGACATGTTGAATTTTCAACACAGATGTAAACACATGGACTGTGTGGACTCCCAAATGACTCCCTATTTCCTACATAGTGGACTACTTTTGACCAGAGCCTATACAAACACATGATATACTTACATGTTGTCCTTTAAGTGGTTTGCTATAAAAGTCAGTCTCCACCGGCTGGCTTCCTCTGCGACATTCATTCACAGTCACATCTAACCAAGAGGAAGAAGTCAACAGAGACATCATATTAAGTCCACTGTCAGACTTTCAAAACACCAGGGTCGTGTTCAGTAGGGCTTAATGTAGAAAACAAATGATGGTATGGTGAAGTGCTACCCCGTTTCACTCCGTTTCATAATGTTTTCTCCCATTTTGTGCCCACTGAAGATTACCCAGACTTCTCACAGGTTGATCAGTTTCTCTTTGCACTCACAGTTATCACAGTACATGGAGGGCTTCAGAATGCAATTATAAACCAGATGTTATAAATTAGCTTTTAAGACTGAACTACTTACTAGTGGTACACAGACCATAGCAACTACAGCGAAGAAATAGATCTCAAGCAATATGGAACCTAGAACATCAAAGCCACAGCCTTGGGGACTTTACGCTCTTCTGAGCAAACTGTTCAGAAGAGTTTATCTAGCCAACTGTTCCTTTGGGACAAACGTTTCACTGCTGCAGAAACTGAGGCAGCGAATGAAAAGGCATGGAAAACAAACAGAAGACACCAGTCTCTCTCTCTCTGAATACGAAGGATTTTTCAAGGACTTACTGGGTGTGTGGTGGATGATGTTGATTTTATCTGGAGAGAGAAGATAAAGGGTTGGTAAGCCACTGTTACTGTACTGCATGTGGCTCTCTACTCTCTTTCTGCAATGACACCTTTATCAAGAGATGTAAAAATTCCCTCTGCCAAGATTCTCATTTGGAGACTAATCACCATCATCAAGTTGAGCTGTGGGAATTACAACTACAAACTCTTTCTATTACAAAGGGTGGTGTCATTTGATGTGTGCCCAATGGGACTTCAATTAGAAGTGTAAGGACTGCACAATCTTCTGCAGAACTTGCAGAAACATATCTAATGCAGGTGGCCTTCATAGCTCTTGCATAATATTGTAACTCAGGCCACGAACAGTTAACTAGCTAGCTTGCCAACTAGCTTACCTAAGCAACTGTTTGTGTCAAAATTATGTCTAACGGCTTATGTAAACTATAAGTCAAGGTAACGATCCTATACAGTATCTGTCCCCCAAGTGGGGATTGCTTTGGCAATCTTTGCTCTTCTCATCAAAAAAGGAGATCTGTTTGGAACGTTACAGTCAGAATGATGTATACACTGAGAATACCAAACATTAGGAACACCTTCCTAATATTGAGTTAACCCGCCCCCCCCCCCCGCCCCCCTCTCCTTTGACCAAAGAACAGCCTCAATTCGTCAGGGCATGGACTTTACAAGGTGTTGAAAGCGTTCCACAGGGATGCTGGCCCATGTTGACTCAAATGCTTCCCAGTTGTGTCAAGTTGGTTGGATGTCCTTTGGGTGGTGGACCATTCTTGATACACACAGGAAACTATTGAGCGTGAAAAACCCATCAGCGTTGCAGTTCTTGACACAAACCGGTGCGCCTGGCACCTACTACCATACCCCGTTCAAAGGCACTTAAATATTTTGTCTTGCCCATCCACCCTCTGAATGGTACACATACACAATCCATATCTCAATTGTCTCAAGGCTTAAAAATCCTTCTTTAACCTGTCTCCTCCCCTGCATATACACTGATTGAAGTTGATCGAACAAGTGACATCAATAAGGGATCATAGCTTTCACCTGGATTCACCTGGTCAGTCCGTCATGGAAAGAGCAGGTGTTTTTAATGTTTTGTATACTCAGTGTAGAAAACGGTTACCATAGACACTTTCATCGTCCTCTCTGTTGTTGATGATACTCGCCCTCAGCTGGCGTAGTTTCTCCTGTGGAGTTACAATCCATTAGATACAGCAACCATGTAATAATACAACAAGGCATGGTTAAGCAATAAGGCACCTCGAGGGGGTGTGGTATATTGCCAATATACCACGGCTAAGGGCTGTATCCAGGCACTCCGCTTCGTGTCGTGCTTAAGAACAGCCCATAGCCATGGTATACTGGCCATATACCGCAAACCCAAGGTGCCTTATTGATATTATAAACTGGTCACCAACATAAATAGAACAGTAAACAAGTTGTTTTGCATCATACTGTGGTATATTGTCTGATATACACACAGCTGAAATGCTGTTTTAGCCAATTAGCATCCAGGACCCAAACTACCCGGTTTATAATACACAACATAACACATGCCACATACTCATTAATGAGTAGTGTTCAAAGCCCTGTCACCTGTCATGTTCACAGTTCAGTTTGCACTCTCTCTAGAGGCATGCTAGCTTGATGTATGATAGCACAAACAGACTGACTTTCAGGCTAAGGCATGCCCACTTTGGGAAGAGCCAATAGTTCCAGTCTTGTATTCTGTTGTTGTTGACATCTGTCAGCAGGAACTTGGCCCACTGTGTATGATGATGTCATATTATTGAGTCTACATTTTATGGTTGATGGCACTACTCCTAATGAGAATGGTCTTAAAACACAGACTAATTTCCCCACAATATTACCTGTTGAATGGCGTCCATTCCTTTCTGGACCCTCTGCCAGTCACTAAACCTCTCCAGAGCCTCGTCCATACTGAGAGACCCGCTCTTCACCTTCTCCTGTAGCTCAATCAGCTGCTCCAGCCCAGGTGGCTGGTTGGGCACAAACGTGTCATATGTGGAGGAGATCACGTCTCGCCCGCGTGCTACAGAATAACAGAATGGCAGGGAGATTTAAATCAACCCCTTTCCACCAGATGTACAGTAACAAATCCTTTTCCAGTTTGACAGAACTTGTCAATGGACTATACTTATGGAATGATAGTGCCATTAAAATGATTGAATCAACATTGCTCCATATACTTTGCATCACTGACCTATTCAACCGTAAATGCAGACCTACAGAAATATACTTTATGACTGTTGCCTGGCCTTACCTTGCTTAGTGGGTAGAGAATACAGTGTTTCAGTATCACTCTGTGACATCTTCTTCTGGAACACTGCAAAACACACGCTGTCATCAGAGACAATACAGACGTGATGAACTGACACTACAAATGCTAATGATGTGTTTTTTCCCCTCTGCCCTTAATGAGTCTACTATTTCATGCCATTCCACAAGATGGCGTCATTTACAAACAAATAGCACAGAGGTAGACTAGTGAATGTACACAAATAGGCTGCACAACTGCATATATGTACAAACTGATACATTATAATATTTACTCTAAAGTGAATGACAGAGTAAAATTCGTACTAGTATGTACTATGTACATTTTATTTTCGATAAAATAGCCTTCTTCCAAGGTTTGGTAGAAGACATACAGATCCGTGAAGCTGAATTGAATCCAACTGAAGGATACACTCAATGCTATCGATTGGCTAGTAAGTACTTAGAATGATATGTTGCTTTATTTAGCTGAGGGAGCCACTTCTCTGCACTTATGGTGTTGACAGGGTGATGGATAATGGAGCCTATTTAGGGTTCTGGCCCAGTCATCTCCTCAGATTTCAAAGCTTAATTTCCCTCCTGAAGATATACCCACCCACTTGTACACACAAGCATACCCACAAGTCCTGTACCCACTAACACACTCATAGGTTACAACTGAAATGGTACCCCATTTCCTATGTTGTGCACTTCTTTAGATAATAGGTTGCCATTTCAGATGCAGACACTCCCTCATACACTAATTATCCTTCCTCCACATACTGACTACAATAATCTTACCAGTCAGAACGGCAGGTAAAAAACTAAACTTCTGTCCATTACTTCTAGCTGTGCAGTGCACTCAAGCACTAGGCAAAGTCCCTAATCCTCCACTCCAACCCTCCTCCAGTTTCTTTAAGTCAGGCATTTCTTTAAAGAGATTCTCCGGTACTGTTGTATACTTTTTTTGTATACAGTAGATCTGAAAGTAGCCCTCACGAGCCAAAAGTGGTCCCCAAAAATTGCGTACTACATCACATATGTGCACCACGTCATCTCTCTCTCTCACTCAAATGCGAGGGGCTACAGTTAATTGGCTAGAACTCAAATTGCTAGGGAGCTGGCCCACGTGGGAGAAAATGTAGGGTAAATGGCACTGCACAGCTTCAAGAAAACAGGCACTTTCAAACGAGAGATTTCGTGGCTAATTGAGGTAATTCTGCTCATAGATTATGCATATATGAACTACACATTGACACATCCTGCCCAAAGCCGGAGGTTTAAAAAAGTACCGGAGCATGTCTTTAAGTCACTGTGATGCATTCACTAGTGGGGGGAGGCAATATGATCAGTGCATGGTTGAAAGACTCCACTGTATTAATGCTTGGAAATCTCTGGATTCCCCTACGCGTTCTCTCCCATGCTCTGTTGTCTCATGTCGGGGGACATGAACGATGGAAAACACGTGTAATGACCGATGCTGCTGGCTTGACCCGAGAATGGCCCAGATTGGTTGCAGAATGTGGCCCAGGCACAGTAGTTGGGCTTCTGTTATTGAGACATTTGTGATGCAGTGTAATCTGCTTTTGCTAGGCTTCAGGTTCTATGGGCAGGGCTGAAAGCTCGGGGAGAAGTGGTGGTTCACACAATAACATCACATTCATTACCAAGATAAATACTTTTGGGCCCGTTATACTGCAGATTGGCAGTTAGTGTTGCTTATGGAATTGCATGTTTTCAAAAGTCATCAAGTAGGACAGATAACCCTTATAATTGATCGGAGGACCAGCCACGACCTGACTCCCTTACAGTGCACAACAAAGACTAATGACCAAGACATAACATTTCCTCCTGTCCAACCCCAACCAAGTTATCACCTTTCCCACAAAGCACTGAGAGAGTTTAGGATCCAGTCCACAGTTCAAAGAGAGGGAAAAGAGAACTGGAATGAAAGGCAATGTCTTTTTGGCAGACAAGAAAGAAAGAAATCAAGAAAACATAAATTATTTATAAACCCTTAATATCAGTAGCTTCATCCTCTTGTATTATTTACACAGCTCAAATTGAACATTTAAGAATCCCATGCCAGCGAATCTGGATCTGTGTATTTGTAACAGTCAGTTCTGTCTTTGTCTTAGCGGTCCTCACATGCTAGTTTCACATCTGCTACATATTCCCCTGT
Organism: Coregonus clupeaformis; assembly: GCF_020615455.1. Lineage (NCBI taxonomy): Eukaryota > Metazoa > Chordata > Actinopteri > Salmoniformes > Salmonidae > Coregonus > Coregonus clupeaformis. The sequence goes on along the minus strand of NC_059230.1, from coordinate 16,736,096 downwards.
TGGTTGAGGAAATATTTAGTGCATATCATCAGACTCAACTGTCTGGGACTAGCAACCAACTTCCCTTGAAGTTTACAAAAACAATGTGTTGCATTGCACTGGCACCTGATGAGATCTTCTATCACTCATGCGCAATACTCACCAGTCACAGCATAAACATACCAGCAACCCAAGGTCAAGTTCAATAGGGCACAATGTAGTTCAACGTTTTGAAACGGAAAAAGACAATGATCGTTCTCATTGGACAAGTTAATGTAGGACCTTCTCTATCTCAATCCGTTTTCTCCTGTTTCGTGCCTGTTGAACACAACCCAGAGGTCTAGTCCTACCTTGAGCTATAAAGGGGGTGCTGTCCTCTTTGACAGGGGTGGTCTCGGGCCGGGGCGTGGGCGCTGGTGGTCTGTTAGCAATAACAACGGCGCCGCTGGAGGTCAAGATGGTGTCATAGTCTTCATCATTTACACCCAGCGGGGCGTACAGGTCCTCCTCATCCTCATCATCCCCCACCTCCTCCCCCTCTCCATGCTCCTCTATCTGAGTGTCTGGAGCACTGGGATTCCCTATAAGATATTCATAAATGATATTCATACATAACATGGGGTTGAGTACTACTGCTAGAGAAACAATAGCTGCATGAGTCAGGGTCAAGTACAAACCACCCAGTATGGTGCATCACATTTTCATAAAATGACATCCACTGAATGTTGTTGCGGATTCCCGCTTTCCATTATGGCAATCGTAATGTCACCGTTAATCAGAAACCGCATTATAGTCAGTCACCGACCCCCTACTAGGATCACTATTATCTATTGAATTAACAATATGAAACAAAGATAGCCTGCCACACATTGAGCTGGTCAAACAATCCAATATTGTATTGTTCACCATTGTTCCTCCACTCACCTGCTGTGCACATCATCTCATAGACACTGGTGTCATCACTGTCCTTGCCCACGGTGAACATATTCTGTAACGACAGACCATAGACACTGATTACTACACTCTGCCTGCATTGCATTACAACACAGGTTTCAATGTCATGGAACTCCTTGTATAAAGACACTTTGTTATGAAAAAAACAGTTAAATAGTCAAATGTCACCCCCGTTCTTCTGTAAGCTCCTCCAGATTCTACTCTACTGTTGACAGTAACGTAGAGTACAATATGCATTTCCCCTCTGTTGTTACTTTGTGTGTCCTGATACATTATGAAATGCCATGCTTGTTTGATGAGAGAGCCAAAACAAACATCCCCAAGAGGATTCAATACAGTAAACTGAGCTAGGAATACCAGGCTGTTGCTCGTGGCCCTCTGCCCAATAACATACTCAGTGCCAGAGGGGTAATCAGAATAATCAAGCGATCACAGATAATCTACCCCTATCCATTCAAACATATCATTTAGTGGGGATTCAAGGCTCAGCGTTTGATAGGGGTTGACCGTTTAGACTGTGGTAACCAGTAGAGGTGCTATTGACAGAACGCACTTCAGACAAGATGCTTATTTTTCCAGCTCACAAGTTATCGTTTTATTTTCTCAAGATTGAACAGGGAAAAGACTAGGACTAGATAATAACAATTACAACGGGGAAAACGTATTTCATGTTTGACCTGAAATCAATGCACATCTTCTAAAGACCTACTGTAACACATCTGATTCAAATAGTCAATGTCAATCCTGAGGACCATGATTGGTTCATCTTTTCAACATGTGTGTTTGTATTGTGGTGGAAGTAAAACCGTCACAACCAGTATAGTAGCTCTCCAAGACCAGAGACTAATTGTTGTGCAAACGATCTGAATCATACTAGTACCGATACAGAATTATAAATGTTTTATGATTAACATGGAAAGCCATAACACAAAAATGGTGCAGTTCCTAAGCAACACAGCCACTCCATTGCAATATTACACTTCTTGATATTGCATATTATGTATTCTCTGTTATGAATATATTAATTCAAGAATAACAGGAAGCTCAAGAGATAGTTGACAAAACAAGCTAATTAAACATGAACAATCTATAGAGAATTGAAAAAAGTATACTTTGATGTTGGACAGTAGCGAAACATTATGTTTTCACTTGAAGTCTCTAGTATTGAGGAGTTATTGAAACGCTTTGATCCGTGAACAGATATCTTATTTAGATATGTGTTTTTGGAGAAGGCACTAGAGCTAGCTGTTTGATATCATGCCATTGTTGCTTGTTGACTAGGGAAACTTCACTCGAACACTGAGTACTTTGAATAAGATGTATAAAATGGCCTTCACTGTCCTTGCTATACAGATCATGACCAATATTAACTTTAATAGGTCATGTGTTAGCAGCGCTGGCAGCAATGTTGCCTGTTGAACACAAGCTGAAAGAACCACAGTCAGTCCCTAACGAAGACAGGATGACCGTTTCATTCAAATTCTATACAAATCCTGTACAAATCCTGGAGTCTGACCGTTCGCTTATGCAAATCAACTTGGCATGCAAAAGCAACACAGACCCAATGAAGGGGAAATACAAGACTTCTACTGCAATTTGACCGTCAACATGGTACACATCAGCGGAGTGCCTGGAGGATGTGCGTTTAAAAGAAAAAATCATTACTGCTTCCTCTGTAGGACAAGTCTATATAATCAGTGTGTCATTCCTCTCATTGAGTCCACATTAACGTATAATAGGAGTACATGGGCCAGCTAACTGACAATTGTGGATGCACAGCTTTAATTCATTGTTTTAAAGTTCCACTAAGCCAGCTAAATGCCTCT